>NC_085842.1:217182845-218620345 GCF_035594765.1 Anolis carolinensis | reverse complement strand
ATTGAACTGGAGGTGCAAAAGAGGCAAATCTGATGAAAAATGATGGTGGTGGTGGTTCTGTTGTTATTCATATTAGAAGTGAAACTATCCATTGGTATAGGAGTGTGGACTTTCCTATGGAGCAACCAAGAGTGAATGGGCAAGGTCCTTGAAATGAAGGAGACCTTCACAATGTGGGCAGGGATGAAACCAGATATGCAAACAACATGAAGACAGAAAAACAGAGTGATGTAAAGATGAAGGGACTGCTAAAGACAAGAAGAAGGTATTTGTGTCAGATACTGGAGGGAAGGGGAGCTAGTCTAGGGTGGTGAATTGTGGTTGGAGTGACGAAAAAGACATATTGTTTTGCCACCAGAAACGATGTGCACTAATTCTCATCACAATGACCTTTCCACACCTAGCCTTAAACACTCCCAACACTTGGGCAGAACCAACTCACCTGAAGTTTTTACTATGGCCCCATCTATACTTCATATAAAACCAAGATTATCTGCTTCGAACTGGATTATATGGCAATGTAGAATCATATAATCTTGTGGATTATCTGCTTTGATAATCTGGATTATATGGCAGTGTCGATACATCCTATGAACCAAGTGCTGCTGATAATCATCATCATTATCATTTAAACAATTTTTTTTAAAAAATAAATATTTTTTCAACTTAAAAACATATAAAGTAAAACCAGTTTAAACCATCTTGAATAATATAACTATGAAACATGTGCAGCCTGGATAAAATCAGCTCGGCCTGAAGGTTTTAATTTGGCATCAAACATTATTCTAATTTTGGTGCCATTTGGGAGGAGAGAGACTAAATGAAACCTCTGGGGAGGAAAAAAAAGCAGAAGAAAGAGTTCAAGAACCATCAAGGTTACTGAGACTTCAGTGAAACATAATAGTCCATATACAAACATAATAATCCAAGCGCCAGTGCTAAACACGTCTCTCTGCTCTTGCCACTCCTGGTGGCTCCAGCAAGCAGCCCAGGTGTTTTCCTCCTAAACCAGAAGTCACTTCCAGTATCAGTATTTTTAGCAAAAAAAATAAATAGTTGAAAACGATGAGTCAGACTTCAAGCAAAAGTATGTATGTCCACCTCTTTCCACCCACACACCCCTTTTGCTGCTAAGATCTGGTGCAACCATTTGATTCTACACAGCGCATGCAAGATTTTGCTTTTGCACACTGACTTGTTGGTGATAGAATTAGTCCAGACCTAGGCTATACAGACACCATTAATTGGGTATGGAGGATGTCAAAGCCCCAAGACCTCTTATGTTCCATTCAGGGGGCATAATGAAAAAAGAGGGACGATAGCGCAAAATGTAAAACTCTTGAGAAAGTGCTAACCAGTGACTGTAAGATAAGCCGAGGTGTTGATAAGCTCCAAGCCTCGCTGCTGGAGGGAGGCTCCATCCAGAAGAAGGTACTCCTTCTCGGGATCCAGTTCTTCACCAGCCAGGGATATCTCACAGCCATCCAGATTGTGAACAATCTCATCTGACATCCGTGTATCTGCCACTGCAGAGAAGGAGTAAGAGGTAGGACAAGAGATGCAGCAATGTGTCAGTCACCTGTTCATTACATGCATATTCCAAGGTTTGGAGCAAGAGAGAGTTTCAATCAGGCAAGTAATATTATATCGTGTTGTCAAAGGCTTTCATGGATGGAATCACTGGGTTGCTGTGAGTTTTCCAGGCTGTATGGCCATATTCCAGAAGCATTCTCTCCTGATGTTTTGCCCACATCTATGGCAGGCAACCTCAGAGGTTATGGGGTCTGTTGGAAACTAGGCAAGTAGGGTTTTTATATCTGTGAAATGTCCAGGGTGTGAGAAAGAACTCCTGTCTGTTGGAGGCAAGTGTGAATGTTGCAATTGGCCACCTTGATTAGCATTGAACGGTCTTGCAGCTTCAGGGCCTGGCTGATTCCTGCCTTTGTTGGGAGGTGTTAGCTGGCCCTGATTGTTTCTAGCCTGGAATAATAATAATAATAATAATAATAATAATAATAATAATAATAACAACAACAACAACAACAACAACTTCATTTTCATATGCCGCCTCCATCTCCCTGAGGGGACTTGGAGCAGCTCACATGGGGACGAGCCCAATCAACATCATAACATCATAAAATAAAAAATTTAAAACAGATACATCATTACATAAAACAGAATAATCAAAGAGAAGTTTAAAAGAACATAAAATTATAAAAGCATAAAAACAATCTTAGTCGATTGTCAGTGAGGCTATGAAAGGTCCAATCCCCCTGTTTTCAGAATGTTGTTCTTCATTTACTGTCTTGATTTTAGAATTTTTTTTAATACTGGTAGCCAGATTTTGTTCATTTTCATGGTTTCCTCCTTTCTGTTGAAATTGTCCACATGCTTGTGGATTTCAACAGACAAGAGTTCTTTCTCCCACCCTAGACCTTCCACAGATATATAAACTCCCTTGCCTTGTTTCCAATATGCCTCACAACCCCTGAGGATGCCTGCCATAGATGTGGGCGAAACGTCAGGAGAGAATGCTTCTGGAACATGACCATACAGCTTGAAAGACTCACAGTAAATATAGTCATAAGTAGGAAAACATTGTTCACATAACCAGTTTTATGGAAGTTTATTTTTCAGTCTGTTATTACAGATTCTGGAATCAGCTAGAGGATAATCTTGAATCAGTTTCGGGAAGGACAAAACCGTGTACTGTTTCTGCTCCTTCGTTTTTGTCCCTTGGCTTTCACACGGCCAATGGCCCGCACTGAGTCAACTTACCTGTGCCATGCCAGCTCTCATCTTTCTTGGCCTCCACCTGATGTGAAATGGAGCAAGAAATCTGCAGGTCAGAGAAGAGAGGAACTCCCTCAGGGCGTTCGAAATCAGAGGCAGGGCGGGCAAAGTGGGAGCTGCCACTGAGTGAGATCTGAGGAGCGTCAGGCTGAAGGACAACCACGTAACCTTCCACATCTGGGATGGAGACACAGGACTCCTCACTGAAGCATCTAGTGGAAGAAAGAACCAGTCTGGGTTTTGTGGAAAACCAGCCGCCCATTCATAAAACAAAGAAAACTTTTCTTCAAGGCATACATCATCATCATCATCATTATTAATACTCCGCTTTTTACACAAGGAAACTCAAAGTAGGCCTGCTTATTATACGAGATCGTTGAATGTCATTTCATTTATATGCAATGAGCTATAAATACCATAGAACAGATCTGGAGGACCTAGAAAATGCCTAGAAAAGTGTTTCCACACCAACTACCATCAGAAACTCCATCAGAGTAAAGTAAAAGTAAAGGTTTCCCCTGACGTTAAGTCCAGTCATGTCTGACTCTGGGGGTTGGTGCTCATCTCCATTTCTAAGCCGAAGAGCCGGCGTTGTCCGTAGACACCTCCAAGGTCATGTGGCTGGCATGACTGCATGGAGCACTGTTACCTTCCCTCAGGAGTGGTACCTATTGATCTACTCACACTGGCATGTTTTCGAAATGCTAGGTTGGCAGAAGCTGGAGCTAACAGCAGGCACTCACTCCGTTCCTGGGATTTGAACCTGGGACCTTTCAGTCTGCAAGTTCAGCAGCTGAGTGCTTTAACACACTTTGCCACCGGGACTCCATCAGAAGTTTATAATTCATTTACCGTATGCCGGAGGTATCGAGAGAAAACATCTCTTGGTATTTTCTAGATCAGAGGTTCCCAACCTTTGTTCCTCCAGGTATTTTGAACTACAGCTTCCACATTCCTAACAATTGGTAAACTGGCTGGGAGGACCAAAGGTTGGGAACCACTGTTCTAGGTTCTCCAAAGTGATCCTATGGTATGCTTCAACCGGAAGCCCAAAACAGCATTCATTTCAAGTAAGAATAATAGGGTTTCAGATTATGTGAAAACTGTATTCTGAAATGGATCCTGTGAAGGATCCCTCACATAATATGTGGGTCTACTCTATGTGTTTAAAGAAATCTTAATATTCCACCCTTTTCCACTGCTCACAACTACCTAATAAAGATAGAAGTTACATGGTAAAAATAGAGAAATAACCATTCTTATCAATACACATAATAAAAGTGAAAATATGTATGTATGTGTGTGTCTGGGGTGTCCACTTATAAAGACAAGCTCCCGTTTCCACAAATAGCTATAGCTCCCACTACACAGGAGACAAATCAGGACTAACTGACCCCCTTCCAATGTCATTGCAGGTTATAGAGAACACCGTAAACATGTCCAAGATCCTCCAGAAACACCATACTGCCCACCACCCATGTGAAGGCTTTCATACGGGGACAATTTCCTCCTCGATTTTCTGTTTTTCCTCCACCACAGACTGTTTCTTACTCTCTTCATTGGTGTGAAATTTGCATGAAATACTGCCTCTCCCTTAACCCTTTCCTATTCTGTTCTATGGCATTCAGCAAACAGAGGGATTGATCAGCAACGGAACATAATGAGATTTGGGGAGAATTCGCCTTGATTTATAGGAGTTGTAGGTACTGGAATGTATAGTTCACCTGCAATCTAAGAGCACTCTGAACTCCACCAATGATGGACCTGGAACTAACTTGGCACACATAACCCCTATGTCCATCAAAAATACTGGAGGTCTTTGGAGGGATTTATAGTAGTTGTAGTTCACCTACATCCAGAGCGCACTATGAACCCAAACAATGATGGATCTGGACCAAACTTGGCATGCATACCCGATATGCTCAAATTTGAATACTGGTGGGGAATTGGCCTGGACATTTTGGAGTTGTAGGCACTGGGATTTATAGTTCACCTGCAATCAATGAGCACTATGAACACCACCAAAGGTGGAATTAGACCAAACTTGGCACCCCATAACCAGCAAAAAATACTGGAGGTCTTTGATTTGAGGGAGTTGTAGTTCACAGAGAGCACTGTGAACCCAAACACCAATGGATCTGGACCAAATTTGGCACACATACCTTATATGCCGAAATTTGATTACTGGAAGGGTTTGGGGGAACTGGCCTTCCTTTCTGGGAGTTGTAGTTCACTCACAACCAGGGAAACTGACCTCCACCAATGATTGACCTGGACTAAACTTGGAATCCCCATGACTAACTCAACCTGCTGGAGGGGCTTGAGGGGACTGACTCACTATAGTAGGAGTTGTAGTTTACCCTACAGCCAGAGGACATATTGAACCCCACCAATGATTCATCTAGAGCAAACCTGTCCAAAATAACAAACTTTAAGTACTGATGGAGTTTCTCGGGGTTAACCTGGCATGATGTCAGTTGTAGTTAATCTACAACCTTATGCATTTTGTACAATTACAAAATTGACCTTTTCAAATAACCCAGGCAATGCCAGGTACACAAGCCAGTTAAGAATAAAAATGAGATGTATAAAAATGAGAGCATATAGTTGAGGAAATTTTTACTATTTAGGTTGTAAATTTTTACTATTTAGGCTCGTAACATCTTAATATTTTAACATTCAAACACTATGCAATCTATACAATTTAATATTTATTCAATATATATGATCATTTCTATTGATTTCCTTTCATATTTGCAAACAGCAGTACTACCAGTATATTTTCCTATATATTGCATTTTTTCAGTTCTAAGATGCACTCCCCACCTCCATATAAACATCTCTAAAAATAGATGCATCTTATAATCATGGATGCCATATACAGTGTTCCCTCACTACTTCATGGTTCATTTTTCGAGGATTCGCTGTTTCGCGGTTTTTCAATAAACTCTAAAAGACTATTATAAATAATAAAAAATACAATTTACAGCCTAAGGAAAGGAGGGAGAAGCCAAAAGGAGAGAAAAGGAGCCCAAGCAGCAACGGGAGGAGAAGGAGGTGATTTATCAACACACAATTGGTTGATAAAGACTTAAAATAGTGTATAACTACTAAAATAATGTATAAATATTAAAATAAATATAGTGTCCATACTTCACAGATTTTCACTTATTGCAGGTGGTCCTGAAACCTAACCCCAGCGATAAGTGAGGGAACACTGTATAGATAGATCCGGTAGATAGATAGATAGATAGACAGACAGATAGAGAGATAAAAAGATAACTTTTTTCTGTTGGTGTGCACCTAACAATCAATGGTATTTTAAACCCTTCTACACTGCCATATAAAATCCAGATTGTCTGCTTTGAACTGGATTATTTGGCAGTGTGGGCTCATATAATCCAGTTCAAAGCAGATAATATGGATTTTATGTGAGAGTGTAGAAGGGGCCTTAAGACTAGAAGAAATTCAATAAATGATTTACAAACATACTTCTGTAAATCACCTTGTTCACTGGTGGAAGTGGACAAAGAAAATCCTAAGAAATACAGTAAATGATTTACAAACATACTTCTGTAAATCACCTTGTTCACTGGTGGAAGTGGACAAAGAAAATCCTAAGAAATACAGTAAATGATTTACAAACATACTTCTGTAAATCACCTTGTTCACTGGTGGAAGTGGACAAAGAAAATCCTAAGAAATACAGTAAATGATTTACAAACATACTTCTGTAAATCACCTTGTTCACTGGTGGCACTAGTAACATTAGAAAACGTTGACCATTTCCGCTACCTTGGCAGCCACCTCTCCACAAAAGTCAACATCGACACTGAAATACAATACTGCCTGAGCTCTGCGAGTGCAGCATTTTTCAGAATGAAGCAGAGAGTGTTTGATGATCTGGACATCCATAGAGATACCAAGGTGCTTGTTTATAAAGCCATTGTCCTCCCAACCCTGCTCTACGCCTGCGAAACATGGACGGTCTACAGACGTCACACTCAATTCCTGGAGCATTTCCATCAACGTTGCCTCAGAAAAATCCTGCAAATCTCTTGGGAAGACAGGCAGACAAATGTCAGCGTGCTTGAGGAAGCAAAGACCACTAGCATTGAAGCGATGCTCCTACGCCATCAACTCCGCTGGACTGGCCACGTTGTCCGAATGCCCGATCACTGTCTCCCAAAGCAGTTGCTCTACTCCGAACTCAAGAACAGGAAATGTAATGTTGGTGGGCAGGAAAAGAGATTTAAAGATGGGCTTAAAGCCAACCTTAAAAACTGTGGCATAGACACTGAGAACTGGGAAGCCCTGGCCCTTGAGCGCTCTAATTGGAGGTCAGCTGTGACCAGCAGTGCTGCGGAGTTCGAAGAGGCACAAACGGAGGGCTTAAGGGAGAAACGTGCCAAGAGGAAGGAGCATCAAGCCAACCCTGACCAGGACCACCTTCCACCTGGAAACCGATGTCCTCACTGCGGGAGAACATGCGGGTCAAGAATAGGTCTCTTCAGCCATCTACGGACACACCCCCAAGATGGAAAACAATCATCCTCGAACTACGAGGGATCGCCTAACTAACTGGTGGCACTGGATAAAGAAAATCCTAATAATTTGTATAGCCTTCAGACCCTTAAGTGAAATAACATGCAGAATTCTTACACAACTGAAGGTGTCGTTACTTACTTGACTTTAGTGGTTAGCTTGAGGGGTCGGACTCCAGGAGTAGCAAAACGCAGCGAGTTCATGTAGGCAACATGCTGGATCGCATGGTTGAAGGTTTCAACATCATCACCCTCCAAGGTAAGAAGAGACTGAGAGGGGTTAACATGAACCTGTGGCGAAGGAAGGAAAATGGCTTTGAGGTTGGCCATTTGGCAAAGATCCAGGCTAGTGGTCAAGAGACATACAGGAGGAGACAAGGAGGTTTTGCTGTAGGCAAGAGCAGGCACAGTCTGGGAAGCCAAGCCAATGTGCTAGCAAAAGGGGGGAGGTAGGGAGAGAGGAAGGAAGGAAGGACAGAGGTTCATGCCACCGGAAGAAGGCAGGGAAGGGTGTACCTTCATCCCTTTGCCGAGGCTGTCAAAGTCGCTGTAGTCCAGCCCCTCGCGACAGGCATAGAGACATTCAATCACCTCCCGGCTCTCAAGGCTGCCAGGACGTGCAGTGAAGCCAGCCAGGTAACCGTGGAAGTAGTGGTGAATCAGCAGAGGGTCTCCTAAGGAGGATACAGGAGGAGGGATGGTGTGAGAGACAGATGAAAAGAAAGAAGGGGGGACTGAACAAAGACAGCAAAATAATGAGAAATGGAAGGAGAGAACGAGAAAGTTGGAAAGGGAGGGAAAAAGTCTTGGATGCACAGCCAGCAGAAAGACAGAGCGACCAGAGCAAAGAAGGCGGAGGCCGGGAGTGTGTGTGCAGACCTTGTTCACTCTTTGCAGTTTCAGAGCAGAACAAATTCCCCAAAAGTCAGTCTGGCAGAAAGACATAGTGAAAGGCAAATGATGGGGAAATCTCAGAAGGTAACACCTTCTCTTTTCTTATTGACCTCTTTTTTAAATAGCCCAACTTTGATGCGCTCTGCCCCAGATTCGAGTCCTCTTTACAAACTACCGAGATTAAACCACCATCGTGCTCAGAAGAAGCGTCTGTCCAGGTTGTCAAGGTGCCAAGACCTTTTTCCCAGGAGTGAGGGAAAGGAAATGGTCCAGAGAGTATGGGAAATGTCATGCGTGAAGAGGCATGCTTGGTGACACCGAATGCACTGTACCTTGCCCCACATCTGTGGCATTCTCATTCACTTTTATTTTCTCTTTGCTTTTGTCTTCTGCAAAAGAAAATACATTTCAGAACATTGAACAAGATTCTCTCATTGAAAACAGCCTGGGAACCAAGGAGAAGAGAACTCCTGAGATTTTCCAGATATCGGGTTCTCTGCCTTGCATATGATTCACTAGAAGAGTAAGCAACCAAAAAGTCCCAATTCAAAGATTTATGTTGCCAATTGAAAACAAGATGATGCCTCAGATTTGAGAAAGAAGGCAAGAAAAACTTCCCAGAACTTAATTTTCAAGCTGGAAACTGAAGGCCATTTTCACTAAAGCAACCAAACAGTGACCATGCCAATCATCTTATATCCAGAGTATGGTAAGATGTTTCTGTACATCCAAGTATGTTTTTTTTTCTTTTTCGTGTCAGGAACAACTTGAGAAACTGCAAGTCGCTTCTGGTGTGAGACAATTGGCCATCTGCAAGGACATTGCCCAAGGGAACACCCAGATGTTTTGATGTTTTTACCATCCTGTGGGAGGCCTCTCTCATGTCCCTGCATGGGAAGCAGGAGCTGACAGATGGGAACTCACCCCACTCCCCGGATTTGAACCACCAACGTTTTGGTCAGCAGTCCTGCCGGCACTAGGTTTTAACCCATTGCGCCACCAGGGGGTCCATTCAAGTATGGACAACCCTTGTGAATGGAAACACACTTTTTCTGGAATTAACAGAAGCTTTGTCACATAATATCAAAGGATATTGTGTGTGAGTGTACTACTAAAGTAATTCCTCAACATTTGCAGTTTTGACTTGGGCGGATTGATTATTCACGGATTTGATTAAAATGTTCTTTCTAGCAATCTCTAAGTCTTGTTGTGTGAATATGGTCATGCTGAACAATACAGAGATTTCTAGAGAGAACATGTCTTTAGAAATCCTTAGATCCTCCACTGCAATTCTATGGTTAGCTTCCAATGGACTTCAATGATAGAGCCATGCTGGAAGATCTAAAATTTCCTAAAGTAATGTTAGTAAAGGTTTTCCCCTGACATTGTCCAGTCGTGACCGACTCTGGGGGTTGGTGCTCATCTCCATTTCTAAGCCGAAGAGCTGGCGTTGTCCGTAGACACCTCCAAGGTCATGTGGCTGGCATGACTGCATGGAGCGCCGTTACCTTCCTGCCAAAGCGGTACCTATTTATCTACTCACATTTGCATGTTTTCGAACTGCTAGGTTGGCAGGAGCTGGGGCTAACAGCGGGAACTCATTCCACTCCCGGGATTTGAACCTGGGACCTTTCAGTCTGCAAGTTCAGCAGCTCAGCGCTTTAACACACTGCGCCATCACCAGATAAAAGTAATGTTATCTCAGGTTTAAAAAATAGCGAATTCTTTATTTACAGTTTTCACTTTCACAGAGAGTCCTGTGCCCCTAATCCTAGTGAATATGGAGGACTGAGTATAAAATAATGTAACAGTTTATATATATTAATAGTTAGATAACTTATAAACTTGAGCTCTTAATGTGGCTCCCTAAAGAAATAAAAACAGCCTCTCCCTCCTCTCCTTCATTGGCATATGGAGAGGAGGGGGATCAGAAGTTCACATTCAATCATTATACCTGTTCCAAACTTGTGACTTTACTCTGACTTAGTTGGTTTTGGCTTATATAAACAAGAGTTAACACTCATTGAAAATAGTTATTAAAATGTTATGCAGCCAATAATATCAGCTGACCTCGCTGATATTATTGGCTGCATAACATTTTAATAACTATTTTCAATGAGTGTTAACTGTTGTTTATATAATTTATGTCTAATATTTGCTATGTTCGATGCAGATTAAGTGATAAGTTATGATATTATTTAATTTTGCGGGCATACTTTGGCTGTGGATATTGTTTCTTGGGGACATGGTTGTTCGTTTTATATGTTTCCTATTTATAAATTGGACCTGGCATTGACTGTTTGCCATCTTTTGTTGTGAGTCCGCCTTGAGTCCCCTCGAGGAGAGAGGGTGGAATATAAAGAAAGTTTTATTGTTGTTGTTGTTATTACAACATTTTGGATTATCCAACACATTTTTGTAGTCAATGTTTTCAATATATTATGATATTCTGGTGCTAAATTTGTAAATTCAGTAATTACTACTTGGCATTACTGCATATTGAACTACTTTTTCTGTCAAATTTGTTGTATAACATGATGTTTTGGTGCTTAATTTGTAAAATCATAACCTAATTTGATGTTTAATAGGCTTTTCCTTAATCCCTCATTATCCAACATATTCACTTATTTAACGTTCTGCCTGCCCGTTTATGTTGGATAAGTGAGACTCTACTGTATTATTATTATTATTATCATCATCAACATATGGATCTCTGGGTTAAGTATTTTTTTAACTGTTTTCTGAAAACATTGTTTTTCCTGCTCCTTTTAAGTACAGTAGAGTCTCACTTATCCAACACTCGCTTATTCAACGTTCCGGATTATCCAACGCATTTTTTGTCAATGTTTTCAATACATCGTGATATTTTGGTACTAAATTCGTAAATACAGTAATTGCTACATAGCATGACTATGTATTGAACTACTTTTTCTGTCAAACTTGTTGTATAACATGATGTTTTGGTGCTTAATTTGTAAAATCATAACCTAATTTGATGTTTAATAGGCTTTTCCTTAATCCCTCCTTATTATCCAACATATTCGCTTATCCAGTGTTCTGCCGGCCTGTTTATGTTGGATAAGTGAGACTCTACTGTATGAAGAAATCTCGCATTTCTGCCTTTTTAAATAGCCAAGGGCTTTAAACCACCAGTTCCCTTCCTCCCTTTCTGTCTGTAAGCCACGGGGAGTACTTACCAGCCCAGCAGGCTCCGATCATGAGGGAAGATTCACGCCGTGGGGAGTGGATGAGCCCATTGTCATGGATCAGTGCGGGGTCATAGGAAACACCGTCCACGTAAAGTGTAACAGTGGGGAACTCTAGGTTAAGAGCATAATGGTGCCACTCGTCATCACAGACCTGCACCCAGAGAAAAAGGAGAGACCAGTAAACTCTTATATGTTATTCACTTAACAGCTGTGGGTCCATGGACTGTAATAAATGTATGTATATAGTGTGTGTGCATGTGTGTATAAACAAACAACAAAAAAGAAACGGAGGGAGGTGGGCCAAAAAATAAAAGAATAAATCAGGCATCTCTTCTCTCACCTGCTCCAGTTTCCAGAGGAATTTGACAGGCCTAGCACTCTCCAGCAACGGCCAGTAGAGAAAAGCTATGCGGCACCCATGCACAGCCAGGGAATAATGGGAATAGCCATCTTCTGTAGATGAACAGAGAAGGGACATCTGACAATTAGCAACAGCAGTAGCAGCAGAATTCTAATTACTGTATATACTCGAGTATAAGCCTAGTTTTTCAGCCCTTTTTTAAGATTGAAAAAGCCCCCTTCGGCTTATACTCTGGTGATATACTCGGATGGCTTATATTTGGGTCAGCTTATACTCAAGAATATATGGTACATTTATTATTTTTCTCTATTATTATTGGTATTATTACATTTATTATTTTTTTCTATTATTGTTGCTACTATTACATTTATTTTACTCTATTTTTATTATTACAGTAGAGTCTCACTTATCCAAGCTAAACGGGCCAGCAGAAGCTTGGATAAGAGAATATCTTAATAAGGAGGGGTTAAGGAAAAGCCTATTAAACATCAAATTAGGTTATGATTTTATAAATTAAGCACCAAAACATCATGTTATACAACAAATTTGACAGAAAAAGTAGTTCAATACGCAGTAATGTTATGTTGTAATTACTGTATTTACGAATTTAGCACCAAAATATCATGATATATTGACAACATTGACTACAAAAATGGCTTGGATAATCCAGAAGCTTGGATAAGCGAGGCTTGGATAAGTGAGACTCTACTGTATTAATAATACATTTATTATTTCACTCTGATCTTATCATTATTATATTTATTATTTTACTCTATTTATTATTACATGTATTATTTCCCTGTATTTATTATTATTATTATTATTATTATTATTACATGTATTATTTTACTCTATTATTATTAAAAGGATACATAAGCACATTTACATTGAAGAAGATGAGAATAATGATTTGATCAGAGTTGGACAATCTTATCTTAAATTAGAGCTTTATGTAAATATTCAAAAACATTTTAACCTATCGATGCCTCAATTAATGTAATTTTATTGGTACAGTAGTCTCACTTATCCAACATTCTGGATTATCCAATGCATTTTTGTAGTCAATGTTTTCAATACATCGTGATATTTTGGTGCTAAATTCGTAAATACAGTAATTGCTACATAGCATGACTATGTACTGAACTACTTTTTCTGTCAAACTTGTTGTATAACATGATGTTTTGGTGCTTAATTTGTAAAATCATAACCTAATTTGATGTTTAATAGGCTTTTCCTTAATCCCTCCTTATTATCCAACATATTCGCTTATCCAACGTTCTGCTGGCCCGTTTATGTTGGGTAAGTGAGACTCTACTGTATCTGTCTTTATTTCTGAAATTTACCACTCTCGGCTTATACTCGAGTCAATGTTTTCCCAGTTTTCTTGTGGTAAAATTAGGTGCCTCGGCTTATATTCGGGTTGGCTTATACTCAAGTATATACGGTAATCTGCCCTAACAGATCTGAGATGATTTACATGCTCTTTTGTGTGCCAGTATTCCCTCTTTACCGGGGATAGTCTTGGCAGGGGTCGTATTTCAGAAGAGTGTGAATCACATTTTCATAGAAAAAACCAATACTATTATTGCCAAGAGCCCCATTGTTCCTCTTTATTATTATCTCTGTCATTTGAGGACAAAGGAAAAAGGCTTCCCACCTGCCATCATTCCCTGTTCAGAAACAGACAAGAAAGCAGCATGTCCAGGTGCACCTGAGATCTGGGCAGCAGGCAAGTGAGGAGAAACAAAGTAGGAAGTATGGCACACAAAGATCTATCCTAAAGCTCACTGCCATCCTCCTGCAACTGCTGCCCAAAAGAACTATCTCATTCCAACCAATGATAGGGCTAGTAGCTCTAGTTTCAGATAAAGGGAGGCATCCTCACCGCTCTGCATGGTGCTGCAGATCACTGTCTCCTCTTCCCTCTTGCTCTTGCTTGGTGCCACACCATGTTTCATCCACAGAGACAAAGTAAAATGGTCACTCAGTCCTTCGAGAGCACCAGTTCCACTGCCTATGGGCACCTGGGTGGCCTGGCTGCCATTGAACCAGTAGATGAGGCTGCTATCCTGGCTGTAATGGACTGAAAGGCGTGCCGTCCAGTTAGCCATGGGGCTAGGGACAGGCAGCAGGTCGATCTCACCCGTGGCAGCACCTGTTGAGAAAAAGAGAGGAGAATAAGAAGATCCGTTAGGTGAAAAGTGGCCATTGCTAGCAAGAAGGCCAGGTCCAACCTCGAAAATCCATTTGATGGCTCAGAAAGATTTCTTGAACAATCAAATTGGAATTGAACAAATATGAAAGCGGTGCATCCATACAGTGCTCGTATGTAGCTCCCATTCACTTCAGTGGGTCTTGCACAGGAGAAAATCTCAGTAGATTATTCTTGGTGGTCAGATCATGGGCCAACAAGTCCATATACTGTGTTGTCGAAGGCTTTCATGGCTGGGATCATAGGGTTGTTGTATGTTTTCCGGGCTGTATGGCCATGTTCCAGAAGTGTTCTCTCCTGATGTTTCACCATAGATGTGGGCGAAATGTCAGGAGAGAATACTTCTGGAACATGGCCATACAGCCCGGAAAACATACAACAACCCAGTCCATATACTTTTAAGTAAAGGTAAAGGTTTTCCTTTGACATTACATCTAGTCATGTCCAACTCTGGAGGCTGGTGCTCATCTCCATTTCTAAGTGGAAGAGCCGGTGTTGTCCGTAGACACTTCCAAGGTCATGTGGCTGGCATGACTGCATGGAGCGCCAAAGCGTTACCTATTGATCTACTCACATTTGCATGTTTTCAAACTGGCACAAGCTGGAGCTAACAAGGGGAGCTCACCCTGTCCACAGATTTGAACCACTGACCTTTTGATCAGCAAGTTCAGCAGCTCAGTGGTTTAACCCGCTGCACCACCACAGCCCCTTCTTTTATAATTTTAGCACAGCATTAAAATACACCACCGTAGTTATGCCATAGATCCCATACTTACACATACAATTGTACAACAGCCCTTGAACTCAGTAATTACACAATAACCAACCAGTTTCCAAACCACCAACTCACAAGTGAGTAAGAGGGCTGTTTGTGTGCGCTTCTGGTACAACTGTCAATACTGGGATCACAGTGATGCAATCTTAACCATTGTATAGTGCTTCAATGGGATTCTGGTCTCCATGTCAATTAACCTATCACTCAGGAAGTGGAGGTTCACATGAATTGGCCATGGATGTCTCTGTAAGGAGGTCTCCATCCACTTGTAATACCACCGTTTGCTCCTTCTCTCCTCCTCCTAGCATAACTTGAGGTTAAAATGATACATACCACAGAGTTTGCGCAGAGACTTCTCAGAATAATTGTCACGGTCACAGCCTTTGGCCACATGGTTTGTTTGAAGTTCCACGGTGGCTTGGATGTTCCAGAGGGGCTCATCACATGTCTCCAGGTGAATGCTGGGGAAAAGAGCAAGGCTGCCTGTCCCCGGGGTGTACTCAATCCTCTTATTCCAACCTGTTGGAAGTTTTTGAAACAAGAAAATGATATTAGGCCAGGGCACTGACTTGGCAAACCTTCCAGAGGTCAAATTAACTATCTTGTTGAAGGCTTTCATGGCCGGGATCACAGGGTTGTTGTATGTCTTTCGGGCTGTGTAGCCATGTTCCAGAAGTATTCTCTCCTGACGTTTCGCCCACATCTATGGCAGGCATCCTCCATACCTCACAACCTCTGAGGATGCCTGCCATAGATGTGGGCGAAACGTCAGGAGAGAATACTTCTCGAACATGGCCACACAGCCCGAAAGACATACAACAACCCTGTCAAATTAACTGTTTGCCACTGCTTCTGGCATGATTAGTTGCTGGTGGTATAATTGATTTTGTTCTTATTTCTTTACACTTATGTGTTAAGAGGTTTGTTGAGTGCTTCATATTTGTTAGCCAACATCCTTGTGGTTAGGAGATGGAGACCGAATTTTCCACAACAGTGTCCACTCTACCTCAGTAGATCTTATTATACTGTTGGTTTGAGGGGGTCAAAGGGGAGGCTATAAACCCTTTGAGGATTCCCGATTATTACTGCAGAGATCCTCCTGAATCTCTTGATTGTACATAGACACCTCCAAGGTCATGTGGCCGGCATGACTGCATAGAGCGCAGTTACCTTCCTGCCGAAGCAGTACCTATTGATCTACTCACATTATTACAGTTGTGTTGTATGTTTTTGTGTCAGTTTTGAATGTTTTGTTTAGGTTGGAAACCACCCTGAGTCCCTTTAGGGAGATAAAGAGGTAAATGGATAAAGTTTTGTTGTTGTTATTTCATGTTTTCAAACTGTTAGGTTGGCAAAAGCTGGAGCTAACAGAGGGAGCTCACCCCGCTCCCTGGATTCAAACCGCTGACCTTTTGGTCAGCAAGTTCTGCAGCTCAGCGGTTTAATCCGCTGCACCACCAGGGGCTCAGTGCTATAACTAAAGGAATGTTATCAAAAATGACATGAATAATACAAAAAAATCTCCCTTTCTTCTTCTAAGCATAAAGACTTGTTGTAGAAGGCGTATGTTCAGAGTGGAAAAGCCTGCACATTTTTTGAGAAGGCACATCAGTCATATCATAATCTTTCCTATATGGTTTTTAATACTCTGTTTTATGGCTATCACAACACACTCAGGAATGTATTAAATGCACAGGTATCTAACCTGAGCCAACCAAAGCAGAGGTGCAGAAGATGTTAAGCTCAATGCCTGGATCCAATCTATGTATCTCATCTTTTGTAGCCTGGCTGCACTTTTGGTTGTGCTTGTGGGTGAGCCTAGTAGAATCACAGTCATAGGATACTTGCCTGCACATCCAAAGTAACCCATAATAAAACAACAGTTGTTCACTGCCCACCCATCTGTATGGCAATAGTCACTCTGAAGAACAAGTGGGTTGAAAACATGAGCTTCTCCCATTGAATCACATGCAGTCTGAAGGGGGAGTGAGTAGGAGAGGAGAAATACCATATATACTCGAGTATAAGCCTACCCGAATATAAGCTGAGGCACCTAATTTTACCACCAAACAACTGGGAAAACATTGACCCCAGTATAAGCCGAGGGTGGTAAATTTCAGAAATAAAAATAGATACCAATAAAATTACATCAATTGAGACCTCAGTAGGTTAAATGTTTTTGAATATTTACATAAAGCTCAAATTTAAGATAAGACTGTCCAACTCTGATCAAATCATTATTCTCATCTTCTTCAATGTACATGTGCTTATGTATCCTTTTAATAATAATAGAGTAAAATAATATATGTAATAATAATAATAATAATAATATAGGAAAATAATACATGTAATAATAAGTGAGGAAAATAATAAATGCAATAATAATAAGATCAGAGTGAAATAATAAATGTATTAATAATAATAATAATAATAATAATAATAAAAATAGAGTAAAATAAATGTAATAGTAGCAACAATAATAGAGAAAAATAATAAATGTAATAATAATAAATGTACCAATAATAATAGAGAAAAATAATAAATGTACCATATATTCTCGAGTATAAGCTGATCCAAATATAAGCCAACCAGGACCCTCACCTGAGTATAAGCCGAGGGGGGCTTTTTCAGTCTTAAAGAAGGGCTGAAAAACTAGGCTTATACTCGAGTATATACAGTAGCTATTATTTACTTGATACATTTGTTGCATTTGTAGGCTGCCTTTCTCCTAAAGAGGGACTTTTTCCAATAGTCACAATAAAAAATAAACCAATTAAAATCACCACGTACAGTAATGGTGTAATATTAATATTGTAAACAATGATGATAATAATGATAATAGAAACACAAGGTGTTTCTATTGGGACTTCCTGCAACCTGGGGATCACAACCAGACACAATGAAGACATCTGCCCTTGCACTTTGCTGCTGAAAAGCATGCCCAGTGTGGAATATATCTCACCACGTTAAAACAGTGGATGTGGCTCTTAATGAGACATGACACATTGTCACAGGATGTCTACACCCCTCATCACTGGAGAAATTACACTGTTTAGCCAGTATTGCACCACTAACATCCGCCGGGAAGTAGCTGCCAATAATGAAAGGACCAAGGCAGTAACATCTCTGGCCCATCCCTTGTTCGGATATCAGTCAGCATGCCAATGCCTTAAATCAAGAAATAGCTTTCTAAGATCTACAGAGATACTTGCAGGAACATCTCAACAAGCAAGAGTCCAAAAGTGGCAGGCTAAAACCCAGAACCTCAAGCCATGGCTAACACTGGATGAGAGACTCCCTCCTGGGCACACAGAAGACTGGGTGGCTTGGAAGGCGCTGAACAGACTGCGCTCTGGCATCACGAGATACAGAGCCAACCTTAAGAAATGGGGCCATGAAGTGGAGTCCACGACATGAGAGTGTGGAGAAGATCCAACCACAGACCACTTATTACAATGCAGCCTGAGCCCTGCCACATGCACAATGGAGGATCTTCTTATGGCAACACCAGAGGCACTCCAAGTGGCCAGCTGCTGATCAAAGGACATTTAGTATCATGCCAAGTTTTTTTTGTGTGTTTTTAAAAACATTACAATTATATCTTTGGTTTGCTTCTAGCACGATAAATAAATGAATTGGGACTTCCTCACATGCATGGGGGGAATGTAGGGAAACGTGACAGGCAGTGTGGGGCATTGGAGAGAACTGTCTTACTCTGTTCCCTCCCATTGAGTTCCATCTTCAGCTGTCGCATATTCTTTCTCCCTTCAGGTCCATCTTTCCCCTGCATTTCTCTACTTTGTGCCATTTGGAGTCAGGTAACCCCTGACTCCTCAAAAGGCACTCTGGGCTCCTTCATGTAAGGAACTCCATGGGACTCTGTTTGAGCAGCATAGAGAAATGGGGAGAAGACACAGAGAAGACTATGTCTGATTTTTTTTTTCCATGTCAGGAGCAACTTGAGAAACTGCAAGTTGCTTCTGGTGTGAGACAGTTGACCGTCTGCAAGGATGTTACCCAGGAACGTCTGGATGTTTTTACTATCCTTGTGGGAGACTTCTCTCATGTCCCCGCATGGAGCTGGAGCTGATAGAGGGAGCTCATCCGCGCTCTCCCTGGGTTGGATTCAAACTATGTCTGATGTGGTCATAGGATATATTCAGTACTAGGCTTGTCCCACCCTTAACCCTCAAGTGTTGAAAAACTAAGATTTTTAGCAAAATTTAAAGTTAGTCACCATCACCACTATTGTGGCTACTATTTCTATAGTGCTTTCGGTGTACATGCCAAATACAGAGTAACACAAGTTCCTGATCCAAGGAGTTTTTAGTGTGAATGTTTATTATTAGAGCTGACACAATTTGTTTATTAACTCATCCTTTCTGTTAATTAGAAGGGGTAAGGAACTCCCAATGGCGCAATGGGTTAAACCCTTGTGCCGGCAGGACTGCTGACTGGTTGTGTTGCTGACCTAAAGGTTGCTGGTTTAAATCCGAGGAGAGTGCAGATGAGCTCCCTCTATCTGCTCCAGCTCCTCATGTGGGGACGTGAGAGAAGCTCTCACAAGGATGGTAAAACATCAAAAACATCCACTCGTCCCCAGGGCAACGTCCTTGCAGACGGCCAATTCTCTCATACCAGAAGCGACTTGTAGTTTCTTAAACCACTCCTGACACGAAAAAGAAAATTTAAAAGGGTATTTTTCAATTAATCAGGCAAAATTATTATTTAAAATTACAAAATATTAGGTGATGAGTATCATCTTCAAAGAAATTCCTCCTTTTCTTGGACTCAGGAGAAAATATGGTGTATAACACTATGAAATTTCTGTATACCATTGTTATATTATGTGCAACAAGAATGCAGAGATATGGATTAGGCCAAGCAATTTTTAGGTGAAAGGGCAACCGTAAGGTAAGGAAGGAGGAACGATTTTGAAAAGGCAATCAAAGAATTCAGGGAATGGTTATGGAAAGTCAATTGAGGAGGGGGAAGGAAATATACCTGTGAAAACGTCTTCCTACCTTGCCAGCTGGGTTTACAAGTGGGCTTCACCTGAATCTCCACCTCTGCATCATCAGAGGCCCGTTTCTTGCCACAGTCATAGGCTGTCACAGTAAACCTATAGAGGCGGTCACTGCTATACTGCAGTTTCTCAGTGTTCTCAATGTTTCCTGGCCAAAAAGAGTAAATTTTAGTTACAAGACTGAAGAACATCACAATAAACCAAGAGTGGCAACCTAATGCAGTATTAATTGTATATGGTGGGAGACCACATGATAAAAAGGAGAGAGAGAGGGGGGGGGGAGAGAGAAAGCAAAAAGAAACAATAAAATCTGTACACTCATTGTATGTACGTTTTTTTTCAAAAGAAGAAAGGAAATAGTGTGGGGAAATGAGTACGGAAGGAGTGAAAAACAGAGAGAGAGAGAAAGAGAAAGGCACATGCTACTAATAATTTCAGTAATAACCCAAGCAACAGAGTCAACTTGTTTCCATCCTTTGAGACACTCTGCACTTTATGTGGCAGCAGTCATGTTTTTATGTTTTTTGAAGGAAACAGCAAAGGAGCACAATAACTACTGAAGAAAGGAAATAACGTGAAGGGGGTGGTTTTCCTTGAGATTGACATACTGCAGCATAAACTTCCACAGAATCCAGTAGATCATCCATCTTTTACTGAATTGAACCCTGAAGTGTTTAAGGAAGCATTCACATGCGACAAAGTCACGAGATTTGCCACTCATCTACCGGAAAAATCAGCATGCTGGAAATAATGTTATGTGTTTACTTTAAAGTTTTAAAATTGTTTGGTTCTTGCTATGTATTTTAATTTTGTAACTTGTATTGTCTTGATGCATATGTCAACTGTTGTTTTTAGGGCTTTGTCCTCATGTAAGCCGTGCTGAGTCCCCTTGGGGAGACGGAGGCAGGATATAAGAAATGTATTATTATTATTATTATTATTATTATTATTATTATTATTATTATTATGTGAACAAATCTTATTTTTAAAAAGGTTGTGATCAGGACCAGCAGTGTGGCAGTGCACCTAGGGACTGCTTAACAAATTATAGTCCTGCCACTGTCCCACTCAGTAGAACCACTGCCAATTGCTTTCTCACTTTGTGAAAGAAAGCTATGGGGGTCTTTGGCTGTATTGAGTGAACAAACAACTTGTCAAGGAAAATTATAAATAGCCACATAGAAAGAAAAGAGTACGACAATTATGCATATTTTGTCCTACCCCATGCCTTGCAACTCCTCCAGTCCAAAAGCTGATTTGCAATTTAAACAAACAAACAAGAGACCGTATTTTCCAGTTTCCCTTCAAAATCACAGCATCCGACTCATTTCAAAATCTATATGTTCTAAAACAGTAGTCTCCCATTTGTGTGGCATGCTCTCACCGTCATTGTCAATGAGGAAGGGGACATTGGGAGTCAGGATCTCATAGTAGCAGATCTGGCTGTACTGAGGGGAGCAGTCACCGTCAATGGCCTCCACGCGCAGGATGCGGTCATAGAGCTTTCCTTCAGTCACCGCTACGTGGTAAAGCTTATCCACAAAGACTGGAGCAAACTCGTTGACATCATTCACACGTACATGAACAGTGGCCCTGAACAAAAAAAAGTCAATGAAGAACTGAACCCACAAACTCATTCTGAAGAAGAGAGATGCCACACCATGAACTTTGCTGGTTCACTACAAAAAAATGAATTTTTCCGATGGCTTTCCTTTCTAAATTACAAGAGTGAGAAGTAGTTACCTAGTGATCAGAGAAATGCCCTCTGCACTTGCTCAGAAGTATACTTCCTTGTTAATGTGCTTCATACAGTAGAGTTTCACTTATCCAACACTTGCTTATCCAACGTTCTGGATTATCCAATGCATTTTTGTAGTCAATGTTTTCAATATATCGTGATATTTTGGTGCTAAATTTGTAGAAACAGTAAGTACTACATAGCATTACTGCGTATTGAACTACTTTTTCTGTCAAATTTGTTGTATAACATGATGTTTTGGTGCTTAATTTGTAAAATCATAACCTAATTTGATGTTTAATAGGCTTTTCCTTAATCTCTCCTTATTATCCAACATATTCGCTTATCCAACGTTCTGCCGGCCCGTTTATGTTGGATAAGCAAGACTCTACTGTAGTTGGTAATGAAAGAGCCCAGGACTGAACCAAGGTTGTGTTTGGCACAAATTTAAATCCTGGCTGAGTCATGTTGCTACAAAGAAACAGAACAGAGCTTTCCAAAATGTGTGTTACAACACGTTAGTGTGTCAGTTGCAGTGTGTAGGTTCGTCAGGCAAATGTAACGGGTCTATTTGAAATAAGCAATAAATCATATTTTTTTCAAAACATCAATGAAATGTTTTTTTTTGTGAGATATGTGTCTGCATACATTTTGTAATTATAATTTATGTGTGTCTGTTTATCTCTTAGGAGAGATTGGTTTAACCTTTAGTTTGCTAGTAATACTGAATCACTGTATCACGAAATGATGCATGTCTAAAAAGTGTGTCATCAACATGAAATGTTTGGAAACCACAGTTTAGAATCTCAAAGAACACGAAACCACAGTTCAAAGTAGAAATATTAGAATCACATTTTTGCAGACTCCCCAATCAATCAAGGCATAGAGAAAATGCAAGCATCAACAGAGGTCTAATGGGATTTTTTTCCTTGCTAAAGGCAAAAAGTGATCACTGGTCAAAACATTCAAGTGATCGATCTGATCCAAAGTGCAAGAGTATTTGCTATGGGCCAGAAAAGGGGAAGTGCTTGTTTTGCATGGAGGAGATTCCAGACTGAGTCCCTAGCATCTCTGGACAGGGCCAGAACTGCTGTCATATAAAACAGCTTCCTTGTGGTCTTATTCTCACTCCAAATGTCACCTGCGATGGGTTGTCTTATGCCCCTTCTACACTGCCATATAATCCAGATTATCAGATCAGATAATCCAAGTTATCTGCTTTGATCTGGATTATATGAGTCTACACTGCCATATAATCCAGTTCAAACCTTCCAGGTTTGCCAGGTTTACACATTTCTGCTAAACAGTGATTTTATATGGCAGTGTAGAAGAGGTCTTATACAGCATTAGATTCCTCATCCTACCTATCACCATCCAATATCAGGTTAATAATACTGACCCATCTTATAGGGTTTTTGTAAATGTTTACAAGAACAGAGGAACTGCAGTCCCAAAAGCTTGTTTCCCTTGTAATAGTAATGAAGAGGAAACTTCTGTGAAGTCTTCCCTCTGCCCATCAATCCTCACTGACATACATTCTTCCCAGGTAATTTTTCTCCATATTTTCTGCAGTCATCTTTAGAAGTAAGTGGAAATGAGTCTGTGAGGGAGTCTTGTAGGACAGAAAGCATTTACATGGGAATCAGTGGGCACAGAATTGCTCAGGTCTCTCCATCTACAACCACCACTATTTTCTGTCAAGCATCCCATCACCACTGTCACATTATATCAACAAAACACAGTTTCATACACACTTTGAGACATCACATAATTCCATCCTACAGTTCGAAGTATTTTTAGAGCATAAGAAAATTAGCTATGAATCTACACGGACCACATTAACAAAATGTATGAACAGCCAAAATAAACCAGTATTAGAAGGGCATTAGATCAAAACCTAACTACGCTATAGATCAGTGGTTCTCAACCTGGGGTGCCCAGATGGTTTTGGCCTTCAACTCCCAGAAATCCTAACAGCTGGTAAACTGGCTGGGGTTTCTGGGAGCAGTAGGCAAAAACATCTGGGCACCCCAGGTTGAGAACAACTGCTATAGATTTTAAAACATCATGGGGGATCTGATACACAATACTGCATTTTTTCTGAATGAAAAGGTTTTTTTCCCCCTGTGGGGCTTAATTCAAGACCGTATCCCTTAAAACCCTGAAAAGTTAAGGAGAAAGAAGCATCAGCACCAAAATGAATTTAATAATTCTTCAGCCTTACTTGTGGGACTTCTTGGTGTTGGCACCATCTGGTCCTTCCCCACAGTCATAGGCCTGGATGGTGAAAGTGTGCTCCTTGTGAGCTTCGCAATCCACTGGCTCTTTGGCCCGGATCAATCCCTCGCCTGTTGCTTTGTCCAGGATCACTGCTTCAAAAGGCACCCCTGCTCCATGGATCCGGAATCCACATATTTCACCTACATCCCAGAAGAAATAATTAGGAAGGGGGAGACAGGGAAACATAAACAAAGGAGTCATGTAGGAAGGAAGCATTTTGTTATGTCTTGCATTAATGGCTGGATGCAGCTCTTCTATGTCACCTGGACTCTCTACAGTAACTGAGGAGTGATCCATTGGGCTGTGCAGACATGTCTGTTTGTCACATGAACAGCATTTCCCCCCCCCACCAAAACTCATATCTAAAACACAGCTCTTACTGGTTTACAAGTAGTACAGTGAGAAATCACACAGAGAGTTCATTGTATGAAGCTGCCACCTGATGTTATGGGATAATCTCTCCTGGACCTTCATTAAATGCTATCACACAAGTCCCTTCCACACAGCTGTATAACATCCACATTGAACTGGATTATATAGCAATGTGGACTCAGATAATTCAGTTCAAAGCAGATATTGTGGATATAAGGGGCCTCAGGCAAACCCCTGGCACTGCTTTTTACATCCTAGAAGCTGGCAGAAGACCAATATACAATATTTTTGCTTGTAGTGGGGAGTTTTCCTGTCTCACTCATTGATATCTCTCTTTCTACTTCTATACTGCTCCATGAAGAAGTAATCTAACCTCAAACTCCTGACTGTAGATCAAACAAGCTAAACATCTTGATGCTTTTAGAATAAACATACACTTTTGTATGGGTAAATCACATTTTTGTCCTAATTTGGTAAGGTTTAAGTATTTGAACCAATGTAAACATTTTTCATATAACTAATGTCATGAACATTTTTATGGAGTGATGCTACACTGCTAAAAATGCAACAAATTTGTTGTGATTAAATCTCCCTTAAATTTATGCCCAAAAGTTGGTCACCCTACAAGAAGCATCACTTGGCAAGCATTTAATATATGCATTGTAACACAGGCTCCTTCTACACTGTCATATACAATCCAGATTATCTGCTTTAAACTGGATTATATGGCAGTGTAGACTCATATAATCCAGTTCAAAGCAGATAATGTAGATTATCTGCTTTGAAAATCTGGATTATATGGCAGTGTAGAATGGTCCACAGAGATAGTATACCGGATCATGCCTTTAGTATCTGTTACACATATGATTGGCCCTTGCATGTTTTTTAAATGGAATAGTCATAAGAGTGAAAGGTCCAGATGGAACAACTGTGGGATCAAAGTATCAAATACCCTTTCTCTCCAAACACTGACGCCCCACCTACATTGCTCCTTCAGATGCCAGTTAGCAAATAAAACAAACAAAGAAGCAATGCAAAAATCAGAAATGTATTTAAGACCACATCCTTAGTAAAGGTAAAGGTTTTCCCCTGACATTAAGTCTAGTCGTGTCCAACTCTGGAGGTTGGTGCTCATCTCCGAAGAGCTGGCGTTGTCCACAGACACCTCCAAGGTCATGTGGCCGGCATGACTGCATGAAGCGCTGTTACCTTCCCGCCGGAACAGTACTTATTTATCTGCTCACATCTGCACGCTTTCAAACTGCTAGGTTGGCAGAAGCTGGAGCTAATAGTGGAAGCCCATTCCGCTCCCCAGATTCGAGCTGCCGACCTTTCAGTCAGCAACTTCATCAGCTCAACAGTTTAACCTGCTGTGCCACTGGGCATTATGTCATTATAACAAAGTATAATAGCTTTTCAATAAGAAACAACTCTGCTCCGGCTTCCTATCCAATGAGTGCAAAGGTATTGGAATGACAAATGAACAATGGAATATACTTGTAAAGTATATTCCAATGTAATTTCATAACACTAGATTGTTAGATTACATGATATTAAAATAAACATACTGTACAATGCCTTCACTCAATGTACCCTTGAAGCTTCCAGCTGAAATTTCTCAAAACAGACCTAGACCTAGTTCAGATCCCAGTTGGCCACAAGTAAGGTCTCCCAGCCCTCTTTCACCCATGTACCTGCATAGCGCAATGGTGCATCCTTGTCCAAAGCAAAGAGTGGCGGGTTCAGCAGGACTGTATTATCATTCTCCATGACGATACCTTGATACTCAGCTTCAATCCAGGGCTTGTGCTTGTTGGCTGCAAGAGATGGGAAGGGAGAAGAGGAGGCAAATAGGATGAACATCATTCAGATATATGTATTAGTTGACAATCATAATCTTGTCTTTACACCTTACTGCTTTATTGCAACCTCCATGTATTTTGCATTTTCTTCAGGTTATGAAAGAGACACCACAAAAAGAAAGCATGCATACACATTATTAATCCACCCAACCATCCACCCGAGATCACAATGATTAAGGATGCAATCCTATGCATTTACTTGGCAGTGTATCTTGCTAAAAGCGTTGTAGGACTGGGATGAATATCCAGTTTCAAACAACAGGGTGTAAATTAGCTGCAAGTATGACAGTGAACTGGATTTAGAGACAGGGTTAGCACACTAGCCAATCTGGTATATTGTTCCAAGAGTCCCAATGTGCAATTGGCAGCTATGAGCGAGGGCAATCTGCACAGACACCTGGCTTGAAAATAACCCAAGTAAAAGGGATCTAGGAATCTTAATCGACCACAAGCTGGTCATGAGTGAACAGCGAGATGTGGCAGATAATAAAACCAATGTGATAGGATTTGATATCAGGGGAAAACATAGTCCCAATCTATTCTATTTTGATCAGACCTCACCTGGAATACTGTATCCAGTTCAGGTACCCTGCACAATTCAAGAGGGATATTGACAAGCTAGAATATATCAGAAATGGGTGACCAAAATAATCAGAGGTTTAGAAACCAACTCCTAAGAAGATTGGCTTAGAGATCAAGGTATATTTAGATTGGAGAAAAAAAAGGCTGAAAGGGGACATGATATTTAAATATTTGACAGGATGTCACGTTGAGGGAGGGAGCTTGTTTTCTGCTGCTCTGGAGACTATCAGCCTTATCATACGGGGAGGAAGAAGCATGCTAGGATGCTACCTCCCCAGTTCATTCATACAGCCCCACACTGCCCATCATACAAGGTAGGGTGACTTCTGGTGGGGCTCAGAGGGTGAACTGGGATGGCAGCGTGGTGTGGCACTGCCGCCACCAACACGGAAGCTGCCTCGTTTTCCGTTAGGAACAACCAGGCTTCGGCAGAGGGGCAACACTTTCCCACTTGGGATGGGAAAGCATCAGCTGGCACCCAGGGCACCAGGATTTGCCCTGATGCCGTCCCAATGCCATTCAGATTCGCCACGGAGATTGATGAATCATGATGCTGGACCTCATCAATATGATGAAGTCCTCGGTCACAATGAATTCAAATTGTAGCAAAAAAAAAGATTTCAGCTAAGCAGTAGGGAGAACTAACTGTGGTAAGAGCTGTTGCGGTGGAGTCTTCTTCTCTGGAGGCTTTTTAGGCAGAGGCTGGATGGCCATCTGCCGGTGGTGCTTTGATTCTGTGTTCCTGCATACCAGGGGGGTGGACTGGACGGCCCTTGTGGTCTCTGCTAACTCTATGATTCCACTATTCTATGTGCATTAAGGTCTTTCTTTCAAACAGTTGCTGCAATTTGAAACTAGCTTCAAACTGCATTAATATGATTTATTGTATATACTCGAGTATAAGCCTAGTTTTTCAGCCCTTTTTTAGGGCTAAAAAAGCTCCCCTCAGCTTATACTCGAGTGAGGGTCCTGGCTGGCTTCTATTCATGTTGGCTTATACTTGAGTATATAGGTATTCAGAGTTGGACAATCTTATCTTATTAAAGTTTTATTATTATCTTAAATTACAGTTTCATATAAATATTCAGAAACATTCAACCTACTGATGCCTCAAATAATGCAATTTTATTAATATCTATTTTCATTTTTGAATTTGACCCATAGCTACTGAATTTCCCACCCTCGTCTTATACTCAAGTCAATAAGTTTTCCCAGTTTTTATGGTAAAATTTGGTGCCTCGGCTTATATTTGGGTCAGCTTATACTCGAATATATACGGTATGTTAATATGATTTAGTGGTTTTAATTTATAGTTACATGTCATTGTTGTGGATATCATGCTTTGGTTTTGTATGTATGCTGGCATTGAATCTTGCCATTATTTGAGGTACACCGCTTTAACTCCCTCATGGGTGAGAAAAGTAGTATATAAATGCTGTAAATAAATAATAAATAAACTAAATGGTCAGTGTAGGTCAGTGGTTCTCAACCTGTGGGTTCCCAGATGTTTTGACCTTCAACTCCTAGAAATCCTAGGCAAAGGTAAAGGTTTTCCCCTGGCATTAAGTCTGGTCATGTCCGACTCTGGGATGGGGCTCATCTCCATTTCTAAGCCAATGAGCTAGCGTTGTCCGTAGACACCTCCAAGGTCATGTGGCCGGCATGATCCTAACAGCAGGTAAACTGGCTGGGATTTTGGGGAGTTGTAGGCCAAAACACCTGGGGACCCACAGGTTGAGAACCACTAGTGTAGGTGGACTCATGGAGGTTGACCTGGGATCAAGAAGAATGAAGAAGGATTCACCATCAGATGATCCTTAGCCTGGGCTTTGCCTGATACGATTAATGTAGATGAATAGGGAGGGGGTTTCTTAAGGTTGGCTTGAGTTCTCTGCAGAATTTGTAAAATAAAATACCTAATAAAACAAATGACAGGATGATCACTAGAATAGATATGGTAGATCTCTCACCAGCATCACGTCTCAAGTCTACTTGGTTTCTTTCCAACAAGGCAGAAAGGGCAGTGAGCACAAGATGCTCCAGGAGATAATATTTTTGAATTACCATCACTGAGAGCAGGATGGGGGTTGTGATACCCCACAAGTGGAACAGAATGAAACCATTTTAAATCCATCAAGATGAGCTTAATACTAGAGCACCCAATCTAGCTAGCATTGGTGGAAGTTTTGTAGTTCATTGCATGTTGAGCAATTACTAGACACATATACACAGAGAAGGAGGGAGAGAGAACTGGCAGAGCTTCTCTTTTCCATATTCCAGTCCTTGTCCACACACCCCAAATATCTTCATGGAACTAGAGCAGCACTCAGATTTGTTCCATTTTTCTTATGCTTTCAGACCTTGTTTCACAATACCGGCTACATCATTAGTTGTGGGGTTAATACTGTGGTGAATGGAAGCATCTAATCTCTTTAACATTCCATTTTGTTCTGACAGTATCAAATGCTCTTAAGTGCACAGCCATTATTTCTCAGTCATGGGCTGGGCAAAGATTTCTACTTTGAAATGCCTTCTCCTTAGAATCTCAATGGAATTAAACCAATCCCTGCTATTTCATTTTATATAACATGGACATACAGGCAGATAAACTTCACTTTGATCAGAAAGCTCTTCAAAGAGATTCACACTATGAAATATAAACGTAAAAAACATCTAATTATTGGGCTGCTGTGAGTTTTCCGGGCTGTATGGCCATGTTCCAGAAGCATTCTCTCCTGATGTTTCACCCACATTTATGGCAGGCATTTTCAGAGGTTGTGAGGTGTTGAAAACTAGCCAAGTGGAGTTTATATATCTGTGGAATATTCAGGGTGGGAGAAAGAACTCTTATCTGCCTGCGACAGGTGTGAATACTGTAATTGGCCACCTTGATTAGCACTGAATGGCCTTGCAGCTTCAAAGCTGGGTGTTTCCTGCCTGGGGGAATCCTATGTTGGGAGGTGTTAGCTGACCCTGATTGATTCATGTTTGGAATTCTTCTGTTTTCTGAGTGGTGGTCTTTATTTACTGTCCTGATTTTAGAGTTTTTTTAATACTGGTAGCCAGATTTTGTTCATTTTCATTGATTCTCCCTTTCTGTTGAAATTGTCCACCTGCTTGTGGATTTCTATGGCTTCTCTGTGTAGTCTACCACAGTGGTTGTTAGCGTGGTCCAGCATTTCTGTGTTCTCAAATAACATGCTGAGTCCAGGTTGGTTCATCAAGTGCTCTGCTATGGCTGACTTCTATGGCTGAATTAGTCTGCAGTGCTTTTCATGTTCTTTTCATCAGGGCCACTTTAAAAAAAACCTCTAAAATCAGGACAGAAAATAAAGATCACCACTCAGAAAATAGAGAAATTCCAGACATGAATCAAAGGATCCCCCCAGACAGGAAACAGCCAGGCTTTGAAGCTGCCAGGCTATTCAATGCTAATCAAGGTGGCCAATTGCAGCATTCACACCTGCCTCAGGCAGACAAGAGTTCTTTCTCCCACCCTGCACATTCCACATACAGTAGAGTCTCAACATAAACGGGCCGGCAGAACGTTGGATAAGTGAATATCTTGGATAATGAGAAGAGATTAAGGAGAAGCCTATTAAACATCAAATTAGGTTATGATTTTACAAATTAAGCACAAAAACATCATGTTATACAACAAATTTGACAGAAAAGGTAGTTCAATAAGCAGTAATGCTGTGTAGTAATAACTGTATTTACGAATTTAGCACCAAAATATCACAATATATTGAAAATATTGACTACAAAAATGCGTTGGATAATCCAGTATGTTGGATAAGCGAATGTTGGATAAGTGAGACTCTACTGTATATATAAACCCCTCTTGCCTAGTTTTCAACACCTCATAACCTCTGATGATGTCTGCCATAGATGTGGGCGAAACATCAGGAGAGAATGCTTCTGGAACATGGCCATACAGCCCGGAACACTCACAGCAACCCAGTGATTCTGCCCATGAAAGCCTTAGACAACACATATAAGTGGATGAAACATCAGGAGAGAATGCTTCTGGAACATGGCCATACAGCCTGGAAAACTCACAGCAACCGAGTGATTCCCGCCATGAAAGCCTTAGACAACACATATATGTGGATGAAACATCAGGAGAGAATGCTTCTGGAACATGGCCATACAGCCCGGAACACTCACAGCAACCCAGTGATTCTGCCCATGAAAGCCTTAGACAACACATATAAGTGGATGAAACATCAGGAGAGAATGCTTCTGGAACATGGCCATACAGCCTGGAAAACTCACAGCAACCGAGTGATTCCCGCCATGAAAGCCTTAGACAACACATATATGTGGATGAAACATCAGGAGAGAATGCTTCTGGAACATGGCCATACAGCCCGGAACACTCACAGCAACCCAGTGATTCCAGCCATGAAAGCCTTCGACAACACATCTAATTATTATACAAAATATGGAGAATCATAATGACCAATACATTTTACTACACTTCATGTTCCAAAATTTGAAAGTCCTTGAAGGGAGGAAGTGATATTAACCCTGCATTCAGTAAAAATGTTTAAGGACCTTGAGAGGTTAGATCTGGAAAAAGCCACAGCCAGGCAGTTTAAAACAGAGGCTTTGATGGCTTCCAGTCAGATGTCATTGTCATTCCCATGCCATGCTCTCTTTGAGGAGTTTTGTAACCAAACGGTCCCTGGTCTCAAAGGCTTTGAAGCCACACGTTCAACAACAGAAGAGGTAACAGAAGGATCCAGACATGGGCATGGAATAGCTAAGCCAAAGCCTGCAGGGGAAAGAGGGAGGGAGCTTTCCGCTATTTAGGTTTGTTGGGGAGGCCTTGGTGTGTCCCCCGCAAAACACACACCAATTGCCCTGCATTGTGCTCTCGCTCTGCATCCACCCCCAGCCCCTGCGTCCCTAGTTCTGTCCTTGCCTGTGCCACGTTCCTTGTGGCCCCTCCTCGTTGCCCGAAGTGCTAATCTTGTTGCCTGGACCCAGTCCAAATTCAACATTGAGGCAGCAGCCAACAGAAGGCTCTGAAAAATGTCACCGGCCCAGAAATAGAAAATTAATCTTTATCACACAACCTCCAGGGCACAGAAACAGAAGAGGTTGGCGGGTAGAGAAAGGGGAAAGAAGAAAAAATCATTACAAATGAACACACCCTCCCTACCCCCCAACCAATCCCTATCAAATAGGGTCTTTGAGATTAGATCACAATGGCCTAGTTACAACCCCCTCCCCTCTCCCCTTTATCTAGGCTTATCCTTCAGAGATAGAGATGTGCCTCCCTCCATTCACAACCAAACATCCCTAGGAACATCCTGAAGACTTTCAAAATGGAGGGACAGCTGGCTATGGGAAAGAAGGCATTGGCATCCTTGGAAGCAACTGCCTCCCAACAGAAACCAGCCCTTGCAATAGTACTCCTACTATCCTTAGCAGAGCGTCCCAATCCCCAATGACATCTTGATAGGCAGAAGTAGCTCATATCTCAGAACTAATAATATGAATTCCAACGGGGAAAAAGTACTACATTTCGGCAGGGAGAAAATACATGCACAAATACAGGATGGGTGACGTCTGGGTACAGGATGACAGGATGGGTAAAAGGTAAAGGTAAAGGTTTTCCTCTGACATTAAGTCCAGTCGTGACCGACTCTGGGGGTTGGTGCTCATCTCCTTTTCTAAGCCGAAGAGCCGGTGTTGTCCGTAGATACCTCGAAGGTCATATGGCCGGCATGACTGCATGGAGCGCTGTTACCTTCCCACCGGAGCAGTACCTATTGATCTACTCACATTGGCATGTTTTCGAACTGCTAGGTTGGCAGGAGCTGGGGTTAACAGCAGGCGCTCATTCCGCTCCCGGGATTTGAACCTGGGACCTTTCGGTCTGCAAGTTCAGCAGCTCAGCACTTTAACACACTGTGCAACCATAGTGAAAAAGAACAAGGGGTCTTAGTAGACTTAGTAAGAGCCCCCGGTGGCTCAGTGGATTAAACTCTTGTGCTTGCAGGACTGATGACTTGAAGGTTGGGCTGCTGAACTGAAGGTTGCCAGTTCGAATCCAACCCGGGGAGAGCATAGATGAGCTCCCTCTATCAGCTCCAGCTCCATGTGGCAACATGAGAGAAGCCTCTCACAAGGATGGTAGGTAAAGGTTTCCCCTCAACTTAATGTCCAGTCGTGTCTGACTCTGGGGGTTGGTACTCAACTCAATTTCTAAGCTGAAGAGCCAACGTTGTCTGTAGACACCTCCAAGGTCATGTGGGCAGCATGACTGCATGGAGCACCGTTAGCTTCCCGCCGGAGCGGTACCTATTGATCTACTCACATTTGCATGTTTTCGAACTGCTTGGTTGGCAGAAGCTGGGGCTAACAGGGTGCTCACTCCGCTCCCCAGATTTGAACCTGCCACCTTTCAGGCTGCAAATGCAGCGCTTTGACATGCTGCACCACCAGGGGCTCCATGGATGGTAAAAACATCAAAACATCCAGGCGTCCCCTGGGCAACATCCTTGCAGACGGCCAATTCTCTGACATCAGAAGCGACTTGCAGTTTCTCAAGTCACTCCTGACAGGAAAAAAGTAGACTTAGTAGTCTTAGGTGGAGCAATGGGTTAAACCCTTGTGCCAGCTGGACTGCTGATCTAAAGGTTGGGTTGCTGACCTGAAGGCTGCCCGTTCGAATCCACGAGATGGGCTAAGCTCACGTCTGTCAGCAATAGATTGTGGAGAACATGAGAGAAGCCTCCCAGGCGTCCCCTGGGTAATGTCTCTGTAGACGGCCAATTCTCTCACACCAGAAGAGACTTGCAGTAGGTTCTCAAGTCGCTTCTGACACAATAAAAAGGAATCTACAAATTAAACATAAGGAAACTGTGTGATGTGGTGACCAAAAGTAATATTATGTCTGCATCATCAGGATCTCAGTGTCTAGGTGGAAGGAAGTAATAGGAGGTCAGACTTCATTTGGAGTGCATTTCTAAGCACCGCAGCACAAAGGTATTGACAAGCTGGGGTGTGTCAAGAGGAGGGTGATCAAATTATCAAAAGGTCTGGAACAAGCCTATTGTGGAACAGCTTAGGAGGCTGGGTAAGTGTAGCTTTTGAGAAGGCTAAGAGGTAACTTGATAGCAATCTTTAAATATCTCAGAGGCTGTCAAGGAGAAGATGGAGCAAGCTCGTTTTCTGATGCTGCGGACAGTAGAACAAGGATCACTGGATTCAAATTACAAGAAAGTAGATTTCACTTAAACAGCAGGGAAATTTTCCTTACTGTAAGAAACGTTCAACAGTGGAATAGCTTTGCCTTGGGACTGTGGATGGACTCTCTTGGACAGAGATTGGATGGCCAGCTCTTCAGTTGTGTGTTCTACATGGTAGAGGGTTGGACCAGGTAACCATTTTAGTCCTTTCTACTAGTTCCCTGATTCTATGATTCGCAAAGCACATTAGTCATGCAGACCCTCACACAACAGAGCAGTTCATCACTGCTGAAGAATCTCACATGAAAACCTTCAAGGACAATAATTCATAACCATTTCAGAAGTATGGAATCAGAGCCCCTTTAAGAGTGGTAAAGTACACATTGATATATTTGAACCATTTGGGTCAATCCAGCGGTTTGAGCCTCACTGATATCCACAGTTCTGGCATAAAATCAAGATAGGCTTACTTACGTAGGTGATATTTTGAGGAAGATGGAGTTGGTGTCAATGAGTGGGAAGACTAGAGACAGAAATCATCTTAGGCTGGTCCTGGTGCCACAGGGTTTGCAACCATACCATACAAATTGACTTGTATATGGAACCTGGATATGCAATTGTTACCATTTGGGCAGTCTCTCAATTTAGGTTCCTTCTACACTGCCATATAAAATCCAGATTATCTGATTTGAACTATATTATATGGCGATGTAGACTCATATAATCCATATCCTGGGATATAGGGCAGTGTAGATCCAGCCTAAGGAAATGTGCTGTCTTAGCCACAGAAATGGTAGTAGCAGCCTATCCAGCTTCCATATGTCTGAACTGACCTTGGCCTTGAATGTCCCATAGACTATTGGTCTATGCTACTGCTTCTTAAACAATGGATCCTGACCACAAATGGAATGCCTTTAATTTAGTGTTGGGATTACGAAAAAATTGGCAATAGTAAAAGATTTCTGAAGAACACCCATTTACACAAATCTGTTAGCAACAACATGCAGTGTTTACGATCAACTCTGCAGAAAATGCTTGAGCTGTGTTTTGTAAAAAGAAAAATCAGGCTGCTTAGCAAGCCTTGCAGATGTTGATTTAGGATCCGAAAATGTTTATTTTTTATATCTATTTTATATACCTGGAGTTATGTAAACATTTTGTGAGCTGAATGGGAAAAGTTTACACAGCCCAATATATACTAATTCCAGGGTGTAGAGATAATACACAGAAATTAAGCTTGTATCTGCATCTTATAGTACGAGATCTTTGTATTCATCTACCAAACAACATGGATGTGCAAGCATACATCAGACCAGCCACAGGAAGGTCCAGCACAGAAAGAACCTCTAGTTTTATGGAATTCACTCCCAAAGATAAGGTGGTGGTAACCACTAGCTCTAGTATCGATCATAGAATCATAGAGTTGGAAGAGACCGCACAGGCCATCCAGTCCAACCCCTTGCCAAGAAGCAGGAAAATCGCATTCAAACCACTCCTGACAGATGGCCATACAGCCTCTATTTAAAAGCCTCCAAAGAAGGAGCCTCCACCACACTCTGGGGCAGAGAGTTCCACTGCTGAACAGCTCTCACAGTGAGGAAGTTCTTCCTAATGTTCAGGTGGAATCTCCTTTCCTGAAATTTAAAGCCATTGTTCCACGTCCTAGTCTCCAGGGCATCAGAAAACAAGCTTGCCCCCTCCTCCCTATGACTTCTCCTCACATATTTATACATGGCCCTCATCATGCCTCCTCTCAGCTTTTTCTTCTGCAGGCTAAACATGCCCAGCTCTTTAAGCCGCTCCTCATAGGGCTTGTTCTCCAGACCCTTGATCATTTTAGTCTCCCTCCTCTGGACACATTCCAGCTTGTCAACATCTCTGTGAAATTGAGGTGCCCAAAAATTGGACACAGTATTCCAAGTTGGGTCTGACAATGGCAGAATAGAGGGGGAGCATGACTTCCCTGGATCTGGACACTAGACTCCTCTATTTATGCAATGGGACCCAAAATCCCATTGGGTTTTTTTGCTGCCGCATCACATTGTTGGCTCATGTTTAACTTGTTGCCCACGAGGACTCCAAGATCTTTTTCACACAATACTGTCAATCAAAAAAGCTTTTATTCAGATAAGATAAAATGGGACAAGTTTGTCCTAGCAAAACCTACAACCATTTGCTATCCAAGCAAGTGCCCTTGAATACTAGATGCTTTGGCAGGGGGGTTAGCAGTGAGAGAGGTGCATAGCAGGCACTCATGTTTGCCTTGTGAATGCATCCGTTCTGCCCTCATTGGAAACAGCATGCTGGATTAGGTGATTTGTGCCAGTGAGCTAATTCTCTGTACTAGTAGTAATTGAGAAGTAGGCACGAAAGGACACAGTTGGAATCAGAGAATCATAAGGAAGTACTGTGGTTTGGGACAAGGGAGCATCAGTTGTGGAAGAGCCAGAGATGCAGCTCTTTAGATGCTTAAAATGGAACGACAGAGACTCCATCTACACTGCCATATAATCCACTTCAATCTGGGAGAGATTCTGAGAGCTGGGATGATGCAGCAGGAAGCCACAGACCATATTGTAAGTCCAAATACCCATCTCAGCAGGCTGAGCTCAGGCTTGATGTAAAATGATCCAGCAAGAAAAAAAATCTACCATCTCTCCTTTGTTGTCAGGTTGCCGTGCGTACCTCTAACCTGAGCTGTTTCCTGCACATCCCTTCCCATGTCCCTATTTTAAGCCCCGATGTCTCTTTCTTTCAGACATGGAAAAGGGGGGGGTCGCAGTGTTAGTGCAATGCAAAAAGATACCCCTGTTGCTGGGGTAACAAGCTATTGATGGAGGAATACATCCTCCTCTGTTTCCATTGGCCACTGGAAGAGCCCTCGGCACTTCCCTGGGGACTCGAGCATTGGTCCCTGCCATCAAAAAAAGGCCAGCAGTCACGGCGACCAGCATGTGTCCAGAACCAGGGACAAGAGAAGATCTAGGTTTCTGTGAGTTTTCCGGGCTGTATGGCTATGTTCCAGAAGCATTCTCTCCTGACGTTTTGCCCACATCTGTGGCAGGCATCCTCAGAGGTTGTGAAACTAGGCAACTAGGTTTATATATCTGTGGAAGGTCCAGGGTGAGAGAAAGAACTCTTCTCTGTTGGAGGCAATTAATGCTGCAATTAATCACCTTCATTAGCACTGAAAAGCTGTGCAACTTCAAGGCCTGGCTGATTCCTGCCTGAGGGAATCCTTTGTTGGGAGGTGTTAGCTGGCCCTGATATTTTTTTTAGTATTGTTCTTTATTTACTGTCCTGATTTTAGAATTTTTTTAATACTGGTAGCCAGATTTTGTTCATTTTCATGGTTTCCTCCTTTCTGTTGAAATTGTCCACATGCTTGCGGATTTCAATGGCTTCTCACAACCTCTGAGGATGCCTGCCATAGATGTGGGCAAAATGTCAGGAGAAAATGCTTTTGGAACATGGCCATACAGCCCAGAAAACTCACAGCAACCCAGAATAGAATAACGTTATTGCCATTGTACATCGTACAATGAAATTAAATGCCACCCTCAATCGCATTACGTATTTACACAAATGACCAAAGAATCCTTCCACATTCTAATCCCTAGTGTCACATTAGTGTGGCATTGGGAGACGACTGATCCAGAATGTTGAGAGTTGTAATTTACGCACATCCTAATCACATTTCCTAATGGGTCCATTCTTAAGATGCAAAACCTAACAATGCATAGGCTTAACATGAAAGGCACTGCAGACTAATTCAACCAGAGAAGTCATCCATAGCAGAGCACTTGAGGATCCAACCTGGACACAGTATATTATTTGAGAACATGGAAATGCTGGACCGCTATAACACCTATAACAGCAGACGACACAGAGTTTTTTTGAGTGTTGTTCTTTATTCACGGTCCTGATTTTAGAGATTTTTTTAATACGGGTAGCCAGATTTTGTTCATTTTCCACAATTAATCACCTCGATTAGAACTGAAAAAGAGCCTTCGGTGGCCTAGGGGATAAAAGCCTCGTGACTTGAAGGTTAGGTTGCTGACCTGAAAGCTACCAAGTTCGAATCCCACCCGGGGAGAGCGTGGATGAGCTCCCTCTTTCAGCTCCAGCTCCATGCGGGGACATGAGAGAAGCCTCCCACAAGGATGGTAAAACATCAAAAACATCCGGGAATCCCCTGGGCAACGTCCTTGCAGATGGCCAATTCTCTCACTCCTGACACGAAAAAAAAAGCACTGAAAACCCTTGCAGCTTCAAGGCCTGGCTGATTCCAGCCTGGGGGAATATTTTGTCGGGAGGTGTTAGCTCGCCCTGATTGTTTCTGGTCTGGAATTCTTCTATTATTTTTTTAGTGTTGTTCTTTATCCACTATTCTGATTTTAGAATTTTTTAAATACTGGTAGCCGGATTGTGTTCATTTTCACGGTTTCCTCCTTTTTGTTGAAATTGTCCACACGCTTGTGGATTTCAATGGCTTCTCTGTGTCGTCTGACCTCCCTTGCCGAGTTTCCAAGATACCTCACGACCTCTGAGGATGCCTGCCATAGGTGCAGCAGGCGAAACGTCAGGAGGGAATGCTTCTGGAACATAAGCCCGGAAAACTCCCAACAATGCGGTGATCCCGGCCATGAAAGATCTTGACAGATAGGAGAAGATCTGTCCCGAATGGTCCGCAAAAGCAAGAGGCAGGCTGAATCCTAATGCTGCTGCAGAGCTCCCACTCCCTCCCTTTTGCTCGCACACACAATTTTTCAGGGAGGAGGACTGGCAATAGATGCTCTTCATTCATATACTCCCTTTACTCCCTTCATGGGGTGAAGAGCATCACTAGGTGGGGAGCATGACTAGGTTTTCTCCACCAGAATGTGTGGGGATCACAACCACTGAGGATGCCTGCCATAGATGTGGGCGAAACGTCAGGAGAGAATACTTCTAGAACATGGCCATACAGCCCGGAATACATACAACAACCCTGTGATCCCGGCCATGAAAGCCTTCGACAACACATTGTGTGGGGATCAACGCAGGCGTACCATGGCTAAGGAGCCAGGAACCCATGCCTTGCCTTTCTCCTTGTACAGGAGACCCTGTTGTATAGAGAGCCACCAACTTACACACTCCCCTTCTCTCACACAATGTTGGGATGTGGAGCTGCCCAAAACCCAACCTCTCCCTGCTTGTTTGGCATCCTCTCCATGCAATTCCCACCACCACCACCTTCTCAGATTTCTCCAGGCGAGGGATCTGGCACTGCTGGGAGGGAGAGGCACAATGCAGCCTGGAGGGGAGGCAAAACATGGGTGGGTGGGTGGGAAGCAAGGGACCCCAGCTCACCTTTGTTGCCCAGGGCGCCGGCGGAGAGGAGGAGCAGCATTGGCAGGAGGCAGGCGAGGGGCTGCCCGGACCCCATCTTGCAGGGAAAGAGAGAGGGAGGGAGGGACGGGTCTCTCTCTCTCTCTCACACACTCTCCTTCTCTCTCTCTCTCTCTTCTGCTGCCTTCTCTGCCCTGCCCTGCCCAGCCCCGCTACTGCAGCATGATGTCAGCGGCGCCCGACGCTGATTGATGGGAGCGCGCAGCCAATGCGAGGGGCGCGGGAGACAGGTGCTGCAGGAGGAGGAAAGAGGGGGGGTCCGGATTGGGCGGGGCGGGGAGGGGCGGGGCTTGCGGGCAGAACAGGTGGAGGCGGGACTAAGCCCCCATCCTCACTCTAGGACAGGCATGGGCCAACTTGGGCCTTCCTTCCAGGTGTTTTGGACTTCAACTCCCACCATTCCTCACCGCCTCGGGCCCCTTCTTTTCCCCCCTCAGCCGGTTAAGGAAAGGTGGGAGTTGAAGTCCAAAACACCTGCAGGGCCCAACTTTTCCCATGCCTACTCTAGGGCCTCCAGGACTTGAATTCTTGGTATCCAGGCTCTTGTTAGGCAAAAGTAAAGGTTTCCCCTGACGTTAAGTCCAGTCATGTCTGATTCTGGGGGTTGGTGCTCATCTCCATTTCTAACCTTAAGAGCCGGTATTGTCCGTAGACACCTCCAAGGTCATGTGGCCGGCATGACTGCATGGAGCCCCGTTACCTTCCCGCCAAAGTGGAAATGTTGTAGAATGAAGGGAGAGATAACAAGAGAGATCCTTCTGAGAGGCCCAAAAAGTCCGGTTTATTATTTCAGCTGAGACTCTGGAAGTGGAATCTGTTCCAAAAAGCAAACCAGAGTCCCGATCAAGGCGTGGGCTGGCCTTTTAATACATTTTCAGACAAAGAACATGCTTTTACATACATCTCGTCATTAGTACGTCACTTCACATGCTTACATACATGGGCATAAATATGCACAATCAGCATTTTCCTATCTAAGCACTCTTAAAAGCGTGTAGCAAGCTACAGACACAAAGACAAATCCATCAAGAGGCCTACTTCTGCCTTGTCAAAAGGGAGGGGGAGAAGTCACTCTCCCTCCATTCGCATACCTGGCATCATCTCGTACTGGAATGTAGAAGGCCCCCCTTCTCCCCCCTGTCCTGTCAGCTTGTGCATCCCAAAATCTAACACAGAGAGAGAGTTTGATTTTTCTACATTTCACTGCTTCTAATGTGCATACAATATATGTCTAAAAATCCATTTTTTCCGTTCCTCATCAGTATCTATTGATCTACTCACATTGGCATATTAACATCCCGTATATAATATGTATAATCATATTAACATACCGTATATACTCGAGTATAAGCTGACCCAAATATAAGCCGAGGCACCAAATTTTACCACAAAAACTGGGAAAACTTATTGACTCGAGTATAAGACGAGCGTGGGAAATTCAGCAGCTACGGGTCAAATTCAAAAATGAAAATAGATATTAATAAAATTGCATTATTTGAGTCATCAGTAGGTTGAATGTTTTTGAATATTTATATAAAACTGTAATTTAAGATAATAAAAGGTTAGGTAAAGGTTTTCCCCTGACGTTAAGTCCAGTCGTGACCGACTCTGGGGGTTGGTGCTCATCTCCATTTCTAAGCCAAAGAGCTGGCGTTGTCTGTAGACACCTCCAAGGTCATGTGGCCGGCATGACTGCATGGAGCACCGTTACCTTCCCACCGGAGCGGTACCTATTGATCTACTCACATTGGCATGTTTTCCAACTGCTAGGTTGGCAGAAGCTGGAGCTAACAGCGGCCGCTCACGCCACTCCCGGGGTTTGAACCTGGGACCTTTCGGTCTCCAGTTCAGTGCTTTAACACACTTCGCCACCAGGGCTCCAGGCTCTTGTTAGCCAATGATAATGTGAACCCCCACTCTGAAAAAAAAAACTTTTTGGAAGTTTGGGGAAAGTTTATAAAGAGGGGCACTCAGTTCCCTCCTAGGAGTGGCCCTGCAATAAGTACAATCAAGGGATGAATTTTTACTGTGCTGAACCATACATCAAGGGAACAACCCTATGGGAGGATATTGCTGGTATATGCTATACCAGGGGTCCCCAAACTAAGGCCCGTGGGCCAGATGCGGCCCTCCAAAGTCATTTACCTGGCCTTATCCTAAACTTTAGACTTAGGGTTGACCTAAGTCTACCTCTTTGGTTACCTATGGTCTTATGAGATCGTCTAGATCAGGGGTCCTTAAACTTTTTAAGCAAAGGGCCGGTCCACAATCCTTCAGACTGTTGAGGGGCCGAATCATCACTTTTAAAAAATACGAACAAATTCCTTCGCACACTGCATGTGTTTTATTTATAGTGCAAAAAAAGAACAACAACAACGAAAGAACAATACAATCTTTAAAAACAAAAACAATTTTAACCAGCATAAACCTATCAGGATTTCAATGGGAAGTGTGGGCCTTCTTCTGGCCAATGAAGTAGTCAATTAGGATTGTTGTTGTTGTTGTTGTTGTGTGCCTTCAAGTCATTTCAGATTTTGGGCAAGCCTAAGTGTAAAATTGAGAGTGGGGGCTAGGTAAATGACCTTGGAGGGCTGCATCCGGCCCCCGGGCCTTAGTTTGGGGACCCCTGGTCTAGATGGTCTTTGAAGATCTCTTTACTTAGATACAGCCTTATGAGACCATCTAGATGGCTTTTGGAGGTCACTTTCCTTACCTATAGTCCTATGAGACCATCTAGATAGCCTTTGAGGGTCCCTTTCCTTACTTGTGGTTTTAGCAGATTGTCTAGATGGCCTTTGGGGGCCCCTTTCCTTACCTATGGTCTTATGAAACCATCTAGATGGTCTTTGAGGGTCCCTTTCCTTATCTATGGTCTTCTGATGGCCTGAAGAGATCATTTAGATGGCCCTTAAGGGTCCCTTTCCTTACCGATGGTCTTATGAGACCATCTAGATGCTCTTTGGGGGTCTCTTTGCTTACCTGTGGTCCTATGAGGTCATCTAGATCAGGAATCCCCAAACTAAAGCCTTCCAAAGTCATTGACCTGGCCTCTGTCCTAAACTTTAGACTTAGGGTTGACCTAAGTCTGAAACGACTTGAAGACACACAACAACAATCCTAATTTTGGACTATTTCATCATAGTCCAGCCGCCCAACAGTCTGAGGGACCGTGAACCGGCCCTCCAATTAAAAAGTTTGAGGACCCCTTTGCTATAATCTGTCAAGCAGACCTTTTAGCAGTCTCCTTTAGTAGGCATGAGCAAACTTTAGTGCTCCAGGAGTTTTGGACTTCAACTCCCATGTTTCCTAACAGGCTGTTAGTTTTGGAAAATGATAAGGTAAAAGTAAAGGTTTTCCCCTGAATTTAAGTCCAGTCGTGTCTGACTCTGGGGATTGGTGCTCATCTCCATTTCTAAGCTGGCATTGTCCATAAATACCTCCAAGGTCATGCTGCTGGCATGACTGCATGGAGCGCTGTTACCTTCCTGCTGGAGCGGTACCTATTGATCTACTCACATTTGCATGTTTTCCAAACTGCTAGGTTGGCAAAAGCTGGGGCTAACAGTGGGTGCGCACTTCACTCCCTGGATTCAACTCCCTGTGACCTTTTGGTCCGCAAGTTCAGCAGCTCAGCGCTTTAACACATTGTGCCACCAGGAGCTTCCCCCACCCTCCCTTAGGTAGGCATGAGCAAACTTTGCTCCTCCAGGAGTTTTGGACTTCCAACTCCCCCATTTCCTAACAGCCAATAGGCTCTTAGTTTTGGAAAATGGCCTTCACAGCCATTTGGAGATCATAACCAAATGATCTTGGTTATGATCTTGATTGCAGTGGCGCAATGGGTTAAACCCTTGTGAACTGCTGATAGTTTGTAGGTTGTGTTTCTTCATCAGCTTCCCTATGCGGACAGTTGTTCCCTTGATGTATGGTAAGAACACTTTTCCTCCAGGTAGATCCTTGTCTTTACTTTCCTGGCTTGTTCTTAGTCTTGCTGCTCTTCGGATGTCTGTGGTGGAGTATCCATTGGCCTGTCGAAGCCAAACTATCTACAGACCCACTAAGAAAATCCAACAAATACTACCTTCAGCAAAGGACAAGAGGGATCCTTTCACCTCTGCAGGAGTCTACGGTATACCATGCAGCTGTGGACAAGTCTACATAGGGACACGAATCAAGGAATATGAAAGGCACTGCAGAAAGTTTCAAACAGAGAAGTTGGCTATAACAGAGCACTTGATGAACCCTGGACACAGTATATTATTTGAGAACACAGAAATGCTGGACCATTCGAACAACCATCATGTCAGACTACACAGAGAGGCCATTGAAGTCCACAAGCATGTAGACAATTTCAGAGGCTATTGAAGTCCACAGGCATGTGGACAATTTCAAAAGGAGGAGACAATGAAAATGAACAAAATCTGGCTACCAGTATTAAAAAAAACTCTGAAAACAGAGGAATTCTAGACATGAATCAGTCAGGGGCAGCTAACACCTCCCAACAAAAGATTCCCCCAGACAGGAAGAAGCCAGGATAAGAAGCTGGCAAGGCCATTAATGCTAATCAAGGTGATTGATTACAACATTCACACTGGCCTCCAACAGACAAGAGTTCTTTCTCCCATCCTGGACCTTCCACAGATATATAAATCTTCCTTGTTTAACTTTTCCAATATACCTCACAACCTCTGAGGATGCCTGCCCTAGATGTGGGCGAAACCTTAGGAGAGAATGCTTCTGGAACATAGCCATACAGCTCAGAAAACACACAACAACCCTGTGATTCCGGCCATGAAAGCCTTCGACAACACATTATTTCAGTTAGTCTCAAAGATGCTACAGTCATATCATAGGTGATTACAGGTGGACTTCTTGGAGATGGACCTGTAAGTGACTGTAGAGAACTATTCTGAATCTGCATGGCCTTTCACAATGAGGACATAGATTTCTAGATGGAAGGCAGTTGCGACAAGGGTTTGCTTGACACTCTTTCATCTTGTCACATTTCTTATTTTTGCCCTCTTTTCGTGCCTCTTCAAAATCCATAGCTCTGTTGGTAACAACTGACCTCCAATTATAACTCTCACGTGCCAGGGATTCCCAGTTCTTGGTGTTCATGCCACTTCTTTAAAGTTAGCTTCAAGCCCATCTTTACATCTCTTTTGCTGTCCATACAACATTCAATTTTCCATACTTGAGTTGAGAATAAAGTAGCTGCTTTGAGAGCTGGCGATCAGGCATTCGGTCAACATGGCTGGTCCAGTGAAGTTGATGGCAAAGAAGGCGCTACAACATCCCTTTTCATACTGTTTAGAAACAGCTGCTAACATTTATTAAAAAATTTTTTTCCAAAAAGTAACAGTACTCTTAGTTCTGGAGAATCACTAGATTTTTAATGAAAACAAAAATATCACAAGACTAAGCTATCGGCCTGTATTACAAAGGCCATCATTCTTCCCAGGCACACAAGACAAGCCAGCCTTTGAACCAAAGGTTTTTCCTTCTCATTTATTTAGTTCTGCCCCTGTGGCTGCACTACTACCTCTGTAGTTAAGAGATGCACTGTAAGAAACCTGTTATTCCTCATTAAGTGAGAGAAATTATGCAGTTGCGGATGAGGCAGAAGAAAATACTGGATCGGTATACAGAAGCAGGAAGGTTAACTACTCTTCCAGGAAAGAAAGTCGAGGCTGCATATGATGTGCGTCCTGAGGGAATGGGATGGTGGTGATGTTGACATGGCTCCCCAGATGCTGCAGCTGCTGCTGATGTACATTCCCTGGAAAAGGGGCTTTAGCCATGTAGGGAGGCAAACATAATGCTGGTCTTCATTGGCCAGTGTATAGGAAGGGTTATTGATGCAAGGCAACTGAAGGACTTTGAATTAAAACACACAAGAGAGCAGCACCTCTGATTATGCACAGAGTGTAGGCCGTTTCAAAAAGATTGACCTGATTTGAAATGGCTATCTCTCTGCAATCATGAACTGCCCATGAATGAAACCTATATGGCATGAAAGGGTGAGGCATGAAGTTTCTAATGATTACTGCTAGATGCCTCTCCCAGTGTACAAATCATTCACAACATAAGGCCTAATAAGACATCTGCTAATCTAAGGACCAAACAATCTAATATTGTCGCTAGCACTTTAATAGTTTAATTGCGGCTAGGATGCTGTATTCTTTGTTTTTAGGGCAATTTGTACTGTGTTTTATTGATTTTAAAATTGGACTTTTTGTAATGTGTTGTTTTTATCTTAACTTATGACGTCATTGTTTAATATGTTATGTAATTTTACCTCTATTTTTATGTGTTATGGCCACGGGGAGGCCCCGGTGGCGCAGTGGGTTAAACCGCTGAGATGCTGAACTTGCTGACCGAAAGGTCGCTGGTTCAAATCTGGGGAGCAGAGTGAGCTCCCGCTGTTAGTTCCAGCTTCTGCAAGCCTAGCAGTTTGGAAATATGCAAATGTGAGTAGATCAATAGGTACTGCTCCGACAGGAAGGTAATTGTGTTCTATGCAGTCATACTGGCCACATGAACTTGAGGGCGTGTACAGACAATGCTGGCTCTTCGGCTTAGAAATGGAAATGAGCACCAACCCCCAGAGTTGGACACGACTAGACATTTATGTCAGGGAAAAACCTTTACCTTTACCTACACCGCCAGAGTCCTTCTGGGAGATGGTTGGGGGTATAAATAAAGTTGTTGTTGTTGTTGTTGTTGTTGTTGTTGTTGTTTTTATTATATTCTCCCTTTGCTGTGTTACTATTTTGTTTCTGGCTCTAAAGGGGTCAGTAAAACTTGATAACCCCTTACCATTTGTAACTTTTTATGCAATTCTAAAATGTTTCCATTGGAAAATAAACTGCTTTGAAATTGGCCGCAACATTTTGAAACACCCTGTATATTTCCCTCCATATTGGAAACTTGCCTCTGGGACTTAAGGAGGGTGGCATTCAGATCATTTTCAAAGATGAGTGTGCTCCAGCAAAACAACTGTCAATTTATAGCAACCCCACGAATGTCACAAGGTGTCTTTAGGCAAGGAAGGCTGCTTTGCTAGTTCCTCCCTCTGAAATAGAGCCTAAGCACCTGGTGTTATATAGAGGACTCACACAGAAGTACTACCTGGGACCAGCGCTGCTTAAGTCAGATGGGATCTGGTACTCATAGGGCACATGTGTCATACTCAAGTCCTGTGGGCTGAATCTGACCTGCCCTGTCATTTTATGTATCCCTCCAGATCAGTGGTTCTCAACCTGTGGGTCCCCAGGTGTTTTGGCCCGCAACTCCCAGAAATCCCAGCCAGTTTACCAGCTGTTAGGATTTCTGGGAGTTTAAGGCCAAAACATCTGGGGACCCACAGGTTGAGAACCACTACTCCAGATGCTGGACTACAACTCCTGTATCCCTCTTCATTAGACACCATGGCTGGAGCTTATGGGGAGTTAAGATACAGTAGCATCTGCACTTTGTGTTTAGCCAGGAGAGTGGGGTTTAAAGTCAAATACTGGTAATCCCCAAGTTATGAAAAAGATAGGTTCGGTAGGTTTGGTCTTAAGTTGAATTTGTAGTGTACATTTTTAAAGTGTAACTGCAGCCATATATAAACTTTGAATAACATTGGGGTTAACACCCCTGTTGAGTTTGTTTTGCTGTCTGTGTCCTGTAGAGAACATTTCACCTCACTTTTCCATCCCTGCGATAACTGAATTTTGAGCAATTTGGCTCCTTGTGGAAACAAGGATTGGGAAGAAAGCTTCCGTAGAGACACCTTTTCCCCAACTTTTCCAGGAGTGAATTTCCCTTCTGAGAGGTAGATTTCTCTCACTTCCTGTTGTCTCACCCCTAATCTTAACTGTGAGTCATTTGTAAGTGATTCATTTTAACTTAGGGACTGCCCATACAAGACTTGTGGTTATGAAGTCTGACTTTTAAGATAGCCTTTGTGTCATTTTATGTGGCCCTCCAGATATTGGACTTCAACTCTTGTATTCCTCATCATTAGACATCATGATCAGAGCTGATGAGAGTTGGGATGCAGTAACATCTGGAAGGCTACCATTTTTTTCTTTTTAGTCAGGATAGTGGGCTTTGAATTTAGATACAAGGCTTGTAGATATGATATTAGACTTTAAAATGTCCTTTAATCTTTCCCCAAATTTCAGAGCCATTATCTTCAGTCCGCATAGCAGATAATCAAAAGTGATAGGAGTTGGTGTTCGATAACATCTGGGGACCTAAATTTAGTAAAAACTAAATAGTACCGACCACTATGTCAAACGATTATAATTGGTCCTCTGTATCTACGGATTCTCCATATATGGATTAGGGGGCAAATTGAAAGCTGATGTGACCCTTGATTTTTATTTATTGTGTCAGAAACAAATGGAGGATACTGTTATAATGTAGTTAAATACACAAACAAAGATAAAAACTTGGCATTATACTAGATTTCCTTTCATCAGAAGCTGGCCACTTGGAGTGCCTCTGGTGTCGCTGCGAGAAGGTCCTCCATTGTGCATGTGGCAGGGCTCAGGCTGCATTGTAGCAAGTCACCTGTGGGTTGCTCTTTTCCGTACTCACATGTCGTGGACTCCACTTTTTTTAAGGTTAGCCCTGCATCTCATGGTGCCAGAGTGCATTGTTCAGTGCCATCAAAGTCGCCCAGCCTTCTGTGTCCCCGGGGGGAATTTCTCATCCGGTCTCAGCCACTGAGTGAGGTTCCAGGTTTTAGCCTGCCACTTATGGACTCTCGCTTGCTGAGGTGTTCCTGCGAGTATTTCTGTAGATCTTAGGAAGCTTTTTCATGATTTAAGGCGTTGGCTTGCTGGCTGATATCCAAACACAGGATGGGCCAGAGATGTCAATGCCTTGGTCCTTTCACTGCTGGCTGATATTTCCCAATGGATGTCAGGTGGTGCAATGCTGGCTAAACAGTGTAATTTCTCCAGCGGTGTTGGGTGTAGACATCCTGTGATAACGTGGTATGTCTAATTAAGAGCCACATCCACTGTTTTAATGTGCTGAGATGTATTCTACACTGGGCATGCGTATTCAGAAGCAGAGTAGCAAAGCGCAAGGGCAGATGTCTTCACTCTATCTAGCTGTGATTCCCCAGGTTGTGCCTGTCAGCTTTTTTATGATGTTATTTCTAGACTTAATGCCAGGGGAAAACCTTTACCTTTACCTATGCTTCTGACAGGCCTATGAAGACGGCTCCTGTAATCTGCTGCCTTTCAAAACCATCTTCTATGTGCTGAGTCAGCTTCAGCACTTGTGGCGTGCAGCTTTTCCCTTTCCTGAAGCCAGCTTGCTGTGGGATCATACATGGGTCTATTTTTTCCATAATTCTATGCAGAAGAAGTCTCTCCAGAACTTTGTAAAGATGGCACAAGGAGATTGGTCTAGAGATTTTTGGATCATTACGGCAGTGGTTCCCAAACTTATTTGGCCTGCCTCCCCTTTTCCAGAAAAAATATGACTCAGTGCCCCCTGGAAAGGGGGGAGTGGCTTAGAAGGGTGGGCGTGGCTCCTGCTCAAGAGGGCGGGGCTGAGCTTCTCCCCTAGTCCAAGATGGAGGGCTGGGAGGGAGAGGGGGAGGTGGGTGGGGCCACAAAGGGGCAGCCAGGGCTGGGATGGGCGGAGTTAAGAGCTCTGAGGCAGGGCTGAGCTTCTATCCCTGTCCTACGGCACCTGCCAGGACACAGGGGGCGGGGCTAGAGGAGGGGGCAGGGCTTCTATACCCCTCAGCCCCTCAGGGAAGGTATACAGAGGCTCTTGGGAAGAGACCACGCCCCTAGCCCCGCCCTTTAGTCCTAAAAGGCCTCTCAGGAGAGGTATAGAGGCTCAGCCCTGTCTCGGGCACTGTGGAAGAAGCCATGCCCACTCCTCTAGCTCCGCCCCCTGCATCCTGACAAGCGCCTCAGGGGCTCAGCCCTGTCTCGGGCACTTGGGAAGAGGCCCCGCCCTTCCTCTGGCCCCGCCCCCGTGTCCTAATAGGTGCCATCACCGCCCCCCTGGATCACTGCAGCGCCTACCAGGGGGCAGTAGCATCCACTTTGGGAATCGCTGCATTATTTATTTATTTACATCACTTTTACCCCGCCTTTCTCTCTGCGGGGACTCAAAGCGGCTTACAATAAAACAGGCAAAAATTCAATGCCTAAAAACAATGTAAAAACAACAATTCATATAAAACAATCTACAAAACAACAATTCATATAAAACAGATACCATTGCAAAATAAAATCACATTACATAAAATGTTAAGCCTGTCCAAGATTAGAATCCATTCATTCAGAATCCTCAATTATGGTCTTTGCCTGGTTTCAGAATGGCTTTGCTCCAGATTTGCGGGATCTGACAGGATGCAATGTAGTTGTTCACCAACTTGGGCAGCCAGCACCTTGCTTTCGGAGCAAAGTTCTTAATTTGTTCCATCCGCAGATCGTCCTGGCCAGTTGCTTTGCCATTTTTACATTTATTGAGAGCCCTTTCCAAGTCAGTAGATGTAAAAGGTTCATGAAAGTTGTTGTCATTACAGTAGAGCAGGGGTCCCCAAATTAAGGCCCAGGGGCCGGATGCGGCCCTCCAAGATCATTTACCTGGCCCCCACCCTCAGTTTTATAATATAATATTTTTATATCAGTTTTAACAATATACTATATTGTAGATACATATAATATTGATAATAATCCTATGTTATATAATATAATACTAATAGTAATACCATATAATAATATTAATTATTACATATTATAATATTAATTATATACATATTATATAATAGTATAGTGGTATAGTTCAATATAGTAATATATAATGCTAATATTGTGTTATGCTAATAATATAATATATTGTATGTACATACAGCTGCTCTGAGTCCCCTTCAGAGTGAGAAGGGTGGGATATAAATGTAGTAAATAAATGCATAGTAAATGCAGTAAATAAAAATTAATTTTAGGCTCGGCCAAAGTCTGACATGACTTGAAGGCACACAACGACTACAACAATCCTAATTAACTTGACTATCTCATTAGCCAGTAGCAGGCCCACACTTTCCATTGAAATCCTAATAGGTTTATGTTGGTTAAAATTGTTTTCATTTTTAAATATTGTATTCTTTCGTTGTTGTTGTTGTTGCACTACAAATAAGACATGTGCAGTATGCATAGGAATTTGTTTGTATTTTTTTTCCAAATGATAATTCGACCTCTCAACAGTCTGAAGGATTGTGGACCGGCCCTCTGCTTAAAAAGTTTGGGGACCCCTGCAGTAGAGTCTCGCTTATCCAATGTAAACAGGCTGGGAGAACATTGGATAAGAAAATATGTTGGATAATAAGGAGAGATTAAGGAAAAGCCTATTAAACATTAAATTAGGTTATGATTTTACAAATTAAGCACCAAAACATCTATATATATAAAAGAGTGATGGCATCAGGGCAGCGGACAAAACAACAAAACTACAGGCCCCCCAACCTCGAAATTTGACAACACAACCCATCATTCACAGCTCTAGGTTGATACAACAAAAAGAAAAGAAAAATAAAGTCCTAATTAGAGGGAGAGGAATAATTGTTTTTATCCAATTGCTGCCAGTTTGAAGGCTAAGCTCCGCCCACTTGGTCTCCTAGCAACCTACTCAGCCCAGGGGACAGGCACAGTTAGGCCTCACTTAGTCCTCTTCCACAGATTATCAGATTTTAACTGGTTTATATGGCAGTGTAGACTCAAGGCCCTTCCACACAGCTATATAACCCATTTAGAATCTTATATTATCTGCTTTGAACTGGATTATCATGACTCCACACTGCCATATAATCCACTTCAGTGTGCATACTAAACATAAAGACAACCATACAACAGACATTCAATACCACCACTACCTCAACAATGTCTCACCAACACCACCAGACAACGCCACAGCAACGCATGGCCGGGCACAGCTAGTCATGTTATACAACAGATTTGACAGGAAAAGTAGTTTAATACACAGTAATGCTATGTAGTAATTACTGTATTTACGAATTTAGCACCAAAATATCATGATGTATTGAAAACATTGACTACAAAAATGCGTTGGATAATCCAGAACGTTGGATATGCGAGTGTTGGATAAGTGAGACTCTACTGTATCTGGTTGTCTGACTATTGGTTTCCTTCCTAGTTTGGTGGCCCTTGATGAGGATGAGGTTGACTTTGGGGTTTGAGTTTGAGCCCATGCCAGCCTTTGGAAACACTGGGCGGCTTCTTGCTTCCTAGCAATTCCCTGGGCCACTTCTTTCGGGACAAGGGCTTGTCTCCGCTTTCTTCTTCGCCAGCCGTCTGGCAAAGGCCTTCCTCCTCTGCCTCCTCCTCCTCTCCCCGCTTCCCGGGGCCGGAACTGGGGGACTCTTACGGCGGAGGGGCGCCGCCTATAAAAGCCAAGGAAGGCGCCAGGAAGCAGTCCGCCGGGTGCAGTCTTTCTTTCTCTCTCTCCCGACGTGTGCCGCAGCTTCGCCAGTTGCAATTCCCCCTCCAGCCGCCCCTCTCTTCCTCCTCCTCCTCCTTCTCCATCTCCTCCGGGTCCTTGGCTTCTCCGGCGCCCCGATGCCTCCCAACCTCACGGGCTACTACCGCTTCGTCTCCCAGGACAACATGGAGAACTACCTCCGCGTCTTAGGTGAGCACAGCCGCTCCCCTTCGGGTTTGGGATCCCACAATCAAGGGCTTGGGGCATGTGCAGAGGGCGTTCTCAGCACCCTGACTCAGTCGTTGCTATTATTATTAGCTTAGGTAGCCGACGATGCACACGTTAGGGATTTTGTAAGAATATGGGATACTGTGAGTTTTCCGGGCTGTGTGGCATTCTCTCCTGACGTTGCGACCACATCGATGGCAGGCATCCTCAGAGGTTGTGAGGTCTGTTGGAAACTAGGCAAATTAGGTTTATATCCAGTGTTCCCTCACTTATTGCTGGGGTTAGGTTCCAGGACCACCCGCAATAAGTGAAAATCTGCAAAGTAGGGACACTATATTTAATTTAATATTTATACATTATTTCAGTAATTATACATTATTTTATGTTTTTATCAACCAATCGTGTGTTGATAAATCACCTCCTTCTCCTCCCATTGCCGCTTGGGCTCCTTTTCCTTCCCTTCAGCTTCTCCTCCCTCCCTTCCTTAGGCTGTAAATTGTAATTTTTTATGATTTACAATAGTCTTTTAGAGTTTATTGAAAAACCGCAAAACAGCGAATCTGCGAAAAGTGAACCGCGAAGTAGTGAGGGAACACTGTATCTGTGGAAGGTCCAGGGTGGGAGAAAGAACTCTTGTCTGTTGAAGTTAAGTGTGGGCGTTGCAATTAATCACCTTAATTAGCATAGAATCGCCTTGCAGCTTCAAAGCTTGGCTGCTTCCTGCCTGGGGGAATTCTTTGTTGAGCAGTGATTAGCAGTCCCTGATTGTTTCATGTCTGGAATTCCCCTGTTTTTGAGTGTTGTTCTTTATTTACTGTCCTGATTTTAGAATTTTTGAATATTGGTAGCCCCTAGTGGCGCAGCGGATTAAACCGCTGAGCTGTTGAACTTGCTGACTGAAATGCTGGTGGTTCTAATCCGGGGAGTGGGGTGAGTGCCCCCTGTTAGCCCCAGCATCTGCCAACCTAACAGTTTGAAAACATACAAATGTGAGTAGATCAATAGGTACCGCTCCAGTGGGAAGGTGTGGAGCCCCCGATGGCGTAGTGGACTAAAGCCTCGTGACTTGAAGGTCGGGTTGCCACCTGAAAGCTGCCAGGTTCGAATCCCACCCGGGGAGAGCGCGGATGAGCTCCCTCTATCAGCTCTAGCTCCATGCGGGGACATGAGAGAAGCCTCCCACAAGGATTATAAAAACATCAAAAACATCTGGGCGTCCCCTAGGCAACGTCCTTGCAGACGGCCAATTCTCTCACTCCAGAAGCGACTCAAGTTGCTCCTGACATGGAAAAAAAAGTGGGAAGGTAACAGAGCACCATGCAGTCATGCCAGCCACATGACCTAGGAGGTGTCTACAGACAACGCCAGCTCTTAGGCTTAGAAATGGAGATAAACAACAACTCCCAGAGTCGGACACAACTAGAGTTAACGTCAGAGGAAACCGTTACCTAATACTGGAGGCCAGATTTTGTTCATTTTCATGGTTTCCTCCTTTCTGTTGAAATTGTCTACATGCTTGTGGATTTCAATGGCTTCTTTGTGTAGTCTGACATGGTGGTTGTTACAGAGTAGTCCAGCATTTCTGTGTTCTCAAATAATTTTCTGTGTCTGGGTTGGTTCATCAAGTGCTCTGCTCTGGCTGACTTCTTTGGCTGAATTAGTCTGCAGTGCCTTTCATGTTAAGCCTATGCATTGTTAGGTTTTGGATCTTAAGAATGGACCCATTAGGAAATTTGATTACGATGTGGGTAAATTACAACGCCCAACATTCTGGATCAATCTCCTCCCAAAACATGCCACACTAATGTGACATTAGGGATTACAATGTGGAAGGATGGGTGCTTCTTTTGTAATTTGTGTACATATGTAATGTGTTTGGGGGTGGCATTTAATTTCATTGTACGATGTACAATGGCAATAAAGTTATTCTATTCTTGGTTGCTGTGCGCTTTCCGGGCTGTATGGCCAAGTTCCAGAAGCATTCTCTCCTGACGTTTCACCCACATCTATGTCAGGCACTCTCGTAGGTTGTGAGAAGCCATTGAAATCCACAAGCATGTGGACAATTTCAACAGAAAGGAGGAAACCATGAACATGAACAAAAACTGGATACTAGTATTAAAAGACTCTAAAATCAGGACAGTAAATAAAGAACAACACTCTGAAAACGGGAATTACAGACCGGAAACAGTCAGGGCCAGCTATCACCTCCCAACAAAGGTTTCCCAAGGTAGGAAGCAGCCAAGCTTTGAGGATGCAAGGCATTTCAATGCTAATCAAGGTGATCAGTTGAAACACTCACACTTGCCTCCAACAGACAAGAGTTCTTTCTCCCATACTGTACTTTCCACAGATATATGAACCCCGCTTAAGCGGCTGGGGGGAAAGGAAAGGGCCTGAGGCTGTTAGGAATAGTGGGAGCTGAAGTCCAAAACACCCAGAGGGCCCCAGTTTGCCCATGCCTGGGTTATGCTCTTAACTAGGATGTTGTTTCCTACCTGTAAAAGAAAATTGGGTCACAAAAGTTTTAGAACTAGCAGAAATTGACAGGTTGTCTTGTATGATTAAGGAGAAGTCAATTGATACATTCTTTTTAAAAGAATGGGGACCATTGATACGATTCACAAAGAAAAAAGGGAAATGTTGCGACACTGGCAGGTGTTGGAGATTTAAAAAAAAGTTAATAAGGTAGAACTGTCTAAAATGATTGCTAGTATTGTAACATTTTTTGTGTCTTTGAGGTGGCAGGTGGGAAACCCATTTTATATTATTATTATTATTATTATTATCATTGTTTTTCAATGGGGAGGGTTTAAAGTGATGTATATAGCAATATAAATCAGAGGCGGGGAATAATTAACTTTTTTTTTCGTGTCAGGAGCGACTTGAGAAACTGCTATAACTGTATAATACACTAGCTTGGGTACCCAGCATTGCCTGGGTTATTTGAAAAAGTCAATTCTTTTATTGTACAAAATGCATAAAGTTGTGAGTGAACTACAACTCACATAATGCCAGGTTAATCCCGAGAAACTCCATCAGTACTTAAAGTTTGTTATGTCGGACAAATTGGTTTTAGATGCGTCATCGGTGGGGTTCAGTGTGCTCTCTGGCTGTAGTGTAAACTACAACTCCCACTATGGTGAGCCAGTCCCCTCAAACCCCTCCAGTATGTGGAGTTAGTCATGGGGGTTCTGTGTGCAAAGTTTGGTCCAGGTCCCTTATCGATGGAGGGTCACAGTTTCCCTGGTTGTGGATGAACTACAATTCCCAGAAAGCAAGGTCAGTTACCCCAAACCCCTCCAGTAATCAAATGTCGGCATATCAGGTATGTGTGCCAAGTTTGGTCCAGATCCATCAGTGTTTGTGTTCACAGTGCTCTCTGGATGTAGGTGAACTACAACTTCCCCAAATCAAGGTGCATTTTCCCCAAAGACCTCCAGTATTTTTTGCTGTCCATGAAGGCTTTGTGTGCCAAGTTTGGTCCAATTCCATCTTTAGTGGAGTTCAGAGTGCTCAATGATTGCACGTGAATTATACATTCCAGTACCTACAACATCAAAATGTCTAGGCCAATTCCACTCAAACCCCACCACTATTCAAATGTGGGCATATTGGGTATGCATGCTTAGTTTGGTCCAGATCCATCATTGTTTGAGTTCATAGTGCGCTCTGGATATATGTGAACTACAACTGCTATAAATCCCGCCAAAGACCTCCAATATTTTTAGTTGGATTTGGGAGTTCTGTGTGCCAGGTTAGTCCCAGGTCCATCATTGGTGGAGTTCAGAGTGCTCTTAGATTGCAGTTGAATTATACATCCCAGTACCTACAACTCCTATAAATCATGGTGAATTCTCCCCAAACCCCTCTAGTGTGTTCAATTGCTGATCAATTCCTCTGTTTGTTGTGTGCCATAGAAATAAATAGGAAAGGGTTATGGGAGAGGCAGTGGGCGGGGTTATGCAAATTCCACACCAATGGAGAGAGTAAGAAACACTGGGATGTCTGTGGTGGAGGAAACACAAAAAATCTAGGAGGAAATTGTCCCTGTATGAAAGCCTTCACTAGGGTGCTGAGCAGTATGGTGTTTCTGGAGGACATTGGTAGGGCTCTTGTACATGTTCATGGTGCTCACTGTAACCTGAAATGTCATTGGTGGGAAGGCCATTGGTGTCTCCTGAGTAGAGGGAGTTATAGCTGTTTGTGGAGGCAGGAGGTTGTCTGTGTAAGTGGATACCCCAGCCACAAAGACACATACATATTTTCACTTTTATTATGCATATAGATAGATTGTATGATAATATTTATAGTGCTGAAAAAAATATATAGACTAAAAACAATGGAAAGTTGGTGAGAAAAATATATATTTATTGAAACAAATGTCTTTTAAGTGCACAGCTGTCATGTATGTTTTACCATGTAAACTGCCTTGAACAATAGTGGAGGAAGCAAGGGAAGATTTTTCAATTGTATTTTTATTTCAGGTGCCCCTTTCTTCCCGGGGTCAATGGTGGGGAAAATCAATGGGATTGTTTTGTGCATATGAATTGTTACTGCATGTGCACCCTTCTTACCTATCCTACTTACCTCTTCTGTCATCCTGTTTAGACATCAATGTCGCTCTGAGGAAACTGGTTTGCCTTCTCAAGCCAGACAAAGAGATCATCCACAATGGAGACCACATGACTATCCGCACATTAACTTCGCTTCGAAACTATAACATGGACTTTGACCTGGGGGTTGAGTTTGAAGAGGACTTGGGCCCCGTAGACGGACGCAAGTGCCAGGTAAGAGGCGGAAAAAGCGGTGCCTCTGGGGTCACGGGAACAGGTCAGTTCTGTGCTGGAATGACGTCCAGGGAAGCTAGAGCTGTGTTGCCAAATTTGTTTCAGATGATAAATTCTTGGCTACACGATGTGCTGGCTCAGTGGAGCTCAAAGCCTGGCTCGTGGTCTACCTGACCGGCAGAAAGAAGGCCATTCTCATGTTATGAAAAAGTTCTAATTTGTGCAAAGACAAAAGAAGTAGTCTGATGAGTGGTCTATTCACTTGTGTAGGGATTTGTAGAAATGCTATTAGCAGCCTCTAATGTGCAGCAGTGCAAGAACGCTGCTTCTGTCTCTTCTCCTGTGTCCCATCGCTCACACAATGAGACCACTTGGATGCAAACGATGGCTTCTTCATTGCACAGAGTAGGCTTGAGGCTAGGCAAGGACGTCCCAACATGTGGGCTGCCCAAATTCTGCACTGCCAAATGTTTTATGACACATGTCAAACTCAAGGCCCATGGGGCGAATCTCCAGATGCTTGACTACAACTCCTGTATTCCACATCATTAGACATCATGAATGTTGTGATACAGTAATATCTGGTAGAGTGCAGTTCGTTCTGTTTAGTCAGGATAGTGGGGCATTTAGATACAAGGCTTGTAAACATGATGTTTGACTTTTAAATGTCCTTTAGCTTTTCCTCAACCTTAGAGCCACAAACACTGTTGAGTCACAATGTGTTGTCGAAGGCTTTCATGGCCAGGATCACAGGGTTGTTGTATGTCTTTCGGGCTGTGTGGCCATGTTCCAGAAGTATTCTCTCCTGACGTTTCTCCCACATCTATGGCAGGCATCCTCAGAGGTTGTGAGGTATGGATAAACTAAGTAAGGAAAGGAAAGAATATATATCTGTGTAGAGTCCAGGGTGTGGCAAGAGTCCTTTGTCACTGGGAAGCCAGCATCAATGTTTCAGTTAATCACCCTAATTAGCATTGGAAAGGTTTTGTCTCTTGCCTGGGGGCATCCTTTGTTCAGTCATTAGCTGTCCTCTGCCCTCAGAGTGTTGGTTCCCATCTATTGTTTTGATTTTAGAGTTTTTTAATACTGGTAGCCAGATTTTGTTCATTTTCATGGTTTCTTCCTTTCTGTTGAAGTTGTCCACATGCTTGTGGATTTCAATGGCTTCTCTGTGTAGTCTGACATGATAGTTGTTGGAATGGTCCAGCATTTCTGTGTTCTCAAATAATATCCTGTGTCCAGGCTGGTTCATCAAGTGCTCTGCTATGGCTGATTTCTCTGGTTGAATTAGTCCGCAGTGCCTTTCATGTTCTTTGACTCTTGTTTGGGCGCTGCGTTTGGTGGTCCCTATGTAGACTTGTCCACAGCTGCATGCTATCCGGTAGACTCCTGCAGAGGAGAGAGGATCCCTCTTGTCCTTCGCTGACCGTAGCATTTGTTGGATTTTCTTTGTGGGTCTGTAGATAGTTTGTAGACTGTTGAGTTACAATTCCCATTATTCCCACTTCAGTTGGCTTTTGTAAATTACTGTGAACGTTTATTTACATTTTATGTCGCTATAAAATTCTTGTCTGATTCTATCTGGCTTTATTGGTTTAGGCTATTGATGTTACACTCAATTCACTGATAATTAGGTTTAATTTGATGTTAGGTTTTTAACGCTGCATTCATATGTGAGGTCTTATTGGGCTTTTATGCCAATATTTATAATATTATAATAATAACTTTATTATAATCCCTCCTCCATCTATCCCTCCTCCATCTCCCCGCAGGGACTCGGGGAGGCTAACACAGGGCCAAGGCCCAAAAGCAATAAAACAAAGTAAAAACAGATAAAAACAGCATCTTCAACTAAGTAAAACACATTCAAATCAGATAATACAATACAATGGCAATACAATACAATATTTATCTGTTTTTTTGAAGGCATTGAATGTATGCCGTTGTTTGTTGGAATTCGCCCTGAGTCCCTTCAGGGAGATAGGACGGAATAGAAATAAAGTTATATTATATTATATTATTTTACCCAGTCCATATGGCAGATAATAAACATGATGGGAGTTGGCATTCAGTAACATCTGGAGACCCAAACTGGGTAAAAACAAATAAGCACTGACTGCTATGTAAAAAAAAGTTGGCATTCTGTATCCACGGATATATCTATGGGATATAAACAAATCCTATCCCTGCATAAAGGGTGGGCTGAAGTTACTTTATTTCTAAATGCCAATTATGTTGCTGCAATAGTAGCAGTAGCAGCTTCTTTTTTCTAATGAAGTCTGGATGCTGGATAAGCTTTGCTCCTTTGGCAGCTTTCAGTAAAGGTTCTTGACATGAAGATGCCTTGCAGAAGAAGGTAGATAGAGTGTTACATAAGAATAATTCAGTAACAAAGAACATCTTGAGTATTCAGAATGCTCGGTATTATCTTGGTCAACCTTAACCAAGGGGTTGATTGGAAGGGAAGCTCAAAACAGTCAGTCATTGCTTTAAAAGAGGGGTGGGCAAGCTGTGATGTTCCTATTGTTTTTGGATTGTTGTTATTATTATTATTATTATTATTATTATTATTATTATTATTATTATTTATTATATAAACAACAAGATTAGTCCACAGCAAACAAGATCACTATGCTGGCTGTATTATTATTATTATTATTATTATTATTATTATTATTATTATTATTCCCCTTCGGAGGAGATAAAAGTGTGGTATAAATAAATATAATAATAATTAATTTTATTTATACCCCACCTTTCTTTCCAAGGGAACTCAAGGTGGTTAACAACCACACATTTTGATCAATTTAAAACAAAACTAATACAAAAATTAAAATAAAACAGTGGGTTACTGTGAGTTTTCCGGGCTGTATGGCCATGTTCCAGAAGCATTCTCTCCCGACATTTCACCCACATCTATGGCAGGCATCCTCTGAGGTTGTGAGGTCTGCTGGAAACTAGGAAAAGGCGGTTTATATATCTGTGAAAGGTCCAGGGTGGGAGAAAGAACTCTTGTCTGATGAAGGCCCCCGGTGGCACAGTAGGTTAAACCCTTATGCTTGCAGGACTGATGACTTGAAGGCTGGGTTGCTGACTTGAAGGTTGCTGGTTGGAATCCAACCTGGAGAGAGCGTGGGCGAGCTCTCTCTATCAGCTCCAGCTCCATGCGGGGACATGAGAGAAGCCTCCCACAAGGATGATAAAAACATCCGGGCATCCCCTGAGCAATGTCTTTTCAGAGAGCCAATTTTCTCGCACCAGAAGCAACTTGCAGTTTCTCAAGTCGCTCTTAACACGGAAAAAAGGCCTTGCATCTACAAAGCCTGACTACTTCCTCACTTGCCTAGTTTCTAACAGACCTCACAACCTCTGAGAATGTCAGCCATAGATGTGGGCGAAACGTCAGGAGAGAATGCTTCTGAAACATAGCTATACAGCCCGGAAAACTCACAGCAACCCAATGATTCTGGCCATGAAGGCCTTCAACAATACATTAAAATAAAACAATTAAATAGTACTGTGTGTCTGGTTAAAAATACAATTAAAACATAATAGATACAATTAAAATGCATTTTAAACACACACACACACCCTACAAATTCCACCCACAACTCCCCTAACAGCATGCCCATTATACTTCTCCAAATGGCTGCTGGCAGAAAAAGGTTTCAGCCTGCTTGCAGAATGCTGTTGTGAGTTGTTTGTGAGACTGCTACTCCCTCATCATCCACCAAGATAATTTCTACTAGAAAAGATGGAAACTGTAGTTTAACCAGATTTGGAAACCACAAGTCTGTCATCCCTAATTTAGAACAAGGACAGGGAACCCAGTACTCTTTGGGTATTCTTCAGTACCAGTTTGAAAATCTCAGTGCTCATATGAGTTAACAGCCAAAACATTTCGAGAGCATTATGTTGTTTGCCTCTACTTTGAAGCACCATGAGCATCATGATTTTACCATATGCATTGCACATGTAGTACCGTGTTTCCCCAAAAATAAGACAGTGTCTTATATTATTTTTTACTCCCAAAGATGCGCTAGGTCTTATTTTCAGGGGATGTCTTATTTTTCCATGAAGAAGAATTCACATTTATTGTTGAACAAAAAAAAATGAACATTTATTCTATACTGTACAGTAGTTGTCATCACAAACCAACATAACCAAACAAGACAAACTGTGACTCCTGTCAAAAATTTCTTGTTACTACCATTATTTCCATATACAACTGGTATGTACATTTACCAATCCTGCATGCTATGGTGTTTTGTTTGGCGGGCGCCGGGCATGCTCCCAAACAAAAACTTTGCTAGGTCTTATTTTCAGAGGAGGCCTTATATTTAGCAATTCAGCAAGACCTCTACTAGGTCTTATTTTTTGGGGATGTCTTATTTTCAGGGAAACGAGGTTTAAATCAGGATCACAGGAGGGAAATGTTAACACTCTTCCCAGGGTCTTGGGCTGGTGACACTTGGGTCTTGCACTTACTCCAAAGTCAAATGAGCAAACATGTAGGTGTCAGTTAATGTCTGTTCTATTCCATTCACTGAGTTTCATGGCTGAGAAGGAATTTGATACAGAGCTCCAGTCAATCCTGTGGCTCGTCTAAATTGACCATATAATGGCATTTGAACCAACTTCAAACTGTGGTGGCTAGATAGCACACATCAACAAAGTATTCTGCAGGAGAGTTAAGGGCATCAAGCAAGTTTTTGATACTGTGGATCCAGGAAACAATTCAAGGCAAACTTTTGTAGTTAGTGTAATCACCTTCCTTGCCTCAAACCTGTTCCTGGAATGGCACTCTAATAATTCGCACAACAAAACTGGTTCCACACGACCTCAGTGGTCAGTGTAGAAGAGCCCCTAATACAGTAGTTCTCAACCTGGTGTCCCCAGATATTTTTGGCTTTCAACTCCCAGAAATCCTAATCGCTGGTAAACTGACTGGGATTTCTGGGAGTTGTAGGCCAAAAATATCTGGGGACCCCAGGTTGAGAACCACTGCCCTAGTATAACGGATATGACAGCACAATCAGCCAGGGATCCAAGTAAATCCTTGCTTATCAGGGATGATCAATTTGCTGGTGTGAACTGTCTAATCACTCCCACTTGTTGCAGGATTAGAAAAACCAGGGAGCTCTTAGCTGTATTATCCAAATGAGGACAGAGTTGGCTTACTAATTGTTTCTTAGAGAGATAACTGCATCACCATTTGGATAACACAGCTGTCCTACTACAAGTGGAAGTCACTGCACAGCACACACCAGCAGCGTGCTTGTATTGATTAACCAAGGTTTGTAGGGATTCTTGACTGGTTGTGCAATTGTGTAATGTAGCCAATAGGAGTCCCGGTGCCGCAGTGGGTTAAACCCTTGTGTCCGCAGGACTGCTGACCGACAGGTCGGCAGTTCAAATTCGAGGAGAGTGAGTGAACTCCCTCTGTTAGCTCTATCTCCCCATGTGGGGACATGAGAGAAGCCTCCCAAAAGGATGGTAAAGCATTAAACATCCTGGCACGCCCTGGGCAATGTCCTTGCAGATGGCCAGAAATGCAGTTTCTCAAATAGTTTCTAACATGAGAAAAAAAGTAAATAGCTCAGTTCTTTCAGTTCTGTGACCATTCCCTACATCATTTTCTTGGTCCTTATCCTTTTCGTTTGTATGAATGCAGCTATTCCTTAAGATCAAGCAAGCAGATCTAGTCATGGAGACAAATCTTCAGCAGCTTACATATATTCTAACCAATAATTAGAAGGAATTCATTTCTTTGTTTTTGTTTGGGACTGTTTTGGAATTTCAAGTGGTTCCTTGAGCCATTCTACAAACAAAAGGCATATGGACCAAGTCTCACCTCCACTGGATTTCATTTCCTGTTTCAGTTCATTAAAAAGCCAAAAGCACCTCTGGGATGCCTGAAATAGCATTTATAACATTGTTGTGAAATTACTCCAGCTCTGGCCATAAAAGCTGTGGCTAAAATGTTATTTCTAAAATTCTAAAAATGGGAACGACTTACTGTTCCCAGTAGGGTTTTCACAATTTCAGACACAATAAAACATGCTCTAGTTTTATCTGTTCAATCCTAGTGGCTTTTCCAAAAAGCCAGATCTTCAGATATTGTGAAGATTGAGTCAGAATACTTAACACTTATAAATGGTTTTGAATGTTCAGACACTCCTTTGCATGCTTACATTATCTTGTAGCATTTATAACAAGGTGAGAATTGTGTGGCCTTGCAGATGTTATTGAACTCCCAACTCTTCTAACCTTGGCCAATATAACCAGTGGTCAGAAGTATTGGGAGTTGTAGTCCAAAGCATCTGTAGAGTCGCCTAGATCCCACCCCTACCTGACCAGGCAAGGGAGGAAGGTATTACATATGTATTTGTATTGTATTTCAATTCTTGCACTATGTATTGCTATATTTTGTGACGGTATTTGTTAATGTATGTACAGTATTTTATGGTGATGTGTTTTATCTGTGTTGTGCCCAGCCTCAAGCCACGAGGAGAGGTGGGTAACAAATACAAAATTATTATTATTTGATACACAACAAGATTAGTACACAACAAACAAGATCACTATGGTGGCTTTTGCAATGGATCATACGTCAGACACTTCCCAAGTGTCTAGGACTATGTGATGTATCAGCAAATAATACATGCAGATCCAAGTAGGGTAGCCTTTTGCAGCTGACGGATGGTAATTTTGTCAGTACCGGTTGTTTTCAAGTGCTGGCCAAAGTCTTTAAGCACTGCACCAGTGTGCCGATCTACCACCTTTCCTGGCTTGTGTCAGAGTTTTTGCAATTAGATCTTTAAATCCTTGTATTGAGTAAGCTTTTCCAGTTGCTTCTCATCAATCCTGCTGTTCCCTGGGATTGCAGCATTGATGATCCATACATCACCATCACTATCATTATTATTTTATTATGACACAACAAACAAGATAGATATGCTGGATTTCGTATCACAAAGTCACAAGTCGAACACTTCCCAAGTGTCTAGGACTGTGTGACGTATTTTCGGATGATGCGCGCAGATCCCAGTAGGGTGGCCTTTTGCAGTTGGCAGATCGTGATTTTGTCAATGTCTATTGTTTCCAAATGCCGGCTGAGATCTTTTGGCACAGCACCCAGTGTGCCCATCACCACTGGGACCACCTGCACTGGTTTCTGCCAGAGTCTTTGAAGTTCAATCTTGAGGTCCTGATAGTGGCTGAGTTTTTCCTGTTGTTTTTGTCAATGCGACTGTCACCTGGGATGGCGACATCAATGATCCAAACCTTTTTCTTTTCCACAACTGTGATTTCTGGTGTGTTGTGTTCCAGAACTTTGTCAGTCTGGATTCGGAAGTCCCACAGTATCTTTGCGTGCTCATTTTCCAATACTTTTGCAGGTTTGTATTCCCACCAGTTCTTTACTGCTGGGAGGTGATACTTGAGGCATAAGTTCCATGGATCATTTGGGCCATATGGTTGTGCCTCTGTTTGTAGTCTGTCTGTGCGATTTTCTTACAGCAGCTGAGGATATGATCAATGATTTCGTCGGTTTCTTTGCACAGTCTGCAAGGAAATTATTATTTTCCTACTTGGCAGTTTGCTGAAGAGCTTGAGGTAGAATGTATGGCTTATTTAACTATTAAGTTCATGGCAAAAGTGAATTTCAAAAGCAAACCCTTCTCTTTCATAGATTAGTCTTCTAAATGGATATGAAGTCCCAAATAACTGAAGTAAACATACTCTGAAATAGGATGTACTTTAGGTAACTGTAGTCTTACCCACTATATGTATGTGCCTCAAAAAAATTATTTTGATGCATTTTAAAAAAGTAAACATGTTTCCTTTTAGCTAATGCTGTCACTTATCTTTCCTGTGCCTTCCTCCCCACCCCACATCTTCAGACAATTGTTGCCTGGGAAGGAGATCAACTGGTGTGTGAACAGAAAGGGGAGAAGCGAAACCGGGGCTGGAGACACTGGCTAGAAGGGGACCAACTTCATCTGGTGAGAAAGGGGCCCCGGCTGGCTTTCCCCACCACAGAGGAAGCCTTTGAGAGATGGCTACAGACATTTTCAGAAGCCCTGCCTTGAAAATCCCAAGCGAGGCCCCATGAGTTATGTGTGCCTTCTCTGGAGGCAATGGCCCCTTGACAAAAACATCCTTCCCAAGAGTTCAAAAGTTGACTTGGCTGAGCTCAGCGGGAGCCTCCCATTGTCCTCCTCTCCCTTCTTTGAAATTTGACAACAGCTCATGGGGTGCTGTTTAAGGAAGGATGGAGTGATTAAATCAAAGTACAAAACCTTGGTGCATGATGCTACTTAAAGTCGTGGTATCATTGCTTGCAAACAGTCTCTGTGTGTCTGAATGAGAGGCCACAGCCATCAGTTCAGCAGAGGGTGTAAGGAAGGATTACTGTTATCTTCCACCCAGTAGGGATGTGTATATCTTCCCATGCTGTGTTCTGTCTCCCAGCTACATTCAAAGAGGAGATCTCTGCCATCTGTGTATTTGTGGGGCAGCTGTGCTGAAGAAGTATAGTAGAATTCCTGGGAACCGCTCAGTTGGAGAAACGCCTGCAGGCAGAGATGGGAGGCTTATCACACAAGAAAGGGAAGCACGATTCTCCAAGCTTCTGCAGAGAATCAGTGCCAGCCTCACCATTCAGCAGATGCTGGGTTGCATAAGAACGAACATTTCATAAAACGAAACCTTGCAACTGTATTTAGAAGAAGCTACAAAACAAGTTTAGTCAAAGCCTAAGAGATGCCTTTAAAGACGTCTGCTAAATCGAGTGCTATGTCACAATTTATATCAACAGAACCCCCTTCGCTTTGGAGTACAAAGCTACTCTCAAATGACAGAAAAGTAATAAAATGTATATTCCATTCATTAGCTTCCTAGAACATATTAATAGAACTGGGACTTTCAGTACAATGGTTACCCCAACAATGTTGGGGATTGTGGACGATAGGTAGAATCTCTTACGTGTGCCCATGAACCAGGAGTTACCCTGCAGAATGATGCACCACTCAGCTTTGCAAAACAAATAACACAGGAACATTTACATTTATGCTGGCAAGAGTTCTTCCCTCGCCCTGGGCTTCCCACAGATATATATAAACATTCCTTGCTTAGTTTTTCCATACCTCACAACCTCTGAGGATGCCTGCCATAGATGTGGGCGAAACGTCAGGAGAGAATACTTCTAGAACATGGCCATACAGCCCGGAAAACATACAACAACCCAACACAGGAACTTTTACTAAGTCCAAGACATCAACAGAACAATAATATTTACAATAGTCCCTGTGATTGCTTACAGAAAGCAGTCATAAGCAGTCCTTTCTTAGTCTATAAATCTGCTTCAGTCAAGATCCGCAGCAAACAAGGCCTCAGAAATAGTCAGGCCTCTCTGAATACAGAGCCATCTTCTTTCCAGCCAGTACTCAGTAGACTCACACACAGAGAGAAAACCTGTTAAAACGGTTCTCCAGCAGCAGGACAGCAACAGTTGCAAACCGATGCCCATGTCCTTGCAAACTCAGTCAGGTTTCATGCATTTGATTTTTCGGTTAACGCACATACAGTATTGCAAACCATTTTATATATATATATATATATATATATATATATATATATATATATATATAATGTAAAGGGAAAGGGAAAGTTTTTCCTAACATTAAGTCCAGTCCATTTCTAAGCCGAAGAGCCGGCGTTGTCCGTAGACACCTCCAAGGTCATGTGGCTGGCATTGACTGCATGGACCGCCGTTATCTTCCCTCAGAAGCAGTACCTATTGATCTACTCACATTTGCATGTTTTCGAACTGCTATGTTTGCAGAAGCTGGGGTTAACAGAGGGAGCTCACTCCGCTCCCCAGATTTGAACCACCAACGTTTTGGTCAGGAAGTTCAGCAGCTCAGTGGTTTAATCCGCTGCGCCACTGGTGGCTCCATATATAGAATGACAAACAGTCAGTTTTCATTAGATTAGGATTTTCCCCCACTTGGCTGAGTTAGGTATCTTCAGATCAAAAAATTAGCTTCAGTTTGGTGATATCTTTATTAAGCTGAACAGTAGGTGCTAACATAGTGGTTCTCAACCTGTGGGTCCCAGATGTTTTGGCCTTCAACTCCCAGAAATCCTAACAGCTAGTAAACTGGCTGGGATTTCTAGGAGTTGTAGGCCAAAACACCTGGGGACCCATAGGTTGAGAACCACTGTGCTAGCATTATGCTAGCTTTTGAAGCTCACTGGTCCCTCTATTACAATTTGCATTTAAAGAATGAGATAAAGCATTCTAAATTGGCTTCTATTAGCACACTTGTATCTCCAGAACTGACATCATGGGACTGTCCTGGGAAGATCAGTAACCTTTGCCAAAAAGGAGCTCTTTAGTCTCACTTGACAGGATCAGAACACTCCCAACGGAAAAGATTAAATGACTACAATGGAAAACAGACATTTTTGTGCCCTTCCTTTATGGGCTTGGTTGCCTGTAAAGTTCCTGGTGCACCACCTTTTTCGAGGGGATGCGGAAAGTTGACAGCCCAACTTTCTGCATGAACACACTCTCACTGCCCAGGGTCAAACATGCAGAACTGCAGCCTGACTTCAACAACATCACTTTATTTCTCCTGCATGTTTTTTTAAACTATATTTTATTAACGAAGAAACTAGTTTGCTTCAGAAACCAGTGTATTTTTCTAGTTGGCTTAATAAAGCTATCATCAAAATGTGTTTTGGATTTTGTTTAATGGTCCGTACATCTATGAAACAAACCTATGCCATTCTGAAACTCAAGCAGGAAAGTCAGGTTGTGCAGTGGATTTTCACTTAAAGCAGTAACACATTTTCTAGTGTCTTTTTCTTCTTGCTACTGCTACTTCATCACATAGACCTGATCATTCATTTAGATTTTAGAGCCCCTACAATTGAAAAGTAACCAAAATGCAGTATAGAGGTAGGGAGGAAGGTGGGCTTGAGCCCTTCCAAAACTAAGCGGAGGCTTCCCTGACCCTAAAATCTCCTGACCAAATTGGGCCATACAGATTTCTATGTAGTTGAACCTCAGGAACTGTAAGTCCTCAGGAATTATAAGTATTTAAGTGTACTAAATAATCGAAGACTAAAATATCATTTGTTGTTTTGGCATTGAATGTTTGCCATTGTGTTTATTTTAAAAAAAATGCCCTGAATCCCTTCGGGGAGATAGGGCGGTCTACAAATAAAGTATTATTATTATTATTATTATTATTATTATTATTATTATTATTATTAAAATAAAGTTGTTATTGAGCCATCCCAGGAATAATGGCCGCCTGTAATCTGTCCTGTTCCCACCCCCCTCTTGAGTGAGCTATACTGAACACATGGAAGTCTCTTCTACATATATCTTGTGCTTGTAAGAGTCATCATATTTAAAGTTGCTTGAATGGCACAGATGGTAGCAAAGCCATTCATGGAACTGATATGCCTTGTGAGAAATGCTCTTCGGAGCCCATTAATAATGAGTTCTTGTTTTCTTTTTCTCTCCATAGCGCATGACAGCAGAGGATGAGGTTTGTGTCCAAGTTTTCCAGAAAGTGAAGTGATCCCAAACTCCGCATCTGCCTAGGACCAAACATTAACTTCTGGATTCAGTTGGCATTAGAGCTTAAACATAGGACCAAAATCAAGCAAATGCCTTCTCACACATTGTCTTAACATTTTTCTTTTTGATTAAAATAATACTGATGATCAATGCCTCTGGGTAAATTACTTCTTGCTAAGTGCTGACTCAGCTGTCTGGTTTTTCCCCTGAATTTTGAAATATGTAAGCCAGTCATCTTCCCCTTTCCTTTCTGTTGCCTCTTACATCAGAATGATACTCATATTAAAAAAAGATAAAGGTTTCCCCTGACGTTAAGTCCAATCATGTCTGACTCTGGGGGTTGGTGCTCATCTCCATTTCTAAGCCAAAGAGCCAGCGTTGTCCATAGACACCTCCAAGGTCATGTGGCCGGCATGACTGCATGGAGCGCTGTTACCTTCCTGCCAGAGTGGTACCTATTGATCTACTCACATTGGCATGTTTTCGAACTGCTAGGTTGGCAGAAGCTGGAGCTAACAATAGGCGCTCATTCCCCCCGGGATTTGAACCTGGGACCTTTCGGTCTGCAAGTTCAGCAGCTCAGTGCTTTAACACACTTCGCCACTGAGGCTCCTGATACTCATATACTCATTGTGAAAGACCATGTGAATCTAGAATAGGTTTGTACACTCACTTATGGACCCACCGCCAAGACTCTTCCCATGGAAGACAATTGTACTTGACCATGAGTGATAGCCTATGATGTGCCTTGGCTCTTCAGGCTACAGTGAGTACAGTATTGAAGAAATTACCATGCAAAAGGGTGTAAGGCTTAACGTTCTCCTATGTTCAGGGATTGTTTTAGATTGGTGGTTCCCAACCTTTTTTTTCCCCTTCAGGGACCACTCTCCAACATTAGTACCAAAAAGGTTACAAATCAGTTTTTGGTCAACTTTAGATTCGGTTTGGTTACTTAAGGTGCTGATTCAGAAAATTGCATTGGATAGACCACATCAGCTCTAATTTCTGATACAAAACATATGCCATCCAGTAGTCGCCATCTGCTCACCCACAGAAAAGCATATTTAATAATCTATAGCTGTGGTCTATCCAATGCAATTTTCTGAATCAGCACCCCAAATAACCCCAGGAACAGGCCTAAAAATGAAGATACCAAGGTGCCCTCCCCTGCTTTCAGGTGCCATATGGAACGGCTCCACTCGGGGAGTGGGGAGGAGAAGCAGCAGTCAGGAGGCTTGTCTCGCCTTTTGTGGGTAGGCAGCCTCTCCCTCCCTACATCCCATCCCGTTGCCTCGGCAGTATAAGAGAGTTTCACGAGACCAGTCGCTCTTATTGCAATGGTGTAGTAATGGTAAGGCTGTGGACCACATTTCAGTTCTTGGGGGCCTCTGGTGGTCCATGGGCCACAGGTTGGGAACCACTGGTTTTAGATGGAAGAGTATTCACTCTGCATCTCACAACTGTAATTTGAAGCATTATAGCCAAAAGAGAAGGGGATCTGTTTATTATGCAATAAAATCAACACATCCATGCAACTTTTGTTTTCCAAAGGTTGTCATACTAACAAGATTAGGTTTTGGGATAAGAAGGTACCCTGCAGCAGTTCAAACAGAAAGGATGGAGGTTTCACTTGCTTTCTACAAGGGGGAAATCAAAGCCAAGGCAAATGCTAGCAGGCAGAGGCATGAGTGTATAAAGATGTATTGGCAAGTGGGTTGAAGGAGGGATGTTCTGGGAGGGGCAAGTCTTTTGTATGCCGGGGAAAGGGGCAGGCAGGGGAATGGAGCTCAAAGTGGCAGCAAAACCCATTTCAGAATAAGAGTACTGGGATCCCAGGCAGGCAGGCAAGAAGGAGGGAAGGGGAGTGGACTGCTGGGAAGAAGGAGGTTCTCAATATGTGAAGTTTTTTTAAAAAGGATATCTGCAGTTCAGTAGCGAACCTAGCAATATCAACTATTTCATCAACAAAACGTGGGTGGTGGTAAGGCTGATGCAAAGGAAATCAGAGATGGGAAACGTGATGCAGCATGCCCCAGAAAATCCAGCTTTAGGCTCCTAACAGAGATGTTGAGCACGGCCAGAGAAAAGATAGAGCTCAACAGCGCTACCTGCTGAAAGCAGATAGGGCTATCCTGTACCTTGGCTTAGTGTGGATGTCACACCTACTCAGAGCAACATTACAACGATCTGTAATATTGCCCGGAGTACATTCAGGCCTTCTTGCTCCAATGCCATATAGGCCATCCTATGGCAGTGATACCCCTTTACAGTCTACACTGGTCAAGCAGGACAGTTTCCATGCAGAAGGGTAAATGGACACAATTGCTCATTAGAAGTACAGTAGAGTCTCACTTATCCAAGGTTCTGTATTATCCAAGGCAGTCTGCCTTTTAGTAGTCATTGTTTTTGTAGTAAATGTTGCAATATTTTGGTGTTAAATTTGTAAATACAGTAATTACTACATAACATGACTGTGTATTGAACTGCTTTTTTCTGTCAATTTCTTGTAAAACATGTTTTGGTGCTTAATTTGTAAAATCATAATTTAATTTTATGTTTAATAAGCTTTTTTTCTTAATCCCTCCTTATTATCCAAGATTTTCACTGATCCAATGTTCTGCTGGCCCGTTTATCTTGGATAAGTGAGACTCTACTGTATCTGCAGAACATTTCACCCTTCCCGGCCATGACAATTCTGAATTTACAGGTTGCAATAAACAAGGAAAATTAGGAAGAGAAACAGCTGGATTGAATAATATGCACAAATTCCAATCATTAGTAGAGGGTAAAATGTGTTAACTCACAGTTTCAGCAGTGTAGACAGCAATATATCGTTATAGAAAGGAGTGGGCAGGTTTATTTTCTGCTGACCCGAAGGACAGGACATGGCTTAATGGTTTTAAGATACAGGAACACTTGAACATTAGAAAGAATTTCTTGACAGTAAGGCCCCATCTACACTGCTATATACATTCCAGATTATCTGCTCTGAACTGGATTATATGGCAGCGTAGACTCATATAATCCAGTTCAAAACAGATAATCTGGATTATTTGCTTTGAGAATCTGTGTTATATGGCAGTGTAGATCCAGCGAAGAATGGTTTCGCAATGGATAAGGTGGTGGGGTCTCTTGTCTCTGGACATCTTCAGAAAGAAGTTGGAGAACTAACTAGTTGGGATGCTTTAAATGATCCTATATTGAGTGGTGAGTTGGATTTGATGGACTATGGCATCTTTACCAACTCTATGGCCCTTTCTACACTGCCATATAATCCAGATTATCAAAGCAGATAATCCACTATCTGATTTGAACTGGATTATATGAGTCTAGACTGCTATATAGAGCTCCCAGTGGCACAGCAGGTTAAACTACGGAGCTGCTGAACTTGCTGACTGAAAGGTCAGTGGTTTGAACCTGCAGAATGGGTGAGCTCCCGCTGCTAGCCTCAGCTTCTGCCAACCTAGCAGTTTGAAAACATGCAAATGTGAGTAGATCAATAGGTACGGCTCTGGCGGGAAGGTAACGGTGCTCCATGCAGTCATGCCGGCCACATGACCTTGGAGGTGGCTACAGACAACACAGGCTCTTTGGCTTAGAAATGGAGATGAGCACCAACCCCCAGAGTCAGACACGACTAGAATTAATTTCAGGGGAAACCTTTACCTTTACTACACTACCATATAATCCAGTTCAAAACAGATAATCTGGATTTTATATGGCAGTGTAAAAGAGGCCTATAATTCCATGACTCTATCCCCAAGTGTAAAAAAACTGCAACCTGAGGACCATTAACTTTGTTTTGTCAAATATCATACTGTGATCAGGCATTGCTCCAAGGTGAAACTATAGCAATAAAGCTTTTCACTCTGCTTAGAGAGACCGTCCACAATACTATTACTTAGTTGAAAATGTTACTTGATTTCTGCTTTAGTTTTCATGTTGTGTGCTACTTTTCCTTTCAAAAGTAAATGGTGACAGTACCCTAAGGCAAATATAATAATGTCAAGCGTATAAAGTATGAAAGTATCATTTAACAAGAAAACTACTGCAATGACATCAATCAGGTTTAAACTGAGAAGGAAAAATAATAGAATATATGTAAAAGTGCTAAAATGCTGAGCTATGTTGAAAAGCATTTGCTATCAAATGCTGAAACACGTACAAATGCTTGTCTGAGATGTCCCAGTGCCCTCCAAAGATGAAATATGAATCACAGTGCCTCAGTATGGTATACATTGATATCCTTTTTAGCACAGTGTACTGCAAGTAAGATGTTTGTGTACTGCAGATACCACATTTCTTATCAGTGTGAGAAATAGTCCTCATAAGAAACAATGTGCCTAGACCAGTGGTTCCCAACCTTTTTTTGACCAGGACCACTCTCCAACAATATTACCAAAAGAGTTACGAATCAGTCATTTGTCAACTTTAGATTCAATTTGGTTATTTGGTGCTGATTCAGAATACTGCATTGGATAGACCACCTCAGCTCTAGTTTCTGATACAGTCATCATCTGCTCACACACAGAAAACCATGTTTAATAATCTAGAGCTGATGTGGTTTATCCAATGCAATTTTCTGAATCAGCACCCCAAATAACCCCAGGAACAGGTCTAAAAACGAAGATACCAAGGCACCCCACTTCCAGGCTCTGCTCAGGGGGCGGAGGAGGAGAAGCAGCAGTCAGGAGGCTTGTTGTTGCGCCTTTCGTGGGTAGTCCAGCTCTCCCCTCCTTACCACTATAAGAGGGTTTTGTAAGACCAGTCGCTCTTGTGTAGTAACAGCGAGGCCACGGACCATATTTTAGTTCTTGGGGACCACTGGTGATCCATGGACCACAGGCTGGGAACCACTGGCCTAGACCAAATACTGTCTATAGAAATAAAATGCTCACATTACATAATGTGCACAATGTACCTAAATTGAGATGTTGACCAAAAGACGTAAAGCAGCATAAACTAATTGTTTTATTTTATATGTAAACGATACAACTTTGTTTCTTTATTTCTCAGTTATATCAACTTCCAAAAGTTCCAAAATGCTTAAAGGAAATGCTGGTGTTTATATACCTACATTAATCAATCTTGTTTTTTACAACTCTGGAAGCTCCGATTACCAAAATGGTGAATTTTCAATAATTTTAGCTAATATAGATTGATAAGCATAAGGCAAAGGACCTTTCATCCTTCAACAAAGGAGAACTGCTTTATTTCATATTGGAAGTGATGCAGTTTTGTTTACAATAGAATTCTAGCATAACAGCCTGAAGTTTACATTCCGCAAGTGTCAATGACCTGAAGGCACCAGATCCCATCCCATCATGTGGAGTATCTGTGGATCATCCTTGCTTCTCTGAACTTGGTCTTGTATCCTGGTGTCATCATGACTCATATGATGGCAATTTTCATAAATTCATTATACATATGTTTTGGCCACCATAGCACTACTGTGATACTGAACAGTAGCATGACTGTTTTCAACTATGAATTACTCTGGACCATGCTCTGACTTATAAGAAGCACTGCTTGAATATATTTTTTAATTTTAATGTTTTACTCCACTCTCACTCTCCACCCCCACCCCCCGGGACATACAATTTATACAGTAAACTACAGAAATTACATTTGAAATATCAGTCTTAATGTCAATTTTTCCACTCCACATCTTAATACATTCTCTAGATAATTACTAACTGGGTCCCACATACTCTTAATTATTATAACATTTTCTATTTTGTCTATACTGTTCAATTTACAATTTGCGCACACACTATTAATTTGTCAACCACTCTTTCCTTTCCTTGAATATCAAACAAAAAGTAGGTGTTAGAAATAACATCATACGAAAGCTGACTGGCACAACCTGGGGATCACAACCTGACACAGTGAAGACATCTGCCCTTGCGCTTTGCTACTCTGATGCTGAATATGCATGTGCAGTGTAAAATACATTTCACCACGATAAAACAGTGGATGTGGCCCTTAATGAGACATGCTGCATTATCACAGGATATCTACGCCCTACACCGCTGGAGAGATTACACTGTCTGGCCAGTATTGCACCACCTGACATCTGCCAGGAAGTAGCAGTCTGTAATGAAAGGACCAAGGCATTGACATCTCCAGCCCATCCTCTATTTGGATTTCAGCCAGCATGCCAAAGTCTTCAATCAAGAAACTGCTTCCTAAGATCCACAGAAATGCTCACAGGAACACCTCAGCAAGCGAGAGTCCAAAAGTGGCAGGCTAAAACCTGGAACCTTAATCCATGGCTAAAGCCAGATGAGAAACTCCCTCTTGGCACACAGAAGACTGGGCAATTTGGAAGGCTGCGCTCTGGCAGCACAAAGTGCAGAGCCAATCTTAGGAAATGGGTCTACAAATTGGAGTCCACGACATGCAAGTGTGGAGAAGAGCAAGCCACAGACTACTTACTACAATGCAGCCTGAGCCCTGCCACATGCACAATGGAGGACCTTCTCACAGAGACACCAGAGGCACTTCAAGTGGCCAGCTTCTGGGCAAAGGAAATCTAGGATAATGCCATGTTTTTCACTTCTGTTTGTGTTTTTAAGTACATTATAACTGTATCCTCAATTCATTTCTGATACAATAAATAAAACTATGAGTTTTGCTTCTTTGTGTTTACTCCCACCAATAATATCCCAATGTTTATGGAGCCTTCGGTGGCTTAGTGTGTTAAAGCACTGAGCTGCTGAACTTGCAAACCGAAAGGTTCCAGGTTCAAATCCGGGGAGTGGAGTGAGCGCCCGCTGTGAGCTCCAGCTTCTGCCAACCTAGCAGTTCGAAAACATGCAAATCTGAGTAGATGAATAGGTACCGCTCCGGCGGGAAGGTAATGGCGTTCCATGCAGTTATGCCGGCCACATGACCTTGGAGGTGTCTACAGACAACGCTGGCCCTTCGGCTTAGAAATGGAGACGAGCACCAACCCCCAGAGTCAGACATGACTGGACTTAACGTCAGGGGAAACCTTTACCTTTACCTTTATGTCCTCCAAATGATCAGAATGTAAATACAGTAGAGTCTCACTTATCCAAGCTAAACGGACCGGCAGAAGCTTGGATAAGCGAATATCTTGGATAATAAGGAGGGATTAGGGAAAAGCCTATTAAACATCAAATTAGGTTATGATTTTACAAATTAAGCACCAAATCATCATGTTATACAACAAATTTGACCGAAAAAGTAGTTCAATACGCAGGAATGTTATGTTGTAATTACTGTATTTACGAATTTAGCACCAAAATATCATGATATATTGAAAACATTGACTATAAAAATGGCTTGGATAATCCGGAAATTTGGATAAGCGAGGCTTGGATAAGTGAGACTCTATGGTATGTGCAAATGCTCCTCATAAAATGTGGAGTTTTTGTTTCTGTGATTATGGAATTTCAGTACTTTAACAAAATAGTTGGTGAGATCCAACACATAGAAAAGTGAGGGCTGCTGCATGTACGCATCTGGTTTAAGTAGGGTCAATCATAGAAAAGTTAAGATCATTTGGTACTGTTCCTAAGTGGTAGCAGATTGTTTAAAAGCGTTGTTGAAGGCTTTCATGGCCAAAATCACAGGATTTTTGTGTGTTTTCCGGGCTGTATGACCATGTTCCAGAAGCATTCTCTCCTGATGTTTCGCCCACATCTATGGCAAGAATCCTCAGAGGTTGTGAGGTATATTGGAAAAAACTAAGCAGGGATGGTTTATATATCTGTGGAAGGTCCAGGATGGGAGAAGGAACTCTTGTCTGTTGGAGGCCAGTGTGAATGTTTTAATTAATCACCTTGATCAGTATTAAAAATTGTTTAAAAAATTGCTTGGGCTACCAGAGACCAACATGCATACAGTAGAGTCTCACTTATCCAACATTCACTTATCCAGTGTTCTGGATTATCCAACGCATTTTTGTAGTCAATGTTTTCAATGCATTGTGATATTTTGGTGCTAAATTCGTAAATACAGTAATTAGTACATAGCATTAATGTGTAATGAACTACTTTTTCTATCAAATTTGTTGTATAACATGATGTTTTGATGCTTAATTTGTAAAATCATAATCTATTTTGATGTTTAATAGGCTTTTTCTTAATCTCTCCTTATTATCCAACATATTCACTTATCCAACATTCTGCCGGCTGTTTATGTTGGATAAGTGAGACTCTACTGTATTTTAAAATCTTTTAATTTCAAACACTTATTATACTCCAGCAGGAGGCAGCAGAGGACAATTTAATATAAATCCATTAGGTTTTTTTTATTGCCCAAAAATTTCCTCTATTGCCCAATAGATGTTGGAAAAGTTATGTTTCTTCCTTCCTCTTAGTATGGTCTGCCCCAGCCTAACAAGATTAAGAGTTTACTGAAATCTCTGCTTTCAACATGCACGTACAGACTATATGAACTGCAGAAAGAGGGGATTACGTCCAATCTACGAACATGTGAGTGTTGACTGTGAGGGAAAGGAGAGGGTGGCATAAAAGGGAGGAAGCCACATGGATGTCTAGTTGACAAAGATAAGAAAAGTATTAAGGGCTGGAATCCCCTATCAGCTTATACTTAACTAAGTACTTAACTCAGCAACTTCTCCTGTCCTTATCCCTCCAAACCTAACAGAAACATCAATCAGCCTTGCTCCAGTTGGTGGCAGAATGAATCTCCTTCTCCGCAAGCAGTCATAAGTAAAGTAGTTGGGGGTGAGTTACAATGTTGGTAGTAGTATCCAAATTATGACTGAGTAGTGATAGAGCCTCCGGTGGCTCAGTGTGTTAAAGCACTGAGCTGCTGAATGTGCAGACCGAAAGGTCCCAGGTTCAAATCCGGGGAGTGGAGTGAGCGCCGGCTGTTAGCTCCAGCTTCTGCCAACCTAGCAGTTTGAAAACATGCAAATGTGAGTAGATCAATAGGTACCGCTCCGGCAGGAAGGTAACGGCGTTCCATGCAGTCATGTCGGCCACATGACCTTGGAGGTGTCTACGGACAACACCGGCTCTTCGGCTTAGAAATGGAGATGAGCACCAACCCCCAGAGTCAGACATGAGAAACCTTTACCTTTACCTTTATTGATAGAGAATATAAGCAGTTACGGTAACTGGCCAACAATTCCCTGACAAATATTGGAATTTAACCTATACATGAGCCAAAAGTATGATGCAGCATATTTTAAAAAGCCAATGCGATTTTGGGCTGTATCAAAAGGAGTATAGCTTCTAGATAGTGGTTCTCAACCTGTGGTTCCCCAGATGTTTTGGCCTTCAACTCCCAGAAATTCTAACAGCTGGTAAACTGGCTGGGATTTCTGGGAGTTGTAAGGCAAAACACCTGGAGAACCAGAGGTTAAGAGCCACTGCTCTAAATCAAGGGAAGTAATGGTGCCCCTCTATTCTGCTTTGGTCAGACATCACCTGGAATAGTGTGTCCATTTCTGGGCACCACAATTCAAGAGGGATACTGAGAAGTTGGAACCTGTCCAGAGGAGGGAGACTAAAATAATCAAAGGTCTAGAGAACATGAATCCCTATAAGGAGCAGCTTAAAGAGCTGGGTGTGTTTAGCCTGCAGAAGAGAAGGTTGAGAGGAGAAATGATCGCCCTGTTTAAATATGTCTTAAGGATGAGGGAGGAGGATTGTTTTCTGCTGCCCTGGACACTAGAACTCAGAGCAATGAATTCAAATTATAGGTAAAGAGATTCCACCTGAACATTGGGAAAGAACTTCCTGACCGTAGGAGCTGTTCAACAGTAGAAATCTTTGCCACAGAGTGTGGTGGAAGTTCCTTCTTTGGAGGCTTTTACAACCTCATCAGATGGGCAAAATTGCCCGTCCTATGACACTTCGACTTCACTTGAGGCACAGAGCCCACCAGCTCCCATCACACAATGTCGATCTACTTCCAATGGGGCTTTGTGCCTCATGTGAAGTCATAGTGTCATAAAAGGCAGTGCTGGCAACACGGAAGGCTACCCATGTAGCATTGGAAATAATGGGGGAAACCTGGAGGTGACACTTTCCCTCATGGGATAAGGTGAGGGGTGATGCGGGGTGCCGGGTTCTCCACACTCCCCACCAGATTTGCCATGAGAAATCCCCCCGCTATCACCCATGTGATGAGGTCCTAAAAACAAAGCCTAGACAGTCGTCTGTCAGGGATGCTTTGGTTGTTCTTTTCCTGCATGGCAGGGGGTTGGATTGGATGGTCCTTCAGAACTCTTCCAAATCTATGATTCTAGGATTCCACCTCAGGACCACACAATGTTCTTGGCACAATGTTGTTACTTCCAGTTTTGAGAGATCCATGTCCACAGTGTTGTCACCAATGATCCCCACACCCATGAGTTACTGATTCGTCACCTTTCTAGAACAAGTAAGGAGATGTTTTAACACAGCTGTGTCGGGCTGTGGCACAGGCTGGTTAGCAGCCAGCTGCAATAAATCACTCTGACTAAGAGGTCATGAGTTCGAGGCTAGCCCGTGAGCACTCGACAATTTAATTTTTTTTAAAAAATAGCCCCTGCTCGTTGTAAGCAACCTGAAAGATAGTTGCATCTATCAAGTAGGAAATTAAGCACCACTTATATGTGGGGAGGCTAATTTACAACACCATAAAAATCATCCAGCCGCCCTTGGAATGAAGAAGTTGCCATCGCAGTGGATGATGAAGCAGCTTCTCCCCCTGTGGCCAGAATCAAGCATACCCTCCAGAAGCTGGAAGCTGGAGAAGGTTTAAATTGCCTCTGCATCTGTCTGTATCTCTGTTCTTTGTTATATGGCATTGAATGTTTGCCTTATATGTGTACGATGTGATCCACCCTGAGTCCCCTTCGGGGTGAGAACGGCGGAATATAAATACTGAAAATAAATTAAATAAATCAATTTCTCAAAATGTCAATATTTCTATCAGAAAATCTGAGGTCCAGTTCACCAACATATTGCTCACCAATGATACATAGCTCCTTAAGGAGAAGAAAGAGGGTTTTGTGGGGTGAAATGTCACAATTTTCAATAACATTTGCCAAATTCAGCAACTCTCTAATTAATGTGGAGGTCCTCAGTGCAGAATTTGTATTTATTTTCCCTTTAGCTGAAAAAAATTCCCCTGCGATTAATTTTACTGATAGAAAGAAAAATTATAATACAACTATAATAAAGTGAGAAAACAGATTAAAACGTTATATGCTTTTAAAAGCACCCTACTCATCTACTTTCTAACTAGTAAACAAAATGTATACCTGACAACCCAAAAACCTCATAAACACAAAAAATAAAACACACCAATACAGTGACATACACTTAACATTCTATACTTAAACAAAACTAACACACATCAAGACTGGTCTACAGACTTCTAACTCTCTGTCTGATACTATATATACTATCTCTGTCTGATACTAATGTATAATACCAGAGGGTTTTCTCCAACATTGCTGCCTACTTCAGAGTTCTGGATTGCGGTTTCATTAAGTTTTTCATTTTATTTTTGCACACTGCATTCACAGGTTCCCTCTGCTGCTCCTGTTCCTTCAGGGAACTTTCCTCTTTGGAGTGGTCAGTCCTTTGCCAATCTCAAAGAAGCTCTATGGAGAGGTCAAATCCCCCAATTTCCCGAAACCGTATCCGGACAACAACATCACTACCTGGGATATTTCAGTTCCAAAGGGCTTCAGGGTGAAGCTGAATTTCTGGCAATTTGATCTGGAGCCATCGGAGGCCTGTCAATATGACTATGTCAAGGTATTTAAGCAGCATCCCATATGCCAACTGGGTAGACAAGGGCACCAAAAACTCAACTGAACCAATCAGCCCATAATTTTATTTATATTATTATTTTATTATAATTTATATTATTATTATTATTATTATTATTATTATTATTATTATTATTATTATTGTCCTGGTTTTAATTCTGTTAATGTGTTTTATTGTTTTATATAGTTATAATGTTTTTAAATGATTGTTCTGTATTTTAATTTGTGTTGTTAGGCTTGTCCCTATGTGAGCCGCCCCGAGTCCCTTCGGGGAGATGGAGGCAGGATACATAAATAAAGTTGTTGCTGTTGTTGTTGTTGTTGTTGTTGTTGTTGTTGTTATTGTTATTTTATTGTGTGACACAGCAAACAAGATTTATATGCTGGATTTCGTATCACAAAATCACAAGTCGAACACTTCCCAAGTGTCTATGACTGTGTGATGTGTTTTCGGATGATGCACGCAGATCCCAGTAGGGTGGCCTTTTGTAGTTGGCAGATCGTACTTTTTTCAATGTCTATTGTTTCCAAATGCCGGCTGAGATCTTTTGGCACAGCACCCAATGTGCCGATCACCACTGGGACCACCTGCACTGGTTTCTGCCAGAGTCTTTGAAGTTCAATCTTGAGGTCCTGATAGCGGCTGAGTTTTTCCTGTTGTTTTTTGTAATGCGACTGTCACCTGGGATGGCAACATCAATGATCCAAACCTTTTTCTTTTCCACAACTGTGATGTCTGGTGTGTTGTGTTCCAGAACTTTGTCAGTCTGGATTCGGAAGTCCCATGGTATCTTTGTGTGCTCATTTTCCAATACTTTTGCAGGTTTGTGATCCCACTAGTTCTTTACTGTTGGGAGGTGGTACTTGATTTATTGTTGTTGTTGTTGTTGTTGTTGTTGTTGTTGTTATTATTATTATTATTATTATTATTATTATTGTACTCTGCTTTTCCTACAGACTTCCACGTTATCAAGTATTCTAGTTTTCAAATTCCCATCCTCATGAATCAGTTGCTTAAGCTGTCCTTTTGTGTTTGTAGCATTACTGTTGAGGTTCCTTGGATCTTGGTTGATGGGTTCTGCACTTTCCAATTTTTGTTCCTTCCTCTTCTTGGGCTCTGATAGATCACGGCAGACAAAAAAGACCTTGGTCGGTTCTGTGGCCAGGTGGATTCAAGCACTGGCAACCACCCCGGAGGGAGAGAGTTCTTGTCTGCTGGGAACAGAATGCAGCTCCTGTTTCACTCTGATTTCTCCAATGAGGAGAATGGTGTTGCTGTCTTTTACAAGGGATTCTTAGCTTACTATCAAGCTGTTGGTGAGTATTGAATTTCTGTATTAGCACAGAGCTAAAATAAATAGTACTGGCCAGCCTAACTCTAGGCAGATGCCTGGTTTGAGCAGTTATGGAGGTAGCTTGACCCTATGCTTTTTGTGTGTGTCAGGAGCGACTTGAGAAACTGTAAGTCGCTTCTGGTGTGAGAGAATTGGCTGTCTGCAAAGACATTGCCTAGGGGACGCCCAGATGCTTTGATGTTTTACCATCCTTATCTCATATCCCTGCATGGAGAACTGGAGCTGATAGAGGGAGCTCATCCGCTCTCCCCAGATTCGAACCGGCAATCTTCAGGTCAGCAACTCAACCTTCAGGTCAGCAGTCCTGCCAGCACAAGGGTTCAACCCATTGCGCCGCCAATACTGAGCAAATGGTGGAGAGGTGGTTTAGGTCACTGGAAACAAAGGGAGGCACCCAAGTCTGGCTGTCTTAAGCAACTAGACCATATGGGAATTCTCTAGAATAGGATTTTTTTCATTGTTGTCCAAGTTTTCAGCTGTTTTCAAAATGTTTTCAGTTTCTTTCTCTTTCTTCCACTCCTGCTCCCCCCCCCCTTTGTCCTTAGCTTACCTCATTTGCTGGGAACTGAGCTTAAAGTGTAAAAGAAATTTTCACTTCATCAGCAATGGCTAAGGGGAGAAAAGAGGGCTGAATCTTGCCCTTCCCAGCGGCTCAGGCAAAAGTAAATTCCCCTGACATTAAGTCTAGTCTACACTGCCAGATAATCCAATAGGTAAAGGTAAAGGTTTTCCCCTGACGCTAAGTCCAGTTGTGTCCGACTCTGGGTGTTGGTGCTCATCTCCATTTCTAAGCCGAAGAGCCGGTGTTGTCCGTAGACACCTCCAAGGTCATGTGGACGGCATGACTGCATGGAACGCCGTTACCTTCCCGCCAAAGCGGTACCTATTGATCTCCTCACATTTCCATGTTTTCAAACAGCTAGGTTGGCAAGAGCTAGGGATAACAGCAGGAGCTCACCCATCCCGTGGATTCGAACTGCCAGCCTTCAGATCAGCAGTTCAGCAGCATCACTGTGGCCCCTAACTAAACAATACCCAGGGATTATAAATTTATTTATTTTTATTCATTCAATTGATTTATATTCCGCTGTTCTGCCAACATGAAATCCAAAGCAGTGTCCAAACACAATACTACTAAAAATCTTTCAATACAAAAGTTAAAACACAAAGCAAATTTCTATTTTTAATAGCACAAGTAAATGCAATTTTAATAGCACTTATAAATGCAATTCAAAAAAACCCCACACATAATAAAAATGGAAACAACAGTGCCAGCTATCAAAAGCTCCATCTGCTACAACATATTAAAAACCAAACGCCTCCTTAAATAGAAAGGACTTTGCCTGACAGAAAGACAGCAGGGAGAACACCAACTGGATATTGCAAGGAAGGTAATCCCATAGTCTGGGAGCAGCTAGAGAAACAATTCTCTTCTATTTCCTCCCTAGCCAGGCCTATACAGGTGGGGTTTTTTTTCCGTGTCAGGAGCAACTTGAGAAAGTGCAGGTTGCTCCTGATGTGAGAGAATTGGCTGTCTGCAAGGATGTTGTCCAGAGGATGACCAGATGTTTTCAATGTTTTTACCATCCTTGTGGGAGGCGTCTCTCATGTCCCCGCATGGAGCTGGAGCTGATAGAGGGAGCTCTCCATGGGTTGGATTCGAACCGGCAACCTTCAGGTCAGCAATCCAACCTTCAAGTCATCAATCCTGCGACACAAGGGTTTAATCCACTGTGCCACCGGGGGCTCCTGGGTGGTGGAACAAGAAAACATCTCCCCCTGCAGATCTTAGAGTTTGAGCACTCTCCTGCCAATCATAAAATAATTGAATCAGATTGCTGGAAGGGTCCCCACAGGCTACTGAATCCAACCCTCCTCTCACACACACTCAATATGCAGAATTGTTTTTTAAAAAAATATATAGAGAAAAGAGACCCAGGTCTAGGTAATTGGTTCCACTGTTGAACAGCTCTTACTGTCAAAAAGTTCTTTCCGATACTCATTCAAAAGTCTTTCTCCTAGCCCCAGATGCTTTGCTTTATTGTAGTGGTTCTCAACCTGTGGGTCCCCAGGTGTTTTGGCCTACAACTCCCAGAAATCCCAGCCAGTTTACCAGCTGTTGGGATTTCTGTGAGTTGAAGGCCAAAACATCTGGGGACTCACAGGTTGAGAACAACTACTCTATTGCAGAGGTCCACAAACTATGGCCCGTGGGCCAAATGCGGCCCTCCAAGGTCGTTTACCTGGCCCCTGTCCTAAACTTTAGAATTAGGGTTGACCTAAGTCTGAAGCAACTTGAAGGCACACAACAACAATCCTAATTTTGGACTATTTCACCATAGTCCGGCCCCCCAATAGTCTGAGGGACCATGAACCAGCCCTCCACTTAAAATGTTTGAGGACTCCTGCTCTATTGGATCATTTCCTAGGCATTGTGGACAACCTAAACCACTTATGCTGCTGGGCATCTTCTTGATCAGCTTACATGAACAGAATCATATAACAATAAGGTGGAAGAGAGCAGAGGGGGCATCTTGTCCAACCACTGCATGCACAATACTCAACAGTGAAAGAATGATTTCATAGAACACTTTAATTTTAATAAGGATTTCTTGAAGTATTCAGTTGCAGCAGACATTAATTTCTGATTACAACATGCACAACAGAACACAATGATAAATTATTATTATTATTATTATTATTATTATTATTATGTTGGAGAGTATCCCGGGGGGAAGTAAAGGAGAGAATTCCAAGAGAGCAATAAAACAAGCCTTTTATTGTTATCAAAGCTGATATGATAAGGCAAACAGCCGTAGGCACCCACTCAAATGGCTGTCGCAACATGTGCGTAGCAAACAAAGAATTTATATCTCGACTTATCTAAAATTGACCAATGGCTGAGGGTCTTCCTCACCTTCCACACCTACTTGGCACAAGTGATACCAATGACCTCACTTGTTTACTCTGAGCTTTCTTCTCCCTTTGGAACTTCCTGGAGAAAGGAACCAGCTCACAGGAAGGGAGGGGCATATGCACAGGCAAAGCTACATAGGCAATAGTTTACTATTTTTCTGGCTTATGGTCTCTAAAATTATTATTATTATTATTGATGAATGTCTGGGGTGGGTATAGGGGCTTTGTAGAAACTGCTTTTGTATAGTCAGAGGCTAGGAGTTACAAGGGGATGGGGTTAGGCTTCATCTCATTTCATGAACCAGTGGGACCTTAACTTCCATGGGGAAGCCTTGACTCGGTGGTTCTCAACCTTGTGATATAATGAAAAATCAAAATGTGCAGTCCACGCACTGCCTTGCCAGAGAAAGAAGAGATGTGCCACGCAGATGAACAATAAAGAGCAAGTGGTTTATTCTTCTTAAATCCAGAACAACATATATACAGTGTACTCAGTTGCACCACCAACTCACATAATGTCGTTTCATGAGAGATCTAAAATAGTCTTTCATTTGTCCATGTGTATAAATTCCTTCCAGCAACTCATGAAGCAAGAGCACACTTCAAACTCTGTGGGCTCTTCCACACAGCGCTACATCCCAGAATATCAAAGCAGAAAATCCCACAATATCTGCTTTGAACTGAGTTATCTGAGTCCACTTTCAGATAATGTGAGGTTTTCTGCCTTAATATTCTGGGATATAGGGCTGTGTGGAAAGGCCCTGAGTCTCTCTTGTCATGGTTTACAAAGGCACTGCTGTCTGTGTTAACTGGAAATGAAGTGCATGAAGCCGATTGGCCGAGCCCGCAAAGGCCTGGGGATTGATTTGATACTGTTTCTGTTCTGCTGCTGCAAAACCTTCTTGAACAAGTTGAGAACCACAGGTTGAGAACCACTGCCTTAAGTCAATCCTCAAGCTAAGGATATTGACTGCTAACTAAAGGGTGGGATGCTGATTTTGATAAAATAAACAGAATGAATATTTGACTGTCAGTCTCTTCCCTGTGGGAAATTACCAGATTTGAATGAGTGTGCCCAGGGAAATGACATCCAAGATGATCAACGATGCCAGCACTTCTGCCACAACTATGTCGGGGGCTATTTCTGCTCCTGCCGACCTGGCTACCGTCTCCAGAGTGACCGGCACTCCTGTAAAGGTGAGAGGGCTTGTATCTCCCTAAGGAAGGAGAGAACAGAGTTCACATAGGGCCCTTCCATACAGCCATATAACCCAGAATATCAAGGTAGAAAATCCTACAATATCTGCTTTGAACTGGGTTATCTGAGTCCGCACTGCCATATATTCCAAATCAAAGCAAATAATGTGGGTTTTTATTCAGCCGTGTGGAAGGGGCCATAGAGTGAGAATAATCTGTGAGTTGCCAGTTGAAGCCTGTCTCTTGTCTCTGCGTTTAGAGCATTAGCGGGAGAACAAGTGAAAGAATATATGATTACATTGCCTCCAAACATTGGACATAATATTGAATTGCAGAGATGGGAAAATATGTGATCAAAACAACTCTGAGACATGTTAAGTTTTGACCTTAAAGAGATGTTTTACAAAATGATGTACTGATGGTACTTTACTCTAGCCAAATTGTTAAAGATGTATAAAGATACTAAAAATGTATGTTAGAAATGAGAAACGCATTAAGATACCCTTTTATCATATGGGTAGGTAAAGGTTTAGGTTTTCCCCTGACATGAAGTCTAGTCATGTCTGACTCCGGGGGCTGGTGTTCATCTCCATTTCTAAGCTGAAGAGCCGATGTTGTCCGAAAATGCCTCCAGCATGGCTAGCATGACTGAGAAATGCATTTATGTACCTTTTTATCGTATGGGTAGACATGTGCTAAAGCACAGGTTATAAAATGAAAGATACGGGGAGTTTGTTTCCAAAAGGTACCAAAATTTTAAAAAGAATGAAAAATGAGTTATTGGCTGTTGTTGGCTTGGAGTAGAATATTATGTACAGATCAAAACGTTCAAAATTTATCAGATCACTTCAGCATAGGACTTGGAAAATTGCATTTTAGAGCAAAAGAATGCATATCATCGGCACAATTTCTTTATTCCTGCAAAATTCTTTCAAATTCATTTGGTGCCTTTTGGAAACAAACTCCACGTATATGGTTCAATACAAAAGATTTTTTAAATAGAGTACAATTAAAAAGGTAGGGTTTTCCCTTGACATTAAGTCAAGTCGTGTCTGACTCTGGAGGTTGGTGCTCATCTCCATTTCTAAGCCGAAGAGCCGCCATTGTCCGTAGACACCTCCAAGGTCATGTGGCTGGCATGACTGTATGGAGCACTGTTACCTTCCCGCTGTTGTGGTACTTATTGATCTACTCACATTTGCATGTTTTCAAACTGCTAGGTTGGCAGAAGCTGGGGCTAACAGCGGGACTTTCTGTTGCCAAAGATATGTCCAGAGAAGGCCGGTTCATTTAGTACAGTGAATCTTTCAGGATCTACAATTACAATTTTAATGCACCTTCTCGTGTTTCCTTGTCCTGCAGTGGACTGCAGCAATGAACTGTTCACAGAGCCCTCAGGGCATCTGTCAAGCCCTGGTTATCCTCAGCCCTATCCAGCCGAGCTTCAGTGTAACTACAGCATCCGAGTGGAGAAGGGGACATCCATCACTCTCAAGTTCCTGGAGCCCTTTGACATCGACGATCACCCACAAGTCCGCTGTCCTTATGACCAACTCAAGGTATGGCAAATCGAATCACGCTGCCATACCCAGCCCTACTTCTTGCTGTCTATACTGCTCTTCAAAATGTTTCTTTACCCTTGAAATTGTTTTATTGTAGCATGAATAATTGATCTCAGTGCACTTCTTCAGAGGGACAAATGGAATCTGTCTGCTCCATTGTGCTATTTCAACCTGCATACTTGGATCACTGAACCACCGAACATGGTCAGTTATCTAGTGGGACAAAATAGAAAATATTAATATTTTGCTCTCCTTCCATAAACTTAGGCTGGGGTGTGGTGCAGCTGGTTAGTAGCCAGCTACAACAACAACAACAACAACAACAACAACAACAACAATAATAATAATAATTTTATTTTATTTTTATACCCCGCCCCATCTCCCTGAGGGGACTCGGGGCGGCTTACATGGGGCCAAGCCCATGCAACAAGCAATATAAAACTCAACAATAAAAACAAATCATAACCAAATAAAATCACATATAGCAATAAACAATAAGCACACTTTGATAAAAACCTGGGTTGGCTCCTAAAAGGGGTAGTGGGCCAGAAAAGTGCAAATAGTTTTGTACAGTACAGATTAGGAAAGAGGTAAATCACTACTGACCGAGACGTCATGAGTTCAAAGCCAGCCCGGGTCAGATTGAGCGCCCGACCATTAAATTGCCTAGCTCGTTGTTGAACCTAAGCAACGGAAAAACAGTTGCATCTGTTGAGTAGAAAATTTAGGTACTGCTTTATGCGGGAAGGCTAATTTAACCAATTTACGACACCATAAAACGTCTAGCATCGTTTTTACCATCCTTGTGGGAGGCTTCTCTCATGTTCCCACACGGAACTAGAGCTGATAGAGGGAGCTCATCCGTGCTTTCCCCGGATTGGATTCGAACCAACAACCTTCAGGTCAGCAACACAACCTTCAAGTCATCAGTCCTGCCAGCACAAGGGTTTAACCCAATGCACCACTGGGTGCTCCATATAAGAAATTCTGTGTATGAGAAATGAGAAGAATATTAAAGGTACTCCCAAACCCTTTATTTCTCACTAGATCCAAGTTGGGGACAAAACAATTGGCGAGTTCTGCGGCACGGTGCCTCCAAAGAGCATTGAAACCAACAGTTCGTCGGTAGACATCCTTTTCTTCACAGACGAGTCAGGATTCAGCCGTGGGTGGAAGATCCGGTACAGCACAGAAAGTAATGTATTATTCCCACCCAACAGAGCAAGATAAATGGTACTTAGCCATCTGCCAGGGCTCCCTTCATCTCTTTCTTGTTTCCAATAGGAATCCGGTGCCCACAGCCAGTGCCAAAGGATGAGTTCACCATCATCAAAGACCCACAGCCTATATATCGATTTCAAGACTACTTCATTGTGAACTGTCAGACTGGCTATAACCTGATGGAGGTGAGGCACACATATTGATCAGCTACTTCGCTTTGTCTCTTTCAGAGGTCTGCGGTCCTTGTTTATGGCAACTTCTTGCTTATTCAGGCTCCATTCATAAATATTTTTTCCTCTTTACATCCCACTGTCTTTCTCATAAGGACAGACTGAAATATTGGGTTGTTGTGTGTTTTCCGGGCTGTATGGACATGTTCCAGAAGCATTCTTTCCTGATGTTTCGCCCACATCTATGGCAGGCATCCTCAGAGGTTGTGAGTTATCTCACAACCTCTTAGGTTGCTTGCCAGAGATGTGGGCGAAACGTCAGTAGGGAACGCTTCTGGAACATGGCCATACAGCCCGGAAAACACACAACAACTCTCTGATTCCGGCCATGAAATCCTTCGACAACAGACTGAAATATTTGTTAGCATATGCAAAACATTTCTTTCAGCAAAATTCCCCTAGTGTTTGCAGATTTGGTGATGGATTGCACAATTTTTGGCCAGTGAGGAAAAGTCAAATGTAGAAAAGAGGGAAACCGAAAGTAGAATGTAACAAACAAACAGAGCTTAAATGAATCCAGAACTCAACCTCAGGGCATTCAGCTCTAATGTATCAATGGTGATCTACTTTTTTGCATGCGCAGAGTGTGTTACTCCTGAATAAGCATTGTTTTCGCAATATTCCTTCCGAAAATACAGAGTAAGGATACCATGGCATTTAAGGCAGAAGGGCTTTAAGAATTTCAGATGCCTTCTGGAAAGATTAAAATCACCAATTGCTCTATTGATAGCACCCTTAGATATCATTCCCAATATTTTAATAGCATTTTAAAATCTAAAAATGTTGCTATTTCATTTATCATTCAGTCCACAGAATTTGGCTGCGGGGTGGAAACAGGTAACAAGAGTTGGACTTTTAAAACAGTAAGATTGGGATTTTAAATTGGGGATTTTTTTATCATGTCAGAAGCAATTTGTGGACATATCGTAAGTTGCTTCTGGTATGAGGGAATTGGCCATCTACAGAGACATTATCCAGGGGACACCTGGCAATGTGTTACCATCCTGCTGGGAGGCTTCTCTCATGTCCCCGCAAGCTAGAGCTGACAGACGGAAGCTCACCCTATCTTGCGGATTCAAACTGGCAACCTTCATGTCAGCAACCCAACCTCCAGGTCAGCAGTTCAGCCAGCACAAGGGTTTAACCCATTGCGCCACCGCAAAAGTTAAAAAGTTGGGGATAAAGTTTTAATATATTTTATATATTTTATATATTTTAGTATTTTTATGTTTAGTCATTTTAATATCATAATTTATTTTGAAAAGGTATATTTATATTTTAATGTTTTTGCATTGTTTTATATGCACTGTTTTTATATTTTTGTTAACTGCCTTGAGTCCTTGTGTTGAGGAAAAGCCAAGATAAAAATAAAGTAAATAAAATTAAAATTAAAATAAATAAACATTCTCACTAAGTAAAACCAGCTCTTCAATTGGTGAAATTTGAATTTTTAATTTCAGCGTGTTAAATCTGGACCTTAGATGTGTGTGTTTACACTGTAGAATTAATGCAGTTTGACGTCACTTTAATAGTCATAGCTCAATGCTGTGGAATGATGAAAGTCATACTTTGATGAAACACCAGCGCTTTTTGGCAGAGAAGGCTAAAGACCTTATAAAACTGAATTAATTATACAGTGTAGATGTATCCTTAGTCATAGCAAATTCATTAAAATCAACAGCACTTTGATTAATCACAACTTAATTTTAGGAATTGGGGCTACCACCATGAGCCTAATTAAAATCTACCACAGAAGAAGAAAACATGTCACTGATATAAATAGAAGCACTGGATTGAGGGATTTTTCATTGGCAGAAGAAACAAGAGATGTTTATCCTCACAACTCTTATGCTGTCCTACAGTCATGATGAAAATTGTCTCCCTTCTCATTGTCCTAGACACATTTAAAAAATGTATGCATCTTCTGCAGCATTTCATGTCATGTCCTATGTGGTCTTTAATCATCAGGACTGAAGATGGGATTTAAAAGATCCTAAGGGCTAGGCTGATTCCCTGTTGCTTTCTCCTGAGTAGGGACAGAAGAGACTGTCGTCCTTCACCTCTGTCTGCCAAGATGATGGGACCTGGCACCGCTCTATGCCACAGTGTGAAAGTGAGTAGCAGACACTCTCTACTGTTGCTTTCACTGGAGTCCAAGCATAGGTAAAAGTAAAGGTTTTCCCCTAACATTAAGTCTAGTCGTGTTCGACTCTCGGGATTGGTGCTCATCTCCATTTCTAAACTGAAGAGCCGGTGTTGTCCGTAGACACCTCCAAGGTCATGTGGCCGGCATGACTGCATGGAGCGCTGTTACCGTCCCTGCCTATTGATCTACTCACATTTGCATGTTTTTGAACTGCTAGGTTGGACGAAGCTGGGGCTAATAGCGAGAGCTCACCCCGCTTTCTGGATTTGAACGGCCGAACTTTGGGTCAGCAAGTTCAGCAGCGGTTTAACCCACTGTGCCACCGGGGGCTCTGGGGTCCAGGCATAGCTGACTATATTATAAAGGAAATTCTGGAAAATTTTGAGATGTGTATTAATGAGAGCATGCAATATAATTTCAATTTTTTAAAATTTGGTTTCCTGTTGCCCTTTTGAACATTTCTCGTGAAAGGTTCCCTCTATGTGCAGAAGGAGCTTTTAAGGGGGTAGTGTTTTTTATTGTTGCTGTTAATTGCTATCAAGTCAACTTTGACTTATGGTGGAATCAAAAATCAGGCCAGTGTGGGAATTTGCATTCCCTTTAACTTCTGGTTTAACATGAGTGTGGTGTGAGTATGAAGAATTACAAGGGAATGGAGAACTTTTCTTGCCTCTCACTTTGTTTGGTTACGATAGCTCCTAAGATGCTCATTTCTTTGGAAGTAGGCACAGGAAATCAGAAGACGTTTACTCCTTGGGAGGAGAGCAATGGCCAACCTTGATAAAATAGTGAAGAGCAGAGACATCACACTGGCAACAAAGGTCCACATAGTTAAAGCAATGATATTCCCCATAGTAACCTATGGATGAGAGAGCTGGACCATAAGGAAGGCTGAGCGAAGGAAGATAGACGCTTTTGAACTCTAGTGCTGGAGGAAAATCCTGAGAGTGCCTTGGGTCACAAGAAGATCCAACCAGTCCATACTCCAGGAAATAAAGCCCGACTACTCACTGGAGGGAAGGATATTAGAGGCAAATATGAAGTACATTGGCCACATAATGAGAAGACAGGAAAGCTTGGAGAAGATCATGATGCTGGGGAAAATGGAAGGAAAAAGGAAGAGAGGCCAACCAAGGGCGAGATGGATGGATTGTATCCTTGAAGGGACTGGCTTAACCTTGAAGGAACTTGGGGCAGTTACGGCCGACAAGGAGCTCTGGTGTGGACTGGTCCATGAAGTCACAGAAGAGTTGGAAACGCCTATGCGACTGAGAAAGCGAGAGAGAGAGAGAGAGAGAGAGAGAGAGAGAGAGAGAGAGAGAGAGAGAGAGAGAGAGAGAGAGAGAGAGAGAGAGAGAGAGAGGCACAGGAATTCTTTATGCTTTCACTGGTGGATGAGAAACCAGTTTAAAGGGCTATGATTGCCAGTAAATAACTAGGTGTTGAAGTATCTTGCCGTAGAAAAACTGTCCTGTGCAAACATCTGCATATCTTGCTTAGGCGATCCCTCGTTGTCAGAGTATGATGTCCTTCCAAGTGTAGTGTCTGAGTGGTAGATACATAGGTGACTGTGGAGCCCCGTTCTTGACCCACAATTTCTTCCATATCGAGGGCATCTGTTTCCAGGTGGAAGGTGGTCCCAGTTGGGGTTGGCTTGATGTGCCTTCCTCTTGGCACGTTTCTCCCTTTCACCCTCCATTTGTGCTTCTTCAAATTCCACAGCACTGCATATCACACTACTGATAGAGATACAGATGCATCATGACTGGTTCAGTCCTGCGTCACTTGGGGTTCATTTCTTATGTCAGGAAATGCGAAATACATCCTGTGATCATTTTGCAAATAAAACATTTCCCTGCAGTTTAACATTTGATTGGAACTGTGAAGTCTTGGCTCTGCCTTTCCTTCCTTTGCTTCAGTTCCCCCTGTTTAGGTTTCCCAATAGTGCAGATGCTTCCATTTGTATTCGTTTTTGGGTGGAGCTTAAAAAACCAGCCTTAGAGGCCAGCCTTAGTTGGTTTAGTCCATTTGCTTGCACAGAGCTTTCTTGCTAGGCCCTCTTTTCTTTCTGTAAGAGAGCTACAGAGTTTAGAGGCCTGGATATTGTCTGGAAATCCTAGGCCCTAGCAATTCGAACAGGCATCCTTAGCACTAATAAACTCTTCATATACCATCAGTCCCAGTGACAACAGAACCTTGTGGTCAGCCCAAGTTTCACAAAGTAGAAGACCAATCCATTGCGCTTTACACCAGAGGCAAAAGACTTTCAAGGATCTGAGAGAGATGACTGCAACCAGCAAAATCTCCTTTTGTGACATATTGTTTCAAGCTATCTTTTAATAGCCCCGGGTGGAGTTTGCACTTTGTTCATCCTGTTTTCAGTAAACTCATTTTTGTTAACTTTCATCTTGCCTAAAGTGCCCCTGTATGTTAAGGGTCTTGATCTTCATAGAAGGTATCCAGATAGCCCCCAAGTAAAGCCAGACACTATAGTTTTCCCAAAGGCTCGGGCATGCCATCACAAGGAACCCTTAAATAATGAGAGACAAGTTGCACCCTCTCTAGGCTGCTTGTTTCTTTCTGATTGTTACAGATGCTCTTTATCCTTTTACCTATGAATGAGAAAGCAATTTAAGTAGTATGATTTTCAGTAGATAACTAACAAGATAGGAAAATGTCCCTCTTTCACTCTTAAAAAAAAGCAAATTGGAAGCAGAAGGATTCACACATTAAACATTGCATTGTTGGTGGATGAATTGGCATGTTCCCTATTAACTACAGTTTGCCAAGGAACCACTGAGTGCTGGAGCTGGATTATGATAACACTTGATCTTTGAGGAATTTGCAAAGAAATACAGGCAGACCCCGAGGTATAAACTACTCATTATTAAGAAACAAGGGTGAGACAACAGGAGTTGAGAGAAATCTATCCCTTGGAAGGGAAATTCACTTCTGGAAGAGTTATCATGGGAAAAACATGTCTCCACTTAAGCTTTGTCACTAATCCTTGTTTACACAACAAGCTATTTTTTTTTCAAAATCTAAATATCCCAGGGACAGAAAGTGAGGTGAAATCTTCTAAACAGCGGCAGAAACAGCAAAACAAATGCCACAGGGGTGTTAACCCTTCCCAATGCTATCCAAAACTAAAGAATATATATTTTTGGCTGGAGTTACACTTAAAAAAGTAGCTGTTTCAATTTACATACACATTCAACCTAAAAACAAACCTACAGAGCCTATCTTTGGGACTGACTGTACTCACCTCCCCTTTTGCCTTCTGTTTTATCTTGTAGTTGTGAACTGTGGCAAACCTAGAATCCTGAAGAACGGAGCTTTTGATTACGTGTCTCAGAAAAGAAATAACAACTATCAGTCAGTTGTCACATACCGCTGTAATGCACCGTATTACCATCTGGTCACCAACACAGGAAGTGGTAAGTCCTGGAGTATCAAGAACCATGGCATTTCTATCCCACCCTGTCCTGCTCTGTTTGGGAAATATCCTGATGGCACCTCCTCTTCCCTTCCACAAGGGCCATTTAACATCAAGGCCATACAAGATGTAACTTGGGCATTGTTTTCTCCAGACTAATGCAGCTTCCTTCCATTATAGGTCATTTCTGCATTAAAAGCATAAGCAGGGTGTGGTGGATGCAAATGTTGTTAATGCACATGAGAAGTAGAAAAAAGGAAGCAGTAGCCACTATGTCTGTTTCCCTCTTGTTCCCTTGGTATCCCAACTGTGTTATGAGTGCTGTGTGCTTTGTTTAAAATAAATCAGGCTTAGGAGTCGCTGGGGTAACAACAATTTGTAGGCCAAGCTGTCAACCAGGACTAGAGGCTGCCAGAGTTATCTTGCAGAGGTGATAACTGCAGCAGCAACAGCTGCCCTGCAATTGGAGCAGGGGATATGGGGCGGGGTACAAATAAAGTTTATTATTATTATTATTATTATTATTATTATTGACACAACGATATGGTATGACACAGCAAACAAGATAGATATGCTGGATTTCGTATCACAAAATCACAAGTCGAACACTTCCCAAGTGTCTAAGACTGTGTGATGTATTTTCTGATGATGCACACAGATCCCAGTAGGGTGGCCTTTTGCAGTTGGCAGATCGTAATTTTGTCAATGTCTATTGTTTCCAAATGCCGACTGAGATCTTTTGGCACGGCACCTAATTTGATGTTTAATAGGCTTTTCCGTAATGCCTCCTTATTATCCAACATATTCGCTTATCCAACATTCTGCTGGCCCATTTATGTTGGATAAGTGAGACTCTACTGTATTTCTGTAGAATTTGCTTGAATTCTTCTCATTTCCTCCCTTAGATACATACACCTGCTCTCCTCAGGGATCTTGGAAGGATGAAAATGGTCAAGAAGAGATCCCAGCCTGCCTACCAGGTAAGTGAGGCTCCATATTTTTTTCTCATCTGGTTGGTATAGAATGGGTGCAGTAGCGAGTTGCTGTGACTAAGGAACATTGACACTTCATAAAAGACATTACATGTTTAATCCAATTTGGACCACTCTGGATGAAGTCAGAGTATATTCCAAACTCTGGAACATCCCCACAACGCCTAAAGAAACCAAAACCAGATTACTGCCTCCTACTCCCCCCCCCCCCCAAAACAAAAACCCAGAACACTCATCCGAAGTTGCTGTGCATGGTGGATTCCTTTAAAGTCCCGTTTTTTGGACCCATGTAGACAAGCCCTAAAAGAGGTTAGGATAGATGGAGAAGACATGAGCCAATTTTAGGTCACTGAAACAATCATATTACTGCTGCTGTCTTTAAGACAGTGGTTCTCACCCTATGGGTCCCCAGGTGTTTTGACCTACAACTTTCAGAAATCCCAGCCAGTTTACCAGTGATAAGGTAAAGGTTTCCCCTGACGTTAAGTCCAGTCATGTCTGACTCTGGGGGTTGGTGCTCATCTCCATTTCTAAGCCAAAGAGCCGCCATTGTCCATAGACACCTCCAAGGTCATGTGGCCGGCATGACTGCATGGAGCGCTGTTACCTTCCCGCCGGAACGGTACCTATTGCTCTACTCACATTTGCATGTTTTCGAACTGCTAGGTTGGCAGAAGCTGGAGCAACAGCAGGCGCTCACTCCGCTCCTGGGATTTGAACCTGCGACCATTCAGTCTGCAAGTTCAGCAGCTCAGTACTTTAACACACTTCGCCACCGGGGCTCAGTGATAGGGAACTAGAAAATATAGATATTCACACGTATATTGTATGTACATTAGAAGCACTGAAATGTAGAAAAATCCGATTCTTAGGGATGCACAAGCTTTCAGGTCAGGGAGGAGAAGGGGTGCCAGTGCGAGATGATCCCTGGTATGGCTAATGGAGGGAGAGTGGACTTCTCTCCCCTGACAGGTCAAAAGTGTCATACATGATTGCCCCATGTATGAAGAAAACGTAAAACAAGCTTTTTATTATGTGTAAAGTGACGTAGTGATGACAAGACATATGTAGAAGTGTGTTCTTTGTCTCTATTTTGAAAATGTATAAATTGAGGAGGATAGCTTTTTGTCCTCACTCTAGTGGTTTTGGAGTAATCCACGCTAGAGTCAATTCCAGCTGGTTTTCCTTAAAATAAACTGTATAAATAAATAAATGATTTATTTTGGTACCATATTATTTCTCCTATTGGCCACAACACCAGCTGTTAGGATTTCTGGGAGCTGAAGGCCAAAACATCTGGGTATCCACAGGTTGAGAACCACTTCTTTAAGAGCACATCTATACTGACCATTTAGGTAGGGATGGGGTCAGATCAACCTGCGGATAGTAAGTAGTTTAGTGAGACTCAGGACATCTCTGTCTGAGCATTTTCAAGGCCCTTCCCCCAAACTACAAATCCCAGGATTCTGCAGAAGGCAGCCACAGGATTTCAGATAGGATGCATACTTTTTAAGTTCCAGTGTGATATCAGGATTCAGGTTCTTCCTCAAATTATGATGGTGGAGACAGATGCAGGCAGTTAACTAAATGGAACTAGCTTCGGTGTCCCCAAAGTCATCTTGCACTCAGGCAGGAAAAGGAGATGCAATTTCCAGCCCACTTTATTGGACTATTTATCTGCCTTGATATTCTGGGCTACATGGCTGCGTGGAAGGGCCCTAAGGTTGCCATCTCCAGTAAAGGGTAAATGGATGTTGGGGAGGCATTTAGTCTTTCAATTCCTGAAAGTACTCCGGGATTCTAGCCATTGAAATACCCGCAGTGCCCTCCTCTGGTTGCGTGATGTGAAGGCAGTCAGGACCTGGCGTCTTGACAGAAAGTGGCAAAAGTACTAGTGCATCAATACAAATGAAAAACAAAACAAAGAAATACAAATGAAAAACAAAACAAAGAAATTACCAGTACACAAGCAGGGCATAAAAAGGGGAAAGAGTAAGAGTAAAGCCGGGAGAGTTTGCAGAGCTGAGAAGTAGAATGCAGTTGCATTTCTGAACTTTGTCTTCCTTTGCAGTGTGTGGAATGCCAGACAACCCTATTATAGAAGTCCAGCGAATAATTGGCGGCAAAAATGCACCTCCTGGCAGCTTCCCATGGCAAGCCATGACCATCATCTCTGGGCGCGCAGGTGGCGCATTGCTGGGTGACCGCTGGATCCTGACAGCTGCCCACATTGTATTCCCCAAAGGCCAGAGTGACTCTGAGGAGATCCAGAGCCTTGAAGAGGTGGCTGAGAAGGCTGAAATCTTCCTGGGTCACACCGTGGTGACGGACCTCTTCAAACTCGGCAATCGGCCCGTCCTCAGACTGTTTGTGCATCCAGACTATAATCCTGATGATGAGCAAAATTTTGATGGGGATATTGCACTCATTGAGCTACGGGACCCAGTGACTCTTGGCCCGAATGTGCTCCCTGTCTGTCTCCCAGACCCAAGGAACAACTCATTTTATGATCCAGGGTGGATGGGTTATGCTAGTGGCTTTGGGGTGGAGAAAAATATCCTTGCTAACCAGCTGAAATATGCACCGATCCCAGTAGCCAATCAGCTGCTGTGTCAGGAGTGGTTGCAAGGGAAGAAGATTAACAAGAAGGACCCAGTCTTCACGGCCAACATGTTTTGTGCAGGCTCTCCTAATGAAGGGAAAGATACCTGTCAAGGTGACAGTGGGGGGGCCCTGACCGTGCGTGACCCACTGACCCAACGTTGGGTAGCCACAGGCATCGTGTCTTGGGGCATTGGGTGTGGCAAAGGGTATGGCTTTTACACTAAAGTCTTCAACTATCTGGACTGGATCAAGGGCATAGTGGGAAAGGACTGGGACTCAATGCAAGCCCTTTCTTGATGTGCCCTATGATTCAAGGAATGGTAGCTTTCATTCTTTTCTCTTTTTTTCACTTTGGCATCTTCAGCGTGTTCATTTTTTTCTTCCCAAAACCAAGGTACGCCCCTACCCCACTTTGAATACACACTTATAGCTTTAACCCAATCTATTAAAAACTTCTATTCTTACTCATCCCAAGCTTTAGTTGTTTGTTATATCAGTTAATTCAACCATATAAGACATTCCAGTTAAACCAAACATCATCTCTAAAGGTAAAGGTTTCCTCTGATATTAAGTTAGTCGTGTCTGACTCTGGGGGTTGGTGCTCATCTCAATTTCTAAGCCAAAGAGCCTGTGTTGTCCGTAGACACTTCCAAGGTCATGTGGCCAGCATTACTGCATGACGTGCCATTACCTTCCCACCAGAGCGGTACATATGGATCTACTCACATTTGTATGTTTTCGAAATGCTAGGTGGCGAAGTGTGTTAAAGCACTGAGCTGCTGAACTTGCAGACCGAAAGGTCCCATGTTCAAACCTCGGGAGCGGCGGGAGCGGCCGCTGTTAGCTCCAGCTCCTGCCAACCTAGCAGTTCAAAAACATGCCAATGTGAGTAGATCAATAGGTACCGCTCCGGCGGGAAGGTAACGGTGCTCCATGCAGTCATGCCGGCCACATGACCTTGGAGGTGTCTATGGACAATGCTGGTTCTTCGGCTTAGAAATGGAGATGAGCACCAACCCCCAGAATTAGACATAACTGAACTTAACGTCAGGGGAAAACCTTCACCTTTTTTAGGTTGGCAGAAGCTGGGGCTAACAGCAGGAGCTCACCCTGCACCCCAGATTCAAACTGCCATCCTTTCGGTCCGCAAGTTCAGCAGCTCAGTGGTTTAACCTGCTGTGCCACCAGGGGGTCCTTACATCCTTTCTACTTATATAATAATCTCAAAAATTATTTCTCCTTATTTGCTTTGGTAATAGATATAATCTTATTGTGACAATATGATGCCATTTCCCACAGGAAGAATGCTAGTGGCTTGTTGATTTGACAAGTGAGCAAGTTCTCAATGAGTGTCAGAAATGATTGTTACAGCAGAAATGGTTATGTGTATATTTCTTGGGTGCAATCCCATTCTTCAGAAGAATATTTTGATGTATAATCTAAGATCACAGACTAAAATAAAGCTGTTGGAGTACACATGCTGCACTGTAGTTGCCAGTTAATGAGGCCAAGGGGTGGTGGCGGGATGGGGCTGGTGTCTCCTTTTCTGCTTTTAATATGAGCTTTAAACACAGAAATTAGCACCTGACATTGCCACCATGCAGAGAAAGTTAGGTAAAGGTAAAGGTTTTCCCCTGTCTAGTCGTGTCCGACTCTGGAGGTTGGTGCTCATCTCCATTTCTAAGCCAAAGAGTCAGCATTGTCCAAAGACACCTCCAAGGTCATGTGGCCAGCATGACTGCATGGAATGCTGTTACCTTCCCGCCAGAGTGGTACCTATTGATCTACTCACATTTGCATGTCTTCGAACTGCTAGGTTGGCAGAAGCTGGGGCTAACAGTGGGAGCTCACCCCACTCTCCGGATTCATACCACCAACCGTTCTGTCAGCAAGTTTAGCAGCTCAGCAGTTTAACCTGTTGTGCCACCAGGGTAGAAAGCTACCCCGTGTCAATATATTCTCAATACATTGATGTTGGTGACAAAGTTACAATAGCCAGTTCAAATATTGTCAGCCTAATTTTCGCTTTTAGAGAATGAATCTACTTCATGTTGCCTGAACTGTTCACTATTATATTTGAGAGTCCAAAATACGCTTGAAGTGTGTAACTTGGGAAATCCTCTTTTTTCACATCAGTCAAATTTAGCAGGATTTCTGACCACTAGATCAAAATTCTTTTATAGGACAGAGTTGTTATAAGCCAATGAGATGTGGCAAATTTCCCACAGAAACCTTACAAAGTGCTCATCATGTGAAATGAACACTCCGCAGTAAAGAAGTGTAATCAATTAAAAAACATAAAAATGTGGAACAGGCTTTTAGATATCCCCCCTTGTAGTTTTATGATTTCCATTTTGATTAGCCAAAACGCAAAAACATTATGAAATAAAAAATACTTATTAGCCAATTTATGATGGCTGTTTTTTCCCTACTGTGGCTTCTCTGCTAAATAATATTAATAAAATTCACCCACATTTCTAAAACCTGCCACATTTTTTGTCATATCTTGGAAAGCTCCCAGGGAATGATTTTGTGTAACTTTATTTGTATATTTCGAAAACATTCAAATGTGAGTAGATCAATAGGTACTGCTCTGGTGGAAAGGTAACGGCACTCCATGCAGTCATGCTAGCCACATGACCTTGGAGGTGCCTATGGACAATGCCGGTTCTTTGGCTTAGAAATGGAAATGAGCACCGACCCCAAGAGTTAGACACAACTAGACTTGATGTCAGGAAAAAACCTTTACTTTTACTCTCTTTCCAAAAGAGCACTGTTCAAATATTAAACTTACTGTTGGAATTTTTTTTAAGGACTCGTAGGTTTCTCTGTCATAACGATAATCACCATGCTATCTCAGTCTTCTGTTATGTTTACATTATCAAGATCCACAGCAGAGTATTGTCAAGACATAAGTCAGTGTGGTCCAATACATTTTTGTTGGCCCTTGCCTTTCTTACTGGAAAAATATTTTAATTTAACATTTGGAAAAAAATCATTTACCCTTCTTACTGCTTTAAGTTTTTAAGAATTTGTTTTCTTTCCGAAATGTCTCTGGCCCTCACATTCCTATAGTAAAGTTGGATTGGCCCTTGGGTAACTAAAGGTTGGACCACACTGGCTTAAGTCATATTGTGCATGGCTCCTTCCCCAGCTGGGTCACCTCTGGGAAGTTCATCCCTCTGCCAACTACATCAACCTTTTGAGGTTTCATTCTTCGTGTGCCTCATTGTCTCAAACCTGGAATGACTTCAAATGTCATATTTCAGATGAGTCACAACACCCTTCCTCCCACGAGCCAACCATGGAGTGTCTATTGAGTCTTCTCTGAGACAATCATACCAGGGTATGTCAGCCTCCATATGACCCACCAACTGCCTTGTGCTGAAATGCCATCTTCATACCGACCTTGTTTTTCCGTTCTCTCCGCACTCGTTCTCTGTACAAAATGCAATCCTCCCTTTTCATCCAATGTCTATCCTACTTCCAGAAGATTGCAACTGTCTTGTAATTTCCAGCCTTATTTCTACTCTTTTTCTTTCACTAGCCTCTCTTAACAACTGCTCAAGGACTACAAAAGGTTGAATCAGGGTGAAAGCAATCCCAGCTCCTTTGTCTGTCATAAAATTTTTTTCTAAGATGTATAAGCATTAGCATCAGTCAGATTGAGTGTCCTTGTCTAATTGGGACTGCGAGCCTTTGGAACAAATAAAAAGATCCTTTAATTGTAGGCTCTTTCAACAGACTAGAGTTTTAGCCTAAAATACACAGACGTTATCAGTATAAATCTGAAGAGGGGAAGGGATGGAAGGTCAAAGTACAAACTTCGTGGAGCTCTGTTTTAGGGAGTGAGTAATGAAGAGAGGAGGCCAACAAACCAGAGAGGGGTAAACAAGGAATTGACATGTGAGCCCCTAGTTGGTGCACACTTGTGACTTTCTAGAGTTAAGGTAAAGGTTTCCCCTGATGTTAAGTCCAGTCATGTCTGACTCTGGGGGTTGGTGCTCATCTCCATTTCTAAGCCGAAGAGCCGGCGTTGTCCGTAGACACCTCCAAGGTCATGTGGCCGGCATGACTGCATGGAGCACCGTTACCTTCCCACCGGAGCGGTACCTATTGATCTACTCACATTGGCATGTTTTCGAACTGCTAGGTTGGTAGGAGCTGGAGTTAACAGTGGCCGCTTATGCTGCTCCCGGAGTTTGAACCTGGGACCTTTTCTGCAATTTGCACAAAACGTCAACATTTGAAAGTAGATCAGCTGAGAGCAAGACAGCACTTGCAGTTTTGCATTTGGTGTTCTTAATACAATTGAATAAAATATGTCTTACAAGAATAATGATTTATTATTTTAAATGATTTTTTTGCTTTCGGAAGACCTTCCAAGCATGGAAGTATATCCAGACAGATTTTTCTGACAGTGACAAAGGATATTTCAAGGATAAATACAAAGCATACAATTTTTTTCCTGTTGCACTTCAGAGACAGTAAGCAAGGATTGCAAGGCTTCTCTGGTACTTCAAAGAGCACTCATATAAATCCCATACCTCATTTCAGAAGAAGAAAAAATCTCACAACTCACTGAAATAGAAGGGAATGCATTTTGAGTGTTCCCATCTAGATAATGTTTGCGACAGCAATGCTGATGAAAAACAGCTTTGCCAGCCATTGGGAACACCAACCAGTCACAATCAAGCACTCAAAGCTCTTGTTATTCCGCTTTTCAGAAAAAGAGGCAAGGTAAAGCACTAATCCTTAAGAATGAACAAATCAAAACAGTCAGTGGGTGTCTAAGAGAATACCTAAATCTTGGATGTGGATGCAACTAGTCTTTGTATTGGTTCATGATCTCTACAATCCAATCCACATAGTTTGCCACTTTCGTGTACAGACCATAAGTGCCACATTTTAAGCCCCAAGAAACTAGGCCGGCAACATAGTAGCGTGTCTCATTATGGGGATCTTGGATAACATATGCCCCACCACTGTCCCCTTGACAGCTGTCCTGCCGGCCATCCCCAGCACAAATCATATTATCTGTGAAGATGTAGGTCAACATATCTGCAGGGGGGTCCGGTTTCACTCTTCTGCAGACATCCATCTCTTTCACTGGGATCTTTACAGCCTTCAGTTTCATGGATGTTCTTTTGATTTCTGTCCTGCCCCAACCAGCTACAAACCCTAGGGTCCCAGTCTGAGGATCATAGTCAGAAGATGTGCCAGGAAGGCAGACTGGGGAAATGGTGGGACCCAGTGTCATAGGTTTCTTCAGTCTCAGCAGAGCAATGTCATTATCAAAGTTAGTCCGGTGTTCGGTTGCAGTTGTCCAGTTGGGATGAATGAACACATTATCCACCTCTATTGGACTAGCTTCCCTCAATGCATTGGGACCAACAAAGAGCAGGCCAGCATAGACAGTTGGGTTTGGGTTTTCATCCAGCACTTGGGCTGCTGTAACTATCCAGTGGTCTGAAATTAGAGCTCCTCCACCTCGCGGATTGTAAAAATAAATCTGCCAAGGGAAGTTTCCTGATTTAGCAAATACACCTCCAAAAATCCGTCCTGTTTCTTCAACGGGTGTATGGGGAACTCCATAGACTAGAGAAAGAAAGCAAGAAAAAAGAACTTGCAAGCACTAGGGAGACAAGATCCAACATTTTATATTGACACACACACACACACACACACACACATATATATATATATATATATATATATGCTCTGTAATAGTGTCTTGGCATACATACTCTTCCCAACATCCCCTTTGACTGTTGTATATTTATGTTGCCTCATAATACTGAGTGCTATTAAAAATTGAGCTGCCCTATGATCCTATCTCTTCATTAGAGTACAGATAAATTCCACAACCTTGTGCCCTTCAGTATGTACCAGATTACCACTTGCACTATCCCCTGTCATTATGGCCATTAATGCTGCATTCTAAGACATCTAGAACATTCGGAAATACATCAAATCAAATCCATTTCATGTGGGGTAGTTCTACTGTCTGATGTGAGACAAGCATTCCCATTGTCACTACTTTCTCTCTAGCTACCTTCACCTTACTTGATTTCTCCTTGACTTGATATTAATCCCTAGAAGAAGTCTACAAATTAGTGATGCCTCAGAGCTGCATGCCACATTCCATGAAGAAGCAAGATTTTGCACTTGGGATTCAGTGATGCTAATTATATATTTGCTTTGTTGCATTAAGAGTTCAAGTTTATCTTGTTTATCTCCCATTCTTTGTACATTGATGTAGAGATACTAAAGACCATGGGCCACTCCCGGCTGCTTATTTAAGTTTTTTTTTTTCATTATCTCTGTTGAGTTCTTGTGTTTTTCCCCCGGTTGTTATAGCTCAGAAGCCGTTACAGCAGGCAGGGGCTAATAGGTTCACTGATGCTTTAGACTCAGATGGGCTTGTGGACTTTCCATTCATTCTGATGCAGGCCCTCGGATTCATTCTCATCCAGAGCCAAAAAGTGAAAATGCTTTAGACACAGGCCTGAGAATACAATTGCCTCTGATCCTCTAGGCCTTTAAGGCCAGGCACGGGAGTTGGAATTATCCTCACCAGATAAGGAGTCTAATGAACATGAATTGATCGAGAAATTCTCATGAGAACGTACCTGGTGACATTGACCTAAGCCAGGAGGCTTGCCTGCAAATCTGAGCAGATAGCCAGCTTCATAGATCAACACATCTTCGTGGAAAGCAGAAGTTCCAGGGAAGACATAATGCTTTCATGTCTGTATATTAGGAGCTACAGGCTCTTTGTTCTTCAGTTCAGGCAACGTGGCGTTAAGTTATAGTCAGGCCTGGGTTCTCTAGTTCTTGTCTTGGTTTTGGGATTCAAGTATTCTGGGAGTTTTTCCATGCTCATGTTGTGTGTCCTTCTTCAAGTTTTGCTTATGGACTCAAATTGCTTTTGGATTTTGGGGCTATTCTTGAACTACCTCATTTTTGAATTTATAAGAGACATCTGATCGCTGTTTTTTTAGGATTTTACACCTTCTTTCTTTATCCCTGCTCTTTACTATATATCTTTTGTGTGTTTTTACAATAAACTGTTTGCCTTTACCCTGGACTCCTGAGTGATGTTTTGGTCATAGATGTCTTCAGGTCTAGGGTGCAACACCAGTTTTCTTTATAACAGTTCTGTGATATTATTTCCTGTTAAACACCTGCCTTAACAAATATTTCCCTAGTTCCCCCAAATAACTCTGTTTAAAGCTCCCTGGTCAGATTTGTTAGGCTCTTAGCAAAAAAAATTATTCTCAACCTCTATGAGATGCAACTCCTCTTTTGCCAGAAGCCCAACTTCATTAACCCTAAATCTAAGAAGCCAAATCATTCCTGGCAGCACCATCTGTGATTTACTTTTATTATCCTTCTTGCCCTTGAACTAGAAAGGAAAGATGAAATGACAACCTGAGCATCAAGCTTCCTTCCCATAGCCCTATAATTCCAAGTGCTACACCTTACAGTCTCATTGGTCTCCACATGGATCAAAAAGAAGAGAAAAGGTTCTGTGGCCTCAACAAACCTTTTCAGTGACACAATTTTGTTGTGTTGGACACAAGGTTAATCCACTGACCCATTTGTCCTTTGGAACAAATGTCTTGTATTCTGATAATTTTTAAAAGGCAGATAAAAGAGAAACGTGCCAAGAGGAAGGCGCGTCAAGCCAACCCTGACCGGGACCAGATAGTATCATAACAGTATCACAATACTGTTGTTCTTGATGGCTTGTCTTATCAGAAAAAGACAAGCTGCAAACTCTGTAAGCATTTACATTGCTCTGGGCTTCTTCTGCTGTGTTTCCTCTCATTCTGGTGCAGAACTACAAAGCCTACAGTGGCCCCTTCCAGTGAGATGCAAAATTCGGCATTGTACCTGGGACGCAAACTGGAAGCTCCGTTTTCTCTTCTTCGTCTACCCATTTCCCACTGGCTGCACACCGATAGATTCCTTTAGAAATAAAGAAATACAATGAGTCATAATGTTTCTTTAGAATAAATCTTTGATTTAATCCAGGAAAGTGCTTCCTCAGGGCCCTTCAATACGGCCATATAACCCATAATATCAAGCCAGAATATCTGCTTTGAACTGGATTAGCGGAGTCCACACTGCCATATATCCCAGTTCAAAGTAGAAAATGTGGGATTTTATTCAGCTGTGTGGAAGGGGCCTCAATCTTAAGTACGACTGCATATGCAGGATTGCAAAACATGGATTAGTACTGCCTCCCCGTTTTGATGAATGATGGATATGCCATGCTTTGTAAATAAACCTACTGTCACACTTCAGCCTTGATTCACCTTGCTCTGACACACAAACTCCACAGCAGGTTTGAGTCTTTATAGTTTAATAAAGATGAATGGTAAAAAGTTCTTCAAAAAGCAAAAGAAAGCACCAAAAATCAGTTACAAATATAGTCTTGAGATATAAGTCCAGAGCTTACCAGGAATAAACAACATCCAAAGGAAACATGGCAAAATCCAAGAAACAGGGATTCATGAACTGCAAGATAATCCAAAGCCTAGCAGGGAAACTAGAGCTTGCTTCTCTGGTCCCGAGGAAGTTGCTTTGACAACAGCTTTTCCCCAAAGCACCCACACACACACACACTATGCTGTACTCTCATTTCCAAATGCTCAGGTCTATCTAAGGAGCCCATCCCATCAAGGTCAATTTACTCGTTAACTCGTTGAGATTCATTAGTAAGCTGGGAATCTTCCAACCTCCCTTCCTCCATTGCCAAGTCAGTGTCCACCTGGCTAGCTTCACTGGGTTCAGGGTCATCAACTCCAAGCCTGCCTGTGGGAAACTGAACTTGTACTTTCTGTTCCTCATCTTCCAAAGCTACATACAGGCCTTTTGAACCTGAATCTCTCTTTCCTCATCAGAATCTATTCTAGATCCAAGCTAAGTCACAACACCTGAGACCTTTTGTCTGAAATAGAGGAACATGGATGAAATTTCTTTCACACGAATACTGGAATGATGTAAAAATAAAGCACTCTTTAAAAGAATGCATTATAATATTGCCATCCCTAATTCTGCTCCTGAAAGTCACCAGAAGATAAATAGACAGGAATGGGACTCACCACATCCTATGCTATTTAGTGTATAGTAGGGCTCATTGCATACATAGCGGATAGTGGCTGGGTAATGAGTCTCCTCAGATTCTGCCAGGTAAATGACAGCTCCATTTTTAAGTTGATCAGGAATGCCACAATCGACAGCTGCGAAAACAAAGTAGAATAGATGTGGTTAAAATAAAGCTCACAGGTTCCTTCTACACTGCCATATAATCTGGATTATCTAATCAGATAATCCAGATTATCTGATTTGAACTGGATTATCTGGGTCTACACTGCCATATAATCCAGTTCAAAGCAGATAATCTGGATTTTATATGGCAGTGTAGTAGGAGCCTCAGCCACACACCTATTCAACCTGTGTTCAACCAAGGCTGAAGAAAGCTCTTCCATTTCTTCCTCCTGTGTGTGTTGCATCACTTAGGCAATTTTCCAATCTATCATCTCATCCCTTTCTGGAATTAAGTCTAAAACAACATCAATCTCTTCCACAAAGATGCCCCCCAGATATCAAGTCATAAGAAAAACATATTATTGTTTAACCAGTTGTTGTTAAGGTGTCAAGCATCAATCTGTCAAAAAACACTGCAGATTTTCAAGAAAAGTTGATTAAATTAATCACATATCACTGGAAGTTAAAGAGAAAAAGTACCGTATATACTCGAGTATAAGCCGACCCGAATATAAGCCAAGGCACCTATTTTTACCACAAAAACTGGGAAAACTTATTGACTCGAGTATAAGACGAGGGTGGGCAGCTATGAGTCAAATTCAAAAATAAAAATAGATATTAATAAAATTGCATTATTTGAGGCATCAGTAGGTTAAATGTTTTTGAATATTTATATAAAACTGTAATTTTAGATAAGAAGAAGACTTTAATAAAATAAGACTGTCAATTCTGAATACCTATATGTTCAAGTATAAGCCGACTGGAATAGAAGCCGGCAAGGACCCTCACTTGAGTATAAGCTGAGGGGAGCTTTTTCAGCCCGAAAAAAGGGCTGAAAAACTAGGCTTATACTTGAGTATATACAGTATGTTAAAATTGGAAATGCAGATGAAATTCTGGTCTTCTTTGACATCCTTCATAATTACAGTCAATGCAAAAGGTGTTAAAGAAGTCAACATCATTTATTTATTTCATATCAAAAGCACTGCATAAATTAGTATAGTCAACATCATAACCACTGGCTGCAAAAAGCAGCGCTGTAGTGCTATGTGTCACTTCTGATGGTCTGAAGTTGCCCTCGTATTTAATTTTAAACTGGGAAAATGTACCCAAGAAGGAAACTTCCCCAAAGATGTCATTGGAAAAATAGATGGATGGCTGCAGAGCTCATGGAAGATTGGGTAAGTGTTGTTATCATGAGAGGAGACATGATAGCCATGTATAAATATGTGAGGGGAAGTCATAGGGAAGAGGGAGCAAGCTTATTTTCTGTTGCCCTGGAGACTAGAACGTGGAACAATGGCTTCAAAATACAGGAAAGGAGATTCCACTTGAACATTAGGAAGAACTTCCTCACTGTGAGAGCTGTTCAGCAGTGGAACTCTCTGCCCCGGACTGTGGTGGAGGCTCCTTCTTTCGAGACTTTAAGCAGAGGCTGGATAGTCATCTGTCGGGGTGTTTGAATGTGACTTTCCTGCTTCTTGGCAGAGAGTTGGACTGGATGGCTCGTACGGTTTCTTCCAACTCTATGATTCTATGTACAGAAGAGATCTCTTGGAAGTCTTTATAATCCACTTAGAATGCTAATCCTTGATGCCTTTTGTGGATATTTATCAGAACAGGTCAAAAGCAGAATCAGGCCGAAAGGTGGTGACTTGGTTGTGATTCCTGCTGACATGACTACCCAGTTGCACATACTTGACATTTCCATCAACAAAACATTTAAGGACTTCTTGAAAAAAGAATATGAATCCCTGACTGCTTCCTCTGACACCCTCCAGAAAAGCCATGAGAGTACTGGCATAGCAATTGGCAACAGCCTCAAAGCAAATCCCTGAAAGAATAGTGCAGCACTTATTTTAAAAAAATGATGCATCACAAATGCTCCTGATGGCTCAGAGGAAGATGTGATATGGGATACTGAAAATGACAGCTCACAAGAATCAGACTCTGATGTATCAGACTCTGATAAAAACTGTAATACAGATTCTGGAGCAGGAGATTGATGAAAGATTCTGCCTGTTCAAGCCTGGGTTGGTGTGAGCTCCCACCGTCAGCCCTAGCTTCAGCTCACCTAGCATGTACCTGTAATCTGCTGTGAGTCTCCACGGGGAGATAGAGCGGAATATAAATAAAGTATATAATATTATATATTATTTCATTGCAAGAGCTGAATGAAAAATCAAGGGATGAATGAAAGAATGTCTGTATCTGTCACATTTATCTACATTTACTGTGTTTCCCTTTTATCTTGTTATTAAAATAGTTTTTAAATATATTTCGGTGTGTTAATTTATTGTTAAAATTCATTCTTAGAAATTCTGAATGACATTGTAGGAAAATTACAATTCCATTTTTTTTCTGAAATTGGAATTGCAAAATGGGATGTGCTTCAGATTTGATGGTGTCTTAGATTCAGTGAAATCATCTTCTTGTTCGTTTATCCAATTCATCATGAGCACCCACATAAAGCCATTCACTAACTCCCTTTCATGTGCTGACGTTTGGCACAATTTGTTTCTCGAGTGAAAATTATCAGTTGCAAGTGGGAGAGAGTTTAGCTATTCTTTTAGAACTGGGTTCAATTTTTTTTGTTAATTAAGTTAGAAGAGACCTATGGGTACAAACAGTGTTAGGATTTTCTGTGTTAGGGAAAACTCCCAAAACAGCAGAGCATCCAAAAATACAAAAGCAGGATACTTATGCTTGAGCATTCAGCTCACAGCAAGCAAAGTGTGAAGTGCCATAAGGCTGTAAAGAATTTAGAGCTTAGGAGGCAAAGATCCAGAGTTCAATCTTTAAAATTACAAAAGGTTTATTTACAAAAATAATAACTACATTTCTTAATAGTAAGTAACTCGGTCTGAGCTACACCAACTAACCCTATCTCTTCTAGGGTTCAAAAGAGAGGGGGAAAATCTCCAAGCACACATTTCTCCTGACACACAAGCAAAGAGAGATCTAAATACACACTAAGATGCAAAAGTAGAACTCAAAGACAAAAGGCATGTACCTGCAAAGTTTCCATTCTACATAACCAATCAGAATGAGCGCAGAAACAGACAGGAGAGAAGAAATAGATACCTGTCAATAGAAGCCTGAACTGTCATTCAGGGGACAGGAGAAAGGGATTTCCCTCAGCCTATTCTAAGCTAAGTAACTACTCCTCATTGAGTACTGCAGACTTGGGCAGTGTGGGGTTAAATTCCATCAAAGAGTACCAGCTCCATTTCTTTTCAAAGAAAATCGGATTGTTTGATAAAATGATGGTATGCTCCTTTCCCATACCTTGCATTGTCATCCAGAGGCACCATTCAAGGAACATAGATTTGAGGGTATCTACAGGTGTTTTTGAACCCCTGAACTACACAAACAATCTTGGTTCCCTATTCAGATAAAACCTGAAATCGTGCCCCCTGCAGCCTTTCCATCCCTGGGCACTACTGGAAATAATCTAGTGCCTACAAACCAAATAGCAGCCAAGGGCTTACCCACTGCAATGTAATAAGCAACAAACCCAGTGAAACTTCCTTCATTGGAAAGGTCTGACTGAAAGGTGACAGTCAAGTTATTATAGGAGACATTAAATTCCTCCAGGATATGAGAGCCAGGATACTGTTTTGTCTTTTGACCACAAAGCTGGCCCTCAACACGGCTACCAGACATGACCTGAAAGAGACAGACAGACCTTGGTCTCTGCAATGTAAATATAGTCCAGTGGTTCTCAAGCTGGGGGTCCCCAGATGTTTTGGCCTACAACTCCCAGAAATCTCAGCCAGTGTACCAGCTGTTAGGATTTCTGGGAGTTGAAGGCCAAAACATCTAGGGACCCACAGCTTGAGAACCACTGTTATAGTCAGTTGTTAGCATTATACCTGGCTGGAACAAAACAAATCCATATGCATTCAGTTAGATCCAAATTAGTCATACTTTGAGTTGGCCCATTGAAAACTATGGACCTAAATGAATCAAGACTATTGGGACCTAGTATGCACACAGCACTCTAAGAAAGAACGTGGCCCTTTACCTTCACAAAATCATGCTCGCAGTTTTGAGATGGCTCTATATCCAAGTGGGTGAAGTAAAGGCGAATACCATAACCTGGAGGAACACGTATTTCCCAGGACTCTAAAGCATTGTTGGGATAAGCCTGAGGATAGTTTGGAGAGAGGATCTATCCATACATGGAGAATGCCTCAGTATAAGCCAGGAAGGACCAAATGATGAAGCTCCTAGAGATGAAAAAGGAAAATTGAATTATTTGCCACTTCTACACTCAGGCCCCATCTGTCTGTGCTCTGAGGCTAGAAGAGTCTACTTCACAGCTTGGTTTTTCATCTTTCAACGGTAGCCCTACTCACCACCTTTCTACTGACTCAGGTTGTGCAAAAATATAATATAAATACTGTAAATAAATAAATAAAAATATACTTTGGTCTGAAACACTTCAGAGTGGAAGAACAGTGGGGAGTTTTCATGTCTGAGATGAACATCTGAGGGCCCAATCCACGTGCAAAGCTCTGGAAGAGATATCTAACCTCGTGTTTAAAACGGATTGTTGTTGTTGATGATATACCTCACAACCTCTGAGGATGCCTGCCATAGATGTGGGCAAAACGTCAGGAGAGAATACTTCTGGAATAGGGCCATACTGCCCAAAAAACACACGACAACCCTGTGATTCCAGCCATGAAAGCCTTCGACAACACATTTATCAAAATTGTTTTGGGAAGACATAGGTGAGAGAGGGGATGGGTGCCTTGACTTGCAACACCTCTCTTCCCTCTTGAAGTACATCACAGCCTTCAATAACTTACCACATCTGTAAAATCTCCATCTCAATCAACTTCTTTCTCAAAGCCAGCATGGTAGAATTTCAGATTTCAACAGACATAAGTCAATACGGAGTCATTTGTTCTTTTCCCCCTCTTCCTCTGAAATAACTCTGCTTGGTAGACAGGAAAATGGAATTAAATCCCCGTTCACAGAGAACTAAGGTAGTAAGCAATCTCGGACTTGATGACCGAGACCCCGGCTTTCAAATTAATTTGAACCCGCAGCGGAGAGTTCCGCAGATCCATCACCAAAAGGAACGGAGCGGGACCGCAGCAGACTATTATTAAAAGATCTTTTTTTCTTCACTTTCCCCTTCCCTGAACTATGTAACAAATCCCCCAATAAAAGTAGCACTTATTTTAGCAGTAACACTCTCTATCTGGTTATTTTGTGTCTTTCTCTGACTCCTTCCTTTGCATGCAATTTCTCTCTCTCTCTCTCACTAACCCGTCTGATCTTTAAACCCCGGCGGAGGCTTCCCCGCCATAGGTTAATACAGCGGACGATACAAATTGGCTCATATCTTTATCAAAATTACCCCTAGCACGCTCTTCTTTTAGTCCTAACCCTTTCTAAGGCTCCTGACTCAAGGACCACCAGCGGAACCAAAATCGGTCCAGTTCTCGGCACCTCATCAGCTGACTGTCAAACGGAACCGATTGCTCTTTTCAAGCCAGACTGCTCTCTTGTAGCCTAAGCCCGGACTTTCCTCTCCCCGCGACCCGCGGGATGGTTTAGGAGATCCCTGGCCCCTTCCTGTGAACTGGGGATGGGGGGATCGCTCTCCCGCTGGGAGACATAGTTCTCCAAGGACTCTCACCCTCTCTACAGCTGCCAGGAGGGTGCCTGGACGGGTGCCCTCCACGTTTCATTCATACCTTCATAATTTTATGAAGGAGAAGAACACTCTTCCCCAGACCTATCCCTGGACTTATGAAATCTTATACTTCCAAAGACTGCAACCCACATGTGCCCCTTCCCCATGTCATCTCTATGAATTCCTTCCACCACAGATGGACTCCTTTCCCCATGTATCCGTGAATTTTCATATTCTATGTACCTGGACATCCTCATGAATCACTGTTGTATGAGTTTCTAATCGTTGGGCTAACTTCATGAATTGTGAAATCATGCTGCTAAAACTCCACTTTTATGAATTTCCATATTGGGTTCCCCAGATGTTGTGAACTTCGTGCTTATCCAATGTTTTCAAATTGTTTATATCATTCATGATTCCCCTTTATGCAATGTAACCCACCTCTATGGATTCTCCCTTACTTCCTTGAAATCTATCTGTCTGCCTATATGTATTTGTACTCTTTGGGATCCCCGGAAAATATGTGTTTTTCCCAGCTGGGTTTATGTTCCAACTTTATTTTATTTTTCATTTTATTTCATATAATTGTCAAATCATGAAATCAAATGGGAAATATTTTGACCCCAACATGAACCCCAGCTCCTATGACACGGGTTTACCTTCCCCAAAACAAAAGGTTAATCCGCTGCCGCATAACCTAATCAGAATCAGATTGCATGGACAATATAGGGCTTGGGTCGCCGAATAAAAGGTGATTCGCCCTCAAGGCAAACATTGTCATATCTCCTCTAAAGGGAAAACCAGGACGTCTCAGGAAGGCGCCCTGCTGAGCCATTGCCACCCATCCTTACTTCCCCCCCTGACACCCCAAGGCATATCTGAAATCAGTGTACATGACAGGAACCCCTGATGGCTGTCATTAATCCCTTTAGAAATCGGCCGGGCAGGAACTAATCCGATCCTTCCTGCCCAGTCACTTCATTGTTTCAATAACTCCCGCCTTCTCCTCTCTGATTGGCCCGAGTGGGGACAAAAAGCAGCTCCCCATTGGGCCAGCAGAGCAAGGCGGGAAACGAAAGCCCGCCTCGTTCAACCTTCTAGCCTATCCGCGATCAGATGGGCGGGGGAGCGGGGCGGGAAATTCAAGGGGCTGTCAGACCAAAACATTGTATAAATATGGCTTTATTTTGAATATATGATACGCTAGTAGACTGAATGATCGCTACTAGTGTCCTTTTCAGCTGAATCGCTCAATAAAGACTCCTTGGCGGATTTTCCTTCAACTTTGGCGGACCTTCTTCATTTCGGCTCCAGGTTGTATTGCGGCTCATATTCTCCTATTGGCTCCGCCAAGGTCCGTTCTCTCAGGACCGGATCGGCTCTCTCCTTAAGGGGCCCGATCCCCTAAAAACGCGGTCGACAACAGACTCAAGAAAGAAAATTCGTTCCAAAACAACATTCTTTACCACGAAGCATATGTGTCCACAAATCAGCAAGGAACATTTAAGCACAAGGTCAGGCACTGAGTAAGATATGGGGCCAAGAAGACCACCTTGTCATGGAGTTAACTTCCACAGACCTCGACACAAGAGTGACAAATATCTCCAGTCTCAAAAAGCACACTATTTTAGGGGAAACAGTGTAAAAGAAGGCTGGATTTCATAACAGGCAACATTTAACCCATATCCTAGTATCCAGAAATATCAATTTCATGTTTGACAGAGCTTTACCTTTTACTCCTTCTTTCTTCAGCTGTTTCTCACCTGCCTCTTCTATTTCTCTCTTTTCCAAACAACATATGCTGTGGGAGGCAGTTGATAGGTTTGTGCTGAACTGAAGAACTCTGCTCCCCTCTGCTGTTTGACAGTGGCATCCTTCAGTCTGCTGCATTGGATAACAATATCAAAAGTGAAAGCAGTGTAATCTAATTGCACCATCCCCATTTTGGCAGGGTGAAGTTTGGATTATTTTTTTTATCCTCCAGAGAGGTCAGATGACTTCTGAGAAGCGAACTGACGGAAATTCCAAATTCCTGTTGAAAAAGAAAGCTGCCATATTAGGCAACCACACTGGAGAAATGCATAAAAATCATTGACCTTCTCATCTGTTGAGCATTCCATTTAGGTTTGTCTTGTCTCTCTTCCACACAGAGTATTTCATTCCCAAGCCCCATCTACACTAACTAGTTAACTCAGTGTGGAGTCTGATCAGCCTCCAGATGGCTACACAATGCATGGGGTCCCAAGCAGAACTAGCTGTAGTTGTCTCCACAACCATCCTACCCATTCTGGGCTTAGGCAGCCCAGCAGCGACAGGGCCATTTACCTGCCTGCTACCGGGTCATATCCCCACCCTTCCTCCCAAAATCCTTGACAAGTCATGCAACCTGGTAGAACAGTGGTCCTAACTTCTGGTAAATTGGCTGGGATTTCTGGGAGTTGTAGGCCAAAACATCTGGAGACCCACAGGTTGAGAAGGTTTCTTTGATTGAACAACGGATAGTTATTCCAGATGATGGGTTCAGTAAAGAGTCCATTGTGTTGGGTATGGGATCGGTGCACTCTCAGCATATATCAGCATAAGCTGTCATGGGATTTTTTTGGATGCACCCATCTGTGAATTCATCAAGTGGTAGATACTAGATAGGCAAGAAGGGGTTGTCGGTCGGTGTTGCTCAGCTGGGATGTTTTTCATGGCCTCCAAAGCCTAGTGGGCTGACTAGAGGTCATTTCTGAACTTCAACACTTTTAAGGATCCCAGCTTCAGACCACACTATTGAGGGTCCCAGATAACTTTCTAAGGGGGCAGAAAAATACTAAAAGAGGTTTAGGGTTAGGATAGTATGCTTGTTGACGGCACTATGGAGAAGATACAAATGTCCCATCTTCTTACTTACAAAGTGAGATGGTAAGACAATTACCTTCAAAGGGTCCTGGCTCAGGAGGGAAATCAGGCAGAAAAACTCAGTCTTGTGAGAGATGCAAAAAGCAAAGTTTATTTTCACCACAGCTGTGAGAAGGCGACAGCCGTACATACCCCAGAGGGCTGTATCATGAAAATGGCCGTCGCCAAGGCATGTCGCAGCAAACAAAGAATTTATATCTTTTGCTTATCTAAAATTGACCAATGGCTGAGGGTCTTCCTCACCTTCCACACCCACTTGGCATAAGTGATACCCGTGACCTCACTTGTTGATTTCAAGCTAACTTTTGGTCTTGGAACTTTCTGGAGAAAGGCACCAGTTCACAGGAAGGGAGGGGCATATGCAGAGACAAAGCTACATAGGCAATAGTTTACTATTTTCTGGCTTATGGTTCCTTCAAGATCAAAAAGTCAAGCAATGTGATACTGAAGGCATGTCAACCCAATCTTCAAACAAGATGAGAATCCCCAGGGCCCGGGAGTTTAATACAACCCCTCTTCCTTATCCCACCATTGCTGGATAATTGTTCTGCGGTGAATACTGTATTACTTCTCTTTTCTCAGTGCTGTGTTGGGGCAGCCTTGATAGGCTATCTAAGGCATGGGCAAACTTTGACCCACCGGGTGTTTTGGACTTCAGTTCCCACAATTCCTAACAGCCTACCAGTAGGCTGTTAGGAATTGAGGGAGCTGAAGTCCAAAACACCCGGAGGGCCGAAGTTTGCCCATGCCTTGGCTATCTGCTTTAAAAAATTCTGCCTGGGAAGTCTGTTAATTCAAAGTTGAATTTTGAGAGGAATTTGACCCACTTCAGCCATTTGAGTTTATCCTACATGGTGTAGGCTTGAGGGTTTCTAAATTCTGCTGGTTCATATATACTTTTAATTTGTGTGGTGCACTTTCTATGAAGTGCTGCCAGGCCTCAAAAGCAAATTTTACAACAGCTGCTTCTTTTCCCAGATTGGCCACTTCGCTTCTGTCTCATTAATTTTCTTTGACAGGTAAGCACATGGAGGTGAATTACCGTTTTTCATCTCTATGGAGTAAAATACTTCTGGTGGCTTCATCACTAGCACTCAAAGGATGGCGGGGATCCGGATTCAACGGTGGGTGCCGGATTGCTATCGCATGTTCCCCAGGCTCAGGAGTCCTGGGGACATGGGATGGCTGTGCTCTCCTGCCCTCTCCCATCCCATTGTTGCCAGTTAAAGCAGGGGGGAGCATCTCCCGCGTGGTCTGAAACTTTCTTTCCTGGTTCCATGCCACATGACTGGCAAATGAGCTTGGGAGGAGTGGGTGGGCTTGTTAGTCCAAGACCCCTTTGCCAGTTACATGGCATGGAATCAGAAGCTGCAGACCATGCAGTAGGTGTCTTTTTCCTCCCTTTGCTGACAGCAATGGGGTGGGAGAAAGACTGACATTCAGGGCCCTGTCCAGTAGTGCTGAATTGGCTTTGGCACAACTGAACACTAGGGACACCTTCCCATCATCGAGGCAGCATGGGGTGCCTGTTTGGTCACAGTATGGGGAGGAACCAGCATTTTGGGGCTGTGTAAAACTGGCCATACACTTTATTAAACAATTTGCAGCTGTTTTCAAATAACTGGGACTTTCTTGTAATAATATACCTGTACACACAGTGGCACTGTAGTGTCAATTTAATGCAGCTCAAAGCCATCTTCCTTAAAAAAAATTTTTTTCAGAAATAAAGAAAACAAAAATAGAAACAAAAACAATATCAGGAAAACAAATGTTCAGAACAACAACTAGCATAGCTACCATATTTCATTGCATAATAGACACACTTTTTCCCCTATGGGTGGGAGAGAAAGGGTATGTGTGACTATTATGCAGTGATGACTATTACACGGTGCTTTATTGCATAATAGTTTGTGGCTATGCCCTTAAAGGCATCACCCATTTGCATGGATGTGCCCTAACTGATCAAGGGTCTGGAGAACAAGCCCTATGAGGAGCGGCTTAAAGAACTAGGCATGTTTAGCCTGCAGAAGAGAAGGCTGAGAGGAGACATGATAGCCATGTACAAATACGTGAAGGGAAGTCATAGGGAGGAGGAAGCAAGCTTGTTTTCTGCTGCCCTGCAGACTAGGACACGGAACAATGGCTTCAAACTACAGGAAAGGAGATTCTGCCTGAACATCAGGAAGAACTTCCTCACTGTGAGAGCTGTTCGGCAGTGGAACTCTCTTCCCTGGACTGTGGTGGAGGCTCCTTCTTTGGAGGCTTTTAAGCAGAGGCTGGATGGCCATCTCTCGGGGGTGCTTTGAATGCGATTTCCTGCTTCTTGGCAGAGGGTTGGACTGGATGGCCCATGAGGTCTCTTCCAATTCTACTATTCTATGATTCTATGATTCAAAGGGGACAGCCATGTGGGCAAGTGAATCACCATCTACTTGTGTGGATGTCCCATTGCCAAGGCCTGAGCCACATGTGTAGATAGATGATGTTTCACCTGTCCTATTTCCCTTTGGTGCTGTAGCAGCAAAAGGGCAGTCGCACCCTTAACTCACTCACCCAAGCAAGTAAACTAAGCATGCAACTATCATGTGATGGTGACTATTATGCGAAAAACTGTCATGAATTTTCAGTGTGAGAGGGTATATCAGAATGTTTACAGAACGTTTACACAAAGAATGACAGTATATGCAGATTCTATGTAACTACATTGAATTCCACAAATGACCTATAGTTACATTGGCTAACAAACAAACACAGGGGGGTTACATTTTTAGTCAGCATTCACACACATGTACATTCATTCATCTTCATGCATACATCAGCATATCTTCATTCTTCTTCCATGAAGAACATCTCTTAGGCCAGACTGCTTCCTTGCAAATCTACCAATGCTTCTAAAATGTCTTAGGGAAAATGCATCCTTTCCCTAAGAACAATGCCAAGGATCAGAATCCTTGTGTCCTCTACAGCAGAACCTGACTCCCTGCAATGTGAAATGACTCCAAAACGCACTCATTCCTCTTCGCTCGAGAAAAGGAGGCCCCAGTGTCTTTCCGTTGCAGATCTGACACTCCCATACATCATCTCTGTCCTTCCCATGGAACAGAGAGGCAGGTAGGCCAGACTCCTCTAGTCTGCCACACTTTTTGGATTGTCATAAGATCTGTTATATAGCAATATTTCACTGATGTTGTCCCAAAGTTGTAAATTACTAACAGACATCTTCCATCCTGGAACATGTTGATTCCATCTCAGTTTCCTGGCGGATGTTGACTCTGTATAGATTCTCAAGGAGTTCTATGTTAACTTCCTTCTTAATGTAAGGAATCTTGTTACCATATACTTAACTTAAAAGAGCAATTGTCTCCGATTAATGTAAAAACTGATATATAATCCAGTTCAATATGGATTTTATACAGCTCTTTGGAAGGAGTCAAAGGGGCCTGAAGCAAAGAAGATGTTAAGTAGTTCTGCCTTTTCTCTGTCCTATTAGCATTTCACCGTCACTTCCATGTAGCAGCCCTACAACTTCCTTGTTCTTCTTTTACTATGAACATAACCAAAAATCCATTTTATTGTTTTCAACCTCTTTAGAAAGGCTGAGTTCATTCTGCATTTTGGCTGTTCTAACTTTCTCCCTACACATATTGCTATTTGTTTGAATTCCTCTTTAGTGATTTCTCCCTTCTTCCATTTCTTGTACATGTCCCTTTAAATCTTAGCTCAATTGAAAGTTCCTTAGACCCCTTCTACATTGTCATTTAATCCAGATATTCAAATCAGATAATCAACATTATCTGCTTTGAGCTGGATTATATAATAATAATAATAATAATAATAATAATAATAATAATAATAATACCTTGGCCTGCACTTAAACACAATCGGCACTGACAAAATTACCACCTGCCAGCTGCAGAAGGCCACCTTACTGGGATCTGCATGCATTATTCGCCGATACATCACACAGTCCTAGACACTAGACACCAGTACAACAGTCAGCAGAGTGTCTGCTGTGGACTCAACTTGATGTGTTTCAAATAATAATAGTTTTATTTTTTGCCCTCCTCTTCTCATGGCTTGAGGCAGGTTACGGCATTACTAAAACACAAACAAGCACGTAATCATTATACAACACTCTGTAAAATATATATTATTAAAACATATTTACATAAAATACATATTAAAATACACAAAACAAATATTAGGCATACAGTGGAGTTTAAAATTCATCATTAAAATTGCCTGGGTAGGCCTGCCGGAAGAGATAGGCCTTCATTTGTATCTTCAATTCCAACAGCTGATTCAGCTCTATTGGCAGGTTATTCCACAGTCTTGGAGAGGCTGATGAAAAGGTCCTCTGGGTGGTGATTGCCAGTCGGGTTTTGGTTATTTGGAGTAGCTGCCTCTTAGAGGACCTAAGTGCAGGGCAGATTGTACAGGGGAAGGCAATCCTTTAGGTAACCTGGAATCAAACCATGTAGGGCTTTAAAAGTCAAAACTCACACTTTGTACTTTATATGAGTCTACTGTCATATAATCCAGTCCAAAGCAGATAATTTGGATTTTATAGGGCAGTGCAGAAGGGGCCTAAATTGACTACCCCTTTCTGTTCTGTGAGAAACTCTAGAAGAACATGGTCATTCCTGCCTAAGGAAACTACCACTTCCATCCCATTTTAGAGATCATCACTATTGACTATGATCAGATCTAAAATCTCTGATCCCCTTTTGGCCTGTTCCATCTTCTGAAACATCAGATTGCTTGCAAGGCAGGTCAGGAATTTGATGGACCTGATATTCTTGGCAGAATTTGTTTTCCAATAAATATTGAGATAGTGAAAATCTTCCATAACTACTACTAATAAAAAGTAATAAATATTTATTTATACTCCTGCACCATCTCAAAGGGTCTCAGGGCGGCTCACAGAAGCACTCCAAGTGCCACATATAAAATACATCTTTATATCTAAAAATACAGCCTGTGTATGTTTGTGCAGGCAGAACTTGAAAAGTAGTTGGTCAGTTAACTTGACATTTTGACACAATGTTGCATTCCAATACACCCGCCTTTTTATAGTAAAATGAGTTTGGGGGAGGGAGAACCACTGATGATGGGATATGCAGTACATTCAATCACTTCAGCTCCCACAGATCACTGCAACTTGCACCAATGACAGATCAGGACCAAACCTGGCACACAGACCCCTCCATGACCCACTTTACATCCTGGTGCGGTTAGAGGAGAATAGAACATGGGTGATGGGATTTGCAGTACCTTCACCCGAATCGGCTCTCACAGACCACTGCAACCCCCACGAACAACGGACATGGACCACATTTGGCACACAGACACCCCATTACCCACTTCATGTGCTGGTGCCAATAGGAGGAGGATGGATCATGAATGATGGGATCTGCAGTACTTTTACTTACAGCTTCAACTTCAATAGACCACAGAAACCCACACAGATGAATGACCTGGACAAAATTAGGCACACAGACTTCCCATTACCAACAGAAAATTCTGGAAAAATTTGGGGGATATTGACCTTGATTTACAGGAGTTATAGTTCACCTGATTCCAGAGAAATTGTAACCCCCACCGACAATGGACCAGGACCAACTTGGCACAGATAAACCCAACTGAACATACTGCTGAGGTATGTCGGAATTGACCTTGATTATGGGAATTGTAGTTATGGGAGTTATGGGAGAGTGCACTAAACCCAGTCAACAACAGATCTGGACCACACTTGCCACACAGACTGAACATGGCCAACTCTACATACACTCATGGGTTGGGGGTATTGCCCTGGGAATCCCACTATTCCGACTGACATGGCATTTGAGATCAAACGACTTCAATTACCAATATGCCTTGCGTTCGCAATGACTATCAATAAAGCAGAGGGGCAATCTTTACAAGTGTGCGGTTTGAAATTAGAAACAAATGCTTCTTTCATGGGCAATTATATGTTGCATGCTCCAGAGTTGATATACCATCTGATCTTAATGTTTATGCAGAAAAAAGACAGACCAAAAAGGTAGTCAATCTACTTGCATTACAATAAAAAATACCTTTTGGAAAAAAGTATTTTTCCTTCCTTTCATTTCATTCCACATAGACACAGCAATGCAAGGCAGGGTATTGAATTGAATGATGTATTTTCTGGTGAATCTATGTTCACTACAATACTTTTATTTACTTTCAGATTCATTACATATTATACTCAGCCACAGCGAAGCATGGCCGGGTTTAGCTAGTAAGTATATACACAGTGACATAAGTATAAAAACAGTAACACACATAAAATCCCAGCTAATAAAATAGTAAACATTGTAAAAAAAATTCCTAAAACGAACTAGAACCTGCGAGTAGAGCTGGCAGTAACAATCAAAGTGCGAAGTGACATCTCTCTACAATACATCTCTCTACACTACATCTCCCTTTGGTAAAAGTATGGTCATCTATTCTAGGAAGACTTCAACCAGGTCCTCAGTCCGGCTTGGAGGTTTGTAGCAGACCCCCACAATCACATCCCTAGTTGTTTCAGCCTTCACATGAGCCACGTTGTTCTCGGTTCTTAAAATTGATGGATATTACTCCTGACTTCTCTGTGTTTTTGCCCATGACAAGACACAAAAATTACGGCACACTTTGCCAATGTATTGACTGCTACAAAGGCAGAGAATCAACTGAGGAAGGCCAAGTGGTCGGTCTACGTTCCCTCTGCACCTGCACTGCACCAAAAAGAAAATAATTCCTATTAATTTCTTGGACAGACCATGTATCTCTAATGCCCTATTTACTCGAATCTTATGGCCCTTCCACATAGCCATATCACCTAGAATATCAAAGCTGATAATCCACAATATCTGTTTCAAACTGGGTTATCCAAATCCACATTGCCATATAATCCAGTTCAATGTGGATTTTATACAGCTGTGTGGAAGGGGCCTAACACCCACCTTTTTGGGCTAAACGATCTTGCCAAAATTGGGGTGAGTATTAGATTTGTGTAATACGGTAATCTTAGTTCCTTTCCACACAGCTGAATAAAATCCCACATTATCTGCTTTGAATTGGAATATATGGCAGTGTGGACTCAGATATCCCAGTTCAAAGCAGATATTTTTCTGCCTTGATATTCTGGGTTATATGACTGTGTGGAAGGGCCCTTACATAAAAGCCAAAGCAAAAGGAGAAGCTGCTTCAGGAGATGCACTTGGAGCAACTATTTAAAGGACATCATCTCTCATTTAATGGCAATTGCTCAATACAATGCAATCCTGGGATCTGTAGTTTGGTGAGGCAGAGAAGGTTCAAGGCCTTGTCACTCTACATCCCCCAGGATTCCATAGCATTGAACCGTGGCAGTTAAAGTGAGGGAGGATTGAAAAGTATCCTCCTGTTAGAGACTAGCCCAGAGGGAAAGTAAAGGAGAGAATTCCAAGAGAGCAATAAAACAAGCCTTTTATTGTTATCACAGCTGATGATAAGGCAAAACAGCCGTAGGTACTCACTCTAGTGGGTCCGTACCATGCAAATGGCTGCCGCAACATGTGCATAGCAAACAAAGAATGTATACCTCGGCTTATCTAAAATTGACCAATGGCTGAGGGTCTTCCTCACCTTCCACACCTACTTGGCATAAGTGATACCTGTGACCTCACTTGTTGATTTCAAGCTAACTTTTGGTCTTGGAACTTTCTGGAGAAAGGCACCAGCCTCCAAGAAGGGAGGGGCATATGCACAGGCAAAGCTACATAGGCAATAGTTTACTATTTTTCTGGCTTATGGTCCCTACATTCCTTGTAGTTTGGAATGGTTCATTTGTGGCACTCTATTGATTCTGTTATGTAATTTCGACCAAAGATTGTTCTAACAGTGGGTTGCTGTGAGTTTTCCGGGTTGTATGGCCATATTCCAAAAGCATTCTCTCCTGACGTTTCGCCACATTTATGGCAGGCATCTTCAGAGATTGTGAGGTCTGTTGGAAACTAGGCAAGTAAGGCTTATATACCTGTGTATGGTCCAGGGTGAGAGTAAGAACTCCTGCCTGTTGGAGGCAATTAATCTCCAACAAAGGATTCCCTCACGCAGGAATCAGCCAGGCCTTGAAGCTGCAAAGCTTTCCAATGCTAATCAAGGCAATTAGTTGTGACATTCACACTTGCCTCCAACAGACAAGAGTTCTTTCTCCCACCCTGGACCATACACAAGTATATAAGCCTTACTTGCCTAGTTTCCAACAAACCTCACAACCTCCGGAACATGGCCATACAGCCTGAAAACTCACAGCATCCTAGTGATTCCGGCCGTGAAAGCCTCGACAACACATTGAGGTCAAACTGCATGAATTCTACAGTGTAGATTCATCCTAGATTTATGTTTTGTAATGGTTGGAATTTATTCATGTATACCTGTGTCATGGTAGAATGGCATAAAATAATTCAGGAAGATCCGCTTCCTAATGAAACCAGGAAATGTTTATTTACATATTGTCATTGGTTGGTTTGGATTGATCACTAAGGTTAAGCAGTTGAAGTGGATTCATTCCACAGCATGGTGCATCCCTGGCACATTTGTTTCATTGTCTGAGAAGAAAAATGATAGGCAATTCAAAACTGGACCAGTGATTGCATGCTGAAGATATGCACTCGCTTTCTAAGGGCCACAATATCTGCTTGAATCGGGTTATCTGAGTCCACACTGCCATATATTCCAGTTCAAAGCAGAAAATGTGGAATTTTATTCAGCTGTGTGGAAGGGGCCTAAGATTACTATATCACACGAATCTAAGATTCCCTCTAATTTTGGCAAGGCCCCCAAAGGTGAACATTTGGCCCTTTCCACACAGCTGTATAAAATCCACATTGAACTGGATTATATGGCAGTGTGGACTCAGATAATCCAGTTCAAAGATACTGGGGATAATCTGCCTTGATATTCTGGGTTATATGGCTGTGTGGAAGGGCCGTGAGAATAAACGCAGTGAGCTATAAAAACAACGAGTGACAAAAAGAGGAAAAAGGCCTACGTCTTTAATATTCATAAGGTAGGCGTGGCCTCTATGGGGAGCAGTCTGAGGCCACGCCCACCCCTCCCTCTCTTCCCTCCTTCCTGCCCGATAGTAACCTTGGCCACGGCTCCTGCCCAGGGCCCCCTCCCTGCCGGGCTCTCTCCTGTCTCGGCTCAGCCAATGAGGAGCCAAGATCCGCCTCGCGCTCCGAACGCCGCCCTTCCTCCCCAATGGGAGTGGACCTCCCCCTTCCCTTCTTCCGCGTGCGAAAAAAAAAAAAAGAGGGTGTGGATAACCTTTGCCTCAGTTAAGCGTTGAGGCTCCCGGCTCCGCCCACCTGCCACCTGTTGGCCAATGGGAAGCGAGGAGAGGGCGCCGGGGAGCCAATCGGCTTGGCAGGAATGGGCGAGGGGGCGTGGCTGAGGTGAGGGCCCGCGGCGGCGGCGGGGCTGCTGCTGCTGTTGGTGGCTGGAGTTGCCGGGTTCGAGGGGGGCCTGACGGCCGAGAAGATGGCAGCAGCAGAGGCAGGAAGCGGCGGCGGCGCCTTCCGGATAGGCACAAGCCTGGCGGAAATCGCGGCGTCGCTGGGCTCCTCGGAGCAGGCGCTTCGCCTCATCCTGTCCATCCTCATGGGTGGGTAGTGCAGCTGTTGCTGAGGAAACGCGTGTGTGTATGTGTGTATTGAGGGGGTGGGGGGATTGTTGAGGAGCCCGCCTTAGGGCCTGCCTCTTGGGCCCAGACTCCTGCCAGGCGCCCCCTTGATTACTACAGGTATCTCTCGGCCTGCCCTGAGCCACCTGTGTCGCCTCTCCTCACACTTTGTACTCCAGTTGCCGGTTAAAAGTCCGCCCTTTGGTAGGCCGAGGGCGCCACAGCCCAGAATTCAAGTGACAGACAAGATGGGTTATGTAGTTCCTGTGAGCTTTTCAAGCTGTATGGCCATGTTCTAGATGAAGCATTCTCTTTTGACGTTTCACCCACATCTATGACAGACATCCTCAGAAGTTGTGACGTCTGTTGGAAACTAGGCAAGGGAGGTTTATATATCTGTGAAAGGTCCAGGGTGGGAGAAAGAACTCTTGTCTGCTTTAGGCAAGTGTGAATGGCGCAATTGATTATCATTGCAGCTTCAAAGCCTGGCTGCTTCCTGCCTGGGGGGAATCTTTTGTTGGGAGGTGTTAGCTGGTCCTGTGAGGGGAAGGCATAGGGAGGAGGGAGCAAGCTTGTTTTCTGCTGCCCTGCAGACTAGGACGCAGAACAATGGCTTCAAACTACAAGAAAGGAGATTCCACCTGAACATCAGGAAGAACTTCCTCACTGTGAGAGCTGTTCGGCAGTGGAACTCTCTTCTCCGGACTGTGGTGGAGGCTCCTTCTTTGGAGGCTTTTAAGCAGAGGCTGGATGGCCATCTGTCAGGGGTGCTTTGAATGCGATTTCCTGCTTCTTGGCAGGGGGTTGGGCTGGATGGCCCATGAAGTCTCTTCGAACTCTACTATTCTATGATTCTGTCTGGAATTCCCCTGTTTTCTGAGTGTTGTTCTTTATTTACTGTCCTGATTTTAGAGCTTTTTTTAACACTGGTTTCCAGATTTTCTTCATTTTCATGGTTTCCTCCTTTCTGTTGAAATTGTTCACATGCTTGTGGATTTCGATGGCTTCTCTGTGCAGTCTGACATAGTGGTTGTCAGAGTGGTCCAGCATTTCTGTGTCCAGGTTGGTTCATCAAGTGCTCTACTCCATCATACTAGAGTTTGGATCCACTAAACAGCTCAGCCAGAGAGGTCTTGGGCCTCACCAAACTACAAACCCCAGAATTCTGCAGGAGGCAGAAACCAGATTTAAAGTGGATAAATGCTCAATGTGATGAGGTCCTATGAATGACTTCTCTGGTTGAGTTAGTTTGCCATGCCTTTCATGTTCCTTGATTCATGTTTGGGAATGCTGCATTTGGTGGTCCATATGTAGACTTGTTCACAGCTGCATTGTATACGATAGACTCCTGCAGAGGTGAGAGACTACACAGGGAAGCCTTGAAATTCACAAGCATTTGGACAATTTCAACAGAAAGAAGGAAACTATGAAAATGAACAAAATCTGGCTACCAGTATTAAAAAGCTCTAAAATCAGAATAGTAAATAAAGAAATATATTCATAAAACATGGGAATTCCAAACATCAGAGCCAGCGAACCCCTCCCAACAAAGGATTCCCCCAGGCAGGAGGAAGCCAGGCTTTGAAGCTGCAATAAGGATAATAAAACATAAACTTTATTTGTATACTGTCCTAGCTCCCCGAAGGGACTCAGAGCAATTTCCAACATATAAGCAAACATTCAATTGCCGGAAGGAAAGTCATACGGACAATACATCAAAAATTATTCAACAATATAACAACCTAATTTAACTTAACAAACAAAATAACAAATTGAAAGCATCATAAAAAGCCAAAATTGTGTTAAAACAAACTAAAATAAAAATAACAATATTAAAAGCCCATTTAATTGAAGCTCCATCAGTAGAGGTTCAGCAAACCAGTGGCCAAGATTACAAAATGAACATGGTCATCAATAAAAGGGGCTGGGCAAGGGATATTGCAACAGCATATCAAAGGGCCTGGGAAGTGAAATGCAGGACATAGTTCTATCTGGTTACCAAGGGACTGGGCCTATGGACTAATCATTCTCAAAAATTTGCTGGAACATCCAGGTTTCAGGTCCCTATGAAAGGAGGACAATGTGGGGACTTGCCTAATTTCCCTGGGGAGGGTGTTCCAGAGATGGGGAGCCACCATCAAGAAGGCCCTCTCCCTCGTTGCCACCAACCGTGCTTGTGATGGTGGTGGAAGTGAGAGGAGAACCTCCACGGCAGATCTTAGAGCCTGTGCCAGTTTGTAGGGGGAGATGTGGTCCCGAAGATAGGCGGAGCCCAAATCATTTAGGCAAGAGTTCTTTCTCCCACCCTGGATCTTCCACAGATATATAAACCCCACTTGCATAGTGTTCTAACAGACCTCACAACCTCTGAGAATGCCTGCCATAGATGTGGGCGAAACATCAGGAGAGAATTATTCTGGCCATACAGCCCAGAAAACTCACAGCAGCCCAGTGGTTCCGGCCATGAAGGCATACACATGCCATCAAGAACACATAGGTTCTGTAGATTTGTTCTTAATTTGAATTTGTAAGTCAGAACATGCATGGGCAAACTTTAGCCCTCCAGGTGTTTGGACTTTAACTCCCACAATTCCTAGTTTGCCCATATTTGTTTAAAAGGGTAACTCTAACCAAATATATATTGATTTTGGATAGAATAGGGAAATGTTTACACCCCTGTGGGGTTTGTTTTGCTGTCAGTGACACTCTTTAGAACTATTCACCTCACTTTCTGTTCCTGTGCTCATTGGGTTTGAAAAAAGTGTTTTGTGGAAACAAGGATTGGTGATAATGTTTCAGTGGAGACACCTTTTCCTCATGATAATGACTCTTTAAGGGGTGAATTTCCGTTCCAAGGGGCAGGTTTCTCTCCCACCCTTATTCTTAACTACTGGCGGTATGTCAATTGGATGTTTATAATGTGCAGATTGCCTGTATTGCTTTGGTGGGGCAAGGGAAAACAGGGTCATTCTGCCTTTTCATGGCTGTGCAGAAAATGCCTCCATCTGGAGCAGCATCTTTTCTCACTCCTACATATTTCCTCTCCTGTGAGTCCTAAATGCTTCGGGTCCAGACTACCTGACTACCTGCCTCTCCTTATATGAATCTGCCTGGACACTGCAGTAATTTTTAATTTGTTATGTGTTTGTGTGGCATCAAATGGTTGCTGTCCATGTTGTGAGCTGCCCCGGGTCCCCACAGGGAGATGGGAAGGGATACAAATAAAGTTGATTGATTGATTGAGGTTAGTTGTTAAAGCTGCCTGAAATGCTTTCTTGTATCAGAAGTCTTTCCACCCTTGGCTGCTTACTCTTACTCGAAACCTTTGGTGTTCATACTGTAGTGCAGGTGTAGAGTAGGAGGCTGTGCAGGGGAGGAGAGTAATACTGTACTCCAGAGCTTTCCAATCATTCCATGTGGGTGACACACTTTTCAGTCAGACATCATTTCACGACACAGTTATTCTGTTTTAATTAAAAACCGGAGGTTAAACCAACCCCTCATAAGAGATCCGGATACATACATAAATTGTAATATTGAAATGTATGGGAATACAACATAGCTCATGAAAAATGTTTTTTACTTCATTAGAAATACAGTATATGCTTTATTGCTGATTTCACATGGACTCAGGTTCCTCCTTACATCTGCACAACACACCTCCACGCTGCAGCTGACACACAAACGTGTCACTACACTGTTTGGAAAGCTCTGCTGTACTCAGTTAATACATCTGGAGAAGCCGATAAAAGTTTATCCTGAAGTGAACCATTTTGTCTTAAAGGTGCAGCTATATTCCTTCCTCCTCCTCCTTTTTATACTAAAAGGATTAACATAATGGTGTCTGAAAAATGAATTTGTGTGTGTCCCTCACCTTAGATTTTGGTTGTCATGCCAAGTGTTCTGTTTAACTAAAAAATGGCAGAGAGGCTGTGCTGCACTTCCATTGGCGAAGTTGCCAGAGTTCCCTGGAAGGGCCACATGTTGCTGACTCCACTGCATCACAAGCCACTCTTAGGCTGGAAGCAGAGAAGGAATTTATGGCTTTTTAGTGCCCATCCCCAAAGGATAAGGCCAATGCAGGGAAAAGGCAGCATGAGGGAGAATTGTTCTTTGGCATGGACTTGCATAAGTTTCCTGTCTCTACAGCTTCATTGGAACATGGCTAAATCACTAGTGATGGGAGAAGCCTGTCTCTGGCTGATGAAGAATCATTTGTTCTCAGGCTGACAGGGATCTTGCCATTTGAAAGCTAGTAGTTCATAGTGCCCTTTCTTTGTGTTTCTGTGGCTCCATAAGTACTCTGAAGTGAGGATGATGGCTCACTTTCCCCAGAGACCTGTTCAGTTGTAGCTGGGCATGTTAAACATTCTTCCAGATGGAGTGTTCCTGGTATTTTGGCCTCGTATGAGGTTTTTTAAAAAATGGAGAGTGGGTGGAAGTTGTCCTGTCAGCTTTAATGGATTTTCTTTAATAAGAAGACAAGAGAAACAATGGAAACACATAGAAATCCTGCATATAATGTCATCAGACCTTCTTGCAAGACAATTGCACAATAAAAGCCTGACCTGGAAGTATCCCAATACCTTTCTATATTTTTGTTTACATTAGAACCAAGCATTGAATGTACACTTATTCAGATGTATGCCCAAGTTCTGTGGAACTTGGAACATTTGTTCAGAAGCCGGTCTCACTGAATGTGTTAATGATTAAAGACAAATGTTATAGGGCTGTTATATAGGAGGATCTTCAGCATAACTACAAAGGAGCAAAAGTATCCAAACCTGATAGGGAACTCTCTTTGAAGGTGTGGTTGCTCTACTAGCAGAACAGCTTGGGGATTCTGGATCATAGATAAGTGAGTGGGGAGATGCAGAGCTGTGGATTTTTGTTGATTCTATCTGATGGAATTAGGCCCTCCCCAAATACAACACATTTTCCTGTGGGTTATTATAATTTACAAGTTTCATAATTCTTTCCTCTTCCTGTTCTCAGTAAAGAACATTGATAGTGGCCTCTGGTTCCTTTTCATATCTTGATTGTCTTGAACTTGTGTAGGAGATATGCTAGGATTGTGAAAGCGAAACCCACATATATATCCCCATATCTCATTACATCCTAATGTCTCAAAGGCGCACCTTAAGTTTCCAAAGTCTGCGAGAGCTTAATGATCGTGATCCTTATTCCCCCACACATATAGATATACTGTAATTGTAATCCTTTCCTCCCCGCTCTTTCTCATTTCACTTGTTGCCCTAATTTTATTTTCTCCCCCTTAACTGTTGTGTTCAACCTTTCTTCTAAAACAACCCATCACCACTTTCTTGACCACAAAGGACAGATGAAAAGTGTTTTGCCTGTTCAATACAGAATAGTTATCCTTTTTCTAATCAATTCTAGCTTCTCTCTTGTTCATTTTGAAGTTATATATTTCTGTCATCTTTTAAAAATAGAATAACATGCTTTAGACACTTGCACACTCTGGTTGCCTCACTGTAAAACATAAACCTATGCTTGACAGAGTGACAGCTTTTCTCCTCCTTCACATACCTGCACTCCCTATCTTGCACTTTATTTCATCCAGCCTGTTTTAAAATGAGGCTAAGGACTAGTATGTGTGAGACACTGTCTATATGTATCAATGCTGGCATTTTTATGTCTGCCAGCATTGAGGATTTGCAAGAAGATACTGCTGGTTCAGCAGCTGTGTGCAAATGGATTGTTAGAATGCACTACAACTCTGTGCAATGCATTGTTTATCCCAGTCATTCATGCTATACATTCAAATTCCCAATTATGCTACTTAACATATGGGTTACATTATAATCTGAATTTGACTATTTGCATCTGTTTGCTCTTAGAAGAAGAAACATACCTCATTGAGTTTGAATCAAATTTAGTCATTCTTGGTAGGTGATATAAGCCTCCATGGGTACAAGATCTTCAAAATCTAGTCTAGCACTCTGTGTTTCCATGATTCTGAAAATTATATAGATACAGTGCTTTTGGGATTTCTGTACTGACTTTATCATCATTATACTGATAGTCTGTGTGCTATAGTCAGAAAATGTAAATCTTAGATGGCACCCTGAATGCATCAAAATTTATGAAAGCAGAATTAAAATCATCAGAGGAAATAAAGCATTTTAAGTTAAGTCTGAAAATATTTTAAAAGATGTTAAAATAGTATCAAAGTAAGCATCTTGCAAGCTTTTCTGGGAGACCACTGCTTTACCACTGTCACATTCCATAATGTCTATTCACTCATCGCTGCTTGTCGCATTTCTGATAGCAGATTATTCCTGTGGAAAATAATCCTCTGCTACAAATCATATTATATGCAAAGGCACATGCATGGACAGTGTACCAGAAGGTGGGGGCAGTTTACTGATTGCTCATCTTACTAGTCCAGTGTATAGAGCATTGTGAGTGAAGACTGTCCTCTTTTTATGTTGAAAGAATAATCCAATCCCCTGATAATGTTAATATTATGAGGGCCTGAGTTTGTGATTAGTGCTGTTATTTAGGGCTACTCCTCCACAGTAAGTTTGTCAAGGACTAACTACATTGTACCTTTTGTGACCTGTAGACTTTGATAGGATCAGCATTTTTCTTGCTTCTGGAGATACTTTGAAAATCAGAGAAAATTACTAGTGATGTCCTTGCAAAGTGATAAGCACACATTTCACAGTACAGTGTGCCATAATGGATTTGCTCCATAAAATGCTGTGTAGGGTGGCTTTTCTCATTTGATAAAAGAGCACAAGCTCTCTAACAATGGGGATATGCATTTGGTTTTGTCACTGTTTCCAGAAACTAAAACTGGTGTGATATAACATATATTTTGGCTAGTACGTTATGTACCAGCTTGGCCCCTTGTCAGTTCTGGGCAAATAAGTTGGGTAGTTATTTTTAATGTCTCAAAAACTATTCAGCCATAGGCATATAAAGCATAGGGAGGAATTGCTCAGATATGCTTCCAAGATAAAATGAGTTCGCAATGAAATTTCCCTGAAAATTTTGAGCTACTGCTAATAGTGCTCCAAAATATTAGACACAATAGGAAAGACTAAAGGGTTTACAAAAGGGTGGAATAAGTGGCCTTCCAAATGTTGTTTCCCTTTTAATTTGTTGTAGCCATATACATAAGACATGGAATGATTGGATTGGTAGTTCAGCGTCATCTGGAAGGCCACACAGTTCTGCCCTTGGTTTAAAACCTTTCCATACATTAATTATTAAATTCAATTATTCCATATGTTAAATATTAAATGTTATTTGTGGGTAGTATGGATCTAGACCTTTGGAGTTTGAATTTATAATTTCAGTGACTTGCCAAAGAGACATTTCATTTTTCAGACATAAATAAGAAAATAGGTATGTTGAAATACATCACTTCATCCAAAAACCACATTACATTATAAACATATGGTAACTTGATAGTCATACATGGCATGACTGACTTTCCTGGAAAGTAATGGCTGTAGTAAAATTACAGGGTACTAGTAAAATTGCTGTGGCGTAGCTCACATGTCCAAAGAGTTAAGTGCAAAACTGGAGAAGTCATAAATAAGAAAATGTCAGAAGTGCTCTCCTTCATACCTCCCTAATCACATCAGTCTTGTCTAATTTCAGAAGCTAAGCAGGGTCAGTCCTGATTTGGCCTGAGGTGAGAGTCCACCAGGGATTTTCATCTGGCTAAGAGTGGTTCCTGATGACTTCCCAGAACGATTGCTGCTACTTACAGTACTGGGCTAGGGATATCAGTAATCTGATTTAATATAAGGCAGTTTCCTAAAACGTTAGCATTGGGAAAAATCTGCTTGATGATTTGAACAAAATTACACTCTCCACATTACATTGTGTCGCAGGAAATCCCTTACAGTTTCAGCAGTTATCTTCACTGCAGGCATTCTGAAGTAAGAGATGGTATACCACAACATGTAGCATTTCTGTTCACTTGTGTAGTGGGACACAGATTGTATTCCCCTGTAGGATTTGTGGTGGTACCCAATAAAGGCATTTTTCTAATACACATTTAGAATTTGGCTTCTTCCCGACACAGCTAACCCTGCTTTTAGTTAAGTTTTATTGGATTACTATCAATCGTATTAAAATGTTTTTATTACCACCAGATATTGTTTAACCATTACCAAAGGGATAGCAATGCTTGTCTACATTATATAACCGTTACTTCAGATGTAGAAAAAGTAGGCCCTTTCAATGTTGGACTGTAGCTTCTAGCATTCCTTTATGCTGCCTAAGGTTAATGGGAACCGGAGTTAAAACAGCAACTATAAAGTCATCCTGTGCTTACCTTAGATTACTATATCTGTGAGTATTTTGAAGAATAGAAAATGAGTGCTTTATATTATGGTCAGCAGCTTAATTAATACTGGCTTTAGAAGTGGTCTATGTTTCTTTTGAAAGACTGCTGCACATTGAGTCGTCTATCTAAATGCAATCAGTATATGCAGTTTCATGTTTATTGATGTTGGTACACTTTTTCAAACTTTGATATTGGAAGTTGTAATGAAGGATGCTCTCAGTGGCTACTAGTGATAGTGATTGTGTATTACGACAGAGACAACATAGCTCTTGCTATCTGCGCTAAGATGCTGTTATGCTCTTGCCCTGTTTGTATGCCTCTAACATGTGTCTGGGTGGCCAGTATGGAAAGAAAAAGCTGCATTAGATAACTGTCTACTCCATAATAGTTCTCCATAATAAGGTTTCTACTATAATGTTAATAGACATTTATTTGATCAAGTTTCTTTGTTGTGTTGTGTTAAAACAAGAACAATGTGTGTAATTCATGCCAGTTTATACAAAGAAAAAAATTAAAACTCTATAATCTTTATGAGGGCAAACTAAAACACCATCAAATAGTGAGCATTTTTGAGTTTTCAAAAACCTTAGTTTTGGAAAGATCTATGACAGGGATAACTACATTTCAACCAACCCCAGTGTCAGATACCATATTGGCAATCCTTTGTACAGTTTGGGCTAAAGCTAAAGCCCAGTCTTAAACAAAGAACACCATAAAGCTGTCCAGAAGGTTTTCAGCTACTATAGGATTTGAGCAGGGATCTTGTTTCTTTGTCTGTGTTCATTGTATACTGTGCAATCATCAAAGGAATGTGTGAAGTTTAAGTTTTATGTCCTGTCCCTTTTGTGTTTGTCTAGACTGATCTGTGTTCTTTCCTGTTTTCTCCCTTTAGGATACCCATTTGCCTTGTTCCAGCGTTATTTCCTTTTCCAGAAAGAGCTCTACCTCATTCACCTATCCAACATATTAATGGGGATCTCAGTTGCCTACTTCAACTTTGGTAAGGGGGCTGAGAAGATGGCTGCCCAACTCGTGAGTACCAGGGTGTGAGAGGGAGAATGATACTGCTTCTTTGTTTGGTTTCTGATTACTTTCATTTGCCTTTTCAGGGACAATGTTCTGTCACTCGCTCATATGTGTCTTAGTTCAGTTTCTCATACTGAGGCTCATGGGTCGCACAATCAGTGCCATCATTACTACCTTCTGCTTCCAGATGGTAAACATTTTACCTTCTTCAGAATCTTTTTTGGTGGGATTCTGCTTTTGCTCAATTTTGATCTGTTCAGGAACTTTTGGGTAAGAGAGGGAGGAAACCAAGCCTGGGTAGCGATGTATCATTATGGCTCATGATTTTTCAGGTGTATCTGATGGCCGGCTATTACTATACTGCCACAGAGAACTATGACATCAAGTGGACCATGCCACACTGTGTCTTGACTCTCAAGCTGATTGGTAAGCAGTTCTGTTTCATCGTAATTCCAGCACTGAAATATCTTATGTTCAGACAAGTTCGCTGTGCTGCATTGGCAGGCTCAATGTAACATTTTTTTCCTTAATTTTCATTTGTATCCTTTTCTTGAAGAACATTCTTAGTGCATTTTCCATGGAGTTCCAGCAGTTTCCCATCCAGATAGTAATCAGATCATACTGACTGAACTCCAATATTAGACACTGAGGTATTAAATGCACCCAGATATGAGCTTACCTCTTCTGGTACTGAATAGCTTCACCATATGTTTATGTTTTCACCCCTAGGTCTGGTCATTGATTACTATGATGGTAGGAAAGAAGTGGTGAGTAAAATCCAATTGTTTTATTTCCTTCATTTACCAAGGTCCAGAGAGTGACTGGAGAATTAAGATGGGTTACTTGTTAATGTGGGTTACTTGTTAATACTACTCCATAAAGTATAAAAACTGTTCACTTGTTCAAACAGAGTTTGTGAGGAAACCTAAACATTCAATTTTAGATATTTTTGAGCATTCACAGGCATGTAGAAATATGTTGGCTTGTTTATCATGTTGATTTCAATTTGTAAGCTGAAACGCTTGCCTAAATGCTTTCATATATATTGAAGGGGAGATGTCAGACACATAATAATGCATTTATTAATTTATTATCTGATTTGACCAAAGGACTGATGGGAATAATGTCAGGAGAACTAAATTCAAACATTTTGCACTATAAAACTGGGCTTCTATATAGATATGCCATCTTCAATTATTTGGAAAAGGTCACAGGTAATATTGGGGTGAACTAAGGGGAAAAAATTAGAAAGTTTGTGTAATGTCTCTTTACTCTTGCTTATTGTCATCCAGCCCCTTCCCAAAACCTCTGCTTTTCCATATCTGTCATGTGTCATTGGCAGGACCATTGATCTGTGTATATGAGGGGGTTTCTGAATCTCTTGAAATGTGTGATATAGTCTGTTGATATGAGTATCTGAGGGATACAGCAAATTGGGTAGAGTAATATTCTCTACAATTGTATCCCTGTTGTGCCAGTTCTTGCTGCAGTGTCCGTAGTTCCAAAGGAAAGAGCTAGAAAATTGTACTGTTGGCAAGCACTTTTTGTAGAGTTTTAACTTTGCCCTTGACAATATAATGCTTTCCCAATTTATTTTTATGTATTATTTATTTAAAACATTTATATTCCGCCCTTCTCACCCCGAAGGGGACTCAGGGCGAACACAACATGTATATGGCAAACATTCAATGCTGGAACACAAAATAAACTATAACTATACATAAACACCTAATGCATAGCAAATACTATAATAGTTTATAAGGATTATAGATGTGGGTGTAAAGCATGACAAGGCCATGGAGATGTCTAGTTTGGTTGACCATATAGTTCTTGAAGACTTTTGTTGGAAGAACTCATGCATGCTAATGTTGGCATTTTTATTCTTATAGGAGAGCCTCACTCCTGAGCAACAGAAGTATGTTGTTCAAGGAGTGCCTACTTTACTAGAGGTTGCTGGCTTCTCCTATTTCTATGGTGCCTTCATGGTGGGGCCTCAGTTTTCCATGACACGGTATCAGAAGTTAGTAAAAGGAGAGTTGACAGATGTTCCAGGCCAGAGACCCAACAGGTAATCTTCTCATGTTGAAACCCCCTAAACACCAGCTCTCAAACATAAGAATGTGCTATTTTTTGAACATGTTAACACTACCATCACACTGTTCTGAGATGCACATTACAACGGGGCATTTCAAACCCAGCATATTCCTCCCCATATTTTGAAATGCTACACTTCATGAGGTCTAATCTTTTTTTTCCTGTCTGACATTCTTTCAGCTTTTTGCCTGCTCTTAATCGCATGATGCTGGGCCTCTTCTTCATGGTAGTCTACACTGTGGCAGGTCCATACTTCCCTGAGGAATACATGGTCTCTGATGATTATCTGGTAAGTAGTCACACAGGGGAATGAAGGCTTAGCTTTGAAATAAGATATATTTCAGTCTAAGGTGATAAAAGTATGAAATTACTCACTCCTAGATGTTTTGAATGAGTGAGGAAGAACAATCAACAGTCCAATATGATGTAGCCTTTATTTTTCAACAAGATCAGGAAAAAAATCCACATCTCCCTTTGATTGTGAAGATCGGACTAGTTTATGACAAACTACATTGTTGTAGTGTGCCTCCAAGTCATTTCCAGCTTATGCTGATTCTAAGAGAAACTTATCCTGGAGGTTTCTTGGCAAGATTTGTTGGGGACAGAAGATGTCTCTGGGACTTGTACAAGGTCACCACATGGGTTTCCATTTTTGAGTGGGGATTTAAACCCTGATCACTAGAATCCTAATCAGCATATCTCTAGCACAAGTACAAAACTACATGCTACATCTAGCAGTACATGAGAAATAACAGTATATCAGAATTTCAGCCAAAACTTTATATATTTCTGATTTCCAGTAATTATATGCTGCTGCCTTTTATCCAAAGGTTCAAGTGACTTATGTAGCATAAGCAGTGGTTTCACTCAGATTCAGACCTCACAAGATGAATTATATGATATTTATTTATTTATTTATTTATTTATTTATTTATTTATTTATTTACAGTATTTCTATTCCGCCCTTCTCACCCCGAAGGGGACTCAGGGCGGATCACATTATACACATACAGGGCAAACATTCAATGCCCATAAACACATCGAACCGAGACAGAGACAGACAGACAGACAGACGCAGAGGCAATTTAACCTTCTCCTGAGGGGATGTTCGATTCTGGCCACAGGGGGGAGCAGCTGCTTCATCATCCACTCTGATGGCACTTCCTCACTTCCTCATTCCAATGTTGTAAATTAGTTAAACTTGCCTCCCCACTTTTATAAGTGGTACCTTATTTCCTACTTGATAGATGCAACTATCTTTCGGGTTGCTAGGTCAGCAACGAGCAGGGGCTATATTTTTATTTTTAATTGACGGGTGCTCACCCTACCATGGGCTGGCCTCGAACTCATGGTCAGAGTGATTTATTGCAGCAGCTGCTCGCCAGCCTGTGCCACAGCCCGGCCCCACAAACATATATTAATCATATATTGTTGTTGTTGTGTGTCTCCAAATGATTTTTTTTTACTTATGGCAACCCTAAGATGAAATTGTCATGTACGTAGTATTCTTGGCAAGATCTGTTAAGAGGTACTTTGTTTTTGTCTTCTTCTGAGGCTGAGAACATGTGACTTACCCAAGGCCACCCAGTGGATTTCCATAGCCGAGTAGGGATTCAGACCTGGTTCCCCTGGTTGTACTCCAGTATCCCAACTACTATGCCACATTTTTTTTGGTATTTTGGATTTTGAAAAATGTGGCTTGTTCTGGATCTGAAATCATAAGTATGCCAGTGTGTTCACTCTTCTCTGGCTTGATCCTCTTGTGTCTGTCCTGTTTTTACATTATAAGCTCCATCGCTTTTTAACAAGAATGGCATAACTGAAGCATTGTCAGATTCTAAGAGCCCACTGTAACAGTAATATCCATTTATTTGAAAAGCTTCCTTAACTTTGGAAGAAAATAAAGCCAGCTGACTGAAAATCAATCCACAGTCCATTGTGATGTAGTGCTTAGTGTTGAAACAGAACCAAAAAAAAATTCCAAATCTCCTCTCGACTGTGAAGCTTGGACTAGCCATTGCCTCTCAGCCTGGCCTTCCTAACAGGATTGTTATAAGTATACTTTGGGGTTTTTATTGTGTCAGAAGTGACTTGAGAACATACTGCAAGTTGCTTCTGGTGTGAGAGAATTGGCTGTCTGCAGAGATATTGCCCAGGGGTCACCCAGATGTGTTAGCTAGGAGGCTTTTCTCATGTCCCAGCAAGCTAGAGCTGACAGACAGGAACTCACCCTGTCTCGCGGATTCAAACCAACAACCTTCAGGTCAGCAACACAACCTTCAGGTCCGCAGTTCACCCGGCACAAGGGTTTAACCCATTGCACCACCACAGCTCCCACTTTGTGGGTGATGAGTCATGTTTGCCAGTTTGAATTTATTGGCAGAAAGTGAAGATAGGAGAGCAACAGCTGTTTTCTCTTACTTTTACACCTGGTCCCCCAACAAAAGAAAATCTCAATAGTGCTGCCATTTGGGGATGGCAGCACTATTCTTCTCCCCCAGCCCAGCTAAAAGAGTACAGGCAGTCCCCATGCTATAAACAAGATAAGTTATGTAGGTTTGTTCTTAAGTTGGATTTGTATCTAAGAACAGGTTCATTTTTAAGTGCAATGTCTGTCCCTGTGAGATTTGGATTTTGAAGAATGTGGCTTGTTCTGGAAACAAGGAGTGGTGAGAAATCTTGAGTATTTATTTATTTACTATATTTCTACCTCGCTCTTCTCACCCCAAAAGGGACTCAGAGGAGCTTACAGTTTAGCCACTTCAGTGCTACATTGCAAATGCACAGTGTGTAAATATAATATACAATATAAATCACAGCACATTTAATGTAAAATACAAGACAAAAATCACACAAAGCATAATAACATCCATAAATAAGATATAAATAAATATTAAGTATTAAAAACATTTAAAACCAATTTCAATTATTGTAGAGACTCATCAATTAAATAATATACAGTATTTCACTAAGCTTAGTCATCAGTGATAAACATGAGCCAGCGAGAAAATTAAGAGAAGTCTCCACAAAATAAATTAATAAAAAATAAAATCTAAAAGCAAAACAAAGAAACAAAACAAATAGTAGAGAAAGCTTCAGTGATAACTCTTTCAGGAGTGAAGTTCCCTTCCAAGAGATAGATTTCTCTCGCTTCCTGTTGTCTCACCTCCATTCTTAACTATTTGTATGTCAGACGTGTGTAACCCAGGGACTGCCTGTACTGACTGTATGAGTCTTCTCCTTACTCGCATCGGGAGTATGGTATTTCTTGATTGAAATTACAATATGCTATATAGCTTCAATGGCTTAAGGTATTTGTATAACTTAATAGTAAACAGAAGTGTATTTATATTCTAAGCAAGAGCTGAGAACAGCTAAGAAATGCATATAAATAATTAAATAAAACCACCTATTACCATGTATTTATCGTGCAAGTCCTACCTCCAACTTCCAGGACAAGTCTTACCTCAGTAATGTATTGTCTTCCTACAGAATCAGCCTTTCTGGTTTCGCTGTGTTTACATACTGATGTGGGGCAAGGTGATGCTCAACAAGTATGTTACCTGCTGGCTTATTACGGTAAGGCTGCAAATAGAATAATAGAATCACAAAGTTGGAAGAGATCGCTTGGGCCATTTAGTCCAACCCCTGCCATGCAGGAAAAGCACCCCTGACAGATGGTCATCCAACCCCTGTTTAAAAGCCTCCAAAGAAGGAGCATGATATAGAGGACCAATTCCACCCATTGGGCAAGGCAGGGTGTCCTCACGTTGTTACTGTATGTAACTTTCATTGCAGGAAGGAGTCTGTATCCTAACTGGTCTTGGATATAATGGAAAAGATGAAAAGGGGAAGCCCCTGTGGAACGCTTGTGCCAATATGAAAGTCTGGTTATTTGAGACAACTCCCTATTTTACAGGAACCATTGCCTCTTTCAACACGAACACCAATGACTGGGTGGCCCGGTAAGAACTACTGACAGACTTTTGGAGAGCCATTTTAGTTGAAGGAGGTTGACCTTCCTATGAGAAAGGCTATGTGGATTATATGTATAAACTGAGTGTCTTGTCCTAAGGATACAGGCTTTATTTTAAAAAGAACATTTTTAGTTTTGAGTGATGTGGCCAATTTCTGGCAAATCCTCCAAAATACAAGGAGGCTTAGTAGGAAATTTCAGTGATAACAAGTAGTATTTCAGTATTTAATGTAATTCCTTTGTCTTTTAGAATAGTCAGTATTAAATAGAATTACAAAAATAGTCCTTGCACACAGTATTTTATTTTGTATTTTTTCTTTCTTGCTCAAGGCACTGGAAGGTCAGATTTGCTTGCGTTAGCAAAGCAGCTGCTGTGTCATGTGCCGCCCTCAATACCATGCATACAAAACTTCTAAATTAGCCCTTACCATTAGAATCTCATGCCACCTTCATATCTCTTCTCTGTTTTAGGGAATGGTTTCTTACAGCAGGGTATAACATCTAGACAGAGAGGAGCCCCAAAAACAAATAGAAATTAAACTACCACATATTTAGTGAGTAGAAACATATCTGTTGTCACAAACAGTAAAGTGGTTTTCAAGAGAATAAAACCAAATATAGCAAAATACAGTCAAGACAAAGGTTAGCACAGCAATCACAATGCAATCGCCATTCTATGTTAGATGTACATCTAAGCATCATTTACTATTCCAAATTATCACCCTGGTGGAATATACCATGTTTACTTAATTGTGAGATGCCACCAATTGTAAGATGCACCCTAATTTCAATACCAGCAAAACAAAAATGTTTAAGATACACTTGCAATTCTGAGATGCACCTCATTTTAGAGATGTTTATATAGGGGGGAAAGTGTTTCTTAGAACTGAGGAAATACGGTAACAGTAGATTTTGCATACATCTGGGCAACTTATGTTTTTAAATGTTTTATTGAGAAAATAAAAGAAGTCTTGTAGTATCTTAAGGATCAACCAATTTATTTTACATTACATTTAATGGATTACATTGTCTATGAGCATTTCCATTTGTGTTTAATGGTACATATTTTTAAAAGATCTAATGAGTACCCATAGGCCCCCAATGGCACAGCGGATTAAACTACTGAGCTGTTGAACTTGCTGACTGAAAGGCTGGTGGTTCAAATCCAGGGAGTGGGGTGAGCTCCCGCTGTTAGCCCCAGCTTCTGCCAACCTAGCAGTTAAAAAAACATGCAAATGTGAGTAGATCAATAGGTACCACTCCGGCAGCAAGGTAACGGCGCTCCATGCAGTCATGGCGGCCACATGACCTTGAAGGTGTCTATGGACAACGCTGGCTCTTCGGCTTAGAAGTGGAGATGAGCACCAAACCCCAGAGTCGGACACGACTAGACTTTACCTTTACCTAATGAATACCACTCCATTAAATCAAAAAAATAAAGTTGTAAGAATTTCAATGAAAACAGAGGTTCAATTTAAGATAGGGTCCAGTAGAATATTTATGGCTGGTGTAAGTCTCTCCTTTTTTTTCTTACATCAAATCTACAGAAACAAAGCAAACACTGGTTTAAAACCTCCTTGACCTTTTCACACTATCTGATTAAGTATCCTTCTGGAGAAAATAAACAGTTGCCAACAAAAAGTAACATTTTATTCCCCAGCTATATCTACAAACGACTGAAATTCTTGGGAAACAAGTTGCTTTCTCAAGCCCTCTCCTTGCTTTTCCTGGCTATCTGGCACGGACTGCACTGCGGTTACTTGGTGTGCTTCCAGATGGAGTTCCTCATTGTCATTGTGGAGAGACAGGTGAGGATCCTTTGAGGGTGCAGTGTGAGTACTATTCAAACTTGTACTTGCTGTCCGCCATCAGATTTGGTGAACTACATCATGCAGTAGCTGAAAACGGGGAAACATCATTGAAAGCAGCGATATGGTTATGTGCTTCCTAAGTAGCATGAGCAGCATTTGTTTAGATGCTGGGCTATTTTTTTTCAGGTTATTTAAGATGCTTTGTGAAAAGAGAAAGAAAACATAAGATGCACTTCAATTTGTGTATTCTGAAGACTGCATTTACCTTGGCAAAGGAATGCTTTTGAGGCCTGGTAGCTTCCAATGTGGTGAGGGTCTCGGGAGGCTGTGGCCCCATCTACACTGCCAAATAATCCAGTCTAATTGCATTGAATTGAATCAAACAAGTCTTTGCTGCCATATAATGCAATTCAATGACATTCTGAAACTATATTATATAGCAGTATATATAGGGCTTGTGTTCAAGCAACAGACGGATCCTGCAGATTTGAACAATCGCAAAACACAGTTCTATGCATGGCTACTTAGGAGTAGGTCTACAATCACTTATACATAACAGCAGGAACTTGTGGGCCAAATTTAGCCTGTGGTGTGGAGGCTTCCCATCCTTGCTGGAGTGAATGCACTTTTGCTTTAAATGATGGATCAAATTAATGCAGATTAAATTGCTTGCATTACTTGACAACGGTAAAGCCAATTTAGAGAAATATAGTCTTCCTTGGGTGGAAATCTAACTCTGTTAAAGCAAAGCCATTTCAAATTACTCTTGCGGAATATTGAGTTCAGACATATGGTAACTACGGCTTTTTCTAATGTATAAAACTCAAGCCTGTCTACAGACTATAATCGGTAAATGTAGTCTGCTGTTTATGACAAACTCTAAACTACCCGCAAGCTAGTACAGCTATTGCTGTACCCAAGATGTTGCTACTACAAGCAAATGGGTGTGAAATTGCAAAGCATGAATTGTGAGAAGATGAGAATTGAAGGTTTCTCAGATGCTGGTAAGGTTTTTTTGTTTGTTTGCATGATTATGTTTCTACTCTAAAAAAACAATTCTCTTTTCTTTCTTTTTTTAGATGATTAGGCTGGTGCAAGACAGCAAACTACTGACTGCATTGACCTCAATCACTATCTTGCGACCTGTCTTCTATGTGCTTCAACAGGCAGTCCACTGGATGTTTATGGGATATTCCCTTGTGCCATTTTGCCTCTTCAGTTGGGAAAAATGGATCAAGGTATATTCTTTTGTCAACTTTATTCTTCATAGCCATAAGTCATCCCAATTTTGTACATAAAATTAAAACACAGATTATGGACTTTAAGTTAGTATGCCATTTAAACTGGTAAAACAGCAACCATTCGTTTTAAAACCCCTAAGATTGTTTTCAGATTTTTCCCTTCTACTTTTTTAAGGTTTAGTTCTTCATTTTCTAGCAACCAGAGCAGAATTAGCAAACTGTATAGTCATAAAAATCTCACTGCCTCCTAGCAATGTACAGATCTCTTCCAAGGGGAATCTGTTTGGCAAAGAGCAGAACATACTTACTTACTTAGGCGATCCCTCGTAGTTCGAGGATGATTGTTTTCCATCTTGGGGGTGTGTCTGTAGATGTCTGAAGAGACCTATTCTTGATCTGCATGTTCTCCCGCAGTGAAGACATCGGTTTCCAGGTGGAAGGCAGTCCTGGTCAGGGTTGGCTTGACGCACCTTCCTCTTGGCACGTTTCTCCCTTAAGCCCTCCATTCATGCCTCTTCGAACTCCGCAGCACTACTGGTCACAGCTGACCTCCAATTAGAGCGCTCAAAGGTCAGGGCTTCCCAGTTCTGAGTGTCTATGCCACAGTTTTTAAGGTTGGCTTTAAGCCCATCTTTAAATCTCTTTTCCTGCCTACCAGCATTCTTGAGTTCGGAGTAGAGCAACTGCTTTGGGAGACGGTGATCGGGCATTTGGACAACGTTATCAGTCCAGCGGAGTTGATGGCGTAGGAGCATCACTTCAATGCTGGTGGTCTTTGCTTCCTCAAGCACGCTGACATTTGTTCGCCTGTCTTCCCAAGAGATTTGCAGGATTTTTCTGAGGCAACGCTGATGGAAACACTCCAGGAGTTGAGTGTGACGTCTGCAGACAGTCCATGTTTCGCAGGCATAGAGCAGGTTTGTGAGGACAATGGCTTTATAAACGAGCACCTTGGTATCTCTACGGATGTCCCGATCATCAAGCACTCTTTGCTTCATTCTGAAAAATGCTGCACTCGCAGAACTCAGGCGCTATTATATTTCAGTGTCGATGTTTACTTTTGTGGAGAGGTGGCTGCCAAGGTAGCAGAAATGGTCAACGTTTTCTTATGTGACACCATTAAGCTGTATTCCTGGCATTGCAGAGGGGTTAGCTGGTGCCTGTTGGAAGAGCACTTTGGTTTTCTCGATGTTCAATGAGAGGCCGAGCTTCTCGTATGCTTCTGGGAAGGTGTTTAGAGTGACTTGTAGGTCGTCTTCTGAGTGCGCACAGACTACATTGTCATCGGCATATTGGAGTTCTATAACAGATGTGGTGACCTTGGTTTTGGCTCTTAGTCTGCCGACGTTGAATAGCTTGCCATCTGTCCGATAGATGATTTCCACACCGGTGGGAAGCTTCCCATCAACAAGGTGAAGTATCATAGCGATGAAGATGGAAAATAAGGTAGGGGCAATAACACATCCCTGCTTGACACCTGATTCCACCTTAAATGGGTCACTTTGGGAGCCATTGCTGTCCAAGACTGTTGCCATCATGTCATCATGGAGGAGCCGCAAGATGTTCACAAATTTGTCAGGGCACTTGATTTTTTGGAGGATGGTCCAGCGAGCGCTGCGATTCACTGTGTGGAATGCCTTTGCAAGGTCAATGAAAGCCATGTCTAAAGGTTGGTTTTGTTCCCTGCATTTTTCTTGGAGCTGTCAAGCAGTGAAGATCATGTCCACTGTTCCTCTGGAGGGACGGAAGCCATTCTGGGATTCTGGGAGGGTGTCTTCTGAGACAGGGAGAAGGCGGTTTGCAAGGATTCTTGCGAGAATTTTCCCAGCAGAGGTTAGAAAGGATATACCGCGATAGTTCCTGCAGTTTGTTCTATCCCCTTTCTTGAAAAGGGTGATGATGGTGGCATCCTTGAAGTCTTCTGGGATTTTCTCAGTCACCCACACGTTTTCAATGAACTTGTGGAGTTGTTGTATCAGCTCAGGTCCACCCTCTTTGAAGATTTCAGCAGGGATCCCATCAGGTCCGCTGGCTTTGTTGTTTTTTTGTTGGCTGATGGCATTGCTGACTTCTTCCAAACTAGGCAGTGCTGCAAGCTCATCCCTGGTTTGTTGTTGCAGGATTTGTGAGAGGGCCTTTTCGGCCACATTGGAGCTGCGATTCAGCAGGTTCTGGAAGTGCTCTTTCCAAAGTAGTGCAATTGATGTTTTGTCCTTCAGAAGTTTGGTTCCATCTGATGAGCATAAAGGCTGTATGCCATGGTTTCTTGGTCCGTAGATGGTTTTTGTGGCTTTGAAAAATCCCTGAGCATCATGGGTGGGGGTCGGCGCACGGCCAGTCAACACACAGTCTTCACAGAGTGAGGTCCCAGCAGTGGTGTGGTTAACACAATGAGAGCAGAACATACACACAAGTAATGTATGTCTTACCTATATACAATGGGCATCTTAATAACTACTGAGATCATCCACTTCAGCAGACTTACAGATACAGGACATTTAGTGTGATGTGCTGTTAAACCTGAAATCCGAAAGACAGTAAGCATATCATGGAACCACACAGCTGTAAATGGTTTTCTTAAAGAGAGTTACAGAGAAGAGTCTGAAGTATGGTTTTAAACCAAATATCATTTTGTATAAAGGATAACACGAAGAACAGGACATTTGTGTGGTTGACTACACATAAGGGACTAAAATCCTGAAGAGACTGAATTCTGCTCACACTTATTCACAGCAAGAAGAATGAATAAGAGGCATAATACTGACCTTGTGCTTTTTTCTTAGGTATACAAGTCTATTTATTTCATAGGGCATCTATGGTTCTTCACCTTACTCTTGATAATGCCTTACCTCCGAAAAATACTAGTGCCACGAAAAGAAAAGAAAGCTGAGTAACAACCAAAAGGTAAAGAGAAATCCTTCTGGACTGTTTTGCTGGGTTTTAAAAAAATCTGGGATGGTACACATCCAAATAATTTTGTTTTTTCCTCTTTCAGATTGTACCACGTGTGCATTTATTATGGAGATTGTTGAAGCATCACCTGCCAAATTTGCCAGCGTCTGCCCTTACGGAGTGACTAAGGGAGAATAGAGCACAGGGGCTAGGATCCCAGCACGAGGAGAAGAGAGGAACTGCTGCGAACTCCTCCTCCCCTTTGACAGATTGCCTTATCTTTCAACTTCTCTCCATCGACACTCCTGTCTCTGGAAATGTCAGATGATTGTAAAGCACTAAACGCAGCTGCCATTTGAGAATGGAGCCACTGCCTGACTTTTTCTACTTTCTGATTCTGCTAGATAAAGTTGGTCCCAGTTCATTTTTCATTGGTGCCTGAACTGCCTTTTTTCCAACATTTTTAGAAGGTTGTTTCTTGACTGAGGGGGTCCCCAGCCTCCTTGGCCTATGGGTATGTGTTGTGGACAATATCTACTATAAGGGCACGTGCCTGTCTACAAAGTGGCTGCTACATGACACATGGCCATTTCACAGAAGACAAGAATGGTGAGAGACATGGAAATTGCCCAGTAATCTGATTAGGCAGAAGTGGGATTGGAACACCAAAAACAAAACTATGGCCATAGATCCAGTTTTCTGTAACAGAACATTCATTTTACAGAAGGCAGTCTCTCAACCAGCTAATCCAGAAAGGAAAAAACAGGATAGGGAGAAAACACACACAGGTAGGACAGAATAGCATGGCCCTGCTCTTTCTGCACCCTGTGTGCCTTCCAGTTGCCAGTTGACTTAAGGCAACCCCAGGGGTATCTTAAGCAAGAAGTTTAGATGCTTTTGCAAGTTCCTTTCTCTGAAATAAAGCCTTTATTACTTGGCATTGCTTGACAGTCTTCTCCCAAGTCCTAATCAGGACTGACCCTGCTTAGCTGCTAAGATCGGACAGAATCTGGTGCCTTTAGTGAGAGAAGAAAACAAAAACTACCTCTACAGTATTCACATTCTTAAGGAAGAGCAGGATTGATTGTGGGCCAAAAGAAAGACTGAGTAATATGTGAATGAGCATATCCCTCGGGAGAAGAGATGATGCCCTCTCTTACATGAAGACACCCCTTAGATTCATAGATTGCCTCCAATAAAGTGCATTACATCAGCAGATTAAGGTGAAGATGGGATAATAAACCTTCCTGCTATAAATAGGCTGGAAATAATAAGTTTCCTGCCTCCCCTTGCAACTCGAGGCAGGGTACAACAGGGTTAAAACGGAGGACACTATTAAAATACAACAAAATGCACACAAATCACCAATAAAATGTGAGTTAAAATTAGCAAATTATAACTGGGCAGGCCTGCTGGAAAGAGATGGTTTTTTTGTTGTCTTAAATTCTGACACCTAATTTTAACACTCAGATCTTTTCTGGTAGGTTGTTCTATAGTCTTGCGGCTGGTGGGAGTAGTCACCCCCAGAGGACTTCAGTGTTTGAGGCGGATTGTGTGGGAGAAGGCAATCATGTAGGTAACCCCGACCCAAACCATGTAGGGCTTTAAAGCGCAAAACCAACATTTTGTATTTTGCCCAGAAACTAACTGGAAACCAGTGGAGTGACATTAGGAAATGAGTAATGTGCTCATTCCTAGATATTCCTGTCACCAATCTTGCTGCCATATTTTGAACTAACAAGTTTCCAAACGTGGTACAAAGATAGCCCAATGTAAAGCGTATTGCAGAAGTCCAACCTTGAGATTATCAGCACATGCACTATCATCTTTAGGTCTTTCAAATCTTGGAAGGGGAGCAGCTGGCATATCAGCTGAAGCTGATAGTAAGCACTCCTGACTATTGTATCTACCTGGGCTGACATATGGAGACTGATCCAGGCGCACTCCCAAGTTGCGAAGTCTTTTGGGAGGGGGGGGGGGAATGTAACCTGATCCAGAACTGGTTGACAGATCTCCATTCCAGATTAGGACCCTTGATGGCAAGCGCCTACTTTGTCTGGATTCAGTTTCTATTTGTTTTTCCTCATCCAGCCCATTACCTCCTTCAGGCATTCATCCAAAAACAACACACTATCCTTAGCTAGAACTGTTAAGTTACATGATCAGCTCTACATATACCTGTTATGTACATTTTAACTAAAGTAGGTATTCTTAAGCACTCTTGAGTTAATAAGCATGGGAAAGGGAGATTATAGTAGTCAGAATTAATCCTAACAAACTTTTATTCCCCAGTTGAGAAAGATTCAATTTTTAATTTCCTGTTGAAGTTTTAGGAAGGGAACCGCTTGGTGAACATGAAACCGCCAGTCTTTTTAGATACCCCTAGATAGAGACAGACAAACTCTGTTCAAAAATAATTTTATTTGCTATAGAAGAGAACAAAGAAATGCCAAGGTTCGTATATCCTCCAAAACAAGGAATGTGCCATGTAGAGCCCTAAGACATCACTTTGGAAGGTGAAGCATGCAAACTGAGTCCAATGAAATGAATTAATATCGGCAAACTCAAACTACGCCCCACATTTCTTCAAAAGTTGATGTGATCTTGGCACACGTCAAAGCAGCAGAGAGTGGATAATTGCTGATTGAAATCATTTTCTCTGTGTAGTCAACATTAACCTGAAAAAGAAAGACAGCTTTCATATAATACAATGTGTTAATTCTCTATGGAAATAGGATGCAGTGAGTCCAGAGCCAACCACTAACCCTGGGGCTGTGCTAGCCAATAAAAACTGCTAAAACGCATAAACTCCTGAAAGTAGTTAGAAGTAAAACAGATTTTGAAATGCCCCTCCCTGCTGGAAAGGTAATCTATCTTTTAAACAGGTTGTTGGCCCCGTGTACTATTTAATATTTTTATAAATAAATTATTCAGGAGGGGACCTTTTCATTCTTTTTTTAGACCAGAAAAATAGTGGTTTAGTGTTCTGAAAGGTTCAAGGATTGCAAAAACAGCTTGAGGAATCCCATTTGGCCCTAGGCTGTACGTTGATGTCCTCTAGTGTAGCACCAGAGAGCCAATGTGGTAGATTGGTTTGAGTGCTGAATTCTGGATTAGCTGTGTAAGCCAACTGAGTGACCTTCAGAAAGTCACAATGTATCAGCCTCAAAGAAAAGCAAAATCCTTACAAACAAAATCTTGACCAGAAGGTCCCACAAAAGGGTTGCTGTAAGTCAGAAACTATTTGAAAGCACACAACAGCAACTGGAAAACTGCAGAACACATTGAGCTATATGGATTAGCTTGGTATAAAGACAGCTTCCCATGCTTTATCGAAGTACAGTTTTGTGTACTTAATAACACAGGGAATGCTTACAGTATGTCTATCCTATACAAGTACAACATATTTGTATTGTCCTGCCAGCAAACCATCTGATGAGTCTGAAGTACAATGCCTGCTTTGCAAGACATTGTTATATGTAACCCTTACCGAGCCATGGGCAAAAGCTCCCACAACAATAGCGACGGGATCTGCAGTCGGCACTAGGTCACGCACATCTGTCACAGTAGGAACTGAAAAGGATGTGCCAATCTTCATACAGCCCACAGGAAGATGATCTGTTACTGGATTCTTAATTACCTATACAAGAAAAATACAATTAGATTATCAATATCAACAGTCATTTCAGAGACTCACAATATACTAGTAAAGTTATTACCTTTAATAATTTCTGTGGTCCATCAGCAGCTCTGACACTGAATTTATGTAACAACTGAACTAAGAGGAAAGAGATGTAAGATGCTTATATTAGTTACAAGACAGTTATGCCTCTAAGGCATGTGCATGGCCATCTATCAGGATCTTTTGCCCTGCTGCTTTTTCCCAGTGATCTGTTGAACCCCTTCCTTGGAACAGTCTTGCACAAGCCATGATATATCAAGTTCACCAGCCAGAACAGACAACTAAATAGGTATTTGACATTATTCATTTTTGTAGTTCCAAGAGTTAAAAAAAAAGAAAGAAAAGGATTGTGTCCATGGCCCACAAGGTACTATCTATCTGATTACAGCCTCTAATATTCTTTATCACGGGCCTGTGGAGAGGACTAATGGGAGTTGGAAAGCAACAGATTCCCCATCCCTTTTAGCAGCTCATATAGCCTTCAGCTCAAAGTAATTACCAGAGTGCCAGTGGAATTGAGTAGCTATAAGGCAGATTTGGAAGAGCTGCTTATGTAACTAGACCACCTCTGTTGTTCAGAGGTTCTACTGACTAGTAGAATGACTACTAGTCAGAATGTTAGAAGTCATAATCAATATAAGACGAATCATGCCTCAGGATATCAGTGGCCAGAGAGGTCAATAAAAGATTCAGCAGTATTCCTGCTAGTGAGCTTTCCTTGAGCAACTGACTGGCCATTATGTTCAGAGAACAATGGGCTAGATGTTACTATTTATGAATTCAAATCCCGCCTTTCTCCAATACCAATATTCATGGCAACTTACAAAAAGTACAACAGATACATCCTGGCCTCCACATCCATAGGTTCTACATCCACAGATTTAACCAGCCATAGTTCTATCTATCTATCTATCTACATCCATCCATCCATCCATCTAGTTCTATATAGATATAGATATATATTTCTAAGACACTCTCTGGCACTCCAAGCAAATTATTTGACATTATATAAGGGATGCTAATTTTATAGGCCATTGTAGGAACTTGAGCATTTTTGGCATTCAGCAGGGGAGGGAATTTCCAGAACCAAACCCTAGCAGGTACACCAAGGGTCCACTGTGAAACTTTAAAACATTTTCAAAAGAGAAGTAAAAACATGTGCAAAGTTATTGTTCAAAAACAAGCAACACATAGAATTATAACCTTTCAAAATAAGTCCATCCAAAAGAGATCAGAACAGCAGTCCATTAACACAGCACACTCTAAAAACCCTTACAGTCAATTCCTAAAATAAGATCAAGAAAATAATCCTTTTTTCCCTTGGGAAGAAATTCCAAAGCCTGTGAGAAGCCACTAAGACCCTCTTCTGCATTTCCATGAAGCAACATAGAATGGTGGTTGGACCAATAGAAATACCTCCCTGAAGCTCTTGGAAGCCCAGGCCCAGTCATATAAGGAGACAGCCCTTCAGATAGTCTGGAACTAGACGTCTAGAACTTTATGTGCCTTGGGTCTAATTTGACATGATTGCTATTTTTTGTAAATTCTCGAATTATCAAATTGCTACATATGTTCATGAGGCATTCCCTCAAGCTGTATTAATAACCCAATGATTTATCTGCTGAAGTGCTGGAAGTCCACATTTTTTTAAAGCTCAAATCAATCCACACAAAAAATTAGGTGCAAAGATACTCTTAGGCCTGAGCATACAGCCTCTTCATACTTTTAGCATTCATCTTTGTCCTAACTTCAACACTCTGTGGGAAGCTTATCCACCTTTGACTTCAGTTTATTTTATGCCCCGTGTAGCCTACCCTTGGGCTTCTTCCTACTACACAGTTCCTAATTCTGATGCTTTGTGTGATTTCTTCCCATTAATCTTCTTAGTTTCTAGTCTTAGGAACTGCATAATCCTTCCTAACCAAATTTGAGTTTATTTCTCACTGAAGGTGATCCTTTTGTCAGTGTACTGCAAGAAATAACTTTTCTCTTCAGAATGTACCTTCACTGTGACATTATCATGATGTATGAAGTACAGGGTGTTTAAAAAAGATGGACCTGATCTCAAATGGTTATCTGCAATCACAAACAGCCCATGAATTAGAAAAAAAACTTACTCTTTGAAAGGGTGAGGCATAGTTTCCAATTATTATTGCTAGATGCCTCCTCTCCCAACATACAAACAATTTTACTCATTTGCAAGATGGCAACGCCCACAACATAAGGCTTAATGAGATATTCTCCATTTGCGGAGTTATCTTTTAAATTTGTTTCTGGCTCAAAATGGTTAGTAAAACTTGATAACTCACTAAACCGTTGGTATCTTTTTGTGTAATCGTAACAAGTTGCCATCATGAAATACACTTCTTTGAAACTGCATCCATCAATTTGAAACACTTCTTTTCTGTGCCCCCTCAAGAAATATGACCACTTTTATGTTACTACAGAACCAGCAGCAGTGAAAAGTGATAAGCAGCTGCAAGTAAAAAAAAAGGCCTGCCAACCAAAAATATTTTCACATGTAGTCCTTCTCTTTCAGAGCATTTGATGAGATGAGAAATTATGTGTTACATTTTCTTACCCATTAGGCCACAAAAGCGATCAAACGTGCGAGGGATTCTTGTCTGCGGGTTAACTTCAATAAGAACATTCTTTTCTGTATGGATATAAACCTGGAGAAGACCAGCTCGATTCAAAGGACTGTCCATGAGCATCAGAAGGCTCTGAGGGGAAGTGTGAAAGGCAAAAGATGTTTTAAGGAAGAAGGAGGCTTGTTTTTTGCTGCCCTGAAAATTATGATTCCAAGCAATGGATTCAAATCACAGAAAAGGAGATTCAACTTGAACATTAGAAAAAACTTCCTGACTGTAAAAGCTGTTCAGAAGTGGAACTCATTGCCTTAGTGTGGTAGAAGCTCTTTCCTTGAATGCTTTTAAAAAGAGTCTGGGTGGCCATCCTTTGGGGATGCTTTATACCTTTCCTGCATGGCAGAGGGTTGGACTAGATGGCCCATGTGGTCTCTTCCAAATCTATTATTCTATGAAAACCATATGTTCTATGAACTGTGGTTTTCATAGAACCGTATATTCTATGAAAACCACTGTTCACCACTTTGAATTTCACTCATGGGGGAAAAACGGGATAAAAATAAATCAGTAAGAATAATAATAAGTGAGGAACATTCAACAAAACCCTATGAAAATGAACAAAATCTGGCTATCAGTGTTTAAAAGCCTCTAAAATCAGGACAGTAAATAAAGAACAAGACCCTGAAACCAGGAGAATTCCAGACATGAAACAATCAGGTCAGCTAACACCTCCCAACAAAGGATTCCTTCAAGCAGGAAGCAGCCAGGCTTTGAATCTATAAGGCCATTAAATGCTAGTCAAGGTGATGACCATTTGTTTGAAACTAAAACAGAACTGGCAACACCATTTTGATGGCATTTCTACAAAAACAAAAAGGATAATATTTCAGATAAGAGCAAACAGCATATAGCAAACTACTCTTGTACAGGGAAGTACCTGGTGTGTGATGTCCGGTCGAACCACCCCAGGGTCCCGGCCATTTCGCAGAAGCAATGATTTATGCTTGTCACAGTTCAACAGCTCATACGTTTTTCCAACCTGGAAACATATTTAAAAATTATTATTTGTTATCTTTTATTCCACTTTTTCTACACAAAGTTTTTTGGTGTTTATTCGTTCCTCTTGGACCAGTCCCTGCCATGGCCACCCCCAGTTCCTTCAAGGTCAAGCCAGTCACTTCAAGGATACCATCTTGCCCTTGGTCAGCCCCTCTTCCTTTTTGCTTCCATTTTCCCCAGCATCATTCTCTTCTCCAAGCTTTCCTGTCTTCTCATTATGTGGCCAAAATACTTCATCTTTGCATCTAATATCCTTCCCTCTAGTGAGCAGTCGGGGATTATTTCCTGGAGTATGGACTGGTTGGATCTTCTTGTAGTCCAAGGCACGCTCAGAATTTTCCTCCAACACCACAGTTCAAAAGCATCTATCTTCCTTCGCTCAGCCTTTCTTATAGTCCAGCTCTCATATCTGTAGGTTACTATGGGAAATGCCATTGCTTTAACCAGGGGTCCCCAAACTAAGACCCGGGGGCCACCTGCGGCCCATCGAAGCCATTTATCCAGCCCTCGCAGCAGCAGCAGATCCCTCCTCCTCCACCGAGGAAGGCGCGTGCAGCGTGAGGGAGGAGGGAAAGGCCCGTTCCAACCTCCTTCCTCACCTGGTGCGTGCCTTCCAAAGCTTTGCTTGTTTATAATGGTATTTTAATTATTATATTATTAATTATTAAGGGGTGCTTTGCCAGTGCTTTTGGTGCACAAAGGCAGAAGGGGGTTGGACTAAATGGCCCAAAGGGTCTCTTCCAACTCTCTTTATTATTGACCTTATTATTATTATTATTAACACAAAAACACAGTATAACACAGCAAATGAGATATATATGCTAGATTTCGTATCACAAAATCACAAGTTGAACACTTCCCAAGAGTTTAGGACTGTGTGATTTTATTATTATTATTATTATTATTATTATTATTATTATTAACAACATTGAGGCTGGGTGGCCACCTGTCAGAGGTGATTTGCTTGTGCTTTTGCTGCACAAAGGCAGAAGGGGGTTGGACTAAATGGCCCAAGGGGTGTCTTCCAACCCTCATTATTATTATTATTAATATTGAGGATGTATTTATTCCCATTTGTTTGTTTTTTTACTTCAAAATAAGAGATGTGTCGTGTGCATAGGAATTTGTTCATAGTTGTTTTGTTTTTTTCAACTATAGTCTGGCCCTCCAACAGTCTGAGGGACCGTGAACTGTTTAAAAAGTTTGGGGACCCCTGACTTTAACTATGTACCTTTGTTGCCAATACTCTTCACTATTTTATTGAGGTTGGTCATTGCTCTCCTCTCATGAAGTAAACGTCATCTGATTTTCTGGCTGCAGTCTGCATCTGCAGTAATCGTCTGTCACTGCCTCCACTGATTTCTCCCAGTCTGGTTCCCATAATTTTGGGTTTTTTATGTTTAACTGTAACCCAGCTTTTGCACTTTCTTCTTTCACCTTGGTTATAAGCTCCTCAGCTCCTCCTTGCTTTCAGCCATCAAAGTGGTTATTGTCTGCATATCTAAGGTTGTTAATGTATCTTCCAGCAATTTTAACTCCAGCCTTGGATTCATCATGCCCCACACGTCGCATGATGTGTTCTGCATACAAGTTGAATAGGTAGGAGTAGAGTATATTTATTTTTATTTATTTACAGCATTTATATTCCACCCTTCTCACCCCAAAGGGGACTCAGGGCGGATCACATTACACATATAGGCAAACATTCAATGCCTTTTAACATAGAACAAAGACAAGACAAACATAGGCTCCGAGCAGGCCTCGCACTCATGACCTCCTGGTCAGAGTGATTCATTGCAGCTGGTTGCAGCTGGCTTGCTCTCCAGCCTGCGCCACAGCCCGGGCCCTACTCCTTTCCCATATACAGCCCTGCCATACTCCTTTCTCAAATTTGTTGATCCGTGGCCTGTTCTTACTGTTGCTACTTGGTCGTGATAGATTCTTCAGCAGACAGGCCTTGGTATCCCCATAAACCACCAAGAACTTGCCACAGTTTATTATTATTATGTCCACACATTAAATGCCAAATTGCAATCATTGTGCAGTGTAGACCAGGTGTGGGCTACCCTGGGTCCTCCAGGTGTTTTGGACTTCAACTCCCACCATTCCTGATAGCCTCAGGCTTCATCCTTTTCTCCCTCAGCCGCTTAAGCGGCTGAGGGAGAAAAGGAAGGGGCCTGAGGCTATCAGGAATGGTGGGAGTTGAAGTCCAAAACACCTGGAGGACCCAGGGTAGCCCATGCCTGTAGGCGCACTTCCCGGAAGACCCAATCCAAATCAAAGTATCTGACACATCAATCCCGTGTGCTGATTTCATGGCCCCGCCCGCACCTTCACCGTCTCCAGGGAGGCCCCTTCCAGGATGACCAAGAGCCGCCTCCGCCCCGCGCGCTGCGAGTCCGGCCCCGAGGCCTTGTCCGCGCTCAAGCGCTTCCTCGAGGAGTCGTCCGCCATTTTGGGCACGCTCGCTGGTTGCCCGGCTGCCTCTACTTCCGGTCCTGACCTCGCGAGGAAAAAAAAATCCCTCCCGTCGCTTTCTAAGTAATTCATCGGGTGCCGGAAGTAATAAGCACGCGGAGGACTCCATATCCGGCCACTGCTATTTGAGGGCAAAGTCGAGCGCTTCCGAGGCGCGTGAGGGTTTCGTCACATCCGGTGTCCTTCTCCCTTCAGAGCGGCGGCGTGGTAAGGAGCGCGAGTCAAGAAAGCAAGGAAGCGAAGGGCGGTGAGTGAATTTGAGGCAGCCTGAAGGGCGGAGGGCAAAGCTGGTCTCGGTCGGATTTGGAATGTATTCGTTGAAAAAAAATAACACTGCGAGTCCTTGAGCATAGAGGAATTGGCCTTTTTTGGCACCATGGTCTTTGGAAGCAACAGGCTTTGAAGCTGCAAGGCTATTCAATGCTAATCAAGCTGGCCAGTTGCAACATTCAAAAGCTGCAAGGCTATTCAGTGCTAATCAAGCTGGCCAGTTGCAACATTCAAAAGCTGCAAGGCTATTCAATGCTAATCAAGCTGTCCAATTGCAACATTCACACTTGCTTCAAACAGACAAGAGTTCTTTCTCCCACTCTGGACCTTCCACAGATATATAAACCCCATTTGCCTAGTTTCCAAAAGACCTCACAACCTCTAGGAATGCCTGCCATAGATGTGGATGAAACGTCAGGAGAGAATAATTATTATTATTATTTTATTTTTATATCCTGCCACCATCTCCCTGGGGGGACTCGGGGCGGCTCACATGGGGACTAGCCCAGACGACAACAGATTAAAATACAACCAGTAAAATTAAGCATAATAAATACATAAAACATAAATGATAACAACAATCAGTTAAAACAATGCAATGACAACACTGGACACGCAGAGGATAAAAGTATGGAATGCTTCTGGAACATGGCCATAGAGCCTGGAAAACTCACAGTAATTTCAGTCATTAATGGCTTCGACAAAACACTATATGTATTGCTAATTGCCTAACATTGGTATTGATCACTGCTGTGCCTCACCCTGAAAGTTAGTTTTAGCTGCCTCCAACAGTCTCTAAGAATGGGGCCAGTTTTACTCCGCAAAGAAGGAACTTCAAAGCATGAATTTAATGAGCTGTTTTTCTAGGCAAGGGTGAGGTGATGTGAATGGAGGTCTGGTCAACACAGCAAGAAGATAAATTCTCTTAGAAGATAAGGAAGCTAGGAGACTAATTAGAATAATAGAGTTAGAAGAGACCTCATGGGCCATCCAGTCCTACCCCCTGCCAAGAAGCAGGGAATCGCATTCAAAGCACCTTATCGTGTCTCCTCTCAGCCTTCTCTTCTGCAGGCTAAACATGCCCAGCTCTAAGCTGCTTCTCGTAGGGCTTGTTCTGCAGACCCTTGATCATTTTAGTTGCCCTCCTCTGGACACATTCCAACATGTCAACATCCCCCATCAACTGTGGTGCCCAGAATTGGCACAATATTCCAGGTGTGGCCTGACCAAGACAGAATAGAGGGGTAACATGACTTCCCTGGATGTAGACGCTATACTCCTATTGATGCAGGCCAAAATCCCGTTGGCTTTTTTGGCTGCCACATTACATTGTTGGCTCATGTTTAACTTGTTGCCCACAAGGACTCCAAGGTCTTTTTCACACGTACTGCTGTCAAGCGTCCCCCATTCTGTATCTTTGCATTCCATTGTAATTAGTTAAGCACTGACTCAATGCACTTGAAGTATGTATGTGCTCACAATAAACATAGATGTGGTAATGGGTTTTTCAAAAAATTAAAATTATTTTTTATTTTACACCTATAATACACATAATACAAACATGTACACATACATATATAATCCACCACCTGCGTTACAGTTACCCATCGTCCAATGAGGTAATAGTTTTTGATGCCTGCACACAAAAAGAAACAGTTTCAAAGAATCGAAGATGAAAATATCTATAAAACAGAAACCAGGTCAATGCATTTGTGTGGCGCTCCACACATGGTCACTCACTGTGCACTTATTAGCAATCAAAATAAACTCATTAAAAATATTTCAGTCTCTGTTGATTAATTGGGACTTGGAATTTCCAGAGATGTATGTCAGCAGCCTAGCACAGGGAAACATTGTTTTTGGCACCCAGAACAGCTGATACAAGGAACTTTGACCCATTTGCCATTGTTTCCCTAATTTTGGATAAGGAAATTTTAGGGATGCATGAAACAGAACATTTTACTTGTCATTCTGTGGCCCTAGATCTGTTGAAGGTTGCCATGGCTCAAAGTCTGAAGGATTTTGCAGGCCGCCTGCCTGCTGGCCCCCGTGGCATGGGCACTGCCTTAAAGCTGCTTTTGGGAGCTGGAGCTGCTGCCTATGGCATCCGTGAATCTGTCTTTACAGGTAAGGCAACTCTATGGTCATGGCATCTTCTGATTTCTGGTGCAAAACTTTTACTGATTATTTTTTCTTTATTTCCACAGTGGACGGTGGCCAGAGAGCGATATTCTTCAATCGTATTGGGGGGGTTCAGCAGGACACCATTCTTGCAGAAGGACTGCATTTCAGGTTTCTATTTAGGAATTATGTTATAGGAAGCACATTTATTAAGGAACCCTGTTCCCCCTGCCAGCACTTTATATGCACAAATCCCCCAAAATGTAGTATGGCGCTTTATCATCTTATTAAAGTTTGTGGTATGGTCAGCCATTGTGACATACTTTTCTCCCATGTCAATTTGAATGTTTTTCATTCTTCAGAACTGTAGAATGATAGAATAGTAGAGTTGGAAGAGACCTCATGGGCCATCCAGTCCAACCCTTGCCAAGAAGCAGGAAATCTCATTCAAAGCACGCCTGACAGATGGCCATCCAGCCTCTGCTTAAAAGCCTCCAAAGATGACTGTTTAAATATTGTATATGTTGGATTTTCTCTCTTTCTCTAGATTGCCTTGGTTCCAATATCCAATCATTTATGATATTCGAGCTCGGCCTCGCAAGATATCCTCACCAACAGGCTCCAAAGGTGAGGGTGTAGAGCTGCATCTTATCTCCCTCCTTTGTGCTCCATCCTTCAAAAAACCCAGGATGCTGTACATAGCTTTGGGTCATAGAATCATAGAATAATAGAACTGGAAGAGACCACATGGGCCATCTAGTCCAACCCCCGGCCATGCAGGAAAAGCACAATCAAAGTACCCCTGACAGATGGCCATCCAGCTTCTGTTTAAAAACATCCAAGGAAGGAGCTTCCACCACACTTCTTCTCCTTCTTCTTTACCAAAATCCTGTGTACATGTTAAAATGAGGATAAAAAAATCAACGGTTACCAGTAAGCTGTCTTACAGAGTAGGGAATTGAGTCTGGGTATTCCCAGAATCTGTATGATATTGTACCCATTATATGGACCTTTGCATCTGCTGTTGTCATTTATTGCAGGGTTCTGTAGTTTTGGAGAAGGTTTCAGGACAGTGTATATGATGGGTTTTGAATTGATGATATCTGGGTTTATGGCTGAACTGGAAAGAGAAGTGGATTTTAGAGAAATGAAACTCAGTTCTTTGGTTGTTTTGATGCTTATTCTAGACCTGCAGATGGTGAACATCTCTTTGCGAGTTCTGTCACGGCCCAATGCTGCAGAATTACCCAGTTTATACCAGCGCCTCGGTATGGACTATGAAGAACGGGTCTTGCCTTCCATTGTCAACGAAGTGCTCAAAAGTGTGGTGGCGAAGTTTAATGCCTCCCAGCTCATTACCCAACGAGCTCAGGTCAGTTTTCTTCCCATACGGGCAGACCTAATTGATCTAGTTCCACTTCTCATGGGAGATTAGACTTTAAAAGAGTGGGAGCATCAGTCATAAAGCTGTGCATGTCTTCTGTGGATCCTTCATACTTCTTGTATCATTGTTGGAAGCATCAAGGGGGTGGGTGAGATACTCCTAAGCACTTTTAATACCCTTCCTGAGCTGAAGCTCTCTGGGTTTGCTCATAGAGACATATGCCAACCAAAGACTGCAATTATTCCTTCAGGTATCTCTGCTTATTCGTCGGGAGTTGACAGAGCGGGCGAAGGATTTTAGCCTTATTCTTGATGACGTAGCCATCACAGAGCTGAGCTTCAGCAGGGAATACACAGCAGCAGTTGAAGCTAAGCAAGTGGGTGAGTTAATTTCCAAATAGAGATGAGTTTTGTATTTTGCAGCCTTGATAGGTGGGGGCAAAAATGGTGGAGATGTGTGGTTCCCTCAAGGCATTCTAGTTTCCCACTTCAAGCCACAGGGAGAGGTGGATAAGAAATGTATTGTTGTTATTATCATTATCAGATGTTAGGACTGCTACATTATGACGGATACCAGAGAGTAGTCCTGTTGATTGGAGTAAGCATCATAGCTAAGTATTAGATACAAGCTTTCCTTGCAGATCTCCCAGGTTATATCTCTTTTAATTCTGGGTAGGAAATATTTTTGCCTATAACCGTGATGAGATATTGATAGACAGTAGTGCATTGAGTAAATAAATAAATAAAACTTTATTTATACCCTGCCACCATCTCCCAAAGGGACTCGGGGCAGCTTACAAAGCACTCAAAGGTGCAACACAACAAAATAAAAAATAATATAAAACATAGCAGTCAACATAAATATCTCACTTCATAAAACCCCTTGGTTAAAATCAATAAAATACAGCAATAGCTGCAGGACCACGTGTGAAAAGTCGAAATCCACAAAGTAGGGACACTATATTTGTGTTGTTTGCAGCTAGCGTCTCTGTCCCCTCCTTGCCTCTCAAGCACGCGCATGTGTGCTCCTGCCTTGTGAGGCGAAAACAGCTGCTTCAGTTTCCTTTTCTCTCCCTTCCTTAGGCTTTTCCTTAGGAAGGAAGTAGAGAGGGATTTATAATATTATTTTATGATTTATACTATTTTAGTGTTTATTAAGAACTCGCGAAACAGTGAGGGCGTGAAAAGTGAACTGCAAAGTAGCGAGGGAACACTGTAGTCAATCTAGTAATGTAAAGTGCTTGGTGACATCTATGGGTCTTCACATGTTTATTAAAGGCATCTAAATATGGTCAAAGGCTTGTTGAAACAACCATGTCGTCAGTTGTGTGCAGAAAGTTTGCAGAGTGGGAGCCATCCTGATCTCCCTCGGGAGGGCATTCCAAAGACAGGGGGCCACCAAGTAGATAGCTATTTGACTCAGTAAAGCACAAATAGTGTTCCTATGTTTGTGTAGAAACAAACACACATAGGATTTTGTTGTAAACCAGGGATGTCAAACTTACTTTCATTGTTGGCCACCTCAGCCTTATGGTTGTCTTCAAAAGGCAATTGAATCCATGGACAGAGAATCCGTGGATACAAAGGGCCAACATACACACACATAGTGGTCAGAGCTCTTTAGTTTTTACCCAGTTTGGGTCCCCGGATGTTACTGAATGACAATTCCCATCACTTTTGAATATCTACAGTGCAGATTGGGGATAATGGGCATTGCCATCCAACAGCACTTGTGGCTCTGAGGTTGGGGAAAGGTTGAAGGACATTTTAAAGTCGCACAAACCTTGTATCTAAATTCAAACCTCACTGTCTTTACTAAGCAGAACAAACTGCATCCTTCCAGACATTACTGTGTCACAAGTCCCATCAGCTCTAGTCATGATATCTAATAATGAGGAATACAAGAGTGATAGTCCAGCAGCTGGAGGGCTACATAAAAGAATCTAGCAGACCAGATTCAGCCCAAGGACCTTGAATTTGAGACATGCGTTTCAAACCATTAAAGATAAATGACACCTCAGAAATTATTGCATTGAGGATTTTGACTATACTTGATTGTCTGGAAAACCAACTTTATTTCCTTTCCTACTGTAGCTCAGCAAGAAGCACAGAGAGCTCAATTCCTGGTGGAGAAAGCTAAGCAGGAACAAAGGCAAAAGATTGTTCAGGCTGAAGGGGAAGCCACTGCTGCCAAGATGATATCCTTATTTTATTCCTAGGGAGACAAACCGCTACGTTTAACCAAGAATGTGGAAAGCTCTCTCTTCCAGAATTGCTTTCTGAGCTTTTTTTTTTGGGGGGGGGTGGTAAAGGGAAAAAAGCAGCAGCTAGAAATCATTCCCTCCCCCTAAAAAAAGAAGCAAGGTGCTGTTGCTCTTCTTACCATGGTCAGGCATGGGCAAACTTCGGCCCTCTAGGTGTTTTGGATTTGAAGTCCCACAGCCGGTAGGCTATTAGGAATTGTGGGAGTTGAAGTCCAAAACACCTGGAGGGCTGAATTTAGCCCATGCCTGATCTAAGATGAGGGTCAAGTACCAGAAGTCTTTGAAATGTTTCCTTAGCCAATTCTTCACATAGGTGAAGCTCTCGGCAAGAACCCAGGCTATATCAAACTGCGCAAGATCCGTGCTGCCCAGAACATATCCAAGACGGTAAGTTTTGAGGTTCTGAATTTTCTGGAACACGCCTGTACTTGGCTTTCCCTCCCCAAGATGTTAGTCCCTCATTGTCACAGTCCAAGTGACAAATGCAAGGCAAATATGCTAGTGCCATCTTTGGTCTATACTGATTTCTGCGTGTTTTATGTCTGCATCTTAAAATACAGGCATGGAAGCCTCTTAACACTTTTTGTAAGAGGATCTCCTGTTACGCTGAGTGGAAACAACCAGCTGTAGCCACTCAAGGACTACAGTGTGCCATAGGCCAAGGAAAGGCTCCCAGGGAAAGAAAAAAGAATGCAGACGTTTCAAGGACTGATAGACTTGAATGGAAAACAATCTGTTTTGTGGATGTAATAAGGCAGTATCCCTACCTAATGCTTTTTAAGCTCTCTGGGCCACTGCTTCTTAAACTGGAAATCCCCAAATGGGGTCCCCTTAGCTCAGTGTTGGGGTCAAGAAAAATTTGGCCACAGCTAAAAGGTGACCACGGTGGTGCACGCCTTAGTTACCTCTAGACTGGACTACTGTAATGCGCTCTACGTGGGGCTTCCCTTGAAGACGGCCCGGAAGTTACAGCTGGTCCAACGTTCGGCCGCCAGACTAATAACGGGGGCGAGTTACAGGGAGAGATCTACTCCCCTGTTTAAGGAGCTCCACTGGCTGCCGTTCATCTTCCGGTCCCAATTCAAGGTGCAGACCATCATTTATAAAGCCCTAAACGGTTTGGGACCCGCCTATCTCCGTGACCGTATCTCCTACCATAAACCTGCCCGACCTCTCCGATCATCAGGGGAGGCCCTCCTGTCGCCACTACCTATATCTCAGGCTCGCCTTGTAGGAACAAGGGAGAGGGCCTTTTCTGCGGTGGCCCCTCGCTTGTGGAACTCGCTGCCCATTGAAATCAGGCAAGCCCCCACCCTTTTAGCCTTCAGGAAAGATTTAAAAACATGGCTCTTCCGGTGTGCTTTCGGAGAGTAAATGTTCTATGCTACTCCCCCCCGATATTTATCCTCTAGACTGGTTCACTATCAGATGTCCCGTCCCTCGAGGTTTTATTCTGATCCCTTTCTCACCCAGAGTTTTAATTTTTAATCTAGTTTTTTAAATGTAGTATTCATGCGGCCCGCTCGTGTTATATTGCTGTTTTGATCTTATGTTGTACTGTTTATTTTATGTAATGTATTATTTAATTGTATTATGTTATGGTTTATTGTTTTGTCTTGGGCATGGCCCCATGTAAGCCGCCCCGAGTCCCCATTGGGGAGATGATGGCGGGGTATAAATAAAGTTTTATTATTATTATTATATTATTATTTCTGATGGCTAGTCATTTACACAAATCTGATAGCAATAACATGCAGTGTTTACAATGGACTCTGCAGAAAATGCTTCAATAGAGTTCATAAAAAGGAAAATCAGCCTGTTTATCTAGCCTTGTAAATGCTAATTTATTTTCAGTAAATGTTTTATTTTTATGCCTATATACCTAGGGGTCACTTAAAAATTCCTTGGGCATTGAGTGGGAAACATTTAAGAAGCCCTGCGCTAGAACAATTAAGAAAATGTTTCAGAAGTGAACATTTTCAAAGTTTTGTCTCCCATCATAGTTACATTGCCTTTTTTATGCCACTTGCGCAGCAAATGTTAAGTTCAATGGTGGTTAATGGTGATGTTTATTTAGGCCCTGCTGGAGCTGAAATAATCAATGCCCCCTAGGTAAAGGTAAAAGTTTTCCCCTGAAATTAATTCTAGTCGTGTCTGACTCTGGGGGTTGGTGCTCATCTCTGTTTCTAAGCCAAAAAGCCGGTGTTGTCTGTAGAGACCTCCAAGGTCATGTGGCTGGCATGACTGCATGGAGCAATTTTACCTTCCCACAGAAGTGGTATCTGTTGATCTATAATAATAATAATAATACTTGATTTATATGCTTTGTGTGTGTGTGTGTTTGTGCGTGTGTGTGTGTGTATATATATATATATATACGTGTGTGTATGTGTGTGCGCATGCACACACACACACACATGAATATATATAATATTAATATTAATAATAATACTATGTTGTAATACAATGTAATAATGATTGTGGTTCACTATTATAATTGTATATTTATATTACATGCAATATTACTAATAATATTGCAATATAGTTGTATAATATAATATATTGTATGTATATATACTTGTAAACCGCCCTGAGTCCCCTTCGGGGTGAGAAGGGCGGTATATAAATGTCGCAAATAAATAAATAAATAAATAAATAAATAAATAAATAATATATTCCACCCTATCTCCCCAAGGGGACTCAGGGCAGATCACAGTACATAGCAAACATTCAATGCTTTTTGGATATTTCGAATTGCTATGTTTTCGAACTGCTAGGTTGGCAGAAGCTGAGGCTAAAAGTGGGAGCTCATCCTGCTCCCCAGATTCGGACTGTTGACCTTTCAGTCGACAAATTCAGCAGCTCAGCGGTTTAATTTGCTGCGCCATCAGGGGCTCCCTACCCTTGTGTTTATGAAAAACCTTTATTTGGCTGATCTCGTGCTTAAGCTGATATATATTTTCTATCTCTCTTTTGCTCCCATTCCTCACCTTTTACAGATTGCATCGTCTCAGAATCGTGTTTATCTTACTGCTGACAACTTAGTGCTGAATCTACAGGATGAAGGTTTTACTAGGTGAGGAGACTTGTAGAGATCCAAATTACAAAACTTCTTTAGTGGGGTGTTCTTCTGGAGTGGCCCTTAACATGCTACATCTGCTGAATATGATTCAGGACAATGACAATTGTGTGGCTTGTAGGTTGTGTGGAGCCCTCACCAGACTCTCCCTCTCTTCCCCAAAATACAGCCTTGAAATGGCTGCATGTCCCTAGAAACATCTAAAAGGATACTGATAGATCATTTAAAACAGACATGGCAAACTGGTAGGCTGTTAGGAATTGTGGGAGTTGAAGTCCAAAACACCTGGAGGACCCAAGTTTGCCCATGCCTGATTTAAAGCATGTTTTGAGAGGCCATCCAACTTGATCTAAGGCTAAAATGCTCCCTATTTCAAAATCCAAAAGTGATATGGTCATTGCGATTTTTGAAAAGAGATATGTGTTTGGATAATCGAGGTGCAGGGTGAGTGAAAGCAAGGGGAACCTCAAGCAGCTGCCTGCACATGATTTAAGGGAGCTCTGAAAGCACCATTACATCTCTTGGAGGTGGTTGTGAGCAGGAAGCCTTGACATAAGCTGCATTAAGTTTTTTTGGAGTAAGACTAGTATACACCTTATTTTTTGGAGTATTATTCAATCGTACTTGTTCTCTGAAGTATATTAGATTCTCCCCTCACTCTCCTTTCAAGCACACCAAAACTTCCCTTCTCCCTATGATATATAAAACTTTTCTAGATCTAACACTTTTTTTTTCTTCTGTCCCATTTCCCTTCCCCTTCTCTCAACGGATGCAGAGGAAGGTAAGATACACTATTTATTCCATGACTTCATTAGTGGGGAATAGTAAGGCATAGTTCTTGTGTTTTGCCCTCACATTCTAAGCATGGCCGACAACAGCTTGGGACTGGTTGCTCCTGAGTAAAGTAGACCTATAAAAGCAATTGTTGAATGGGGATTCTTCATGTAAATGTAGTTTATTTGTGGTTCTACTCTATTCAGGGTTAACAGGATTTAGACCATAATCATTTTAGTAAATTAAAATACCTTTAAGTGGGTAATAAGCCTTATGGTTCTAGTAGAGATGGGAGTGAAAGAAGAATTATGTGGAAATCGTGAAGTTGCAGAGGATGGGACTGGTGAAAGTTTTTTTTTCCATGTCAGGAGCGACTTGAGAAACTGCAAGTCGCATCTGGTATGAAAGGATTGGCCGTCTGCAAGGATATTGCCCAGGGATGCCTGGATAGTTGATGTTTTACCATCTTGTGTGAGGCTTCCCTCATGTCCCTGAATAGGGAGTTAGAGCTGACAGACAGGAGCTCACCTCGCTCCCTGGATTCAAACCTTTGACCAGTTCTGCTAATATAAGGGTTTTTAACCCATTGCACCACTGGGGGCGCCATTGGAGAAGGTGAAAGGATTGGATTTAGTTTCTTCTGATCCTTGTCCTGAGCAATATCAATGAGAATAAAGTGATAAGTGTTTTAATAATTGGATAAAGAAGCTGCATAAAAAAGTAAATAGAGAAGTGTACAATGGAAGAGTTTTCCTCCCAAGTAGAACTAAGTTGGGAAGAATGAAAAAGTGAGCAAAGCATGTGAAGCAAAGGGTACAAAATGGCACAAACAGGAAAAACTAGAACACAATTGATTTTGTAAGAGCCTTTTGCAAGAAGACATGGTGATCATTGAACTCTTCGTTAGTGAAACCAGGCACCCAAAAGCTATAATTGCTCCGCTTCTCATAATTACATAAACATAGAGCCAGAAGCCTGAATACTTTTGGTAATCCTGGCAAGAGTAAATTTATTTAATCCATGGAATTTACAAAAAAAAAGCTGAGTGACATTCAGTTGGTTCATTGGGTGTCCTTGGTAGAATTCAGCCCAGAAACGAGGTAAATACTCCTACATTTCAACAATGAAAATTGTGTGGACCTCCAGATTTTTTTTTTCTGGACTAGGCCCAACAGCCCTTGCCATCATAGCTAATGAGGAGGAATGTTGGGATTTGCAGTCCCAGCAACATTTGGAGAGCCAGCTGCCATGTCAAGATGACCTTGAGTGAGTTCTTGGTCTCTATATGTTGTGCATGTTTCTCACAGTGCTTTGATATCTTTGTTTTCTGCTTGCAGTGACAGTCTCCTGATAAAGCAGGTGAAAAAATGAATTGGCGACGGCCTCCTAGGACCCTCCAAACAGGGAGCATGGTAATCATGGACAGCCTCAGCAGTGCCCTACACATATTTTCTGCCCATACGCATTCTCCTTGGCCTGGGCATTGTTTTGAGTTCTCATCTTCTATCAATTTCCCAGCCCACCAAGAGTTCTTTCTGACTAATCTGGGTTCTATTCTTGAGAGTTTGACGATGACATGAGGGAGAGACCAACATGGGAAAGAGACTGTGCTCCACTGAACTGGTCCATCTCAACCTAAAGGATTGGGGCCAAGTAGGCAGCAGAGTGGATGCATGAGGCTATCTTCTCTGTGGACTTACATAGACCATATTATTGCTCTCCTCTGCCTGCTGGGCCTGAGTGAAGCCTTATACACAACAAAGGCTGTCATCTCAGTGGGTGTCCCCTCTGCCCTCTATTGAGCATCCTATCTCAGGAATAGGGGGCTGTGTAGCTTCTATAATTGCTGTGTTCATTCATGTAAATTCTATCGCCTTGTAATTCACATCTTTATACAAAATAAAATCAGGTCTAAAATTTACGATACTGGTGTCAGTGTATGTTCATTTTCAAAATGGAAATATGGGAGATGTGTAAAAGAATTTGGGAGATGTATAAAAGAAAAGAAAAAGGGCTGATTTTTTAAATCTCAGTGAGACAGCCTTCTTTGGGAGCCATTACACTATATGTAACAAAAATTGAAAAATATTCTCTTCCTGGTTTGATAGTCTTATTTCCTGTTTAATTGTGCAGTACTTAATTTGAAAGTAGTTGTTATACTCCAGCAACTTCATTTTATGGCTGCCACAAACTATGTTAAATTGGTTGAGACTATGGGATACAGTAGAGTCTCAGTTATCCAACACTCGCTTATCCAACATTCTGGATTATCTAACGCATTTTTGTAGTCAATGTTTAAGTACTGTACTCTTATCAAAATGGGAACACTGGCTTCTCTGAGTAGAGTTGAACCCCACATACCTAGTTTCCAACAGACCTCACAACCTCTGAGGATGCCTGCCATAGATGTGGGTGAAGTGTCAGGAGAGAATGCTTCTGGAACATGGCCATACAGCCTGGAAAACTCACATTAACCCAACTCTTTCTTCCTTGTTCTAAAACTACTGAGAAGAAATCCTACACTGGTACCCAGTTTGGAGCAGGGATTTCCCTCAAGACCAAATTATGTGAGGAAAAAATCCCTGATAGAGTTAGGTACGAGCTGTGCTTCTAAATATCACAGTAACGGCGATAATGGGAAAATACTCACTGCCCCTTGGTGTTACCTTGGCATGCCACAAATTCTGGACCATTTCTGGCAGGTTCCTAGTATGTTCTAAGTTGTATTCTCAGTAGAACTTTGATGGTCAAGCAAGGGACACTGGCTTTTTTAAAGTAGCATCATTTAGATATTACTGTCAATGCTCCAACCACTCCAGTAAAACATAGGCTTCCCTGATTTCATAGGCATAGTCTGGCTCATAATGCTCCAGTTCCATTAGGTCTTGGGTTTCTTTCTGACCAGTATTCCAAGTAGTGGTTTTAACCTGGAAAGCCCTTAGTAATTTGAACTGAATTATGTTAAATCACTACAGGAATGTGTCCATGAATTGCAGAAATTGAAAGGAGGGAAGGAAGAGGCTGATCCATGATAAGGGACTTCATTGGAATACTGTCCACACTACTTTGGCCACATAATGAGAAGACAGGAAAGCTTGGAGAAGGTCATGATGCTGGGGGAAATGGAAGGAAAAAGGAAGAGGGGCCAACCAAGGGCAAGATGGATGACTGGTATCCTTGAAGTGACTGGCTTGTCCTTGAAGGAGCTGGGCCTAGCGATGGCCAACAGGGAGATCTGGAGTGGGCTGGTTCATGAAGTCACGAAGAGTCGGAAACAACTGAACGAATAAACAACAACAACCACACTAAGATTTGTCTGCCACCAAGCTAAATGTATTTTTGGGCCAAGCAAATGACTTTCGTACTTGTCTTTATGTTCTATGTGTTGAAATTTATACAACATTTTAAACTCTTCATTCTTACTGTCTTGCAAAAATTAGCCAGACTAAAATTTAAAATGTGCAGCATTTTTCAATCTTACCAATACCAGGCAATTTTTAATCAAGGTAATGCAGAAGAATTTTTCTCTCCATTGAAACTGAAGGAGTTTGTGTAACATGTCAAACTAAGCATTGGACTACAACTTCTGAGACCAGGGCTTGAATCCCCACTGGCCATAGAAACCAGTTGAGTGACCTTGGGCAAGTCACACACTCTCAGACTCAGAGGACGGCAAAGGCAACCCCTTCCAAACAAATTTTGCCATACAGGTTTGCTTTAGGATCAACTATAAGTCTGAAATATGGTAACGAAGGCACCTAGTAAATGTAAACTCTTGGGGGGGGGGGGGGGAATATGCAAAGATATGGACATCTCTGATATTAATATTGCGTATCCTTGTAGTTTTGCATGCTGATTTATTAGAGAACACTGAATGGTTGTGCCCATTAACTCGGGAGCATTTGTGTTGTTTGGCACTGATAGGTCAACGTAGAGTGCACTGACATGCTTCACTATTTATCGGATCCGAACATGTTTGCAACTCGAAACAAAATGAAGCTCTAGGAGGCTAGAAGAAGTGGAAAGACATTCCTTCTGGGATGTGTTGTTTACAAGGAACTTTAATGGTAAAACTCCTGCTATGGCCCAGTTCCATTCCCAGTGTTTTTCCCAGGGAACCATGGTGGTGCAATAGGTTTGTGCTGTCCGAACTGCTGACCTGAAAATCTGAAGGTCAGCAGTTCGAATTAAGGTGAGCTCCCGTCTGTCAGCTCCAGCTTCTCATATGGGGACATGAGAGAATTCTCCCAGCAGGATGATAACACATCCGGCCTGGGCAACATCTCTATAGACGACTGATTCTCACACCAGAAGCGACTTGCAATATATTCTCAATTCGCTTCTGACACAAAAAAGTGTCTTTCCCATCCATGTGCAACACAAAAATCCAATAGTGGTGACAAGGACACAATCTTTCAAAGTCTGCAAATGAATCCAAAATCTAGTTTATTTACAAAATAAAGGAAATCAATCTACTTGACTAGAAAACCATCCATTATTTACAAATTGCAGTGGGAATATCTGGTGGCAAAGCAGTGAGTGTTGGACTTTTTCAGAAGGCAGTGATGCACAAACCAAGACTAGTATTGACCCGTCAGGCAAAGTTTCAAACAAGCAGCAAAAAAGGAATTGGATCAGAAAAAATGTTGAAACTATGGAGCGAATATTTAATCAAAAGCAGCATATGCAGGTTTTGGACCTGACGAGGCCCGGTACCTAGGCTGACCTAGGATAAATAGAATTGGGAGCCCATGGTGGAGGAAAGAGATATGGGCATGAGTATGTATACTGGGAAAGAACAACTAACACATTGTCAGCTCTCAAGTATGCCTTTTGAAGAGAAAAACTGTAAAACGGATTCAGTGGTACATGAGGCTGGCAATTTCTCAATATCCCAGTTTATGCACATGCTGAGAATGAGGGTTTCAGGGCTCCCAATCCGCATATAAAGAGGCTCATAGGCAGCTAGCAAGATGGGTGAATCAAAAGAAGCAGAGGAACACATTCATTCGTAAAAACAAGGTGCCATGCAAGTTTCCCACCGCAAGAACCAAAATGTCTTCATCTGGTGCTCCCAATTTGAAAACATCTTGGGGTTTTCCTATCAAGGAACAAGACAATTGATGTCTGTTGGGACTTGGGTGGCATTACTTTTTCTTCAAGGAGCCCTTGGGTTTTTTCTCTTTCCCCAAAGGCTTTGTCCCTTTTTCCTCTTTCTTGGCTTTGGCTTTATCTAAATTCTCATAGAGGGTTGGTTCCTCCTTTTGCCTGTGGAAGGAGAAATGAAGAAAGAAGGATCATGCTCATCAAACAGCACTTAGGAGAGCGCCACAAGGCCACAACATACCGAAAATGGGAAATAAAGAGGAGATTTGCCATGGATTGGGAATGGGGCAGAGAAGGGAAGGTTTCATAGGAGCCCGAGGGGCCGGCTAGGCTCATTCATATAGTGTCAAACCATATCCAAACTACTTGAGAGAGGCATGCTAAAAGTGCCTGTAGTATAAACGCATTTTCCCACTTTCAATACAAGCATTCATAGGTAAAGGTAAAGGTTTTCCCCTGACATTAAGTCTAGTTGTGTCCGACTTTGTGGACTGATGCTCATCTCCATTTCTAAGCCGAAGAGCCAGCGTTGTACGTAGACATCTCCAAGGTCATGTAGCTGGCATGACTGAATGGAGCGCGTTACCTTCCCGCCAGAACGGTACCTATTTATCTACTCACATTTGCATATTTTCAAATTGCTAAATTAGCAGAAGCTGGGGCTAACAGTCATGCCGGCTACATGACCTTGGAGGTGTCTACGGACAACGCCGGCTCTTCGGCTTAGAAATGGAGATGATCATCAACCCTCAAAGTCAGACACAACTAGACTTTAGTGTCAAGGAAAAATTTTTTTACCTTTACTCATGAATGCTTGTATTGAAAGTGGAAAAATGCGTTTACACTAGCATGTCTCTCTCAATATGATATGATATGATAGAACCAATTAGAAAATGAGTTTTGCGGCAAGACTGGTTCAAGTCTGGAAACAAAAAAACGTACCTACCATCGACGATTGGATTATAAAATTATTTGACATAATCCAAATGGACAATCTGACTCAAAAACTAAGAGATGTGAAGGAAAATACGGACTGATCAGGCTTTAGAAACTTCATTCGAAAGGACGGATATACACTAGCAATAGACTTATCTGACATATGAAAATATTTTAAAATATCAAGACCTTTTTTTCCATCACTCTTGTCTCACTATCCCTGAAAAATGTTTTCCTCGCTTTCAATGTACTTAACACTAATAATATAATAAAAATTACTAAAAAAAAGAAAGAAAGAAAGAAAATGAGTTTGTACTCCTGGTGTTTTGTTGATTTTTAGGAAGGTGGGTTGCCAAAAATTTGAAGAGTGAGGCATTTGTCATGGCTGCATTGGGAAAGGCATAAATTGATCTAGTCTGATGTGTACAGAGATTACTAAAATGCAGGCAAAACGTCAGGAGAAAATGCTGCTAGAACACGGCCATCCGGAAACCACACAACACCCTAATGATTCAGGTTGTGAAAGCCTTCAACAATACAGAGAATGTTTGGGAAACAGCCATGCTATGATCAATCACTGCTGCTGTCAAAATGTTATACCTTGCCCTCATTACATTTGTGTTCGCTATCCTTTGCCTACAACTACATAAGATAAATAACCATTGAATTCTTACTTGGAGGATTTTCGTGAAGCTTTTGCATGGGAGGTCTTCTGTGCAGGTGGGTAGGTAATATTCCCATATTCAGACTCATTTGGTCTTCCTTTCTGAGACTGCAGCAAAAAAAACAAAACATGGAGTGGGTCATGCTTGGTGTTCCACTGCTGTGCTTCCTTACAAACACAACAACAGGAATGAGAGAGAGAATACACACATTGCAATGCCTAGGGGGGACTAAGTCTGAGAATCTGGCTCTGAATTTTCAGCAGTGCTGCACAGGCCGGGACAGCTCATCTCCAACCCTTTCTCCTTCATAAAGCATGCTGATATGACAGGACAGCTGAGTGACGTGCTCCATACCTGCATGACATCCAACTTCTTCTTGGTGGTCTCTATAAACTGGCAAATGGCCATATAGATGAACTTGTACTGAGCTTCAGTCTGCACCATTCCCGAGCGCTGGGACCGGACCATCTGAATAACTTTTGGGATATCTATATCACAGTCCAGCCCTAGAACGAAATGAGGAAAACGAAGAAGAGGGTGAAGCAGCAGCAATGGAAGACATATATATGTCAACAAAGATGTAAATCTCACAGAGCATATCTATGCACAGTCCCAAGAAAGTGGTATAGACAAGAAAGTTCACTGTATCATATCATGGTTTGCAAATGCACTGTGCTGTGTGTGTTAAACTGGAAAATGAAGTGCATGAAGCCGATTGGCTGAGCCTGCAAAGACCTGGGATTGATTTGATACAGTTTCTGTTCTGCTGCTGCAGAACCAATTTGGACAATTTTCAATGCTGACTGAGTACTGCTGGTGAAGAGAGCGGTGTACTCAGAAAGGCCTTGCTATTTTAAGGCCTGTTTGCTGCTGAGAAGAGGGTGAAGAACCAGGACTGTATTCTTCTCTGAAGCAGATTTGTGGACTGAGAAAGGACCAGTTATGACTGTGGACTTCTGTAAGTGATCAGAGGGAACATTGTAAATACAGTAGAGTCTCACTTATCCAACACTCGCTTATTCAACATTCTGGATTATCCAACGCATTTTTGTAGTCAATGTTTTCAATACATTGTGATATTTTGGTGCTAAATTCGTAAATGCAGTAATTACTACATATCATTACGGCGTATTGAACTACTTTTTCTTTCAAATTTGTGGTATAACATGATGTTTTGTAAAATCATAACCTAATTTGATGTTTAACAGGCTTTTCCTTAATCTCTCCTTGTTATCCAACATATTCGCTTATCCAACATTCTGCCAGCCCGTTTACGTTGGATAAGCGAGACTCTACTACTGTTTTTTGATCTCTTGGAATCAGTAAAATTCCTGTATTGTTGTTCTGCAAACTGAGTGGCATGTTATTGTTCTGCGGGTGACCCTGGATCGTGGGCACACGTAAGAGCTTCCATTTATCATCATCAATCTGTAACATATCATTGTTCCAAACCAAACACAAGCTGGCCACAACAGTAGCAGTAACAGCAACAGCTTTGAGGATAGAGAGGGAGAAAATCTTTTAGACCTCTTTTATATCTCTCCCATTTCACACAGACTACATGGCTTGAGGGTTAATAAAACTGAAAGCTGAGGATTCCTGTGCAACCTTGGGAAGTAATACTCTGTTTGCAAAGGTGACGTTCTCTTGCTCATCACCTACAAGCAGACTGAAAACACTTTGCCATACATTTGGAAAGAAAGAGTGAGGGTGGTCAGTTGCAGAAGCTGTTTGAGGGACCAAGAACTGGGCATTAATAGATGCCTGGCTCATATCTCCCAGGATAGAAGAGACAGGCGAAATCTCAGTTACAGTATCATATAGAGGATATTGAATCTGATGTAAACTGTTTTTTGATGTATATGTTTATATTGTAAGCTGACCTGAGTCCCCTGATGGGTGAGAAGGGGGAGGGTTAGAAGTGATGTAATAAAATAAATAATAAATAATAAATAAAATAATATTATGCACTTAGTGCTCCCCTTGAGGTAAAGTTAAAGATAATGGTTTTTTCCCCTGACATTAAGTCTAATCGTGTCCGACTCTGGGGGTTGGTGCTCCTCTCCATTACTAAGCCAAAGAGCCGGCGTTGTCCATAGACACCTCCAAGGTCATGTGGTTGGCATGACTGCATGGAGCGCCATTACCTTCCTGCCGGAGCGGTACCTATTGATCTACTCACATTTGCATGTTTTCAAACTACTAGGTAGACAGAAGCTGGGGCTAAGAATGGGAGCTCACCCTGCTTCCCAGATTTAAACTGTCAACCTTTCTGTCAGCAAGTTCAGCAGCTCAGTGGTTTAACCCACTGCACCACCAGGTGCTCCAGTGCTCCCATTAAGGAAATGAAATATGTACAACCATGTCTATAACCAAAAATGGATATATTTGCATTATGAACTATTGTATTTATCATATTCCATTACTCATCTCCATCTTTCCTAAGTACAATGAAATCTCGACTTGTAAGCGACCCAATGTACACGTTTTTGAGATACGAGCTTGCAATTCTTTCCTCTTCAGGGCCATTCTCCCATACCATAAATTCCCTGATACTACAGACTTTAATGAGGAGGCATTTGTCCTCCTGTCAATACTCTGCCTCTAACTATATAGGTAAAGGTAAAGGTTTCCCCTGACGTTAAGTCCAGTCATGTCCGACTCTGGGGATTGGTGCTCATCTCCATTTCTAGGCCGAAGAGCCGGCATTGTCCATAGACATCTCGAAGGTCATGTGGCCAGCATGACTGCATGGAGCGCTTTTACCTTCCCGCCGGAGCGGTACCTATTGATCTACTCACATTTTGCATGTTTTCGAACTGCTAGGTTGGCAGGAGCTGGGGCTAACAACGAGCGCTTATTCTGCTCCCGGGATTTGAACCTGGGACCTTTTGGTCCACAAGTTCAGCAGCTCAGCGATTTAATACACTGTGCCTCCTATACTATTGGAGAAGCTCCATCCTTCAGTCATGCAAAGGGAGGAGGCAACCTGGCCTTCTCGCTCGCTCTCTCTGCCCTAAATGAGATAACGTTTTCAGTCTGCATAGCTAACATAAAGTCCATATGGCATGGATTCATCAGAGAGATGTGGAAAAGCAGTGGACTCACCTTTTGTGGAGATCATATCCACAATCATATCAATGACAATGATGGTCCCAGTGCGACCAATTCCAGCGCTGTGTGGAGAGGCACAAGACGGGCATTAGGAGCACGACAATGCATTCGGAACCGTGTGCAGCTTAGAATTGCCCTTCATATTTTGAAATTAAGGTTTAGTTAGTACAGGGTTTTGTTTAATGACTAGTTACAGAAAGGTACATCCTTAGTGGAGAAAAGCAACCCAGTGATTCCAGTCATGAATGCCTTCGATAACACACTGAGTCCACTGTATTCCCCATTAAAGAATGTTGCTTTACAGATGTTAACAGGTGGTAAAGAGGACTTCTGTACCCTCAATATAATGAAACAAACTAATTGTCTTTTAATAGTAACCTGTGATCCACCTCGGGCCATGAGGAGAGGCGGGTATGAAAGAAAATTATATTATTATATTATTGACACAATGACATAATATGACACAGCAAACAAGATAGATATGCTGGATTTCGTATCACAAAATCACAAGTTGAAAACTTCCCAAGCGTTTAGGACTGTGTGATGTATTTTTGGATGATGCACGCAGATCCCAGTAGGGTGGCCTTTTGCAGTTGGCAGATCGTAATTTTGTCAATGTTTATTGTTTCCAAATGCCGGCTGAGATCTTTTGGCACAGCACCCAATGTGCCAATCACCACCAGGACCACCTGTACTGGTTTCTGCCAGGGTCTTTGAAGTTCAATCTTGAGGTCCTGATAGCGGCTGAGTTTTTCCTGTTGTTTTTCATCAATCCGACTGTCACCTGGGATGGCGACATCAATAATCCAAACCTTTTTCTTTTCCACAACTGTGATGTCTGGCGTGTTGTGTTCCAGAACTTTGTCAGTCTGGATTTGAAAGTCCCACAGTATCTTTGCGTGTTCATTTTCCACGGCCTTTGCAGGTTTGTGATCCCACCAGTTCTTTACTGCTGGGAGGTGGTACTTGAGGCATAAGTTCCAATGAATCATTTAGGCCACATAGTTGTGCCTCTGTTTGTAGTCTGTCTGTGTGATTTTCTTACAGCAGCTGAGGATATGATCAATGGTTTTGTCACCTTCCTTGCACGGTCTGCATTTTGGGTCATCAGCTGATTTTTCGATCTTGGCCTTAATTGCATTTGTTCTGATGGCTTGCTCCTGGGCTGCAAGGATCAGGCCTTCTGTCTCCTTCTTCAGTGTCCCATTCGTGAGCCATATTATTATTAATATTATTATATAACACCATCCTATTAAAACAAGCTAAATATTTGCCTTTGTTTCTGCAGCATTACATTGCTGGGTCATTTTCCACTTATGATCAGCAATAATCCCAAAGCTTTTTTTCACATGTACTGCTGCTAAGACAAGTATCCCCCATTCTATGCCTGTGCATTTGATTGTTCTAGCCCAGGCATGAGCAAACCTCGGCCCTCCGGTTGTTTTGGACTTCAACACCCACAATTCCTAACAGCCCACTGGCTGTTAGGAATTATGGAAGTTGAAGTCCAAAGCACCCGGGGGGCCAACGTTTGCCCATGCCTGTTTTAGCCTAAATGTAGAATTCTTCGTTTGTCTCTGGGCTGGTCTAAGTGTCAACACTTGTGCGGTCTAAACACTGTTACTTTCCTCTCTCAGTTAATGACATATGTATTCCACCATTGTCTACAAGAAGAAGCCGATTTGCAAAGTGATCGGTTCTGAAAAGAGAAGTACTTCGGACCTTGGGCTCTATTGTGTGTGCACAACACTTATGAGGTGAGGAAGACCTGTCTATTTGAACTGAGAAGGTAAAAAAATGGAAATGCTAAAGTTTCTCTTGCCATCATCATTCTCTTCCTGCATCATAAAGAACATAACTATTAAGTCTTTGGAGCAGAGTTGTTTGCAGGAAAACTGAAATCACAAGTAGGACACTGTGTTACCTTCCAGATTGGCTTTCTGACCATTCTATGGATTCCATAATCAGCAAAAGACTAATCCCTCAACATTTGTGCTAATCAGTTGGCTTACCTGCAGTGTACTACAATGGATCCAGCCGCAGGGATGCTTTCTTGCTTCTGGTTGATTTGGTCAAGGAAGCCAAGAACTCCTCCAGGTTCACTGGGAACTCCATGGTCAGGCCAGCTCAGGTATTGGTAATGCCAAATGTCTCTCACTGCTTCTCCCTAAACAACAACAAGGGCAACTTTATAGCCTCATACAGCAGAAATCTGCTACTCCCTTTGTCTCTTGTCCTCTCCTCTCAGTACACAGTAATGTCATGCTGTAATTACTGTATTTACAAATTTAGCACCAAAATATCATGATATATTGAAAACATTGACTACAAAAATGGCTTGGATAATCCAGAAGCTTGGATAAGGAAGGCTTGGATAAGTGAGACTCTACTGTATATGGTCAGTGTAGCCTCACAGCTCAATGCAGTTAAACGGCATTATATGACTCTCCACTGACCATATAAAGCAGTTTTAAAATCGTCCTGCCTGAATGAACAAGAATAGCTCTGCCTGCGTGAAAGGGGTTTTTGGAGATATGGAATAAGCCACAAGGAAATTGGTAGACTTTGTTCAACTGCACAGATGTTCATTAAAGTCTGTTAAAATAATTCACTTTATTAGATTCCCAACAACTCCACAAATCACAACTCTGCAATTATAATTATTCCTAGGTAAAGGTAAAGGTTTTCCCCTGACATTAAGTCTAGTCGTGTCTGACTTTGGGGGTTGGTGCTCATCTGTATTTCTAAGCCAAAGAGCCGGCGTTTTCCCTAGACATCTCCAAGGTCATGTGGCCAGCATGACTGAATGGAGCGCTGTTTACCTTTCCGCCAGAGCGGTACCTATTGATCTACTCACATTTGCAAGTTTTCAAACTGCTAGGTTGGCAGAAGCTGGGGCTAACAGTGGGAGCTCATCTCGCTCCCCAGATTCGGACCACCGACCTTTCAGTCAGCAAGTTCAACAGCTCAGTGGTTTAACTCGTTCTGCCACTGGGGGCTCCTATAATTATTCCTACACTTCAACAAACTAGTTATTTTAAGATCCTTCTGGTTTGAAATGGCATTGTGATTTCTTGTGTCACAGGCCCCTTCTACACTGCCATATAATCCAGATTGTCAAAGCAGGTAATCCACATTATCTGATTTGAACTGGATTATATGAGTCTACACTGCCGGATAATCCAGTTCAAAGAAAATAATCTGGATTTTATATGAGAGTGTAGAAGGGGCCCCAGCAGCTCTGCTAAGGCATTTGTAAGGTCAGGCAAATTATGACGTACAGGTTCATATTCAAATCCATGACAAAAGGAGCTGTTACTGGAACCAACTATATTGCAGAACCAGGAAAACTTTAACCTCATGTCTGATGCCCTGACCTAAAAGTGCCCCGCAAACCACCACCACCCTTATATGGACACATTTTAAATCATTTAAAACTATTTCCTGATTTGTTAGCAATACCACAAGACTGTTGGTTAACTTCCCAAAACTTTCTCTTGCATACTTCTGCTGGCAACTTCCCAAGACTAGCAATTGTATTACTTACATCATCGATGGGTGAGATACGGAGCTGTCGGAGTTTATACTCAAGGGCGTCATGTTCTCCAAAGTTTTCCACTATATATGGTCTATATTCTTTGCTGCTTCCCACCTCTGGCCAGTAAGGGACACATTTGTTCTAGAAGGGAACACATTTTCCTCAGGTTAAATGTTTACATAATTTTTGGGAAATCCAAACAAGTTTTAGCAAGTCACATACACAGTTGGGAGACAGAGGCAGCTGGCCGGACCTTTCACATCACCCCTATAGCATTTCCACTAAAAGCTGATTCAGTTTTTCCCATTCACCACCATGCATCTGAAGCCTAGCATTTAGGAATAGGTGTGAATGGCAGGTAAATGGTGGACAAAGAAGGTTAATATCAAACCGTTAAACATTTCCCTGCTCTATCTGATCACCTGTCTGTATTGCTTTGCAACAAAGTCACCCTGAGCTTTTGTGAAGTCTTGGCTCTGCCTTTCCTCTCCTTTGCTTCGGTTCCCTCTGTTTAGGTTTCCCAGTAGTGTAGATGCCTCCATTTGTATTAGTTTTTGGGTGGAGCTTAAAAATTCCCTTAGAGGCCAGACTTAGTTGGTTTAGTCCATTTGTCTGCACAGAGCTTTCTTGCTAGGGCCTCCTTTCTTTCTGCAAGAGAGCTTCAGAGTTTAGAGGCGTGGATATTGTCTGGAAATCCTAGGCCCTAGCAATCCAAAACAGGCATTCTTAGCACTAATAAACTCTTCATATACCATCAGTCCCAGTGACAACAGAAGCTTGCAGTCAACCCAAGTTTCACAAAGTAGAAGACCGAGTCCTTCGCTTTACATCAGAGGCAAAAGACTTTCAAGGATCCCAGAGAGATGACTGCAACCAGCAAAATCTCCTTTTGTAATGTATTGTTTTAAGCTATCTTTCAATAGCTTAATTCTTTATTCATCTTGTTTTCAGGAAACCCGTTTTAGTTCACTTTCATCTTGCCTAAAGTGCCCCTGTATGTTAAGGGTCTTGACCTTAATAGAAGGTATATAGATAACCCCCGAGTAAAGCCAGACACTATAGTTTTCCCAAAGGCTCGGTTGTGCCATCACAGCTTTTATGTCTTTCCTGTACTTAGCTGCTTAGCTACTAAACTCTATGATTAGCAACATTTCTCGGGAGAGTTTGAACATTACTGCAGGAGATGAAGACAAAAGAAGCAAATGATAAAGTATATATTGTGAAGGCAGATGGATGACCAGATAGGACTACTTTTGGGGGACAAGGGCCTCTACTCACTCTTCCTTTCTCCACCTCCCGGGTGGTCATCACAATGATGCGTGAATTTTCTTGCCACACCATTTGCCAGAAATCATTGATGGTGGCCTCCAGGCAACCTTGGCTAGCAATGTACGTTTTGGTGCACTCTTCGGGGCTAACCATTGTGTTCTGCAAAGAATCAGAAACGTCAGGAATTGTTGAAAGCTTTCATGGTTGGAATCACTGGGTTGCTGTGAGCTTTATGGCCATGTTCCAGAAGCATTCTCTCCCCATGTTCCTGCATCTATGGCAAGCATCCTCGGAGGTTGTGAGATCTGTTGGAAACTAGGCAAGTGGTGTTTATATAACTGTGGAATTTCCAGGGTGGGAGAAAGAACTTTTGTCTAACAACCACCATGTCAGACTACACAGAGAAGCCATTGAAATCCACAAGCATGTGGACAATTTCAACACAAAGGGAAACCATGAAAATGAACAAAATATGGCTACCAGTAGTAAAAAAAAACTCTAAAATCTGGACAGTAAATAAAGAACAACACTCAAAGGACAGGGGAATTCCAGACAAGAAACAATCAGGGTCAGCTAGCACCACCCAACAAAGGATTCCCCCAAGCAGGAAGCAGCCAGGCTTTGAAGCCGCTAGGCTATTCAATGCTAATCAAGGTCATCTATTGCAATATTCAGACAAGAGTTCTTTCTCCTACCCTGGACTTTCCACAGATATACACGGAAACCCACTTACCTAGTTTCCAACAGACCTTACAACCTCTGAGGATGCCTGCCATAGATGTGGGTGAAACGTCAGAAAAGAATGCTTCTTGAATATGGCCATACAGCCCAGAAAACTCACAGTAACCCAACATCAGGAGCTGCTTTCCAATTATGGGTGTTTTTCTTGTGAACGCTAAATGTTTTGTCAAGCAAAGTTATGAAAAACAATGAGTACCACAATTAAAGTAACTTTTGTAAGAAAACATTGCAGCAAACAACAACAATGCACTATTTTAACCAATGATAACAAATAGCAGTTTAGAAGGAACTGTCCAAGTCAGTCAGATGACTGGTGTATGTTGTTGGTACTGACAGGTAGAATCATAAAATCATAGAGTTGGACGAGACTCCATGGGCCACCCAGTCCAATTCCCTGCCACTCATGGTTTGTTTTGTCAGAAATATTAAAAAAAAATAACTAGATATTTTTAATTACAAAAATGTGAGGGTTAAATAAGCTAGTGTCATCCTGAGGAGAGTGAATTAGGCCTTTGTGTGAGAAGGCTTGGTGTGAGAATGAGTAGCTTCGGTAAGATAAGCCCCAGTGTGAAGGCTGCTGTGTAAGTTCGGTGTGAGAGGAGGCTCTGTGAGAGCGAAGCTGTTTATCTGCATGAGAAAGAAGCCCAGCATGAAATTAAAGAAGCTGGAAGCAAAGAGACAAAAAAGGGAGTATAAAGAAATTTATTTGTGTTATGGGAACCTTGTTTTTGTAAAAAGTACAACCATATTATTTTGCTACAAAGAAAAGCCTCCAAAAGAAGAGATAACATTGTGTCTTTTTGTTCTTTTTATCACTTTTGGCTTCTGGTGCTGGGTCACGCCGCTGCTAATACGTTACGCTGCTATATATTTATGGAAAGAGTCTTTTGTTAATAAACCCACTCACCCAACAAGCTTTTCCTGACGAAGATTCAGGCTAGATCTACACTTCCATATCATCTAGTTTTTGAATCCAGATGATCTGATTTGAACTGGATTATATGAGTCTATACTGCCATATAATCCAATTGAAAGCAGATAATCTGGATTCAAAAACTGGATATATGCAGTGTAGATAGGGCCTCGGACAAAACAGTCAAGAATTGGAGCCTCAGTATTTCTTTCTGCCGGACATGGCAGGAGACTCTTTTCCTCACCTTGATGTAGTTGGCGTTGATATAATCTGATCCAGCAACATTCCCATCTCTGTCTTGGAGGACGACACGGGAGTGGTCAACTAGAAGAGCAGAGTTAACATGTCATTAAAGAAACATTGCCTTTGGGTAAGGTAGCATCTACAAGCTGAGTAGTAAAAGGAAGCCATATATTCGAACTGATCTTTGCAAATCATCTCTTAGGGCCCTTCCGGACAGGCCCTATATCCCAGGATCTGATCCCAGGTTTTCTGTTTATCCCAGAAAACCTGGGATCAGATCCTGCCTGGAAGGGCCTGCAGTTTCTTAATCTCACTGGGCTATTTTGTCATATAATCCATATATATCAAGCTCACAGAAAACTCTCAGCAACCCACTGTTAGAACAATCTTTGGTCAAATTACGCAACAGAATCAACAGCGTGCCATGTATGAACCACTCCAAACTCCAAACTTTCAATCCTTCATTTGGAGGAGGACTTTCCATCCAAGACTTTGTCTCTGTGACAATGTACTACAGTAGAGTCTCATTTATCCAACACTCGCTTATCCAACATTCTGGATTATCCAACGCATTTTTGTAGTCAATGTTTTCAATACATCATGATATTTTGGTGCTAAATTTGTAAATACAGTAATTACTACATAGCATTACTGCGTATTGAACTACTTTTTCTGTCAAATTTGTTTTATAACATGATGTTTTGGTACTTAATTTGTAAAATCATAACCTAATTCGATGTTTAATAGGCTTTTCCTTAATGCCTCCTTATTATCCAACATATTCGCTTATCCAACATTCTGCTGGCCCGTTTATGTTGGATAAGTGAGACTCTACTGTACTTCAGTTCAGAGCATTTGCTTGTTTGAAACACTGAACAGACAATACTTCTTGCTGAAATGCTAAGGTCATTCTGTCAGCCTCTGTGGCAAGAGACCAGTTCAAAACTCACATGGCAAAATGTTCTTATAGCGGTTCTTGCACTTATTTTCTGGTCTTTGTCCCTCATTCCGTTCATGCAAATTCTTAGTCTCCTGTTTCTGCAAGCTCTGCAAAAGAAAGGGGTGGAGAAGAAGGATATTTAGGAAAAAGAGAGGCTCACATGGCACTTTGGAAAGTGGGAGAGGAAACATAAATGTTAAATACGAGGCTCATAGGCAGCTAGCAAACATAAATGTTTGGAATCAATGTCCAAGTTCTGCTTAGGAACGTGAGGTGATAGCGGCATCATCAGCATAGTGCAATAAGGGGATTCTCCTTATTCCAAGCTTGGGGAGATGTCCAATAAGATTTCTTCCAGATCATTGATGAATATATTAAACAAGATAGAGGCAAGTCACTTCCTATTGGGAAAAGGTTTGGTTTGGAAGCTAAACCATTCAAGTGGATCCAATTTGGCTCCCACACTTACCTCGGGAACATCAGAAAGTAAAAACAAATCGGAGCTTTAAAATGGGAGCCCACAAAAACATCACCAGGATCCCCATTCTGTCGGTGAGCCACTCTCCTCTCACGTCAAGCGCAACTCTCTACTTACATCAAACTCCTCCCAGAAGCCACCTTTGGCTGCCTCTTCTATTTGGCTCCTCTTGTTGAGCATTTGAACCCGGTCTTCAATGTCAGCTGCATTCACCCGGGTGGCATTAAAAGGCTGGAGGAAGGGAGAAGCACAAAGAAATATGTGGTTCAAAGAAGTAGCTTTTCCAAGCCAGAAATAAAAGGTAGGAATCAAAGGACAGGGCTTTCTGGCATGTCACAATATAGACTGGTTCATCCCTGTCCATGCATTGCTTTGTATGGTTCCAGCTGAGACCTTCATCCCACCCTTGCCCTGCCTCACCCAGGCTGGATCTACACTGCCATAGATTGACAAAGCAGATAATCCACATCTTCTGCTTTGAACTGGATTATATGAGTCTACACTGCCATATAATCCAGTTCAAAGCAGATCACCTGGATTTTATACAACAGTGTAAATCCAGCCTAAGGCTGCATCTATTTCACTATAGAATTAATGTATTGTTGAAGGCTTTCATGGCTAGAATCACTGCAACCCAGTTGTATCTTGCCTTGGTCATTTATCCAAAATTTCACTTGGTTTAAATCTGCTATTGCTCTGGTACATACAAGTAGTAAATGGTTTCTATATTACCTTGAACACACACACTTTTGCTTCTCCTCTCTCTAATTTAATTTGTATGTTAGTTTTTTATATTTACCTGTCTTAAATACACATAGGATCCAGAAGCCTCTTCAATGCCAGCCTTCTTAAAATGATCCACGAGGTCAGACAAATTGCTGAACTTTTCTGGGCCACCGATTGTGTACTTTCCTTTCTAAAGGAAACAATACCGAATATTAATTTTCTTAGGATATTGTCAAGACTAACATAAATGAATCTAGGGCCATTTAGCAACAATAACATGTCGGCTCTCCTGATCAAGCCCCCATAAAGTTAATAGGAACTACAGCTACTCCTCTTCTTACAAAGTTCCCATTTTCTTGCACAGAAAAAATGTCCTGGAGAAGCCTGGCAACAAACCTCAATATTCAATACAACTTATTCACAGCAATTTATTCACCTGAAAGGGGTGTAAGGGAATCCAGGATGTTTAGAATAGGAAATTTCAATATAACCATTTAAAATGTACATATCTAAAACCATAAATTATGTGTCCAGGCTTCAACCGTCATTAGTTCTAGCCAGCCAATGTTCTTGATTTTTTTATGTTGAAGGTTTCTAAGCGACACCATAAAACAACATTCTAAATATCATAGCATCAACCATCCTTACATCAATCAAATATTTTTCTTTTCAGTGAGGTAGAATGGTATGGATGAAGGAACCTACTTTTTGTTCTGGCTACTCTGTTAAAATCAGAGAAAGCAAAGAAACAATGAGGGCCATCATAAATTGCCATCGAGAGCTAAACTAGAGAAAACACCAATTTTCTAGATTAATTATAAAACTGACTGGGGAGATATCTACCTTTGTTAGGACATCAAATCTCAAGATGTCCCCAGATGTCTTTCAGAAAGTTCCTCTGGAGTGAAAACTGAGGATGGTAGGACAGAGTCAAAACAGAAGTCTAGTTTCTGCTTGGCTTGAAGTTGTTTCTTTTGTTGACTATTTTGCCACAAAAAACCAACCCTAATTTCCTTGGGCTCCATACTGAGACCGGGCACAATGATAGTCCTTAGATGGTAGCATCTGCCCACACTTTGCCTCCTGATTTGCCAGATTCTGTCTTTGGTTTTCAGTCTAAAGATGGCAGAAGGAGACCTAGGAAAGCACATCACAGACAACTTCCATGGCAAATGAATCCAGGATCCTTTCTGGGACTCTCTTTCCTTTCTGTTCAAAATACAAGGAATGCTTTATGGGATACATCTTCTCAGGCCTTTGCCTCTCTCCCTATATTAATATGTTTTTCCTCATTCAACCAATTCTACATGTTTCAGCCACATCTACGGCAGGCATCCCAACCTCTGAGGATGCCAGCCATAGATGTGGGCAAAAGTGTAAAATGACCTACTGATGATGATACGTATGTAGAAGTATGTTCTTTGTTTGTCTGTATTCCAAAAATGTATAAATAGAGGAGGACAACTCTTTGTCCTCACTCTAGTGCTTTTTGGAGTAGAGTCAATTCCAGCTGGTATTCCTTAAAAACAAACCTTTCTTTTTTAAACCTCTAAAAGGATTTCTGTTGGTATTATTTCTCCTATCGGCCACAACATACTAACTAAATAAATGAGATGGACAGGGGTCTTGATCATTTCCAAATTTGGAAATATGGTAGTGAGGTCCCATCTACACTGCCATATAACCCAGTTTCTGAATCCAGATTATCTGCTTTGAACTGGATTATGTGGCAGTGTATACAGTGTTCCCTCACTACTTCGCAGTTCACTTTTTGCAGATTCGCTGTTTTGTGGTTTTTCAATAAACTCTAATAGACTATTATAAATAATTAAAAAATTACTATTTACAGCCTAAGAAAGGAAAGAAGGAGAAGCCAAAGGGAGAGAAAAGGAGCCCAAGCAGCAACAGAAAAAGAAGGAGGTGATTTATCAACACACAATTGGTTGATAAAAACTTAAAATAGTGTATAACTACTAAAATAATGTATAAATATTAAAATAAATATAGTGTCCCTACTTTGCGGATTTTCACTTATTGCGGGTAATCCTGGAACCTAACCCCAGCGATAAGTGAGGGAACACTGTACTCATATAATATACTCATATGTTGTGTTGCTTATTTGTTCAGTCACTTCCAACTCTTCGTGACCCCATGGACCAGCCCACGCCAGAGCTCCCTGTTGGCCATCGCCACCCCCAGCTCCTTCAAGGTCAAGCCAGTCACTTCAAGGATACCATCCAACCATCTTAACCCTTGGTCGGCCTCTCTTCCTTTTTTCCTTCCATTTTCCCCAGCATCGTGATCTAGAACTGAAGCACACTGAGGATATGCACTGAGGCTGCATTACAGGCTGTCCTGTGGGAAGGAAGAGTGTTTCTGGTTCCTCATCTCCCTTTTTTACTCCTAGAGTCTCACCTCACACATGACCTTGACATGAGTGACTTTGAACTGCTCTTTGGGGGTGCTGGTGGCTCCGGCTGGAGTAGCATCACTTCCAGCTTTAGGCTGGTCTGTCAGCACAGATAACACGAAATCACCAGGTTTACTAAGGCTCTCTCGCACCAAGAAGGTCCACGGTGTAGCCTTGGTTTGAAGTAAGGTTTCAGCTGCTGGTCCAGAAAGATGTCCATGATACCACCTGAGGAAGAGAGGTGAGCACAGAAGCAGAGTAAACATGGCTGGAGCTCAACCAGGGCAATGGAAACCATCTGAGACATTGGTCCAAGGAAAGAAACCAAATGAGACTGCATTGGATGATCTGGATAACCTAGAGCAAGGGTCCCCAAAGTAAGACCTGTAGGCCAGATGTGGCCTTCCAAGGTCATTTACCCATCCTCTGCACTAAACTTTAGAGTTGCCCTAAATCTGAAACCGAGGCCTGGCTGTGGCGCAGGCTGGTGAGCAGCCAGGTGCAATAAATCACTCTGACCAAGAGGTCATGAGTTCAAGGCCAGCCCGTGGCGGGGCGAGCACCCGACAATTAAAAATAAAAAATAGCCCCTGCTCATTGCTGACCTAGCAACCCGAAAGATAGTTGCATCTATCAAGTAGGAAATTAAGGTACCACTTATAAAGTGGGGAGGCTAATTTAACTAATTTACGACTCCATAAAAATCATCCAGCCGCTGTTGGAATGAGGAAGTGCCATCACAGTGGATGATGAAGCAGCTGCTCCCCCTGTGGCCAGAATCAAACATCCCCTCAGGAGAAGGTTAAATTGCCTCTGCGTCTGTCTCTGTCTTTGTTCTATGTGTATGGGATTTAATGTTTGCCTTATATTATACAATGTGATCCGCCCTGAGTCCCCTTCGGGGTGAGAAGGGTGGAATATAAATACTGTAAATAAAATAAAATAAATAAACAACTTGAAGACACACAATAACAACAATCCTAATTAACTCGACTGGCTGAGATAGTAACACTTTTGCTTTTTGATGGTTTGATATGCACAATCTTTGTTTCATGCACAAAATTATCTAAAAGATTGTCTATAAAATTACCTTTTGACTATGTGTATAAGGTACATGTGAAACGTAACTAAATTTTGTGTTTAGACTCGGGTCTCCTCTCCAAAATATCTCCTTATGCAAGTACAGGTATTCCAAAATCCAAAAGAAATTCTGAAATCCAGAACACTTTTATCCCCAAGCATTTTGGATAAGGAATATTCAACTTCTGCTGTTATTACTTGGAAAATCCATTCCCAAATGAATTGCGGATAAGTTTAGAAGGACAAAAAAGCTGAAGACATAGTAGGTTACATTATCGTCCCTCCTAAACTATAATTCCCAACACTTTGACACTGTGAACGCTGGCTCCACTATCCCACTCCAAGTTTACATCAATCTGCTTACTGTCTATTATTCTAACAATTCTAATAATAATAATATAATACACATTAATTATTCAATCAGAAGGAAGCCTGGGGCAAAATTTCCAAGCCCAGGTTCGCAAAGGATTAAATGCCTATGACGGGAAGAGGAGCCTGGGAAGTTTCCCCACCTCCGCCCCCACCCCCCATAATGGTCATTTGCCCTTCCAATTTCAGGAGGCTCCCAAAAAACCAATCAGGGCCACCACCAAAAACCAGAACATGAAACGGGTCAAGGTTTACCCGGACTGCACAACCTTAATGTAGTAAAGGTAAAGGTTTCCCCTGACGTTAAGTCCAGTCATGTCTGACTCTGGGGGTTGGTACTTATCTCCATTTCTAAGCCGAAAAGCCGGCGTTATCCGTAGACACCTCCAAGGTCATGTGGCCGGCATGACTGCATGGAGCGCCGTTACCTTCCAGCCAGAGCGGTACCTATTGATCTACTCACATTGGCATGTTTTCGAACTGCTAGGTTGGCAAAAGCTGGAGCAACAGCGGGCGCTCACTCTGCTCCCCGGATTTGAACCTGGGACCTTTCGGTCTGCAAGTTCAGCAGCTCAGTGCTTTAACACACTTCGCCACCGGGGTTCCTAACCTTAATGTACTACATATATATATATATATATATATATATATATGAATATATTCATATAACCTTTACTCTGTAAACAAGAGGTGGAATTTTTTCCATTACACTTATATACTGTACTAAAGTTGATTTTTATTTTCTCAATTAGAAATATATCCATTTTAGTGGCATCTACTGCAACTCAATCAACAAATTGTGCAAATTATAAAAGTTATAACAGTACCTACTTGAAACACACCAGTCTTTGTGTGTGGGGGAGTGTTTTTCAGGTGACACACCTAGGAACTATGGGTGACACATTAGTGTGTCCTGATACACAATTTGGAAAGCTCTGCTCTAGGACTCATTGCTCTCTTCTTAACAGAAGATGTATTGTTAGTGGGACAATGATGGTGGCCATGGAAGGATCTAACATACATGGAACTGTGGCACAGCACAGTTTCCATGGCCCAAAACATTGCTCTCAAAACTACTTCCACCATCTAAGTCAGTGGTTCCCAAACTGTGGTCCATGGACCACCACTGGTCCCCAAGAACAAAAAAAAAGTTCCACGGCCTCTCCATTACTACAAAGTTGCAATGAGAGTGACTGGTTTTGCGAAATCCTCTTATAGTGCTGAGACAAGGGGATGTCAGGAGGGGGAGAGGCTGACTACCCATGAAAGGTGCAACAACAATCCTCCTGACTGCTGCTTCTCCTCATCCTCCCTCCCTCTGAGCAGAGCCGTTCCATGTGGCGCCTGGAAGTGCCTTGGTGTCTCCGTTTTTAGGCCTGTTCCTGGGGTTATTTGGGGTGCTGATTCAGAAAATGGCATTGGATAGACCACATAAATTCTAGATTATTAGATATGATTTTCTGTGGGCGAGCAGATGGTGACTACTGGATGGCATATATTCTGTATCAGAAACTAGAGCTGATGTGGTCTAGCCAATGCAGTTTTCTGAATCAGCACCCCAAATAACCAAACCAAATCTAAAGTTGACCAAAAACTGATTCATAACCCTTTTGGTACTAATGTTGGTGAGTGGTCCCTGGTCAAGTGGTCTCTGGTCAAAAAAAAGGCTGGGAACCACTGATCTAAGTAGAAGCAGCCCCCAAAGTCCTTCCAGAGTGATTATCATGTTTGACAATACGGATAGCTTCCCCGAAGTCTACAATAATCAATAGGATCACACTCCTTTTCTCCCTTCTTTCAGAAAACAAATTGCAAGGGATGACTAAAGTACTTTCTATTCCAAAACCAGTCCAGAAATTTAGTTTCCATAGATCCAGAAAATCAAGTTTCATTGGTTGGCCAATACCACATACCCAGGCTCCTTGCCCAATGAGAAGGAATGGTTTACATTGCTCAAGTCAAGGTCATGGCTGGCTACTACTTATTTTCTCTGTCTAGGAGGAATCTACAGAAGCAGATTTTGGGGTCCTGGTCTGGAGTGAAAAGTTTTCCCTCTCTTTGGCTCGATGTGGGGGGAAACCAATTCACAGAGGAAAAGGTTAGTTTTGAGGCTACAAAACTGTGAAAGGAGACATCACAGTACAGGGAACAATGCTTACTGTTTTCGCTGATCACACATAAAAGTAATTTTTATTTTTAAAAAGATATATTTTGTTGGAACTGGCAAATGATATCATAAACATGAACATTATTGTTTTCTTTCAAAACGCTATAACAGCTGCTTGAGTAGTTTATGTCAGACACTGGAAAGAAAGTATTATTCCATCTGTAAATGAGTGTCTGACCAAATTGCTAGATTGCTGTGAGTTTTCTGGGCTGTATGGCCATGTTCCAGAAACATTCTCTCCTGACATTTTGCCCACATCTATGGCAGGAATCCTTAGAGGTTGTGAGGTCCGTTACTCCTTGTACCCCACTCCAGTAAGGAACCTGGCTGCCACCCATTGGCCTACTTGTAGTTTCCGAACAGTCTTCAAACGCAACCCCATGTAGAGTGTATTGCAGTAGTCTATATGGGGATGTAACAACTACCATGGCCAAATCTGACTTCCCAATATGTGTATTTGTGGTATTTTTACAATGTGTATGTGTTTTAATTATTCTGTGACCTACCTCGAGCCACGAGGAGGGGTGGGTAAGAAATAACATTATTATTATTATTATTATTATTATTATTATTATTATTATTATTATTATTATATTATGACACAGCAAACAAGATAGACATGCTAGATTTCGTATCACAAAATCACAAGTCGAACACTTCCCAAGTGTTTAGGACTGTGTGATGTATTTTCGGATGATGCGTGCAGTAGGGTGGCCTTTTGCAGTTGGCAGATTGTGATTTTGTCAATGTCTATTGTTTCCAAATGCTGGCTGAGATCTTTTGGCATGGCACCCAATGTGCCCATCACCACCGGGACCACCTGCACTGGTTTCTGCCAGAGTCTTTGAAGTTCAATCTTGAGGTCCAGATAGCGGCTGAGTTTTTCCTGTTGTTTTTTGTCAATGCGACTGTCACCTGGGATGACAACATCAATGATCCAAACCTTTTTCTTTTCCACAACTGTGATGTCTGGTGTGTTGCGTTCCAGAACTTTGTCAGTCTAGATTCGGAAGTCCCACAGTATCTTTGCGTGCTCATTCTCCAATACTTTTGCAGGTTTGTGATCCCACCAGTTCTTTACTGCTGGGAGGTGGTACTTGAGGCATAAGTTCCAATGAATCATTTGGGCCACATAGTTGTGCCTCTGTTTGTAGTCTGTCTGTGCGATTTTCTTACAGCAGCTGAGGATATGATCAATGGTTTCGTCAGCTTCCTTGCACAGTCTGCATTTTGGGTCATCAGCTGATTTTTCGATCTTGGCCTTAATTGCATTTGTCCTGATGGCTTGTTCCTGGGCTGCAAGGGTCAGGCCTTCTGTCTCTTTCTTCAGGGTCCCATTTGTGAGCCATAGCCAGGTCTTTTCCTTATCAGCTTTTCCTTCAATTTTGTCAAGGAACTTTCCATGCAATGTTTTGTTGTGCCAGCTGTCAGCTCTAGTTTGTAGTGCGGTTTTCTTGTACTGATTCTTTGTCTGCTGTGTTTCGAGGAGTTTCTGATTTTTTACTTCAATCAAAGCAGTTTCTTCACTTTGCTTTACATATTCTGCCAGAGCATGTTCTTCTTCTTTGGCTGCTTGTTATTGTTGTTGTTGTTGTTGTTGTTGTTGTTATTATTATTATTAAATGTGTAACTCGAGGACTAAAGCATGAAGGGAATGATGTATTTATTGAAATGGGTGCTAGGGCACTTCTACTGCTCAGCTGCTTGTGTTTGGAAATGTCCTCTCCTTCTCTTTATCTTCTGAAAGATGCATGGAATTACAGAACTGCAGCTCTCGCCATGTCAACGATGGCAAATGCTCAAGCGTAGCAGCTATGGAGAAAGGCCTTCCTTTCTACAGGGAGGAAACAGTTAAGCTGAGAGGACCCAACGGGAGGAAGCCACGTGATGGAAAATCCTGGGTGGGAGGGATGGCAGAAAGAGCTCGAGAGAGCTTTCGTAAGGGCCCGAAGGGCAGAACTTTCCAACCGCAAGGGAGGAAGCAGCAGGGTCCCTGACCAACTGCTACATTTTGGATGCACACAAACACACACACATACACTCCCTAGAGAGTTTAAACAACTCTATAAGGCAGGGATCCTCAAGTTTTTAAAGCAGGGGGGCAGTTCACGGTCTCTCAGGCTGTTGGGGGGCCAGATTATCATTTGGGGAAAAAATGAACGAATTCCAATATATCTTATTTGTAGTGCAAAAAACAAAACAAAAATAGCACCATGAAAGAACAACACAATATTTTAAATGAAGAACAACTTGAACCAACTTAAACGTACCAGTATTTCAATGGGAAGTGTGGGCCTGCTTTTGGCGGATGAGATAGTCAAGTTAATCAGGACTGTTGTTGTTGTTGTCTGCCTTCAAGTCGTTGGGGAGCTGGAGCTGACAAAGGGAGCTCACCCACACTCCCCGGATTTGAACCGCCGCAGTCCTACTGGCACAAGGATTAAAGCCATTGCACCACTGAGGGCTCCAAGTCAAAAGGTAATTTTGGATAAAGTGCTATCACTGAAAGTCAAACTTAATCCTGTACAGATTAACTGATCTATGTGCCTTCATTTCCAATTTATGGCAACCCTAAGGCAACTCTGATCCCATCTAGACTGCCATATAATCCAGATTATCAAAACCGATAATCCACATGATCATTTTTGAACTGGATTATATGTGTCTACACTACCATATAATCCAGTTCAATGCAGATAATCTGGATTTTATATGGCAATATAGAATGGATTTGTTCAGAGAGGGGCTGCCTTTGCCTTCCTCCGAGGCTGAAAGAGTATGACTTGTCCAAGGGCCCCCAGTAGGTTTCCGTGGCTGATCAGGGACTCCAAGACGGGTCTCCATAGTTTCATCCCAATGCCCAAACTTCTACGCCCCATGCACTCTCTTAGCTGCTCTCCCTGTACGTTTCATGTAAGAGTTCTACAGCTTATCTCAACCACAATTTTCACATTTAACCATGGGCCAAAAATAGCAAATCAGTGAAACAGAGGAAATCCACAGATACTGAAACTTCATCACATGGCCATGGGCAGATTATGCGTCCTTGCTCAGGCGATCTCTCCACACTGAAAGGCGTGGAAGAGCCAAGAGGGAGATTGACATCTTATCAGAACCAAGTGGAGGATTCCTCTGTACTGAGGAACCAGAATTGAAACATGTGCAAAAGTCCTGAACATCCACAACATGGTGATTATAGGCCCTTCCACACAGCCATAGGTAAAGATAAAGGTTTTCCCCTGACATTCAATCTAGTTGTGTCTGACTCTGGGGGTTGGTGCTCATCTCCATTTCTAAGCCAAAGAGCTGGCATTGTCCACAGACACCTCCAAGGTCATGTGGTCAGCATGACTGCATGGAGCACCGTTACCTTCCCGCAGGAGCGGTACCTATTGATCTACCGACATTAGCATATTTTTGAACTGCTGGACTGGCAGAAGCTGGGGCTAACAGTGGGAGCTCACCCCCACTCTCTGGATTCGAACTGCTGACCTTTTGGTCAGCAAGTTCATCAACTCAGCGGTTTAATCCGCTGCACCACCGGGGGTTCCTATATGGGGTTATATGGCTCCACACAGCCATATAGCCCAGAATATCAAGGCAGAAAATCCCACAATATTTGCTTTGAATTGGGTTATTTGAGTCCACACTGCCATATATTCCAGTTCAAAGCAGATAATGTGGGATTTTATTCAGCTGTGTGGAAGAGGCCTATGAGAATCTGTTTCTTTACATGGATACCTGATTCCAGGTATTGGCATGCAAGACACAGGTTGTGTGTAAGACTACTTGGTGTGGCATTCACATATGGCCACGTGAATGGATGAGTATGTGTTCGTTTTATATAACCATGACAGCTAGCCCAGTGCAAGTTGCCTTGACACATCATTCTTTTTAGCCCCCAGAAGCTACTCTAGAAAATCCTGACAAGTATTTTAAGCGACAATGTTAAGGGAAAGTGGCATTTCTAAAGGACACTGAGCAGATGACAGCGAGAGTGAATAAAAGGCACCAGACTAGGGAAGAGAATCAAAGGAGAAATGGTTGAAGGTAAATATCCTCACAGAGGCATCAGCCTGGCTCTGAAGCCAGAGAATGACAAATGCCAAACTTCCATGGATGTTGCCGTGCAAGGCTCTGTAGCAGCCAAAGGCTACTACAGGGAGCAGATGGCCTCATTCGGCATGATAATGCATGCATTCGGCTCAATCTTCTCCCTTTTTGCTTGCCTTTCAATACCTTGAACATATTGGGGCATTAGCTACAAGAGTATTTTTAGGAACAAGAAATCAGCTGGGTAGCTGTGAGTTTTCTGGGCTGTATGGCCATGATCCAGAAGAATTCTCTCCTGAAATTTTTCACCCACATCTATGGCAGGCATCCTCAGAGGTTGTGAGGTTGTTGGAAACTAGGCGAGTGGGGTTTATATATCTGTGGAAAGTCCAGGGAGGGAGAAAGAACCTTTGTCTGTTTGAGGCAAGTATGAATGTTACAATAGCTCTTGATTAGCATTAAATAGCCTTGCAGCTTCAAAACCCGACTGATTCCTGCCTGGGGGTATCCTTTGTTGGGAGGTGTTAGCTGGCCCTGATTGTTTCTTGTCTGGAATCTCACTGTTTGTCTGAGTATTGTTCTTTATTTACTGTATTGATTTTAGAGTGCTTTTTAATACTGGTAGCCAGATTTTGTTAATTTTCATTATGTTCATTTTGTTGGGATTAGCTGGCCCTAGGTATTTTTCAAGTGTAGGTGAACAGAATTTTGGCACACACACCCCAAAAACCAATCACTGAAAAATAAAAGCGAAAATGTTGGATAATAAGGAGGGATTAAGGAAAAGCCTATTAAACATCAAATTACATTAAGATTTTACAAATTAAGCATCAAAACATCATGTTTTACAAGAAATCAACAGAAAAAGCAGTCTCGACTGCGCCCCCATATGTTTTGCGCCCGAAGCGACTGCTTAATTCGCCTCATTGTTGGACCGACCCTGTTAGCTGGCCCTGATTGTCTCTTGACCGATTCTTGATTGTTTCATTCAGGACAGTAAATATAGAACAACATTCAAAAGCAGGTGAATTCCAGACAAGAAGCAATTGTCTTCAACAGTAAAGGCAAAGTGTATACTTTGACTTATATTGCCTGCAACAGACAGTTTGGAAAGGCATTTTGTTCTTTTAAGAGTGGGGAAAGTTCCATAAGCTAGGAAACCCTCAAACAATTGTATTATTGGGGGGGGGGGGCGGGTTTGAAGGAAGCCGAAAGCAACCAATGTCACACTGGCCTATCAATTCAGAAACTCCTCTGTAACAAGTGTAAAGAAGGGCCATATGTCCAGAGCTTATGTGACATTTAAACCATTTCATTTGTACCAATCAACTACAAATACATGTACAGTCAGTCCCCACATTCACTAGGGTTAGAGGTATAAAATTCCTGTAAAAATCAAACATGGAAGGCTTTCATGGCCGGAATCACTAGGTTGCTGTGAATTTTCCGGGCTGTATGGCCATGTTCCAGAAGCAATCTCTCCTGACGTTTCACCCACATCTAGGTCAGGCAAAAGCACTTGATGAACCAACCTGGACACAGCATATTATTTGAGAACACAGAAATGCTGGATCACTCTAACAACCACCGTGTCAGACTTCACAGAGAAGCCACTGAAATCCACAAGCATGTGGACAATTTCAACAGAAAGGAGGGAACCATGAAAATGAACAAAATGTGGATATCAGTATTTTTTTTAAAAAAAAAAACCTCTAAATTTAGAACATTAAATATAGAACAACAATTTTAAAAAAACAGGAAACAATCAGGGCCAGCCAACACCTCCCAACAAAGGACTCCCCCAGGCATGAAACAACCAGGCTTTGAAGCTGTGAGGCTATTCAGTGCTAATCAAGTTGGCCAACTGCAACATTCGCACTGGCCTCCAGCAGACAAGGGTTCTTTCTCCCACCCTGGACTCTCCACAGATATATAAACCCCACTTGCCTAGTTTCCAACAGACCTCACAACCTGTGAGGATGGCTGCCATAGATGTTGGCAAAGGAGAGAATGCTTCTGGAACATGGCCATACAGCCTAGAAAACTCACAGCAACCTAAAGAAATTGCTATTTTTAAATCTGAGAGCAAAGTTCAATAGGAATATTTTATAGATATTAAAATATTTTAACATTTTAAATCAAAGCTATGGATAATCAAATCTATAAAAGTCGAATCACAAATGCGGAGGGACAACTGTACAAATGCCGGTGCCTGAGTTTGGATGCAGAAAGAGGAGAGTGCTCATTTGTAGGCACAAGCCAGTGTTTTCTCATACCTTTCTGTAGTGGGATCGGAGCAGTTCAGCGGATACCTCAAATCTATGATGGTTCCGTCTTTATCTTGCAGGCATCCCTGCTGCTGTGTGTAGTACTCCACCAGTTCGGACAAGGTGGCAAACTTCTCTCCTCCATAGAGGTCATAAAAATCCCCCGTATTCTGGATGCGGATGTGGGTTACCTGATCACCAACCCTGTAGGGGCAGGAAGAAGTATATGATCAAGAAAAGCAGAAGGAACTAACAAAAGTAGGTAGGAAAGAGAGGAGAAGAAAGGAAAGCCATTCCTCAATCCATGAGCTCCAGAAACGTGGGCCAAATGCATGGGAAGGATATACAGTAGAGTCTCGCTTATCCAACCTTCACTCATCTAACGTTCCATGTTATCCAACACAGTCTGCCTTTTACTAGTCAGTGTTTTCAATACATCGCGATGTTTTGGTGCTAAATTTGTAAATATAGTAATTACTACATAACGTTATTGTGTATTGAACTGCTTTTTTAGTATATTTGTTGTAGGTGCTTAATTTGTAAAATTATATAAGTAACTAGCTGTGCCCGGCCACACGTTGCTGTGGTGAAGTATGGTGGTATGGGAAATAAAGTATTGAGGAATTGGTGGTAGTTAAGGTAAAGGGTAAAGGTTTTCTCCTGACATTAAGTCCAGTTGTGTCCAACTGCACACTGAAGTGTATTATATGGCAGTTCAAATCTGATAATCTGTATTTTATAGGCAGTGGGGAAGAAACCTAAGTGAGGCCTAACTCTGCCTGTCCCCTGGGCTGAGTGGGTTGCTAGGAGACCAAGTGGGTGGAGCTTAGCCTTCTAACTGGCAGTAATTGGATAAAAACAATTATTCCTCTCCCTCTAATTAGGACTTTATTTTTCTTTTTTTGTTGTTGTATGAACGTAGAGGCATGGATGAGGGGTTGTGCTGCCAAGTGTAGTGTTTCTGGGATGTGTAGTTTTGTTGTTTTGTCCTAGGCCGAAATTTCATTACCCTTTTATATATATAGATTTGATGTTTAATAGGCTTTTCCTTAATCCCTCCTTATTATCCAACATTTTCGCTTATCCAACGTTCTGCCGACCCGATTCTGTTAGATAAGCGAGACTCTACTGGACCTTGAATTTATACTTATGAGAGTTATCCTCAGCATACCTTTCACATGCCAAGGCTCATATGCTGAGTCACAGAATTTGACCCTTTCACCCAGGCCAGAGCATGAATTAAAAGTATGTATCAAGCTCCATTATGTTTCTCATCCATACTTTTCTATCATTCATTTCTTCAGACTGTAAAACAAGTATTTTTTAAGGTACACAATAACTTGAATGTTACGATTGTCACAGGCAATTCCGTTCCACATGAAATTCCAAGTGAGTCTTGGGATTCTTCCACAAATTCAAAATATGAGGAATGTTGTATGAAGCCAAATGAGTTTTTGAAGACTAGTGAGGAAGAGGGATTTACACATTTTCGTTTGCCCTCTCCTGAGAACTCTGATAAGCACCAAAGGTAAAGGTAAGGGGTTTCCCTGACATTAAGTCTAGTTGTGTTTGATTTTTGGGGTTGGTGCTCATCTCCATTTCTAAGCCGAAGAGCTGGTGTTGTCCAAAGACACCTCCAAGGTCATGTGGCTGGCATGACTGCATGGAGCACCGTTACCTTCCCACAGAAGCGGTACCTATTGATCTACTCAGATTTGCATGTTTTCGAACTGCTAGGTTGGCAGAAACTGGGCCTAACAGTGGGAGCTCACCCCGCTTCCCAGATGCGGACCGCCAACCTTTTGGTCTGCAAGTTCAACTGCTCAGTGGTTTAACCTGCTGCACCACCAAAGGGCAGTAGTAATTGGTGACTTTAACAGCCTTAGCCATATATGGGGGCTATGCTCAAGAAGATAAAAATGGAGAGGCTGTCCTTTCTTAGGCCAAACTGCATAAACTGAACTGCTTATTCATGATAGTAAGCTCCCACCATCCTACAACAGTGGGAGATGGCAACGAGAATATAACCCAGACCTTCTGTTTCTGAGCGACAGTATCGTGCAACAATGCACCACCAATACCAAACACGTAGCATTGGCCAATAATATGCCAATTATTTCCGACTATAAGGGCTCAGGAACTCCGATTTAAATGAAGATTCGACTTCAGAAAGGCAGATTGGTCTAAATTCTTATATATGTTAGATGACAAGAGTATATCGGTTGTGCCAACCTCTGTGAAATGCAAGCGCTTTATCAAAATAGTCAAAACCTGCTCACAGGCTTCTATACCAAGAGACTGCAGAACACACTCCCTTCACAGCATAATAATAATAATAATAATAATAATAATAATAATAATAATAATAATAATAATAATAATCGCACAGACAGACTACAAACAGAGGCACAACTATGTGGTCCAAATGATCCATTGGAACTTATGCCTCAAGTACCACCTCCCAGCAGTAAAGAACTGGTGGGATCACAAACCTGCAAAAGTATTGGAAAATGAGCACGCAAAGATACTGTGGGACTTCCGAATCCAGACTGACAAAGTTCTGGAACACAACACGCCAGACATCACAGTTGTGGAAAAGAAAAAGGTTTGGATCATTGATGTCGCCATCCCAGATGACAGTCGCATTGACCACTATCAGGACCTCAAGATTGAACTGCAAAGACTCTGGCAGAAACCAGTACAGGTGGTCCCGGTGGTGATGGGCACATTGGGTGCCATGCCAAAAGATCTCATCCAGCATTTGGAAACAACAGACATTGACAAAATTACGATCTGTCAACTGCAAAAGGCCACCCTACTGGGATCTGCGCGCATCATCCGAAAATACATCACACAGTCCTAGACACTTGGGAAGTGTTCGACTTGTGATTTTGCGATACGAAATCCAGCATATCTATCTTGTTTGCTGTGTCATACAATGTCGTTGTGTTAATAATAATAATAATAATAATAATAATAATAACTTTATTTTTATATCCCGCCCCCATCTTCCTAAAGTGACTCGGGGAGGCTCACAAGGGGACAAGCCAAACAACAACAAATTTAAATATAGATCAATAAAGTTAAAACATAGTAAATTACAAAAAACATAAAACACCATCAATAACCAATTAAAACTTAAGCAATAATAATAACTGGGCATATAAATGGGGGTCCTAAGATATATACGGATGATTGGAGCAGGGGAAGAGAAGTAATCTCAATAAACACTGAGCCTAAAGGTGTGGAATAGTATTAAAGTGCAGTATCTGATATACTTGTAAACGAATTGAGTGTCTGATGGGATCACTTACTCAAATGCACATTAGTCCTTATTATAATTATTATGCTATGCTTTCGACACAAAAAAACCCACCTGGAGATAGTGACAATTTGGAAAAAGGGAGAAAAACTGGGTAGACCAAAGCTGGTCAGCTGGTCAGAAGACAGGAAATTGGTGAAGGAAGTTGTGTGACAGAAGATCTGCAGCCTTGGGCCAGTGCTAGGAAAAGGATTTCCTGGCCCAGTGTCTAAAGTCTTCCCAGAAACAGTCAACTTGAGGAAGTGTTTGGAAACTGCTGGGAGATGTGGGGCTCTCTAATAGGGCCCAGGTTAATAAAGAAGTGGACTTGTAAATCCTTCTGCTTTTGGCACAGGATCAAAATTCTCCCACACAGAGCTGCAAAAATAAAAAAGGCCTGGGCTTCATCACTGAGCGATTCTTCTCATGCGGTAGGATCAACCCCCAGGTCCTGTCCAGCAGATCAGAACAGTTGCTAAGAATAATCCTAGTCAGGTGGCTGAAGTTGTTTAAAATGACCTAACCACTTCAAGGAGCCTTTGTTTGGCAAAGTGGGTATATGTCTTTCTCTGCTTCATTATCTAAAATCCTTTGGGTTACAATCCTTTTCTCAACATGTCTATTATGACCTAAAGAAGAGATTTGTATTATACAAGTGCAGAGGAAACTTAATAATTGTTCTGACCAGGAAGGTTGGATTTGGCCATTAGTTTGTTCTGTTAAGCATAACTTTGGGAGTCTACCATTGTCCATTTAAAAAAAAATTGACCAATAATTGAAGACCCTGATTTTGGCGAGTCATTAAATAGAATTGGAGTCCCTGTTGACACAGCGGGTTAAACCACTGAGCTGCTGAACGTGCTGACCGAAAGGTTGGTGGTTCGAATCCGGGGAGCGGAGTGAGCTCCCGCTGTTAGCCCCGGCTTCTGCCAACCTAGCAATTCGAAAACATGCAAATGTGAATAGATCAATAGGTACCGCTTCTGTGGGAAGGTAACAGTGCTCCATGCAGACATGCTGGCCGCATAACCTTGGAGGTGTCTACGGACAATGCTGGCTCTTCGGCTTAGAAATGGAGATGAGCACCAACCCCCAGAGTCAGACACAACTAGACTTAATGTTACTTTTACCTTGTAAAAGTAAAATATACCTGGAGTATATTTCTAATTCCACTCTGACAGCAGCAGCAGTGGTCCTTATGTCTACCCCTAGCATCTGTCTCAGGAATTTTGGTTGGATTTGTTCCATTATCGATAATTTATTTAGACCCCACATTTTGGCCCAGTATAATATTATAGGGACAGTTTTGGTTTTGTAAACTTTTATTAGTGGGATTAAAGACCCTGGGTATCTATGGGATAGTAGTCTTGTCAGTGTGCTTGAGAGTTTTGTGTGTGTGTGTGTGTGTCAGGAGCAACCTGAGTTGCTTTTGGAGTGAGAGATTTGACCGTCTGCAAGGACGTTGCCCAGGGGACGCCTGGATGTTTTGATGTTTTACCATCCTTGTGGGAGGCTTCTCTCATGTCCCCGCATGGAGCTGGAGCTGATAGAGGGAGCTCATCCACGCTCTCCCCGGGTGGGATTCGAACCTGGCAGCTTTCAGGTCAGCCACCCAACCTTCAAGTCACAAGGCTTTTATCCCCTAGGCCACCGGAGGCTCCTTGCTTGAGAGTGCCCGAATTTTAATTGCATGTGAGTGAAAATGCACAGGCCATGTACTTGACTCTGAAAATATTAAACCTAAGTATGTAAATGAAGCATCTAGGAACGACTAGTCCCCATAAAGGACAACCTTCTGAAACCTTCTGCATAAGGAATGACAAGCAACAGAGTTTTAAGAAGTTTCACAAGCAAACGTAGTAATATCAGGTGAATTACCTACCTGACAGAAAGGGAGAAGTCCCCTTTGTTCTTTCGACTAGGGCGAGCCAAGAAACTGCCATGGATTCCTCGTGCTTTGAGCAAGGCCTCAGCATCGATGCCACTCAGGTCACGGTGGAACCACCTGCTTTGGGAGGGAGACGTGGAAAGGAGGGATTTGGAAAAGAAAGAGACAGGAAGAATCCTTTTTAGTGGAATGCGTCAATCCATAAAGAGAAAGAAAGTAGACAGAATGATTATGGTAGGTAATTCCCATTCTTACAGCTGAGTTCACGTGTACATGCTAACTGAATGCTTGTGTCGGAGTCTTACGTGTACCAAGCCGGTGATTTGAGTAGGGAGGTGAGGTGTCCCTTTTTGTTTGGACCACTGATCTTCCTTGCTTGCAGGGGCCAATGAGTCAGATCAGTCCAGATGCCATTAAAGGACCTTCACAGCACCTTGAACCCATTGCTTTCAAACAGTTGTAGTACACCTGAGTTCTCTGCTATGATTCTCTAAGTGTTAACTAGTCAAGTGACAAGAAATCAAATGTTGTATTGTTATTGTCACTTTAAACAACAGTACGGACATTTGTGGCCTTTGACAATGTGGCACACCAAAAGTTTGCAAAGAGAGAAAGTGGTGGAGAAACGTTCACTGGCTAAATATTTTGCAAAATACAGTAGCAGTGCTTAAAAGAGGAAGAAAGAAGAGGTTCAAGGATGAGAAAAAAGTATTAATCCTGACTCCACCTTAGCCTAGTGCCCACATTTGCAAGGCCATGTGCAACTAAAGTAGTGGTCTCACAGCATCCCTCCGCACAAATAAATAAATATTTGGAGTGTTGTCAAAGGTTTTCATGGCCAGGATCACAGGGTTGTTGTGTGTTTTCTGGGCTGTATGGCCATGTTCCAGAAGTATTCTCTCCTGACGTTTTGGTGGCAAAGTGCATTAAAGCACTGAGCTGCAGACCGAAAGGTCCCAGGTTCAAGCCCCAGGAGCGGTGTGAGCAGCCGCTGTTAGTTCCAGCTCCTGCCAACCTAGCAGTTCGAAAACATGCCAATGTGAGTAGATCAATAGGTACCGCTCCGGCGGGAAGGTAACGGCGCTCCATGCAGTCATGCCAGCCACATGACCTTGGAGGTGTCTACGGACAACGCCAGCTCTTTGACTTAGAAATGGAGATGAGCACCAACCCACAGAGTCAGACATGACTGGACTTAACATCAGGGGAAACCTTTACCTTTACCTATGGCAGGCATCCTCAGAGGTTGTGAGGTGTATACCTGCCATACCTGTGGGTGAAACCTCAGGAGAGAATATTTCTGGAACATGGCCATACAGCCCAGAAAACACACAACAACCCAAATATTTGGAGCATAGATCTTTGTTCACGATGTGGCCCAAGAGAAGACCTTTCAAAGCCTGGACAAAAGGATTGAACTAGTCCTCTATTTAATTCCTTACCTCATTATTGATGGGGGACAGCCAATCGCGTTTTGAAAAAGTCACAAAATATAATAATTCAGTTAATTGGAGGAAGCTCTCCTTATGGTGATGGCAAAAGAGATACGGATGCCGTATGGTTTCTGTAAGACTTCTGAGGCTTGGATTCTTCGTCGGTGCTGTTGTCCATCTATCTCATATATTAGTTGTTACGTTTTCATAGTCTACTCCACATTCTGTCTGTATCGGTAAGTACGGGAAGATCAACAGAACTGAGGCAAATTCAGAGTTGCTGCCCACTGTGACAGGAACAGGAAGCATAGCGAACTTATCGTTGCTTTTCACTGCAAGCTGCTATGCATGCACTTCTGCTTCTCCTTTTGGGTCTTTTTTCCTTCCGTCTCCTTGCTGTACACCATTATTTTTGGGCCTGACGTGTGTGTGTGTGTGCTAATGATGTAGACTATACCATGACAGAAATGAATGCAAAGTTGCTCCTTTAATTTCCTTCTGTGATGAATCAATGGTATCAACAAAATGCAGTTTATTCAAAAACAATGTCATCCCAAAAGTATATGACACAGAATGAAGAAAGAAGAGCAATGGCATACAGATTATGAGATCAAATCAGGTCTACAAAAGAACAAGGAATCAACCTCAATGCATGTCAGGCCGCATCTATACTATAATATGATGCAGTCTGAAAATGCATTATACGGTCAGTGTAGATTCAAATAATGCAATTTAACTGAATTGAACTGCATTACATGAAAGTGTAGATGAAACTGCACTTTATGACTGTAAATGGGCCACCAGTTGTGAATCCAGTTCTTTATTCTGTCCATTTCTATGTTGCTTCTACAGAGGATTATTTGGCTGCCACTTTATGATTTTTTCCCCTCCATTCAACCAAGTTGAAAATACCGTAATATGTAGATTTCAGACACACAGTCATGAGAGACCATTCCTTAAGTTTATTCAGCTAGAAATCTCCCTAGGCAAACTTCTTAATTGGTGTTGATCTTTACATTTTCATTGATAGGACCTCTTTGTTTGCTGTTGAGCATAGGAGCCTGTTTGGTGTCCTCTGAATAATCATCAATGTAAATTGTGATTTCCATGAGCACAGATATCTCTCTTTTCAAAAAAAAGGTGAAAGTCATCAGTGTTCTGCTATATAACAACAGGTAGGTGAGTAGTTGTGTTGTTGAACCATGATGACATCCCCAAAAGATTTATAGTTTACCAAGGGTTTTATATTATTTTTATTTATTTTAAGTAATACTTTTTTGAACTTTCACTGATTTGTACCAGTGGAGATTGGGAACGGATCGTAGGAAGCTTCACCTACCCAAACAAAAAGACTTTATCATTGTAACCCTTTAATAAACTGTATCTAGGTTGTTATGAGTTTTCCAGGCTGTATGGCCATGTTCCAGAAGCATTCTCTCCTGACGTTTCTCCCACATCTATGGGAGGGTCGGACCCCTCAACCTCTGAGGATGCCTGCCATAAATGTGGATGAAACGTCAGGAGAGAATGCTTCTGGAACATGGCCATACTGCCCAGAAAACTCACAACCCAGTGATTCCGGCCATGAAAGCCTTCAACAACAAACTGTATCTATTTTTCCTTGACTTTCTGTGTAACTTGTATCTTTCTGTGTACCATATCTATTTCTTTTATATAAAATGTATTAGCTTCCTTATAAAATGTAGCAAGATGTAACCCAGAAACAATCATCTCTATGTAACCCTGCTGAAGGCCCTTCCCACACAGACCTATATCCCAGAATATCAAGGCAGAAAATCCCATATTATCTGAGAGTGGACTCAGATAATCCAGTTCAAAGCAGATATTGTGGGATTTTCTGCCTTGATATTCTGGGATATAGGGCTGTGTGGAAGGGCCCTGAGGCATTTCCCAAAACAGGAAAGTGGGGCAAATCCCTCTGGCTGTTTCCCAGCCAGACAATCATCATAACCCTTTGTTCATGTATGCAAAGATAGACACGTTTCTCATATCAACCCAGATAAGCCAGGAAGTATTTGACTAGTGAAAAGGTCCACTTGAGGCTGAGAGATTGCTGACCGTGGAAACAGAGGTTCAAAGTATTACATTCGTTAAACCTCTTTATTGACAGTCCAATCCTTGATTGCCAAAATCATCCTCTTTTGTCTTGGTTAATATGGCAGAACCTGACCGTTAAGCGAATCAAAAGTTCATTATCATTTCTTTGACATTGTCTTTACAAGTGACACCTCTTCCCAGGGGGATGTCCCCTCAGCTGATTGGTTCCCCAGCCAGTTTTTTTTATCATATCAGAAGATATTTGAGAACATACTGCAAGTCGCTTCTGGTGTGAGAGAATTGGCTGTCTACAGAGACATTGCCCAGGGGACACCTGGATGTGTTACTATCCTGCTGGGAGGCTTCTCTCATGTCCCCACAAGCTAGAGCTGAAAGGCAGGAGCTCACTCTGTCTCACAGATTTGAACCGGCAACCTTCAGGTCAGCAACCCAACCTTCAGGTCAGCAGTCCGGCTGGCACAAGGGTTTAACCCATTGTGCCACATTCCTGACTGTCATTTCCCTGCCTGGATGCGGCAACATCAGCTGTGCCCTCAGCCAATCAGGTAGCAGATCCAGACCAGCCCCTCTCTCAGCCAATCAGTGAAGGGAGTGGGAATTTTGAATAGCTGTCAAACTGTATAAGATGCCTCACTTTCTCTATATGTTCTATGTTTACACACTTGGAGGCTTTTAAGCAGAGGCTGGATGGCCATCTGTCGGGGGTGCTTTGAATGCGATTTCCTGCTTCTTGGCAGGGGGTTGGACTGGATGGCGCATGAGGTCTCTTCCAACTCTACTATTCTATGATTCTATGATTCTATGACTTGTACTTGCATCCCTTTTTGCCAGATTGAATAAACCTCTTGTCTTCAACTTAGTGAGTGTTTCTCTGTCCTGATCAATTTGGTTTCGCTTGCACTTTCCGGGGACGCTTCCTTTTATCCGCGATCCTAGTTATCCACAACAGTTGCGAACAACCTAAGAATTTTCTTCATCAACCTCTGCGCTGGGAATAACAATTGTGATAGAGAAGGCCCATAAAATTAAGAATGAACATCAAAGGGAAAGTAGCAGGCTTGTCACCAAAGCTATTCTCCCAGGCAATAAGGGAAAGTAAATAATATGACTATAATGCAATTAGGATTCTGAAAGGCACAAGAACCCTTAAAGCAGTGGTTCTCAACCTGTGGGTCCCCAGATGTTTTGGCTTTCCATTCCCAGAAATCCTAACAGCTGGTAAATTGGCTGGGATTTCTGGGAGTTGTTGGCCAAAACGCCTGGGGACCCACAGGTTGAGAACCATTGCTTTAAAGCAGGGGTCCCCAAACTAAGGCCCGGGGGCCAGATGCGGCCCTCCAAGGTCATTTACCTGGCCCCCGCCCTCAGTTTTATAATATAATATTTTTGTATTAGTTTTAATAAAATAATATATTGTATATACATATAATATTGATAATAATATTATGTTATACAATATAATACTAATAATAATACCATATAATAATATTAATTATATGTTGGGCTGTGGCGCAGGCTGGAGAGCAGCTGCAATGAATCACTGCAATGAATCACTCTGACCAGGAGGTCATGAGTTCGAGGCCTGCTCGGAGCCTATGTTTGTCTGTCTTTGTTCTATGTTAAAAGGCATTAAATGTTTGCCTATATGTGTAATATAATGTGATCCACCCTGAGTCCCCTTCGGGGTGAGATAAATAAATAAATAAATTACATAACATATAATAGTATAGTGGTATAGTTCAATATAGAATTATATAATGCTAATATTGTGCTATGCTAATAATATAATATATTGTATGTACATACAGCTGCTCTGAGTCCCCTTCAGGGTGAGAAGGGTGGGATATAAATGTAGTAAATAAATGCAGTAAATAAATAATTAATTTTAGACTTAGGCTCGGCCAAAGTCTGAAATGACTTGAAGTCGCACAACAACAACAATCCTAATTAACTTGACTATTTCATTGGTCAGTAGCAGGCCCACACTTTCCATTGAAATCCTGATAGGTTTATGTTGGTTAAAATTGTTTTCACTTTTAAATATTGTATTGTTCTTTCATTGTTGTTGTTGTTTCACTACAAATAAGACATGTGCATTATGCATAGGAATTTGTGTTTTTTTTCAAATGATAATTTGGCCCCACAACAGTCTGAGGATTGTGGACCGGCCCTCTGCTTCAAAAGTTTGAGGACCCCTGCTTTAAAGTCTTAATATTGCTCTGCTATTGATGACTTTCAAGTAGAGTAGATCAATTGAAGCAATGGTTGAATGGTTAATCAACACAAAGGCAAATCCCATTGACCCAGGCTCCATCTACACTGCTATATAATGCAGTTTCATAATGCAGTTTAGTTGTATTAAATTGCATTATATGGCAGTTTTGATTTATATACATGCAGTGCCCAAGTTACAACCATTCAACTTACAAACAATTCATAGTTGGAACGGGGGTGAGACAACAGGAAGTGAGAGAAAAGTACCCTTAAGAAGGGAAATTCACGCCTAGAAGAATGATCATCACCGAAGCTTTATCTCCAATTGTTGTTTCCACAACAAGCCACATTTTTCAAAATCCAATGATCACAGGGACAGAAAGTGAGCTGAAATCTTCTGAACTGGGACATAGCAAAACAAACATTTACAGGGGTGATAATCCTTCCCTATGCAATCCAAATATAATCTATATGTGTTTTTGGCTGAAGTTATACTTCAAAATGTACCTGTTGCGACTTACAAATTCAACTTAAGAACAAACCTACAGAACCTATCTTGTTCATAACTTCGAGGGCGCCTGTAATGCAGTTCAATGCAGCTAAACTGCATTACAAGTGTTCCCCTACTTATCGCTGGGGTTACATTCCAGGACCACCCAAAATAATAAATCTGTGAAGTAGGGACACTATATTTTAATATTTATACATTATTTTAGCAGTTATACATTATTTTAAATCTTTATCAATCAATCGTGTGTTGATAAATCGCCTCCTTCTCCTCCCATTGCCGCTTGGGCTCCTTTTCTCTCCCTTTGGCTTCTCCTTCCTCCCTTCCTTAGGCTGTAAATTGTAATTTTTATGATTTATAATATTCTTTTAGAATTATTGAAAAACTGCAAAAGTGAATCCGCGAAAAGTGAACCGCGAAGTAGTGAGGGAACACTGTATATTACTATATATACTCGAATATAAGCCTAATTTTTCAGCCCTTTTTTAAAGACTGAATAAGGCCCCCTCGGCTTATACTCGGGTGAGGGTCCTGGCTGTCTTATATTTGGTTCAGCATATACTCAAGAATATATGGTACATTTATTATTTTTCTCTATTATTATTTGTATTATTACATTTATTATTTTTCTCTATTATTGTTGCTACTATTACATTTATTTTACATTATTATTATTATTATTATTATTATTATTATATGTATTATTTCATTCTGATATTATTATTATTATTATTATTATTATTACATGTATTATTTGACTCTATTATTATTAAAAGGATGCATAAGCACATTTACATTGAAGAAGATGAGAATAATGATTTGATCAGAGTTGGACAGTCTTATCTTAAATTTGAGCTTTATGTAAATATTCAAAAACATTTAACCTATTGATGCCTCAATTAATGTAATTTTATTGGTATCTATTTTTATTTCTGAAATTTACCACCCTCGGCTTATACTGGAGTCAATGTTTTCCCAGGGTTTTTTTGTGGTAAAATTAGGTGCCTCGGCTTATATTCGGGTCGGCTTATACTTGAGTATATACAGCATATTATATTATATTAATTATATTATATTATATGGCAGTGGAGATGATGATGATGATGATGATGATGATGATTATTATTATTATTATCATGGGGCTTTGATGGTTCTACTGTAGTTAGGATTAACAACAGAATCTAGGCCTTTTAAAAAAAATTACCTACTAATGAGGGTTTGGGGTGGATCACAGAGAAAACACAGTTCTAACACGAGTGTCTGCTTTCTCCATAAAAAAACAAGTGGGTACAGGTTGAATTTTTGAATGTGAAAGGAGCTCTTCCAAGGCAGTGAAAAGACGTGTTCTTTGGAGACTAGTACAGTAGAGTCTCGCTTATCCAACCTTCACTTATCCAATGTTCTGTATTATCCAACACAGTCTACCTTTTAGTAGTCAATGCTTTTGTAGTCAATGTTTTCAATATATTGCAATGTTTTGGTGCTAAATTCGTAAATACAGTAATTACTACTTAACGTTACCATGTATTGAACCGCTTTTTCTGTCGAGTTGTTGTAAAACATGATGTTTTGGTGCTTAATTTGTAAAATCATAATGCAATTTGATGTTTAATAGACTTTTTGGGCCCAGTGTGTTAAAGCACTGAGCTGCTGAACTTGCGGACCGAAAGGTGCCAGTTCAAATCCCGGGAGCAGAATGAGCGCCCGCTGTTAGCCCCAGCTCCTGCCAACCTAGCTGTTCAAAAACATGCAAATGTGTGTAGATCAATAGGTACCGCTCCAGAGGGAAGGCAACAGTGCTCCATGCAGTCATGCCAGCCACATGACCTTGGAGGTGTCTATGGACAACACTGGCTCTTCGGCTTAGAAATGGAGATGAGCACCAACCCCCAGAGTCGGTCACGACTGGACTTATCATCAGAGGAAACCTTTACCTTTACCTTTACTTAGACTTCTCCTTAATCCCTCATTATCCAACATTTTCGCTTATCCAACATTCTGCTGACCTGTTTATGTTGAATAAGCGAGACTCTACTTTTATTGAAATGCAGGAATAGAACCCTATATTTGCTACATAGATGTAAGAAATTTGTTTAAAGAAGAGCAACATGATTCAGGCATGGAAGTAAACAAGCCATCTGAGACTGTACAGTACTTCTCATTGTTCTCTTAGGCAAAAATCTACTTTTATTGAAATGCAGGAATAGAACCCTATATTTGCTACATAGATGTAAGAAATTTGTTTTAAGAAGAGCAACATGATTCAGGCATGGAAGTAAGCAAGCCATCTGAGACTGTACAGTACTTCTCATTGTTCTCTTAGGCAAAAATAATTACAAGGAGGTCGCAGAGAGGTTTAGAAAGATGCCCTCTCTCAGATAGGATCCTTTTTGCATGTGAGGCAGAAAAAAAGACGGCCACATTCAAGGTTACCAAATCTGGCTAACAATATTTGTGTACTAGGCAAATAAAATCCACTATATTCAGACTTCTCATTTGTATAATTTCCAGAAAGAACCTCGCTTCTCTTCCTATCGTGTACTAAAAGAAGAAACAGGAAAAGGGCAACAGAAGGTCTGAAGCTATATATAAAGGCTTCTCTCTACATTCATTAGCTGGAACATCTATTTGCCATTTTAGGCCACTATAGCCAAAATCTTGAAACTATACCATCCTTCAAATAAGAATTATAGGAGCTCCTGGTAGCGCAATGGGTTAAACCCTTGTGCCGGTTGACTGCTGAATTGAAGGTTGGGTCGGTTTAAATCCAACCCAGGGAGAGTGTGGATGAGCTCCCTCTGTCAGCTCCAGCTCCATGCGGCGACATGAGAGAAGCTTCCCACAAGGATGGTAAAAACATCAAAACATCCAGGCATCCCCTGGGCAACGTCCTTGCAGAAAGCCAATTCTCTCACACCAGAAGCGACTTGCAGTTTCTCAAGTCACTCCTGACATGAAAAAAAAGGTAAGAATTATGCAGGTAATCTCATAAAGCAGCTTTATGAGATAGTGTCTGTTTATGATTGTATGCTTTGGACAAAATCACAGAGCCAACTGATTGTACGAGCACAAGACAGCTGCACGTAATTGTAAGGAATTAATATATAATATTTATTGAATTAATTATCATATTTATCCCATGCCTTTCTCACTTCGAAGGGGATTCAGAGTGGCTTTAAACATAGGCAACAATCCAATGCCATGAAAACAACATACAATTAAAATAAACATTTACATTAAAACCAAAGAATTAAAACATTTAAAACATTAAAATCCTTCCCGCAGAAGCGGTACCTATTGATGTACTCACATTTGCATGTATTCGAACTGCTAGGTTGGCAGAAGCTGTGGCTAACAGCGGGAGCTCACTCCGCTCCCCGGATTTGAACCACCAACCTTTCAGTCAGCAATTTTTGACGTTGGGGAACCAAACAGAAAAAAACAAGACTTTCTTCTAAACAAATAATCCTTACAACTCAAGACTGTAATTATTCTAGGTTATTTTTTTCGTGGCAGGAGCGACTTGAGAAACTGCAAGTTGCTTCTGGTGTGAGACAATTGGCCGTCTGCAAGGATGTTGCCCAGGGGATGCCCAGACATTTGATGTGGGAGGCTTCTCTCATGTCCCAACATAGAGCTGGAGCTGACAGAGGGAGCTCACCTGTGCTCTCCCCGGGTTGGATTCAAGCTGGCAACCTTCAGGTCAGCAACCCAAACTTCAAGTCAGCAGTCTGCCAGCACAAGAGTTTAACTCATTGCAGCACAGGGGGTTTCTAGATTCAAGTTACACAGAAGACTAATTCAGACTGGATAATAAAGTTACTTTATTATCTATATTTATTGGTTTCTTTTTAACACCCACCCTGAGTTTCAGCTAAATAAGGGTTGCAGGATATTTTGTAAATCTTGTTTAGTCACGAGAAAGGTTTGTGTGTGTGTGTGTGTGTGTGTGTGTGTGTGTGTGTGTGTGTGTGATACCAGTGAAGATTTGTGGGATCCCCAGGAAATGTTGCAAAATTGTAAACTATGTGCGAGATACAATTCTAAAATCTGACATTGTTGTGCATGATCCCTGAAGTTCAGTTGTGCAGCACAACTGCACAACTCTCTGCATCTCCTTGCGAGAACAATGTTGGACTGACGCAAGAGAAATAATTACAGAAATCCAAACATGTGTCCTCATTGGCTGGTGGTGTGAAAAGATAAGTAAACTGATGCAGACTTTGTGTTATCGAAGGCTTTCAGGGCCGGAATCACTGGGTTGCTGTGAGTTTTCCAGGCTGTATGGCCATGTTCCAGAAGCATTCTCTCCTGATGTTTCACCCCCATCTACGGCAAGCATCCTCAGAGGTTGTGAGGTCTGTTGGAAACTAGGCAAGTGGAGTTTATATACCTGTGGAATAATGTCCAGGGTGCGAGAAAGAACTCTTGTCTGCTGGAGGTAGGTGTGAATGTTGCAATTAATCACCTTGATTAGCATTTAATGGCCTTGCAGAATCAAAGTCTGGCTGCTTCCTGTCTGAGGGAATCCTTTATTGGGAGGTGTTAGCTGGCTCTGATTGTTTCATGTCTGGAACACCTCTCAACAAAGGATTCCCTCAGGCAGGAAGCAGTCAATCTTTGAATCTGCAAGGCCATCAAATGCTAATCAAGGTGATCAATTGCAACATTCACACTTGCCTCAAACAGACAAGTTCTTTTTCCCACCCAGGGCCTTCCACAGATATATAAACTCCACTTGTCTAGTTTCCGTTCAAAAGAGAAAGGGAGGAAATGAAGACACTACTGGTGACACTTCTCTCACCAGAAAGTGGTCATTCTATCTCAAAGCCCACAACATTTCAAGCAGAACGAAATGTTTAAAAATGTGGATCTGGGAGAGATTTTGCATGCCAAGGTCCTGTGATTTTGTATCGGACTAGTAGTAGCTCTGATGTTTTTCATCAGCCATAAAATACCTTTCTCGCACATGCAGCAACTGCATCAGTCCAGAGACAAAAACCCTGAGCCATGAAGGAAGGTTGCAGCAGCCCTTAATCATTTAAGGAACAGCCAGAAGCCTTCCACCCACTTTTTTTTGTTTAACTTTGAAACATCAACCGCCAAATAAATACAGAAAGCATGACAACCGCAAAAGATATGTTTACTGACATAATAAACTTATGGGAAGACAGGCATGATGAAATGGGTATTTAGCAAGCCAGTACAAATATGCCCTTTAATTCTGTCAGAGACGTCGCTACATTAAGGTCTTTTCTACACTGCCACATAAAATCCAGATTATCTGCTTTGAACTGGATTATATGGCAGTGAAGACTCATCTTTCCACCATGTCTCCTGTATCAATTTAATGATATAATAATATATAATATTATACTATACTAATATTATAATATACTGTATATACATGTAATATTAATAATAATATTATGATGTAATACAATGTAATTATAATTATAATTCACTATTATAATTGTATATTTATATTACATGCAATATTACTAATAATATTGCAATATAGTTGTATAATATTTATATGGTGCACCTTACCCAGTCTACTTTTACAACCTCTCCGTTTTAATCCATGTTTTTATTAGTTCTTGTCATTTCTTCTTATTGGCTAATGTTTAAATTTTTATAATTGTGCATGTCTTTTGCCTATTGTTGTGTTTTATATTGCTATTGTTTTTATTTGGGCTTGGCCCTATGTAAGCCGCCCTGAGTCCCCTTTGGGGAGATAGAGGCGGGGTATAAAAATAAAGTTGTTGTTATTATTATTATTATTATTATTATTATTATTATTATTATTATTATTATTATTATTATTATTATTATAAACTGCCCTGAGAAGGGCGGGATATAAATGTCGTAAATAAATAAATAATATAGGGGAGCCCCCAGTGGTGCAGCATGTTAAAGCACTGATCTGCTGAACTTGCGGACCAAAAGGTCACCGGTTCGAATCCGGGAAGTGGAGTGAGCTCCCGCTGTTAGCCCCAGCTTCTGCCAACCTAGCAGTTCGAAAACATGCAAATGTGAGTAGATCAATAGGTACTGCTCTGGCAGGAAGATAACGGTGCTCCATGCAGTCATGCCAGCCACATGACCTTGGAGGTGTCTATGAACAATGCCGGCTCTTTAGCTTAGAAATGGAGATGAGCACCAATCCCCAGAGTCGGACACAACTAGACTTAATGTCAGGGACTAAATCTTTACCTAGACTCATATAATTCAGTTCAAAGCAGATAATGTGGATTATCTGCTTTGGTACTTTGTATTATATGGCAGTGTAGAAGGGGCCTTAGAGATCACCTGCAAAAGAGGGAGGAGCATCATCTTAAGATACAGTAGAGTCTCACTTATCCAACATTTGCTTATCCAACGTTCTGGATTATCCAACGCATTATTGTAGTCAATGTTTTCAATACATCGTGATATTTTGGTGCTAAATTTGTAACTACAGTAATTACTACATAGTATTACTGTGTATTGAACTACTTGTTCTGTCAATTTTGTTGTCTAACATGCTATTTGGGTGCTCAATTTGTAAAATCATAACCTAATTTGATGTTTAATATACTTTTCCTTAATCCCTCTTTATTATCCAACATATTCGCTTATCCAACATTCTGCCGGCCCATTTATGTTGGATAAGTGAGACTCTACTGTATATCTGAATCACAGTTCCCATCATCCCTACCCAATAACCATGTTGGTTGTAGCTAATGAAGGACTGGAAACCAAACATTTTGGGGTGACTCTTGGCTCCCTACCAGTGCTCCAAACTTCATTATAGACACAGCTATCAAAATCTTTGCTTCAGTTTTCTTTACAGTTTCTGTTTCCCTTTCCAAAGATACTCTTCTGCTATTAAATAGACTCCTAGGCATAAGAAAAATCTAGCCTGCGAGAGACGTACCTGCAGGATGGCATCAGGACCCCAGACACCGGGGATCCCACTAAGGAAAGCTGAAAAAGTGGGATTCCACAGCATGCAGTCCTGGGGAGAAACAAAACCAGATAAGGGAAATGATCAAAGAATGCCGAAAAACATGCAGAACCTGCATATATTTTTAATATATATATATATTAAAATATTATGTCATTAACTTTAAGCCCTCTTCCACATTGCCGTACAAAGTCCAGATTATCTACTTTGAACTGGATTATATGGCAGTGTAAACTCATATAATCTAGTTCAAAGCAGATAATTTAGAGCCCCCAGTGGCACAATGGGTTAAACCCTTGTGCCGGCAGGACTGCTGACTGAAAGATCCGTTGTTCGAATATGGGAGCAGCGTGAGCTCCCATCTGTCAGCTCTAGCTCCCCATGTAGGGACATGAGAGAGGCCTCTCACAGGATGGTAAAACATCAAACATCTGGGCATCCCCTGGGCAACGTCCTTGCAGACTACCAATTCTCTCACATCAGAAGCGACTTGCAGTTTCTCAAGTTGCTTCTGATACCAAAAAAAATATATCTGTTTTGATTATCAGGATTATATGGCAGTGTAGAAGGAGCAATAACTACAGTAGAGTCTCACTTATCCAAGCTAAACGGGCCGGCAGAAGCTTGGATAAGCGAATATCTTAGATGATAAGGAGGGATTAAGGAAAAGCCTATTAAACATCAAATTAGGTTATGATTTTACAAATTAAGCACCAAAACATCATGATTTACAACAAATTTGACAGAAAAGGTAGTTCAATACCCAGTAATGTTATGTTGTAATTACTGTATTTACAAATTTAGCACCAAAATTTCACGATATATTGAAAACATTGACTACAAAAATGCCTTGGATAATCCAGAACCTTGGATAAGCGAGGCTTGGATAAGTGAGACTCTACTGTATATATACAGTTATCATTTTGCCTTCTGTGTTTATGCAATTATTTTATTAGCTACTGTGAACAACACAATGAAATAAATATTATGCATATGTCCCAAGAATATAAGAACATATTGAATTGTGTATGTGTTTGTGTGTACATAAATTAGATAGATCGAGAGGTCGATCCATTGATCCATCGATCAGTAATATGAACCCTTGACCATATTAATGACAATAATGCTGTATTTGCATTTCTTTTAGAAACAATTCATGTCGCAATACATTATACTATTTCTCACCATTGCAAAACCTCTAGACATCGCTGTATCTTTCTGCATCCAAAGATGATTACATTCCAGATTTTCCAAAATGATTTGATGATTTCCTATCCAGGATTTCATTCAGAATATTGAAATAAGTACAGTAGAGTCTCACTTATCCAAGCTAAACGGGTTGGCATAACCTTGGATAAGCGAATATCTTGGATCATAAGGAGTGATTAAGGAAAAGCCTATTAAACATCAAATTAGGTTATGATTTTTACAAATTAAGCACCAAAACTTCATGTTATACAACAAATTTGACAGAAAAGGTAGTTCAATACGCAGTAACGCTATGTAGTAATTACTGTATTTACTAATTTGGCACCAAAATATTACGATATTTATTTATTTATTTATTTATTTTTCAAACTTATATGCCGCCACTCCCCTAGGGCTCAGAGCGGCTTACAAGAACTGGCTAAATCAACAATTTAAAAAACATCTTAAAAACATCTTTAAAAAACATCTTTAAAAACATCTTTAAAAACATCCTAAAAGCACCTTTTAAAACATATTGAACGTATATTGAACGTATATTGAAAACATTGACTACAAAAATGCATTGGATAATCCAGAACCTTGGATAAGCGAGTCCTGGATAAGTGAGACTCTACTGTACTAACAAATGAGCTGGTAACTTTGCATTTCTTTCTCTTTTTTTACTGTTTCTTTTTTGTTGCCTAAAGTATCTTCAGCGTAAAAATATACCTCCTGTGAGGGATCTCATCGCGTTTGAGGAGTGATCCTGTCTAAGTTAACTCAGGGGTTAAATCCATTGCCCCTGATGGCACTTATTTCCAGGAATGTGGAAATACAAACCGAGCCGGAGGATATCTTTCTTTGTATAGTGCCACATCATCCCCAGATATACGAAACTAAAAAGTTAACAACTATGTTTTTACGCGGATAGGTGCTGGAGGAAAACTTGAATATAATATTAATTCTTGTGTTAGTTATTAATATCATGATCAAAAGGCATGAGGCCTAATGCAATAAAACATTTCATCGGGGGCACGCATGTTGCTTTTAAACAGGAAAGGCTCATAGTTGAAAATTTACCTGCTCAGGCTCCAAGGTTCTTCCTTAGTGACACAGGGAGAAGTGGATGGAAATCCGGCTCAAATGTCTAGTCTTTGCACACAAAGCTCCATTATTTTCCCTGGTAAATGTCTCCCTGAGCATTAGTTAGTTAATGAACACACAGGAGTGATATCAGGAAGGGAAAAGCGCAACCTGAGGGAGAAACAGGTAACCAGGGGAGGGACAACCTGTTCTCTCCGCCCCGTTCACCTTCGGCAAGGCTCTCACTGGGTGGATCTGTGCTCAGTTTGCAACTGAAATGCACCCACGAGAACAAAAACACATTTGCTGTTTACTTACCTGGCCCTGCGGACCCCTTGCAGCACCCACTTTAGCAGCCCATTGGTGATGAAATCTGCCACTTCTTCGGAGACACAGATCCTTGACTGCCATTGTAGGGACCCAGCACTTCTTAAAACACGAGAACAATTTTAAGGCCTAAATTCATGCAGGCTCTGTATAAATATAGTCTTGTTTCATCTAGAAAGGTGAATATGCCCATGAGACTCCAGTGCCATTGTAGAGAGAAGATTATCTATATAAAAGGGTAATGAAATTTCGACCTAAGACAAAACAACAAAACTACACATCCCAGAAACACTAAACTTGGCAGCACAACCCCTCATTTATGCCTCTACGTTCATACAACAAAAGGAAAAGAAAAATAAAGTCCTAATTAGAGGAAGAGGAATTATTGTTTTTATCCCATTGCTGCCAGTTAAAAGGCTAAGCTCCGCTCACTTGGTCTCCGAGCAACCCACTCAGCCCAGGGGACAGGCAGAGTTAGGCCTCACTTAGACCTCTTCCACACTGCCTATAAAATACAGATTATCTGATTTTAACTGGATTATATGGCAGTGTAGACTCAAGGCCCTTCCACACAGCTATATAACCCATTTATGATGGACTTAATGTCAGGGGAAAACCTTTAACCTTTACCTTAACTACCACCAATTCCTCAATACTTTATTTCCCATACCACCATACTTTGCCACAGCAACGCGTGGCCGGGCACAGCTAGTAATAATAATAAAACTTTATTTATAATCCGCTTCCATTTCCCCAAGTGGTCTCAGAGCATTTCATATGGGGACCAAGTCCAATCAACAGATAAAATAATACGATGACAGCATATATAATTAAAACAATAACAGTAAAATAACATTCATAAAATATGCCTGCGAGCATCAGGACTAAACGGTGGGGCTATTAAGAAATTACAGGCATTGCAGGTATGTGCAAAAATGCTGCACTTTTGTTGCCTGCATATTTATTTATCGTGTCAGAAGCAAACCAAGGCTACAGTTGTCATGTATTTAAAAACACAAGTTTAAAAAACTTGGCATTATATGCATACTACATGTCCTTTGACCAGTAGCGGTCACTTGGAATGCTTCTGGTATAAGAAGGTCCTCCATTGTGCATGTGGCTGGGCACAGACCGCTTTTTTCCACACTCGCATGTCATGGACTACACTTTGTGGCCCCATTTCTTAAAGTTGGCTCTGCATCTCGTGATGCCAGAGCTCAGTCTGTTCAGCGCCTTCCAAGTTGCCCAGTTTCCTGTGTGCCCAGAGGGGAGTCTCTCATTCCATTTCAGCCATGGCTTGAGGTTCCATGTTTTAGCCTGCCACTTTTGGACTCTTGCTTCCTGAGGTGTTCCTGCAAGTATCTCTGTAGATCTTAGAAAACTATTTATTGATTTAAACCATTGGCGTGCTAGCTGATATCTGAACAGGGGATGGGCTGGAGATGTCACTGCCTTGGTTGCTGCTATACATCATCCAAAAATACATCACACAGTCCTAAACACTAGGGAAGTGTTCGACTTGTGATTTTGTAATACGAAATCCAGCATATATATCTTGTTTGCTGTGTCATACTATGTCATTGTGTCAATAATAATAAGAAGAAGAAGAAGTAAGAAAATCGCACAGACTGACAACAAACAGAGGCACAACTATGTGGCCCAAATGATTCATTGGAACTTATGCCTCAAGTACCACCTCCCAGCAGTAAAGAATTGGTGGGATCACAAACCTGCAAAGGTCGTGGAAAATGAACATGCAAAGATACTGTGGGACTTCCGAATCCAGACTGACAAAGTTCTGGAACACAACACACCAGACCTTACAGTTGTGGAAAAGAAAAAGGTTTGGATCATTGATGTTGCCATACCAGGTGATAGTCACATTGACGAAAAACAACAGGAAAAACTCAGGACCTCAAGATTGAACTTCAAAGACTCTGGCAGAAACCAGTGCAGGTGGTCCCAGTGGTGATGGGCACATTGGGTGCCGTGCCAAAAGATCTCAGCCGGCATTTGGAAACAATAGACATTGACAAAATTACGATCTGCCAACTGCAAAAGGCCACCCTACTGGGATCTGCGCGCATCATCCGAAAATACATCACACAGCTAGACACTTGGGAAGTGTTCGACTTGTGATTTTGTGATACGAAATCCAGCATATCTATCTTGTTTACTGTGCAGTACTATGTCGTTGTGTCAATAATAATAGTAAGAAGAAGTAAGAAAATCGCACAGACTGACAACAAACAAACAAACATAATAATAATAATAATAATAATAATAATAATAATAATAATAAAAAATTGGAAGCAAGCCAGGTGAATAAACGAATAAGCTCTTCAGCCATAGATATCAGTTTAACTATGGGTCATGAGCATTAGACATGACTTAGGACAAAATTAGTACCTACTCAGTAATTAATGACAAAGCCTGTTGCTTCAGCATGTATCATTTATAGTTAAATAGCAAGAAAAAGGGCATCCACGAGTTCCTGATTTGAATACTTGCAGCCTTTGCATTTTACTGCTTATAATGACCAGTCCTGCTATCTGTTGCAAGTAGAACTTGGCTTCCCAGAAACTGGGGACCAAAAGGAAACACCAAAAAGTGATATCGTAACAGAAACTCAGAAATGTTCTTATAGATGTTCCGTCTACATTATCAAGAATATTTATTGCTCTTTATAATGAAGTCCCATCTTTTAGCAATGATGCATTAATTCATTTTTTAGACTCTGCAAAAACCAACACTTATGCTGTTGGGGAAAAGGCCAATAGATGGATGCTCGTTTTTACTCACTGTTGGTCAAACTTCATATAACTGAAAATATGCTTAGAAAATGTGTATCTGGGAACAATGTCCATCTTATCACATGCAGATTGTAAGCCTAGATAAGTGTTCTAAGATGTTTTTAAAAAACATTTTCCCTTGATCGCTGATTTAAGTATGCAAAGAGGCAATTACACTTCTGTGATGCAGCATTTGTTCTCAGATGCAGCTCAGCTTGTTCTGCAAGGTTAGGCTTGCCTCTATTACTGTCATGGTGTATTGTGTTTTCACATATTTAGTGAACAGAGATCTATGAACCTGAGATTCAGGTTCCCAAAGCAATGCTAAGATTGTGATTGAAGTACCAAAGCATATCTTTCACCATGAACCAATACCAAGACTGCCAATGTGGATTCTGCAACTTTTCCGATTGTCATCATCATCATCATTATGTCCGATATCCATTTCCACCAGAGATTATTCAGATCTGTAAGGAACAATGTTTTTTGTATTGTTTTGTGTGCTCTTCAGTGTTGCCTATACTTTAAAGTAAAATTATTTCCAAAGTAAGCAGCAGAACTTGCTGACTGAAAGGTTGCTGGTTTGAATCCGGGGAGCGGGGTAAGCTTCCGCTATTTGCCCCAGCTTCTGCTAACATAGCAATTCGAAAAAATGCAAATGTGAGATCAGTAAGTACCCCTCCAGCGGGAAGGTAACGGCGCTCCATGCAGTCATGCCAGCCACATGACTCTGGAGGTGTCTACGGACAACGCCGGCTCTTCGGCTTAGCAATGGAAATGAGCACCAGCACCCAGAGTCGGACCCGACTAGACTTAATGTTAGGGGAAAACTTTATCTTATAATTAGTATGTTGTTTCCAAGGAGAAATGGCCAAATTCCTCTTCTGCATCTGCTTTTGTCTGGTAATCAGATTTATAACAAAATGATAGCGTTGAAAGTATTTTGACACGCCTTTTGGATTCTCCCTTTCAAATAAGGTGGACTGATACCTAATGTTCAGCTTTCTATAATTATCAGGGTGTCTTCGCTTATGTGTACAAAACTTCCCAAGTATCCAGTTTATTGGTATGTTTTCATTATTTTTATTCTTCCATAAGCGAATTTGGGACTTGACACACTGATTATCCTGCCTGAAAACAGTATTATGGAAACAAGAGAGTTAGAACACAGGGGCTATCCAGTCCAACCCCATTCTGCCATGCCAGAATACACAATCAAAGGACTCCCAGCAGATGGTCATCCAGTCTATACTTAAAAATGCCCAGAGAAATAACTTCAACACACTCCACGGCAGGCATGGGCAAACTTGGGCTCTCCAGGTGTTTTGGACTTCAACTCCCACCATTCCTAACAGCCTCAGACCCTTTCCTTTTAGTAGTCAATGTTTCTAATACATTGCAATGTTTTGGTGCTAAATTTGTAAATACAGTAATTAATACATAACGTTACCGTGTATTGAACTGCTTTTTCTGTCAATTTGTTGTAAAACATGATGTTTTGGTGCTTAATTTGTAAAATCATAACATAATTGGCTGTAATAGGCTTTTCCTTAATCCCTCCTTATTATCCAACATTTTTGCTTATCCAACATACTACTGGCCCATTTATGTTGGATAAGCGAGACTCTACTGTATATTATGATGCTTAATTCTTAAGTTTACTGCTGTTACTGTGCATTATCCTGTATTATTTTTGGTGTGTTTGAATGTTTGCCTTTTTTGTGTGTGTAAACCCGCCCTGAGTCCCTTTGGAGACAGGACAGTCTAAAAATAAAGTTTTGTATTGTTGTTGGAAAGATCACAGTATTCTTTGCGTTCACACGCAAAAAAAAAACAGAGTGTGTGTGCTCTGGTAACCCTGGGGCTGTTGTATTTCATGTTCATCGGTTGTGGTTTATCACCATGACGTTGAAAATGACTAGCTCAAAAGGCTCACTGTTATAGAATTGTTGTGAGATATTTACAAAGTTTTTACTCACAAGAATAATGCAAGGAAGAATTAATACACAACACTGAAGGAAGACTGTACATGAATGTGACAATCATGATGCCACTTCAAGGAAAGGACGTCTCAAAATCCAGTTAACTAACACTGAGGCAAGGAGAATAACAGGGAAACACAGACGAGGCTGCCAGTTTCATGATGCTGCAACCCCTCCAGTCCCGGCCCCATGTGGAGGCAATGTCATCGGAGGCAGGAACATAGATTTTAGCTTTCCAGACATGCTTGCAATCTCAGGGTCCTGGGTCTCATAAGATTTTATCAAGCGGGCAAACTTTAGGACTCCTAGAAAAGAAAGAAAGGTAAATAGCATGAAAAAAACTTACTTCACCATGACGTTGCTGTTTTCCTTCCAATTCTCAGACTGCATGATGTACAAGGAAGGAAAGTCTCCTTCAGCTTACCTGAAAGGAGGGACATCTTCCATTGGCCATCAGCTAGGACATCAGAGACTCCTAGAGCTGGAAGAGCCCCTAAAGATCTAGTCCAACCCCATTCTGCCATGCAGGGAAAGCACAATCAAAGCACTTCTGACAGATGGCCATCCAGCCTCTGCTTAAAACCCTCTAGGAGCAGTGGTTCTCAACCTGTAGGTCCCCAGATGTTTTGGCCTTCTACTCCCAGAATTCCTAACAGCTTGTAAACTCGCTGGGATTTCTGGGAATTGTAGGCCAAAATACCTGGGGACCCACAGGTTGAGAACCACTGTTCTATAGAAAGAGACTCCACCACACTCCAAGGCTGCTTATTCTATTGCTGAACAGCCCTTACATTCAGGAAGTTCTTACTAATGTTTAGCTGGAATCTCTTTTCTTACAACTTGAATCCATTGCTCCATGCCCTAGTCTCTGGAGCAGCAGCAGAGACCAAGTTTTTCCCCTCCTTAATGTCACATCCTTTCAAATATTTAAACATGACTATCATGTCCCCTCAAGTGAGGTGTCCCTCATCCTGTATCTGTTCATTTCATTATATTGGTCTACATTTCTCCCTGTTAAAATGCATTATTTTAGCCTTGACTCACCTCTCTAATCTGTTAAGGTCCTTTTTGCTTCTGATCCTGTACTCTGGGTATTAGCTATCTTTCCCAAACTGGGGTCAATTGCTGATTTGATAACCATGTCTTCTATTCCATCACCCAAGTCATTGATGAATTATTTAACCTAAATCCACACAGTATTATTTTATTGTTTTTTTATTGTATTTGCTTTTTGTTTTAAATTGTGACCATTAAGTCCTCACGGGGAGAAAGGCAGGATATAAATAAAGTAAATAAATAAAGATGTGGAATACTGCTGGGTCCAGGACAGACCCCTGAGGCATGCCACTAGTCACTTCTCTCCAGGATGAGAATCCATTACTGAGCACTCTTTGGGTTCAGCTAGTTAACCCATTACAAATCCACCCAACAGTAGTATTGTCTTACCCACATTCTATTATGGTAACTTCTTTGTGAGAATATAATGGGGGACTTTATCAAAGGCCTTACTGAAATTGAAATATGCTACATTCACAGCATTCCCTGTAGACTACACAGAGAAGCCACTGAAATCCACAAGCATGTGGACAATTTTAACAGAAAGAAAACAATGAAAATGAACAAAATCTGGCTACCATGATTTAAAAAATTCTAAAATCAGGACAGTAAATAAAGAACACTCAGACAACAGGAGAATTCCAGACATGAAACAATCAGGACCACCTAACACCTCCCATATAATAACACCTCCCATAAAATGCTTCTGGAACATCAATTACCCGAGATCTTTGCGTCCCTTCCTGAAGGTTCTTAAGGCTATGGTGTTCCCTATTGCTTTGTATGGAGCTGAAATATGGGGGGATCAAGATCTGGCATTGGTAGAAAGATTCCAACTTCGCCACTTAAAAATTGGCTTAGGTGTGGAGAGATCATCCCTGTCAGCTGCAGTGAGAGCAGAGATAGGAGTACCTCCAATTTCCACAGTAATTATGAAGAGGCAGATCAACTGGTGGTACAAAATAAGACAAATGCAACCACATAGACTCCCAGCCATATGCCTATTAGAGCAAGAAAACCACAAAGAATGGTCATCATGGCTAAGCAGACTCAGCCACACTGTCAGTAAGTTAGGTTTTTCCCCTCTCGAGCTAATAAATTTTGGAGCTAAAGTGTGCTCAATTGTTTACCAAAGAGCCCTTGACACTGCGGCACAAAATGACCTTATGATCATAGCACAAGCTAGAGCCACTCCATACCTGGCTAAATTTAAATGCAACGTGGGCATGGAAACCTACCTCTTTTTTACACTCCCACTATATATTAGAAAACTTTTTACCCAGGCTAGATTTGAGCAACTCGACATTTTTATTCTGTACTTGCACTACTACCAAGGAGTGGGTTGGTAGACTAGTAGGCCAGGATGCCTTGTTTTTACATGTTTTTACTGTTTTACATGATTTTACTGTATGTATGGGAAAGGGTGTACGTTTTGTATGTTTTACATGTTTTGATATGGTCAAAACTGACTAATCAATAAAGAGTTGCTGTTGTTGCTTCTGGAACATGGCCATACAGCCCGGTAAACTCACAGCAACCCAAAAGAGATAAGGTCTGTCTGCCATGACTTGTTAATGAGGAACCCATGTTGACTTTTAGTATCATTTGGGTTCCAAATATCTCAGCACTTTGAACCTACCTTCCCCATCATTGCTGAAACCGTAGGCTTTGATCACATCTTGTTGGATCTGGGTGGCCACAGGCAGCAAGAACTGCAGCATCTTGCCCATGTCGTTGCAGGCATTGTCCCTTGCTTCCTCCATGCGCTGGGCATTTTCTGGTGAACCAAATGCTTTGATGACTTCAGCCAGAATGACTAAGGAAGAGAGTAGAAAGGTCATGAATCTGTTCCCACAAGAACCCCCCAACCTGCCAAGTTGAACACATGAAAGAGGTAAAGGCCACCTGCTCCTAATACCAGGAAGACAAACGGGACAAGTGATTGTCAGATATCATATTTGCCCCCAGTGGTGCAATGGGTTAAACCCTTATGCTGGCAGGACTGCAAACAGAAAGGTCGGCGGTTTGAATCCAGGGAACGGAGTGAGCTCCTGTCTGTCAGCTCCAGCTTCCCATGCAGGGACATGAAAGAAGCCTCCCACAGGATGGTAAAATATCCGGGTGTCCCCTGGGCAATATCCTTGCAGACGGCCAATTCTCTCACACTCAGCTCAAGAATGGAAAATGGATTGTTGGCGGGGAGGAAAAGAGATTTAAAGATGGGCTTAAAGCTAATATTTAAAAATGTGGATTTAACACAGAGAATTGGAAAGCCCTGGCCCTCGAGCATCTAACTGGAGGTCAGATGTGGATTTTGAAAAGGCACAGAGGGCAAAAGGGAGAAATGTGCCAAGAGAAAGGCACGTCATGCCAACCTTTGTCAGGACCATCTTCCATCTGGAAATGAATGTCCACATGGATCCAGAAGAGGCCTGCGCAGTCACTTATGGACCATAATGATGGTCAGGTTATTATATATGTCGGGGCAAGACTCTACCCTTGGAAAATAATCATGCTTTGACACAAAGGTGCACTCATGTTGATGCGGACTTCAGCCTAAAACAGAATGGTCCTAAAACAATCCACCTCTCCGCTAGGTAGTCACAGGGGCTTCTCATTTTTTCAGGAGGATCTGTTGGTGTGTTGCTGTGAGTTTTCCGGGCTGTATGGCCATGTTCCAGAAGCATTCTTTTCTGACATTTTGCCTGCTTTTATGGCAGGTATCCTCAGTGGTTGTGAGATCTGTTGGAAACTAGTCAAGTGGGGTTTATATATCTGTGGAATAATGTCCAGGGTGGGAGAAAGAACTCTTGTCTTTTGAGGCAGAAGTGAATGTTTCAATTGGCCACCTAGATTAGCACTGAATAGCCTTTCAGCTTCAAGGTCTGGCTGCTTCTGGCCTGGAGGAATCCTTTGTTGGGAGGTGTTAGCCAGCCCTAATTGATTCATGTCTGGAATTCCCCTGTTTTCTGAATGTTGTTCTTTCTTTACTGTTCTGATCTTAGAGGTTTTTTTAAGGTAGACAGATTTTGTTCATTTTCATGGTTTCCTTCTTTCTGTTGAAATTGTCCACATGCTTGTGGATTTCAATAGCTTCTTTGTGTAGTCTGACATGGTGGTTGTGAGAGGGGTCCAGCATTTCTGTGTTCTCAAATAATATGCTGTGCCCAGGTGGATTCATCAAGTGCTCTGCTACGGCTGATTTCTTTGGTTGAGTGAGTCTGCAGTGCCTTTCATGTTCCTTGATTCGTGTCTGGGCAATGCTGCATTTGGTGGTCCCTATGTAGACTTGTCCACAGCTGCATGGTGTACAGTAGACTCCCGCAGAGGTGAGAGGATCCCTTTTGTCCTTTGCTGAATATAGCATTTATTGGATTTTCTTGGTGGGTCTGTGGATAGTTTGTAGGTTGTGTTTCTTCATCAGCTTCCCTATGCGGTCAGTGTTTCCCTTGATGTATGGTAAGAACACTTTTCATCTGGGTGGATCTTTTGTCTTTACTCTCATGGCTTGTTCTTGGCCTTACAGCTCTTCTGATGTCCATGGTGGCGTATCTATTAGCCTGTGGAGCCCAGTTTAGGTGGTTCAGTTCACCTTGGAGGAGGTGGGGTTCAGATTCCTTTTGCACAGTCTGCCAGGGCTTTGATTGTGCTTCTTTATTTACTTGGATGATGGTTGGAGTTTTTATGTAAGCACCCACGAGTGTGGAGGTTTTCTGTAAACGTTGTGGCCCAATTGTTGATTAGGTTTGCGGATGACTAGGACATCTAGAAAAGGCAGTTTCCCTTCATCTTCTTTTTCCATGGTGAACTGGATGTCTGGGTGGATGCTGCTGAGGTGGTCCAGGTACTTGTTTACTACGATGTCAGGCTACACAGAGAAGCCACTGAAATCCACAAGCATGTGGCCAATTTCAACAGAAAGGAAACCATGAGAATGAACAAAATTTGGCTACCAGTATTTTAAAAAAACTCTAAAATTGGGACAGTAAATAAAGAGCAACACTCAGAAGACAGGGGAATTCCAGACTGGGAACAATCAGGGCCGGCTAACACCTCCCAACAAAGGATTCCCCCAGGCAGGAAGCAGCCAGGCTTTGAAGCTGCAATGCAAATCATGCTGGCCAATTGAAACATTCACACTTGCCTCAGGCAGTTCTTTCTCCCACCCTGGACCTTCCACAGACATATAAATCTCCCTTGCCTAGCTTCCAACAGCCCTCACAACCTCTGAGGAGGCCAGCCATAGATGTGGGCGAAACGTCAGGAGAGAATGCTTCTGGAACATGGCCATTCAGCCCGGTAAACTCACAGCAACCCAGAAGAGATAAGGTTTGTCTGCCATGACTTGTTTGTGAGGAAACATACAGCAATCCAATTCTAAAGCCATTTGGGGGCGGGGCCTCTCAACATCCGGGTCGCTGCTAGTTGCCTCCCTACCTAGAGCCTTGGAAACAGGCTTTCTGAAGCCTTCCTTGTGTGGCGCTCACACAGGGGCGGGGCGAGCCTGTCACGTGGCTACGCCCTGCTCCAGGGAAATGGTTTCCATGCCAACGGCGCACAGACTCAGTGGGGGGAGGGGAGGGCGGCGCAGGGACACCCACCTTTGGCCTGCTCCGCGCTGAGGGAGACCGGCTGCGGCGACGGGGCCGAGGGGCGCTGGAGGCTCGACATCGCGAGGGAGGAGACGGAGCCAGAGCCAGAACCGGAAGTGACGGAAGGCCAGCCACGTCAGGAGGCAACCCTGCCCTCTCCCCTCCTACCACCCACCAGGGTCTCAAACGGCATTAAATAGTCAGTGTAGACTCATATGCAATTGAAGTGCAGTATAGAATCGTAATGACTCATATCAATCATCATACATTTGTAGCAGGAAGCAGCCAACCTTTGAAGCTGCAAGGCTATTCAATGCTAACCAAGGTGGCCAATTGCACCATTGACACTTGCCTCCAACAGACAAAAGAGCTTTCTCCCACCCTGGACCTTCCACAGATATATAAACCCCACTTGCATAGTTTCCAACAACCCCACAACCGGGTTGTTGTATGTTTTCCGGGCTGTATGGCCATGTTCCAGAAGTATTCTCTCCTGACGTTTCGCTCACCTCTATGGCAGGCATCCTCAGAGGTTGTGAGGTATGGAGAAACTAAGCAAGGAAGGTTAATATATATCTGTGGAAAGTCCAGGGTGTGAGAAGAACTCTTTGTCAGTTGGAAGCCAGTGTGAATGTTGCAGTTAATCACGTTAATTAGCATTGGAAAGGTTCATCTCCTGGTTTTTCCTGCCTGGGGGCATCCTTTCTTCAGAATCATTAGCTGCCCCAGGAACTCTTCTGTTTTCAGAGTGTTGCTTCTTATTTACTGTTCTGATTTTAGAGTTTTTTTAATACTGGTAGCCAGATTTTGTTCATTTTCATGGTTTCCTCCTTTCTGTTGAAGTTGTCCACATGCTTGTGGATTTCAATGGGTTCTTTGTGTAGTCTGACATGATAGTTGTTGGAGTGGTCAAGCATTTCTGTGTTCTCAAATAATATAATAATAATAATAATTTGGACAGAAAAACAAGAAAACTCATGACCATTCATCATTCACTGGACCCCCACAGTGATGTTGACCGGCTATATCTGCCTAGAAGATCAGGGGGAAGAGGACTCTTGCAAGTAAAACAAGCAGTCAAAGAAGAAGAACATGCCCTGGCAGAATATGTAAAGCAAAGTGAAGAACCTGCTTTGATTGAGGTCAAAAATCAGAAACTCCTCAAAGCACAGCAGACAAAAAACCAGTACAAGAAAACCGCACTACAAACTAGAGCTGACAGCTAGCACAAAAAAACATTGCATGGAAAGTTCCTTGACAAAATTGAAGGAAAAGCTGATAAGGAGAAGACCTGGCTATGGCTCACGAATGGGACCCTGAAGAAGGAGACAGAAGACCTGATCCTTGCAGCCCAGGAGCAAGCCATCAGGACAAATGCAATTAAGGCCAAGATTGAAAATCAGCTGATGACCCAAAATGCAGACTGTGCAAGGAAACTGACGAAACCATTGATCATATCCTCAGCTGCTGTAAGAAAATCGCACAGACAGACTACAAACAGAGGCACAACTATGTGGCTCAAATGATTCATTGGAACTTATGCCTCAAGTACCACCTTCCTGCAGTAAAGAACTGGTGGGATCACAAACCTGCAAAGGTTGTGGGAAATGAACACGCAAAGATACTGTGGGACTTCCGAATCCAGACTGACAAAGTTCTGGAACACAACACACCAGACATCACAGTTGTGGAAAAGAAAAAGGTTTGGATCATTGATGCCGCCATCCCAGGTGACAGTCACATTGACGAAAAACAACAGGAAAAACTCAGCTGTTATCAGGATCTAAAGATTGAACTTCAAAGACTCTGGCAGAAACCAGTGCAGGTGGTCCCGGTGGTGATGGGCACACTGAGTGCTGTGCCAAAAGATCTCAGCCGGCATTTGGAAACAATAAACATTGCCAAAATCACGATCTGCCAACTACAAAAGGCCACCCTACTGGGATCAGCACGCATCATCCGAAAACACATCACACAGTTCTAGACACTTGGGAGGTGTTCGACTTGCGATACGGAACCCAGCATATCTATCTTGTTTGCTGTGTCATAATAATATAATAATATAAATATAAAAATAATATAAATATAAAAATAATAATAAACCTCTTACCATAGCTGCGGGTAAAAATTCAGTAGAAAATGCTCCCAGAGCATGGCCATACAGCCCAAAATTTACACAAGTCCCATCCATATATCTGTTATTTAACTGATCGCTAGGTGGCTCTCCGCTAACTGCAGAAAGCCTACTGGACAAATACTAAAAGAGCTGAAATCACTGAGCGAAAAGAACCCGAAGCATTACACCCACTGAAAAGAGAAGACGAATCAAGTCATGGTGAGCAAACATTATTTTACATCTTCAACCGTTTATTGCGAGGCCTTAATAGCAGCCTCCTCAAAACATTTACTTTTTTCCGGAAAATGTTGCTCCTATTACTTTAAATTCTTCCCTAGGACGCCGCAACTCCTATATGCTAAATAGTTGGTTTCCATTGGTCGGAAGGGCTGGAGACCACGCCCCACCGGTGAAGCCTCCCTGTAGGAGGGGCAGGCAAAAGGAGGCGGGCTCAGAATCCCGCCTCCAACTCCCAGAAGCCCTAGCCGGCTTGTTCAACGGCCAGGAATTCTGGGAGTTGGAGGCCCAAGCCGCAATTTGGATGAGGCCTGCCCAGGTTGATCCAGTTGTCTCTGGCCCACTATACATTTACTCTCGGGGCCAGATTTAAACAGAAGGTGGAGCCTCAGAGGAAAAAGTAGACATGTCAAAGCATGTTCAAAGGGACGCTTCACACTGTTGCTGAGTGCCTTCAAGTCCTTTACGTTATAACTGTATTCTCAATTCGCTTCTGACAGGATAAATAAGTCCTTTCCAACTTCATCACTTTAGGCGGTCACTGGTGGCAGAGGGTAATAATAATACACTTTATTTATATCCTGTTTTATCTCTCTGGAGGGACTCAGAGCGGATTACATTATATATATATAAGGCTAACATTCAATGCCTTTTATACAGTGAACGACAACATACAATACATATTCCATCTCCAGCATCTGAAGGCGATGCTCAACTCCGGCCATGGGGAGGTGCTCTTTTTCCATTTTTCCATGCCGAGGAGTCTGTTATCCGTAGACATCTCTGATCATGCCAGCATGTCTGCATGTGATGTCTTTTTACCTTCCCCACTGAGGCAGTACCTATTGATCTACTCACATTGCATGCTTTTGGACTGCTAGGTTGGCAGCAGCTAGGGCTAACAGCGGGTGCTCACCCTGAATCATGGCTTCGAACTGCAATAATTGTCTTCCCAAAGTAGAGTATTGACGGTGGCTCTCTAAGTGACTGTGGAGACTTATTCTGGATCCACATGGCCTTTTGCTACGAGGACTCTCACCCATTGAAAAGGCGGGACAGAAGGTTCCCAAAGATTAGCACTCGATGCCTGTCTCAGCACACAAACAGCCCCAAACAGCAGTCAATATGCAAGATAGCAGCACTGCAGCATAAGGCCTTATGAAATATTCTCTATTTGTGTTATTGATGTCGTCAAAGGTTTTCATGGCCGGAATCACTAGGTGGTTGTGCATTTTCCGGGCTGCGTGGCCGTGTCCCCTAGGCAGGAATAAGCCAAGCCATGAAGCTGGCAAGGCCATTAATGCTAATCAAAGTGATTAATTACATTCACACTGGCCTCCAACAAAGAGTTCTTTGTCCCACTCTAGATTTTCCAGATATATAAACCTATTTAAATATATATAAATTAGTTTCCCAATATACCTTACAACCTCTGAAGATGCCTGCCATAGATGTGGGCGAAATGTCAGGAGAGAATGCTTCTGAAACATGGCCATATAACCCAGAAAATGGACAACAAACCTGTGTTATTTGTTTAGATTTGCTTCTTGCTCAAAATGGTATCAAAACTTAATAGCTCCTCCAAGCATTTGCAACTTTTGTGCAATTGTAACGGGATGCCATTGTGAAATACACTGCTTTAAAACTGGATCCATCACTTTGAAAAACCCTGTATTTTAGGATTGTTGTAGACAGCAATATTCTTTCCCATTTTTTCATTACTTTTTCCATTCAGCTCTGGAACAAAATTGTCCCCTTCACTTATGCCCTAGTTTTGTGAATCCAGTGTTTAGAGCCTTTGGTCTTTAGGCAAATACTAAACATTCTGATTTATTCACGTGCTCCACAGCTGAAGGGAGAATAGCTGGGATCTGTGCACACTCCCTTCACTATTCACAGAACCATGAGTTCAGTTTTAACTGTCAGGGGTCTCTCCTACAGAAATCTGGACAGGCAGCTTAAGAAGGGGCCTTTTGACCTCCTTCGGCTCCTCCAGTGTCCCCGGCCAAACGACAAGGCCCAGCATCCTATGGAGCAGTGGTTCTCAACCTGTGGGTCCCAAGTGTTATGGTCCCAGAAATCCCAGCCAGTTTACCAGCTGTTAGGATTTCTGGGAGTTGAAGGCCAAAACACCTGGGGACTCACAGGTTGAGAATAACTGCTATAAAGGACGCAGAAGCAAGATCACAGCATCTTAACTGTGAAAGAGCCTAAGAGAGCCCTTAGGTGTGCACCACTTCACCACTGTACAAATCTCTGGCCCAAGGGGCTGTGCATGAAATACAGGTTCAGGAAAAGGAAGCCTTTACAAGTATGCCTTTTTCCCATTTCACAGAACACAATGAACCCAATGGTTTTTAATAGCAGACTTTCCACTCATAGGCACATTATACAAAGTTAAGGACAGAGGGAGAAACAATTCCCCTCCCTAAAATTCTGTTTTTCTAAAATGGTAAATCTCTTGCTCTTTTGCTCAAAACTGGGGTTTCTCTTGACATAACACAAACCCAGAGCGTAGAAAGTTATCTTTCAAGAATAATCTGCGACATTTCTTTCAATTTTAAAAGAAACAAAAGGAAGTGTTCAAACCCCGTTACGTCAGCTCCACTGGCTGCCAGTTTGCTACTGGGCTCAATTCAAAGTGCGGGCCTATAAAGTCCTAAACGGCTCTGGTCCAACATATCTGTCCAAACTTATCTCCCTTTATGAGCCAAGTACAGTCTTAAGATCTGTGGGGGAGGCCCTGCTCACGGTTCCACAAGTGCAACTGGTGGGGACAAGAGACAGGGCCTTCTCAGTGGTGGCCTCTTGGCTGTGGAACTCCCTCCCCAGTGACATCAGACTGGCTCCATTCCTCTTGATGTTCAGAAAAAGTTAAATACATGGCTTTGCACACAAGCGTTCGGAGAGTAATGTAACATAGAATCCAACTTGGATAAGGACTACAAAAAGTCAAGGAGTGTGGAATTTAAGACTCGGCACTTTGTATGTTGTAATTTGTTTTTAATATGTTTTAATGTGTTTTAATCTGTTTATGGTATTTATATGTCTTAACTGTTGTAATTGAGTTGTTATATTTTATTATGTTGTGTTATTTGCCATGATTTGTGAGCGCTCCGAGTCCCTTTTGGGGTGAGAAGGGCAGTGTAAAGTACAGTAAATAAATAAATGACAATTCACTATAGGCAGTCCCTAAGTTACAAACATCTGACTTACATATGACCCCAAGTTAAGAACAGAGACAACAAGAAGAAATCTATCCCTAAGAAGGGAAACTCACCCCTTAAAAAGTTCTCATGGAGAAAAGGTGTCTCCACTGAAATTTTAGCAACAATTCTTATTTCTATGACAAGCCAATGTTTTCAAAATCCAATTCTCAAGGGGAAATCTCCTGAACACAGACAGAAACACAGACAATACACGGGTGTTCACCCTTCCCTGTGCTATCCAAAACTGGGGGGAAATTGGCTGGAGTTACACTTCAAAAATGTACCTGTTCTGACAGAACATAACTTGTCCGTAACCCAGGGACTGCCTGTACTTCCTTTTTTCTTTCATTGTTGGGGTGGGATTTAGAAAAGCTTCAAAACTTATTGCTAAAACATTTCCAAAATGCACTTGAAAAGAGCTTTTAAAAGTAACTAGAAACCATTACCTTACAGTAATAAAATTATTATTCCTACTCATCAGATGAAGGGTGACTAAAATGGTCAAAAGTTTGGAAACCATGCAAAAGTTTGGAAACCAGAGCTGGGTATGTTTAGCCTGCAGAAGAGAAAGCTGAGAAAGACATGAGAGCCATGTTTAAATATTTCACAAAGAATGTCCTAAGGAAAAGGTAGCAGGCTTGCTTTCTGCTGCCCTGCAGACTAGGACCTGGAACAATGGGTTTAAATAACAGGAGAGGAGATTCCACCTGAACATTAGGAAGACCTTCCTGAAGGTAAGGGTTGGCAGTATTATATGCTACTGCCTCAGAGTGTGGCAGGTTTCCTTTTCTGGAGGTTTTTAAGCAGAGGCTTGATGGCCATGCATCAGGAGTGCTTTAAATGTGTGTTCCTGCATGGCCGAATGAGCCCTTGGATTCTCTTCCAACTCTATGATTCTATGATTCACCACGTTTCTTCGAAAATGTCCATTCACTTCATTCAATGAGGTGGGAGAATAGGCAGGTTATATGTCATGTCAAGCTCTGCACAAACAAGCCAAAGAAGTTCAGAATAGAACCAAAGAGAAAAAGACGCCGATATTATTGGGTTTCTTCTTCCCAATTCCCAAAACACATCAGAAAGGATTGGATTACAAGAGCAGCAGAGAAAGTCAAAGCACTTCTAGGTCTACTCAAGAATAACTGAGTTTGTCTCCAGGGATGCCTTGCTCCATTTCCAATTTAATCCTAATAAACACATCCCCTGAGTATGCACAGAATGAACCCCACACATTTTTCAAAAAGGCTTTCTGTTGCAATTGTGTGATTTCCCCCCCCCCCCCCCTTCCCCTTTAAGACCTGCATTTATATATAAATAGAATGTAGGAAAATTGGTGTATAGGGAGATTCTTCTCCCATAGTTGGGTATCTTTTAATGTTCTTATGTAAATATATAGGAGGACAGATCAAGATATACAACCGTGAGATTAGACACACACACGGGGAGATCAAGGAATCACAAATTGCTACGCAAAACTGCCACGTCTAACGGGGTGTGCATGAATACATCAATTGGAATGGGTGAAGAAGAAAGGGGCAGCTGCCACTGTGGAACGTCCCACTATGCCTTGCACCACTTGGCCACGTTCACCTCTCCTTGCCAATGGGACGGAGGGGGAAAGGAGAGCTGTCATCCTTCAAACAGTCCCACAATGTTCTCCTGCACCAACAAGGCATGGATATAAAAAAGGCAGCAGCCCCTGGAGATACTCACATGGTGCTACGCACCTATGGACTTGGATCAGTCTCTCGAGGTTTGAGGAAGAACTTGGCAATGCCTTCAAGAAAAGTCCCATGATGCGCTTTTCTTCCAGGTTATTTTTGTCCATCAGGGTTTAGAAGGGGGTGTTTTTAGTTCCATCATGCTTTGAGTTCCTGATGATTAGCTATATGTGCCCTAGGATCTGGGGTGGGATAAGGGCACAGGAAAGGCAGTGCATGGGGTGGTTATACCGTCACTTACTAAATACAAAGGGAGGATGAGCCATTTGTCTAAAGTTCCCACTGGTGCTTCACACCCACATGCCCTTCCTTTTTGCCACCCTCCCCCCACCCTCTCCAGACAGCAGTTGTTCTGATTCCTGCATTCTTCTGTTGACAGATACGAGGGGTTGTGTCACTGTGCAGCTTCCCTCTGGCCCAGGATTTGGTTGGTTGATCTTCCTCTCAAAGAAGAAGCAGCAGCTTAAGGGTAATGAAGTCATCATGAGAAATGAAATCCATCTAAAGGGGCTTGTCACTTTCTTTTTTCAGGTGGCTGTGGAAGAAAAAACAAATAAAACACAAGATGGAATGGTTTAATGCACATGTGACAAACTCAAGGCCAATGGGCAAATCTAGCTCTTCGGGTCATGCTGGACTATAATTCCTGTATTTTTCATCATGAAGAGCTGATGAGAGTTGTGATATAGTAGCATCTAGAAGGCTGCAATTTGTTCTCTTTAATCAAGATAGTGGGGTTTGATACAGGGCTTGTGGATATGATGCCTTACTTTAAAATGCCCTTTAACCTTTCCCCAACCTCAGATCCCCAAGTGCTGTTGGGTTGCATTTCCTAGTATCCTAAGTCTGCATGACGGATAATCAAAAGAGATGGGGGTTGCTGTTCAATAACATCTGGGGGCCCAAATTGGGTAAAACCTAAATAGCACTGGCCACTATGTGAAAATATTATACCTGGGCCTCTGTATCCCAATTTTCCATGCATGGATTCAGAGGCCCTTTGAAGGTAACCATAAGGGTGATGTGACCTTTGATAAAAATTAGTTTGACACCTCTGATGTAATGGAACACAACAAAAACATGCATAGTTTTAAAAACTAATTCCACGATATTAAGAGTTATTTCCATATGAAATCTCTTAGCAGCCCTTTCAGGTGGCTCAGGGAATCTCAGACCTGTGTAATTATATTCTGTGCTGGAGGAGAAAAACCTCCCTGGCACTTAGCACAAAACACACAAAAGCCACACTAACTCCCATTTCGGTTTGTTTGTTTAAAATAGAGTTTGTGCAAAAAATCTTCCTGCTGCTCTGCTGCCCTACTTGGACCATAAATGCAATGACTACTGCCAGGCTTAACTGTACCCCAGTCTTGGCTCTTTCATCGTAAATACCAATTATCATCATCATCATCATCATCATCATATTTATTTATACCCCGCTTTATCCTTCCCGCAGGGGACTCAAAGCGACTTAACACAAAAACCTCAGCATAGCCATTTAAATATACAAATATATGAACATTAAAACATGGTTAAATATAAATAGTATTTTAAAATTCCCAGTTAAAAATCATTAAAACAAATTTCAAAGCTAAAAAACACAGCACTCCCTGAACTGATCTTAAATACTTTCATCTTTAAAAGCCTGTCTAAATAAAAAGGTTTTAGCATGCTGCTGGAAGGACAGCAAGGAGATGCGCATTCTGACTTCCCTGGGCAGGGAGTTCCAGACTCGAGGGGCAGCCACTGAAAAGACCCGCTTTCTTGTTCCCACCAACCAAGCCTGAGAGAGGTGGAACCTGCCTCTCCTGAAGATCTCAGGGGCCGGGCAGGTTTGTACGAGGGGATGCGGATGCCAACTGTCAACAGCTGTCAGCCAATAAGCAGCCTTGCTGAGAGAGAGAGAGACAGAGACTGAGAGCGGACACCAATATCGAAAAGACCTTGTCTCTAGCAGCCACCTCTCTAACTTGCAAAGGAGAAAAAGAGCCTTTCAGGGTTATTTTAAGTTCACATAATGAAAGACAGCTCTGCAAACAGAAGCCTATTTAGGGCTTCAAAAATCAAAAACAGTTCCCTGAACTGGGTCCAGAAGCAAACTGGAAGCCAACAAGGCTACAGAAAGTTGATACGTTCAGGGAAAATTAGTGTCCGCTTACAGCTGGACCATCACTTTCTGCACATAGTGCCCCACTATGGGTTTCTTCCTTTAGGAGGAAAGTGCTAAACCTGGTTACATATAAAAAGCCAGTAGTTATCAGATGGGACTCTCTCTCTCTCAAAAAAATTGTGATCTTGGAAACAGTGCTACAATGTTTTTCCAGGAACATTGTACACTTTAGTTCTGCCAAGCGGTTCCAGGACACTGTAGAGCAGACATGGGCAAACTTTAGCCCTCCAGGTGTTTTGGGCTTCAACTCCTACAATCCTATCGCCTGTAAGGAATTATGGAAGTTAAAGCCCAAAACACCTGGAGGACCAAAGTTTGCCCATGCCTGCTGTAAAGGCTGTAGTTCTGTGATGTAATTCATACATCTAACACATTGCATAGCCCAGAATGCACCCCACAGTCCTGCGCATCCTGCAGAGACTGATAATGGTGAGATGAAAGTTCTCCAGGAAGTTTGTCCACCATTCTTGATCACAACCGCCACCCCCCCCCCCCCTGAAAAATGCTCAGGGAACCCCAAGACTTTCCAGAGCACTTATTTTCATTCCTCATATATTTGGGCAATCTGAAAATGTGCATACTTTCTTCCCTGGATCTCACTGTCTCCTTCACCCTATTTAACCACAGCAACACCACACAGGGGCCCTTTTCACCCCTCACCGAGAAGCACACCTGTAGTAATCCTCCTGGGTGGGGAGTGGCACGCCATGCAGAGGGTGGTGAGCATGCAGCCACTGCTGCTGCTCCAGGGCCAGACGCTGCAGCTCTGCTGACTGGGCATGCATGGCTTGGAGCTGGTGTGCCGCTGACATTGGTGTAGAGAGCGAGCCAGGCAGGTCTCTGTAGGGGGCAGCTGCAGCCAAAGGGGAAGAAAAGAAAGAGAACAACAGCAAGTAATCACAACCGATTTGTACAAGAGGCTGCAGGTGGTTGAGGAGGTCAGACAATGCTGGGGAGCTGCAGGGCTCCTCTACCCCAAACAGTGCGACAGAGGAGGGAATCCAATCCAGGGGGAAATCAGAATGAGGAGGAGGGAGGGGAAGGGGCTTCCAAAACTCCCTCTTCATCCTAAAAGTAGTAGACAAAGATACTCTGCCACTGTCCCCCGTGCATGTCAGCTACATTTGTTCTTCTCCTTTCTTTTAGAGCACACAGATCATACCCCAGTGCCTCAACCCAGATCTGAAAATGTCTAACTGGCTTTCTTCTGGTTGGCAGCTATCTGCCATCAAATCTGTTAATACAAACAGATTTAAAAGTTAAATTAACTTGCTTCAATGGGTATCTATCTATACACATAATAGAAGTAAAATTCTGTATGTGGCTGGGGTGTCCACTTCTACAGACAAGCTCCCACTTCCACAAATAGCTATAGCTCCCACTACTCAGAAGACACCAATGGCCCTCCCTCCAGTTACACTGCAGGTTATAGAGAGCACCATGAACATATCTAAAAGCCCTGCCAGTGTCCTTCACAAACATCATTTGGTCCACCACCCAAGTGAAGGCTTTCATACGGGGACCATTTCATCCTAGATTTTCTGTTTTTCCTCCACCAAAGATACCTCCCAGGGTTCCTTTCTCTCTCAGTTGATGTGGAATTTGCATGGCCCCGCCCACTGCCTCTCCTTTAACCCTTTCCTGTCCTTTTCTATGGCACACAGCAAACAGAGCAGAATTGACCAGCAACTGAACATACCAGAGGTTTGGGGAGAATTCACCATGATTTTTAGGAGTTGTAGGTACTGGAATGTATAGTTCACCTGCAATCTAAGAGCACTCTGAACTCCACCAACAATGGACCTGGACCTAACTTGGCACACAGAACCCGCACGACTAACAACAAATACTGCAGGCCTTTGGAGGGATTTATAGGAGTTGTAGTTCACCTACATCCAGAGAGCCACGTGAATCTAAACAATGATGGATCTGGACCAAACTAGGCACACATACCTGATATACCTAAATTTGAATACTGGAGAGGTTTAGGGGGAACTGACCTTCCCCTCTGGAAGTTGTAGTTCACCCCAACCAGAGAAACTGACCACCACCAATGATGGACCTGGACCAAACTTGACACACAGAACCTGAATGACTAACTCAATCTACTGGAGGGGTTTGAGGGGACTGACTCACCATAGTGGGAGGTGTAGTCTACCCTACAACCAGAGAGCACACTGAACCACCAAGGATACATCTAGATAAAACTTGCCCAACATGATAAACTTTAAGTATTGATGGAGTTTCTGGGGGTTGACCTGGCATGATGTCCATTGTAGTTAATCCACAACCTTATGCATTTTGTACAATTAAAAATTGACTTTTTCAAATAACTCGGGCAATGCCGGGTACCCAAGCTAGTATTGAGTAAAATAAATAAATTATCATGTACTTCTCAAAATGACCTCAAGTGCTTTTATCCTCACTGACCAGACCATAAAGCCTGCATTCATCTGAATGTAAAATGCTGCCTGCAGGTTTTTTTTCCTGCTTTTAATTCTTAGGCCTCTTCTACATTGCCATATGATCCAGTTCAAAGCAGATAATCTGGATTGTATATGGCAGTGTAGAAAGGGACTTAATATAATGCAAAAATAGAGCCAATATATTGTAATAGTTTGAGTATTGGAGTAGGACTCTGGGACACCAGGATTTGAACCCTCACTTGCCTGTGGAAAATCACCGGATAACCTTGAGTAAGTTACATTCTCTCAGCCTCAGAGGAAAGTCATGATAAATCCTTTCTGAACAAATCTTGCCAAGAAAGCCTGACAACAGGTTTGCCTTAAGATTGCCATAAATTGAAAATCATCTGAAGATACATGAGGAAAAACCAAAGTAAAAAACTTACTTTAGAAATTGTTTAAACCTTTCTAAATAACTTTGCTAGTGCATCACAGGTCCTTATGTGATGCACGATTACTTTGCTGTTCCACACCTGGACTCCCCTCCACTTCCCTACTTTTTCTATCTATTTTCCTGGTTTGAATCTCAAGCTATTGATTTCCTTCTCTTTGGCCATTATCTTGACTGACCCCAAATCCTAACAAAACCTTTATTCTTAGCCTATGGTCCACACCGCATTTCTTACCAAAAAGCTGGTGGCGCAGAACCTCATTTTCATGGAGTGGATGAGGAAGGAGTGGATTAGGGATGGTGCCAGCTGGGTAGGGTATCCGGGTGAGATGAGACCCAGTAGCCAGTGGATCAATAAGAGGGTGAACAGCGGCAGAAGCTGCAGAAAGTAGAAATTAAAGTTAACTTTTGAAATGAGACAAAACAGATTTTTTTAAAAAAAAACTGCTGCAGAGTATCTAACACGTTTGAGTAAACATTTCTCTTTATTTTAAAAAAGTTTGTTTGTTATATATATGTTTTGTTTCAATGCAACAAGGAGTCTCAAAGCAATTCAGATAACGATATATGCAAACTACAAAATATAACACAAACATCATCCATGGGAGGTGGTTATCAAAAATCAAAGGATGTTCAGAAATCCAAAATCTTAATGCACATTATCAAGAAAAAAATCAGATAGCAGTCAATTTTCCTGCTGAAATACTTATTTCAGTATTCACCGAAATGGCTTTTTGGAGCAAAATGTAAGTTCATTGTTCAGTAAATAACTTTACAAGGATTTCTTGAAAAGGTCACGATACACACAGATACAGAACATCCAGGACCCAGTACAGGAGTAAACGATATATGCATCTACTCAAGCTGAGACAAGCTATCCAACAGCTTTGGGAAAGTCCTTGCCTGGTGCTTTAAAGATGATAAAAGTTAGCACCGTGGGAGCTTTCCTGGGAAGAGTTTGCCATACACTGTGGGTGGGGCTAGACAATGAGGTATCACAGAAAAGGGCCACTCTTTCAATGCCATCCTCACAACATCTGTAAATCTGCTTGGCATAAGAGCCTCAGATGTCAAGCAGACTTGTCGGAGAATAGCAGACCTTGATATCAGGAAAGACTGTCTGCCACTTTTAAGTTACCCACTCTTATGGCGACCCCATTAATTTCATTGAGTCTTCATAGGCAATGGATAATCAGGTGATTTTGCACTTCCGTCCTCTGAAATATGACCAACAGGACCTGGTATTCAATAGCAGTTTCTCATCCAGATCCTACTTAGAGCTGATCCTGCTTAGTTTTCCAAGATCAACCAGAATCTAGTGTCTTTAGGACATTGCTTCTGCACTGTTGGTCTTCCAGGTGTTTGGGACTTCAGCTCCCACAATTCCTAACAGGTGGTAAACTGCCTGGGATTTTTGGGAGTTGAAATCCAAAACACCTGGAGGACCAAAGGCTGGGAACCACTATGGGGTGTTGGGCCTCTTATGAAAGGCTAGTTAGATAAAAACAAGCAACTTGAGCTGGGCTTGGAAATGAACTGCTCATCATCCCTAGCTAATAAAAGTTGGCAAAAGGCATTCTGCACCATGAGGCCCACTTATGCTCCAATAACATTGACAAAGATTGATCCAAATAGTACATCTGTTCCTTCAGTTGAATTGGTGGCACTCTGACTTATCCAAACCTAAGTGTCGTGCTTGCAAGGCAAAAGGAAAAGTACAGCTATACGCATTGGAATACTAATGACTCCAGCTCTACAGTTTAATGGGAGCTAAACTCAAATCCCAGGGGATCCCACAGTGGAGTCTTCATGGGTCTGAAAGGACCTTCCCAAAAACCTCCCTTTAGAGACAAGTGGGAATTGAGCAAGTACTACAAAGCAGCATTCCCACTAAAAATCCTATTTTTATCAGAATCACAGAATTGCTATTGGATAAAGGAGTATCACAATCAATCTCTCAACACTGAATAACAAAGATAGTTTCAGTAACAAAAATGGGATGTGATCCCTGATTGAAATGCATAAAATAAACCTATTCCATTAAAGTGTGCCTACATCTCATTGATGAGCACCTGTTTAAGAACCTTGTCCAGAAATGAATCTCTAATTTGCTAAGCCTTCTTAATCCAGGGAGAGTCTACTGAGATCTTACCTACACCTTTTTCATGCAACTTTCTACAGCTCTCTACTGGAAAGGAGCATCAATAACTTCCTTTAGTCTAACTGTTGTCTTTGGACCATACTAACTAAAACATGTTCAAACTCAGCTGGGCAAGGCTCTGGACATTTTTGAGATTGATCTGCCACTATAGCAGAATCAGATTTCTGGAAGATGAGCCACCAATCACAATCCTTTGGGCCAACACACAAAAAGCCACATCACAAAGGTACATCTGGAGATGTTCTTGGCAGCTGCTCGCAGGCTGTAGGATACTCCTGTTCAAGTAGCCATGGAGGAGTTGACTGGTCATGGTCACTAAAGAATGGGCATGTATAGGAATGCTGTTTGTAAGAAATTATTCATTTTATTAATTTATATGTCCCTTTCTTCAAGAATGGGGCCAGAGGCAGCTTACAAAAGGAATCAGCTAAAAGGAGAAGTTTAAAACACAGCTAAAATCTTCCCATCAAAAAGGGATGCATAGCCCCAGGGTTACAATACCTCTGGGTGCACAACTCCAAGTCTGCAACTTTGAATTGAAAGAAGGCAGTCCATGTTGAGAAAATATGTCCACATGTTTACAGAGGGGAATTTGTGTATGTGTAAGATACAAACAGGATTTTGGCAGTATTTCTTGTTGAAAAATCTGGTGAACAATTATGTCTGATTTATTTAAATAAGTGGTTCCCGACCTTTGGGAATTTTTTCACCTCACCAAATTTTTTACCGTGTCCTCATAGGGTGGGGTGGTATAATTTAGGTTTAAAATCACCCAGAAAGACAAAAAAGGGACATGAACTTCAACTAATCAGAATTCCATATTTAATTTGCAATCAGACCTATAATGAGTTAACTATTGACAGAATAATAATTAGTTAATTGATTAATTACATAATTCCTGACTAACTCCTTATCAATCTTGATTGCAAATTAAGCTAAATGGCATCCACAGCAAATCAATCTTGATTGCAAATCAAGACTGAAATGGAGTTAGGAATCACCAAGTTAACAAAGTTCACATCTGCAGGACCAGATGAACTGCATCCCAATTTTGAGAAATATTGGAGAATAGGTGAGGTATCCCGTTGCCCCTCTCTTAAAAAAAGGAAAAAAAAATCCAAGAACGTACAAACTCGTCAGGCTGACCTCAGTATCAAGAAATCTTTTTAAAAGGCTACTTTGCCTACAAGTGACAATGCAGTGATCAGAAAGAGTCAATGTGGGCTTGTTAATAACAAAACCTGCCAAACTAACCTGTCTTTTTTGACTGAGTTACTAGTTTAATAGATGGTGGGAATGTTGTGGATGGTATTTAGCTGGAATTTAGCAAAGTGTTTAATAAGTTCCCCCATTATATTTTGATCAGCAAAGTGGTTAAATATAGAATAGAGAGAAACACTTGGCCCATAATTGGATCCACAGATCGATCCATAATTGGTTGGAAATCCGTGCTCAAAGTTATAATCAACAGCTGCATTTCAAACTGGAAGGAGATTTTGGGTAAAGTTCTGTCTTTAACATTTTTTATCAATGATTTAAATGTCTGAATGGAGGAAGTCCTTTATTAAGTTTGAAGATGACACAAAACTGGGAAGAGTGGCTAACACACTGGAAGACTGAAGCTGAATTCTAAAGGAGCTTGATAAACTAGAATACTGAGCAGAAAATACTAAAATGAAATTCAGAAGAGAGAAATGCAAACTTCTACAATTAGGCCACAAAACCCAAATAACATGGCTCAGAAGTACTACATGTAAAAAGGACCTTGAAATTATTATTGATCATAAATTGAATATGAATCAGCAGTGTAATGCTGCAGAAAAGCTGGTGAATGCAACTTTAATCTGCAGTAATAGAAGCATGATTTCTAAGTCAAAGCAAGCAACAGTCTCAAAATATTATGTGGCCAGATCTCATATGGAGTACTGTGTTCAGTTCTGTGCATCACATTTTAAGAAGGATCTAGACATGTTGGAGCAGATTCAGACAAGGTCAATGAGGATGATAAGAAGTATGGATAATAAAACATATATGATGGCATGTTTGTTTGGTGGAGAGAAGACTAAGAGGTGGCATGATTGCACTTTAAATATCCCAAGGGCTGTCAAAGACAGGAAGGGGCAGGCTTGTTCTCTGCCATCCCAAAGAGTAGGAGCAGCTCCAATGGTTTGAAGTTACAGGAGGGAACATTAGAAGGAAATTCTTGACAATAAGAAGCAATTGTCTAAAGAGATGGTGGACTCTCCTTCTCTGGATATCTTCAAAAGAAAGATGGACAGTTCCCCACTGGGGCTGCTTTAGTTAGATATCCTGAGTTGAGCTGCAACTGATGGCCAATAAGATCACTTCCAACGCTATGATCCCATGATTCTAGTTAACTACATAATTAATAAATACATCAATTTTAATTACACAATTATACTAATAATTACCATAATTAACACTTCCAACCCATTAGGACCACTAGAGGCTTGCTTGTAAAATAAATGGATAAAATGGTAAATCCTTATTTGAAATGTACAATAGCAAGAAGTGTGAGTTCAATGGTTGAAAGCTCCTCCTTGTTCAAAATCTCCTGGATATATTTAGTAAGGCATTGTGGGTGGTCGTCCACTAGATCTCTCCCTGATACACTAGCTTCCTTTGTCATTGACTCGCTCTCACACAGGCACAAACACAGACCCAGTCTTAAGTATTACAGCTCCAGTCTTTTCACTTTAACAAGAATAAAGATTGAAAAGTACGGGGGTTCCAGAGTGATATTAGCTCCTCACCTGCATGGATGGCGTCCTGCTGGTGGAGGTGGAGGTGTGAGTGGATATGGGAGTGCTGGTGATGGTGGGGAGTCACGTTGAGCATCTGCAGCCGAGCCAAGGGGTCATTACTCAGAGCAGCCACTCTCTCTGCATGCTGTCGCTCGGCTGCTAAGCGCTCTGCATAAGACATATCAGGGCGCAAGGCTGGGCCGGCAGCCAGCGCTAGCCGCTCCCTCTCCAGGTGGCCCAGCCCTGGATGGAATGGGAAGGCAGGGTGCAGACCAGGGCCTGCCTGAAGAGCCAGTCCCCCATGACGTGGGAAAGGATCCATGGCAGCACCAGGGACAGCGTGGAGCTGCTCCAACTCAGCCGGCTTCACCTCAAATCCAGGCTTAAGGCGCTCCCGCAGGTCTCGGTCCCTGAGGTCTCGCTCACGGGCCTCTCGCTCTCTTAGCTCTCTCTCCCGTGTGGCCGGGTCACTGCTGTAGATGGCTGGCATGTTATAACCCAGCAGTCCTGGGTCAACAGCCCCCAGCGGCACATAGAAGGGGTGGTTGCGGTTGCTGGGAGACATCACATGGGGCCGGGCATACTCGCTGAGGGTACGAAGAGCCGGGGTGTCAGGGCCCAGGTATGGTGGGACAGTAGCCACAGCACTACCCTGCTCAAAGGAAGGGCGGTGAGGGACAGGTCCAAGAGATGGACATTCCACTGCTCGCCCTTCTTGTGCCACCTTCTGCAAAAGAGCCGAGAGAGGAGAAGGATTCAGTGAGGGCATGTAGATACCAACACATGCAAGAAGAAGCCACTTCACCCCAGGACAGGGACTGAGCTAATAGGGTCCAGATCTTATTCCCATCCGATAGAAGCACTTCCATATCCCTGGCAGAGATAATTGTTTAAATAGTTTAGTGAAGCTTTTCAACAACCAGGAACTGAATGGAACTGAATGGAAGCTTCTGGTAATTAAGGGTGCATCTACACTATAGAATTAATGCTATTTGGCACCACTTTAAGTACCATGGTTCCATGCTATGGAATCCTGGGAGTAGAAGTTTGGTAAGGCACCAGCCCTCTTTGGGAGAGGGCTAAACACTTTATAAAATACAACTCCCATAATTCCATAGTACTAAGCTAAGGTAGTTAAAGGGATAGCAAACTGCATTATTTCTACAGTGTAGATACACTCTAAGGCAGCTCTGGTACTTACCACACTTCTTTCCAGTTCTCTTTCTTTCTCCCTCTCCCGTTCCTTTTCTCGTTCTCTCTCTCTTTCACGCTCCTTCTCTTCCCGGGCTTTCTGTTCTGCTTCTCTGCGTACCTTCTCAATCAGGTCTGCCCGTTTCTTGGCGAGTTTGGAACCATCCAGGGGCACAAAGTAGAGATCAGTCCGTGAGCAGGAGTTGAAGCCACGATCCAGATGTTTGTTGAACCTGGGAACATAAGAACTAAAACATGAGTTTCTAAATAAAGTAGAGCTCAGCAGAAGAACAGAAGTGATAATAACAGGCATGCAGCTATAGCCTTGCTCCTAATACAAGAGTGATCATACTTCAAATCTACAGCATGTAGTTGAGGTGTATTTTGGTTCTGGTTTTTTTTCTTTTACTGGAGATCCACCAGATACAAAATAAATACATCTATTATTATTATTACTATTATTACTATTACTATAATTAATACCCTGCCTTATCTCTTTCAAAGGAGATTCAAAGCAGCTAGAATTTAACAATTCTAAAACCGCACATTTGTTTTAAGCACGACGCCTATAGCAAATTCCATTCCAGGCAAAATCTCTCCCTCTGTATGATGCAGTGTGATAGCACTGAGTGAGTATAGGGGCAAACATAAGCTCAAGGCGAAGGAGGGCTCAGAACTCCTGTTGCTGGCATGACCCTGTGCTTCCAACGTATGACACAAAGGTGCAGAACAGGCGGTATTCCTGGCTTGGAAGAACTGCCACTGAAACATACCACTGTTTGGCAATCAGTAAAAGATAAAAGAGGAGCCTCCACTTACTAAGAGGGAAAGTACAGCAAGGCTATCTACTCTCACAGCAAGCCACAATGAAATATCATATATAGTGCAATTTGCTCAGTCTAAAATACATCATGAGCAACCCATACCACCAACTATGTTTGTTAGCCACTGCATCACGGAGAAGCATTTCACAAGCTTCTGTGTGTGATTGGTGGGACAAGTTTGGGTTGGCGGGACAGGCTTGATGCCACTGCTTTTTTCTCCCTTGTCCTACCTCCTTAGCTGCCTGCCTTTCTCTATCCCACCCAGTCCACCCATCTCTCCTTTCTCACCTGGCCGACTGGCTGGCATGACTCGGTACATCCACCACTTTGGGGGCTGGCGAAGGACTCCGGACTGGGGGCATTGGGCTTTCTGGGGGCTCATACTCCTCAGCAGGCTCTTGCTTGATCTGTGCGGCACTGAGGGGCAGTGGAGGCAAAGGTGGGGGAGGAGGGGCAGCCATGCTACCAGATGTCGATGGGCCAAGCGGGGTTGGTGAGGGAGCCTTGTAGCCACTGGCCACTGGGGAAGAGGTGAGCCGGTATCCTGGCGGCGTGGCTGCTCGGAATGAGGATGTGGAGGAGGAGGGCGGGGAGCCAGGCTTGTAGGGGGCAGGGGGCTGGAAGCTGGGAGAAGGTGAAGCTGTTCGCTTTCCGTAGGAGGCCACAGCAGGGGGGCCCACTGGAGGGGACACTGTCTTGTATGGGGCTGCAGAGGAGGAGGAAGCCATTGTAGTAATTACTGTGGAGAGGGTAACGGAGGCAGAAGTGACTGGGGGCCCAGCCCCATGTGCAGGTGAAGGGGGAGGTGGAGGAGGAAAGGCATAGGCAGCACTGCTCTGCCCTTGTGGATGGCTGCAGACCCCAGGATATGGTCCTTGGGATGAGGAGGAAGAAGAGGAGGAGGAAGAGGAAGAGGAGGAAGAAGCAGAAGGAGCCTGGCTGTAAGTGGAATGACCGTGGGGTGGGTATAGTCGAAGCCCATAGGCAGCATGGGAAGGGTGATGTGGGCCCTGCTCCAGTGGTTGGGAATAGCCTCCAGATGCCTGGGGTGTGGCAGATGCTGCTGCTGCTGCTACTGCTGCTGCAGGAGGAAGCCCAGTGCTATTGCCATGGTTGTGATGGTGTTGCTGCTGTTGCTGGTGGTGAATGGCTTGACCAGGAAAGGGAGGAGGGGGAGGAGGGGGAGGGTGGGAACTGGAGTTCCCTGTGGGGCGACTGTAAGGTGGAGGGCCCTGGCTCCACACAGGCTGCGAAGGCATAGAAGGCTGGGTGTATTTGGGCGGCTGGCTGGAGACGGAGAGGCTGCTGGGCGGAGGGAAGGAGTGGCCATAAGATGAGTTGTAACTGGGCAATGCCTGGGAAGGGGGAGGGAGGGTGTACTGAGCGGAACAGCTGGGTGGGGGTGGCGGGGGAGGTGGGGCATAGGGGTAGCGGGAAGGGATAGGGGACTTATCCTGCCCCATCCCATGGGGTGATGGAAGGTGTCCACTCATTACTGGCCCCACCATACCAGGAGAGTTGGCGCTGGCCGCCATATTATTAAGGGGGCGGAGAGCTGGTGGGGGAGGCAAGTTGGATAACACGTGAGGGAAAGTGGCAGCTGATGGAGGAGGTATGGATGGGGAATTGTTTGGAGTTGTCTTCTGAGGGGGCAAGCCTCCAGCCACAGAGGCGAGGGATATCGGTGTTGTTGGGGGCGGGTTGTGCTTGGTGCTAAGTGACTGCTCACGGCTTCCTGGCGCAGGAAGCCCTGCTCCTGCACTTAAAGCTTTGGGCCCCATCTGGACCACATTAGCATTAGGGTAGATGGAAGCATGGGTACTGGAGGAGGAAGACGAGGAGGAGGAAGAGGAGGAAGAGGAGGGGGAGGAGGAAGAGTTGGTAGAGGGAGGTGGAGCTGCTGGTGGGGCTTGGGCCTGGAAAATCCTTGAGGCCTGGGCTTCAAGCTGAGACTGGTAGCCACTTGCTGGGCCCTGAGGATGAACCTCCCCTGGTATGCCAAAGGTTGGTTCTGGAGGACGGGCCAAGCCCTCTGACAGGGGAGCAGGGGAGGGACTCTGGGGGAAGAGTGGGGGGTGATGGTAAGAGCGAGATGGCCCTTGTGAAAGTACAGAGGAGGAGTCAGAATCATTCTCCACACTCCCGGGACTGTAGACGCTGGGGGAGGTGCTCCTGTTATCCTGGTCAATGTCACGGGGGTCGCTGCTTGTCTCATCGTTGAAGCTATGGCCATCTAGACTGTCTACATCCGAGGGAGATTGAGGTCTCGGCAGCTCCTGTTTGGAAGAAATAATCAGTAGACAGCCTTTCAGCAACATAGGAACAATCCCCCCTTTGAGGAATGCTCTGGAACTATGATGAAAAACAGCTTTAGGATTGCCAGGGGCCAGAAGGCCATTTTCCCTGTAGGAGAACCCTCAATGGCCATTCTGATCTAACAGGGTCCCCAGGTGAAGCCATGATCACAGCATATCTTGGGAGCACAACTGAGCATCATGCTAGATGAGAATAGAAAAGACAGTGAAAATGTCAAGGGGAGCATGATGGGCAGAGGAGGGGGGACAAATCTGGACAGATCTGAGGAAGAAGGAGCACGGACAGGAAAAACCCACCTCTGTTTTAGTTTTCTTTGGGGCATTTGTGTCCTCTCCTTCACTCTCAGAAATTTCTTCTGGTCGGCTTTGTTTGCTTCCTTTAGGGGCCATTGACTCCTCCACACGACCTTTCTACAAGACACAGAAAGGAAGACCGATGTCAAAAGGAAGTAGGTGATCAGAGTCCTGTCTAATCTGGTTTCCATCATACTCTTATTAAGCGAAATGGAAGATAGTCAAAGCTTGGGAAAGAATCATAGAGCTGGAAGCAGCCTCATGAGCAATCAAGTCCTATCCCCTGCTCAATGCAAGGTCTTCAATCAAAGCATCCACAGGAGAGAGCTGTCCAGCCTATCTTTGAAGACATTCAGGTAGGAGAGTCTACCACTTTTCTGAGCAATTGCTGAACTGCTCTCACAGTCAAGAAGTTCCTTCTAATATCAAACTGAAATATACTGTCATGTAACTTCAAAACGTTAGACCTGGTCCTACCCTCTGGGACAGCGGAGAATAGGCCTAGCCTGCCCTCTCTGGGACAGCCCTTGGGATTTTGACAGAGTGCAATCATATTACCTGTCTTCTCTCCAGCAAGCTGAAAGGCTCCTTCAACCTTTCCTCATATATTTTGTTCTCCATACCTCTTTTATCATTCTAGCTACCCTTTTTCTGAATTTGCTCAAACTTGTCTGCATCCTTCGTCAATTGAGGCACCCAGATATGAACATTTTACTCCAGATGAGGCTGACCAGTGCAGAATATAGTGGGACCTCACAACCTCTGAGGATGCCTGCCATAGATGTGGGTGAAACGTCAGGAGAGAATGCTTCTGGAACATGGCCATATAGCCCAGAAAATGCACAACAACCTATAGTGGGACTATTATTTGCTGGCTTAAATATCCTGAAGACACCAGATCCCATTTCATCATGGAAGCTCAACAGGGTTAGGTCTAAATAGCACTTGGATGAGAGATGTCTAACAAATATCAGGTGCTGATAGATATATTTCAGAGGAAGGAACTGGCAAAACCACCTAATTGGCTAAGAAAACCCTGTAAAATTCATGAGGTTGCTGTACGTTGACAAGCCACTTGAAAGCACATTCACACAAACACATACCTACACATTACTTCCCTTGACTTAGAAACTATGGTTCTATAAATAAAGGCAAAGGAAGACAGCATTTGCCTTCTTTGCTGCAATATCACCATTGGCTCATGTTCAACTTATGATCAACAAAAATCCCAAGGTCCTTTTCACATGGAGTACTGCTGAGCCAAGCAGCCCTCATCCTATTTGATGTGTGGCATACACAGAAACACAGTAGCAATTTAAGCACAATTTTCTAGTTTATCAAGGACTTTTGGAATTCTGTTCCAATCTTCATTTATTAATTTTAACTGCCCTCACTTGGCCCCTGTAATGTCATCAAGTAGAAAAATATGACTGGCTAAAATATAAAATGATGCTTCCCCACTCCCTATGATTTCTGAATTGAAGGCAACATCCAAGTGATGAAGAAACAAGAGCAGGTAAGGAGAAACAGCATTAAAAAAACAGCTGCAAAAATATATAATTGAATGTGAGTTTAAAAAAATATCTGAACGATTTTGAGTGTTTTTAGTCAAATTTTTAGTATTACTTCTAAATATTTGAAATCCTTTTAAGAAAACCTGTACTGGGCACTAACTCCTCTTAGATCAGTACAGTTCATTGCTTAAAAATTTCTGGTTGAGAAAACAAAATCAAAATTTTAGCCAAGATAATTGCTTCAAGATGCATTATTTACCCTTTTAGCAATCTTCTCTACCACCTTGGAACAGAGGGAAATCAACTCCCCCCCCTCCCCCCGCAAAAAAAAAGAAGAAATTTCTAGTTCACAGAATATCATTTGAAGTTCTGGATGATGGTGATAGTGCCACCTCCTGAAGGTTGGAAATAGCTAAAATTGCTAAAACTGTCCCCACCTCTTATATTACAAATCTTTCCTAAATACCATAAAAGTGTAAGATGTCATCTGATCTTCGATGCTAAGCAAGGTTAACCCTGGTTAGTACTTGGATGAAAGATTTCAACGAATGGCAGGTGCTACAGACTCTGTTTCAGAGGAAGGAACTGGCAAAATGATTTTTGAATATTACTTGGCTAAGAAAACCCTATAAAATTAATGGGGTTTCCATAAGTCAACTAGAGACTTCAAGGCACGCACACTTACATATTATAACTCCATTTCCTTACTGCCTCTGGAGGTGAAAGAATATTGGTGAACAAGTAAAATACCTTTGTAGTTTGTCGGGATTTCTCAGCTTTGCCATCGCTGCTAGAGGTACTGACACCACCTGGAGAAGCTCGACCCCGTGTCCTGAGCTCCTCTCGGGGCCCTGGAGTCTCCTTCTTCCGACCACTCCGCATTGACATCTTTGGAGAAAATTAATGCATAGAAAATTATCAGTTTTTGTTTTTCTGCAACCTTTTTGTACTTCTCCACGTATGATTCCTTTTTTATATATATCGTTTTGCAGTTGGAAGAATAGATTTTGGACTACACATTAATATATACAAAATGTCATGGATTTAGGGTTATTTTGTAAATTTAAAAAAAACAAATACATCTGCATAGGATTTTGATGATGCAACTTGTATCCTTCTGCAGATCACCATTTCCCCTCTTAAGGTTTGTTTACTAACTTAAAGAGGGAGGAGGTAATTTGTTTCTTTTCTTTTGCTGTGTCAGTGAAAGAGAAGTCGTGAGCCACCATAGTAAGCAGTATGATCACAATGCATGTACAAGTGAACCCTGCAAGTTTGGGAACAGCTCCTCTAGGGCAGTGTTTCACAGCCTTTGGTCATCCAGGTGTTTGGGACTTCAACTCCCAGAAGCCCCAGGCATCTTGGTCAACTGCCAGGAATTACGGGAGCCGAAGTACAAAACACCTGGAGGATCAAAGGTTGGGAACCATTACTCTAGGGGAAAATATGTCATGGTGGACTTACCTTTCTAGGCAGTATTTTGGCCACCACAATTATTTTTTTTCTTACATGGTGGGGATGCTAAGTCACTCAGATTTGCTCAACCTTTAAGCATCACCACAGTCCTAAAGATGATGAATGATCCAATATGCTGCTATCACAATTGGCCATTCAAATAGCATGGGCCACATGGCATACAGTTCTGATATCCTCCAAGTTAAAAATATACAATGAACACTTGGTATCTATTGGGCTTTGGTTCCAGGACCCCACCCAGCGACAGCAAAATCTGTGAATGCCCAAGTCCCAGTATATAATACTAGCTGTGCCCGGCCATATGTTGCTGTGGCGTTGTCTGGTGGTGTTGATGAGAAATTGTTGAGGTAGTGGTGGTATTGAATGTCTGTTGTATGGTTTTCTTTATGTTTAGTATGCATTTGGTTGTTTGTGTACTGTGAAAGTGGTGAGGGTAGAGGGAGTCTATGTCCCTGTGTAGTATTGTATAGTATTTATACGTTGTCCATGTGTTGTGAATGCTTGGATTGTGTCCTTATGCATATTAGAAAGGGTTGGGCTGGATGGCCCTTAGGAATCTCTCCAAACTCTTGGATTCTATGCTTCTATTATTATTATTATTATTATTATCATCATCATCATCTTCATCATCATCATCATTATTATGTAGAGGCTGCATGGCCATCTGTCAGGAGTGCTTGGATTGTGTCCTCCTGCATGGTAGAAGGAAGTTGATCTGGATGATCCTTAGGGGTCACTCCAAACCTTAGGATTATACGATGATGTAAAAGGTAAAGGTTTCCCCTGACGTTAAGTCCAGTCATGTCTGACTCTGGGGGTTGGTGCTCATCTCCATTTCTAAGCCGAAGAGCCGGCGTTGTCCGTAGACACCTCCAAGGTCATGTGGCTGGCATGACTGCATGGAGTGCCGTTACCTACCCGCCGGAGTGGTACCTATTGATCTACTCACATTTGCATGTTTTTGAACTGCTAGGTTGGCAGGAGCTGGAGCTAACAGCGGGTGCTCAAGCCGCTCCCGGGATTTGAACCTGGAACCTTTCGGTCTGCAAGTTCAGCAGCTCAGTGCTTTAACGCACTTCGACACTGGGGCGAATTATTATTAGTAGTATTGAGAGGCTGGGTGGTCATCTGTTGGGAGTGCTTGGATTGTATCGTCCAATGGCAGAGTTGAGTTGGACTGGATGGCTTTTAGGGGTCTCTCCTAACTGTCTGATTCTTTGATTCGATTTGTATTATTATTGTGCAGATCTTGGATGGCCATCTGTCAGGAGTGCTTGGTTTGTGTCGTTCCTTGGTAGAAGGAAGTTGAACTGGATGATCATTTGGGGTGTCTCCTAACCTTACGATTGTATGATCTTCTTCTTCTTCTTCATTATTATTATTATTATTATTATTATTATTATTACTATTACTATTATTATTAAGAGGCTGAGTGGCCATCTGTTGGGCATGCTTGGATTGTGTCCTCCATGGCAGAATTGGGTTGGACTGGATTACCACAGTAATTATTTCATTTTACAGTAGAATCTCACTTATCCAACATATGCTTATCCAGTGTTCTGGATTATTCAACGCAGTCTGCCTTTTAGTAGTCGATGTTTTTGTAGTCAATGTTTTAAATTCATTGTGATATTTTGGTGCTAAATTTGTAAATACAGAAATTACAACATAGCATTACTGAGCATTGAACTACTTTTTCTGTCAAATTTGTTGTATAACACGATGTTTGGTGTTTAATTTGTATAATCATTACCTAATTTGATGTTTAGTAGGCTTTTTCTGAATCCCTTCTTATTATTCAACATATTCACTTATCCAACGTTCTGCCAGCCTGTTTATGTTGGATAAGTGAGACTCTACTGTATATTTATAATCTTATATTATCTGCTAAGAACTGGATTATACGAGGCCCCTTCTACACAGCTGTATAAAATGCACACTGAAGTGAATTATCTGGCAGTGTGGACTCAAGATAGTCCAGTTCAAAGCAGATAATATAAGATTATAAATAGGTCATATAGCTGTGTGGAAGGGCCTTGAGTCCACACTGCCATAGAATCCAGTTAAAATCAGATAATCTGTATCTTATAGGCAGTGTGGAAGAGGCCTAACTCTGCCTGTCCCCTGGGCTGAGTAGGTTGCTAGGAGACCAAGTGGGCAGAGCTTAGTCTTCTAACTGGCAGCAACTGGATAAAAAACAATTATTCATCTCCCTCTAATTAGGACTTTATATAAAATATTGTCTAATTTAGGAAAGCATAATCAATGTTTGCGTTTTTCATCAAGCTGAGGATAGTGAAATTTGTGGGTGCAGAATCTGTGGATACAGAGGGCTACCTGTATTTTAAAAGCCACCTCACCCTCTAAAGCAAGGCTTCTTAAACTTTTCTGCTCAAGACAACTTTTGGTACTAGAAATTTTTATTTGACCTCAGGTACATAGGTATATAAAATACATATAAAAATCAAACATTTACTGGTTAGAGGCATAGGATCCCCATGAAAGTGAAAAGGAAATTGGTGTTTTTTTTCACCTGAGAGAACGTATCTCTAGTAATGTATAGGTCTTCTAGCATGAATCTATGATCAATGTTTGCTGGAAGTAATAGAATTTAATATTTTAATAATTGTTTTAATATTGCTGCTGATTTTTGGTTTTAACATATATGCTTATTTTTACCGTATATATGTATGTGCATGGCATAAAATGGCTGCCTTTTTGTAAGGCTGCTCTGAGTCCCCTTCTTGGGGTGAGAAGGGCGAGATATAAATGTAGTAAATAATAAATAATAAATAAATAGAATCACACTCCAGGACCTAGAGATTCTAGAGAGGTGTTTTCTGTAGAAATCGCTAGATCCTCCAGTATGACTGGAGGCAGTGGACTATAGAGTCACACTGATGGACCTAGACATTTCTAGAGATAACATTTTTAATCAAATCCACAAAAATAAAATCTGAAAATGCAGAGGCACAACTATATTTACACCCTTCAAGCAAAACCCCAAAATCCTCCCAAATCGTCTTTACAGGTCCAGACCTTTCTCCATTAGTGCTCAACAACATCTCTGGCATCTCTTGCAGGGTCATAGATATCATCACTCAGTTCAGCTGCTCTCCCACCTCACTCCCCACCCCCATTTTGAGCACAATTCACTTACAGAGTCTTTATTCTGTCGAGTCTTCATTCTTTTGGGTGTAGGGTCCCCATTCTCCTTTGTCCGGGTGGATGAAAACATTAACCTTTATACTTTCTCCCTCACTGCTATTTTTCCTTGTGAGACTGAGGTGCAAGCCTCAAGAAAACAACTTCACTCTTTAGGAAAAGGACAGAGAAGATCTTGGCCCTGGTATAGTCTGGACTTCCTGAAATTTCTAAAACAAAACAAAAATGAATTAGTAAGAACAACAAGAAGCCTGAAATCAATAGTAGGTGAATCAAAATCAAATTTTTTTTTACTGTATCTCAGCCTTATTCAGTTAATAATACCAAAAGCTAAACAATTTTCATGTTACAATATTGGCAATCTTCAAATGCAACATATTCTTGCAATGCACAATGAAACCAGCCTACAATTTTACAGTATATTCCACCTTTTTCAAAATTGGTAAAAACAATTTAAAATCCCCTAATAATATCAATACAATAAAATATGCCTCTGCTGCTTATTATACTATGTAACACAATTTTTTCCTTGAGTTATAAATGTCTTTTTCTATTTGGTTCTATCATAAAATCTTGGAAAAAGTTTATTAAACTGCACAAACTTTGTTTTTGCGGGACATCCTGCAGCACATTTTGCTATAGTTTTTCAATGAATATCTCATTGAGTCTCAACCAATTCAACACAGTTTGTGGCAGCCACAAAAACGAAGTTTCTAGAGTATAATAACTACTTTCAAAGTAAGTACCGCCCAATGAAACAGAAAATAACACTTTCAAACCAAAAACACATTTTTTATTTTCAAATGTTGCTACATATTATATCTCTCTGTTGGCATAATACAATAAACATTATTTAAAATTTCTTAATTTATATCAGCCGCCCTGAGTCCCTTCGGGTAAGAAGGGCGGTATATAAATGTGAGAAATAAATAAATAATTGTGAAGGCCCTTCAATGTCTAGAATGTATCACCAAATATAAAGATAATAGTTCTGCATTTGGAACTTTAGTAAATGCTATTCATGACTTCCATCTTTATGAACTCTCAAAATATACATGCACAAATCAAGATAAGGTGGTTTTTAACACAACTGCCAGTGTTCAGTCCTGGAAGTCTAACACAGCTTCCACTTCTGTGATTTCTAATATATTTTCTTAGTGTTCTGTACACAGCATGTTGCTTTTAAGAAGTGCTATCCATAAAGCCTGAGCATATAACTGTATCTGCTATTCTACCTTCATTTGACTGTTACCTGCATGTGCTTTAACTCGACTGAACAACATTTCACACATGCAACTTGTTTAGTATTACAAGTGAAAAATTGGATTACAACTCCTCAGATATTTAAATAGGCAAACATAATGTTCCATAATACAATTTTGAAGTTTTTTAAAATTATCCACTACATGGATATTTCCTTCCACTGCAAGTGTGAAGGATCACAATCTATGCAAATACTGTTTTGAAAATATACATGTTTGCTCCTAGTGTTCCTTCAAGCTTGGGTCTGAAATAAATTATCTAATTCAATGTGCTTCAGCCTTCAGGTGTCACACTATATTGCAAACACAGAAAAAAACACACCCAAACCAATACAAATAAACTCTCTGCTGTCTGACTCCTTGGCACTGACCTGTGGAGGCCCTCAGGATTCAGTTCCGTCCCCTATGCTATTTAACATTTACATGAAACTACTTGGAGAAGTCATATGGAATTTTGGAGTGTGATGTCATCTATATGGAGATGACACCCAAGTCTGTTACTCTTCCCACCTAACTCCAAGGAAGCTGTTCCTGTGCTAAACTGGTGCCTGGCAGATGTAATGGGATGGATGATAGCAAACAAATTGAAGCTTAATCCAGACAACACAGAAGCACTCCTGGTCAGTCAAAAGTCAGATCTCGGAATAGGAAATCAGCCTGTGTTAGATGAGGTCACACTTCCCCTGAAAATGCAGGTTTGCAGTTTGGGGGTACTCCTTGATTTGGCTCTGACCCTGAAGGCCCAGTAGTGATGAGGAGTGCTTTTGCACAGTTAAAGCTACTGTGCCAACTATGCCCATTCTTGGAGAAGTCGGATCTGGCCACAGTGGTACATGCCTTGGTTACATCCCAGTTTGATTAGTATAATGTGCTCTACATGGGTCTGCCTTTGGAAAGTGCTCAGAAACTTTATTTGGTCCAAACAGCAGCAGCCAGACTGTGTACTACTCCTCTGATGCAACAGCTCTATGAATCTGTCAAAAATCTACAATCCTATAGGCAGGGGCTTCTCTCTGTTCCACCACCCACACGTGTGTTTGGTGGGAACATGGGGGAGGGCCTTTTTGGTGACTGCTCCCAGACTCTAGAACTCCCTCCCAGAAGGGACCAGGATGGCCCCGTGGCTGCTTGCCTTCTGCAGGCAAGTAAATACATTCCCGTGACACTAGACATTTAGGGGAGGTTGAGGGGACCACTGATGGGGAGATTGTAGGGGAGATGGAGGGGACATTTAGTTTTTAATTAAATTTTAATTGTGGAAGTATTTTATTGTATCTTAACTGTTTTTTAACATATACATGGCACAATATTTAATTGTTTTTTATTGTTTTTCATTTTTGTATTAGTCATTTTGAAATTTATTGGGTTGGGTCATGTAATTGTGAGCCTACTTGAGTCCCCATAGGGAGAAGGACAGGGTAGAAATAAAGTAAATAAAAAAATAATAAAAAATTTCAAATCTGTTGTTTGGCACTTGCACTTTTTCATCTCTGGAAATGCTACCCAGAATGGCTTTGCTTCATTCCAAGTTGAAACACTGACTGGATCTATACTGTCATATAAAACAGCTTCAGAATGCAGATTAACTGCATTGAACTGGAGTATATGGCAGTATAAACTCATATAATCAAGTTCAACGTAGTTTATATAATTTGCCTTATATGCGTCTACACTGACCACATAATGCAGTTCCAATTTTAAATGCTGGTTCCTTTCAGGATTTAGGACTGTGTAGAAGTGCTCTGTCAAATTAATTCTGGCTTTTTCTTCCCCTCCCCTTGCTCTCTTATTTACTGTCCAAATGTTTTAAACTCCTATAGTCAGGGTCCAGGTAGAATTACAAATAGTGCCATTTCCTTTGAAAAGATAATAGCAATATTGACAAGAACCTGAGACAGAGAAACTGAGGGTTTGAAAGCCTACTAAACTTTTCCTTATTGCAGTCCCATAGTTCTATTTTATTATTACAACTCTTTATCACAAACACATTTGCAGCACAGACCAGAATATAAGATGTCCATGTTCCCATTCAGGCTTATTTAATTATCTCATGACCTTTGGAGGAGACAGTTTTTCTCCCTGTCTCCTAGGGCAGACATGCCATAGAATGTAGTTTGAAGTTGTCTAGAGGCTGGGATGTCCACAAAACTTACACCCCAATATGTGTTATTGATCAAGTAAAAAACAGTGTTTATAAACACCCACCAGAAAGTCCAGTACAAGCCTGATAATGTACTGCATCCAATCAGAGTATATTCCATGCAAGGTTCGATATTGGGGTGATCCTGAATGGACATGGATATGCTCATCAGCGCATTAACAGTGAACTGGTTTAAAAAACTCTGCATTTTCCGGAAACTGTCGAACTGCAGATATTGTGGTTCCTGGGTTCAGTTTTGATCTGCAATCAGCAGATACTGTGGTCACCACCCCAGCCTCAAATCGGTTCCTGGATGGTTTTGTGTAGGCGCTGGACAGCGTAATCAGTTTGTTTTAACTAATTTCAAACTGGACAATAGCGTATGTGCAGAATCACCTTCTTTTTCTAACGTTGATCATACATATAAGAAAAAATTCTAACCAGTTTCATAATAGAGTTGTTAACAGAGAGTTATCAATGACCTTCTACATTGACCATTTAATGCACTTTTAAACCTCAGTGGTCAGACAACAAACTTCCACAAAAGCACATGAAAAAAGCCCATAACGCATACTGGTACTCAGTGGTTTGTGTAATCATCAACTGGGCCTCAAATTGGTTCCAGGATTCCCTATGAAATTATTTGCATAGTGACAGCACTTTCTTCAATAACAGATTGAAACTGAATTAATTGATCAGTAGAGATGACCCCAGAATGTTACAATGTGTTTTGATTTCCTAGACAGAAACAGTCCAAAATTAAACTACTGTATTATTAATTCAAATTGTATTTTCAATGCTTTTTTATATATTGCTATAATCTTGTTGTTTTATTTTATCTTATATTGTTGTTATGCATTTTCATGTACTCCAGAACGTTGGATAAGCGAGTGTTGGATAAGTGAGACTCTACTGTATTACATTTTAAACTGTCGTTCGGGCTTGGCCCCATATAAGCCGCCCCGAGTCTGGGGAGAAGGAGGCAGGGTACAAAAATAAAGTTATTATTATTATTATTTCATTTTTATTATTGTTCCATATGGAAATCATACAACTATATAAAAAACCAAGGAGCACAATCCAATGCAGGATTTGGACTTTCCCACTGTTTTCTTAACCCGGAATGCAGCCGCATTAAACAGCTTTCCCCGGTTTAAATTAGATCTGCCCGCATACATTTTATAGATTCCCGTAACCTGATACAAAATCCTACATTGACTTATATGGCCAATGTGCCCAGAAATGCCCATTCTCTTTAAACAGGCTTATACAGGAGAACTTCCTACCAAATTGAGCTCAGTCATAAATATTCCTATGTGTTTAGAAGACAAGTCAAGAAACAGTTTAAAAAGAAAACAATCATAATTCTTTCCTTTAAAAACTAATCTTGAGCTGTAGTTAGAGGTCCACTATTTGAGAGTAAGCTACACAAAATTTACTTGGACTCATCTCTGAATAGACACACATAACATTTTACTTGGGAGAAACACCTAGAAATGTCTCTCTTCAATCCCCATCAAATAATAGTGGAACAGAGAGATCTTCAAAAACTTAATGTCCAGCCAAACTCCTAAGAATGGCCTCTCAGAAAGCTTTTTGAATTGTGCCAAAAACCTGATCTGTACCCAATGAAGCTAGCACAATAAGGAAGCCACATGCTCACAGTACATAGTTGACATCTCCAGGAATTGGTGCAGTTGAATCACTACTATTATATGTGGAAAAGCAGTCTTGTCCCCCACAAAACCTGGATATCCATGTATTTATTTACAGTAGAGTCTCGCTTATCCAACATTCTGGATTATCCAACGCATTTTTGTAGTCAATGTTTTCAATATATTGTGATATTTTGGTGCTAAATTCGTAAATACAGTAATTACTACATAGCATTACTGCGTATTGAACTACTTTTTCTGTCAAATTTGTTGTATACCATGATGTTTTGGTGCTTCATTTGTAAAATCATAACCTAAATTGATATTTAATAGGCTTTTCCTTAATCTCTCCTTATTATCCAACATATTCGCTTATCCAACATTCTGCCGGCCTGTTTATGTTGGATAAGTGAGACTCTACTGTACTTTATTTTTATCTGGCCTTTCAACTTGTAGGGAGTTAAGGTAGCAAACAATAATATGACACACCCCTGGAAAAGAAAAACCTGGTATCTTTAAGAGGATATGGCTTTATCCAGCACAAGTTGACTCCTCATTTCATGGTCTGCCTTTTAACCAATCTCTTTCTTATCTAGATTAATGGATATAAATTTTAAAAAATCCAACACATAACACTGGCTATAAAAGTAACAGGACAAAAGACCTGACACATTTCTAAAATATAAAATAGCTGTTCTACAATGATGCTGCCGTGAGCATGTCACAAGAAAGATAGAAAAAAAGATAAATCTTCTAAAATATTTCTGTGGGACTTCATTTTCCAAAAAGAAATAGAAGTATTTCAGTGTGATAGAACCAATCAGACTACATCTGAAGTCATAACGTAATATAGCAGCCAAGCATTAGTACATCCAGCAAAAGAAGTTCCATCTTCTCTGAAGCGTTTTTCTCCTTTTGCTTGAAACAATGCATTCCTCTATACATCCTGAGAGGATGTGGTCTCATCTAATGGCAGAGGGAAAATGCCACACAACTTCAAGGGCTGGCTCTTGTTTCATCTCATGTTCTGCTAAAAGTGACGAAGGAACAAAATAGTAGACAGCAGGAGAGCCTGTTTTGCCCCATAGGCCAGCACCCTGTAGTACTGTTTTTGTTTAGTGTTGTCACGTTGGCTCTGACATGTGGCAACCCTATGAATGAGATCTCCCATTCAGCCTATCCTCAACCACTCTGCATAGGTCTTGTAGACTTACAGCTATCTCCTCCATCTGTAATGTGGCCTTTTTCTACTGCCTTCTATCTTGCCAAATATTATTGATTTTTTCTAGGGAGTCACGTCTTCCCATGATATAGCCAAAGTATCACTACCACACTCCTGGTTTAGTCATTTTCGATTAGATCTTTTTGAGCAACTAAAACTAATCCAAAGCATATCTGAGAAATGGGAAAGTTAAGAATTGCCTTTAAAAAAAACTGCAGCAAGTTGCAGTAATTACTGTGTGTGCATGCACACTTTGAAAATAGTAAAAACAACTATTAAAAAACAACTTTCTAAGCTGTGTCCCTATTACATATGGAGTATGCCTTGTCTGAAATGCTTGTGTCAAAAGCATTTCATACTTTGCATTTTTTTAATTTTGGAGTACTTGCATACATATAATGAAATATATTGGAGATGAAACCAAAATCTAAACACAAATTTCATTTGTATTTCATATACACCCTGCACATGCAGTCAGTAGGCAATTTTTATACACAGTATGTTTAATAATATTATGCATGAAGCAACATTAGTGTACACTGAATCATCAGAAAGCAAAGGTGTATCTCAGCCACCCATGTGGACAATTTTGGCATATTTCATATTTTAGAATTCCGCATAAAGTATACTCAATCTGTAATAACCAAACAAGTCAGAAAGAGTGTCTGCTGTTGATTAACAGCCTTGAGCAAAGTGTTTTTCAAATACCCTACAGCATCTGTGGAAGACGAAATGGAGGACTATATAACCAAACTTACACATAACAAATGTTTTCCAATCTTTTCTTTGCTTGTTCTTTGCTAATGTTGTCTTTGGGCAGAGCTTCCAAATGTTTCATTTTGGTGATACAGTTCTTAGACATGCATCATTTTGCGACATAGTAATTCAGTTTTACTAGCATACTGGAGGTTAAACCAACTCCTTATAAGAAATATGGACACATACATAAACTGTAATAACGAAATGTATGGAGATACAACATCTCATGAAAACCTTTCATTTATATTTTTAAAAATTTATGATTTATAATAACATACATTTCCAAAAATTTATCATTTCTCGTTCACACAACACACCTACACGCTGCAGCTGACACACTAATGTGTCATAATAGACGTTTGGAAAGCTCTCCTCTAGAACATACTGAGGAAGAAATGGAGCCACTATAAAACATGAATATTTAGAGAAAATTCAGCAAAGTTATTTTCTTTTTCTAAAGGGAATGTGCTGGGGGGGGGGGCCTTTTGATAAACTTTTTTCTTACAAAAACTGATTTTTTTTAAGGAAGCTCTAGAAAAATTCCTTGCATGACATTAATACAATGAGGCAAACTAGAGCTAGAGAATACCAAAGTTTGCCAGAAATGAAGGTGTGTGTGTATATACACATATATATGGTCATCTCATTTGTGTGTGTTTATGAATGATATCTCATCCTTAGGAGGATGGCAGCCTTGTCAGACCAATTGAGCCATGAAAAGTATCCAGAGATAAGGGGAAAGGAAGGAGCACCTTAGCTGGAAGAAATTTAGTAGGTATTTTGTCTTATTCAGGATCCATGTCCTGACAGGTAGCAAACTACAGAAACAGAGAGCTTAAAATTCTGTTCTCTCCATTTTTTATCTACTCATAGGAAACGAAGGGTTCTTTTTTTACAATTTAATAGGAACCCAACCTCTCCTAACTCAAAGCTTTCCCAGCAAGTGCTTGACAATGCTCTCTGTTCAGAATACTCCACATGCATCTGGAAAACCAGAAGCTTAAGAGTCATGTTGTACAAGTGGCAGGTCTACTATGTTTGCTTTGGCATGTCACAAGTTATGCAGAATTGTACTAGCTGAAGTACATCACTTCTTGTGCTGTTCTCTATCCATTCCCTTTCTCCTGATCATTCTAAATGTTTACAACTCAAGTCCAAATAGTTAATATTAGTAAGGTACAATTTGTTCTTGCTCTGATGTTACAAAAAGGTAATCCCTACATTTTGTAATGCATTTCATGATTCAAAAAACCTAAGGAAGTCAAAACGTCACCCACCAGGGCCAGTCAAAAGAAATGTTGATGCTCAACATGGGAAGTTCTAAAGCAGTGGTTCTCAACCTGGGGTCCGCAGATGTTTTGGGCCTACAACTCCCAGAAATCCCAGCCAGTTTACCAGCTGTCCGGGTTTCTGTGAGTTGAAGGCCAAAAACATCTGGGGACCTCAGGTTGAGAACCACTGTTCGAAAGGCAGCCTTCCTTTCACTTATTAACATGGGACATAATCCAGAGAGAAGTCCCCCACATAAACCCCTGTCAAAACAAAAAGCTGTCAGGCAGCTCTCATTCTGTTCAATGAGCAAAAGAATTTCTGACTAAACTGTATCCTGACTCAAGTAATACTGCCCTCTTCCTGGCAACAGAGGAACCAAGTCTCCTACCTCACTGATAAGCCCATTTCTATTTGTGCCTTCATGATGGGTTTGCCTGCTGATTTATGGCAAAGCCATAAATTTCAAAGGGCTTTCTAATCAGTGATTTTGCCAATTCTTTCCCCTAAAATATAGCCGAAAGCACCTGGGATTCAGGACTGTTGTGTGTTTTCCGGGTTGTATGGCCATGTTCCAGAAGTATTTTTTCCTGACATTTCACCCACATCTATCGCAGGCATCCTCAGAGGTTGTGAGGTATATATCTCACAACCTCTGAGGATGCCTGTGATAGATGTGGGTGAAATGTCAGGAGAGAATACTTCTGGAACATGGCCATACAATCTGGAAAACACACAACAACCCTGTGATTCCGGCCATGAAAGCCTTCGACCTAGGTTCTTTCCCAATCTGCCGGTGAAAGTCTCTATTCCAGGGACAAGTCCTGTCAGATTCCACTGAAAGGGCTACAAATCATCAATAATTGTCTTGTATTAGTTGCACCATCACTTGAAGGGAGCTTTCAGTGTTCCCTAATAATGATGTCATGACTTCAAAGTTTTTAGTACAAAAACAGATAAGCAAAATGAAGAGATAAAGAATACAGAAGAAGAAGCAGAAAGAAAAAAGCATTCCAGGAAGCATGCACATTTGGAAATGCAGAGAGAAAAAAGCTGTATGCAGAGAATTCTCCCTGTTATACGGATGAACACACAAACAGAAAGTGCGATATACTTCCTACAGCTAGGGTTGCCAAGACTGTTCTTGTTTTGCATGGAATAGGAAAGCACTCAAGGCACTGGAGCAGAAAGGCTGGGTTTTCTGGGGATACGTGAATTTTTTGGGTGGTGGATCCTTTGCTGTTCTATACAAGTGCTTATTCCATAAGTCTTCAGGATGATGGAGGTGTCTATATACTGCCTGCACCGTATACAGTACAACCACCATATCCGTAGTTCAAAGACACCCAACAGATACCAGAAACTGTGAATAACAGCAAACTCTGTATTTTGACTATTCTTGGGCAAAAGGCATATAGTAGAATTCCACCAGAGGACCTAGAGAGGCACATGTACACTTTGGGGGAGGGGTATTTTTTGGGAGTGTAGGTAAGTGAAACCACAGATATCGAATCTGCGGACAAAGAGTTCATACTAATGCAGCAGTCAAAGATTTGAGCCACAAAATCCTCAGCCAGTAATCCACTATTGCTATGGCCTTTCCCTCCCAACTATGGTTTTGAGTCCCCTTTGGGAGGATAAAGCGGGGTATAAATAATAAATATAATAATAAATAATAATAATAATAATAATAATAATAATAATAATAATAGTCTAGGAAGTCTATAAACACGCCAAGCACGATCACAGATTCAAGAAGGCACCTGCTTCTCTGGACTTTCAGGTAAAACACATGTAGCAGTTCAAAGACAACCTGTTTAATCAAGCTATTGCTTAATGTTCTTGTGCAGTAATATCAAACTCATTTTAATTGAGGGTCATATCAGCCTCTTGGTTATCTTCAAAGGGCCGTTGAATCCATGGATGGAGAATCCATGAAGACAGAGGGCCAACTATAATTTTTTACAGTGTTTAGTGCTCTATAGTTTATTACCCGGTTTGGGTCCTCAGATGTTACTGAACCCCCAATCACTATTAATGATCCGCCATGTAGATTGGGAATAATGGGAATGGCAAACCCACAGTGCTAGTGGCTCTGAGGTTGGGGAAAGTCTAAAATCAGAGATCACATCCACAAGATTCTGTCTGAATTCAAACCTCACCATCTTGACTGAAAAGAACATACTGCAGCCTCCCAGGTGTCACTGTATCACAACTCCCATCAGCTCTAGCCATGAAGTCTAATGTGAGGAAGACAGGAGGTGCAGTTCAGCATAGAATGACACTGGTAGGCGGACTTTGGGGCCCCTTCCACACAGCTGAATAAAATCCCACAGTAAATAAAAAACAACATTTAAAAAACAGAGGAAAATTCCAGACAAGAAACAATCAGGGCCAGCTAATCACCTCCCAACAAAGGATTCCCTCAGGCAGGAAGCAGCCAAGCTTTGAAGCTGCAAGGCTATTCAATGCTAATCAAGGTGATCAATTGAAATATTCACACTTGCCTCAAACAGACAATATTTCTTTCTCCCACCCTGGACCTTCCACAGATATATAAACCTCCGTTGCATAGTTTCCAACAGACCTCACAACATCTGAGGATGCCTGCCATAGATGTGGGTGAAATGTCAGGAGAGAATGCTTCTGGAACATGGGAAAACTCACATCAACCCAGTGATTCTATTTGCCCCCAAGGAACTGGGAATGCTTCTGTTCGATGTTTGATGTAACAGATTGCATTTTTAATTTAATTTTAGTTGTTAAGTCATAATTTGTTTTTATACGTTGGGTTGTCAATTTTCGTCATTATGGGTGTATTGTTGTTGTGTTCGGGCATTGAATGTTTGCCTTTTATGTTTGGAATCTGCCGAGTCCCTCTGGGGAGACAGGGTAGAATCAAGACAGAAAATCCCACAATATCTGCTTTAAGTTTTATTATTATTATTATTGTTATTATTTTATTGTATGACACAGCAAACAAGATAGATATGCTGGATTTCGTATCACAAAATCACAAGTCGAACACTTCCCAAATGTCTAGGAATGTGTGATGTATTTTCGGATGATGCGTGCAGATCCCAGTAGGGTGGCCTTTTGCAGTTGGCAGATCATAATTTTGTCAATGCCTATTATTATTATTATTATTATTATTATTATTATTATTATGGCTATGTAAACCTTGGAAAACCACAAAATCCCAAATTTTCTGCTTTGAACTAGAACATATGGCAGTGTGGACTCAGGGCCCTTCCACACTGCCATATAACCCAGAATATCAAGGCAGAAAAAGATCTGCTTTGAACTGGGATATCTGAGTCCACACTGCCATATATTCCAGTTCAAAGCAGAGATTCTGAGATTTTATTCAGATGTGTGGAAGGGGCCACAGCGATATAACGCAGTCTATCAAGGTAGAAAATCCCACAATATCTGCTTTAAACTGGGTGATCTGAATCCACACTGCCATATATTCCAGTTCAAAGCATATAATGTGGGATTTCATTCAGCTGTGTGGAAGGGGCCTCAGATAAGCCAGGACCCTTCCAGACAGGCCCTATATCCCAGGATCTGATCCCAGGTTTTCTGTTTATCCCAGATTATCTGGCAGTGTGGACTCATATAATCAAGGTTAAAGCAGAAAAACTGGGATCAGATCCTGGGGTATAGGGCCTGTCTTGAAGGGCCCGTGGTTCAAAGCAGATCTTGTGCGATTTTCTGGACTCTTTCAGCTCTATGATTCTAGGCCCTTCCACACTGCTGTATAAAATCCACATTGAACTGGATAATATGGCAGTGTGGACTCTGATATTCCAATTCAAAGCAGATTGTGAATTATCTACCTTGATATTCTGGGTGATATGGCTGTGCGGAAGGACCCTGGGCACAGGTGTCCCAGCGGGCCACCCACAGCGGACAACGGGGCTCCCCGGGTGCTCATCACCTAACTAGCCGCTGCGAGGGAAAAGCCTTCCCGAGGGATGCCCGGCTGGCTCCCTTTGGGCTTTTCGAGGGGCGAGAAGCAGCCTTCTCCCTCCAACAGGAAAGCACTTCCGGGGGCGGCGGGGCCTGGCGGGACTGCAAGGAGTCTGATGCCCGGAGGCCCCGCACAAGGAGGGAGGGAAGGATGGAGAGAGGCAGGGCGGGCTTCTTTTTCTGCCGGGTTTGTGGGGCTGACGGCCATTAAGAGAGAGGGAGACAGAGAGAGATGGGGCGCCTCTCAGCACTCAGTCCTGAGGGAAAGAAAGGACATCCCCCTACACACACGCACACACATACACACTCGCCCTCCTTCCCTCTGAAGGAAGAGCGAGGACCAAGCGTAGTCCCGATCCAAGGGAGGGGCGCAAGACTCACCGAAAGGGGGCAGTTAGTGAGGGAAAGGGTCCGTCCTTCTCTTTCCGGAGGCAGGAAGGCAGGGCGGCGGCGAGAAAGCGTCGGGCTCTCCGAGCGTCGTCTGTCTGTCGGCGGCGGCGCCCGCCCGCCTCCCTCTTTCCCTTTCCCTCCCTCCGGGTCCCAGGCGCCTCCGACGCCCGCGCGCCCGACCTCCCCCTCCCCTTCCCGAAGTGCCCAGCGCGCGCGAGCCGCCCCCTCTCTCTCCCTCCCTCCCTCGCTCTGGCAGCAGCAGCGACGTCGCCCTCTTTCTCTCTCCCCCCCCCCCTTCCTCCTCCTCAGGAGCGCGTCGATGGCTCCGCCCCTCAGCTCGCGCACACAGAGGGGAGGGGCTGTCTCGAGGCACACACCGAGGGTGTTATTTCTGAATCCAGGCGCATTCGTTTAGACTGAGAGATGGGAGGGGAGGGCGAGAATGATAATGGTCCCTTTGCGCTTCCACTGGAGGGTCAGAAAGATCCCTCGAGGCAGGCACGCGCAATCTCAGTCGAGGGGGTGGCGGGGGGGGGGGGGGGGCGTGTCACTGCGAGAGCGGCCTGACGACGACAACGCCTTCCTCACACAGGCCCTCATACAGTGCATATCACAAGAGAGAAAGCTTCCCAAATGGGCGCGAGCGAGCGGGCCTCTAAACTAACTGCCTGCCTGCGAGCGCGCTCCTGACAAGACCGGGCGCGCGCCAAGGCCATCCTTCCTCTAACTGCCTCCCCCGCCCCCTCCCTGCGAGCGCGGCCTGACGACGACGACGACGCGTCCCTCACACAGGCCCTCATACGGTGCCTATCGCAGGAGAGATGGCTTCCCAAATGGGCACCAGCGAGTGGGCCTCTAAACTAACTGCCTGCATCTGAGCGCGCTCCTGACAAGGCTGCGCACGGCGCCAGGGCCATCAGCCTCTAACTCCCTCTCCCTCCCGCCTTCAGTGCGCAAGAAACACTGCTTGACTATCAAGCAAAAAGTGGACGGTAGAAATAACATTGTGGGAAAGCTGACTGACACAACCTGGGGATCACAACCAGACACAGTGAAGACATCTGCCCTTGCGCTTGGCTACGCTGCTGCTGAATATGCATGCCCAGTGTGGACTACATCTCACCACGTTAAAACAGTGGTTGTTGCTCTTAATGAGACATGCTGCATTGTCACAGGATGCCTACGCCCCAGTCCACTGGGGAAATTAGACCATTTAGCCGGTATTGCACCACCTGACATCCACCGGGTAGTAGTAGCCAGCAATGAAAGGACCAAGGCATTGACATCTCCGGCCTATCCTCGGTTCGGGTATCAGCCAGCACGCCAATGCCTTAAATCAAGCAATAGTTTTCTAAGGGCCCTTTCACACAGACCTATATCCTAGAATAGTCCAGTCATGACCGACTCTGGGGGTTGGTGCTCATCTCCATTTCTAAGCTGAAGAGCCGGCATTGTCCGTAGGCACCTCCAAGGTCATGTGGCCGGCATGACTGCATGGAGCGCCGTTACTTTCCCGCCAGAGTGGTACCTATTGATCTACTCACATTTGCATGTTTTCAAACTGCTAGGTTGGCAGGAGCAGGGGCTAACAGCGGGCGCTCATTCCGCTCCCGGGATTTGAACCTGGCAACTTTTGGTCTGCAAGTTCAGCAGCTCAGCGCTTTAATGCACTGTGCCACCAGGGGCCCCTATATCCTAGAATATCAAGGTGGAAAAATCCCACAATATCTGCTTTGAACTGGATTATCTGAGTCCACACTCTGATAATGTGGAATTTTCTGCCTTGATATTCTGAGATATAGGACTGTGCAGAAGGGCCCTAAGATCTGCAGAGATACTCGCAGGAACACCTCAGCAAGCAAGAGTCCAAAAGTGGCAGGCTAAAACCTGGAATCTCAGTCAGTGGCTGATGTGGGATGAAAGACTCACTCCTGGGCACACAGAAAACTGGGCGACATGGAAGGCGCTGAACAGATTGTGTTGTCGAAGGCTTTCATGGCCGGGATCAAAGAACATGAAAGGCACTGCAGACTAACTCAATCAGAGAAATCAGCCATAGCAGAGCACCTGATGAACCAACCTGGACACAGTATATTATTAGAGAACACAGAAATGCTTGTCCACTCCAATAACTATCATGTCAGACTACACAGAGAAGCCATTGAAATTCACAAGCATGTGGTCAACTTCAACAGAAAGGAGGAAACCATGAAAATGAACAAAATCTGGCTACCAGTATTAAAAAAACTCAAAAATCAGAACAGTAAATAACAAGCAACACTCTGAGACATGGGAACTAGGGGCAGCTAACAAAGGATGCCCCCAGGCAAAAAGTAGCCAGTAGAATAAGCCATTCAATGCAAATTAGCGTGTTTAACTGAAACATTTACGCTGGCCTCCAATTGACAAGAATTCTTCCCTCACCCTGGACTTCCCACAGATATATATAAACCTTCCTTGCTGAGTTTCTCCATACCTCACAACCTCTGAGGATGCCTGCCATAGATGTGGGCGAAACGTCAGGAGAAAATACTTCTAGAACATAGCCATACAGCCCGGAAAACATACAACAACGCTGAACAGACTGTGCTTTGGCACCACGAGATGCAGAGCCGACCTTAAGAAATGGGGCTACAAAGTGGAGTCTACGACATGTGAGTGTGGAGAAGAGCAAACCACAGACCACCTACTGTAATGCAGTCTGAGCCCTGCCACATGCACAATGGAGGACCTTCTTACAGCAACACCAGAGGCACTCCAAGTGGCCAGCTACTGGTCAAAGGACATTTAGTATAATGCCAAGTTGTTGTTGTTGTTGTTGTTTTTAACTTTGTGTTTTCAAATACATTACAACCTGTACCCTCGGTTCGTTTCTGACGCCATTAAATAAATATTCCCTCAGATGCTCCGCTCCTAACAAGGCCTGGCACACACCAGGGCCACCCTCGTCTAAGGGCCCTTCCACACAGCCATATAACCCACATTATCAAGGCAGGAAATCCCACAATATCTGCTTTGAATTGGGTTATCTGAGTCCACACTGCCACATATTTCAGTTCAAAGCAGATATTGTGGGATTTTCTGCTTCGATATTCTGAGTTACATGGCTGTGTGGAAGGGCCCTAATTCCTCCCTTCCTCCCTCAGATGCTCCTGACAAGGCCAGGCGCGCGCCAGGACCATCCTCGTGCGCGCGCCGCTCGCGCTCTCCCCCGCTTTCCCTGCCGCTTCTCTCCTCCCGCTTCCCGCCCTCCCTCCCTGTACAAAAGAGGGAGATGCCTGGAGCTTTTTTTTTTTGGCAACAAGGCAAGGCTCGGGAGCAGCGGGCTCTGCTGAGGAGAAGGGAGGAAGGAAGAGGCGGCGTGGATCATCCTCCCTCAGAAACTGGATTCCATTAGCCCAAATGCCAGGGAAGGGAGGGAGGCAGTGAGCGAGCGAGGCATTTCCAAGGTGGATGGCAACAGGGGCCTTATCTATGTCTCTGTATTTATAATGGGTTGCTGTGAGTTTTCCGAGCTGTATGGCCATATTCCAGAAGCATTCTCTCCCGACGTTTTGCCCACATCTGTGGCAGGCATAACCAGAGGTTGTGAGGTCTGTTGGAAACTAGGCAAGTGGAGTTTATATATCTGTGGAAAGCTAACACCTCCCAACAAAGGATTCCCCCAGGCAGGAAGAAGCAAGGTTTGAAACTGCAAGGCCATTCAGTGCTAATCCAGGTGGCCAATTGCACCATTTACACTTGCATCCAACAGTCAAGAGTTCTTTCTCCCATTTGGGGAAATACCAAGTATAGATCACTGATGAAATAAAATTTTGGAAATAATGGAGATGGACAGATTAATGTTTTTAATGAAAGAACACACAGGGTATCCTGAGACTTCAACAGACTGGAGATTGTTCAAAAACTATGAAGGCATGTATCAGTGCCAGATAATTAAGCAACGGAGAAATGAAATTTATGAAGGAAGGAACGCAAATCAGACTAAAAAAGGGAAGGACAAATTAAAGAATGATAAATATCAATAATACAACAAAACAGAAGAATACACAAAGATGAAGATTGGGAAGACAAGACACACACCCCACCTCAACCATCCTACCCCTTGACCTATTTGTACCCTTCTACCTTTTCCATCACCTACCATACCTGAAACTTCTACCCACACTTACTTAACTCCCTTATAGGTTTTTCCTACTATCCTATCATTTGATTGTTCTCCCACTTGTAGAAGAAAAATACCCCTTCCCCCCCCCTTTTTTTTTCATTTTCCCTAATAAAAATATATTTTAAAGAAAAAAGTTCTTTCTCCCACCCTGGACATCATTACACAGATATATAAACCCCACTTGCCTAGTTTCCACCAGACCTCACAATCTCTAAAGATGCCTGCCATAGATGTGGGCGAAATGTCAAGAGAGAATGCTTCTAGAATATGGCCATACAGCCCAGAAAAGTCACAAAAAACCAGTGATTCTGGCCATGAAAGCCTTCAACAACAGATTGTATTTATAATATCTGATAGATAGGGAACCATGGATTACTTTCATAGTGGCTAATTTTGTGTGCGACATCTTAAAAATTAAGGAGTCCAATTGCGGATATTTTTAGTGGATGTTTTAACCTATATATTTTAATACCTGTTTTCACAGATTTTCATCAAGTGTGATTTGTAAGCCATGCTTACAAATGTTTATCTTAGACTTTCTGCTTCCTCTTCATCCTGGAAAGAAGTGAATGGAGTGCTGTAGGATTCCATCCTGGGCCCGGTTCTGTTCAACATCTTTATTAGTGACTTAGATGAAGGGTTAGAAGGCATAATCAATGTTTGCAGATGGGACCAAATTGGGAGGGATAGCCAATACTCCGGAAGACAGGAGCCGAATTCAAAACGATCAGACCACATGTGGAATCCTATGTCCAATTCTGGGCACCTCATTTGAAGGGAGATGTTGACATGCTGGAATGTGTCCAGAGGAGGGCGACTAAAATGATTGTGGGTATGGAGAAGAAGCCCTGAGAAGCAGCTTAAAGAGCTGGGCATGTTTGGCCTGCAGAAGAGAAGGCTGCGAGGAGGCATGATAGCCATGTGAGTGGAAGTCATAAGAAGGAGGGGACAAGCTTGTTTTCTGCTGCTCTGGAGACTAGGACACGGAACAATGGCTTCAAACTATAGGAAAGGAGTTTCCACCTGAACATTAGGAGGAACTTCCTAACTGTGAGAGCTGTTCAGCGGTGGAACTCTCTGCCCTGGTGGAGGCTTCTTCTTTGGAGGCCTATAAGCAGAGGCTGGATGGCCATGTGTTGGGGTGCCTTGAATGCAATTTTCCTTGTCCACGAGGTCTCTTACAACTCTATAATTCTATGGACTTCTGATTTTAATGCTTTTAGAAACAACTACTTTTAATTTTTTAATGTCTGAGACCATAATAGAATTAATTCATTATAATGCAAATTGAACTGGATTATTCAGCAGTGTAGACTCATATAATCCAGTTCAATGTAGTTCATTCTGCCTTATAGGAGTCGACACTGACTGTATAATGCAGTTCAAACTGCATTATATGGCAGTGTAGATGGGCCTGGGAAGCATTCGGCCTTGAAAGTGCGGCTTCTGCCTCTTCCCTGCCTTCTAGGCTCAGGCTGTTTGCCCCCTGCATATAGGGCTTTTCCCCCACAAATGTTTGCTCCCTTGCTCTGTTGTCGAACACGCAAGCCCCCGCACTCACATTGCTCTAACACACAGCTGATCTCTGCCAGGGGTTCCGCAGGCTCACAGGAACCCTGGTTTTCCCTTCTCAGAGAAGCCTCAGCCACATAGATAAATTGTTTCCCCTTTTACAGTAGCAGAAAACCTCAGGCACTCTCTCTCAATTGAAGCTCCACTGACTCTTGTTACATATTAACCCAGAGCAATACATTGTATCCAACTTGCTTTCACTTCCTCGCCTGCAAAAAGCAACCCTTTACAGGCACTCTCAATAACCAAAAATCACCATAAAACCCTTCCCGAGCCGCGGATCTCAGCCCGCTTAGACGAGGCGGTCCACGACTGCCTTGGGAGCAAGGAAATATAGTTCTTTCAACCACTGAAACCCAATGGGTTTCCGTATCCATGACTTAACCGATTCACTCCGGACCAATTTCATTCTACTCCGGACCAATTTCTAAACTCAACTGTAATTTCGCTTTTTGCCGCAGTGGCCCTGATTTGCGCACACACAAAAATTAATTTTTTAATGAATGAGTTTGCCTTTTTATGAATGAGCACAGGCAACACAATCTGAAATGTCTTTCCTATGTCCTTTTATAAACCCTTGGGTATCAGGGTCCCCTTTTCCCCTCTCCTGCATGAACCCCATGTATTCCTTGTGCCATTCACTAGTCTTGGAGTAAACCCTGCAAACCCTCTCACCTGCCTGGGCTGATGGGGAACCTCTGGGATTTCCCCCTTTTTCCCTTATGGAAAATGCAAGAGGAGATTGAAGCCCTTCTGACGCCCATAGGACTGTGTTTGTTTTCCCAACCCAAGGGATGCTAAATCTCATGATTTTCCCCATACGTGGGTTCCTCATGTGTCTCCTATCATTTTATTATTTTTTTATTATAATTATTATTTGTCTTTATTATTTCCTATAATATCTTACCCCTTATGAATGAGGCATTGTGACCCTGACATGAACTCTGACCAGCACATCATCCCAGCTGGGCTCCATCAGGATGCCTAAGGCTATGTTTTACTAATATGGATTATCAGAAATCACCCTCTACAGAAGAGACCACGGACTTCCTTCCCAGGGCACAGATGCCAGGCCATCTAAGGAGGAAGGAACCCTTGGACATTCAAAATCACTCATGATAAAAGACTCATTCTCCTGCAAGGGAGACCAGAAGTCATCAGTGATCAGACAAAAGCCACCTCCTTCCTTGGACTCTGAATCATACATAATCCCATCAAGGTTCCTGCCATAACTGCTTCTTCCACAATGGGGCTGGCCAGCATGTGTCAGACTCTCATTCATGAAACTTGCTAAGTCAATCAATGAATCCATAACCAGGTCCGGTTTGAGAGCCCAAAGGCTTTCATCGGATCGCTTGTCAAAGGCTCGCCATAGAGTCACACATAATCTAGCCACTTGCATATGTTTTCCCTTTGTTTTTTCCTGTTGCCGTGTCTCCACCTCCTTCATTGGCTGGCGAGGGGAAGATGTCACAAGAGGGGCTCGCGTTTTCATTGGATAAGATGCGCAAGGCTCCAGACTCCTCCCCCTTCCTTCTGACGTCAGGGACTCCCTGACCAATCAGCAAGGAGCTGGCCGGCAGGGCGGGGCAGGAAATTCAGAAACTGTAAAGTATAAAATGTGTATTTTTCTATGTAATGGCATGCCGATTCTTCTTGCAATTTATTGCTACCGTCATCCTGCTCCAGCTGGACAGAGTGATCTCTGCTTCAAATCTGGGTGAGCCTCTTATTGGCAAATAGGAAAATCTTTTGCTCTTTGCTTCTTGCAAGCTCGCCAGGTGCCGCGGAACCCTCTCTTTGGGGCTGGCATGGGTCTCCTCCTCCAGGGAGACCTCTCAAATCTTTGATCTCCTTATCAGATCTTCTTCTGCCCTCAAGTCAAGGAATGGAGCACTGGGTAAGAAAGTGGCCACACTTGGCACTTAACAAAACACACTTTTCTCTTCACTTTAAAAGTTAAAAAAACCTGCTTGTTTCATGAGAAACTCAGGGAATGCCTGTATTATATCTGAAGTGCTTTTTAAAGATTATCATCTCCCCCAAACATTTTATTCTTGCCACTGCATTTGTAAGACGCTACACCTGCTTGCCTCATCACACTAGAGCATGGATCCACTTTAAATCCGGTTTCTGCCTCCTGCAGAATTCTGGCGTTTGTAGTTTGGTGAGGTCTAGGACCTGTCTGGCTGAGTTGTTTAAAGGCCCCTCCTAAAGTGGATTTAAAGTGGATAAAAACTCTAGTGTAATGAGGAGTAAGTGGTGAAATGCTTTCCAGGGTATCACTGCTGTTAACTGCCCTCAAATCAAATTCAACTTATGGCAGTTCCATGAAGGCGAGACCTTCAAATATCCCTAACTATTCTTAGCTGCCTAAAACAGACCCACGTTGAGCAAAATATTGCCTCCTTTTTTCAGATTGGCGATTTTTCTTCCTCTAATCATTGGGTCGAGTGTATAAGTATATGCACAATCTCTAAGGTACAAAAAGAGGAAAAAAGGAAGAATTAAACTGGAAGTTTTTATATTAGTATAGGATGGTATTGTTCAACAGGTATCTGTGAAACTCATTCAGTCAATTTTACATGCTTGTTACTGAAAAGCAATATACTGGTTCGAACCACAAAAGGCAAACCAAAAAAACAAACAGATTGGGAATTAGTTAAAAAAATACTTAAAAGAAGAAAACTGTAAATTGATAATATAATAGCTCATCAGACAGGGGCGGAGGAGCCAACAAATTGTCTCAATATAAGTCTTCTTTTCTTTCCTTTTTTTTAGGACAGAAAGGACATGATGGAAAACAGATAAGAAAAGAGATAAAAGAGCACAGTAGATATTATGAGATTAATATATGAATCAACACACAATAGATGGAAGTCAATTTTCTGTATTTTTGTTGTATGTATGTAATCACGATTTAGGCCTTCGGTTGTTTGTTTGGGTTTTTTTTCTCTTTCTCTTTTCTCCTCTTTTTTTAACTCTCTCTCTTTTTAAAAAAGATATTTCTTCTGTCTTTGTTTTCTATTGTTTTGTCACATTCACATCTACGTTACGAACCAGATGTTATTGTTTTTGATGTCTCACCCATTAAGGATTGTTGTAACTTATTTTCTTGTATAAATCACTCAATAAAAATGTATTGTTTTTTTAAAAAAGTAATTTGAAGATAACACTATGCTAATACAACACTGGTAGCTGAATTCTGTAAAAAAAAAAAGCAATAATCCAAAAACGAGTGCTTTCTGGAGAGAATATGCCAAGGACTCAAATGATTGTCCCAATTGCAAAAAGGTGCCTATCTGGAAAGACACAACGAAGGCCCGAGGAGTAAAGTGCAACTTCTGGTGAAACATAAAGAAGGCAGATTCCAAAGGGAAACAGCTGAACAAGATTTGATCAAGAGATTGTTGAGAGCTGAATACATACAAATGTTTCTTATCTCACCACATACGTGTATGTTAACCAGTTTCTGTGTAAGTTTGATTGTGTTATCTAGCTCACATTTGTTTCATTGCCATTGCTTAAGCCTTATTTCTCTGCTTGTGCTTTTTGCATTTCTAGTCCCACTAGCTCTACCATCTATGTTAATTCCTCAGTTGAACAACACATGTAATAATTTCCTTGTCTATGTTAAGATGCCCTTCCCACCTTAAAGATTATTGTGCAATTGCTAAGAAAAATACTCGCAGATACTTTTTTACATTTCAGCCCCAGAGCATTCATCCCTTTCCTGCGCCCATCATACAGTAGCTGTCATTCATTCAGCTAAAAAAAGCGATCTAACAAGAGCTTTGCAAATACAATGTATTTAATGGATGAAGATGCCACATGTCTGTTTGATTATCTTTTATGTTATTGTATTTAAAACTCCAAGGGGCTTTGGTCCAGTGAAGTTTAGAGCACACACCTCCCTGTTGGCATAAATCGCATGGCTGTTGGTCACAGCCTTGCTTAGCACTACCTCTGCAAACGGCTAGGTAATTTTCAAGTGTAAGCAAGCAGTATCCCCCCTCCCCTGCTGAACAGGGATGGCTGTCCCTGCCTGGGCCAGCTGCACATCCCGGTTCACAAGAGCTTTTCACGCTAGAAATCTCTAGATCCCCAGTATGTTCTATGGTGAATTTGGGGTAGAAGTTGATCATAGAATTACACTGGAGGATCTAGACCTTCCTAGAGAGGATATTTAAATCCATGAATAATCAAATCCGCAAAGTCAAACTCAATATGGAATTGAAAGCTGAACGGTCAGAAGCAGGCTAGACACCTTCCCCCTCTCCGTGGACAATTATTTTACTTACAAAAAAACTTTGCTTAATTCTGCCTCATTCTTTAGTATATATAGATAGTTTGTATTGCTCTCCCAACGTTTAGAGCTGAAATGTTCTCCACGTTCTACAGAGCACCTTGGCAGACTATGGTAATTGAATTCTGCACTTCAAAATGAAGGCACAGACTAATATCTGTGTCCGGTTTCTCACATATAAGCTCCCCATGTGAAATAAACTAATGAAGGAAAAAACTATGTTAAATATTTTAGTATTGGGCCATAGTGAGAGATTTTATTATATCAAAAAGCTGCACTCACCAAACTTCATTCGCATAACAGTACAGCTTTCTCCCATCTCAGCCTACCATCTTATTCTGTCCTGTAACATGCTTCCACTCAAGGACAGTGCTACCATTGACCTATTTCACTGCATAAAAGTTGCATTTTCCCCCTTCAAAAAAGTGGGGGGAGACTATTGTGCACTGGCAACTATTGTGTGATGAAGTAAAGCAGATTTCTGACAATGCTCCACAGTAAGGTTATTTTAGAGATATTTGGCAAGATCTAAATGGTTGGAAGACATAGTTGTCTTGCGTGGAGTGACAGTGGGGTTTCTCAGGCTCCTGTTGTAGGTACAATTTCAACAGATAACTCCATTCCCCCTAATGTCAGAAAATCTGGACTTCTAATAATGAATAATCACTCCTTTTGCAGTGTAACTGTAACATTTCAGTGAAAATGATATGACCTCATGAATGGTGGAGGAGGAATACCAAATAGTGAAAGTGTTGGCTCTTGCTCCTTTTTATATCAAATCCACAAGGAGAGTTCCACTACAGTCAGAAAAGAAATGCCACCAGACTTAGAAATATTTTTCTTACAACAGTTGATGCTGCCATTGATACCAAGTAGTAATGCAATTAAATTTCAGTATTTGGCCATGGAAGCATACTTGGCAGGAGTTACATTAAAGATCTTCCAACTGTGTTATAATTGCAAAGGAAGAGATCGTCTATGTATGGAGCCATAAAGTAGAGTGTGGATTTAATTAAAAAAACACCTTTATTTTTAGCTATAAATGGTGTCTTAATTCTTATATATTTTATATGGTTTAATATACTATGTACAATTAATAATAATTTCCCCTTTATTGTGCTTAAATCACCTTAATTGAAGCCAGATTGTTAATATACGAGGGTTATCCAGAAAGTAGATTACGTTTTGGAATTAAAAATGAACAAAGTATAGAAGAAAACATTTACCATATGCAGTTGAAAGCCACACCCAAATACCACTTCTCAACATAGTCGCCATTCAAATCTAGGCACTTATCATAGCGATGAATGAGCTTGGCAACTCCTTCCCCACAAAACTCTGCCACTTGCATCCTCAGCATGCGGATCAAGGCTAGGGCTCTACAGCCACCTATGTTTCCACTGCCAGGACACAACACTTGGAGGGGCATCATACTTCTGGAACATGGCCATACAGCCTGAAAAACTCAGACAACAAGGGATCACCTATATGAAATGAATGAAAATTAATAACCCAATTTTTGAATCCAGATTATCTGCTTTGAACTGGATTATACAATCCAGTACGAGTCTACACTGCCATATAATCCAGTGTCTGAATCCAGATTATCTGCTTTGAACTGGATTATAAATCCTTACAAATCTTGTTTGTAACCTGGGGACTGCCTGCATTGTTGTGGAAGCTGGACTTGCTGTGGAAAGCCGATCAGAAGAAAACAAACGCATTTCAAAAGTGGAGCATTGTTCTATGGCTGCTGTGCATAACTAAAAAGACACGAAACAATCAGGACCAGCTAGGACCTCCCAACAAAGGATTCCCTCAGGCAGGAAGCAGCAAGACTTTGAATCAGCAAGGCCATTCAATGGTAACCAAGGTGATCAATTGCAACATTCACACTTGCCTCAAACAGATAAGAGTTCTTTCTCCCAACCTGGATTTCCCACAGATATTTAAACTCCACTTACATAAGGTAAAGGTAAAGGTTTCCCCTGACGTTAAGTCCAGTCATGCCTAACTCTGGGGGTTGGTGCTCATCTCCATTTCTAAGCGGAAGAGCTGGCGCTGTCCGTAGAGACCTCCAAGGTCATGTGGCCGGCATCACTGCATGGAGCGCCATTACCTTCCCGCCAGAGTGGTACCTATTGATCTACTCACATTGGCATGTTTTCGAACTGCTAGGTTGGCAGAAGCTGAAGCTAACAGCGGGCGCTCACTCCATTCCCGGGATTTGAACCTGAGACCTTTCGGTCTGCAAGTTCAGCAGCTCAGTGCTTTAACACACTTTGCCACTGGGGCTCCACTTGCATAGTTTCCTACAAACCTCACACCTCTGAGGATGCCTGCCATATATGTGGGCGAAACGTCAGGAGAGAATGCTTCTTGAACATGGCCACACAGCCTGGAAAACTCACAGCAACCCAGTGATTCTGCCCGTGAAAGCCTTCGACAACAAAACAGGATTATAAAAATCCAGTTCAACGTGGTTCGATCTGCATAAAAGGAGTCTACGTACACTGACCATTACAACGCAGTTCAAACTGGATTGTATATACAGTAGAGTCTCACTTATCCAACACACGCTTATCCAACGTTCTGGATTATCCAATGCATTTTTGTAGTCAATATTTTCAATACATCGTGATATTTTGGTGCTAAATTCGTAAATACAGTAATTACTACATAGCATTACTGCGCATTGAACTACTTTTTCTGTCAAATTTGTTGTATAGCATGATGTTTTGGTGCTTAATTTGTAAAATCATAACCTAATTTGATGTTTAATAGGCTTTTCCATAATCCCTCCTTATTATCCAACATATTCACTTATCCAAGCTTCTGCCGGCCCGTTTAGCTTGGATAAGTGAGACTCTACTGTAGCTAAAAAGACATGAAACCATCAGGACCAGCTAAGACCTCCAAACAAAGGATTCCCACAGGCAGGAAGTAGCCAGACTTTGAATCTGCAAGGCCATTCAATGCTAACCAAGATGATCAACATTCACACTTGCCTCAAACGAACAAGAGTTCTTTCTCCCAACCTGGAATTTCCAGATACAGTAGAGTCTCGCTTATCCAACGTAAACAGGCCAGCAGAATGTTGGATAAGCGAATATGTTGGATCATAAGGAGAGATTAAGGAAAAGCCTATTAAATATCAATTTAGGTTATGATTTTACAAATTAAGCACCAAAACATCATGTTATACAACAAATTTGACAGAAAAAGTAGTTCAACACACAGTAATGCAACGTAGTAATTACTGTATTTACGAATTTAGCACCAAAATATCATGATGTATTGAAAACATTGACTACAAAAATGCGTTGGATAATCCAGAACGTTGGATAAGCGAGTGTTGGATAAGTGAGACTCTACTGTATTTAAACCTCACTTGTCCAGTTTCCAACAGACCTCACAACCTCTGAGAATGCTTGCCATATATGAGGGCGAAACGTAAGGAGAGAAGCCTTCTGGAACATGGCCATACAGCTCGGAAAACTCACAGCAACACGGTTTCCAGCGACGAAAGCCTTCAACAACACAACAGGATTATAAAAATCCAGTTCAACGTGGTTCGATCTGCATAAGAGGAGTCTACACTGATTATTACAGCGCAGTTCAAACTGGATTGTATATAAAGAATGTGGATGGGGCCTTGCTCCTCAGGGGAGAGAGCGCCCCCTCTTGGGGCTGCTGCGCCAATGCGGGGCCTGCCTGACGTCTCGTCTTCAGCATCCTTGGCGCCGGGTTTCCCTCTCCGGAATCCATGCCGGGTCTTGGGTTTCGCCGGCCTGCGACTCATCAACATGCAGAGCCTTGCCTGAAAGATTACACGAACCGCACACACTTCGCTCTCTCTCTCTCTCTCTCTCTCTCTCTCGCTCTGCCTCTCTCCGTCTTTCCCTCCAGGAGCCTTCCCTTCCCCCCTCCCGTTTTTCTCCCAGTTACCAGGCAACCGCACAAAGGGAGAGGAGTAGTGCGGAGGCCAAGAAAGGGCCCTGAGCCCCAGCGAGGAGGGATGGATGGATGGGTGGATGGATGGAGGGGAATGTAATGCAACCCTTCGCAGCCTCTGTACCTGGGAAGCCCACTGAGAGGAAGGGGAAGGGCTGCTGGGGTCGTTTTCTATACAAAGAGCAGGGAGAACAAGCCATCCAAAGGCAGCAGGAAAACAACAAGGGAGCAGAACTGGACAAATAGGGGGAAGATGGCTGCAAGGGAAAGATCTACATTGCAGGCTCCTTGTAATTGTCGAAAGCTTTCATGGCTGGAATCGCTGGGTAGGTTATTGTGCATTTCCCTGGCTGTATGGCCATGTTCTAGAAGCATTCTCTCCTGGCGTTTTGCCTACATATATGGCAGGCATCCTCAGAGGTTACCTCACAACCTCTGAGGATGCCTGCCACAGGTGTGGGCGAAACGTCAGGAGAGAATGCTTCTGGAACACGGCCATACAGTCCAGGAAATGCACAATCCTCCCTATAATTGTTATGTGGAATTATCTACACTTCTGCAACTAGGAACTGAGGGCCCTTCCACACAGCCATATAACCCAGAATATTAAGGCAGAAAATCGCACAATATGTGCTTTGAACTGGGTTATTGGAGTCCAGACTGCCACATATTCCAGTTCAAAGCAGAGAATGTGGGATTTTATTATTCAGCTGTGTGGAAGGGGCCATAGTTAGACTTCTGCACTGCACACTCCAGTCTGGGGCCTCTATTTACACTGCCATATAATATTAACTTTATTTATATGTAGCCCCCGGCGGTACAGCGTGTTAAAGCGCTGAGTTGCTGAACTTGCTGACCGAAAGGTTGGCGGTTCACATCTGAGGAGCGGAGTGAGCTCCCGCTGTCAGTTTCAGCTTCTGCCAACCTAGCAGTTCGAAAACATGTAAATGTGAGTAGATCAATAGGTATCGCTCTGGCAGGAAGGTAACAGCGCTTCATGCAGTAATGCCAGCCACATTACCTTGGAGGCGTCTACGAACAACGCCTGCTCTTCGGCTTAGAAATGGAGATGAACACCAACCCACAGAGTTGGACTCAAATAGACTTAACGTCAAGGAAAAACCTTTACCTTTACCTAATAATATTTATATACTGCTTTTCTCAACCCTGGGAGGACTAAATGCAGTTAACAACATAATCCATGGCAAAATTCAACGCCTTACACGTATAAAACATCACAAATTAACCCAGTGGTGCAGTGGGTTAAACCAATGAGCTGCTGAACTTGCTGACTGAAAGGTTGGCGGTTCGAATCCAAGGAGCAGGGTGAGCTCCCGCTGTCAGCTCCAGCTTCCGCCAACCTAGCAGTTCGAAAACATGTAAATGTGAGTAGATCAATAGGTACTGCTCCGGCAGGAAGGTAACGGCGCTCCTTGCAGTCATGCCAACCACATGACCTTGGAGGTGTCTATGGACAACACCGGCTCTTTGGCTTACCAATGGAGATGAGCACCAACCCCCAGAGTCGGACATGACTGGATTTAATGTCAGGGGAAAACCTTTACCTTTACTTATCAAGGCAGAAAATCCCACAATATGTGCTTTGAACTGGATTATCTGAGTCCACACTGCCATGTAACCCAGTTCAAAGCAGAATATGTGGGATTTTATTCAGCTGTGTGGAAGAGACCTTAGTTAGACTTCTGCACCACACTCTCTAATCTGGGGCCTCTATTTATGCTGCCATATAATTTAATATTTATTTATTTATTTATTTATATGCCGCTTTTCTCATCCCTGGTGATGCCACATAATCCATGGCAAAATTCAACGCCTTACACTTATAAAACATCACATGCAAAGATACAGAATGGGGGACTCCTGGCTCGACAGCAGTACGTGTGAAAAAGATCTTGGAGTCCTCGTGGACAACAAGTTAAACATGAGCCAGCAATGTGATGCGGCAGCTAAAAAAGCCAACGGGATTCTGGCCTGCATCAATAAGGGTATAGCGTCTAGATCCAGGGAAGTCATGCTCCCCCTCTATTCTGCCTTGGTCAGACCACACCTGGAATACTGCGTCCAATTCTGGGCACCGCAGTTGAAGGGAGATGTTGACAAGCTGGAAAGTGTCCAGAGGAGGGCGACTAAAATGATTAAGGGTCTGGAGAACAAGCCCTATGAGGAGCAGCTTAAAGAACTGGGCATGTTTAGCCTGCAGAAAAGAAGGCTGAGAGGAGACATGATAGCCATGTACAAATATGTGAGGGGAAGTCATAGGGTGGAGGGAGCAAGCTTGTTTTCTGCTGCCCTGCAGACTAGGATGCGGAACAATGGCTTCAAACTACAGGAAAGGAGATTCCACCTGAACATTAGGAAGAACTTCCTCACTGTGAGAGCTGTTCAGCAGTGGAACTCTCTCCCCCAGACTGTGGTGGAGGCTCCTTCTTTGGAAGCTTTTAAGCAGAGGCTGGATGGCCATATGTCAGGGGTGCTTTGAATGCGATTTCCTGCTTCTTGGCAGGGGGTTGGACTGGATGGCCCATGAGGTCTCTTCCAACTCTACTATTCTATGATTCTATGATTATAGAATCATAGAGTTGGAAGAGACCTTGTGGGCCATCCAGTCCAACTCCCTGCCAAGAAGCAGGAAATCACATTCAAAGCACCCCCAACAGATGGCCATCCAGCTTCTGTTTAAAGCCTCCAAAGACTGAGCCCCCACCACACTACAAGGCAGACAGTTCTATTGCCGAACAACTCTCACAGTGAGGAAGTTCTTCCTCATGTTCAGGTGGAATCTCCTTTCCTGTAATTTGTAGAAATTGTTCCGCATCCTAGCCTCCAGGGCAGCAGAAAACAAGCTTGTTCCCTCCTTCCCATGACTTCCCCTCACATATTTATACATGGCCATCATGTCTCCTCTCAGCCTTCGCTTCTGCAGGCCAAACATGCCCAGCCCTTTCAGCTGCTCCTCATAGGGCTTGTTCTCCAGACCCTTGATCATTTTAGTTGCCCTCCTCTGGACCCATTCCAGCTTGTCAACACCTCCCTTAAATTGTGGTGCCCAGAATTGGACACAGTGTGATTCCAGGTGTGGTCTGACCAAGGCAGAGTAGAGGGGTAGCATGACTTCTCTGGATCTAGACATTTTACTCTTATTTATTCAGGACAAAATCCCAATAGCTTTTTTAGCTGCTGCATGACATTGTTGGCTCATGTTCACCTTCCTGTCCATGAGGACTCCAAGATCGTTTTCACACCTACTACTGTCGAGCCAGGCATTCCCCATTCTGTATCTTCACATTTCATTTTTTTTCTGCCTAAGTTGAGTATTTTGCATTTGTCACTGTTGGACTTGATTTCGTTAGTTTCAGCCCATCTCTCTAATCCGTTCAGATCGTTTTGAATTCTGCTCCTGTCTTCTGGAGTATTGGCTATCCCTCCTAATTTGGTGTCGTCTGCAAACTTGATGATTGTGCCTTCTAACCCGTCATCTAAGTCAGTGGTTCTCAACCTGTGGGTCCCCAGATGTTTTGGCCTTCTACTCCCAGAAATCCTAACAGCTGATAAACTGGCTGGGATTTCTGGGAGCTGTAGGCCAAAACACCTGGGGACCCACAGGTTGAGAACCACTGATCTAAGTCATTAATAAAGATGTTGAACAGAACCAGGCCCAGGATGGAACCCTGTGGCACTCCACTCATTACTTCTTTCCAGGATGAGAAGAAACATTGGTTGTCATGGTTTGCAAAGGCACTGTGCTGTGTGTGTCAACGGGAAAATGAAGTGCGTGAAGCCAATCGGCTGAGCCTGCAAAGACCTGGGAATTGATATGATACTGTTTCTATTCTGCTTCTGCAGAACCAGTTTGGTCAAGTTTTTTCAGTGCTGACTGAGTACTGCTAGTGAAGAGAGCTGTGTACTCAGAGAGGCCTTGCTATTTTGAGGCCTGTTTGCTGCTGAAAAAGGAGGGTGAAGAACCAAGACTGTATTCTTCTCTGAAGCAGATTTGTAGACTGAAAAAGGACTGTTTATGACTATGGACTTCTGTAAGGAATCAGAGGGACCATTGTAAATACTACTGTTTTTTATCTCTTGGAATCCGTAAAGTTCCTGCATATTTGTTCTGCAAACCTGAGTGGCATGTTACTGTTCTGCGGGTGACTCTGAATCGCAGGCACATATAAGAACTTCTATTTATCATCATCAGTCCGTAACATTGGTGAGCAACCTTTAGGTTCGTTCGCTTAACCAATTACAGATCCACCTAACCGTAGTTTTGCCTAGCCCACATTTGACTAGTTTGTTTGCCAAAAGGTCATGGGGGACCTTGTCTAATGAAGGCCTTACTGAGATACAGATACGCTACATCTACGGCATTCCCTGCATCGACCCAGCTTGTAACTCTATTGAAAAAAAGAGATCAGATTAGTTTGGTATTATTATTATTATTGTTGTTTATTTATACCCCACTTTTTCTCTCCACAAGAAAACTCAAGGCAGCATATTCCAAAACAGAACAGAAGGTCCTTCCTAATGTTTAGATGGAATGTTTCCTGCCCCCTCCCCTGCAATTTGAATCCATTGTGTCCTTTGGCCTCCTGAGCAGCAGAAAAGAAGCTTGCCCCTTCTTCAGTGTAACGTCCTTTCAAAGATTTAAACGTGGCTATCATGTCCTCACAACATCCAAAGCCAGAATATGTTGATTGTTTTAAAGGAATAAAAAGACATGTAAAATAATGCATTTTTATTCACTATATAAAAATACATAAGAATGAAAACAGATGGCAAGGATATCCCCCTTTAGCAGCCCCCTTTTTCAAATATTATTCCCATCAACAGCATTTCCTGAAACGCAGTGTTCAAATAAATGTTTGTGTAGTGCTTATTGTGTTCTTCCTGTACATAGGTCTGTAGGCAAGACATATTACAGCGCATGAGCCTGGAAAAATGAGAACGGCAAGCTTCCATGCGGCGGCAGCAGCAGGAAGAGGCCTTGGCGGGGAATCAGGACTCCCTTCAAATCAGGATGGAGGAGTTTGACAGCAATTGGTTAGTGAGCCTAAATGAGCATATATTGGCCAGGCCAGGCCAACTGCTTCTATAGCAGGCATGGGCAAACTTCGGCCCTCCAGGTGTTTTGAACTACAACTGTTAGGAATTGCGGGAGTTGAAGTCCATAGTATGGAAGGGGGCTTGCCAATGTACTCTCTGACCCACCTGCCCTCCCAACTGTCCCTAGTCTGTTCATAAACAGCAAGCAAGAAGATCTGGGGAGCTACAGACATGTCAGTCTGAACTTAGTTCCGACAATAAAAAATTCAAACACACTTGACGGCAGTGCAGTGATTAATAAGAAGCTCTGCCTTGCGAAAAGTAAATCCTGCCAAACTAATTTGGGTCACTAGTTTAAAAGATGGTGGGGATGATATGAATGTCATTTATCTTGATTTCAGTAAAGCATTTGATAAGTTCACCCACAATATTTTCAGCAGAAAGCTAATTAAAATGTGGAGTGGATGAAAATACCATCAGGTGGAACATAACACTATGTAACATGATTTTTGTTCCTGGGTTATAAATGTTATTCCCTAATTGGTTCTATCATAAAAGTTTATTAAACTATTAAAACCTTGTTTTTGTGCCATATCCTGCAACACATTTTGCTATCGTTTTTCCATGAATAATATCTCAGAGTCTATCAACCAATTCAACATAGTTTGTGGCAGTCACAAAAAGTAAGTTTCTAGGCTATAACTACTTTCAAAGTAAGTACCACACAATTAAACAGGAAATAACACTTTCAAACCAGGAACATAGTTTTTTTTCAAATTCTATTACATAGTGAATTGGTTGGAAAACCAGTCATCACCTGGTTTTAATTCTGTTGATGTGTTTTTATTGTTTTATGTAGTTATAATGTTTTCAATTGATCGTTTTGTGTTTTAACTTTTGTTGTTGGGCTTGTCTCCACGTGTCCCGCCCCGAGTCCCTTCGGGGAGATGGAGGCAGGATACAAAAATAAAGTTATCATCATCATCATCATCATCATCATCATCATCATCATCGGTTGAGCTTCAGTGGGCACCAACAGTTCATAGTCCAAGCAAGGGAGGGGCAGAGGTATTTCACCTTGCTGTATGTGGAACATAGAATATCCCTAGAATTGAGTGAATATTATTGCACCAAACTGAATGTTAAGTCAATAGCAATAATGTTTTCTTTTTAAAGTTAGAGTTTCAGAAACAAAATTAAATCTTCACAAACTTGGCAAAGAGATGGAAGAAGAGAGTTGGGTTTCTTGTGAACAGGGATATCACAGACGATATCCAGTGTTTGCCCGTTTGCCCATTTTCCTAGTGCATCCTGCACACTTGTTGCAAAAGAAACGGGGAATACCATCTAGGTGGGCATTTTTCCATTTTCCTGAAGACAAATCATTTGATTGGAAACCTAAAAATATGCTATAGTAGATATTTGAAGGAAGAAGATGATATAGTGCAAATAAAAATAGCTACAATATAGAGACAGGTAAGTGGTGTTCACTTAGAGAACTCCAGCATTGCCAAGGCTAAACATGAAAAAAAACCCTTTTTTAAAAAATGTAATTTTTATTAAAGTTTTTTTAAAAGTACACTAAGAACTGCAGCATTTAAAAAGAACAAAAAAGAAAATGAAAGTTATAACACAGTAAAAATAATAATTAAGTACAGCTCAAAATCTATATAGAAAAGTGAAAATGTGTATGTTTGTTTGTTCTACAAAAGGTCCAACATGGCTTGATGAATCTGGACCAACCTTGATACACATACTCTTCATGATCCAATTCAAAATACTAGTAGAATTTCAAATAATTCTCCCATTTGAGGAGACAGCCCCCAAACCTTTCTTGTGCTTTTGGTGCATAAAGGCAGAAGAGGGCTGGACTAAATGGCACAAGGGGTCTCTTCAAACCCTTATTATTATTATTATTATTATTATTATTATTATTATTATTATTATTAACATTGAGGCTAGGTGGCCATCTGTCTGGGGTGCTTTGCTTGTGCTTTTGGTGGACAAAGGCAGGAGGAGTTGGACTAAATGGCACAAGGGGTCTCTTCCAACCCTTTTTATTATTTTTATCATTATTATTACTAAAATTGAGGCTGGGTGGCCATCTGTCAGTGGTGTTTTGCTTGTGGACCTACGGTATGATAGTGGTAATATATGGTTGTATAATGCCCTATTATTTGCTACTGTGTTCCTAGATAGATTGTCCCTGGCTAAGCTATAACTCAACATACATATGTCAGCATAGGGTAGTTCTGCTTGGTTGGTAAGTTTCTCATCTAGAAGAACAGGATAGTGCACTCAACCGTTTTCAACAATGATACTGCCCTATTAACATTCATATTCTATATTATATCCACCAACATTCTGAATCATTCGCAATTATGCACACTCATGTACATGCATTCTATCAAGATAACCCAAATTTTTCATGAAGGAATTCTGCAAGTCATATAAATTATGTAGCATTTTTAAAAAATAGTGTCAAAAACGACTCACTTCTGGTGTGAAAGAATTGGCCGCCTACAGAGACGTTGCCCAGGGAATGCCCAGATGTGTTAGCTGGGAGACTTCTCTCATTTCCCCACAAGCTAGAGCTGACAGATGGGAGCTCACTATAGACTCACTAGTAATATAGGATAGATCCAGTATTGTCCCATGCAAGTTCAAACTGAGATAAAAAGTCTTAGGAGTACATTATGAGGAAAACAACAAGGGTTCCCGGGTGTTTATAATCCTTGAATTATAAATAACAGTCAGCTTGTATTATTATTCTATCCTATATTACTGGTGAGTCTATAGTAACAGGACAACTTTGTGTTTATACTGAATTTATAGATATCTGTATTTAGAGACGGGAGCTTACCCCATCTCACGGATTCGAACCAGCAATCTTCAGGTCAGCAACCCAACCTTCAGGCCAGCAGTTCAGCCGGTACAAGCGTTTAACCCATTGCGCTACCATGGCTCACTAGTAGCATAATTACCAAAAAATACTATCTATGATCATTAATTACGTTAATTATAAAAATTAGTAGCATAATTAATGGTCATAGATAGTATTTTTTTTTTGATTTAATTAATTGTGATGTTTTGGAATATGTCCTGAATCTACTGCTAACCAGTTTAATTTGTCGATTGGTTTTGTTATTATGAGAATGGGAAAAAAATTGTAGGCTTTCTATATCAACTGTAATATTTTTTTCTGCTGTAGACATCAGGATAGGACAATCTTGCTTTTAAAACACACTCATCTTTTGAAACCGTTTCTCCTGCCTTAACTTTCAAAGTTGTCATAAGACCATTTGACTTATCTATACACATAATACGTGAAAATCTGTATATGTGTATGTTCACACAGACAGCCTCCGGCCTCCACAAACAGGCTGTAGTTCTCAGTGCTGTGGAGCCACCAAGTCACTCCCTCCAAAGACATTGCAGGTTACAGCGAGCGCATCCCAGTGTTCCTTTCGTTCTTTATTTGCATGACCCCACCCACTGCCTCTCTCTTAACCCTTTCCTATGGCACACAGCAAACAGAGGAACTGATCAGTAACTGAACATAACTGGGAGAATTCACTATGATTTATAGGAGTTGTAGAGACTGGGATGTATAGTTCGCCTGCAATCTAAGAGCACTCTGAACCCCACCAACAATGGACCTGGAACTAATTTGCCACACAGACCCAACATGGCCAAATTTGCATCCTGGCGGGGTTTAGGGGTGATTGAATTTGGCATCCAGGAGTTACAGACCCAACATGGCCAACTGTGAATACTGGCACAATTTCAGGGTAATTGCCTTGGGATTCTGGGAGTTGTAGTTCACCCTTATCCAGAGAACACTGAACCCAGCAGATGACGGATCCAGACCAAATTTGGCACAAAGACCCAACATGGCCAACTGTGAATACTGGGGAAGTTTTGGGAGTTTTGACCCGAGATTTTGGGGAACTGTAGTTCACCCACATCCTTATGCATTTTCTAATGGGAAATGTTCATTAAAAAAAGCAAGGACTGAGTTTTTTTTTCTAAGACATAGCATTACATTTCACTAAACTGATATTTCCTAAGATGCAAAAACAAACAATGCCCTTTTCAAATAACCCAGGCATCGCCGGGTACCCAATATTAGGGATTAATGATGATAAATTGAAGTTTTTAAGTGTGCCCGCGATCCAGAATCACCTGCAGAACAATAACGTGCCACTCAGGTTTGAAGAACAAAAATACAGAAACTTTACTAATTCCAAGAGATGAAAAAAACAGTAGTACAGTAGAGTCTCACTTATCCAAGCTAAACGGGCCGGCAGAAGCTTCGATAAGCGAATATCTTGGATAATAAGGAGGGATCAAGGAAAAGTCTATTAAACATCAAATTAGGTTATGATTTTACAAATTAAGCACCAAAACATCATGTTATAGAACAAATTTGACAGAAAAAGTAGTTCAATATGCAGTAATGTTATGTTGTAATTACTGTATTTACAAATTTAGCACCAAAATATCATGATATATTGAAAACATTGACTACAAAAATGGCTTGGATTATCCAGAGGCTTGGATAAGCGAGGCTTGGATAAGTGAGACTCTACTGTATTTACAATGGTTCCTCTGAACACTTATAGAAGTCCACAATTATAAACAGTCCTTTCTTAGTCTGCTTCAGAGAAGAATACAGTCCTGGTTCTTCATCCTCTTTTCTCAGCAGCAAACAGGCCTCAAAATAGCAAGGCCTCTCTGAGTACACTGCTCTCTTCACTGGCAGTACTCAGTCAGCACTGAAAAGACTTGATCAAACTGGTTCTGCAGCAGCAGAACAGAGAGAAGTATCAGATCAATCCCCAGGTCTTTGCAGGCTCAGCCAATCGGCTTCATGCCCTTCATTTTCCAGTTTTCCACGCACAGCACAGTGCCTTTGCAAACCATGACACCCAAGCTAGTAAATAATATTTTCAGGGTATTGAAGACAGTTTGAAAAAGTAATGCTCCCTCTTTTGAACATCTTTTTCCGATCAAACAGGTTTTGCTGGTTTCTGTTTCTTTAAAACCTGCAAAACCTGTTTGACCAGAGTGGTAAGTGAGACACAAGCAATATCTGCCTATGTTTTTATTGTGGGAAAATAAATATATTTGAAACCATTTTAAATTCTCTTAAAAACTGTTGTCTTTCCCTAGGCTCCCATGCTTTGCACTCCCCATTATTTTTGAGGCTGGAAAGACAATTGCTCTCAAAACTGCACCAAATGTTGTTATAGGCAGGTATTAAATATTATACTACAGCAATGGGAAGGCATTTCTTTGCTCTTTGTACCTCAGTATAGCTCAGCCTCTTCCAAGCTGATGACCATCAGCCTCTGTGGTAGCGCTCATCAGGTTTGCCCCGCAGGTCCCAAACTGGCCGCCTTCCATGTAGGGCAGCATCCCCACTTCCCCCTCAGGTTTGCAAATTCCAAAGCGAGCCATGTATTGTTAACTCTTTCACCTTTTTATGGTGCTATGCGCAGGGCCCTGTCCTTAGGTGCCTCTGCCCTCTAGTGGAAGGCGCACCAGAAAGGCCGGCTGCAACCGGCTTCCTTCTCAACCCCTTACCTGTTCAAGGGATTGCATTTTGGAGAGAGGACTCTAAGAAAAGGAAATAAAATGGAGTTTTTAGACAAAGGGCTCTGAACTACAGCTCCCAGAAAGCTCCTTGTTATTGTCTTCACGGAGCCCAAGGAGCTGAACCGACTTTCCCACCGGACTGATGTCAAGAATGTCAGGAGCAACTGTCAGGACTCCATATGGGGCCATGCGCAGTCGCAGGCCAGGATGCAGAATATATGTGAAAACACAGCATGTTTTACACAAATAAGCAGTGAAGATATCACACTGTGAGCTGTGTCACTCTGGGCTTTACACTGATACTTGCTGTTGTTTAAAACAAAAATGAAAGGGGTGTTGTATGGTGTTGATATTTCGCCTGCATCTGTGGCTGGCATCTTTAGAGGAGCTGAAGCCACAGATACAGTCGACAGGTTTATATACTCCACTTGCTTTACCACCATCGAATCTGTTGGAGGTTGTAAAAAGGTAAAGGTTTCCCCTGACGTTAAGTCCAGTCATGTCTGACTCTGGGGGTTGGTGCTCATCTCCATTTCTAAGCCGAAGAGTCGGCGTTGTCCGTAGACACCTCCAAGGTCATGTGGCCGGCATGACTGCATGTGAGGGAGATGTGGGTTTAAAAAGAATTTTCAAAGATACTTGTAATGACTATAAGTCCCATATGTTTTGGTTGACTTAAGTTGCAAAAGGCCTATGTTTGAGGAAGGCCTGCACTTGAGAGAAAATGCTGATGTTTGAGAAAAGAGTTGTTCCAGAGAAAAGAAGTTACTTTCAAATAATAACAATACATCAAGTCAGAACCGGTTCCCATACGATTTCGAGCATATACTTGTAAAAAGTCAGGGTCAATAACATGCAAGCACCATTGTCTAAAGAATTTGTTACAGCATAGAAAACCAATGGGATTGCATGATGGTTAAGATGCTTGTGACGTAGACAACATTAAACAAATTGGGTAAATGATCTTTGTAAGCCAATAAAGATATGCTTACTAATTTCTGTGAGGTGATAAAACCCTTGCAACCATTTTGGAAATTCAGACAAATCCTTTGATTGCATGTATGCATGTATTTGTCACATTGCTATGGCCACGCAATAAATAGTTCTTTTGCAGTTTGAAGACCCAACTTTTGTGGTGTTTTTCCTCGCCCTCTTCACAGAAAAGGGGCCTCCTGCTTTTGACTTTGGATTAAGAGGAGTATTTTTTACATCTTTTACATCCTTGCCCCTTCACATGGAGTGCCATTACCTTCCCGCCAGAGCGGTACCTATTGATCTACTCACAGTTGCATGTTTTCGAACTGCTGGATTGGCAGAAGCTGGAGCTAACAGCGGACGCTCACTCCACTCCCAGGATTTGAACCTGCGACCTTTCAGTCTGCAAGTTCAGCAGCTCAGTGCTTTAACACACTTTGCCACCGGGGGCCCGTTGGAGGTTGTAGATGTAAATATATAGAAGCTTTGCCACGGCTTCTGAACCAAAGTTTACCCTGCAGTGTAATAATGTGCCACTTAGGTTTGTGAAATAAGTACTGTAACTTTACTTCAGTTCAATATGTCAAACAGAGAAGCAATATATACTGTAGTCTCTCTGATTCCTTACAGAGATCAGGGAGAATAAACAGTCCTTTTAAAACAGTATTTAAATATGCCTCATTGACTTAAAAATGATTAGGCTTCAGAGAGTCAGCAGCCATTTGTTCCCTAGCTGTTACCTCTTTGCTCTCTCTCTCAGGTAAAATTGCCTGATCAAACCATTTTTCTCAGCAGCAAGCCAGAGACAGTAGCCAATCAATCAGAATGTTGGCTCCTGGCATGCTTAGCCAATCAGCTGCTGACACATATCTTTCCAGTCAACCCATTACATCATGATGCCTTTTACAAATCCCCACAGAATCCTCTAAAGATGCCAGCCACAGATACAGTCGAAATACCAGGAGAAAATGCTGCTAGAACATGGCCATACAGACCAGAAACCGCATAACACTAGTGATTCCGGCCATGAAAGCCTTCGACAAAAAATAAATGCCGGGAAAATCAATCCACATGCCGTGGGTCTAAATAGGGAAGCACATCTGCACTTCCAATGTCCTGGAGCCCTTGATCTCCCAAAAATGGAAATTTGCTTGAGTGTCTTCATTACACATTGCTGAAGATTATGCTGAACTCTTTAATGCATGAACACATTCAGCGACTGATTTGTTTCTAGCAATAGGAAGTACTGCCTCTACTCTCTGAGGCGATATATAGCCACACCATTGGCAGTCATCATTTATTACGACAGCTGTCTTTTAAATCTACCTCTTGTATGCATTTTTCCTAAAGATGGAGGAGAATGCTTAAACACAGAGAGTGGCAATACTAGTGTTTATGTACATATTTATGTCTGTATATAAGTATCCCACAACCAGCCATCTTGTGTCAACACTATTGTAGCAATCATCACCATCCGTGCTGGAAAATACAACCTTCTTTAAGCCTCCTCTAGTAATCTGTTTATAGTCCTGTTGCTTACTTAGTGTATGTATGTTCTGATATGCAGCTTTCTTTCCTTGCTCTATGTTTTCCTGAGAAGTTGTGGGATGGGCTGCAGACCATGTGATCGCTCTGTGACGAGCACAGATTCCATCAGACTTCTTTAGACTTTGGGACTGCTCAGATAGCAGATGTGCAAACATTTGTGTGCTGTTTATTCTAAGGTGACCTGGTTTCACACAGAAACTTATCATGGTTTGCAAACATACTATATGTGTGTTAACTGGAAAATCAAATGCATGAAGCCAATTGGCTGAGTTTGCAAGGACCTGGGAATCAATTTGCAACTGTTGCTATCCTGCTGCTGGAGAACCAGTTTGAACAGGTTTCTCTCTGTGTGTGTGTGAGTTTTCTGAGTACTAGCTGGAAAGAAGATAGCTCTGTATTCAGAGAGGCCTGACTATTTCTGAGGCCTTGTTTGCTGCTGATCTTCACTGAAGCAGATTTATGGACTAAGAAAGGACTGCTTATGACTGCTGATTTCCGTAAGCAATCAGAGAGATTATTATAAATATCATTGTTCTGTTGATGTCTTGGACTTAGTAAAAAGTTCCTGTGTTATTTGTTCTGCAAAGCTGAGTGGTGCATCATTCTGAAGGGTGACATGTAAGAACTTCTACCTATCATCCACAATCTCCAACAAAACTATCTCAAGCATATCTGTAACAGACTGATAAGTTGTGTACCTGTGCACGCTGAACACATGGTTGTGAGTAAACTAAATATGTTATTTTTTGCCAAAGTTTACTTTATTTTGTCTCTCGAATGCATAATATAAAACAAGTTGTTTTATGGGAGAGTAGATATATATATTTTGGGCACCAGAAAACACTTCTGAAGAACTGCTATTTTATGCATTGGCATATTCTCTGTTTCCTAACAGTTCAGAGACAACAAGTTATTCAGTCTAACAACTGAAGCCGATTGCCTTGTATACTACATTTGGTTGTATACCACTTGAGAAGATTCTACTCAAATGGGGTTTTAGTTTTTCTCTAGAAGGCTATAAATGCCATTTTCTAAAAGGTTGTGATCTCTAAAAGGTCATGCTTTCCCAAAAGCATGCTCCATGGAAGAAGCTGTGGTGCTCTGCTGCAATCTTCATTATTGATCCAAGATGTTTTGTTAATCCTTTTACTATGTTTTTGTCCTTTTGTCAGGATAAAATTTGGTGTTTTTTTATTTATGTGTTAGCTCTCTAGGATTCTTCATATAGTGCTTGCACACATGAAACAACTGCTCCTGAGCATACCAGAATCATAGTATGTGCCTTAATGGCTGAAAGTTATTGCATTTGAAGCTTGATCCCCTCTCTCTCTCCCTTAGATGATTCAGACTGTTACTGACAGATTTGATTTGTCTTTGGAAGCCTAACCTGAACAATTCAAGAAATTGATGAATTCCAAGGAAATATAGGATAATCTATTCCCAAAACCTAGCTCTACAATTAAGGTAGGGAGAAAAAAAATCTCCTACCTTACTAATAAAGATTTTTTTAAATGTAATAGTTTAATATAGGTAAAATATAATAACTGACTAATAAAAACTTTAAAATTGAATAATCTAATATAGGGAAATATGGTATTTTTGTGAGCAGCCAGGGCCGGTTGTTACTAGGCGGCCGCTGACGCGGCCGCCTCGGGCGCTGGCTGCTAGGGGCGCTGTCGAGGCGTCGACAGCGACCCGTAGCGCCACCGACGCCTCCGGTGTTTGGCGCGGGCCCGCGGGGCTTCAATCCCCGCGCCCACGCCAAACCGCGACAAGCAGCTAGGCCATTTTGCCCTTAGTCAACAAACTAAGGGCAAAAATGGCCTATCTGTGCTGTGCGCATGCGCACAGCCAGATAAGCCATTTTTGCCCTTAGTTTGTTGACTAAGGGCAAAATGGCCTAGCTGTGCTGTGCGCGTGCGCACAGCACAGCTAGGCCATTCGGGCCTTACCTCCTGGTCGCGGCCAGGGCACGCTGGACGGGGGGCGGGGCCAACTCTGGCCCCGCCCCCAGCACTATTCGCCCTGGCCCCGCCTCCCACGCAGCGTGGGAGGCGGGGCCAGGGCATGTTGGGCGGGGGCAGGGCGTGGGAGGCGGGGCCGGTGGCGGGGGCGCTTTTTAGCACCCCCGCTTAACATTTAAAAATATCTCCGGCCGGCCCTGTGAGCAGCTTATAAAATAGCTCTTTGATAAATAAACATTTACCTGTTATTTGCTTTTTAGTCATTTCCAACTTATAGCAAACCCAATAATTACACTGTGTAACACAATTTTTGTTTCTGGGTTATAAATGTCATTTCCTTATTGGTGTTATCATAAAAACATGGAAAAGGTTTATTAAACTGTACAGACTTTATTTTTCAGGACATCCTGCAGCACATTTGGCTGTAGTTTTTCAATGACTATCTCATCGAGTCTGAACCAATTCAACATAGTTTGTGGCAGTCACCAAAACAAAGTTTCTGGAGTAGAACAACTACAGTACTTTCAAAGTGAGTACTGCACAATAAAATAGGGAATAACACTTTCAAACCAGGAAGATAATTTTTTCAAATTTTGTTACATAGTGTTATTGTATTTTTTTCAATTCTAAGACTCACTTTTTCCTATGTATTCCTCTCTAAAAATGGGGTGCGTCTTAGATTCCCAGGTATATCTTATGTATTTTTGTTGGTGGTGGTGCTACTGAAACTGGGGTGCGTCTTACAATCAATGATGTTTTATAATTGAAGAAATACGGTATTTGTTCAGAGAGGATTTGTCTTTGCTTTCTCTGAGACTGATAGAAAGTGACTTGACCAAAGTCACTTAATGGAGTAGAGCTGCGATGGCGCAATGGGTTAAACTCTTGTGCTGGCTGGACTGCTGACCTGAATGTTGGGTAGGTGACCTGAAGTTTGCCGGTTCAAATCCGTGAGATGGAATGAGCTCCTGTCTGTCACCTCTAGCTTGCAGGGACATGAGATAACCCTTCCAGCAGGACAGTAACACATCCGGGTGTCTCCTGGGCCATATCTCTGTAGATGGCCAATTAACTCACTCAATTAACCAGAAGCAACTTGCAGAATGTTCTCAAGTCGCTTCTGACACGATAAAAAAAAAAACCAATGGAATTCCATGGCTGAACATGGATACAGAACCTGGTCTTTAGAGTCTTAACGTAACTACTACACCTTGGTGGCTATTCCCAATATGTGTTACTGTTCCTTCTGATTTTATTTTGGAGATCAATACATGTTTTGTTTGTCCCATAATTTCTGTCAGCTCTTGGTACAATTAGATACATTTTATACCAGCTCCCCAGGTTGGTTTATTTTAACACAGTGCAAAATTAGAAGGAACGGGAGCAAAATCTAGGATTTAGTAAATTAGCATACAAATGAATCTTGTGTCCTGCAGCAGAGTTGGTGGGTAGGTGTTTAAGGAGTTCATTTAAGTCAGAACTAACCTATGTACTCCGAAATTTCTATACTTGTAGACATGAGTACACAGGGTAGTTCTGAATTCAATGAGGCTTGTGTGTTGGTGGATGTACCTGGTGGTGAACTATATGAAAATGTAGAAAGTGAAGAAATAGTGTACAGTAAACGCAGTGCCCTTTTAGGTTTCCTCACAGCTCTCCTAAATTGTAGTTTTATGCTCTTTGTTTTCAAGACCACTACTTTTTAAGCTATGGGTCCTGACTCCAAATAGGGTTCCATAAGAGAAAACAGGGGGTTGCAAAAATTTGGTAACAGAAAAGGGTTTTTGATCACCACCCAGTGGATGTTTTAGACATTTACATGAATCTGTTAGCAACAACAGTGCAGTGTTTACAGTAGATTCTTCAGCTGTTCTTTATAAAAAGGAAAATCAGCCTCTTTAGCAAGCCTTGCAAATGCTGATTTGTTATCAGATAATCTTTGATTATTATACCTATTTTGTATACTTATATACCTGTGATTATGTACAAATGTATCCGGTAGAAAGAGTTCATGAGCAGAAGTTTAAGAAGCTCTATTCTAGACTGGATTTTGCAAATATTTGTAGTTGAGGCTTGGTTTATCCCTATGAAGACTACCTCTGGCCTTATTTTCCCTGTTCCTTGTTTTTCTGCTGTTTTACTATAGCATTACTACTGTACAAAAATCAGCTTGACATGAAAGCAAGAGGAAGCCAATTATCATCCCCCCCCCAGCTTTTGTGAGCATGTGGCGCTCCATGTCTCCTTGCCTTGGAAACATAGAGTGAGCGTGTGGCATTCAGGCCCAGCACTGGCACCTGTCTGCAGCTGAGCGCCTCCTCTAGAGTAAGAAAGTCAGAACTAGCCTCCTTGCCTCGAGTGTGTGTGTGTGTGGTGTGCAAGCTGAACGCCTCCTCTAGAGTAAGAAAGTCAGAACTTGCTTCCTTGCCTTGAGAGAGAGTGTGTGTGTGGTGTGCAAGCGGAGCACTTCTTCTAGAATAAGAAAATCAGAACTTGCCTCCTTGCCTTGAGAAAGTGTGTGTGTGGTGTGTAAGCGGAGTGCTTCCTCTAGAATAAGAAAGTCAGAACTTGTCTCCATGCATTGAGAGAGTGTGTGTGTGGTGTGCAAGCGGAGCGCTTCCTCTAGAATAAGAAAGTCAGAACTTGTCTCCTTGCATTGAGAGAGTGTGTTTGTGGTGTGCAAGCGGAGCGCTTCCTCTAGAATAAGAAAGTCAGAACTTGCCTCCTTGCCTTGAGAGAGTGTGTTTGTGGTGTGCAAGCGGAGCACTTCTTCTAGAATAAGAAAATCAGAACTTGCCTCCTTGCCTTGAGAAAGTGTGTGTGTGGTGTGTAAGCGGAGTGCTTCCTCTAGAATAAGAAATCAGAACTTGTCTCCTTGCATTGAGAGTGTGTGTGTGTGGTGTGCAAGCGGAGCGCTTCCTCTAGAATAAGAAAGTCAGAACTTGTCTCCTTGCATTGAGAGAGTGTGTGTGTGGTGTGTAAGCGGAGTGCTTCCAGTAGAATAAGAACGTCAGAACTTGTCTCCTTGCCTTGAGAGAGTGTATTTGTGGTGTGTAAGCGGAGTGCTTCCAGTAGAATAAGAAAGTCAGAACTTGTCTCCTTGCCTTGAGTGTGTGTTTGTGTGGTGTGCAAGCGGAGCGCTTCTTCTAGAATAAGAAAGTCGGAACTTGTCTCCTTGCCTTGAGAGATTGTGTTTGTGGTGTGCAAGCGGAGCGCTTCCTCTAGAATAAGAAATTCAGAACTTGTCTCCTTGCATTGAGAGAGTGTGTTTGTGGTGTGCAAGCGAGCGTGTCCTCTAGAATAAGAAAGTCAGAACTTGTCTCCTTGCCTTGAGAGAGTGTTTGTGTGGTGTGTAAGCGGAGTGCTTCCAGTAGAATAAGAAAGTCAGAACTTGTCTCCTTGCCTTGAGAGAGTGTGTTTGTGGTGTGCAAGCAGAGCGCTTCCTCTAGAATAAGAAAGTCAGAACTTGTCTCCTTGCCTTGAGAGAGTGTGTTTGTGGTGTGCAAGCGGAGCGCTTCCTCTAGAATAAGAAAGTCAGAACTTGTCTCCTTGCCTTGAGAGAGTGTTTGTGTGGTGTGCAAGCGGAGCGCTTCCTCTAGAATAAGAAAGTTGGAACTTGTCTCCTTGCCTTGAGAGAGTGTGTTTGTGGTGTGCAAGCGAGCGCTTCCTCTAGAATAAGAAAGTCAGAACTTGTCTCCTTGCCTTGAGTGTGTGTGTGTGTGGTGTGTAAGCGGAGTGCTTCCATTAGAATAAGAAAGTCAGAACTTGTCTCCTTGCCTTGAGAGAGTGTGTTTGTGGTGTGCAAGCGGAGCGCTTCCTCTAGAATAAGAAAGTCAGAACTTGTCTCCTTGCCTTGAGAGAGAGTGTGTGTGGTGTGCAAGCGGAGCGCTTCCTCTAGAATAAGAAAGTCAGAACTTGTCTCCTTGCCTTGAGAGAGTATTTGTGTGGTGTGCAAGCGGAGCGCTTCCTCTAGAATAAGAAAGTTGGAACTTGTCTCCTTGCCTTGAGAGAGTGTGTTTGTGGTGTGCAAGCGGAGCGCTTCCTCTAGAATAAGAAAGTCAGAACTTGTCTCCTTGCATTGAGAGAGTGTGTTTGTGGTGTGCAAGCGAGCGCTTCCTCTAGAATAAGAAAGTCAGAACTTGTCTCCTTGCCTTGAGAGAGTGTTTGTGTGGTGTGTAAGCGGAGTGCTTCCAGTAGAATAAGAAAGTCAGAACTTGTCTCCTTGCCTTGAGAGAGTGTTTGTGTGGTGTGCAAGCGGAGCGCTTCCTCTAGAATAAGAAAGTCGGAACTTGTCTCCTTGCCTTGAGAGAGTGTGTTTGTGTTGTGCAAGCGGAGCGCTTCCTGTAGAATAAGAAAGTCAGAACTTGTCTCCTTGCATTGAGAGAGTGTGTTTGTGGTGTGCAAGCGGAGCGCTTCCTCTAGAATAAGAAAGTCAGAACTTGTCTCCTTGCCTTGAGAGAGTGTGTTTGTGGTGTGCAAGCGGGCGCTTCCTCTAGAATAAGAAAGTCAGAACTTGTCTCCTTGCCTTGAGAGAGTGTGTGTGTGGTGTGTAAGCGGAGTGCTTCCAGTAGAATAAGAAAGTCAGAACTTGTCTCCTTGCCTTGAGAGAGTGTGTTTGTGGTGTGCAAGCGGAGCGCTTCCTCTAGAATAAGAAAGTCAGAACTTGTCTCCTTGCCTTGAGAGAGTGTTTGTGTGGTGTGCAAGCGGAGCGCTTCCTCTAGAATAAGAAAGTCAGAACTTGTCTCCTTGCCTTGAGAGAGAGTGTGTGTGGTGTGTAAGCGGAGTGCTTCCAGTAGAATAAGAAAGTCAGAACTTGTCTCCTTGCCTTGAGAGAGTGTTTGTGTGGTGTGCAAGCGGAGCGCTTCCTCTAGAATAAGAAAGTTGGAACTTGTCTCCTTGCATTGAGAGAGTGTGTTTGTGGTGTGCAAGCGAGCGCTTCCTCTCGAATAAGAAAGTCAGAACTTGTCTCCTTGCCTTGAGAGAGTGTGTGTGTGGTGTGCAAGCGGAGCGCTTCCTCTAGAATAAGAAAATCGGAACTTGTCTCCTTGCTTTGAGAGAGTGTGTTTGTGGTGTGCAAGCGAGCGCTTCCTCTAGAATAAGAAAGTCAGAACTTGTCTCCTTGCCTTGAGTGTGTGTGTGTGTGGTGTGTAAGCGGAGTGCTTCCATTAGAATAAGAAAGTCAGAACTTGTCTCCTTGCCTTGAGAGAGTGTGTTTGTGGTGTGCAAGCGGAGCGCTTCCTCTAGAATAAGAAAGTCAGAACTTGTCTCCTTGCATTGAGAGAGTGTGTTTGTGGTGTGCAAGCGGAGCGCTTCCTCTAGAATAAGAAAGTCAGAACTTGTCTCCTTGCCTTGAGAGAGTGTGTTTGTGGTGTGCAAGCGGGCGCTTCCTCTAGAATAAGAAAGTCAGAACTTGTCTCCTTGCCTTGAGAGTGTGTGTGTGTGGTGTGTAAGCGGAGTGCTTCCAGTAGAATAAGAAAGTCAGAACTTGTCTCCTTGCCTTGAGAGAGTGTGTTTGTGGTGTGCAAGCGGAGCGCTTCCTCTAGAATTAGAAAGTCAGAACTTGTCTCCTTGCCTTGAGAGAGTGTTTGTGTGGTCTGCAAGCGGAGCGCTTCCTCTAGAATAAGAAAGTCAGAACTTGTCTCCTTGCCTTGAGAGAGAGTGTGTGTGGTGTGTAAGCGGAGTGCTTCCAGTAGAATAAGAAAGTCAGAACTTGTCTCCTTGCCTTGAGAGAGTGTGTTTGTGGTGTGCAAGCGGAGCGCTTCCTCTAGAATAAGAAAGTCAGAACTTGTCTCCTTGCCTTGAGAGAGTGTGTTTATGGTGTGCAAGTATCACGACCCAGGCTGCAGAGCACCAATAACCATACACAGAGGCCAGAATCTAATATCTTTATTAAGGAAATAAGTAAAGGCAATACGCCCGGTCGCTGGCTTCCCCCGCCGGTTTCGCGCCAGCCGCCTCAGACGTCTTCGTCTCCGTGGAGGACGCCGCCGCCAGACGGGCGGCGGGCTTTCCTTTGGCTGGGCACTCTCTGGCAAAGTGGCCCCCGTTTCCGCAGTACCAACAGAGATTCAGGTGTTGGCGGCGGGCCTTCTCGGCAGTATCCAACCTGGGACGCACATTGCCCAGCTGCATCGGCACCTCCTCACTTCCTCTGAGGTATGGGGCTGGTGGCAGGGGTCTCCACACTGGGCGCGGCTGGATGCCGGTGGGAGCGGGAGGTTTCGCTCCAGCCCTACCGCTCTGGCCTCGGATCCATTGCTTTCTGTTGGCCAGCATGACTTCAGCTCGTAAACATTGATCAATGAGTCCTTCAAGAGAGTGTGGAGGATCCACCTTGGAGATTTCCTCCAGCATCTCGATGTTGAGACCCTCCCGAAATTGTCCTCTGAGGGCTATGTCGTTCCAGCCGGTGTTATGGGCCAGCACTCGGAACTCGGCTATGTACTGGGACAAAGGTCTGTCCCCTTGGGAGAGGCGCCGGAGTTTGTGGCCGGCCGCCTCCAAATTGTCCTCGATTCCCCAAGTCGCCTTAAGGTGATCCAGGAAGTGTTGCGCTGATCTCAGATGTGGGGAGACTTGGTCGAACAGTGCCGTCGCCCAGTTGGCCGCTGGCCCGTCTAGGAGACTGTAAATCCACGCCACCTTGATGTCTTCTTGGGGAAACTCGGCATTACGGGCCTCTAGATAAGCCTGGCATTGGCGACGGAAAACATGAACCTTAGAAGCTTCTCCAGAAAACTTGGTTGGCAACGCCATGGCCGGGAGACGGACCCCGCGTTCCTTCAATCCCCTTATTTCTCCGTCCTGCGCATTGAGCTTATCTCGGATGCGGTCCACTTCATCCTTGTCAATGGTGTAGCTGAGTGGCTGGTCACCCGGTCCGGCTCCGGTAGACATTCTGGCCTAGGTTAATTGGTGCTTAGGGTGGCGGAGTCAAACTATCACGACCCAGGCTGCAGAGCACCAATAACCATACACAGAGGCCAGAATCTATCTAATATCTTTATTAAGGAAATAAGTAAAGGCAATAAAAATAAGTGTAGAATATAGTTCAGAAGATGACCTTTCAGGAACGGTCAAATATAGTCCAGGAAAACAATGTCCAATATCAAATAGTAAGGTCCAAAGTTGTAATCCAGTAACCGAAACACTCACTTTGCCAAGCAAAGTGAGGGGAGATGACAAGGTCCTTTAGTCCATGAAACTTAGGCAAGGCAAGGAAATAGCTTGATTCTTGGTACACAAAGCTTGATTCAAGGCAACAAGGAACGAGGAACAGGGACAAGATCCGTGGTAAATACTTGGCAAGGTCCGGGAAGCAAGGCAAGGTCCTGGAAAGCAAGGCTGAGTCCTAGGTAGCAAGGCAAGGTCCGTGAAACAAAACAAGGCTGGAAACAGGAACGAAGACTTGGAAACGGGAACGAAGGCTTGGAAACGGGAGTAGCGCTGTCCACACACAACCTACTCCGGTAGCTGACGAATTGACTCCGCAAGATTCCTACGGGGCAAGGAACCTAAATAGGGTCTCGTTTTCCCACCAAAGAACACTTCTCTGGGGAACCAGAACCGAAAGTCAATCTCTGTGTCCAGATGCATGACTCCCTAGAATTTCTCATGGAAGCAGTCTTAATCAGCTGAATGCCTGGCTGCGATTCTCAGGCTTCTGCGATTAGCCTGTTGAACTCCTTTTTGTTGTTGATAATAACTACGGCGAGAAAATGGGGGAGATTCTGACTCAGGGCTTGTTTGGCAGATTTCTGGAAGACAAACCTCCTGCAGGTGCAAGGGCTCCAATTCTGGCTGGGAAAGTTCCAATTCTGGCTGAAACGGTGGAAAACCCAAGTTTTCCTCTTCATCTGTCTCAACAGCGCTAGGAACGGGACTACATGGCCCATGAGTCATCACAGCAAGCGAGCACTTCCTCTAGAATAAGAAAGTCAGAACTTGTCTCCTTGCCTTGAGAGAGTGTGTGTGTGGTGTGTAAGCGGAGTGCTTCCAGTAGAATAAGAAAATCAGAACTTGTCTCCTTGCCTTGAGAGAGTGTGTTTGTGGTGTGCAAGCGGAGCGCTTCCTCTAGAATAAGAAAGTCAGAACTTGTCTCCTTGCCTTGAGAGAGTGTTTGTGTGGTGTGCAAGCGGAGCGCTTCCTCTAGAATAAGAAAATCGGAACTTGTCTCCTTGCCTTGAGAGAGTGTGTTTGTGGTGTGCAAGCGGAGCGCTTCCTCTAGAATAAGAAAGTCAGAACTTGCCTCGTTGCCTTGAGAGAGTGTGTTTGCTGTGCAAGCCAAGCACCTCCTCAAGAGTAAGAAAGTCAGAACTACCCTCACCAAAAGCCGGGACATGAAACAGCTCAAGGTTTACCTCGAAAGCACAACCCTAATAGCTACTATGTTACCAGGATTTACATTTCAACAATTGTGTGGCCTGGCTAACCCAATACTACTAAAATCCTGTAAATCATTTGGGAAGGCAGACATATAAACATCAGTGTTCTAGAAGAAGCAAAGACTTCCAGCATTAAAGCTATGATTCTCCGCAATCAACTTTACTGGACTGGCCATGTTGTCCGAATGCCTGATCACCGCCTCCCAAAGTAGTTCAAGAATTGAAAAAAGATTGAGAAAAATATGTACTTAAAGCTAACCTTTAAATGTGGTATAAACACCAATAACTGGGAAGCCCTGGCCATGGGGTGTCTAAATGGAGGTCAGCTGTTACCAACAGTGCTGTGGATTTTGAAGAGGGCAAAAGGCAGAAACATGCCAAAAGGAAGGTGTGTTAACTCTTGTTGTAACCGCTTTCCATCAGGAAATCTATGTCCTTAATGTGAAAGACTATGTGGATCCAGAATAGGTCTCTACAGTTACTTACAGGCCCACCATCAACACTGTACCCTTGGAAGACAATCACACACGGCCATGAGTATGATGCTAATGATGACTGATAAAAACTGTTCACACACAAAAAAATCAAGAGCAAGTTCATACCATGAAGTAGCTGTTTCCTGTTCCATACTCAGGCTGCAAATAGGATATGCAGCCCACTTCTGTTGCACCTCTTATAAATAAAGGTGTTAAGATAAGTCTGACTCAGCATCACACCCAGCAGATCTGTTCGCACCTCTTTTCACGTCCCTGAGTGTGAAGTCATTTCCTAGGAAAATAGCTCAGCTGCAGCTCTTATGGCCAACAGACCTTAGATAAACTTCAGAGTTTGCCTTTTCCCAAGAACACTGCTTGTGTTGGGCTTTAGCAGTAATAAAATAAGGAGAGTCATTATGTTTTGTTTACTATATACAATTGTTCTGCTAAGTAAAACACATGAAAGCTCCACACTTCATGATGGGTCTGATTAAGTCTGTCGCCAGAAATTTGCATTAATGCATGTCAGAAGTATTCATATTTTGCATTGTTTCCCTTAAATCAGGGCTGTTGGGCTGCAACTCTCAGCAGTCCTCTCTGCTTGCTGTGCTGGTTTCTGCTTGTGGGAGCTGCATTCCAACAGCATCTACAGAACTGCATTTTATTGCTTACGAAACAGTTCAAATTTGAATTTGGGAAGGACATTCAGAGTAGGAGAAACTGACAGGATCTCCTCACATGCCCAATTGATTTCAACTCTGCAACCCTGGCTGGCTTGTGAATAGTGTGGAATTAGTGGGAAATATTCTGCCCTCCTCAATATATTGTTGGTCTGCAAGATTCATTACCCAAGCTAGCATACTGGTAGTTAGTAGTGGGGAATGTTGGAATTCAACCCCACACTGCCCAAGACTCCAGTCTTCAATGAAGAGTAGTTAGCTTTAGAATAGGTAAGGTAAAGGTAAAGATTTCCCCTGACGTTAAGTCCAGTCGTGACCGACTCTGAGGGTTGGTGCTCATCTCCATTTCTAGGCCGAAGAGTCGGTGTTGTCCATAGACATCTCCAAGGTCATGTGGCCAGCATGACTGCATGGAGCGCCGTTACTTTCCCGCTGGAGCGGTACCTATTGATCTACTCACATTTGCATGTTTTCGAACTGCTAGGTTGGCAGGAACTGGGGCTAACAGCGGGCGCTCATTCCACTCCCGGGATTTGAACCTGGGACCTTTTGGTCCGCAAGTTCAGCAGCTCAGCACTTTAACACACTGTGCCACCAGGGGCCAAGCTTTAGAATAGGCTGAGGGAAATCCCTTCACCCCAACTCCTGAATGACAGAATGTATATTTCTTCTCTCCTTTCTGTTTCTGCTCTCATTGTAATTGGTTATGTAGAATGGATACTTTGCAGGAGCCTGCCTTTTGTCTTCAAATGTCTACTTTTACATCATCATGTGTACTGTATGTATTGAGATCTCTCTCTCTGCTTGTGTGTCAGAAGAGATAAAGTTAGAGTAGCTAGGACCCAGTTCTTTACTATTAAGAAATGTAGTTATTATTTTAATGTAAATAAAGCTTTTGTAATCTTAAAAGATAGAAGTCTGCATGTTTGCCTCCTAAGCTGAAAATTCTTTTACAGCCACATGGCACTTCACGCTCTGCTTGCTGTGAGCTGAATGCTCAACTATAATATCATGCTTTTGCATATTTTTGGATGCTCTGCTGTATTTTTGGAATTTTCCCCTTAACACACAAAATCCTAACGGGGAATACAATTCAACTACTGGAGGAGTGCTTTGGGGGGACAACCACACAATTTGCCCCCTTCAGTGTGAAGGCTGATAACTGTGCAGCACAGAGATATGGACTTTCTTCTTGGTAGTGCTTGGTAGTGGAGAAAAATAGGTCTCAGATAACAACATCAGAATTTTTGACAGTAAACCCACACCACCAATCAGGAATCAGTAGGTTCCACCCCAGGACATAGAAACTCCAGTTTGAAATAAAATTCCCAGAATTCAAACGTTTAGTGGCCATGCTGCCAAAATGTTCTGGACGTACCACTTCAAAACATACCTTCCCACCGAAAACAAAAATCTGGAGAGATATTCAGACGGAGACTAGAAGCTCAGGTGAGAATCAAAATTTAATTGAGGGTTTGTCTGTTGGTAGATTGTTTTGGGAGCTGATTTTTTTTCCTATTACTTGTCACTGTTGCTGAATTGAGGGTGAAACATCTGGAGGTCAAAGCAGATGTGATGTGAGAGATGAGGGGGCGATGAGGAGGAGAGTGGCAGGTGGCCAAACATCCAGAGGGCAATGGGAGGCAAAGGGGTCTGAGCAGGCTGCTGACTCCAACAACATGCCCACAAATGTGCTGACCCACAACAACCCACAAAGCATAGCCCAGTGACCCAGTGTGCCTGTAACAGCACACTTTGCACTTGTGTTTAAGAAAAACACAAAGCAACGCGATGCAACTTTCAGATCAAATGCACCTTAACCTCAGACTCAGATACTACAATGCACACACACACATCACACTATACTTGATTCTGAAAATAATTGAAACTGAGCAGGGACAGGCAAGGACACCCATACCTGGACACACACAAGTGCACGCTCTTGTGCACGCAACACGCGCACAGATGTACACACAAAAAGCAACCAGCTATGGACAGAATACGGCACGTAGAGTTAAACACAAACTCGTAACCAAGGGCAAACCATAGCACCTAACCTTTTTCAAGTGACAACAACACAGAAACACACAGTCCTGCATCAATATGCAAACACAACTGTCATTCTGATCTAAAGACAGCCCTTCAGTCCCCAGGTATGAGCCCCCTCCCCCGGCAAGTGTGTTCATGCCATTTTACACTTGGATACATTGATGACTGAAGCAAGCCCAGAGAGCAGAGACTGCACAACACACGCAAAAGCTGGCTTGTAGCGCTGCAACCGTGGAGGGTAGAGGGAAGCGCCATTCTCAACATATCTTAGGTAATTCCAGTGGGGGAGGCTGAGGAGCAGAGATCTGGTAGCTGCGTGGGAGCAGGGAAGCGAGGAGCAGCAAAAATGGAGGGCACGGCCTAAGGGGCACTCTGCCAGAGTCTGTGCACAGGGGGTCAGCAGGCAAGCTAGAATGCGGAGAGGGCAGTGTTTATAGGACACTTGGGTTGCGGAAGTTGTGCCCAGCAAAACGGGCTTCATCGCCAAGCTCCTCCTCAATCCTATGGAAGACAGAAATAGATAAAGTTGATGGAGCTCACATCACAGATTCTAATCACATATGGGGCACAGTGTATGTTGACATCCTCTAAATAGCAAGGATAAACCTAACTGCCAATGCCAGATCCATGTCTGACCCACTTGGAATGACGGGGGAACTATGTAAGGATGCTTTAGTTCCGCATTTAACACAATCCTCCCACATAGGCTGGTGTCTAAATTTACAGATCTTGGATTGTCATATTCAATCTGACCCAGGATTATGGATTTATTGTCTGTTAGAAATAGCAACCTCCCAAGCCTCTCACTACATATATTTGCTAATCTATATTCTATGTGTATGTTTATTTGCCAGTTTGATTGTACCTCTTTGGTGTGGGCGGGGTAATAGACATATGATTGTACCAAGCATGTTCAGACTCAGGACTCCATTTTGTATTCAGTGTGATTTTGGATTTGAATGGAGAAGTACAGTAGAGTCTCACTTATCTAAGCTAAACGGGCCGGCAGAAGCTTGGATAAGCGAATAACTTGGATAATAAGGAGGGATTAAGGAAAAGCCTATTAAACATCAAATTAGGTTATGATTTTACAAATTAAGCACCAAAACATCATGTTATACAACACATTTGACAGAAAAAGTAGTTCAATACGCAGTAATGTTATGTTGTAATTACTGTATTTACGAATTTAGCACCAAAATATCACGATATATTGAAAACATTGACTACAAAAATGGCTTGGATTATCCAGAGGCTTGGATAAGCAAGGCTTGGATAAGTGAGACTCTACTGTATGTGTTTGGTCTTCAATGAAAGCTGTTTAGAGACGTCAATGGATGCATGTATGCTTATGGACTTCAGTGAGTACAATTAAAGACTATGGGCTATTGATAAAGAATGATACCCTATGTACTTAACACAGAGAGAAACTACATCCTATCCATAACTGAACTTTAATATGAAATGTTCATATTCCACAGTACTGTTGTCCTATAAGGTGTCTGTGACTTGAAATAACTTTGAGATGGGTCCTTAAAGAATGTTCTGAGCTTTCTTATATGACGTATAAAGTTCTTTCAAAGAGGGGAGAGGACAACCAATGATTCTCAGTGCAGATATGGTGACCCTTTGGAGTGTCTTCCGATCTGCCACTGTGCAGTTACCAAACCATGCGCAGATACAGTAGGTTAGGACACTTTCTATAGCACAGCAGTAGAAAGTCACCAGCAGTTTTTCATTCAGCTGTTGGTTCCTTAGAAGTTTCAGGTAGTATAGTCTCTGCTGGGCCCTCTTCACCAACTTAGTACTGAAACCGGCCTTGGCTTGGATTGGGGCTGCTGACTTCTCTGACGACGCTCAACTTTCTACTCTGTTCCTCCTGAGCTTTAGTGGAGACTTTTGTTTTTGTTTTGTTTCCAGATTTTATTTTTATTTATTTATTTATTTGGTGGAGACTTCTCTTAATTTCCTCTCTGGCTCATGTTTATCACTGATGACTGCGCTTAGCGAAATGTACTATTCAATTGATGAGTGTCCACAATAATTGTAATTGGTTTTAAATGTTTTTAATGCTTAATATTTATTTAATATTTGTTTGTGTTTGTGTGTCTCATGTGATTGTAAAAGCATTGAATGTTTGCTTATTATGTATGTAAATCCTGTAATCTGCTCTGAGTCCCCTGGCGAGAAGGGCGGAATATAAATATAGTGTATTATTATTATTATTATTATTATTATTATTATTATTATTATCTCACCTGGCATTTTCTTTTTTTGACCTATTACTATCTGGCAGACAGTATAGACAGAGACAGATTGATTTTATCCTAGAATTGTAATTATATTGAACTCCATGGTCTCACATTGATGTGGCATTGGGGGCTGTGTGGTGGTGGTTGGAGTGTTCTTGTGATGTGTGCTGGGGAAAGCATTTAATTTTGTTGTACAGTGTACAATGACAATAAAATTATTCTATTCTATTAGAAGAGCCCAGTTCAAATTATGACTCTACCAAGAAATCCTTCATTGGCCTTAAACAAGCAAGCATGCTCTCACATCTCTGTTTGCAGTGGGGGTGAGGTTAGGAAATAAAGTATGTAAGTCAATGTAAGTGAAATACTTTGCTAAGCATTATTTCAGTGGAATGTATGTCTGCATCGAGTGATACTGATCTAGCAAAATGTTTATATATTTTTATGTTAGTTATATGCCATTTTAATGCTGTAAGCAAAAAGTCATAGGGCTTTCTTGAGTGCTTTGCTTGGAATCTGAGAAAGACTCTAAAATGTGTCCACTCCAGTGATTCAAGTGTATGGGCAGAAAACATCCTTTTACTGATGGCTTTGGAAAACTTATGTCTTGGAAGGTGAAACTCATTGATGTCTGTTGATGTAGATAGGGTGATGCAATGTACCAACTGAGGATATGGCTCAGAATTTCAAGTTGCATTGCATGATCCATGATAAAAGAAATTCTAATCTGTATCCCATTTCCATCATATGTCAGATAGTCCTTCAATTGTGTCCCGAGGCAATTAGATCTCCCCTGACCTTCCCAAAAACACACAAGGGTACTTAGTGCCAAGACACCTCCAGAAGCAGAATATCCCTTGAACTGGCTCAGTGAGAATGGAATACCAAAAATTATATTTTTAATACTTTTTAAATCCTGTTGCAATTCTTACCTCATTAGCTGATTATATTTTGCAAGTCGTTCAGACCTGCATGGTGCCCCAGTCTTTATCTGTAAAAGACCATGTAAATTCAATTTTGTATGGAAGCACACACAATTTTTGTAAGAACATAGAACTGGAATTCAACCCCACACTGTGTGCTGTGTGTATTGAGATCTCTCTCTGCTTGTGTGTCAGGAGAGATGTGAGCTTGGAGATTTTCCCATCTCTTTTGAACCCTAGAGAGATGGAGTTAGATAGAAGCTCAGACTCAGTTATTTACAATTAAGAAATGTAGTTATTATTTTAATGTAAATAAACCTGTAATCTTAAAGATTGAACTCTGGATCTTTACCTCCTAAGCTCTAAATTGTTTTCCATTCTCTGCTGCAGTGAGCTGAATGCTCAACTATAAAGTATCCTATTTGTGTTTTTGGATGCTCTGCTGTATTTTTGGGAGTTTTCCCTAACAGAAAATTCTAACACATAGAAACCCAGAAAATGCCTCCAACCTAGTGAAATCCTTGGTTCCTCCAGTCCAGTACTGTCAACTCTACCTGGCAGGGTTTCAGGTAGGTTTCTTTCCTAGTGCTACCTGGAGATCCCTAATATTCACTGGGGGTCTTCATGTTAACCAACTAACCCAGCCTTACCTTGCATAGCTCTCAAAATTGGATAAGGTAGAGATGTTCAAGGCAGTATGGCCATCCTCTAACGCAGTGGTTCTCAACCTTCCTAAGGCTGTGAACCCTTAATACAGTTCCTCATGTTGTGGTGACCCTCAGCCATAAAATTATTTTCATTGCTACTTCATACCTGTAATTTTGCTACTGTTATGAATAGTAATGTAAATATTTGATATGCAGGATGAAATTTCATTCACTGGATCAAATTTGGCACCAATACCTGATATGCCCAAATTTGAATACTGGTGGGGTTGGAGTGGATTTTGTCATTTGGGAGTTGTAGTTGCTGGGATTTATATTCACCTACAATAAAAGAGCTTTCTGAATGCCACCAATGATGGAATTGAACCAAACTTGGCACACAGAACTCCCATGGCCAACAGGAAATACTGGAAGGGTTCGGTGGGCATTGACCTTGAGTTTTGGAGTTGTAGTTCACCTACATCCAGAGAGCACTGTGGACTCCAAACAATGATGGATCTGGACCAAACTTGGCACGAATACTCAATATGTCCAAATGTGAACATTGGTGGAGTTTGAGGAAAATAGACCTTGATATTTGAGAGCTGTAGTTGCTGGGATTTAGTTCACCTATAATCAAAGAGCCCCTTAAATCCCACCAATAATAAAATTGGGCTAAACTTCCTACACAGAATTCCCATGATCAACAGAAAATACTGGAGGGATTTGGGTTTCTAAGACCATCAGAAATATGTGTTTTCTGATGGTCTTTTGTGACTCCTCTGAAACCCCCCTTGCGACCCCCAGGTTGAGAAATGCTGCTCTAATGTATGGTGTTAGAGAGCCTAGGTTTGATTTTTCCTAAGAGGAGGTAGTAGACATGATTTCTTCCCAGGCAGAACCTACCTGCCCAGTGCAGAGTCCAACCACCAGGTCAGCAATGAAGGTGTCTTCAGTCTCCCCTGATCGGTGACTCACCATCACACCCCATCCATTCTCCTGGGCCAATTTACAGCTATGGGGAGATAAAACAAATATAATGGGTATGGTTCCTAGAGGACTAAGTTGTAGCTCTTGGGAAATGAGGGAGATTTGGATTTAGCTTACGCCTGAATGGCTTCAGTGACTGATCCAATCTGGTTGACCTTAAGCAGGAGGCAGTTGCAGGCCTTCTCTTCAACAGCTCGCTCAATGCGCTTAGGGTTGGTGACTGTCAGGTCATCCCCTACTATCTGAATCCCTACATTTGCTGTGAACTTGGACCAGGCCTCCCAGTCATCTTGATCAAAAGGATCCTCAATTGATACCACTGAAAAGAGAGGAAGGGAAGGAGGGAGGAAGATGACGGGTTTGCTACACAGACACTGGAACAGCTTCCAGGACATGAAGGGCAGAAATTCTAGGATGATCTGCTCTACTGATGAGGTTTTGGATCCAGTTGGCTCACCTGGATAGTCACGAACAAAGCTCTGGTACAGGTCACCCAGCTCATCGGCAGAGATGTAGCGGCTGGGGTCGTCAGGGGATTTGAAGTCCAAGTCGTATTTGCCATCTCTGTAGAATTCTGATGCAGCAACATCCATGCCGATCACAATCTTGTCAGTGTAGCCCGCTTTCTCAATGGCTTCCTTCAGAAGTTCCAATGCTATGGGAGAGAAAAGGCATCTTAAGAACAAAAATGTCCTCTAGACATCAGAAGTATCTTTTGAATGGAGAGTCCCAGTAAGGAATAAGGAAGGGTAAAAGAAGCCTGATTTGGTGACAGTACCCACAACGTGGAATAACCTTCAGCGAAAGAGAAAAGTCCAATCCCATCATTCAGCAAGCTCCGATTTGGTTCATCTTTGTGTTTCATCCTTTTTGTATCTTTTACGTTTGTTTGCTTATTCTTTAGTCTGTTATCATCACAGGCTGTTCTGTCTCTATAGAAAGACCTTATAGCATAGACCAGTGGTTCTCAACCTGTGGGGCCCCAGATGTTTTGGTCTTCAACTCCCAGAATTCCTGACAGCTGGTAAACTGGATGGGATTTCTGGGAGTTGCAGGCCAAAACACCTGGGTTGAGAACCACTGGCATAGACCAAACAAATGTGTGAGAGATTATCAGGGAAACACCAACATTTTTTCAGATCTGCAAGCTTATGTATGTATGTATGTGTGTATATATATATATATATATATATATATATATATATGTATGTATGTATGTATGTATGTATAAAAGGTAAAGGTTTACCCTTGACATTAAGTCTAGTCGCGTCCAACTCTAGGGGTTGGTGCTCATCTCCATTTCTAAGTCGAAGAGCTGGTGTTGTCCATAGACACCTCCAACGTCATGTGGCCAGTATGGCTGCATGGAGCACCGTTTACCTTTCCTGCTCCCCGGATTTGAACCATCGACCTTTTAGTCAGCAAGTTCAGCAGCTCAGTGGTTTAATCTGCTGCACCACCGGGGGCTCTATATGTGTGTGTGTGTGTGTGTGTCTGTCTGTCTATCTATCTATCTATCTATCTATCTATCTATCTATCTATCTATCTATCTATGCACATACACATATATGCACACACATACAGTGGAGTCTCACTTATCCAACACTTGCTTATCCAACGTTCTGGATTATCCAACGCATTTTTGTAGTCAATGTTTTCAATACATCGTGATATTTTGGTGCTAAATTCGTAAATACAGTAATTACTACATAGCATTACTGCATATTGAACTACTTTTTCTGACAAATTTGTTGTATAACGTGATGTTTTGATGCTTAATTTGTAAAATCATAACCTAATTTGATGTTTAATAGTCTTTTCCTTAATCTCTCCTTATTATCCAACATATTCACTTATCCAACGTTCTGCCGGCCCGTTTATGTTGGATAAGTGTGACTCTACTGTACATACATACATACAGCAGCCTATGAATGGGGAAAAACTTAAACCAAACAGAGAAGACTACAGTCCTCATATTTGATAATGTGGGAATGCTCTACCAAAAAATGTTACTTTTTGCTGGAAAAGTATATAGGGTGGGAATGGGAGTGTTCTGGACATGAAAGCAAGCGATTATCCATTTTTTATTCACCTTCACTGTTCTCCAGGATGTTCGGGGCAAAACCTCCTTCGTCTCCCACATTGGTGGCATCTTTTCCATACTTGTCCTTGATGACGCTCTTGAGATTGTGATAGACCTCAGCACCAATGCGCATGGCATCCCGGAAACTCTCTGCGCCAACTGGCAAGATCATAAACTCCTGCATAGCCAGCTTGTTCCCAGCATGGGAGCCCCCGTTGATCACATTGAAGGCCTGGAGGAGTCCAGCAAGACAAGAAGCAAGAAGTGAACAATAAAGCCCTGGATACATCTTTCCCTGCTCTATGTTTTTTATGAGAAGTTGTGGAAGGGGCTGCAGACCATGTCGAGCACAGACCTTAGACTCCATCAGACTTCTTTCAACTTTGGGACTGCTGAAATTGCAGACTTGCAAACACTTGCCTGCTGTTTATCTAAAGAGATGTTGTGACCGGATAGCACACAGAAATTATCTCAAACATACCTATAATTGACTGATAAGTTGTGTACCTGTGTATGCTGAACACATGAAGGTTGTGAGTAAACCAAATATGTTATTTTTACCAAAGTCTATTTTATTTCGTTTCTTGAGTGCATAATATAAAACAAGTTGTTTTATGAGAGAGTAGATATATTTTTGGGTACTGAAAAAAACTTCTGAAGAACAGCTATTTTTATGCATTGACATATTCTCTGTTTCCTAACAGTTCAGAGACAACAAGTTATTCAGTCTAACAACTGAAGCCAATTGCCTTGTATACCACTTGAGAAGATTCTACTCTAATGGGTTTTTGGCTCTTCTCAAAAAGGCTATCAATGCCATTTTCTAAAAGGTTCGGTTAAGGGAAAGGTAAAGGTTTTCCCCTGACATTAAGTCCAGTTGTGTCTGACTCTGGGGGTTGGTGCTCATTTCCATTTCTAAGCTGAAGAGCCGGCATTGTCCATAGACACCTCCAGGTCATGCGGCTGTCATGAGCCCTGTTACCTTTCTGCCGGAGCGGTACCTATTTATCTACTCACATTTGCATGTTTTCGAACTACTAGTTTGGCAGAAGCTGGGACTAACAGCAGGTGCTCACTCCGTTCCCCGCATTCGAACCTGCAACCTTTCGGTCCACAAGTTCAGCAGCTTAGCACTTTAACACGCTGTGCCACCAGGGGTTTCTAAAAGGTTATGATCTCTAAAAGGTCATGCTTTTTTAAAATGGACTGGGGACAATGGGAATTGCAACCCAATAGCACTTGTGGCACTGAGGTTAGGGAAAGATGCAAGGACATCTTGATGTCAGACATCATATGCACATGCCTTGTATCTAAATTCAAAGCAGCCTTCCAGATGTTACTGCATCCCAACTCTCATCTGCTCCGATCATGATGTCTAATGATGAGGAATACAGGAGTTGTAGTCCAACATCTGGAGGGCCACATAAATATGACTCGACAAATCAGATTTGGCCTGCAGAACGAAAATGCCATGTTTGTTTTTGTGATTGACAGCAGGGTTGAATTTGGTTTGGATTTGTAACATGGATATAAAATTAGTCTATGTGTGTACAAAAGATTTCGGTACTGAGGGAAAGGACTTTCTCTATTATCCCTATACGTCCCTTCTGTTCTCTTTCTGAAGTTAGGAATGAGAAGGTTCTTACCGGTACTGGCAGGATCAAATCCGAATTTCCAGCGAGGTCAGCAATGTGTCGGTACAGAGGGACCTCCTTCTCTGCAGCCGCCGCTTTGCAGACAGCCAGGGAAACACCCAGGATAGCATTGGCTCCAAAGTTAGCTGTAAAGATCACATTGTGTGATAGCAGAGCAAACCATAAGAAGCTTATTCTAACCCCTAAAGCTAACTTCCAGTCATTTTATTTTTATTTGCCCTGTGGCATCTCTTCTTATTGCATTCCTTGCATATCCCTGGCATGAGTCTACAGTCCCTTCTACATTGCCATATACAATCCAGATTATCTGCTTTGAACTGAATTATATTGCAGTGTACTCATATAATCCAGTTCAAAGAAGATAATGTGGATTATTTACTTTTATAATCTCGATTATATAGCAGTGTAGAAAGGGCCTTAGAGACTCTCTGGCAACCAAACCCTTTCTGTCTCTCCCACCCCAAGGCGTTTCTATGTTCTTATGAGAGGAAAGGGATTACATTTATTCTCTGTCCCATCCAGCTCCAGCATGAAGTTGTCTATCTTCTCCTGCTCCTCCACCGACAGGCCCTGCAGAAAGAAACACAATTTCAAGGGAGGACACTTAGGCAAAACAACATCATGGTCTGGACAGAAATTGCCACAAATCTCCTTTGCTTGCTCTGGTTTTTGCATTTCCACTTTATTACACTGCCCTCTGCCCTCTATTCTCAGCTCTGACTTAACATGTTGTCAAAAGGTTTCATGGCCGGAATCACTGGGTTGCTGTGAGTTTTCCAGGCTGTATGGCCATGTTCCAGAAGCATTCTCTCCTGATGTTTTGCCTGCATCTATGGCAGACATCATCAGAGGTTTTGAGGTCTGTTGGAAACTAGGCAAGTGGGGTTTATATATCTGTGGAATGTTCAGTGTGGGAGAAAGAACTCTTATCTGTTGGAGGCAAGTGTGAATGTTGCAATTGGCCAGCTTGTTTAGCATTGAATAGCCTTGCAACTTCAAAGCCTGGCTGCTTCCAGCCTGGGGTAATCCTTAGTTGAGAGGTTTAACTGGCCCTAATTGTTTCTTATCTGGAATTCCCCTGTTTTCAGAATGTTGTTCTTTATTTACTGTCCTGATTTTAGAGTTTTTAAATACTGGTAGTCAGATTTTGTTCATTTTCATGCTTTTCTCCTTTCCGCTGAAATTGTCCACATGCTTGTGGATTTCAATGGCTTCTCTGTGTAGTCTGACATAGTAGTTGTCAGAGTGATCCTGCCTTTCTGTGTTCTCAAATAATCTGCTGTGTCCAGGTTGGTTCCTCTAGTGCTCTGTTATGGCTGACTTCTCTGGTTGAGTTAGTCTGCAGTGCCTTTCATGTTCCTTGGTTCGTGTTTAGACAACGCTGCATTTGGTGGTCCCTATGTAGACTTGTCCACAGCTGCATGGTGTACGGTAGACTCCTGCAGAGGTGAGAGGATACCTTTTGTTCTTCTCTGAAGGTAGCATTTGTTGGATTTTCTTAGTGGGTCTGTAGATAGTTTGTAGCTTGTGTTTCTTCATCAGCTTCTCTATGTGGTCAGTGGTTCCTTCACTTTTCCTCTGGGTGGATCTTTGTCTTTACTCCCATGGCTTCTTCTTGGCCGTACAGCTCTTCTGATGTCTGTGGTAGAGTCTCCATTGACCTGTAGAGCCCAGTTTAGGTGGTTCAGTTCACCTTGGAGGAGGTGGGGTTCATATATTATTTTTGCACTCTTCTTTTTGGGTGCTTTAAATGTCACTTTCCTGCTTCTTGGCAGGGGGTTGGACTGTATGGCCCATGAGGTCTCTTCCAGCTCTATCATTCTATGATTCTATGACTCTGTTTCTCTGTTTCTGGTACTAACAAAAGATTCTCCCAGGCAGGAAGCACCCAGGTTTTGAAGCTGCAAGGCTATTTAATGCTAATCAAGCTGGGCAATTACAACATTCACACTTGCCTCCAACAGACAAGAGTTCTTTCTCCTACCCTGGATCAGGGTGCTATGGATACCACGCACTGAATAATGCAAATAGTTTTTGTAAAGACAGAGGTTAATGTGTTTTTTGGTGGTGGTGAAACTATGCTGAAAAATACAACTTGTTAAAAAGCATCTGAATGGTAGTTCGAAGAACATTTTATACCAAGAAAGTCTTGTGATGAAGATTTCCTTTTCCCCTAGGTATCCCAGGAATCCAAAATTTCTTTTTGTGAATATTTATTTTTTCATGAGAAACACCACAAACTAGAATTGTTATAAACCCCACTTGCCTAGTTTCCAACATACCTTACAACCTCTGAGGAAGCCTGCCATAGATGTGGGTGAAATATCAGGAGAGAATGCTTCCAGAACATGGCCATACAGCCCAGAAAACTCACAGCAACCGAGCTCTGGCTTACATTGGAAAAGACATTCCTCCTCCTTTTGATAATGTATGCATGCGCCTGTGTATTGTATGCATAAGCGCAGACACAGAGGTGCTACTCCTGAGCAGGATGAAAAGAAGGCACAGAGGAGGAAAGATACAGGGAGCCTATGGAAAACAAAGAATAAAGTAGGATCCTTACAGAGCTCAGGAGAGCAGGAGCAATAGTGTTGTTGATGTGCTCCACCGCCTGCAGCACCCCTACAGAAAGGAAAAAGAGCAGAGACTGTCACCCAAAGGAAGAAAGAAAGCAATAGGAAAAAAAAGAAGGATGCCTGGGAGCACCAGCTCTTCCCTGCCACTTGAGTTTGAGACTGGGGCCAGGGGATTTCACTGGCTGGCATTGCCAATCCAAAAGCAGGCCATAGGATGCACATGTGCATGCACAAAACACCTCCACCCTGAGCTATGTAGCATCATCACTTGTTAACTGAGGGAAACACTCCTACCTTTCCCAAGGAATCGGGATTTATCGTTGTCACGCAGCTCCAGGGCCTCATAAATCCCAGTGGAGGCTCCACTGGGCACCGCTGCCCGGAACATCCCTGAAAAAGAGGAGAAGGAATGAAATGTCACAGCAAAAGTCAGCACAGAGGTCTCCCCTGATTATTCATTAGTTTTTTTAAAAAAATAGTAAGCATATCAGATGGATTTGATAGATGGATTTATAATGCTGCTGGTATTTTCTTCTCAGTTGCTCCATAAGAAATAGACTGGGTTGCTGTGAGTTTTCCGGGCTGTATGGCCATGTTCCAGAAGCATTCTCTCCTGACGTTTCACCCACATCTATGGCAGACATCCTTAGAGGTTGTAAGGAATATTGGAAAACTATGGAAGTAAGTTTATATATCTACTAGCTGTGCCCGGCCACACGTTGCTGTGGCGAAGTATGGTGGTATGGGAAATAAAGTATTGAGGAATTGGTGCTAGTTAAGGTAAAGGGTAAAGGTTTTCCCCTGACATTAAGTTCAGTCGTGTCTGACTCTGGGGGTTGGTGCTCATCTTGATTCTACACTGCCATATAATACAGTTGAAATCAGATAATCTGTATTTTATAGGCAGAGTGGGAGAGGCCTGATTGAAGTGGCCCTGGGCTGAGTGGGTTGCTAGGAGACCAAGTGGGTGGAGCTTAACGTTCTAACTGGCAGCAATTGGATAAAAACAATTATTCCTCTCCCTCTAATTAGGACTTTATATTTCTTTTCTTTTTGTTGTATGAACGTAGAGGCATGGATGAGGGGTTGTGCTGCCAAGTTTAGTGTTTCTGGAATGTGTAGTTTTGTTGTTTTGTCCTAGGCCGAAATTTCATTACCCTTTTATGTATATAGATGGAAAGTCCAGGGTGGGAGAAAGAACTCTTGTCTGTTTGAGATAAGTGTGAATGTTGCAATTGTTCACCCTGATAAGCATTTAATGGCCTTGCAGATTCAAAGCCTGGCTGCTTCCTGCCTGAGGGAATCCTTTGTTGAGAGGTGTTAACTGGCTCTGATTGTTTCATATCTGGAATTCCCCTGTTTTCTGTATGTTGCTCTTTATTTACTGTCCTGATTTTGGAATTTTTTTAACACTGGCAGTCAGATTTTGTTCATTTTCATGGTTTCCTCCTTTCTATTGAAATAGTCCACACGCTTGTGGATTTCAACGACTTCTTTGTGAAGTCTGATGTGGTGGTTGTTAGAGTGGTCCAGCATTTCTATGTTCACAAATAAATGCTAGACTGGTTTCCGCATTTCAATGTTGCGGCCAGTGAGCAAAGAACAATGGCAGAATTGACCAGTACTTGGCACTGGCTTACTGTTTTTGTGGCAGTTTATTTAGTTATTAATGTTTAGTTCAAACAGCATTAAGCATATCAAACCTCTATTGTTGCCGTTGTTTTGTTTTTGCCTGCGCTTAATGGGAAGGGCACGATTCCTTCCTATCTTGATCTGATCATTACATTTCATTATCTTTTCACATCTTAATGTTTACAGTGGGGCTTGAGTGTGGTTTGGCAAAGGAACTAATTGTCTGGAGAAGCAGTGAGATCTTTTTCTCCAAATATCTTTTTTTTAAAAAGTTGGACAGCTCCCTGTTGGGAGGATCTAGCTGGGGATCGTGCATTGAGCTGAAGAAGTTGGACCTAATGGTCCAAAGGAGCCATTTCCGATGCTATAGTTTTATGATTGCTATACATAACTAAAAACATAGCCCAGGCTTTACACAAATTAAATGTAATCAATTTTCTTATGGAGACTTCTTTAAACATATAAATGTATATACCATGAAGAATACACAGAAATCTCATTATCTTTTCACATCTTAATGTTTACAGTGGGGCTTGAGTGTGGTTTGGCAAAGGAACTAATTGTCTGGAGAAGCAGTGAGATCTTTTTCTCCAAATATCTTTTTTTTAAAAAGTTGGACAGCTCCCTGTTGGGAGGATCTAGCTGGGGATCGTGCATTGAGCTGAAGAAGTTGGACCTAATGGTCCAAAGGAGCCATTTCCGATGCTATAGTTTTATGATTGCTATACATAACTAAAAACATAGCCCAGGCTTTACACAAATTAAATGTAATCAATTTTCTTATGGAGACTTCTTTAAACATATAAATGTATATACCATGAAGAATACACAGAAATCTCTTTTTGAAATCCATGAGATTTCCTGTTTATAGGTTTGTACCCCTGGTGGCACAGTATGTTAAAGCGCTGAGCTGCTGAACTTGCAGACCAAAAGCTCCCAGGTTCAAATCCCGGGAGCGGAAGAGCAAAACATGATGTTTTGGCGCTTAATTTGTAAAATCATATCCTAATTTGATGTTTAATAGGTTTTTCCTTAATCCCTCCTTATTATCCAACATATTCGCTTATCCAACATTCTGCCGGCCCGTTTATGTTGGATAAGTGAGACTCTACTGTAGGTTTTTGGTCAAGTTTAAATTCAACTCTAGATTATTAAATATGGTTTTCTGTGGTCGAGCAGAGGGCGAATACTGGATGGCATATGTTCTTTATCAGAAACTAGAGCTGATGTGGTCTATCCAATGCAATTTTCTGAATCAGCACCCCAAATGACCCCAGGAACAGACCTAAAAATGAAGACAACAAGGTACCCCCCGCTTCCAGGTGTCATATGGAATGGCTCCATTCAGGGGGAGGAAGGAGGGGGAGAAGCAGCAGTCAGGAGGCTTGTTGTCGCACCTTTCATGGTTAGTCAGCCTCTCCCCTCCCGACATCCCTGTTGCCTCGAGACTATAAGAGAGTTATCGCAATGGTGTAGTAACGGTGAGGCTGCAGACCATATTTTATTTCTAGGAGACCACTGGTGGTCCACGGACCACAGGTTGGGAACCGTTGCTTTAGACAGAGCTAATTTGCAAGTGTGCTGCAATGGGCAAAGGTGAAGCACCCACTGCTGCTTCCCTTCTCTCTCCCACATCAGTGCATACCTTTTCCTGTGTACAAATCCACCTCAACAGTGGGATTCCCACGAGAGTCGAGGATCTCACGAGCGTGAATCTTCTCCATAGACATGGCGAAGTCGGTCTTTTCTGGAGGAGAACAAACAGAGTATGAGATGTACAGGCCACAGATGAAAATAAGGAACATAGAATTGTCTTTGATATCCTCACTCCATCGCTGCTCATTCCTCAGTTCTCAGCATGTGGCCTACAACCTCAAACTGCATTATGATTCAGGATTTAGAAGGGTGTGGAGGGAGAACTAAATTCCAAAAATTCCAAAAGCCACTTGGCAGTAAGTTGTCATCTAGTCAGAATTGTATAGAGTGGCCCAGAGAAATAGATGTGATGATGGAGGGGCTCCCATTGAGTTTTTGTTGCCATATCAATGCATTGCCACAGCAGATGCAGTCTCATGTAGACTTGAGACTGTACTGCTCTCTAGTTGCATCTCTGGATCTTTGAGGCAGTTGATGCAATTTTGCGATGTGCCTTTGGTGACGCCGTAAGATTATACATTTGTCTTGCATCTGCCATACAAAGATGAGTCAGCCAGGCCAAAGTAGAAATAATCTCCTCTCTATACAAAGATATAGCGAGGCTGTGGACCAGGGGTCCTCAAACTTTTTAAGTGGAGGGCCGATTCATGGTCCCTCAGATTGTTGACGGGCGAATTATCATTTGAAAAAAAAATGAACCAATTCCTATGCTCACTGCACATGTCTTATTTGTAGTGCAAAGAAAACAAAAACAAAAAAACAGAACCCAGCAACAATTATTTATTTATTTATTTACTAACTACATTTATACCCCACCCTCTCTCACCCCGAAGGGGACTCAGAGCGGCTTACAAGTTGTATGTACATACAATATATTATATTATTAGCATAGCACAATATTAGCATTATGTAATACTATATTGTACTATACCATTATACCATAATATTATTAGTAATATTACATTTAATATATAATATATAATTAATATTATCATATTATACGATATTATTATATTGTATTATTATTATTAGCTGCCCTGAGTCCCCTATTGGGTGAGAAGGGTGGGGTAGAAATACTATAATAAATAAATAAATATTATATTGTATTACATTATAATATTATTATCAATATTATATGTACACACAATATATTATATTATTACTATATCATTCATTTACAATATTTCATTTACAATATTAGTAAATGAAAGAACAATACAATATTTAAAAATAAAAATAATTTTAACCAACATACTGTCAACTTATCAGGATTGCAGTGGGAAGTGTGGACCTGCTTCTGGCCAATTAGACAATCAAGTAGGATTGTTGTTGTTGTGCCTTCAAGTCATTTCAGACTTTGGGTGAGCCCAAGTCTAAAACTGAGGGCGGGGGCCAGGTAAATGGCCTTGGAGGGCCGCATCCGGCCCCCGGGCCTTAGTTTGGGGACCCCTGCTGTGGACTGTCTGGAAATAGCATCCTCTCATCTGGGATCTATTCTCCCCATTCACGAGGGATGGGGAGGCTGCCAAAGACACGATGGTGAGGGAATATATTCTGAGCCTCCTTCGTGTCATTGCTCACGTTCCAGGACAGAGTTCCTGGCACTGGGGAAAAAAGGTGCTGAGGCTGAACCCTTGGGAGCCTTGGCAAGAAGGAAAGTATTGGGATACTGCTGGGGCAGCACAGCTCCAGGCAAAGTGTTTGTCTCTCCGTTATGATTCTGGTGAGAAAATGTATGTTCCTTCCACCTGGGAAGTCAGTCCATTGGAAGAGATATTGACAGTGGCTAACAATATTATTTTGAAACATTAAGGTAGACGTTAGCCATTTTAGTGTAATAAGTAACAAGCATATGTGCGTATGTGGGTGTGCACATGTACACTGGGATTTACTGGGTAGATTGTGTCATGGTTTGCAAAGGCACTGTGCTGTGTGTGTTAACTGGAAAATGAAGTGCATGAAGCCAACTGTCTGAGCCTGCAAAGACCTGGGAATTGTTTTGATACTGTTTCTGTTCTGCTGCTGCAGAACCAGCTTGGAAAAGTTTTTTCAGTGCTGACTGAGTACTGCTAGTGAAGAGAGCTGTGTACTCAGAGAGGCCCTGCTATTTTGAGGCCTGTTTGCTGCTGAAAAAGAAAGGTGAAGAACCAGGACTGTATTCTTCTCTGAAGCAGATTTGTAGACTGAAAAAGGACTGTTTATGATTGTGGACTTCTGTAAGGGATCAGAGGGACCATTGTAAATACTACTGTTTTTTTTATCTCTTGGAATCAGTAAAGTTCCTGCATATTTGTTCTGCAAACCTGAGTGGCATGTTATTGTTCTGTGGGTGACACGTAAGAGCTTCCATTTATCATCATCATCAATCAGTAACAGATTGAAGGAGATATTTCATATTGCTATTTTAAAAGAAATGTCAAAATAGCATGCCAGCAACTTATTACTAATGAGAAACATTATGCATTATTCACTAGTAAAAATGATGGGGAATAAGGGACTGATTAGAACTAGTTAAAGCAACATTAACAAGGTCACTTTGACATCTTAGGTACGAAGTCACCCATCTCCCCTGGTTGTGATGCGGGGAAAATAATCTTGACCTACCCTATAAGGCAGTGATTCTCAACCTGTGGGTCCCCAGATGTTTTGGCCTACAACTCCCAGAAATCCCAGCCAGTTTACCAGCTGTTAGGATTTCTGGGAGTTGAAGGCTAAAATATATGGGGACCCACAGGTTGAGAACCACTGCTATAAGGTTATGCCATTGGACTCTTGAATCATGTGAAGTTCTTGAAATACCTTCAAGATGTTGTACAAAAGTGTCTATTTAGTTAATGCTGTTGGAGGGATGGTGAGATGGCTGGATCTTTTCTCAGAGTGAAGTGAATGGATTCCTCAAGGAATAATAATAAAAGTTTATTTCTAACATGCCCTCTCTCCCCAAAGAGACTCAGGGCAGCTTCCAAATACAAAGGCAAATATTCAGTGCCATACACAATCATGAAAAACAGCGCAATAAAATAACAAATAAATAATGGTTACAGAACACATATTTAAAATAGACTCTATGGGGAGGATAAACGATCAGGCCTCATAAAGTGCAATAGCAGTAAGTATTGTTTGAATACAAAATCTAGGAATATAAAACATAAATATAAAAGTGGCTCTGCGAATGTGTAAACCCCTAACAAGACATTGGTAGGGAAGGAGGGGTTTTTAATTACTCATCAAGCTCTCTATAAACTACGGAGCATATATGAGTTTTTAGGTGTTTTTTTGAAGAGGGGATGGAGGGGGCTGTTTTAACTTCGATGGGGAGAGAGTTCCAGGGAAAAGGAGCAACCACAGAGAAGGCACTACACTTGGGACGAGGGTGGGACCGAGAGGAAGGCCCCCTCCGATGACTGCACTGGTGAGATAGGTTTATAGACAGGGATGCGGGTTCCCAGATAGTCTGGGACCGAACCATTAAGGGCTTTGTAGGTAATAATCAGAGCTTTGTATTTATCCCGGAAGCAGACCAACAGCCAGTGGAGCTGCCTCCACATGGATGTTGTCTCCACTCCCTGTATGATGCTCCAGTTAGCAATCTGGCTGCTGATCTTTGAACCAGTTGAAGCTTCCAAACTATCTTCAATGGCAGCCCATGCAGAGAGCGTTGCAGTAGTCCAGTCAGGATGTAACTATAGTGTGGACTACCATGGCTAAGTTTGGCATCTCAAGCAACTGGCACACAAGTTTTAATTGTGCGAAAGCATTCCTGGCCACTGCCGACACCTGGGGCTCCAAGGTCAGCGATGAGTCCAGAAGCACCCCTAGACTGCGAACCTGTGCCTTTAGGGGCAGTCGGACCCTGTCCACTGAAACTCCACACCTTGTTCTGCCTTCCGACTGACAAGGAGGGCCTCTGTTCTGTCTGGAATTAATTTCAGCTTGTTGGCCCTCATCCACCCATCACTGATAACAGGCACCGGTTCAGGACCAAAATGGCATCCTTGGCTTTAGGTGGAAAGGAGTAATAGAGTTTGTATTCAATAGTAGTAAAGTTTGGATGCAATAGAAAGACAACCAATTGTTTATCAAATAATTTGTTATTTTATTGGCATGGATAGTAAGACGTAATTGTGAATGTTCTACTTTATGTGCCAAAATAACTTGGCCAGCTTGGGTACTATATACTTAGATGGTGTGTGTGTGTGAGTGTGTAGCCATTTTACCTGAGCCTAGCGCTCCCTAAGGAAGGAGGCTTGTAAAGAGTTGATCATCCAACCTGAACCAGCTCCACCAGTCATTTGGCAATCCAAAGTCCCTAGACAACAGCCATACTTGAACCTCTGGTTGCAGCTTGGGTAGCTCACAGACTATGTAGCTAGAGGTTATACTCTTAGTGCTCATTAATGTAGGAAAGGATGCTGAGAGATTCAAGCATGGGTTTCCCATATGATGCAGTCTGATCAATTGAGGTGTCATGACAGAAAATCAGTTTCTTATCCACTCCCCAACTAGACGAGATGCTCAAAAGAACATTCTTGTGTTGTGGAAACTGTGCCTTGACAATAAGGCTAAATCAATTCTAGGATTAATATCACTTTTACATCGGTTTATAATATTGAAAAACTATGCTAGGTGAGATGAAGGACCTGTCTAGTGCAGCAGTTTTGATACTCCGCAAGACATCCATAGGAAGCCTAATAATAAATTGCTACCACCTACTTATTTCTCCAAAGGAATTGTGGAAGTTGTAGTTTGATACATTAGAGGAGACTTCTCTGTCAGAGGTGTTTAGCACCTTTTACTGGATTTATAGTTTTTAGATAGGTTTAAAATTTTCACATATATGATCTAAGAAACAAAAGAAAGACGTCAGAGAGGATATGGCCTTCTCCTTTCTCTAAATCAGCGTGAATATCCAAGAGCATTTTCCCTGCTCTGCTCTATCAAGAAAACACAACACATAAATAGCAGCATGCCATGATACAAACAGTACATCCTTGGTGGTAACCCATATTTGTTTAGGAAAGTGAGGAGGAGAGAGAAAGAGATCTCCCTGATTGTGCCTTTTTTGTGGACAGCAGCTCTTAAAACTATTGGTGAAAGAGTCCCACTTGTTTTGCTATTATGGTTTTTTCCAACAGAAGCATGGATAATCTGGCACAGTCATGTGTCCTTACCTGGAGCAATGGTTGTGTTCAAACAGTTGTACATTTGGGCAAATGAAATTCTGCAAACTGTAATCTGCATCAGTTCTGCATACTGAGCAATTTTCACAGTCCTTGGTTGACATACATTATTCTACTATTTCACCATTTGGCACACTTGGTCCTAGTTTCAGTCATCACTGAGAGGAAGGAGGAGCTATCCATATGAGGCACTGACAGCAGTGCACACACAGTGCATGTATGCTGCAGCAGCAACATATATGTGTGGTGAGGGTGAGTGAATGGCGGTGGTGTGTGTGTGGTGACAGCATGGCAAATGCATGTGTGTAGTGGTGGGTATGTGGTGAGTGTAAGTGTGAGAGCTGATGGCAGGTGTATGGCGGTAAGTGTGCATGTGTGGCAGTGGGTGCGCAGCACAGCTGATGCCCACACACATATACAGTTAAAGTCCCCCCTCTCAAAGTATGAAAGACCGTGAACGGGCTCTCCACTTCAAAAGTTTAGCCCTCCCCCTTACTCTGTATGTTCTCCATCTTTTGTATGAACATCAAGATGCTAGTTGAACACAAAATGCCTTATTCTGCGGTGTATCCATTTTGCAAATGACAGAGAGTGGGGGCTGTCTGTGTGCTGGGAGAGGAGGCATCTAGCAGTAATTTGAAACTATGCCCTACCCTTTTGTGTGATAAGAGTTTCATTCATGGTCAGTTCGTGGTTGCAGAGATATAGTGATTCCAACATGGGTCCACCTTTTTGAAATGCTTCAAAATGTTGATGCTACTTTCCCCCCCAATGATACCAAAGAACCTTCATCTATTTTTCAAGTGGACACTCTTCCAAGCAGCAAACAGAGATAAAATGCTAAGTTTCACAGCAAAACTATGCTGTACTCACTTTCAGATCCTTATCGCCTCTGGACTGTTGCCCCAGAAACAGAAATGTTTGTTAGGCAGAGCAAGGTGCCCACTCATTTCAGCAACTTACTATTGCAATATTTGGTTGTTGTCTACTTGGCTTGCAGAAGAATTGGCAACTGTATTTAGATAACAACCTGGGATGACGGTGACAGAAAAAAAGGGCATTACAGAATAATTCAGCGCCCCTTGCCAGCAAGCAGCTGACTTGTCTTCGTGATCAGCTGCGTCCTTCTTAACTGATGCTAAGCCACAATTGGCTTGCAAGAGCTATAATCTGGAAGGAAGAATTAATACAAGAATGGCAAAGCTATGTTGGTCTTATGTTCTGGAAGGAAAAGACATCCCTCCACCTGCATTGTATATGTGACGCAGAGGGCAGACTACAAGAGGGAGGGGCGAAATGGAGAAGGCCGCTCCACCACAGTGGGAGAGAAGGGGATGGAGGAGGAAGGAGAAGGGGGGAGGTGAAGGAGGAGCCTGCTACAACAGGGGCAGACAAGAGAAGTAAACACACACAAGCAGCAGCACATTGAGGTTCTTGGGGACTGATAACATAATGTAGCTCTTGTGCCAAGCAAATGTCCACACTTTGGGGATTTTGCTTATCACCAGTGTTTCCTGGAATAAACATAGATATCTGCCTTCCTCCTACCCAGTCTCCCACACTTTCTGGTTTGTCATCCTCCACCAGCTGCTGCAATGGCTGGTTGGACAGCTGCTCCACGTGTAGAGATGTCTGGTAGTCTGTCAGCCAGACACTCATGGTGGGGTGCTCAGTCTGATGCAACACATGGAAAATGACTTCAGCAGGAGTGCTGGACTCACGGGGTCCTGGCACATGTTCACTCGTGTATGCTACATGCACAATTCAATGGGTAAACAATCTTGACCAATGAATCCCCAGCCGCTCATTAGCATGACTGCCAGCTTTCTAGTTTGGATAGAAATAGGAAATAATTATTGGCATATTGCCTGTTATGCTAATATCCATTCCTTCCAAAAGTGCTTAGACTCGAGAGGAGGCAGGACATCTGCAACCTGCCTTCCCGTCTCCACCGGCTCACTTGTCTTCATTTTCACATCCCTCATCTCTACTTTCTCTGTCCCCATTTCCCTTTCCAAGGGATGTTTTCATCCAGTAAGGGGGGGGGAGCAAAGACAACATCAGTAGCCCTGTCCTGAAAGGAGGTCAGGGCCAGATAAGCAGGGATAAGGGATGGAGAGGGTGTGGTGGTGGTGGGGAAGCACAGCTCCCCACAAAAGACTATTTGGATCAAGAATATATAAAACTGTTATGGGAAGCTGGTTAAAAGTGGCTGTTTTTCATTAATTTTATTTATTTATTTATTTATTTAATACATTTATATCCTGCCCTTCTCACCCTGAAGGGGACTCAGAGCGGCTTACAAATTAAATTTACATACAATATCATATTATTAGCATAGCACAATACTGGCAATAAATTACCATATTGTACTATATCTATATATTGTAATATTATTAATAATATTACATGTAATATATAATTTATCATTAATATTATTATATTGTATTAATTGTATTGTATTAATGGCAGCTGCAAAGATTCCAGTGTGCTGCCTTCTCTAGTGTCCAGGTAATGTTGTTTTTTCATGCATCTTAGGTGGTTCCAGGGCATTACTCTGGAAGGAACAGCAGTCCTACGACAGTGTAGTAAAAGCTTGCCTGTTTTTCTCTGCTTTCTTTTCAGTGCCCAAAGTGAAGCGATGAAACCTTTTACAACACGGTGGCATGGTCTACTGCCACACTGCAGGAATGCTTTTCTAAGCGGCAGGTGACAGGAGAGCCCAGGTTGATTCCTGGAGTTACAAAAGTCCTTTGCTTTGCAAGCTCACATTCATTAAAGAACTTAAATGTCATGCCTGCTCATTTTCCCAGTACCTTGGCCAGATATCTGTATCCCAGTACATGGAGAGAAGCATTTCCAGCAATCCAAAAGGCAGGAGGTCAAAAGCCAAGCAGCAGCAAAAGCAAGAAAGCACGGGGGGGGGGGGGGGGGGGAGGAGACATGGTGAAAAAAAATAATGGGTTGGTATTTTTGTGATGTCCCTTACAGATGAATGTGAAAAGCGCAGCTTTGCCTTGCTAGGAAAGGGAGGAAGTCACTTACCTTCCTAGTCCAGTGGTAGGAAGACTGGCCAAGGTAGCACCACTTAAGAAGAGCTGAGTGGCAAGATCAAGGAGGCAGGACTGGAAGGGGAGCTGATCTGTCCTCTGAGCAGCAGCAGCAGTGATGGGATGGAGCTGCCCCTGATAGGGCCTTGATGGCAGCATGTGACCCAGAGCCGTGATGAGTCAGGATTTCGAGGGAGCTTTGCAAACAGCACGTAGAGGATGGAGAGAGAGGTGGAGAAGGGAGGGGTGGATAATGCTGCAGGAATGGGTGGCCGAAAGCAAAACACTCAGCTTGGCTTTATCAGACAAGGTTTTGTTTTTTTAATTCACATGCCTCAAATCACAATTCTTGATTGAAAGCACAGAGACAGCTCTCCCCCTTTACCACCCTGCAGGGGGACTCTGGCTCTCCTGAAACAGCAACACAGCAATCTTCTGACACGTCTGGATACCAGCACAGTGCTGTCTAGGTTAGTGCTGCACAAGACAGAAAAGAAACCTCTGGAAGGCAGCTCCAGCTCCACCAATGTCATTCCACTGGTATTTCTTCCTCTGCGGAAGGGTCCTCTAGTTCCTGGTCCTGGAAGATGGAGGGGAGGGGGGAAGAGAACAGCAGGGCTTAGGGGATTTCGATATTTTAGGTGGGAGCAAGCAAGCTGATTTGGCACATCCTGCATCCATAAGCTGTATCAGGAGTGATCTGATTATGCCTACCAGCCACCTTGATAGTCTAGAGAGCAAGAAGAGGAATGCAGTCCATAAGGAAATGCCCTGCGCTACTGCCATTGAAATGAGTATCACCTGAGTAGGAGAAAACCCCTATGTAATTGTGCACTACAATAGTCTTTTGCACATTTGAATACTTCCCTGATATTTTGGACTACAACAGTGGCTCTCAGCCTGTGGGTCCCCAGATGTTTTGGCCTTGAACTCCCAGAAATCCTAACAGCTGGTAAGCTGACTGGGCTTTCTGAGAGTTGTAGGCCAAAACACCTGGAGACCCACAGGTTGAGAACCACTGGACTACAACATCCATCTTTAACAGTGCTGTCTAGGGCTGATGGGAATTGTGGAGGATTAAGAATGCAATTCTATGTGCACATAAGAGTAAATTCAATTGATTCAGAGTAGACTACCATTTGGTAGTTATTCTTTCTCCCATTGCGTTTTCTGCTTGTAAATCTCTTTTTCATTGTGAACTCAATAACAAAGACTTCTGTTTTTCATTCCTGTTCTTCACCTAATGCAACTTAGGGGCACTACAAATAATAAGTGATGGTGATGAATTTGGCATATTTCTTTCTTTCCAGATACCCATAGTCATACATACAGCATCTTGTCTTCAGAGCTGCATCACATTTTTGTTATAGTTACGTAGTCATTATAGTTAATATCTAGTAGCAGACCTATTTGCTGTGAATTTATTTCATGGCATTTCAGGGTCTGTTTAGATAGACACCCTTTTATCTGTATTTTATTCAACCTACTATTAATCAATAGTATTGTGCGGCCCTGTGTTCCTGCTTCTAAATTGGTACAAGCCTGTCATATCCTTGTAGCATTTTTTCTAAATGAGAAGAGTCTCCAAAGCATTGCCTCACAGTTCAGTTTATCTAGCTCATTTCTCACTTGAGCTGTCTCTCACTAGTTACAAAATGACATGGCTTGTTTCAAGTTTCACTAATGCCTAGAACTTAATTTGCTTTTTAAAAATTGTTACAGCAACCTCTTGCTGCACAATTAACACATCACCATTAATGAAGAGATTTTATTTTGTTATTTCTTTTCTGCTAGAGATCTTGAAAATGAATTTTCTTTTGTTTTCCTGGGGCCCTTCCACACAGCCATTTAACCCAGAATATCAAGGCAGAAAATCCCACAATATTTGCTTTGAACTGGGCTATCTGAGTCCACACTGCCATATATTCCAGTTCAAAGCAGATAATGTGGGATTTTATTCAGCTGTGTGGAAAGGGGCCCCAGAAGCATCCTTGGAGTTTCATATTATTCCCCAACTTATAAAGGTGGTGAATAAGAGCTTGCTGAGTTGCATTTCATTTTAGTCCTAGCTAGCATAGCCAGTGGTGAAGATTATAGGAGTTGTAGTCCAATGCAAAGTAGAGGGTTACATATTTTTCATCTCTACTCTGGGGATATAAACATCAGCAACCCTTTGCAGTGTAATATTCCTTTCCTTCTTCCCCTTCTCAAATCAGTTCTTCATATTCTTATTTCTTTGCTCTAACTTAAAAAGCAGCTTGCTCCAGTTTGTCCCCAAAAGTTGAGCTCCTGTTAGCCTTCCATTTCTTATGGAAATGTCCACAGAGGTATTGATGAGTTTGCTGCAGCTTTTAAAGCAGTTTTAACACATTTGAATGACATAAATTATTACTGATCAGAGTCTATTTCTTTAGATGCAGATGTGTCTGAGGAAGTGGACTCAATTCTATGAAAGCCTATGGCACTTCTTTGTAACCCTAAAAGTGCTATGAAACTTATTTTTAATGAATCAGATGTTTCATGTAAGAATGGTCCCTATTAGATTCTTTTTAGGTGAGGTTCTGTGGTATTCACCCCAATCCTCAGTGCTGATACAGCCAAACCACAGGCGCTCTGTGATTATGCCGAGACCACAAATATTAATGCACCTTGGTCTCTATCATTTGACCATTGTTGCCACACACAACATTCCCTCATGTGGCTTACTTCTTGTTCCTTTTCTTGCTCTCTTTCTCTCTCTAGTTCCAATTCTTCTTCCTTCCGCCGCTGACGTATATCTTCAGCTTCAGCCCGTTCGTCTTCCTCAAAGAAATCCTTATCAAGGCGTTCCAGGCGTGGCAACTGGACCAGGACTTCTATCCGGTAGTCCCCTTCTTCAGAACAAGGATTGTCTAGCAGGACCAGGGCCCGTAACATGGGCAGCACCAGCAACTTCGTCAGCTCTTGAATTTGACTAATTGCATTCCCCCTGCACCATGGGGAAAGTGACATTTTTTATTTTAAAAATCCCCCTTTTAGAAAATAAATAATTTAAAATATTATAATATGAAAGGTCATGAATTAATGGCATAAAACCCCCAATAAGTAGATCTTCCCTGCTAAAGATCTTCCAGCAATGAACTGGCTGACTACTGGGTGTCAAAAGTGATCTTTTAAGGGCAGTATCACAATTCATCATTACAGGCCAGGGAAACTCCCAGCGTTGCGCAGGCATACTCATGAATTTTTACTCCAAACCAGTGGTGTCAAAAACATTTTCACTAACAGCCACATCAGCCTTATGGTTGCCATCAGAAGGCCATTCGCATTTGTAAGAATATATAAATGTGGCTATGTTGCCCTGGCATTGAAAGTCTTGTGGATCACATAAAATGATGTGGTGCATTTGACATAAGTGTTCTAAACCTTTAACTCAGGAATGAACAAAGTAAGACCTCAAGAGAGTGCTGAAATACAACTCCCATCAGGCCTAGGCAGCATAGCCAATGATGAAGAATTTTGGGAATTGCATTCCAGCAACATCAAGAATATTTATTTATATTCCGCCCTTCTCACCCTGAAGGGAACTCAGGGCGGATCACATTATATACATATAGGGCAAACATTCAATGCCCATATACACATAGAACCGAGACAGAGACAGACGCAGAGGCAATTTAACCTTCTCCTGAGGGGATGTTTGATTCTGGCCACGGGGGGAGCAGCTGCTTCATCATCCAGTGACGGCACTTCCTCATTCCAACGTTGTAAATTAGTTACATTTGCCTCCCCACTTTATAAGTGGTACCTTATTGCCTACTTGATAGATGCAACTATCTTTCGGGTTGCTAGGTCAGCAATGAGCAGGGGCTATTTTTTATTTTTTAATTGACGGGTGCTCACTCCGCCACGGGCTGGCTTCGAACTCATGACCTCATGGTCAGAGTGATTTATTGCAGCAGACTGCTCACCAGCCTGCGCCACTGCCCGGCCCACAAATATACTTTTCATATTTCAGCTTTGAGTGCTCAAATAGACTACAACTGCTCAGAAAGTAAGACACCCTTGAGATCCTAATATCCATTGTCATATTGATCTCCAGCTTTCACTTTCTCTCTGGCGCATTCTACACTGTCATATAATCCAGATTATCAAAGTAAATAATCCATATTATCTGCTTTGAACTGGATTATATGAGTCTACACTGCTATATAATCAATATCAAAGAAGATAATCTGGATTTTATATGCAGTGTAGAAGGGGCCTCTGACACCCCACAAGCAAAATTCAATGCTCCATGATTGCCATCTAGCACTGTAGCCACAAAGTCAACAAAGAGCCGCAGATGGAGACATTCTCTCTCTCTCTTTTTGGTCTACAGCTTAATATTACATTCTGGAAAAGAAAGAATATTTAATTTTACCTAATTTTAATATTACAATTTGGGTGCCCATGTTCTGCCCTTGTTCTGGATACTTTCACCAGGTCAACAGTAACTACATTGGCATTTATTACAAGTCCTGAAAGCAAACGCTAGGATCAAGTGCAGATTTCTCTCCTCAAAGGAGGGTATTTGCAGTGAAGGCAGCAGAACATAGGCTTGGCACACTTCCTTTGCTGATCCTATTAAGGAACCTTTGAGGGAGATTCTGTACTGGGAACAACCCACCGTAAATTGAGGTACTGAAGAGACTTCATGTCCTCTGAGAAACCATCCAGTGTCTCAAGCTGATTGTCACGTAGATGTAAGGTTGTGAGTTGCCCCAGCTCTGTCAGGCCCTCCAGATAGGTAAGGGAGTTTTGGGCCTAAGATAGGAGATGTTGTAGACTGAGAAACAGAAGATGGGGGAGCACAAGACATCAATGTAGAAGTCAGTTGCACTTAAGTAAGAACAAAGAATCCTGGAAACCTGCTATAACTTGTTAAACTCGAGATGTATCTCCTTCCCACAAAGTTACATTGGTTTTATACTACCTTAACTGCCATGGCTTCTCCCAGCGAACTCTGTAGATTGCAGCTTAGCTGAGATACTGAAGACACAAGATCCTTAGCACACAAACTTACTATATTATAGTCCCTCAAGTTTTGCAAGAGTTGGCATTCAGTATGCCTAAATGCTTATCTGTCCAATTCTTGTACATGAGTACATCCTTCTTTGTTACCAGGGCACAGCTTAAACTAGGGTGCCCACTACATGACTGTATGGTATCACTTTTCTCTCTCTCTTCCTTTTGTATGATTTTCACCATCTTTGCCTAGGGAAACATGTATATTTCAAAAGGAAATGTCTGAGAGAGGAGAAAAAAGTGGCAGGAGACTTATACAAACATATTATAACAGTAGAGTAAATATTTCAAATGTGGAGAATGGATATGGAAATTGAGAGGGAAGATATCTAAAGGGAAATAAGTAATATATCATGTTTCTCTGAAAATAAGACATCCCTTGAAAATAAGAACTAGAGGTTTTGGCGAATTGCCAATTACAAGACATCCCGAAAGTAAGACCTAAGAGGAAGGAGCCACTGTCAGCGAAGAAGGCGTATGCGATGCAAAGGAGAAGGGAAAGGTGTGCGCCTTTCCTCTTCCTTCATGCTGCATGCGCCTTCCTCAGCAGCGGCAGCTCCCTCCTTCGCCACTGAGGAAGGCGCATGCAGCGCAAAAGGAGGAGGAGGGAAAGGCACACGCCTTTTCCTCCTTCTCCTTCATGCCGCACACGCCTTCCTTGGCAGAGGAGGAGGACATAAAATAAGACATCCCCTGAAAACAAGACCTAGCACATCTCTGGGACCAAAAATTAATATAAGGCAGTCTTATTTTGGGGGATACATGGTAGCAAAGGAAAAAATATAATGTACTTAGGGAAGCAAGAAGGAAAATGCTACAAAAATGGTACAGGACTCCTGCACAACTTTCACGTTTTTTACCAGGGGTAAAGGACAGGTGTTGGCATGGTTGTAAACAAAGAGGTGTATTTAATCACATACTGGAGAACGACTGAAGGAGAAATTAACAGAATGTTAAATCTTCAAATAATAATAGCTAATAGAAATGTATTACATACATGGCTACCAGGAGTGTATAATGTGCAAATGGAAAGAGTGATTGGCAAATTAATAGCATGTGTGCAAATTGTTTTAGTGAGGGGTAGGAAAGATAAAGTGGACTCTGACAAACTGGTATACTTATATAGTAAATATGTTAAATGTGGAAATAAAATTTGTAAACTGAACAATATAGATAAAATAGAAAATATCATAATAATTAAGAGCATGTGGGATCAAGTTAGGAATTATTCAGAGAATGCATTAAGATGTGGAGTGGAAAAACTGAGATTAAGACTGATATTTCAAATGTAATTTCTGTAGTTTATTGTATAAATTGTATGTCCAGGGGAAGGGTGTGAGGGTGTGGGGTAAAACAATAAAATCAGATTTCTGAAGCTTGCACAATTAATCTTATGTCTTATTAATCTTATGTCTTTTTGATCGACTTAATAATGATATCACGGTACTATGGACTTTAGGAATAGAAAGAGTTTCACTTACCCTCTCTGTCTCCTACAGTGACAAGGTTACCCAGACTTCTCTATAATTGCTTATGGACTGATTCCAAATAATGAACATCAAGCCTAGATGGATCCACAATCATAAGAGTTTTTGAGAGCAGCTTCTCTTACCAGGTACAGATTTTTGAGTTTGGGCAGGTCGAATCCTGTTGTAGATTTTAGATTGTTGCCCCGCAACTCTAGTGTGTGCAGATTCGACAATATTTCTGGATCCAGACCTGTTACCTTCTCAATTTCATTACCTGGATATCATAGGAACAGGCAATGATTAAAAGATTGTCCCACCCAGGATTCCCTTCCCAGAACAGAGTATATTCAGAGGAAATCTTGAGGGGATGTTAACCAACCTTTTAGGTTGAGGCTGGCCAAGCGTGGGTGGTTGATGCCATTGGTGTCTTTTATTTGGTTGTTAGCAAAGCTGGCACTCTGCAGATACAATAACTCATCCATGCCAGCACTGGTTAGTTTATTGTTATCCACTTTCAGCCACAGCAAATGATTAAGACTTGACAGTGGAGATAGGTCTCGGATCAGGTTGTCTGACAGGTCTACGTAACGTAAGTGGATGAAATTTTGGATGAGGGTGATATCTGTCAGTTCCCTGTCATAGGACCAAGTTGGAAAATGGCATTATTCAACAGTACTAGTTTTCTGATGCTACTCTTCGACAGTTTTTACTTTCTAAAAAGGTTAACGAGGGAAGCATATTTGCTGCAAACCACAAATATAAATTATCAAAGAGCAAAAAATAATAATAAAAGGGAGGCAGGTGTGAGTTAGCAATATTTTGCAAACTTACTTTTCTCTGACCTCTAATTTTACAAAGGCATGAGCCAGGCCATTGCCCGTTTTACATAAAAGTGAGAGGCCTTCTTTCATCATATCCTCCGTGAGAGGAGTGGAAATTGGATGCTGATGGAAGAAACACACATAAAAATGAAAAATAGTAAAGCTGTCAAAGATGGCCCTGTTATCACTGAAATGGGGGGGGGAGGATAATCACTCTCCCACCATTGCCTTCCTAGCAACTCTAGTGTGCTCCAACTAGGGTGAGAGCATAAAGAGGGTCATGGTGGGATGGTGAGATAGGGCAAGCAACTTAATTTGAGGACGTTGCTTTAACCCCCAAATGTAACTGAAAACCTAAAGGGGGTGATCCCTGATTTGCAATCCAGCAATAACATACAAAACTAGAACCTATTAGCCTTTCCAGAGATGCTGGGTAACCAACTCTCTCTCACACACATGTGAGTGCTTTATCCCAACAGGATTTAACCTCTCTATATTCTGCTCTTCCCTCTTCCCAGTTGTTTCTTCTGCTTCTTATTTATTTTTAGACGCTGAGATTGTAAGCTGCTTTAGAGAAGGGGCTTGTTTATCTTTTGTAAATTACCCAGTGTGGGAACCATGTAGCTACAGCTAAGCCCTTTTAAGTGCTACTGATTTTAGTGGGGAGAGAGGAAGCATGTGCTTATATTTCCTCCCATTGATCCTAATAGGACCTCAAAAGCCCTAACTAAAACAGTAAATTGTTTCGAGCTTAATAAAACACTCAATATTAATCCTTTACCTCTTCCTCCTCTTCTTCTTCCTCCTCCCCAGCCTCCTTCTCATCTTCCCCTCCCTCTTCCTTTTCCGCTTTATCTTCAGTGTCTTCTTCCTCTTCTTCAATATCATTATCATCTTCAGGCTCCTCATCTGACATATTCACAGGCTGGTACTTTCAGGCTAAAAATAACAAAGTCATTGAGGTAATTTTAGTAATTTGCCATGCAAAGTCATCGAATTTCCATAAAATGTGTCAATGTGCCATATTAACTGGTATCCTTGTCGCCTTGCTCTCAAATGCCTCAGGGACATCTATCAGAAGGCAACAGTTCCTTTCTTTAGAAGCTAGGTGTAAAATGGAAATGCAGAGCTTCATAGGTAAATTGTAGCCCAGTTCCTACAGTTGTCCTGACTCATCCAGAATTATGTCCATTGACAGCTGAATCACCCAATGCAATAGTTTGAAATTGTTTTTATATTTAAAATGGGTATATTTGCTTTTAATATTTTTATGCTTATGTTTTATTGCATGGCTGTTGTATGTTCTATGTGGTACTGAATGCTTACTATGTGTAAATCGTATGTGTATTGTATGTGTATGTGTATTGTACTATGTGTTATAGTATAATATAGTAATATATAATGCTTATATTGTGCTATACGAATAATATAATATATTGTATGTACATATGACTTGTAGGCCACCCTGAGCCCCCTTCGGGGTGAGAAGGGCCAGATATAAATGTCGCTAAGAAATAAATAAATAAATAAACATGATGTTGTTTAGTATGTCTGTTGTGTTAAGTTGTTGTATATTGTTTTGACAATTGTCTGTTTTGCACACGTCTGAAACTGCCCCGAGTCCCTTCCGGGAGATAGAGCAGTATATAAATAAAGTTTTGTTGTTGTTGTGTTGCTGTTGTAAACAGTAAAAAGCGTATTCACAGTATTACTATCAAAATTCAATAACCCATCTTAGTTAGAGGAGATATTTTGAATCCCTTTGACTTAACATTCAACATCCTTGTTTTATTTTGTAATGGATATTATTATTTATTGTATTGCTTATTGTATTGTGATGTGTTCATAGAATCATAGAATCATAGAATAGTAGAGTTGGAAGAGACCACATGGGCCATCTAGTCCAACCCCCTGCTAAGAAGCAGGAAATCGCATTCAAAGCACCCCCGACAGATGGCCATCCAGCCTCTGCTTAAAAGCCTCCAAGGAAGGAGCCTCTACCACGGCCCCGGGGAGAGAGTTCCACTGTCGAACAGCTCTCACAGTGAGGAAGTTCTTCCTGATGTTCAGGTGGAATCTCCTTTCCTGTAGTTTGAAGCCATTGTTCCGTGTCCTAGTCTGCAGGGCAGCAGAAAACAAGCTTGCTCCCTCTTCCCTATGACTTCCCTTCACATATTTGTACATGGCTATCATGTCTCCTCTCAGCCTTCTCTTCTGTAGGCTAAACATGCCCAGCTCTTTAAGCCGCTCCTCATAGGGCTTGTTCTCCAGACCCTTAATCATTTTAGTCGCCCTCCTCTGGACACTTTCCAGCTTGTCAACATCTCCCTTCAACTGTGGTGCCCAAAATTGGACACAGTATTCCAGGTGTGGTCTGACCAAGGCAGAATAGAGGGGGAGCATAACTTCCCTGGATCTAGACGCTATTCCCCTATTGATGCAGGCCAGAATCCCATTGGCTTTTTTAGCAGCCGCATCACATTGTTGGCTCATGTCTAACTTGTTGTCCACGAGGACTCCAAGGTCTTTTTCGCACACACTGCTGTCAAGCCAGGCGTCCCCCATTCTGTATCTTTGATTTCCATTTTTTCTGCCGAAGTGAAGTATCTTGCATTTGTCCCTGTTGAACTTCATTTTGTTAGTTTTGGCCCATCTCTCTAGTCTGTCAAGATCGTTTTGAATTCTGCTCCTGTCTTCTGGAGTGTTAGCTATCCCTCCCAGTTTTGTGTCGTCTGCAAACTTGATGATCTAACCCTTCGTCTAAGTCGTTAATAAAGATGTTGAACAGAACCGGGCCCAGGACGGAGCCCTGCGGCACTCCACTTGTCACTTCTTTCCATGATGAAGACGACGCATTGGTGAGCACCCTTTGGGTTCGTTCGCTTAGCCAATTACAGATCCACCTAACCGTAGTTTTGTCTAGCCCACATTTTACTAGTTTGTTTGCCAGAAGGTCGTGGGGGACTTTGTCGAAGGCCTTACTGAAATCCAGGTACGCTACATCCACAGCATTCCCTGTATCGACCCAACTCGTAACTCTATCGAAAAAAGAGATCAGATTAGTCTGGCATGACTTGTTTTTGGTAAATCCGTGTTGACTATTAGCAATGACCGCATTTGTTTCTAAGTGTTTGCAGACCACTTCCTTAATGATCTTTTCCAGAATTTTGCCTGGTATTGATGTGAGGCTGACCGGACGGTAATTGTTTGGGTCGTTCTTTTTTCCCTTCTTGAAGATAGGGACCACATTCGCCCTTCTCCAATCTTCTGGGACTTCTCCCGTTCTCCAAGAACTCTCGAAGATAATTGCCAGTGGTTCTGAAATAACTTCCGCTAGTTCCTTCAGTACTCTTGGGTGTAGCTGATCTGGCCCTGGGGACTTGAATTCGTTTAGAGAGGCCAAGTGTTCCTGGACAACTTGTTTCCCTATTTGGGGTTGGATTTCCCCCAATCCTTCGTCCATTCCGTGTTGCTGAGGTTGAAGATGGCTTTCTTTTTGTGAGAAGACCGAGGCAAAGAAGGCATTAAGTAGTTCTGCCTTTTCCCTGTCCCCTGTCGCCATCACCCCATCTTCTCCTTGCAATGGCCCTATCGCCTCCTTTTTTTTCCTTTTTCTACCAACGTAAGCAAAAAAGCCTTTTTTGTTGTTTTTTATGTCCCTGGCAAGCCTGAGCTCATTTTGCGCTTTAGCCTTGCGAACCTTTTCCCTACAGGTGTTGGCTATACGTTTGAATTCTTCTTTGGTGATTTCTCCCCTTTTCCACTTCTTGTGCATGTCACTTTTGAGCTTTAGCTCAGTTAGAAGTTCTTTGGACATCCATTCTGGCTTCTTTGCACTTGTCTTATTTTTCTTCGTTGTTGGCACTGTTTGCATTTGCGCCTTGAGTATTTCACTTTTGAAAAACTCCCATCCATCCTTAACTCCCTTGTTTTTTAATATCGGCGTCCATGGAATGCCGCTCAGTAATTCCTTCATTTTTTGGAAGTCAGCTCTCTTAAAGTCCAGAATGCGTGTTTGACTTGTCTTAGTTTCAGCATTCCTTTGTATTGCAAACTGCAGGAGCACATGGTCACTTGCCCCTAAGGATCCGACGACTTCAACTGTATTGATCAGGTCTTCCACATTTGTTAAGATTAGATCAAGAGTTGCTGATCCCCTTGTTGCCTCTTCTACCTTCTGGACCATAAAATTATCTGCAAGGCAAGTGAGGAATTTGTTGGACTTTGTACTCTTGGCTGAGTTTGTTTTCCAGCAGATATCGGGATAATTGAAATCGCCCATGACTACTATATCTCTTCTTTGTGCCTGTTTGGTCAGCTGTTGACAGAAGGCTTCATCCAGTCCTTCATCCTGACTCGGAGGTCTGTAGTAGACACCCACGACAAGATCTTTTTGAGTCCCAGTTCCTTTGATTCTTATCCAGATGCTTTCAAGCTGGTTTCCCGGATTACAGTCTTGCATTTCTTCTGCAACGTAACTGTTTTTGACATATAAAGCTACTCCCCCTCCTCTCCCCTTTGTTCTATTTCTGTGAAAGAGGTTATAGCCCTCAATGGTTAAATTCCAGTGATGGGAGTCATCCCACCAGGTTTCAGTGATGCCTATGACATCGTATGTGTGGTGCTGTGCTAGGAGTTGGAGTTCGTCTTGCTTATTTCCCATGCTCTGAGCATTAGTGTAAAGACATGTAAGCCCCTGTGACCTCCCCTCGAACTGTTTATTTGGGATTATTGTGCTCTCTGTACTTGGTCCTTGCTGTGTTTGTGCAGCCCTCCGTTTAGCCTTTCGGCAGTTCCCTGTGGTCGTGGGTAATATAGTGTTCGCCAGGCTGTTGTTCCCCTCCCCCAGTGGATCTAGTTTAAAGTGCGCCTGATGAGGTTTGTGAGTCTGTGTGCAAAAAGTTTTTTCCTACTTGTGTGAGATGCACCCCATCGCTTGCCAGTAGTCCATCCTCTTGGAAGAGTAGACCATGGTCAAGGAAGCCAAAATGCTCCTCTTGACACCATTTTCTGAGCCAGTTATTGACCTGTACTATTTTTCCGGCCCTTGTAGAGCCGTGTCCTACAACAGGGAGGAGGGATGAAAAGATCACATGTACATTATACAGTTTTAGCTTTGTTCCCAGAGCTTGAAAATCATTTGTGATCTTTTGAAAAGTATGCCTAGCGGTGTCATTGGTACCTACATGAATCAACATAAGGTGGGGAGGGTGATGGGGCTTTAGGAGCCTGCTGAGCCTCTGAGTGATATGGTGTATTTTTGCCCCCGGGAGGCAGCATGTTTCTCGAGCCATCCCATCCGGTCTGGAAATGATGGCTTCCGTTCCTCTAAGGAGGGAGTCACCTACTACCAAGACCTGTTTCCTTTGAGGATTGACAGGGTCCCTTTTGTGCAAGACAGTGTGTATGTCCCCTGAAGAGTGTTCCTGTTGAAGTGAATCATGTAGGTGTAAAGTGTTGTCCTCCTCCTCAACATCCCCAGTGCATTCATCAATGACAATCCATTGAGATACATCCGAGAGCCCATTACTCTCCCAAGGATGTTCCTGTTGCTCCTGGTCTATGATTGGGGATGGAGCATTTGCATGATTACATAAGTGTGACTGTGGTGATGCACTGTCCCCGTCAGGGCTATCCCCTGCGCATTGATCCAGGGTGGTCCACTGAGTGGTATCTAAGAAACTGTGGTCCTCCACAAGATGTGTTTCCTGATTGTATGTTAATGATGTAAGAATTTCAAATCTGTTGTGTAAATGCAGCTGAGCAGAGGAGTTCTGCGGAGGCTGCCTGGTCCTGCGTCTCCTTCTATGGGTGACCTCCTTCCAAGCCTGAGGGTTGTCTACCTTTGAGTTGATCTCCCCATAAGGTTCCTGATCATGGTCTTGGTGGTGTTGGTGTGATGCAGGCTGCTGATCTACAGCAGTGTGTTGTGCAGTGTCCAAGAAGAGCTCGAGTGCCTGAATGTCCTTAAGGGTCTTAATACGGTGCTCGAGCTGTTGGATCCTCTGCTCCATCAAAGTCATCTGTTTGCATTTGGAGCAGATGTAGTTGTCTAGTTTTTGTGTGAAAAAGCGGAACATGCCACAGCTGGTGCATGTGATGGGAATGTTTTGCTTTTGTTGCATCTCTTGGTGAGCGTGGTGGCCAAGTGGGATCTTTGTACAGTTAAGTAATATGCACGCACGTTATGTGCAAACTGCAACAAACCACCTCTTTGTGTATTTGTTTATGTTGCTTTGTTTCCTGTATGTACTGCAAAGGATAGTTAGTAAAGGTGCAAATAAAGCTTTCCCAGAAACTCAATTAACAGGGGACAATGCCTGCTGTCAATCAACTTAAGTACCTGGCTCTCTTTCAACACAACAGTCACACAACAGTTAGACTTTGACCACAGGAGCCAAGCCCACACTCAGTTTAAAATCTTAGCCAAATCCTACCTGAAGCCAGGGAGCAAAAATGTCCTCCTGCTGCCTCTGCTTCTGCGAGAACCAACTGCCCTTCTGGGATCAGGCTCTGGCAGAAACTCACACTGGCAAATAAAGCTTTCCCAGAAACTCAATGAACAGGGGACAATGCCTGCTGTCAATCAACTTAAGTACCTGGCTCTCTTTCAACACAACAGTCACACAACAGTTAGACTTTGACCACAGGAGCCAAGCCCACTCAGTTTAAAATCTTAGCCAAATCCTACCTGAAGCCAGGGAGCAAAAATGTCCTCCTGCTGCCTCTGCTTCTGCGAGAACTTTTATATGCTGTTCACATTGTAGTGTTTTGGGCATGGCCCCATGTAAGCCGTCCCGAGTCCCCGTTGGGGAGATGGTGGCGGGGTATAAATAAAGTTTTATTATTATTATTATTAACAGATCTACTGCATGTTGAAAGAAAGTCCATATATGGAGCAAGATTTCACCTTACTTTCTGTCCCTGTGAGAATTGTATTTTGAAAATTTTGGCTTGTTGTGGAAACAAGAATAGGGGAGAAAGCCTCAGTAGAGACAACTTTTCCTAATGGTAAGTCTTCCAGGAATGAATTTCCCTTCCGAGGGGCAGATTTTCCCTAACTTCCTGTTGTCTCACCCTTATTTGTAACTATGAGTCATTTGTAAGTTGGATGTTTGTAACTCGGGGTCTGCCTGTACTACCATTAGGACATAGACCCCATATACACTGACCATATAGTGAAGCTACAAAGACAGCGGTGGCCATAAAACATATACTGCCAATGCATACTTAAGAATGAATTAAATGGAAAGTAGCACATTAAAAAAGCTGTAAGAAAATCTAGTCTAAGCCACATAATGTGCTGCTGCATTAAACATAATCCTTAAGTATTACACTGAACACACAGAAAACATAGAACAAATTGAATAATTGTTAAGATTGTCCATGAGTACATCTACACTGTAGAACAAATGCCATTTGACACCACTTCAACTGCCGTAGCCAAATGCTGTCTATGGAATCCCGAAAGTTATAGTTTGGTCAGGGGCCAGAATCCTTTGGCAGAGAAGGCCAAAGACCTATTAAAGCGGCTCCACTGGCTGCCGATAAGTTGCTGGGCCCAATTCAAGGTGCAGGTACTGACCTATAAACTCCTATATGGTTCGGGCCCTGCCTATCTCCGTGATTGCATCTCCCCCTATGAACCAGTGGGGGCCTTAAGATCTGCTGTGGAAGTCCTCCTTCCGCTCCCACAAGTCCCAAGAGCGGCTGGTGGAGATGAGGGAATGGGCCTTCTTGCTGGTGGCCCTCTGACTCTAGAATGCCCTCCCTAAAGAGATCAGATAGGTCCCCGTTTGCCCACTTTCCATAAGGAACTATAAACCTGGTGGTTCCGGCAGGTCTTTGAAGATTAGTCTCATTATTCAACAAAGCTCACCCTGCTCTATACATTACTTCCCTTTGGCCCTACGACATGCTGCATTAGCTTTACCTGTCCCCTAAAATTGGCTGTGTCACCCCAGTCCTGACTCCAGAATCTTGATTCCATGAAGAAAAGCTCTGACTATAACTATGTCTATTTTAACTGAATGTAACTGGTGTTCTGTTTTAATTGCACTGTTTTGTGTTGCTACGATGTTGTTTAGTATGCCTGTTGTGTTAAGTTGTTGTACAATTTTTCGACAATTGTCTGTTTTGCACATGTCTGGAAACTGCCCTGAGTCCTCTCAAGGAGATAGAGCAGTATATAAATAGTTTTGTTGTTGTTGTTGTTGTTGTTAGATTCCACAGCATTGAGACATGACAGCTGAAGGGATGCCAAATAACATTCATTCAAGCATGGATGTACTGTATGCCATCGTGTTTCACATTTCTACGTACAGGCAATCCTCGAGTTACAAACATCTGACTTACAAATGACTCATAGTTAAGAACAGGGGTGAGACAGTAGGAAGTGAGAGAAATCTACCCCTTGGAAGGGAAATTCACTCCTGGAAGAGTTATTATCATGGGGAAAAGGGGGCTATACTTCATCACCAATCCTTGTTTCCACAACAAGCCACACTTTTTAAAATACAGTTATCAGAGGGACAGAAAGTGAGGGGAAATCTGAATGGGGCACAGACAGCAAAACAAATGTCACAGGACATTCCTATGCTATCCAAAATATATATAACTAGATAGATATAGAGTCAGAGAGTCATAGAATCGTAGTTGGAAGAGACCTCACAGGCCATCCAGTCAAACCCCCTACACGAAGCAGGAAAATCTCATTCAAAGCACCCCGACAGATGACCATCCAGCCTCTGCTTAAAAGCCACCAAAGAAGGAGCCTCCATCACAGTCCGGGGCAGAAAGTTCCACTGCTGAACAGCTCTCACAGTGAGGAAGTTCTTCCTGATGTTCAGGTGGAATCTCCTTTCCTGTAGTTTGAAGCCATTGTTCTGCATCCTAGTCTGCAGAGCAGCAGAAAACAAGCTTGCTCCCTCCTCGCTATGACTTCCCCTCACATATTTGTATATGGCTATCATGTCTCCTCTCAGCCTTCTCTTCTGCAGGCTAAACATACCCAGCTCTTTAAGCCGCTTCTCATAGGGCTTGTTCTCCAGACCCTTGATCATTTTAGTCGCCCTCCTCTGGACGCTTTCCAGCTTGTCAACATCTCCCTTCAACTGTGGTGCCCAGAATTGGACACAGTATTCCAGGTGTGGCCTGACCAAGGCAGAATAGAGGGGGAGCATGACTTCCCTGGATCTAGATGCTATACCCCTATTCATGCAGGCCAGAATCCCGTTGGCTTTAATCACTGCCGTATCACATTGTAGGCTCATGTTTAACTTGTTGTCCACAAGGACTCCAAGATCGTTTTCACACATACTGCTGTCGAGCCAGGCATCGTCCCCCATTTTGTATCTTAGGAACAAACCTACAGAACCATCAGTAATGGACTAAATGTGGGCAAGCAAACTGAAACTTAATCCAGACAAGACAGAGGTACTCCTGGTCAGTTGGAAGGCAGATCAGGGAATAGGGATTCAGCCTGTGCTGGATGGGGTTACATTCTCCTGAAGACACAGGTTCACAGTTTGGGGGTCCCTCCTGGACTCAGCGCTCAACCTGGAGGACCAGGTGTCAGCAATGGCCAGGAGGGCCTTTGCACAATTAAAATTTGTGCATCAACTACATCCGTTCCTTGAAAAGCCAGATCTGGCTACGGTGGTACATGCCTTAGTTACATCCTGTCTGGATTACTGTTACATGCTCTACATGGGGCTGCCTCTGAAGAGTGCTGGGAAACTTCAGCTGGTCCAAAGAGCTGCAGCCAGGTTGCTCACTGGGGCTGGCTAGAGGGAGTGGACAACTCCCCAGCTGCAGCAGCTTCACTGGCTGCCTGTCTATTTCTTAGCAAAATTCAAAGTGCTGGTTATAACCTTTAAAGCCCAAAACGGTCCAGCCGAGATGATTGTACTGACATTTGGGCTGCATCAGAAGAAGAGATGACTCACTGGGAAATACAACGATGGCTGCTAAAGTGGAAGAAAGCAGAAGGAACAGAGGAAGGCCACCTTAGAACCTTTAATGACTGTCCTCCAGGCCTCCTCCGCTTGCGGCCTTCCAGCTGCTTGGGCGCGCCTCCAACTCCCAGAATTCCTGGCCACTGGACAAGCTGGCCAGGGCTTCTGGGAGTTGGAGGCCCAAGCAGCAGTTGAGGCGGCCTGGAGTCTTTGCGCAGCCGAGAGAAGCGGCGCCCGCTGTCCCACAGCCTGGGCGCACCTCCAGCCCCGCGTCCCTCGCCTCCCGTGCCCTCGGGCGACGTGTGCCAGGCCAAAGAACGGTGGGAAGGCAGCTGCCCGTTACCTCACTCGGCCTCCGGAGGCGTCTGAAGCGTTTGTTTGGGTCGTTATCACCCAGGCAACGGCGAAATGATTGGCAACCCCTGCCAAAAGGGGGCGGGAGAGGCGGCTGGAAGTGGATTGGATGAGAGAGACTTGATTTGCATACAAGGGCCTCGTGAAGCCCCTCTCTGGGTGAGGTGAGGGCGGGGCCGGAACTATTAAAAAACAGTATTAAAAAACCCTCTAAAATCAGGACAGTAAATTAAGAACACCACTCAGAAAACAGGGGCATTCCAGACTTGAAACAATCAGGGCCAGCTAACACCTCTCAACAAAGGATTTCCCCCGGGCAGGAAGAAGCCAGGCTTTCAAGCTGCAAGGCTATTCAAGGCTAATCAAGCTGGCCAATTTCAACATTCACGCTTGGCTCAAGCAAAAAAGAATTCTTTCCCTCACCCTGGATCTTCCACAGATATAGAAAGAGAAGCCTTTCACAGGATGGTAGAACATCTGGGTAACCTCCTTGCAGACAGCCAATTCTCTCGTGCCAGAAGCGACTTGTAGTTTCTCAAGTTGCTCCTGACACGGAAAAAAAATACAATAAAATATAATTATAATATAATAATATAATGTGCTGCAGGATGTTCAAGAACAACAACAAAAATTGCAGCTTAATAAACTTTTTTCCATGTTTTTATGATAGAACTCTAGGAAATAATTACATTGATAACCTAGGAACAAAAATTATAGTGTTACATAGTGTTACATTTTATAATATTATAATAATATATAATAATAATATAATACAATAATAATATATTATTATACAGTTATAATATATAATAATACTAGCTGTGCCCGGCCACGCGTTGCTGTGGCAAAGTATGGTGGTATGGGAGATAAAGTATTGAGGAATTGGTGGTAGTTAAGGTAAAGGTAAAGGTTTTCCCCTGACATTAAGCCCAGTCATGTATGATTCTGAAGGTTGGTGCTCATCTCCATTTCTAAGCCGAAGTTGTCCGTAGACTCCTCCAAGGTCATGTGGCATGACTGCATGGAGCGGCGTTACCTTCCTGCCGGCGCAGTACCTATTGATGCACTCACATTTGCATGTTTTTGAACTTCTGGGTTGGCAGAAGCTGGGGCTAACAGTGGGGGCTCTCTTCGCTCCACCAATTCAAACCTGCGGCCTTTCGGTCCAGAAGTTCAGCAGCTCAGCGTTTTAACACGCTGCGCCATCAGGGGATATTATTTCCTAAAGGTTGTGAATATACAATATTTCTGATTGGTTTTTTTGTCTGTGGGAGGCAAAATGATTAGGATGTAATGGCTTGCAGCTTTAAAGCCTGGCTGTTTCCTCCCTGAGTGAATTTTTTGTTGGGAGGTGTTAGCTGGCCCTGATTGTTTCCTGTCTGGAATTCCCTTGTTTTCAGAGTGGTGTTGTTTGCGATATTTTATGTGCTTCTACTGTCTGTAGCCCTGAGAAAACAGAGGATTTGCCATACTTTGATGATGGGAATACTTTGTTGGGAGGTGTTAGCTGGCCCTGATTGTTTCCTGTGTGGAATTCCCCTGTTTATTTACTGTCCTGGTTTTAGAGATTATATTGTTCTGCATTATTCTATCCCAGTAATTATTTCATATTAAAGTAGAATCTCACTTATCCAAGATTCGCTTATACAATGTTCTGGATTATCCAACGCAGTCTGCCTTTTCATAATCAATGTTTTTGTAGTCAGTGTTTTAAATTCATTGTGATATTTTTGTGGTAAATTTGTAAATACAGTACAGTAGAGTCTCACTTATCCAACATAAACGGGCCGGCAGAACATTGGATAAGCGAATACGTTGGATAATAAGGAGGGATTAAGGATAACCCTATTAAACATCAAATTAAGTTATGATTTTACAAATTAAGCACAAAACATCATGTTAGACAACAAATTTGGCAGAAAAAGTGGTTCAATACACAGTAATGCTATGTAGTAATTACTGTATTTATGAATTTAGCACCAAAATATTAATGAAAGCATTGACTACAAAAATGTGTTGGATAATCCAGATCGTTGGATAAGCGAGTGTTAGATAATGTGATGCCTCATGGGCCTTGTAGTCCTGCTCCCAGTACCATCGTGGCTAATGAAGACGAAAACATGGGGTTTTCGCCGGCTCAGCAAGAGCCGGAATCTTTCCAGATGCCTGATGTTGATGTTTTTGCCCAAGAACCCATTAAAACAGACCTTGAGCAGCTCTCACCCCCTTTTGCTAGGAGACAGTCCTATACTGCAGACAGGGGAGTGAAAGAACAGGTTCGCAGGAGTCTGAGAATTGCAGCTAAACAAGACACTGATTAGCCATGTTTCCCCCTGGGAAAATCTAGGGAGTCTCACATCTGGAGAAAGATGGGTTTCGTTTCCTGTTCTCTAGGGAAAGAGAACGCTGGACACCTGCTTGGCAGGAAAACGGGGCCAGATATAGGTGCCTGGCACGGTAGGTTCCGTGCGGAGTCAACAGAGCAGCTTCAGGAGTGATTTCGTGTTTCCAGCCTTGTGTGGACTTCGCAAAGTCCGCAAATCCAGTTTCCTTGCCTTGCACAGAAACCTAGTCCTAGTCACGGACCTTGTTCCTAGAATCAAGTTTTGTTTCCAGCCTTGTTGTAGATTTACCTTGGACCTTGAAAGACCCTGGACAATTCCCCACACTATTGCTTGGCTATTGTTTCGGTTTATTGGATTTTATCTTTGGACTCTAATATCATTTACTGGACAAAATATTTCTGGACTATATTTGACCTCATTTGATAGGTCTGCTTCTGGACTATATTTTCTACTTGTTTTTATTATTCTTATATATTTCCTTAATAAAGATATTAGATAGCTATTGGCCTCCGTGTTCGGTTCTTGGTGCTCCGTTGCCCTGGCGTGACAGATAAGTGAGACTCTACTGTAATTACTACATAGCATTACTGCGCATGGAACTACTTTTTCTGTCAAATTTGTTGTATAATATGATGTTTTGGTGCTTAATTTGTTTAATTGCTTTTCCTGAATCCCTTCTTATTATCCAACATATTCACTTATCCTGCCAGCCTGTTTATGTTGGATAAGTGAGACTCTACTGTATATTTATAATCTTATATTATCTGCTTAGAAGTGGATTATATGAGGCCCCTTCTTCACAGCTGTATAAAATGCACACTGAAGTGGATTATATGGCAGTGTGGAGTCAAGATAATCCAGTGCAAAGCAGATAATATGAGATTATAAATGGGTTATATAGCTGTGTGGAAGGGCCTTGAGTCTACACTGCCATATAACCCAGTGCAAATTAGATAATCTGTGGAAGAAGCCTAAGTGAGGCCTAAATCTGCCTGTCCCCTAACTGAACTCTGGCTCTCCCTTGGCTGACAGGCTGGTTGCTAGGCGACCAAGTGGGCAGAGATTAGCCCTCTAAACTGGCAGCAATTGGATAAAAAACAATTATTGCTCTCCCTCTAATTAGGACTTTATTTTTCTTTTCTTTTTGTTGTATCAACCTTGAGGCATGGATGATGGGTTGTGTTGTCAAATTTTGAGGTTGGTGGGCCTGTACTGTTGTTGTTTTGTGAGTCGCCGTGATGCCATCACTCTTTTATATATATAGATAATAAGTATAATAATAAAATATAATAATAACTAGCTGTGCCCGGCCACGCGTTGCTGTGGCGTTGTCTGGTGGTGTTGGTGAGAACTTGTTGAGGTAGTGGTGGTATTGAATGTCTGTTGTATGGTTGTCTTTATGTTTAGTATGCATTTGGTTGTTTGTGTACTGTGAAAGTGGTGAGGGTAGAGGGGGTCTATGTCCCTGTGTAGTATTGTATAGTATTTATACGTTGTCCATGTGTTGTGAATGCTTGGATTGTGTCCTGCTGCATAGTAGAAAGGGTTGGGCTGGATGGCCCTTAGGGGTCTCTCCAAATTCTTGAATTCTATGCTTCTATTATTATTATTATTATTATTATTATTATTATTATTATTATTATTATTATCATCATCATCATCTTCATCATCATTATTATGTAGAGGCTGGATGGCCATCTGTCAGGAGTGCTTGGATTGTGTCCTCCTGCATGGAAGTAGGAAGTTGATCTGGATGATCCTTAGGGGTCACTCCAAACCTTAGGATTGTATGATGTTGTTATTATTATTATTAGTATTAGTATTAAGAGGCTGGGTGGCCATCTGTTGGGAGTGCTTGGATTGTGTCCTGTATGGCAGAATTGGATTGGACTGGATGGCCTTTAGGGGTGTCTCCTAACTGTCTGATGCTATGATTCGATGTGTATTATTATTGTGCAGATATTGGATGGCCATCTGTCAGGAGTGGTTGGATTGTGTCCTCCTGCATGATATAAGGAAGTTGAACTGGATGATCCTTAGGGGTATCTGCTAACCTTAGGATTGTATGATATTCTTCTTCTACTACTTCTTATTATTATTATTATTGAGAGGCTGGCTGGCCATCTGTTGGGAGTGCTTGGATTGTATCGTCCAATGGCAGAGTTGGGTTGGACTGGATGGTCTCTCCTAACTGTCTGATTCTATTATTCGATTTGTATTATTACTGTGCAGATCTTGGATGGCCGTCAGGAGTGCTTGGTTTGTGTCGTCCTGCATGGTAGAAGGAAGTTGAACTGGGTGAGCCTTAGGGGTGTCTCCTAACCTTATGATTGTATGATATTCTTCTTCTTCTTCTTCTTCTTCTTCTTCTTCTTCTTCTTCTTATTATTATTATTATTATTATTATTATTATTATTATTATTATTATTGAGAGGCTGGGTGGCCATCTGTTGGGCATGCTTGGAGTGTGTCCTCCATGGCAGAATTGGGTTGGACTGGATTACCACAGTAATTATTTCATATTACAGTAGAATCTCAATTAGGACTTTATTTTTCTTTTCTTTTTGTTGTATGAATGTAGAGGCATGGATGAGGGGTTGTGTTGCCAAGTTTAGTGTTTCTGGGATGTGTAGTTTTGTTGTTTTGTCCTAGGCCGAAATTTTTTTATCCTGTTATATATATAGATGTAATACAATTATAATAATATAATAAATAGTGGTATCTCTTGCTCACCTCTCTCGGGCCAACGAAAAGGATTTTCAATCTCAGTATCCCTCCTTTCATGGCCTTGGCTTTGCATAACTCGCCAAGCTGAACTGAGTGGCAATGAGGTGCACCTAGCTGTCCCTTGCAGCCCCGCCCATGCTGGTTGCTAAAGGGAGGAGACTGCTTGGCTGTTGCTAGCGCCGTTGCTAAGGGGAGGAGCTGCCTGCTATGACGGTTGCTAAGGGAGAAGGAGACTGATTGACCGTTGCTAAGGGGTATGGTTTTACATGTCTCAGGTGTGATAGATTTGTGATAGTAGGTATATGAATACCTTAAAACACCCGTTAATTTGAATGCTACGTTGTATCCAAATTTCATAGCAATCAGTAAATTTGTTTGGGAGACATGAAGTCCCCACAAACTGACATTACATTTTTATTTATATAGATTACGGTCAGTAACCAGAACCAATTACTGACTATTCTAAAGCCTTTGACTGTGTGGAGCTCAATGTGCATAACAAACACTCTTTCCAGCAACCTAAAAGATGACTTTATACATGGAATTCACCAGATAGTCAACACTGAAATCAGATTTACTACATCCTTTGCAGTCAAAGGTACTACAGTACTTTGTTACATCTTCCCTCCAGTAGAGCAGAAAGGAGTATATTGAATTTATCCAAGGAGAACTCCTTCCTATGATTTGGGATAATTAATTAGATTGCCTAAGTACTCTGTGGGAAGAAGAGCCTTCCCATTGTCTTTGAAGACTGGAAGACTAGAAGCTGCATTTAGGTAGTTTTGCAACTCAGTGTTCCAGATATGTTGTCGTATGTTTTCTTTGGCTTTTGTGTAGCCCATAGTTAGGATGGTATTTTGTGAAAATCCAAAATTTAGGATTTTCTCATCAAGTAACTTTTTCCACCTTGATCAGAATAGATCACCAAGGGTCAATGGGCCTAGACCTTTGGGTATGAAAATCAGTTTTAACCACACATTTTATTTATACATCCAGATCCGAGACTCGATAGAAACCTGACCAGTCTCTAGAAGTAAAATTATATTAGGCACACAACTTGGGAAGAAGTATGTTAAAGTAAAACTTTTGTCTGGATAGCTTCTAAAGCCTTGACACTTTTAAATGCACAGAGTTGTGCTCCATATAACATTTGTGGTAATATCTGAGCATTAAAAACTTGAAAACTTGAATTGCTGAAGATATATGCTAGTCCTCCTTCACCATAAAAAATGACATAAGTGAGTTGTAACTCTGCTGTGCATTTACTATAGTATGAGACACTTGAGCTTGCTAGGAACCGGTGGACTGGAAAATATTGTACGGATTTGTAAAAAGTCATCTAATGGGTTGACTGGAAAGGCATGTGTTGACAGCTGATTGGCTGAACCAGTCAGGAGCCAGAATTCCGATTGGCTTGCTGCTGAGACAAACGGTTTTAACTACCACTTTCTCCTCGGAGAGTGAAGAGAATGCTAACTGAAAATGGTCAGGAAGGAAATGGCTGCCAACTCTCTGAAGCCTGATTATTTATAAGGCAAATGAGGCATACTTAAAGGCTGTTTAAAGGGACTGGTTATACCCTCTGTTCTCTGTGTTATTTGTTCTGTAAAGCTGAGTAGTGCATCATTCTGCAGGGTGACTCTGGGTTCATGAGCATATGTAAGAACTTCTACCTATCATCCACAATCCCCAACAGTTTTTATATTATTGTCTTGTTGTAATGTTGTTGATTCTATTGAGATATGTTTTGATCTATGTTTGGTTTTAATTTTTCTTGGATCGGGCTTGTTCCCATGCAAGCCACCCCGAGTCCCTTCGGGGGAGATGGAGGCAGGATATAAAAATATAATGATTGTTATTATTACTATTATTATTAACATTTTAACATATTGCCTAATGTTTAAGGGAGCCACTTTCCTCCCTTCCTTATGGTTGCACCTTTCCTCAATGACTATGTTGGTATTTGATGTGAATATCAGTTCTCACTCTTTTTAGAAGACATCCAAAAGGCAGCAGTAAGACGCAATCAGATTTTTAAAAACCTTAAATGTCCACACGAGGGAGCTTCAAGATAGGCTCCGAGAACTCTTTTTTGCAGACAATATGGACTCCGGGCTGCTTGCTTATTCAGTCCATATTGTGCTTTTTTTTTTTTTAAATAGAACAATACAAAATCCAAGAGGTGGATCAGGAGCCCCGGCAGGCAGTGACTTTGCAGATTCCAAGGTTGGTTTGCCTACTTGAATGTCATCGTCATAGGCAATCCTGTGTGGCTGAATATGACTGTCCTCCAAAGGTAGAGTCTTGGCAGTGAATCCGTCAAAACTGGGGGAAAATCTGTTCTAGATCCGCATGGTCTTTCATGTTAAAGGCATAGATTTCCAGATGGAAAGCAGCCATAGCATTATACAATTGGAAGACACCACATGACCTTCCAGTTCAACTCCCTGCTATGCAGGAAAAGAACAATCAAAGCACCCCCAACAGATGGCTGCAACGGTGAGAGAGAGAAAGAAAGTACAGTAGGGTCTCACTTATCCAAGCCTCGCTTATCCAAGCCTCTGGATAATCCAAGCCATTTTTGTAGTCAATGTTTTCAATATATCGTGATATTTTGGTGCTAAATTTGTAAATACAGTAATTACAACATAACATTACTGCGTATTGAACTACTTTTTCTGTCAAATTTGTTGTATAACATGTTTTGGTGCTTAATTTGTAAAATCATAACCTAATTTGATGTTTAATAGGCTTTTCCTTAATCCCTCCTTATTATCCAAGTTATTTGCTTATCCAAGCTTCTGCCGGCCCGTTTAGCTTGGATAAGTGAGACTCTACTGTACTTCTAGGACGGGAAATCTTTATTTGCGTGAGGGCGATGCAACCGATAAGGGGAGAGAAAGATTCTCACAAATTTGTGAGTTACAGTTCATGTCTATAAATACACTATCTCTATCTCTGTGTCACCTTTAATTTTATATGTATGTTACAGGGTTCAATTTTTAAATGTTTGAATATATCTCTTTGTTGTTTAACTTAATCCTGGAGTCAATATGTGTCTTCCAACTGCTCCTCACAGGGTACATTAATATAATCTCCGGCCGATCTTCAGATATGTAACTTCAGTCCTGTAACTTGACACGAGACTTTAATATATAAGTTGAAATAAAGAAAGGTTTATTTATGTAAACTTTTTGCACACTAAGCAGTGTTCCCTCACTACTTCGCGGTTCACTTTTTGCGGATTTGCTGTTTTGTGGTTTTTCAATAAACTCTAAAAGACTATTGTAAATCATAAAAAATTACAATTTACAGCCTAAGGAAGGGAGGAAGGAGAAGCCAAAGGGAGAGAAAAGGAGCCCAAGGAGCAATGGGAGGAGAAAGAGGCGATTTATCTATATACAATTGGTTGATAAAAACTTAAAATAGTGTATAACTACTAAAATAATGTGTAAATATTAAAATAAATATAGCATCCCTACTTCGTGGATTTTCACTTATTGCGGGTGGTCCTGGAACCTAACCCAAGCGATAATTGAGGGAACACTGTATTTGTTACAAAGTACTTCACTTCAGTTCCACTTGGTATTATTGCTATTGTCTTTCACTCTTTTGAATACACAAAACTGTTATTATATAACTTCTAGAACAATTTAACTTATTTCAACTTGGTTATGCAACTTCCTTCTCTTTCTAATACATGTTTCTCCTCAGCATTCCGGCTGAATAACTTATATCTTATAGTCACTCTTTACCATCAATAGTCTGCCTGAAAGCTTAGTCACACAGGACACTGTCTCTCAGTTTCACCTGACTGAAGACTTACTCAAATTAGTCTCTTTTTCCTTCAGTACTACAACTGAAGCCGCGATGTTAAACAAAGATCCTCTCCACTCTAGCTCCCTGCTAGAGACTCTTAATTTCAAACTGTTTCCTCTTTTTCCTCCCTGCTAGCTTGGCTCCTTTTTCTTGCTAGCCACTCTAAAATGGATACATTTCTACTGCAAAGGCTGCATAATCATGGTGATACACCGACCCATCAGATATAGCCAATTCCTGCCTGTCCTTGCCATAATATCAACATTACAAAACCCCCATTAGCTTTTCCATTACAATGGCCATTCAGCCACGGTTTAAAAGCCTCCAAAGGAGCCTACACCACACGCCAAGGCAGTGAGTTCCACTATTTAACAGCTTTTCTGACAGCCAGGAAGTTCTTCCTAATGTTCAAGTGGAATCTCCTCTCCTGTAATTTGAACCCGTGGCTCCATTGAGTCCTAGTCTCCAGGGCATCAGAAAATAAGTCTGCTCCCTCTTCCTTATGACATTTTATTTATTTATTTTTCGTGTCAGGAGCAACTTGAGAAACTGCCAGTCGCTTCTGGGGTGAGAGAATTGGCTGTCTGCAAAGATGTTGCCCAGAGGACGCCCGGATATTTTGATGTTTTACCACCCTTGTGGGAGGCTTCTCTCATGTCTCCACACGTGGAGCTGGAGCTGATAGAGGGAGCTCATCCGCACTCTCCCTGGATTCGAACAGTCAACCTTCAGGTCAGCAACCCAACCTTCTAGTCAGCAGTCCTGCTGGCACAAGAGTTTAACGGCCACTGGGGGGTCCCCTTATGACATCATTTCAAATATTTAAACGTGTCAGCTCTTTCAGCCGCTCTTCATAGGCATTCATGGTCTCCAGACCCTTGATCATTTTAGTTGGCCTCCTCAACAAGGGTTTGCTTGACATGCCTTTCTCTTGGCATGTTTCTCCATTTCGCGTCTATTCGTGCTTTTTCAAAATCTGTGTAACATTACAGGGGAAACCAGTAATGCAACTAGACACAGAAGAATTTTTTCCTTGGAGGCACTGTGTAAGACAGGAAACTACTACACATTAATGTCAGGAAGCTTTGATACACCCAGGCTGAGTAAGGCCACACCACAAATGGTCCTTGTTTCATAAAGTTAACCGAACTTTTAGACAAAGCTTCTATTATGTAATCCTCCAGCTAGGGGGTGGAGGAAGACATTTTATTTCATTTGAAATTTATCTGTACTTCCCCAGCGCTTCCTTGTGTTTTATCACACATTTGTCGAGGGAGAATGAATATTTGTCCAGTATTTTTTGAGTAGCCTTTGCATTAATTTGTATGTACTTTGCCTAGCGCGTCTTTTGTGTTTTAACCAGTTTATTAATCTGTACATACTTTGAGTATCTTTGATGTTCGAGCTGCCTGTCTGTAATAAATCTTGGGGTTGTCAAAATTTAATGATTTCCCGATGGACCCAACTTGCTAGGTGTTACATGGGGATCATAGTTCCAGGAGCAGGAGGGATATCAAATTTTTGCTTAAAGCTGTTTGGCTTTAAATTACATTTAGTTCATATAATTGTTTGGTTTTAATTATATCTGTTCTGTATTTTAATAAGCCATTTTTACAATGTATTTCCATGCTTTTACTTATATCCTTTTGTATCATCCCAAAATGGCATATTTTTTCTATATGTAAGATGTATATAACTATTTTTTCTGTATGTAAAAAACGTCAGGGGAAACCTTTCCCTTTACCTAAGATGTAAATAACTACAGTAGAGTCTCACTTATCCAACATAAGCGGGCCGGCAGAATGTTGGATAAGCAAATATGTTGAATAATAAGGAGGGATTAAGGAAAAGCCTATTACACACCAAATTAGGTTATGATTTTGCAAATTAAACACCAAAACATCATGTTATACAACAAATTTGACAGAAAAAGTAGTTCAATACGCAATAATGCTATGTAGTAATTACTGTATTTACGAATTTAGCACCAAAATATCACGATGTATTGAAAACATCGACTACAAACATATGTTGGATAATCCAGAATGTTGGATAAGCGAGTGTTGGATAAGTGAGACTCTACTGTATTGCCTTATGGTTGGTTGACTGTGATAAAGGAATCATTGATTAATGCATTAGAGTAGTACTGCTAGGTGTCAAGAATCAACATATTGTACTAGAAGTAATAAAGAATGGAGACATAGGCAGAATTTCAGTGGCCACTGAATGGAGCTATTGATTTCTTTCCAGGATAGTAAACTTTTTTGAAAGCAATATGACCTGATGTTGTTCAATTAAGGCCGATGTCACTATCAATATGTTCCGAAGACGCTATCAAACTTAACACCCTACTGGATGCAATGAACATAGGACAGACTCCTCAGTCATGGTTGTTGTCACAATCTTGTGGGCTTCCCACCACAGCATCTGGTTATTCAGTGTGGGAGACAGAGGGGTGGATTAGATGGGTCTTTGGACTGATGCAACATGGCTTTTGCCACTTCAAGCTCAACTGGGACTATAGGATTTGTGGTCTCATTTGAAGACAAATACTGCATCAACTATTTTTCTATTTGGAACAAGGAAAGTAATTGGTGTAAAGGACAGGGACTCTGATATAGGTGATGCAAGCTGAACCCCCTGCCTGTATGTTAAAAGATTTGCAACATTTGGTCAATGGGTTGCTGAGAGTTTTCCGGGCTGTATGGCCATGTTCCAGAAGCATTTTCTCCTGGCATTTCACCCACATCTATGGCAGGCATCCTCAGAGGTTGAGAGGTCTGTTAGAAATTAGGCAAGTGGGGTTTCTGGGACGGCTCTCCGGGATGGGCCTTGGGGGCATGGCTCTGTCGTGGCTTCAGTCCTTCCTGGAGGGCCGTTCCCAGTTGGTGAAGCTGGGGGACACCTGCTCAGACCCCTGGCCTTTGACCTGTGGGGTCCCGCAAGGTTCCATTCTGTCCCCCATGCTTTTTAACATCTACATGAAACCGCTGGGAGAGGTCATCCGGAGTGTTGGAGTTCGGTGCCATCTCTACGCAGATGACACTCAACTCTACTACTCCTTTCCACCGAACTCCAAGGAAGCCCCCCAGATACTGAACCAGTGCTTGGCAGCTGTGATGGGCTGGATGAGGGCGAATAAGCTGAAGCTTAATCCCGACAAGACAGAGGTCCTCCAGGTCAGTCGTATGTCCGATCGGGGTATTGGGTGGCTACCTGTGCTTGACGGGGTCGCACTCCCCCTGAAGGCGCAGGTCCGCAGTTTGCGGGTCCTCCTGGACTCAGCACTGACACTTGATGCTCAGGTGTCGGCCGTGGCCGGGAGGGCCTTTGCACAATTAAAACTTGTGCGCCAACTGCGACCTTACCTCGTGAAGTCTGATCTGACCACGGTGGTCCATGCCTTAGTTACCTCTAGACTGGACTATTGCAATGCACTCTACGTGGGGCTGCCCTTGAAGACGGCCCGGAAACTCCAACTAGTTCAACGTTTGGCAGCCTTGCTTCTAACTGGAGCAAATTATAGGGAGCGGTCAACCCTCCTGCTTAAGGAGCTCCACTGGCTGCCGTTCACCTTCCGGACCCAATTCAAGGTGCACGTGATCACCTACAAAGCCCTGAACGGTTTGGGACCCTCCTACCTTAGGGATCGCCTCTCCCCCTACGAACCTGCACGATCTCTTCGTTCATCGGGGGAGGCCCTCCTCTCGCTCCCACCTCCGTCACAAGCACGGTTGGTGGGGACGAGAGAGAGGGCCTTCTCCGTGGTGGCCCCCCGGCTCTGGAACTCGCTCCCCAGGGAAATCAGGCAAGCCCCCACCCTGGTAGCATTCAGAAAGAGCTTGAAAACCTGGCTCTTTACTCAAGCCTTTAGATAAAGATTGCTAATCCAGAAGCAATCTGTATCTGTGACCATTCTTGTACCGGTTTGCACCTTTTACCTTTGTCAACTCGATATAGACACAGGGTCTATTCCCATCCCAATTTGCACTTCCAGAATTTCCACACTTTATCAGTCACCTTGTGTTTACAATATTTATATGGTGCACTTTACCCAGTCTACTTTTACAATCTCTCAGTTTTAATCCATGTTTTTATTAGTTCTTGTTTTTTATTGGCTAATGTTTTATTTTTATTTTTTTATTTTTTTATTGTGCAAGTTGTTGTCTATTGCTGTGTTTTATACTGCTACTGTTTTTATTCGGGCTTGGCCCCATGTAAGCCGCCCTGAGTCCCCTTCGGGGAGATAGAGGCGGGGTATAAAAATAAAGTTATTATTATTATTATTATTATTATTATAATATATCTGTGGATCATTCAGGGTGGGAGAAAGAACTCCTGCCTGAGGCAAGTGTGAATGTTGCAATTGGCAAGCTTGATTAGCGTTGAATAACCTTGCAGCTTCAAAGCCAGGCTGCTTTCTTCCTGGGGGAATCCTTTGTTGGGAGGTGTTAAGTGGCCCTGATTATTTCCTGCCTGGAATCCTGGTTTTCGGAGTGTTGTTCTTTATTGACTGTCCTGATTTTAGAGTTTTTTTTAAATACTGGTAGCCAGATTTTGTTCATTTCCATGGTTTCCTGTTGTCTGTTGAAATTGTTCACATGCTTGTGAATTTCAATGGCTTCTCTGTGTAGCTGACATGGTGGTTGTTACGAGTGGTCCAGCATTTCTGTGTTCTCAAATAATATGCTGTGTTCATGGTCAATGCTTGAAAATTGAATTGTGGGGAAGGCTGCAGAGCTGAAATGTTGCAGCCCTTCTGAGTGACAGGTTTCCTGCTGCCGTTTGGACTGCCTCACATGCTGAAGATGGGAAAAGAAACATTATATAGGTCCTTACTTTTTGAGATTAACCTCCAGATGGGTTTTTGTCTTCTTCCTTAGGCGGACCAAACATCTCACTTTGTGCCTTCAAGCCAATTGCTCCTTTGTGTCATTTGCATTTTAAGCTGCCCCATTCTCCTTTAATCTTCCCACATTGCATATGTTTGTATTTCCACGCTGAAGTCCTATATCTGTTTTATTACTTTATTTTCCATGTCAGCAAAGGGATTTTCTTGCAAAAGAGCATTATTACTTCTCCTAGTAGGATTTTTTAAAACTCCAGCCAGTGCACTATAGCTTGGGTCTGAACATTCATGAGCATGTACATCTGCAGTATGTTGGGATGCTTACAAATAAAGATCTCGCCACCTCAGGGCCAACAGGTTAAATTACTTCTGACATTACTTCTGGCATTTTGGATGTAAGTGTGCCCAGCATCTCCTTAAAATAGTGCTGGCATTACTGTGCTGGATGTTTTAAAGCATTTCAAGCATGAGGCTACAGTAAGGGTAGCAACCTAGTGATTCTACAAATATTTTTGAATGTTAAGTTCCAACATTTCTCATTACTGGTTATTCTGCTGAAGTATCATCTCTCTTCCATGTCAAATTTAGGGGGTGTACCTGCCTTCTTATTTCTTAACATAAAAGGAATGGAGGAAGGAGGAAATGTCAAGACTGTGGGTGGATTTTATCTGTTAGGGACTCATGACTCCATACTCCAAGAAGTGGTGATTAAATGATTTTATCCCAGGGACAGCAGGATGAACTAAAAATCTCCTGAAATCTTGGGAGTTAAGGCAAGATCCAGCAAATTAAGGAGGGAAAGTGGACACGAGTTTCTTTCAAGCATGCTGCATATATGCCCCCATTTTAACACGACTTATAATCCTTGCAGGCAAATCTCACTGCAGTAGAGGCAGCTCGGAGACTAGTATATTCTTTTCGGGAAGGGGGATAATCAAAGTGTCTAATTTCTGCAATTTTCCTAAGGATGTCTCCAGGCATTTGTGAAATTATTATAGTTGTTTTACTCACACGTTGCAGTAATAATTCTCTTACACATTGCTTTCCCTTTGTTTATTTCCTTTCATTGTTGGCTTATGGAACATGAAACAGATGTACAGTGTACAACAACACAGGTCACTGGGCACCAGCTCTAAACTGGCTGAAAACAAGAAGCAACATCCCTTCTTCAAAGGGGCAGGTGGGCCTACAGCAACAGTACAGACAATGGTTAGAAAACAGCTTATGGGGATAAGGGAAGAGCAAGACATTCCACTCACAAATAGAGGGAAGTGAAAAAAGCTCTGACTAGACCAAGACTCTTGACTAACCAATGCGTGTCTTTGCAATAATTGTGTTCAGCAGCGGAATTGGACAAAGAACAGCAAGTGTGGGGAAACTGGTTGGAGGTTAAAGCCACTGCTCTTGAATGCAGAGGCTGGGCATTTATTTTTACAGTATCTATATCCACACCATGATGGCACTCCCCAGCTTTTAACTGTATGATAGATTTCAGTGTTTCGCATTGATTATATCTACAAATTCAGGCTTGAGAGAGGCTCCACCAACAAGAAAGCCATCCAGATCAGGTTGAGAAGCCAGTTCTTTGGCGGTGGCACCTGTGACTGACCCTGCAAAAAATAAAATGCAATCACAAAAATGAGATGGAAGAAAAACACAGCAGGTAAATACAAGAAAAAACAAGCTCTTCTATTACAAGGTTATATTCTGCAAGAACACACCAATGCCCTTTAAATCAATGACCTTTTGGAAACTATGGGGTTTACAGTGCAATGCTAGACAAATCTACTCAGAAATAAGTGTCTCCAGCTGATAAATATATAAGATTGTATCTTTACCCATTGTTAATTCAAGATTGATTAAGCCCATGGAATCACCATAATTAAGCGGAACTAGAAAATGTCAATATAGGCCTCAAAATATAAAGCTGACTCAATTAATTGATCTGCAACTATTTTGCAATTAAAGGGAATTTCAAAATAACTCTCCCCTTTTTTTCACGTTTTCCATGCCTCAGGGGTATTTATCTGGCCAGGTTCCATCACCGGGCCCCACCTGAGCATAGCTAAAATACCAGAAACTGGATGTGCACCCAACAGACGAAGGTGAACGTCTTTTGACACATTTGCTTTTTGAATTGGAAAGAGGAGAGTCCATTTACCTCCATAGATGATTCGGGTTGATTGCGAAACAGCATCAGACACATGGCTCTTCAGCCAGCCCCGCAACTTCAAATGAACTTCCTGGGCCTGCAAGAATCCCAAGAGTTATATTACTGCAACCAGTTAAGGATCCTCAGTCCAATATAATGCATATGGTGCATTTCTGAAGTATTTCTCCCCACCTCCAGAATTGGCCTCACACAAGGGAAGTGAGATTTGGAAACATTGTTTCCCTCTACCTGTTGGGGTGTTGCAGTTTTGCCAGTTCCGATGGCCCAAACTGGCTCATAGGCAAGAACTACTTTGCTCCAATCCTTCACATTATCTAGGAAGAAGAGAGGGAGGAGTATTATTTAGGAGTACAGGCTCAATGCTCGTTACAGAGAAAGGTAAGCACAGTTAAATGGAGGATGTGCAGGACAATACTGAGAATCTATTCTACACTAAATAGTGTTTAGGCCAGGAGTCCCCAAACTTTTTAAACAGGGGGCCAGTTCACGATCCTTCAGACCATTGGAGGGCCGGACTATAGTTGGCCACCGAGCAATAATTAATAACAACAACAACAACAACAAAAAGAGTTGGAAGAGACCCCTTGGGCCATTTAGTCCAATCCCCTTCTGCCTTTGTGCACCAAAAGCACAAGCAAAGCACCCCTGACAAATGGCCACCCAGCCATTTTTATTAATTATATTAATAAAATAATAATAATAATAATAATAATAATAATAATAATAATAATAGGGTTGTAAGAGATGAAGAGACCCCTTGGATCATTTAGCCCAACCCCCTTCGGCCCTTGTGCTGTGGGGGCCGGATAAATGGCTTCGATGGGCCGCATCTGGCCCCCGGGCCTTAGTTTGGGGACCCCTGGTTTAGGCCTTTGTCAAAACTTACATTATAAATCCATACAATGGAAGAACATTTATCTATTTTTGAAAAATATATGAATTTGCGAATGGCTCTTCTAACCCTGGAGTTCTTTTTGTCAGTGGATGCAGAAGAATCTGCTTCACTTAAAATAGCTGACCCAAATGTTTATGGTTCCTGAATATGAATGAGTTCACATGGCAATTTGTCTGTAACTACATAATTAGTCCAATATTTCCAAATACAACAACTGAATTGTGTAAGCACCAGTGTCATTTACTTGGCTAAAGTCAGCACATGGTGAAGTTCTTCCTAGAAATTTATGAGTTCTCTTATGTGTTCCTCTTTGCTCTGCAAGATTTTTTAATGGCAATGTGCAGCTGAACAATAAATAACAGCCTTCACTTTAGTATGAAATGTGTAATTAAGAAAACAAACTGTGGCATCTGTCAGAAAGTAACCAGTGCCCTCTTACCAGCAATAGCCTTGGTCTGTTCAAACACCACCTTCTCTGTGATGCCAGCCTCTCGCTCATCCAGTTTCTCCCCAATACAGGCAATGACACCAAGACCCTCAGCCAAGGCGTGGGCCACCTTCTGCCCAATGAGCTGGGAACAGGTCAGAAAGAGAGTTATAACTACTGTGCAAATTCAGTACTTAATCCCTGCAAAAATATCTGTCTTCCGCAGCCAGTAGTGAGAAGAGGGAAATGCTGAAGCAGCAAATCATACAATAATGGAGTTGGATGGCCTACGTGCCATCAGGTCCTACGCTCTGCTCATGTGGGATTTCCAGCTAGATCAACACAATCCACCTACCTCATCTGACTCGCCAAAGATGTGTCTTCTTTCAGAGTGTCCCAAGATCACCCAGGTAGCTCCAATATCCTTTATCATGGCAGGACTAGGGGGGAAATGCAGAGGAAAAGGTCACACAATTTATGTGCTGTCTCAAACCGTCACCAGAAAGTCCACTTGGCCATAAAGTTCCAGCAGACTCACCTGATTTCTCCTGTGAAAGCTCCCTTGGCCACTTTGTAACAGTTCTGTGCAGCCACACCAAATTTGGCATCAAGCTTCTGGCGGGCAAAGTCAAGGTAGATGGTGGGAGCGCCGCAAACAACCTCTGAGGGGAAAAAGAGAAAAGCAAAGCTGGGATGAAGCAGACTCAGTGGATCTGTAAGATGCAGAGCACTTGATGAACAAACCTGGACACCAACCTGGACACAGAATATTATCTGAGAACACAGAAATGCTGGATCACACAAACCACCATGTCAGACTACACAAAGAAGCCACTAAAATCCACAAGCACATGGACAATTTCAACAGAAAGGAAGAAACCATGAAAATGAACAAAATCTGGCTACCAATATTTTAAAAAACTAAATAAATAAATAACAACGCTCTGAAAACAGGGGCATTCCAGACATGAAACAATCAGGACCAGCTAACACCACCCAACACAGGATGCCCCCAGGCAGGAATCAACCAGGCTTTGAAGCTGATAATCAATGATCAATGATAATCAAGGCACTTAATTGCAACATTCACACTTGCCTCCAACAGATAAGAGTTCTTTCTCCCACCCTGGATCTTCCACAGATATATAAATCTCGCTGACCTAGTTTCCAATATACCTCACAATCTCTGAGGATGCCTGCCACAGATGTAGGAGAAACGTCAGGAGAGAATGCTTCTGGAACATGGCCATACAGCCTAGAAAACTCATAGCAACCCTCAGATGAAGATCTTTCCCACCCCAACCTCCATTCTTGACTCATTTGTTGTACATGAGGCTTGTGGCCATATTTCTTGCGTAACCATGATGCTCACAGTATGCAAAGCAAATCCCATCTCTTACATCCATATAGCATGATAGTGAAAAGTACCAATCACCCTGGCACAGTGATATTTACTACAAATATTAAGGCAAGTATAAGGAACAGGTTTTCCCTCCCTTTTGTGAAGCCCACATTCTCTGGTAGCAATTTATTGGAGGCCACAGCCAATGACAGCAGTGAGCAGCACCATCCCTTTTATTCTCAGCCCACGTCTTATCTTTTACTCCCTGCTCAGTATGCTGCCAATACTGTTGGCAGATTTTCCTTGCCAAACTGATTGTTTATACAGCAATTTTGAAATTAGGCCAAGGGTCACTCAGGCTGTCTCCGAGTTAAAAGTCACTACTGTCAGCTAATCGTATTTCGCTAGGTTATTAGAGGGATTAAATGACAAAAGGGACATATTTATGATGTGACCCATTGTGAACATCTTTTGGGTACTGCTAAAAAATTCTCTCAAAAACTAAAATATTGATCAAATTTTGCCTGATGCTCCACTGCTTTTTCATCCTTTGAAGAAAGGATGACATCTCCTGTCAAACTAGTTTCAGTCAGAAAAGTCAGATCTATGCAAATATGAACTGTATATGTTCATACTCACTCCAGTCCAGTTTGAAGAAAAGTACTTACAAAGCCTGCCCAACTAGTAGTAGGTGGTATGACTTCTCTAGTTAAAGATGTCAAACTTAAGCCTCACCTATCTGATAAGCTCATGCCACCTTGCAGTATTTTAATACAGTAGAGTCTCACTTATCCAACACTCGCTTATCCAACGTTCTGGATTATCCAACGCATTTTTGTAGTCAATGTTTTCAATACATCATGATATTTTGGTGATAAATTCGTAAATACAGTAATTACTACATAGCATTACTGCGTATTGAACTACTTTTTCTGCCAAATTTGTTGTCTAACATGATGTTTTGGTGCTTCATTTGTAAAATCATAACCTAATTTGATGTTTAATAGGCTTTTCCTTAATGCCTCCTTATTATCCAACATATTCGCTTATCCAACGTTCAGCCGGCCCATTTACGTTGGATAAGTGAGACTCTACTGTACTACTTTCTCCTTGATTTTTCACTACCTTCCCCTTTCCCAAATTGGCTGCTCCATTATCTCCCCTTCAACACCCATTATTTTTCTAGTGACTGAAGTGACCTCGGAAGTTGAAAGATGGTTGTGACAAAGAAAATCCCAGAAGAATCAGAGACTGGAAGAAACAGACTGTTTTAATTTCCAAAATAGAAAATACATTAACTTCATCTGCGTGCATGTCTTTGAATGACAAGCCGTGAGCAACTATGATTGGTACTTAGTGAGAAATCCTTAATGGCACTGCCTCAGGGCCTGAGATGACCCTGAACTGGCCACCCTGCCTAACTGTGGTTGGGTGAGCAACTCTTGTATCTCAGAGGATCAAGCGAGAGTGTCTCTGCCTGTCCCGGGCTGAGCTTGAGAGATGACAATACTGCATGAGTGGATGTTGGAAAGCAAGAGACGGAAGGGGTTACACCTGAAAACACAATGGCCACCTGGCCCATAAAGGGCTACTTCTCCCACCAGCAAAGCCTCTCATACTCACTGAGAGGTCACAGCTCTCCTTTTCCAATTAATCCTTTCTCTCTAAGAAAAAAGACTAGCACTATTACTAGCATGTTTTAGCATGAGCGTCTGTGGATTATAATCCATTTACTCACAGGAAGGATTGGATTCACTACAGGCCATGCTAAAATCTTAAACCTGCTTTACTCCTTCCTCTAGTCTCCCTTTGGTGTCATCTTAATCCCCCTTCACAACTCCACCCCTTGTCCTAAGTCACTGACCTTGCAGTAGGCCTCATTCACATTGGCCTAATTCAGACAGTCAGGCTGCTGTTTGCATTGGAAAGGACCTCATTTCCCTGCTGTTTGAAGAACTATGCAAGCCGAGACTGTGGCTGAGTAGGCACTACAAATCTAGGTTAGTTTAATAGCATTTGAAATATCATGGATTTCAAAATTAAAGATTGAGTTTGTTTTCCTATATGGTGCACATATCTATTATGTATATTGAGGCAGATCTGTTTGTATTTGCATAACACCCTTTTTGAGAAGGGTATAAAATTAAATATTGGAACACTTCCTAGAGGAATGCTCTGTAGCCATATTACGCTCAACAGGTACGGCAGATAAATCATTTTTGTGGATGGGAATGGAGATCTTGCCTAAAATGAAAGGGCGCAGGCAGACAGGAGCTATGAATTAAATTGACTATAAAATTGCCTTTACCTTTTAAATAGGTTACAGTCCACCCCACCAGGATTAATCATTTTTTAATAAAAGATAATCACTTAAAAAAAAATACATTTCTTCTATTCTAAGATGTCATTGATTGTAAAATGCACACTGATTTCAGTACCACCAACAGAAAAAAACCCTTCATAAACATACACATACCACATCATCATTAATTATGTATGATTTGAAATTCTATTTTTAGAGAGATCTATATGTGGAAAAAGTGTTTTAGAATTGATGAAACACTGTAGGAATGGGATACTACCACTTCTGACTTTGTCACTCCCTCTGCCTGTGGTTTAGGAAATTTTGCACAATCTGTATGATCTCTTAATAGTCCTAAGGGCAGAAAATTGGACTCTGGATCCACTGTGGCCACTCACCCTGAGCTAGATAAAAAGAAACTGATTTTAAATGTCACAAGGCATTTGCTTCCTATGCCACTGATTCAAATGTCTACCAGAATTTTTTTCCCTGCCAGTTCTAGCTTGCATGACCGTTAGATTAATAGGTGTGGCCACACCCTCACCATGCATGGACTCGTTTGCTGCTTAGAATAATATTGGTCATGAAACAGATAGGTATTCCTGCCAGTTAGTGTTACCCGCAGACTGGACAAAAGCCAGCTTGGTTCACTCATGTGCTCTGCTTTACTTATCAGAAGTTGCAGATAATCATTATTACCTGCTAGTGTCAGTATGGTTTTTGTTGTTGTTGTTGTATAGCACAGGTAAAGTTTAAAAGTTTTTGGAAAGATGTAGACATGATTACATCTACTGAACTAGCTGATCACACCGAGCACTGTGAACATCAGAATCGAAATCTATATATATAAAAGAGTGATGGCATCACGGCAGCGGACAAAACAACAAAAGTAAACACCCCACAACCTCGAAAATTGACAGCACAACCCATCATCCATGCCTCTAGGTTGATACAACAAAAAGAAAAGAAAAATAAAGTCCTAATTAGAGGGAGAGCAATAATTGTTTTTATCCAATTGCTGCCAGTTAGAAGGCTAAGCTCCGCTCACTTGGTCTCCTAGCAACCCAGTCAGCCCAGGGGACCCTTTACCTTAACTACCACCAATTCCTCAATACTTTATTTCCCATACCACCATACTTTGCCACAGCAACGCGTGGCCGGGCACAGCTAGTCATCTTATAAAATGCAACATACAAGATCTTTAGAGCTGGTGGGGAAGGGAGAGAACAAAGTGTGGCCTTCTAAATATTGATGAACTGTAGTTTCCATAATCCCTAACCAGAATGGGCAACTATGAGAAATTCTGGGAGTTATAATTCAACACCTATTTGGAGGTCTGCACATTATCCAATCTTGATTTAGTGGAAAAGGCAAATCTTAAATTTAAGTTCTGACTGTAAATATGGAGGTATTCATCCTTGGATTTTCCTGGTACAGGCCTTCAAAGGGCTGAAGGTAGCAGCTTCCTTTCTACCATGACTCAGCCCTTAATGTGAAGCAGATGGTGTGGCTGCAAAATAGGAGAAGAATTCATTTTTCGACTCAAGAACCTTTCTGAGAGTTTCATATGTGCATATGACAGGGCCTCTTTAAGAAATGAGCAGGACCACTACTCCATCCAAACCTCCAGCCTATTAACCAATTCAGATCCATTCAAGATCTTCTATCAGCTCTTACCATGTATTTAGTCACCCAAACAGCTCCTGGCAATTGTGTGGGCAGCTAAAGATATTGTCCTATTGCTCACAACTAGATGGTAGATACAAAACATCCTTGTTTCCCCACTAATCAGAAACAGTACAAGTAGCATTCCAGATAGACATAGCAAGTTCATCGCTGCTTGACAGAGCCTAATAATAATAATAATAATAATCCGAAAATACATCACACAGTCCTAGACACTTGGGAAGTGTTCGACTTGGGATTTTGTGAAACGAAATCCAGCATACCTATCTTGTTTGCTGTGTCATACAATAATAATAATAATAATAACAATAATAATAATACTTTATTTATAGACGGCCCTTTCTCCCTAGGGGGATTCTAAGGGGGAGTTGGCATACAAAAAAGGCGAACATTCAATGCCATAATCAGATTCACACAAATCAAAATAATAACATCAAAAAACTTGTAACTAAAGAGGAAATGGAATTAGGATTAAGATAAAAAAGACAAATACAAAAATGTAAATAAAACATAGTTACATTAGTAAAACATTAATTACACTAAAACAAGTGCCCCAGACAATTAGACAACTGAAATGTATAAAAAATGATTGCCATTCTAATCCTAAAGCAACATTTGCCTGTGTCTCATTTGGGGGAGATCCTGCAAAAATGCTGGAGTGCAATATGGTTAGCAATATGGCCTGTACTGGGCTGGAGAATTTCATGGTTTACAGCTTTGTATGTGGATACTTTAGGTAACCATAACAGAGAGAAACTAAGTGATAACTGGCATGAGGAGCATCAATGAAGAACCTGAAAGCTGTGCTAATGGGGTCAGAATGCAGATATCTGTCAAAGCCACTCCTTAGAATAAGATACCTTTAAAAATGGTTTCATTCAGTACTAAAGCTTTAGAATCATAGAATCATAGAGTTGGTAATGCAATTGCTGACTCCTACTCCCTGCTCTTCTTCAAGCAAGCGGCATAAAAGACAGATAAGGAGAATAGCTGGGCCCATAAAATCACCCCTCTCCATTTGTGCCTGTCTCCTGACCTTTAGCAGGCTGGAAGGATACAGTTTCCAGCTCTAAGTACAGTATTTTTAGGCATCTCCATTGCCACCTATATTTAGGCTCCCCTTTCCTCCAGACCCTTTGACATTTCTTCAGGACAGCCCTGTTTGAGCCCAGCTTGCCCTTTCTGAGGTAACAGCAACATTGTCTGCCAAGTGAACCTCAGGCTCTGGCAGACCTTTCCTCCTTTCCCACTAATGTTCACTCTGGAAGTTATGCAACTGGAGAACGTAGGAGATAGAACCCCTTATTTCTTGGGAAGACGGCAAGAGACCATTCACATATAAGGAAGACGGTTGGGCATACACAACTTCCCCTTCGTTAGAGGTGCTCTTGCTAACAAAATATAAGAGAATACCATTTTGCCTGGCAATCCACAAACTGCAGTATCTCTGCCTGCCCCTGATGTTGGCAAAGAGAAGTGTCCCTAGACACAGAAGTTGGCATTCTGTGGGCAGTGCAACCATTACCAACAGCCTGGCATGTGTTGTTTGACATAATAATAATAATAATAATCTTTTATTTATATCCCACCACCATCTCCCAGAGGGACTTGGGGGGGGGGAGTCACAGAACACTCAAGGTGTGACATGCAAAATACAACAAGTTCAAAACAAAACATAGACAATAAACAGTCAACACATCATAAATTCACAGTAAAGGTAAAAGGTTTCCCCTGACGTTAAGTCCCGTTGTGATCGACTCTGAGGGTTGGTGCTCATCTCCATTTCTAAGCCGAAGAGCCGGCGTTGTCCATAGACATCTCCAGGTCATGTGGCCGGCATGACTGCATGGAGCGCTGTTACCTTCCCGCCGGAGCGGTACCTATTGATCTACTCATATTTGCATGTTTTCGAACTGCTAGGTTGGCAGGAGCTGGGGCTAACAGCGGGCGCTCATTCCGCTCCCAGGATTTGAACCTGGAACCTTTTGGTCTGCAAGTTCAGCAGCTCAGCGCTTTAACACACTGTGCCACCAGGGGCCCCTGGTAAAAACAATAAAATACAGCAATTGCTGTAGAAAAAACAGCAGTATTTGTTCTCACAATTGTAAAGTGCTGATATAGAATCGGAAGATCCTAATATGTATTATTAGAGAGTCTAAACAGGGTTGAAGGCTTGTCGGAAAAGCCAGGTCTTCAATTGTGTGTGGAAGGTTTGGAGGGTGGGGGCTAGCCTGATCTCCCTTGGGAGGGCATTCCAAAGCTGGGGGGCCACCACCGAGAAGGCCCCCTTTCGTCCCCACCAACTGCACTTAAATGGAGGTGGGACTGAGAGGAGGGCCTCTCTGATAGATCTTAAAACCCATGTCGGTTCATAGAAGGAGATGCGGTCTCGAAGACAGGTTGGACCCAAAGCATATAGGGCTTTACCTGCACTTTGAATTGGCTCCAGAAACTCATTGGCAGCCAGTGGAGCATGGTGTGCTCCCTATAACCAGCTCCAATTAATAATCTGGCTGCCAACCCTTGCACTAACTGCAGTTTTCGAGCCGTCTTCAAAGGCAGCCCCATATAGAGTGCATTACAGTAGTCCATTCTAGATACAATTAAGGTGTGATCAAGTTAGGCTTTTTAAGGTACATTTCAATCTTTGGTTTGTTGTGAGTTTTCCGGGCTGTGTCATCATGTTCCAGAAGCATTCTCTCCTGATGTTTTGCCCACAGCTGGTTGTGGCACAGCTGGTTAATAGCCAGCTGCAATAAATCACTACTGACCAAAAGGTCATGTGTTTGAAGCGAGCTCGGGTTGAATTGAGCTCCTGACCATTAATAGCCTAGCTCGCTGTTGACCTAAGCAGCCCGAAAGGCAGTTGCATCTGTCAAGTAGAAAATTTATGTACCGCTTTATGCAGGGAGGCTAATTTAACTAATTTAGAAAACCATAAAATTTCCAGCAGCATGCAGAAAGGAATGAGGAAGTTACCATCAAGGGCAGTTCCCCTTTTGGCAGGAATCGAGCATACCCTTAATGAAGCCGGAAGCTGGAAAATGTTAAATTGCCTCTGTGTCTGTCTATATGTCGTATGTCTCATGGCATTGAATATTTGCCATGTATATGTGCATTGTAATCCGCCCTGAGTCCCCTTTGGGGTGAGAAATACTGTAAATAATAAATAAATAAATAAATCTATGGCAGGCATCCTCAGAGGTTGTGAGGTCTGTTAGGAAGTGGAGTTTTTATATCTGTGAAATGTCCAAGGTGGGAGAAAGAACTCTTGTCTGTTTGAGGCAAATGGGAATATTGCAACTGGCCACCTTGATTAGCATTGAATGGTCTTTCAGCTTCAAAGCTTGGCTGCTTCCTGCTTGGGGAAATTCCAGGCACAATCAAGGCCAGCTAACACCTCCCAACAAAGGCTCATGAAATACAACCAAACTAAATATGAATTGATTTCAATGGACAAGATTAATGTGGGAGGTAGCCCAAAGGTAAGATGAAGAAAATATTCCTGAGCTGGAAAGAAGCATTTTTACCTCACTTCTTTTAAATGCATTCAAGGTAAAATTCCACTATCTCTCCTGTGTCCATATAACAATATCTATATATATAAAAGAGTGATGGCATCACGGCGATTCACAAAACAACAAAAGTACAGGCCCCCCAACCTCAAAATTTGACAACACAACCCATCATCCACGCCTCAAGGTTGATACAACAAAAAGAAAAGAAAAATAAAGTCCTAATTAGAGGGAGAGCAATAATTGTTTTTATCCAATTGCTGCCAGTTTAGAGGGCTAATCTCTGCCCACTTCGTTGCCTAGCAACCAAGGGACAGCCAGGTTTCAGTTAAGGGACAGGCAGATTTAGGCCTCACTTAGACTTCTTCCACAGATTATCTAATTTGCACTGGATTATATGGCAGTGTAGACTCAAGGCCCTTCCACACAGCTATATAACCCATTTATAATCTTATATTATCTGCTTTGAACTGGATTATCTTCAGTCCACACTGCCATATAATCCACTTCAGTGTGCATTTTATAAAGCTGTGAAGAAGGAGCCTCATATAATCCAGTTCTAAGCAGATAATTTAAGATTAGAAATATACAGTAGAGTCTCACTTATCCAACGTAAACAGGCCGGCAGGATAAGCGAATATGTTGGATAATAAGAAGGGATTCAGGAAAAGCCAATTAAACATCAAATTAGGTAATCGTTATACAAATTAAGCACCAAAACATCATATTATACAACAAATTTGACAGAAAAAGTAGTTCCATGCGCAGTAATGCTATGTAGTATTTACAGTAGTATCTCGCTTATCCAACGTTCTGGATTATCCAACGCATTTTTGTAGTCAATGCTTTCAATATATCGTGATATTTTGGTGCTAAATTCATAAATACAGTAATTACTATATAGCATTACTGTGTACTGAACTACTTTTTCTGATAAATTTGTTGTCTAACATGATGTTTTGGTGCTTAATTTGTAAAATCATTAACTTAATTTGATGTTTAATAGGGTTATCCTTAATTCCTCATTATCCAACATATTCGCTTATCCAACGTTCTGCCGGCCCGTTTATGTTGGATAAGTGAGAGACTACTGTACTGTATTTACAAATTTACCACTAAAATATCACAATGAATTTAAAACACTGACTACAAAAACATTGATTATGAAAAGGCAGACTGCGTTGGATAATCCAGAACATTGTATAAGCGAATGTTGGATAAGTGAAATTCTTCTTTAATATGAAATAATTACTGGGATAGAATAATGCAGAACAATATAATCTCTAAAACCAGGACAGTAAATAAACAGGGGAATTCCACACAGGAAACAATCGGGGCCAGCTAACACCTACCAACAAAGTATTCCCATCATCAAAGTCTGGCAAATCCTTTTTTCTCAGGGCCACAGACAGTAGAAGCACATAAAATATCGCAAACAACACCACTCTGAAAACAAGGGAATTCCAGACAGGAAACAATCGGGGCCAGCTAACACCTCCCAACAAAAAATTCACTCAGGGAGGAAACAGCCAGGCTTTAAAGCTGCAAGGCCATTACATCCTAATCATTTTGCCTAATTGCAGCATTCATACTTGCCTCCAACAAACAAACAAAAAACCAATCAGAAATATTGTATATTCACAACCTTTAGGAAATAATATCCCCTGATGGTGCAGCGTGTTAAAGCGCTGAACTGCTGAACTTCTGGACCGAAAGGCCACAGGTTTGAATTGGGGGAGCGGAGAGAGCCCCCACTGTTAGCCCCAGCTTCTGCCAACCCAGAAGTTCGAAAACATGCAAATGTGAGTGCATCAATAGGTACTGCTCCGGCGGGAAGGTAACGCCGCTCCATGTAGTCATCCCACATGACTTTGGAGGAGTCTACGGACAACGCCGGCTCTTCGGCTTAGAAATGGAGATGAGCACCAACCTCCAGAGTCAGACACGACTGGACTTAATGTCTGGGGAAAACCTTGACCCTTGACCTTAACTACCACCAATTCCTCAATACTTTATTTCCCAGACCACCAGACTTCGCCACAGCAACGCGTGGCCGGGCACAGCTAGTAATAATATATAATACTAATATTATGCTGTACTAATGTAATATATTGTATATACATATAATATTGATAATAATATTATAATGTAATACAATATAATAATACACTATTTTAATTATATATTATATATTACATGTAGCATTACTAATAATATTGTGGTATAGTCGTATAGTACAATATAGTAATATATAATGCTTATACTGTGCTATGCTAATAATATTATGTCTTGTATGTATATATAACTTGTAAGCCATCCTGAGTCCCCTTCGGGGTGAGAAGGGCGGGATATAAATGTTGCAAATAATAATGATAAGAAGAAATGCTCACGAAAGGCAGAATGTCTACAATCCACCAGTGAAATGCATGCATGTGAAAAATATAGGCCAAAGTAAACAATCAGTTTCCGGGCCTTTGTAAAGGACACAGCAGTGTATGGTATTGGGTACTGTAGCCTCTACGTGCAGCAGGGCACGCGGCGGGAGGAGGCGTGGCTTCGAGTCAGGGGGCGTGGCTTGGGCCGCTCCCCAGCAACGCTCCCCCTCCCTCCTGGTGCGGACCCCTTCCTTCCCCGGCCGCTCCCCGGCCCCGCCTTACCGACATCCCCGGAGACCTTGGCCCCGTTGAGGGTCTGGATGAGCTCCCCGAGGCTCTTCTTGTCGCCGTTCATCTTCCAGTTTCCGCCCACGAAGAACTTCCTTGGCGCCATGGTGCGGATAGATCGTGAGAGGAAGAAGGCGGCAACAGCGTGAAGAGGAGAAGGCAAGGTCGCGCGGCGCGGCGGTCCTTCTTATAACAACGCCTGGGCGAAGCCACGCCCCCTCGCCCTCGTGACGTCACACAGGCCCCGCCCCCTTGCCCTGTGGAGGCGGCAGAGAGACAGGCGAGGGGCTCTCTAGTTGGAAAATGTTCTGTGTTGTCCAAGGCTTTTTCACTGGGTTGCTGTGAGCTTTCCAAGCTGTATGGCCATGCTCTAGAAGCATTCTCTCCTGACGTTTCGCCTGCATCTATGGCAGGCATACTCAGGGGCTGTGAGGTCTGTTGGAAACCAGGCAAGTGGAATGTGGAATATATCTGGAATGATGTCCAGAGTGGGAGAAAGAACTCTTGTCTGTTTGGAGCAGGTGTGAATGTTGCAATTGGCCACCTTGATTAGCATTGAATTGCCTTTCAGCTTCAAAGCCTGGCTGTTTCCTGCTGGGGGAATCCTTTATTGTGAGGTGTTAGCTGGCCCTGATTGATTCATGTCTGGAATTCCTGTTTTCAGAGTGTTGATCTTTATTTACTGTCCTGATTTTAGAGGCTTTTTATTACTGGTAGCCAGATTTTGTTCATTTCCATAGTTTCCTGCCATCTGTTGAAATTGTCCACATGCTTGTGGATTTCAGTGGCTTCTCCGTGTAGTCTGACATGATGGTTGTTCGAGTGGTCCAGCATTTTTGTGTTCTCAAATAATATACAGTGTGCAAGTCGGTTCATCAAGTGCTCTGCTATGGCTGACTTCTCTGGTTGAGTTAATCTGCAGTGCCTTTCATGTTTCTTGTTTTGTGTTTGGGCAATGCTGTGTTTGGTGTTCCCTATGCAGATTTCTCAGTGGCGTTGCAGGTTAAACCGCTGAGCTGCTGAACTTGCTGACCGAAATGTTGGTGGTTCAAATCTGGGGAGCAGGGTGAGCTCCCGTTGTTAGCCCCAGCTTCTGCCAACCTAGCAGTTAGAAAACATGCAAAATGTGAGTAGATCAATAGCTCCTGCTCTGTCGGGAAGATAACGGTGCTCCATGCAGTCATGCCGGCCACTGACCTTGGAGACGTCTATGGCTTAGAAATGGAGATGGACACCAACCCCCAGAGTTGGACATGACTAGATTTAATGTCAGGGGAAAACTTTTAACTTTACCCCATGTCTGGCCCTGAAACTCCATTCTCCTCCACCACCACCACCAACCAGCACATTTTGACCCTTAAAAGCAGGAAGAGAGCACTTTAGGAGACAGGCTCGGCCTGATGCAATGAGGAAACAAACAGAAAGTGTTGACAAAACAACATATAGTTTTGCTTCTTCTGGAAATAACACAGATCTCTGGAAAGGGCATTTTATGGCACAATATACCAATAAGTGTCCACAGATGAATTGCTACTAAGAAAGAGGAGTTTGCCATCTGTTGGTGTGCTAGCCAGTACACGCAAGGATCATTCATGTTTCGTGTTGCATGTTGGGGTCTAAAATTTAGAGATTCCCTCTTACTACTCCTGTTTTTTTTTCCAACAGGTATTATTTATCCACAACTCTCCATTCGTAAGAAAACTCAACACAGCACTCTTGAATTCCTATTTTTTTGTTTTTGGTAAGACTTCTAAAATTAAACCATTTACAAGCATCTTCTTAACCACACAACTCTGCCAGCTTAAGTCCAGCTTAAGTTACAAGTGCCCATGTTGAGTGAACACAGGCTGCCTTTTTTGTGATTGTTTTACACAGCTGCTATTAGCATTTCTTCTTGCTGCTTACTTTCTAAAGTAAGTAAAACTCCGAGTCCCCCTTCGGGGTGAGAAGGGTGGGATATAAATGTAGTAAATAAACAAATAATAAATAAATGTGGCATAAAACATCCACTGGTATGCATAAAATGGATAAAATAAAACCACTTAGGTCCCTTCTATACTGCCTTATAAAATACAGGTTCCCTGTTTCGACCCTATTTATACGGCAGTGTAAACTCATATACAGTAGAGTCTCACTTATCCAAGCTTCTGGATAATCCAAGTCATTTTTGTAGTCAATGTTTTCAATATATCGTGATACTTTGGTGCTAAATTTGTAAATACAGTAATTACTACATAACATTACTGAGTATTTAACTACTTTTTCTGTCAAATTTGTTGTATAACATGATGTTTTGGTGCTTAATTTGTAAAATCATAACCTAATTTGATGTTTAATAGGCTTTTCCTGAATCCCTCATTATCCAAGATATTCGCTTATCCAAGCTTCTGTCGGCCCGTTTAGCTTGGATAAGTGAGACTCTACTGTAATCCAGTTCAAAGCAGATTTTTATTTATTTATTAAACTTGTATACCGCTATGTGCATTATAGGAGTCTGCGCTGCCATATAATCCAGTTCAAAGCAGATAAGGATTAAAAAACTGGATTATATGGCAGTGCAGATAGGGCCTGTTGTTTTCCTTTTCTTTCAAATATTTTAGTTTGTCTATTTCTATTTTTCTCTCATTAATATATGGCAGTTTAGAAGGGCTTGAGGTCTAGCATGCTCCTTTGGAATGACAGGATAGGAAGAAATACATAGAATCACAGAGTTGGAAGAGGCCACAAGGGTCATCTAGTCCAATCCCCTGCCGTGCAGGAAAACACAATCAAAGCACCCCTGACAGATGGCCACCCAGCCTCTGACTAAAAACCTCCAGAAAAGGCGACTCCACCACATTCCAGGGTAATATATTTCACTGTTCAACAGTTCTTACCATCAGGAAATTCTTCCTGAAGTCAAGGTAGAATCTTCTTTCCTGCTATTTGAATCTGCTGCAAATTGTAGCTCCCATTGCTGGCTATCCTGGCCAGCAGGACTGGGTAAGGAGGTTCAGAGGAAAACTACAAAGTGGATCAGAGGCCAGGCTTTAAGTCACGGCAGAATGTGAAGTGCTACAGTAGCCTGAATTCTTGAATGGAAATTGGGAAGCACTAGCGCAAGCAGCAGTGGATAAAGAGAGCCTGGTTGGTTTCTTCCATAGCCACAATAGAGTTCATTTCCATTTTGTTTTCATTACCTTTGGTCTCAGTCCCAAGTCTAAGGCCTGTTCACAGTTCAAGGACTCTCCTTAGTGTCCACTGATAACATAAAGCCGAAGAAGGCTGGAAGTAATGAAGACAGATGAATGCTGGAGGGGGTATATATTTTATTTGTGTTTTCTGTGTGTTTTGGCATTTACGGGGCACATGAAGAACAGTTGGTATTTTATGGACCAGGTTCTTTCCTGCACAATCTCTGAAGAGGGTGAGGGGGGGAGCCTGTCCTAGATGTAAAGTGGCACAAAGCCAGATGTTCCCTTCCGCCCTCACCCCTTTCCAAACTGTCCAGAAGTATTACATAGATACATCAGGAAGAGAGAGTGTGCATGGATGCTCCTGGGGTGACAGATTCCGTGAGAGACTTTTTTCTTCTTGCTTGCTTTAACACAGAGATTCAGATCAACACACACACGCACTCACCCACCCCCACCATCAGTGTCCGCAGGAGCACCAGACCACAGCTGACATATGGAGGAATCTCATATCTAGGGCTGCAGCAGTGGTACACAGACACGTAAGGGCTGAGAGTTGGCCCTGCTCTTTGCATTCATCACTGCCACCCTCCCTCCTCCTGCCAACAGAGCTGGATCCGGCTCCATCGCAGAGGGCAAAGATCCTAACTGATGGTCCTCTGGTAAAAGTAGATGTAACCAAGATCCTTTGGAGGCTTCTCGGAGGCGCAGACTTTCTGGTCATTATAGATCACCCACCTGGAAGCCAGAAAAGTTTGGAAAACAAAGAGAGAAAACACAAAGATAAGGAAAACTCAGTGGTAGAAATAGAGATTGTGGGCAGTTATGAATGCCGCAGTTCACAAGAAAGACCTTCCCCCTCCCCATAATTATCACCTCTTGGAAAACAAACTCAAATCTTGAGTTTGTTTAAGAAGTAAGCTTCTATTCCTTAGGATTACAAGTATGCTTTGAAGTGAACGAAAACACTGGCCAACACATTTTGGTGCCTCAAATGTTAGCCCTGTTTTGGGGTATATTGACCTGCTAATTCCAAAAATGGCACCAGTTTACCTCTTTCAGCTCTTGTTTTTGAGATACAGAACATATGGCATCTATAGAATATATGGCTGGATGGCCATTTCCCAGGCGTGCTTTGATTTGTGGTTTTCCTGCAAGGCAGTGGGTTGGATTAGATGGCCTATGTCAGGGGTCCCCAAACTAAGGCCCGGGGGCCGGATGCGGCCCATCGAAGCCATCTATCCGGCCCCCACAGCACAAGGGCAGAAGGGGGTTAGGCTAAATGACTCAAGGGGTCTCTTCTTCTCTTACAACCCTTATTATTATTATTATTATTATTATTATTATTATTATTATTATTATTATTATTAACATTGAGGCTGGGTGGCCATCTGTCGGGTGCTTTGCTTGTGCTTTTGGTGCACAAAAGCAGAAGGGAGTTGGACTCAATGGCCCAAGGGGTCTCTTCCAACCCTCATTATTATTATTATTATTATTATTATTATTATTATTATTATTATTAACATTGAGGCTGGGTGGCCATCTGTCAGGCGTGCTTTGCTTGTGCTTTCGGTGAACAAAGACAGAAGGGGAATGGACTCAATGGCCCAAAGGGTCTCTTTCAACTCTCTTTTTTGTTGTTGTTGTTGTTGTTGTTGTTATTATTATTGCTCGGTGGCCAACTATAGTCCGGCCCTCCAACGGTCCGAAGGATCGTGAACTGGCCCCCTGTTTAAAAAGTTTGGGGACCCCTGGCCTATGTGGTCTCTTCCAACTCTAATATTCTATGATTCTACTAGTCACATCTACTTGCCCATAGAAAATCATGATAACCATATCTAAGAAACTAGAGCTGATGTGCACTGTCCAATACAATTATCTGAATCAGCTCAACAAATAACCCCAGGAACAGGCCAAAAATCCAAGAAACCAAGAAAAAAAATGTTTTCGTTGAGCCGAAGCCCAAGAAGCTGGAGATTTCCTTGCCACCCCCTCTCACAAGCAAAAATGGAATTGGGTTGTTGTAAGTATCCAGGCAATATGGCCATGTTCCAAAAGCATTCTCGCCTGATGTTTCACCCACATCTACAGCAGGCATCCTCAGAGGTTGTGAAGTTTGTTAGAAATGAGGCAAGTGGGATTTATATATCTGTGGAATGTCCAGGATGGGAGAAAGAACTCCTGTCTGTTCGAGGCAAGTTGATCACCTTGATTAGCATTGAATAGCCTGGGCCGGGCTGTGGTGCAGCTGGTTAGTAACCATTGCAATAAATCACTCCTGACCGAGAGGTCATGGGATCAAAGCCCGGGTCGGATTGAGCTCCTGACCATTAATAGCCTAGCTTGCTGTTGACCTAAGCAGCTCGAAAGACAGTTGCATCTGTTCAGTAGAAAATTTAGGTACCGCTTCATGAGGGGAGGCTAATTTAACTAATTTACGACACCATAAAACTGCCAGCAGCATGCAGAAAGGAATGAGGAAGGATTACTGCCATCAAGTACTCTGTGTCACAAGTGGACAGTGAAGTGGCAGCTCCCCCTGTGGCTGGAATCGAGCATACCCTCATGAAGCCAGAAGCTGGAAAATGTTAAATTGCCTCTGTGTCTGTCTATATGTCGTATGTCTAATGACATTAAATGTTTGCCATGTATATGTGCATTGTAATCCGCCCTGAGTCCCATTTGGAGTGAGAAGGGCAGAATATAAATGCTGTAAATAAATAAAATAATAAATAGCCTTGCAGCTTCAAAGCTTGGCTGCTTCCTGCCTGGGGGAATCCTTTGTTGAGAGGGGTTAGCTGGCCCTGATTGTTTCTTGCCTGGAATTCCTGTCTTCTGAATGTTGTTCTTTATTTACTCTCCTGATTTTAGAGTTTTTTAAAATTGTCCACATAATTGTGGATTTCAATGGCTTCTCTGTGTAGTCTGACATGGTAGTTGTTAGAATGGTCCAGCATTTCTGTGTTCTCAAATAATATGCTCACAACCTCTGAGGATCCCTGCCATAGATGTGGGTGAAACATGGCCATACAGCCCAGAAAACTCACAGCAGCCCAGTGATTCCAGCCATAAAAGCCTTCAACAACACAAAAATGGAATTATTAAAAGAATAAAACCATAAGCAAAGGAGGTTGGCATAATCAGTTGTAAGGACTCTGAATTACTTTGGTTTAGGTGTTTGTTTTCAAAATAATTGAATAGACACATTGCCATGTTTATTGGCAGTCCCAGGGCCAGTTTTTCCCCTTTTTGATGGCAGTTGAAGGAAATGTACATAGAAGTACTACTACTTTGCTTTCAGGGTTCAACACTGTTCTAGTCAATTAATCCCAACTGTTGCTCAGTTATCTCCCCTCCAGTATCCTGTACTGCCCCCATTTTCTCCTTACCTACTATCCTTCTTGATATGACAAACGTAATGGCCGCACATAGTGGATGTACCCATGTGGCTGATGAAGGCAAAGAGTTGGTATTCTGAAAGAATAAAAGAACCACTTTATTCTTCTGCCCTTGGAAGCATACAGGACACATTGAGCGCTATAGTTTTCCAAAAGGAAAAACCATCAGAAGCACTAGCATTTCTGATAGTGTATCAGGCAATGTGAACTGTAATGAAGAACAGATCTGGGGTCAGTGCAGAGGTACAAAACCAGATCCTCCTGCCATACTCACTTCCAGGTCCGTCACGCACTTTTGGCCCTACAGGGACAGATTCAGGGATTGATTCTGCTGCTGAACGTCCCTCAGAGATATCCATGGCAGCTTCTGCATCCAGATCATCAATGTGGCTGAAGATCCAGTCCACAGCTCGCTCAAGACTGTTGTTCTAGAGAGGAGAGACAGTCAAGCTAGGAACTCTACATCTGTTTTTCCAAGCCACGGTAATAAAAAGCTTAAAATTTTCATCCTTGACTCACTGTCGCTCTTAGTGCTTTCATAGCCTGATCCCGGGAGAAGCCCATGGAGACGATGGTTGCTACACTATCTTCGGATGGGGGATCTGGACAGGTGATAGTGGAACCTGGTCCACTGGATCCCGGAAGAACCAGAGGATTTGCAAAATCTAAGAAAGAGAGAGAAAAAGTCTTTAAAAGGCTTGATCCATGAATACAGTTGCATCTTTTGCCTTCAGGGTGCTACTATCTTGGCCTAAGCCCAACAGAAGGTACTCCGTGAGGTCCGGTGTCTCCACATCATTGACGTACCTGGATCATCCATGTGTGACATGACCCAGTTCATTGCCGCCTCAGCCCCACTGTTCCCAGTGTAATACACGGCTTTGCGGCAAGCATCCATTGGAAAGCCCATCTCCACTAGTTGGGTAATCACAGACTCATCCAGCATGGGGGCTGTAGAGGGAAGGAAAGGGGTTAGATGTCCTCAGAAAATAGCATTTCTCACCAATGAACAGCATGGCCATGGCTATCTGTCCCACTCAACTCCCCCTTTTGCCGTTTTTCTTCCATCTCCCTTATTATGCCTGTGTTTGTGGATCTCAAAGCATGGGACTGTCATCTCTGGAGATGTGTAGCATCTATTTACATTTCTTAAGACAAACAAAGGCACACAGTTCAACTCAATTTCTCAACTATTCCTGTATAAAACCCAGGCAGTAATAAAGTTGGATAATGCATGTTGCATCTGGTCCGCCCACCTGATACTATCACAATATGATTCCTATTTTTGTCATCTTCCTAAAAAAGAAAGTGTAATCTCAATATCCTAAACTTAAAAACAGAACAGGATGGGAGTAATATACACCTTGAAGATTTTGTCTTCTTCCCTCTAAAGTCCTTTGAACTTGCATAATTTGATTCCATGAAACACCCACAAAGATGACAGCTGCTGCATTACACACAGGTCATTGTAGGACTTGTCCCACTGCATCTTAATGAACAAAAGCCTGGGAAGGCTGTCAGACTCCTGGAGAATTATATCACAAAGCTAGCTAGCAGGCTGGTGACATGTTGTGAAGAAAGAAGCTGGGGCAAGCCTGGTCAGGCCAGCCAATTGCAGCTTCAGAGAATGCTGTGAAGGGCAGTCTATCCTATGGGAGTGTGGAGGATACAAAGTAGAGGTTTGTCTGCTAAAGTGAGAGACAGATGTCAGATGGGAAAAAGATGTAGGACAGTCAGAGACAGGTTGGAGATCTGAAGTATTTTGCGAACTATGAACATGGAAAAAATTCCAGAGTTGGAAGAGAACATAAGGGCCATACAGTCCAACCCCATTCTACTATGCAAAAACACACAAAGTATCTCTGATAGATGGCCTTCGTTGCTCTGCTTCAATACTTCCAGAGAAGAAAACATATGGCATCCCTCTTGTAGTGCAATCTAATGCATCAATCACACCAAACAATTGTCAAACTGCACTCCAGCAGCTTGATCTGAGAATGCATGTGTCTGGGAGCTGCACATGCAGAGAATCATAGATCTGGAAGAGACCACATGGGCCATCCAGTCAACCCCCTGCTATACAATCAAGGCACTCCTGATAGATGGCCATCCAGTCTCTGTTTAAAAAATCTCCAAAGGAGGAGACTCCACCACACTCTGAGGCAGCATATTCCACTGCCAGATAGCTCTTATCGTAAGGAAGTTTTTCCTAATGTTTAGATCAGTGGTTCCCTACCTTTGAGCCTCCAGGTGTTTTGGACTTTGAAATCCCAGTCATCTTACCAGCTGTTAGGAATTATGGGAGCTAAAGTCCAAAACACTTGGAGGCCCAAAGGTTGGGAACCACTGATTTAGATGGAATCCAGGAACTTCTTGTTTAATTCATTTTTATATAAGAAATCTTTATTTCTTTATCTTCCACAACTGAGCATGGCCATTCCATTGAAAAATTAATAAGGCCATGCATACTACAGCCAGTCCACCCATCAACGGTGCCATTTGACCATAAAAGGGATTGCTTTGAAGCCTGAGTACTAAGATCCAGGAACTGGTCCTGAGGTTAAAGGGCAAGGGGATTAATGGAAGTCCAAGGGTTGGTTTTGCAGGGCCAACCCAGAAGGTGCTTCCGTCACACATATTATACAGTCCTGCTCTAAAATGTCATGTATCTAGATCAGGATTGCCCAAAATGTGGACTTTTCAGTTACCCTGTGGCCCTAACAGTTACTTTTGTGGGCCCACTCTCCTTTATAATGGTTTTGTTGGGTTTCATCCCTGGGCCGCACCAGTTTTGTGTGTCATCAGTTTTCAGTCTTCAATGAGTAGCTAGGCTGGAGACAGGGCTAAGCTGAGGGATTCTTTCCTTCAGATTCCTATGCATATTTTCCTAAAGAGCTTTGCCTTTGTTCTTTACTGCTAGCTACCGTCTCCTTCCCTTTGATGATTTAGTAATGGAATTTCTGTGAGGGGAACTTTCTCTTCTGTTTAAACTGCCCTGGGTTGACTATTTTGAGGCTTCTCTTCTGCCTTTTCTTCCTTCCAGTAAGGATGTATTTTGCCTCTCTCTAGATAAAATGTAACTGCATGGATATTTTTACTCTTTACCTCCTTCAGAAGATGAGACTTAGTAAGTTAATTAGATCCAAGAACTTTTCTATCAAGAATGTATTTCTTTTACTTCAATAAATATTTTTGAACTAAAGTTCTGACTCTGCAATCCTGAAGTATCCTAAGGAATAGGAACTTATCCTTTCGCATCACAAGTAAGTTTCTGCTGGTTAAGGAGTTTACTCCTAGTACTCTGCTATATTTTGGTGGAATTGCCCCAACTGAGGGTTATTTGAGCCTAACAGCCCATATTCCCTAAGAGGTTTTCTAACTTTTCTATCATAGGTTTGAGCTGGTCTTTCGTTACATAGTATGAGCTGTTTAATCCATACTTTGTTTTTGATCTGCTTGTCTCTCATGCTGGGAGAAGAGCATGACATTAATAAATTAAGTAAATTTAGAACCATGCCCTCCAAAGCATGTCAGCCAATTCACACCCAAAACCTTTTCATTTCTTGATTTAAAAAGCTCACTAAGGTGATATTGATGAAAAGATAAAAAAGATCAAGAAGTGCCAGGGTAACATAGTGGTTTGGACTAGGATTCTGATATCTCTGTGTCAGCATTGAAATCTTGATTCAGTTATGGACACCCACTGGGTTATTTTGAGAAAAACACTCTCCACTAGCCACAGAGAATGGCAATGGCAAATGTCCTCTCAATTAATCTTGCAAAGGTTTGCTTTAAGTTCATGTATGGCCTTCAGTTCAGAAACAACTTGAAGGCACACAATATGACTAAGGGAAACATGAAGTTTCTGACTGATTGGCAGTGTGGTTTACATTGTTCCAGGAAGTGAAATAATTTCTAGCAACTCTTGTTGGGAGTGGATCCCCCAGTGGTGCAATGGGTTAAACCCTTGTGCCAACAGCACTGTTGACCAAAAGGTTGGTGGTTCGAATCCGAGGAGCAGGGTGAGGTCCTGTCTCTCAGATCTAGCTCCCTATGTGGGGACATGAGAGACGCCTAGCATAGGATGATAAAATATTAAACATCTTGGTGTCCCCTGGGCAATGTCCTTGCAGACGGCCAATTCTTTCACACCAGAGGCGACTTGGAAGTTTCTCAAGTCACTCCTGACACACACAAAAAAAACCCTAAAACTTTTGTTGGAGTGTTACTCTCCACTACTTTCATAAGGTACCAAGGATAGGAAATCTCTTGTAACCTGTTGGGTCCTACCCTTAGAAGGCGGTCCCCCCTCAATTTTGCTCACAAAGTTGTATTCCTTTCTCTTTCTGCCTCTTTCTTTAGACACCATTACATAAAAATCCTAGATCCCTGTAGAAATGTTCTCTGCTGTGCCTCTTTGGTATGGTGAATTTTAGTTTTGAGAAGCCCTTCATTGTTGCCAGGGGAGGTTTTCAGTCAGCCTACCAGATGGGGGACATAAATATCCAATACACTTTTCTGGGAGGAAGAGAAATTAAATGGATCAGAGCTACTTCCTGCTTCAGAAATTAACTCCCAGGAGTGTGTGAGCATGTGTTTACATGAGTTTATGTATGCTATTGGAGCAGCCATCTCACAGACCATAGAGAGTCATAGAATCACAGAGTTGGAAGAGACTACACAGGTCATTCGGTCCAACCCCCCTGCCATGCAGGAAAAGAACAATCAAAACATCCTGACAGATGGCCATCCAGCCTCTGTTTAAAAGCTTCCAAGAAAGGAGCTTCCACCACACTCCAAGGCAGAGAATTCCACTGCTGAACAGAAATTATAGTCAGGAATTCCTTCCTAATGTTCAGGTGGAATCTCCTTTCATGTCCTAGTCTCCAGGGTAGCAGAAAACAACCCTGCTCCCTCTTCCTTATGACGTGGCTATCAGTCTCCTCTCAACCTTCTTTTCTGCAGGCTAAATATATCCAGCTCTTTAAGACACTTCTCATAGGAATTCATGGTCTCCAGATTTTTGATCATTTTAGTTGTCCTCCTCATGACACTTTCCAATTTGTCAATCTCTCTTTCGAATTGTGATGCCCAGAACTTGACACAGTATTCCAGGTGAGGTTTAACCAAAGCGGAATACAGTGGGACTATGATTTCCCTTGATCTAGACACTTCTTTTGATGCAACCCAAAATCAAGCTAGCTAGCATTGCCCTCCAATGTGTAATGGGAAGATGCTGCTAACTGAGAGAGAAATAAGGTTGAACACTGAGGAAGCCATCCTCTGCATGGCTATCAGCCTCCTCCCAGTAGACTCAAATCAAGGAAAAGCTTCGTAAGAACCACCACTCCTCTTAATTTTCCACCAGCAACAGCAGGAGTATCCCTCTGGGCAGCTAAACCAGGAAATTCCAAATGGATGCCCCCCCCCCCCACACACACACACACACGAGGGTCTGCTTCTAGGGGCAAACCAAGAATGGGCAACTTGGAAGCCCCTGAACAGACTCAGAAGTGTAGTCGGCAGATCAAAAGACAACCTTGCAAAATGGCACGACCTAGAAGAATCCTCCACCTTGTGCAATTGTGGAGCAGAACAAACAACTCATCATCTGTATGCTTGCCCACAATGCCCTGCCTCATGCACAGAGGAGGAACGGTTTAAAGCTATAGACAATGCAGTCACTGTTGCCCATTTTTGATAAAAAAATTATTTAACCACTTGTTTTCCCTCTATTTTTACCAGTTCTATTCTTATTTATGCAATGGTTTTGACACAAAATTAAAATAAGCCCAAAAACCCATTGACTTTTTTAGATGCTGCATCACATTGTTTGCTCAGGTTCAACTTGACTCTTGAGACTAAGACTCTTGAGATCTTTTTCACATTGATTGTTGATGAGGCAAGTGTCACCCATCTGGTATCAATCTTTTTTTTTGCCAGAGTGTAGTATTCTACAATTCTCAGTTGAAATTTATTTTGTTAGTTTTGACCCAGGTCTCTAGTCTGTTGAGGTCATTTACAATTCAGATCCAGTCTTCTTGAGTATTAGCTATCCTTCCCAATTTGGGGTCATCTGCTGGCCTTATGGTGGCTCCAGCCACTGTTGGTCTTTGCCTATTTGCCCTGAACCAATTTGGCCCTTCTATCCCCACCCAAACAAAAACAAAAACAAACCACCATGTCTATTTTAGCATTTAAGAAATGTCTTGAAGAACTTCCAAGGAACCACAAGTATTGTGAGAGGCCACCAATCAGGAACACAAACTTTGACAGAAAGCATAACCCTCCTGATTAATAGTTCTGGTGAGAACAGCCTGAGATAAGAGGGAAAAAGTAAGGCATGTAATTAAGCAACAATTCAGTGGTAAGGAAGGCCACTGACCAAGGAGGAGGGAAGACACTAACACAGGTAACAGGACACAAGGAAAGAGAGAGAGAAAGGTGGAACTGAGAGATTAAGGCTCCAGGAAGAGAGGAGAAGAATCACTAACATGTTGGAGAGGAGAAGTGAGGGGAGCAGAAGGAGTCGTCGTCCTCGTTGCCATAGAAACCCAGGCTACCTTTGGGTTCATCTGGGGTCACTAGCGGGGGCGCGATATCTGGCATCTCCTCTTCGTCGGCCTGTAGTCCTGTCCCCTGAAGTGCAGAGATGTCCAACTCGTCCGGCATTTCAATGGAGACATCTAATAAGATGATACAAACAAGGCCAATGGGAACATATCCAGAACAGCAGAACTGATGGCTGCCAAATATTGTGCTCTCTTACTCTCCTTCTTACCTAGCTTTTTAGGTACCCAGTCTAGGCCAAAAGTGAATTTCTTGATCTGGATCACTAGATAATCTGGAAAGGAGGCAAACCGGGTTGTCCTGAAATAGACAGGAGAAAAAACAAAAGAGATTCAGTATGGGACTGGAAGTTTCAAGCCTAGTTTCTAACTTTTTCCATACTTCTCTACTTTCCACATGCTGTGATCTATAGGATAAATATATTTGCCAAACCTATAGGTTACTGCAATAAGACCCCTTTTATCTAAAAAGTACCATGGAACAATAGCAACATTAATGAAACTCATATCTAACAAATACAAATGTGATTTTTGGGACCAAAAGGAGTTACACAACAGATCACTCTGTCCTGAACAAGGTTCACAGCCTGGGGGTACTTCGGAAAATATCCCTGTTGCGTGGATGCTAAAATAGTGGACACAACCACATCATTTGTGTTTCTTGTAAACAAGTCTTTAGTTGGGTTTCTGTGATGATGCCTGCCATAGATTTGGGCGAAATGTCAGGAGAGAATGCTTTTGGAACATGGCCATACAGCCTGGAAAACTCACAGCAACCCAGTGATTCCAGCCATGAAAGCCTTTGACATGTCTTTAGTTTTTCACAGAAACATGACTGCTACTTTTAAGCCAACTCTCCTTGAAGTATTTCAGGTTTACTGTACCAATGGCAGAACAGGTAAGGTTTTCACAGCTCCTTGGAACTGACTTTACTCTGGTCTATTATGAATTCCTGAAAGAAAGTTATCCCTAGAAGCACATGGCCAATACCAATGCCACCAGCCATGTCTGTCTAGAGCAGAGCTTTCCAAACAGTGTGTTACAACACATTAGGCTGAAATAAGTAATGCCACTGAGATGTGGAAGCTTAAAAATGCTTGATTACAAAATTTGAGTGTCTGTATTCAATCTTCCACCAAAAATTCAAAAGCTGTGTTCACCCCATCAATCTCATACATCTCATTAAAATGGTAAAAAGTTATTTCATTACATATATTTTTAATTCTTGAATTTACATATTATTCTTAAGTAACAAAAATCTTAGAAATGAATGTTATTTACTGTATCTTACAAATCATATATTTTAAAAATATAAATCAAAAGTTTTATGAGATATGTTGCATCCCCATACATTTTGTTATTACAATGTGTGTACGTGTTTGTATCTCTTATCAGGGGTTGTCTTAACCTGTTTTATTAGTAAAAAATGAATGACTGTGTCACAACATGATGCGTGTCTAAAATGTGTGCCACCAACATGAAAAGTTTGGAAAGCTCCTATAGCTTTAAGAAAAGTGAAAACCATGTCAGGTCACCTGGGTGTTTCTCTACCATAGTGGCCTGCTGATGAAGCTTTGTGCTGAGATCTACCCAACTAGAACTGTACTGCCATGTCTGGTGTTTTCCTCTAAACCGTATGTTTTTAAGCGACTAAAGAAATTGCATAGAAAACAGAAGCTTTTATCCTATCTATCTGGAAATATAAAACAATCTGATCTTTACAGAAGAGCAAAGGAATGGCATACCACTGACAGGACAAGCATGCAATGCTCAAAGCAATAATAAAAGTAACAACTGGATGGCAATATAATAAAAATAAAAACAGAATTCATCATGAGAGAAGTTTTCATATAGTTGAAGACAAACTTAGCTCATCTTCCCTGCCTGCTTTGTTGCTGACTCATAGCCAACTGCATTTTGTGGTTACCCACTCACTTGAGTGCCACAGACTTGGCCTGCAAGGCTGTGCTCCAGAAGTCATCTACTTGTTCTGGAGCTCCATAGGCCTCAAGACAGGAGCTGAAAGGCACCTTGGCACGGACCAACTCAGGCAAGGGCTGCTTCTCCTCCTCTGCCTGCCTTTTCTTTTCTTCATATTCCAGCAACTCATCTAGGAGTGGGGAAAGGGTACAAAAAGGAACAGGTTGATAGATAACAATTTCTAAAGAGGCAAATGTGGTCCTAGGACAAAAACACAGCAGACAGAATTTCCACTATAGCACTGGATACAGATAGCTCAGGCATGGGCAAAGGAGAGCCGAAGTTTGCCCATGCCAGTTATAGCTGAATGATATACCTGCTTAGTCAATACATAGCTAAAGGTTTACAGAGAAGCCAGAAGTACCCTTGTATTGCATAATTATAGTGCTATATTCCACTCTAACTGCCCTGGCAACATCTTATGGAATATAGGGGTTTATGCTTTATGTTTAATGGTTTTAATGATTTTAATTTACAGTTATGTTATTGTTTGATATTATGATTTTGTTTTCACGTGTATGTTTGACATTGAATTTTGCCATGAATATGTTGTAAACCACTTTGAGTCCTCCAAGGATCGAGAAAAGCAGTATATAAAAACAGTTAATAAATAAATAAATAAATAAAAACATTTTCATTGAGGGCCGCATCAGCCTTCTGGTTGCCTGCAAAGAGCCACTGGATCCACAAATGGAGAATCCATGGATAGAGAGAGCCAATTATATTTTTTTACACGGTGATCAGTGCTCTTTAGTTTTTACCCAGATGACAACTCCCATCACTTTTGATTATCTGCCATGCAGACTGGGGACAATGGTAATTGTACCTCAACAGTACTTGTAGCTCTAAGGTTAGGAAAAGGTTAAATGATATTTTAATGTTAGCCAACATATCCACCAGCCTTGTATGTAAATTCAAATCCAATAGACTGCAGCCTTCCGATTTTACCGTATCACAACTCCCATCAGCTGTAGTCATGACGTCTAATGATGAGGAATACAGCATCTGGAGGTCCACATAGTGACATGGAAGACTGGATTTGGCCCATGATCGTTTTGTTTGACACATGTGCAGAGGAAGCTCTCTCTGGTTGAGGATTCTGAATACCTCTCCCTAAAAGTTTCCATAGAAACGCTTAAGTGCAATGTCTAAATGTTTTTATATCCATGTTTGATGTTTTGGTATAGTTTTTAATGGTTTTAATTCATTGTTTTAGAAATATTATGTATTGCTTTTATTATGTATGTGCAGCATTGAATTTCTGCCATTTATTATGTTGTACGCTGCTTTGAGTCCCTTCAAAGCGGTATAGAAATATAATAAATAAATAAATGAACAGAACCATAGAAGTTAAAGTGGAATGTAGCACTAGGAAAGTGTAGTGTAAAAATGTCCAAATGAATGAATTCTTAGCTCAGCCAAGACTTTGGTGTGAAGAAAGCAAACAAGTTATCTGTCACCATTTTCCTGTGATTGCGAAGGTCCTTTGTTCTGTATGAAAAAGAGGATGGCTGTTTTTGCATATCCCACTCTCTCCAAGACCCACATTCTGGCTTTAACACCCAACTAAAGAAACTTTTTTGGAAAAGTACTATTTACTACCATGAGGACTGCCCACCTTTGTTCAATGCTGCTTCCATGGGCACTGGCAGCTGCATGATATAATCGACACGTTGAGTGTATTTCACCTTCTCAGTAGCTAAGCACTTGAGCTTCTCCTCAACTAAGAAACGGAAGACCTCATTTGGATTTTCAGAGCTACGGCAATTCCTCTGGGGAAGGGAAGTAGTTATAATAAAACAAGAAAGATTCAAGTCAACAGAAGCACTAGGATGACATATCAAGAGGAAATACTTTATGAATAAGGTAATTTCTCAACTAAAGCCATTTCTGTCAAATAAAACCGACAGTTTTCAAATTTCTATTCCCAGAAAAACTTTCTATATTCATTTTAACTGCTAAATAACATACATGCAATTCAGAAGATTCTGGAGGGTCATTGTCAATGGTTTTAAGAAGAAATCCACTTATTCTAAGGTGTCTATCAATCTAGTTACAACCCACAACCCTCTGCAATATGGGTTGCTTTCAGGTCTCCCACTATCAAAAAATATTTCTTTCCCACAAAGAAGGCCCTCTGGCAAATGAACTCTTCTCACACACTTCCAGCAATGCTGCCAACAGCTTTCTCTTTACTGAAACAACTTTTTGTGTGGTGTTCTCTACATTGTTTGTCTTCCATATGATTTCTAGTCCAAACACATTCCTAATAAGTCCATCTGAAAGGCAGCACAAAACAAACAAAAACCTTGATTTCTCAGGCCCAGAAGTTGTTACCTCCACCATGTTTATAAAGTGCAGGAAAAACTCCTGAGCATCTTGCTGTCGATTGGTAGAAAATTCCGGATGCCCTTTACCAACAAGAGATTTAAACATGCGTGGTGCAATGCCATCTTGAATGTCCTGCAAGGAAAAAAAATTAAATGAGAATATTTTTCAAACTGAATACCCCTGCGAAACTACTAATTAGCAGTTAGCACTTCCTTGTAACTTTCTAATGGACCTCTCGCCCTTACCTTCTGCTCAGGCTGCTGTTCTCCTTCTGCAGAAGAAGGTTTTGAATATTCTCCAGATAGTAGCCCATGGCCCAACTTGGCTCTGCAAAAGCAAAGCAAATTGAAACAATCCTGAGATTAAGTAAATAAACAAAATTACGATAAAGCCTTTCTAATCTACCTGAGTAAAGGTTCGGTGTTTGATTCCAAGAATTTGAAAATATCTCCTGTGTCTATCTTCCAAGGCTGAGAAGAAACGTGTACCTCACTACCAGTACTCTTTCTACTTGTTATGCAGTCAAAGTGATCTGTTTTATAATGTCTGGAGAGCCACACATTCTCAGTCTTCACGCATGGGGGATTTTAAGTAATTCTGCCAGGAGTATGGTATAGAATCTTCCAAGAACAATCTCTAGCTTATGGCATCAAGCACTTACTTGGGCTGTGTTTAATGTGTTGTTGAAGGCTTTCATGGTTGGAATCTCAGGGTTGTTGTGTGTTTTCCGGGCTGTATGGCCATGTTCCAGAAGTATTCTCTCCTGACGTTTCACCCACATCTATGGCAAGCATCCTCAGAGGTTTTGAGGTATACCTTTGAGGATGTCTGCCATAGATGTGGCCGAAACGTCAGGAGAGAATACTTCTGAAACATGGCCATACAGCCCGGAAACACACAACTTTGGGCCGTGTTTGTTTCCCTCCCCATTCTGAGGATCCAGCTTATTCTAAGTTTTCAATAGTTACATTCCTAAATCTTTTTGACTCTACAGAAAACTTGAAACCGTGATTCAGCATGTATAGCCTTCTCATTAATGAACTATGAGAAAGGGATTTGCACAGAATACAAAGAGGAGCCCCACAGTACTTGGAGTGAATAAGGAAAAGGAATAAGAAAAAAGTAAAATAGTAGTAGTAAAATACCATATATATGTCAATACATTTTAAGACATGGCAAAAAGATTATAATGGTTTCAAGAAGAAAGATGCATTTATTGGTCATTGTTAATTCTGGTAGAATTTTTTTTAGAAGTGCTGCTTAGCTGTAGCCTATCCCTCACTACTAGATTCAAATTTCATTAGAATTTTCTACTAGATCCAAATTTCTAAATCAATTTGGCAGCAACAACATGTCAGGGTAGCTTAGAATAAAAGCTTTTTATTCAGGCAGGCATTTAAAGAAGAAGATTTTAAGATCAAGTTAGGGGCTTCTGTGGTTGTTAATTTTGAACATGTTTTTATGGATTTTAACTGATTTTTAAAACACCATTGATATTTAATTCTGTTACAATGTTTGTATATTTGCAGATTATAAACTTATTGAAATGCTTTTAATGTTAAGCCATTTTGAGTTTCCATGTGGAGCGATAAAGCAGAGTATAAATAAACATAATAATAATGATGATAAGGAGATAAATGTAGGTACCCAGGATAACAACAGTCCCTGAGCTCATTCCTTTCGAGCAAAACACAGGATTATTTGGACCATCGACCTAATAGAGATGATCACTGAGTTTCCTCTGCTCTTATCTCATTTGCAATGGGCAGGGCTATGTTGATCAGGTATTAAAAGCTTCACAGATGGTGAACACACATTTTGCTGTGGCCCTGCCCACAACTAGAACGTGTCATTCCCCCCCCCCCCCCCCCAAAAAGGTCTTTCCTATTTGGTTTATGTGCTGGGAAAGGCTCCCTGCCAATTTTAGAGCATTACATACACTTGGGTGTTGAAGTCTTGTGTAGGGTCTGCAGGGGAACTCTGGAAAATTTTCTCTAGCTTGTCTACATACCTGCAGAGAAAACAAAAAAAGGAACAACATCTAAACAACGAAAAGAATCTTTGGAACTTTCTTCCACATGTGGTGGACCTGCTCTAAAGCAAAGCATTTTTTGAATTTCATACAAAATGCAATTGCAAAAAAATTTTCAAAACTACAATCCAATTAGTCCCTGAACTACCGTATTCTTATTAGCAATACAAAATGAACAAGTGAAATCAGTTAATGCCAAAAAATTACAATAAACCTACAGAACCTCTCTTGTGTGTAACTTCCCCATAACTACAGACTTGGGAGGCCTTTTGTGATCAACTTACTTCTGCTGAAAGTCTGGTATGCTGAAGATCACCTGCACTACTGAATTGAGGTAGCAGCTGTTTCCCAGGTTACGGATCCCTGTATATCCAGGGCCATAGAGAGGCTTGAGCTGCACCCCAGACTCCTGGATCAGTTCCCACTCGCCAATCCGTTGGTTCATATCAATCTCTAGCTCTGTCATCGTTTTGTCAGTCTGGAAAAGAAGAATCACAGAAACTATTTAGAGGAGGCAGGTGCCTGGTGATTTTCATGAAAGCATGCTGTAAGTCATAATAGGACCAGTAAAGTGTATAAATGTAAAGCATTATTTCCCCACTTAGAACTGAAAAACAGATTATAGGCTGTCAGATGAGAAAGGAAGCCATCACTTTCCATTGTTTAGGAAACATTTGAAGCATTTACAAGGCCCACATCCTACTCAGAAAGCAAATGTGAAGAACTATGGGACTAAGCTTTATATTGCCCATCTCACCTTCTGCATTTTGAGCATGTCAATCCCAAAATGAGCCAAGTGCTCAGCCAGGTTGGGGTCCAAAACCATGTCATCCTCATCGTAAGAGTAGACGTCTACAAAGAAAAAAGGAAGTAAGGAGGGGGAAAAACAAAGACTTTCCACTAGGTAGAGCTCTTGCTGCTCTAGTTACACAAGCTCCCTCCTAACCCAAGAACAGAATAATTAACCGGTCCTTTGCAGCTGAATGCATCTTAATAACAGCAAAACAAGTTTTAGATGGTTTCCAGGAGGTCCTCTCAAAATTTAATCAAGCAGGGAAACGATGGGTATGATTTCAAATGTATCTAAAAAAGACATTATGCCTGAAAGCTACACATAAGAACAAGGGGACTCAGGGCAGATTACAACAAAAGATGGTAAACATTCAATGCCAGATCCAATACATAAATAAAAAGATAAAGCTATTGGTTAACCTACATCTAACATGTGGAAGCTCATGAGGTTCCTAAGAGCTAAAGAACCAATTCCTAAATGCCAGAAGCTGTCTGAGCAGCAAAATCCACTTCTGATTTCTTCATTGCAAGAGGAGATGGCCACTGTTGGTGAAGCAGGCAAACTTCTATGACATTTTGTACACTAGGTTCACTACCAAGCCTTCCACAGAGAGGAAAACACTGCCACATACTTCACAGTGGTGAGGATGAGAACAGTCAATTTTGGTCTAGGTCAGAAAGACTGGTCTCATGATATTGTGACCTTCTTTCTTCACCTTCAGCTCAAGGGAAGCAAAGAACTCCTCAGAGTCTAAAAAACCCAAAGTCGAAGGTGGTCTTCCAGCAGCAACCTTGCTGGAAACTACAGGACAAACCTGTCGCTGCAAGGAGATGCCTTCCTTACCAGCCCCGTCAGGAGTGATAGTTCCCAACTTCACAGCCAATGGGTAGCCAGTCTCCCGATAATGCTCCACAGCATGATTGTTGCCCCCACTGCCATCGAAGTAGCGCCGTCCACACAGGATGGACCCATCTGTCATGTTGAGCCACAGGTTCTCTCGCATATCACACTTGCTGCATTTCCAGCCACTGTGCAGGAAGATAAGTATTTGCTCTCAGCCACTTTCATCAGGAAGCATGCATGAGCTCAGCCAGTCTTGTAGGAAAACTCACTTGCTTGCGTTCTATAGCCTACATGAGGGACTATTAAGAATTTGGGGTACAGGTCTCAGTTAAAATTGAGAGGGAGAGTCATATGTTACTGAATGACTCCATGGGGTAAAAGAAGAGGTTGCTAAGGGGGATGCAGTCAAACTCACCAAGGAGGGATACGCACACCATTTTGGAGCTGCTGGAGTGAGAAGGCATGTCTAGACACACGCCGAACCTCCCCATCCCAAGCTTGCACTTCCTGCTTCCGTGATGCAGAGTCTGCAGTTAGAATAGCTTCAATTGCACTAGAAATCTGGACAGGAAAGAGGAAAAAGGAAAGTCTAAAGAAAAGGTGCCAAAAGTATGTCATGCGTGTGGCATCCAAATCCCCTTTTTGGCCCCTATACCCTATCAAATGTCCTCACAAATGCCAAAAAAAAAAAAAAACCACACACACACAAAACCCCACCACCAACAACAACCCAATTTCCAGTCCCCCAAAAGGAGAGCATCCAAGAGTGGCAGTTTGGGCTCACAGAACTGAAGAAGAACTCAAAAGCTTTACCAAATCAAAAGTGGACATGACAACTGTCACTTTTAGTTTTATTTTTTCATTAAAAACACATTTCCCCCATTATCAGCCTGGTGCAGCCCATGGCAGGTGTTGGGAGACAAAAACGTGGCTCATATTCCCACCAAAGACACCTCTTCCTTGATCTAAAAGTATGGCCTCCCCGTTTGACTAATACTCCTGAAGCTATAACAGGGTTCTATCAGGGCATGTCACCCACACAAAGTATTCTAGACTGTATGAGCTCCTCCACTGATCTCAGGCAAAATGAAGCACCTACCCTGTCTTTGACCATGTCTGGCAGACTGTCCAGTCCATCCCGAGGAATATCCAAGTGCTCTGGTAAAATAACTATTTTGACATGTTCATCATATTCATATTTCTCCTCTGGGATGTCAAACCCACCTTCCACACCTACAAAAAAAGACAACAAGAGCCACTCAGAGACAATATTAAAAACTCTAAAGACACAACTAGCAGAAAATACAAATTCCACCACCAGAGATCCTGATTAAGTAAACACACAGTGAGAAGTACGTAAAGGAGTGTACTGAAATGAAGCTACACTGACTTAGCTATTAGGAAAACTGTAGCCCAAGATGAACAGTCAACAGGCTACCTGCAAGGCGCACCCAGTGCACTGGTTCACACCAAAACAGAAGCTATTCCAGGTCAAAAATAGGTACAAAAGACTTGAAAAAGCCTTTAAATGGCCAACTAAATCCTACTCCAAATTGCATAACTGATCAGTTGTATATTTTCCTCTCATGGTTGATGGCAGGAATTTGACATGTGTTCTTCCTAAAGATCCCAGAGTTGCCGAAGTTGGCCACGTTTGCTGCGGCTCATCAGTTTGCAAGTTCATGTTCCTTAACATAACAGAAGATCAGAACTAGCCTCTTACCAATTGCTAGACGGGTTGGTTTCTTCCTTGGAGGATCTCCAGCACTGGAGTTGGTGTCTTCTTCTTTCTATAGAAGAACCAAAAAAAGGTTAGTTACTCACAATTCTTTAGATATTAATACACCAGTGCAGAGTTTAGGGGGGGGGGGGGGGAATGAGCTTGAAATGAGCAGGAAGATAAATATGACTTTATAGGTATGACAATGGATCAACCCCATTCCTTTTAGCCTTCAGGAAGAAAGTTAAAACATGGCATTGGGACCAAGCTTTTGGAGAATCTGCAGTGCAATAAATGAACTTTAAATGTGTGCAATTATAACTTGGAATGACCCTGGACTACAACTTTGGATGATGTAATTTTAATAATTGCTATACCTGTTTTTAATTGTTTTAATTGTTTGATTTTAATGTGTTTTACCGATTGTCTGTTTTGATGGTATCAAATTGTGTCAATATGTAAAGCCGCCCTGAGTCCCCCTGCCACAACGCTGAGAAGGGAGGGGAAGAAATATGGTAAAATAAATAAACAACACAGACTTGGTGGAAAGCTTCCATGATTGGAATATAAAAATTCATTGATATTATCTGTCCAAAAATAATAGGGAAGAACAGAAGGGGAGTGGCATTATGTTGAAGGCAAATATATTTGTAATCCCAACAAACTAATTCTATGCATTTTTTTCAGTAAGGTCAGTAGTTTAGTAAATGGTGGGATTACTGTAGAGAACATTTATCATGACATTTTTATTAGCAAACTGACTAAACATGGACTAATTGGAAACACCATCAATAGAACCACAATTGATTGGAAAATCCTGCTTGCCATCAGTGGCTATGTATCAAATGGGAAAGAAAACTTGAGAGATGTGCTGCAGGGTTCTGTTCTGAGACTAATGCTTTTCAATACTGATGGAATAGAGTCCTTATCAAATTTTCAGATGATACAGAACTGAGCCAGACAACTAACACATTGGAAGACAGGAACAGAACTCAACAAAACTCAGTAAACGATGAAACCGGGCCGAAATCAATAAAGAGATAAATTCAAAATTTTACATTAAGGCCACAAAAATAAATGCTGCAATACTGTTTTTGGTTCTGGATGTTTTATTTTAAGAAGAAAGATACTTTAGTGCAGGTCGAGAGAAGGGCAAAAAAGATGATTAACAGTATGGAGGAAAAAAAAATACTCATATTTACTCAAGTCTAATGTGCCATAGAATCAAATGAAAAGTGTTTGCTGGTAAATGTAATGTGCTACAGCAAAATGTGTATTCTTTGCCATTCGGTCAAAAAAGGGTGCATTGCAGTTGCTGCCTGTCCGTCTTTAAAAACAAAAGTGTTAGAGCACCAAAGTTTCTAGCAATGAAAAGGAAAACCTTGGGATGCCTCTATGCTGTAGAATGAATCTACTTAAACTACCTTGGTTCAATGCTATGGAATCATGGGGCAGTAGTTTGACAAGGCATTGAGCCTTCTCTGCCAAAGAATGTGGATGCCTCACCAAACTACAAATCCCACGATTGCACAGCATTGAGCCATGGCAATTAAATGAGAGATGATGTCCCACAAATATGAGCTCCAGGTACAGCTCCCCTTTTGGTCTTGGCTTAGCACTAAGACTACTGTATGATGTGAATTAATGGGCAGCCTAAGTTTGGAGCCAAAAAAACTGAGCATTAGATTTAAGTAAATATGGCATATGAGGTGAGATTTAAGGATGTGGATGTTCAGCCTGGTAAAGAGAAGATTAATGGGTGACAAGACTGCACTCTTTAAATACTTCAAGTACTGTCAGAGGGAGGAAGGTGCAGGTTTGTTCTCTGCTGCCTCAGAAAGCAGAATTATCTCTAATGGTTTTAAGTGTTCAGAAAGAAGATTTCAATTGAACATTAGAAGGAACATTTTGTCAGTGAGAATAGTCAGCAGTAGGACCAACTGCCTAGAGAGGTGGTGGGATCGCCTTCTCTGGACATCTTCAGAAAGAGATTGCAGGCTACATGCTGGAGATGCTGTAGTTAAGAGATCCAGCATTGAACTGGGGTTGGACCTAAAGACCTACAGAGCCCTTTCCAGCTCTATGATTCTACAATCTTTAAGCATGCAAGGCAGAAAAACTGCTTTTCTTACCAATTTGCGAGTCTTCTTAAGATGTAGGTAGACCCTCTGGCCTGTCTTCTCATAATGTTTCGTCACATATTGCCTTCCAAAGCCCAGGAATGTGTTCATGCAAATATACAAACCCCCATCAGACTCCTGTATAACAGGAAAGACAGTGCAACTGAGAGATGGTTGAACAGATTGTTGAGCCTTTACAACTGTATGTCATCCAGTAAAGAAAAAAGGGAACATGACTCAAAGTGATCAAAAGAGGATCTTTTATTCAGCTAAAAAAATGTGTGCTTTGGGCAAGAAATGCAATACAAACATATCATGAAAGAACACATAAATAAAAGACTTCATATGATTGTTATTTTCTATCTACACTGCCTATAGTAATACCCACTTAAAAATTACTGAGCTAGGAACTCCAATTTCTGGGCATCCTCCGTATAATATCATCTGCTTTCAGAGCCTGTAAATGGGGAAGTCAAAGCATTAAATGCTCCACAGGTTAAATATATTCCAATGTTTTCCAAGTTAGCATGGTAGTAAGAAAGCCAGGCTGGAACCTTCTTTCCAACATGCTAGTCTTTTAGCATGTCTAGTCTCCAACATGTCTGAATAAGAGGAGCATCAAATGAATAGTGTAAAATTGTCAAAATCAGTAAAACAATTAATTGTAGGTTCACAACTGTTTCCATTCTTTACTCTATCTTGAATAAAGATATATATAGCTCAGGCATGGGCAAACTTTCAGCCCTTCAGGTGTTTGGACTTCAGCCTACCGGCTGTTAGGAATTGTGGGAGTCCAAAACATCTGGAGGGCCAAGGTTTGTCCATGCCTGGTCTAGCTCAAACCATTCCTAAGCCCAGTTACAGTTTACTGGCTGACAGGGCAAATGATCTTTCTAATGAAATGGAAGAGCAGGTGGAAACATGACTCATTGTCCAATTCTGCCCACTGGTAAAGGCAGAGGATGAGGAAAACGGCATAGCTAATACTACTTACTTATAGCCTTATACATGGAACACTTGTATAAAATCCTGTTTCAGAAAACATCCCCCGAAACCCAGAATGGCTTCTGCCCCTTGAGAGGATAAATGGATATGATCTTCACTTCACAACAGCTCCAAGAAAAATGCAGGGAACAAAATCAACCTCTGTACATGGCATTCATTGACCTTGCAAAGGCCTTTGACACAGTGCATCACAATGCTCTCTGGACCATCTTTTTGAAAAATAGATGAACATTTTGTGGCTCCTCCATGATGACAACAATCTTGGACAGCAACGACTCCCAAAGTGATCCATTTAAAGTCGGATCAGGTGTCAAACACTGATGTGTTATTGCCCCAACCTTATTTTCCATCTTCCCTTGTTGATGGGAAGCTTCCCACTGGTGTGGAAATCACAAATGGCAGGCTCTTTAACCACAGCATGCCAAAAGCCAAAAGTAAGGTTACAACAACTTCTGCTATAGAATTCCAATATGCTGATGTTAATGTAATTTGTGCTCATTCAGAGGAAGACCTACAAGCACCTTTGCAGAAACACCTTTGCAGAAGCATGTGAAAAGCTTGGCGTCTCACTTACTATCAAGAAAACTAAAGTGCTGTACCAGCAGGCACCACCAAATCCCCCTGAAATGCCACCTTAATGGTGTAATGCTAGAAAACATTGACCATTTCTGCTAACTAGGTAGCCACATCTCCACAAAAGCTGACAACAAAACTGAAATACAACACTGTCTGAGCCCTGAGAGCACAACATTTTTTCAAATGAAGCAGGGAGTATTCGAGGATTGAGACATTTGTGGGGATACCAAGATGCTTGTTTATAAAACTAGTGTCCTCCCAACTCTATTGTACACCTACAAAATAAGGAACATCTTCAAATGTTGCTCTCTGTTTTTGCAAATCTCTTGGGAAGACAGGCAGACAAATCCCAGGGTTCTGGAAGAAGCAATGAACCTCCACCACCAACTTCGCTGGACTGCCTATATTATATGAATACCTGATCACTGTCTCCCAAAACAGTTACTTTACACCCAGTTCTAGAACAGAAAATAGGATGTCGTTTTAAAAGAAATTTAAAGATGGTCTTAAAGCTAACATTTAAAATTGTGGATTAAACACAGAGAACTGGGAAACGCTGGTCCACAAGTGTCTTACTGAAGGTCAGCTGTTATCAACAGTGCTGTGGATTTTGAAGAGCCACAAAGTGAGGGCGAAAGGGAGAAACTGTCAAGAGGAAGGAGCAACAAGCAAACACTTGTAGGGACTGCCTTCCATCTGGAAATCTATGTCCTCACTGTGAAAAACCATCTGGATCTAGGTTAGGTCTCTTAACAGTTACTTACAGACCCACCACCAAGACTCTATCCTTGGAAGACTATCATACTCAGCCACACATGATCACCTATGATGATATGCTACTATATGTGTGTGGTGGGGATGGCAGGATCCTGAGCTGGGTGAACGTGTGGCATCCCCATGGAATCATTGCATTGGTTGTGAGGGAGGGGCCAACTCATCTCATTGCCACTACTATGGCTACATCCACACTGCCATATAATCAAGTTTCAGAATGCTGTTAATCCTATGACACCCTACTGAGTTGATGGTAATGACAATGCCAGTGGTACAAATCCTGTTAGTCTTATTTCTTCTTTATCTCACAATAGAAGACGTGACACACCCAGAAGACCCAGGCATGCAAAGGCATTTAGTATTTATGTGTAGAGTTGGAAAGGGAGAGTAGATGTGGCACCAACACTGGCAGTAATGCCTCTGCTACCACTGTCATCCCTTTGGCATTTTGTCTTATACCTCTCAGTAGGTCTTCTATGTCAAAATAAACAACAGAGAAGGGGGACAACTTTATCTGGTAACCATTTATGGATATTTGCCTCACTGGGCCAGGTCCTGGTTCTGCCGCTGCTGCCACCTGGCTCGGTGATGAGCGGGTGAGCGAGGGAGGGTGGCAAGGGTGGCGGCGGCAGGAGGAGGAGCTTGGAAGAGGTGGCCAGGCTTCTGCTGCTGCTGTTCCCTTTGCTGCCTCCCCCCTCCCTCATTTTCTCTCTCCCTCCTCCTCACTAAGATCTGTTGGATAATATGGAGTGTCGGATGAGCGTAAGTCGGATAGCAGAGATTCTACTGTATATGCTTTCATAGCTTGAGCTCTCCTTGTGTGCAGTAAACAAAGTCGTCTTCGTCCCCCCTCCTGCCTCTGGAGGGGTTCATGAGATACAAGATCTGAGATGGTTTTTAAACAACCAATTTTAAAGTGGAGATAATTGTTTTTGGTTTAAGTGTTTATGTATGCTTATAGTTTACTTGGGGGCCTCTGGTGGCACAGTGTGTTAAAGCGCTGAGCTGCCGAACTTGCAGACTGAAAGGTCCCAGGTTCAAATCCCGGGAGCGGAATGAGCGTCCACTGTTAGCCCCAGCTCCTGCCAACCTAGCAGTCTGAAAGCATGCAAATGTGAGTAGATCAATAGGTACCGCTCCGGCGGGAAGATAACCGCACTCCATGCAGTCATGCCGGCCACATGACCTTGGAGGTGTCTACGGACAACGCCGGCTCTTCAACTTAGAAATGGAGATGAGCACCAACCCCCAGAGTCAGTCACGACTGGACTCAACGTCAGGGGAAATCTTTACCTTTACCTTATAGTTTATTTTATGTTCCAGCACTAAATGTTTGTTGTATATATGTTTTGCTCCACCCTGAATCCCCTTCAGGATGAGAAGGGTGGAATATAAATGTTTTAAATAAATAAATTTAGAGCAATAAGAAATCTAATAGTGTAATAATATGTGGTGATGTTTGTTAGAACAGTAATTTCAATAATGTTATTTAGCTGGGTCTGAATGGTTGAATCTTATTATTTTCATAGAATTATAGATGGAAGACATCACATGGGCCATTCAGTCCATCCTCCTACCATACAGGAAAACTAAAAGCACCCAACAGATGGCCATCCGGCCTCTGCTTTAAAAAAAATCCATCTACTTTTCATTCCAGTCAGTAGCACTACTGTGTATTAGTTATACATTCAGGACCAGGTTATTTGGCATCGTATTGGCCACACAGGGATTTCTTCCTTGCAGCTTCTGGCTGTGCCTCTCATTTCGGAGTGACTAATGGTGGAAACGAAACATGGTGCTCGCCATGCCTCACCCCAGAAAGGCGACAACAAACACAAAACCAATGAGAGACTCCACCTAAGAGTTGGCGAGGCCAGGGAGCGTTGGGAGGCCTGAGGCCTAAGGCAAGCGGGCGCCTTCCTCTCTCCCGAAGCTAAAGCTCAGGGTTCTCCCTGGGCCAGGCCTCCAACTGTCTCTAGCTTTTTGGGCCTCCAATTCCCAAAAGCCTCAGCCAGCTTGTTCAATGGCCAGGTATGCTGGGAGTTGGAGGCCAGAAGTGACGTAACTCTAAGGTAACTATGACACAAAAAGTCCTCCTCCAGCCCGAAGGACTTTGGGACTCGTAGTTCCTGAGAGGCTGCAATAGCAAGCCCGGCATGGGCGGAGGACTCCACTTCCCAGCATGCCCCGCGCGCGCCCTCTCTATCTCTCTCACGCCCTTAGCCTTGCTCCTCTTGCGGCGTCTCGTAACGACTGCCTTGGGAGAGTCCCTGAGCCAAATAAATGTGCGAAGGAAGGCGCTGAGCCTCATGGGACTTGCAGTGTTCCATCCCTTCTCCACCCGTAAGTTCAAAGGGGAGGCCTCCCAGGGAGGAATACAAGCCCCACAACCCCTTGCGCGGCCGACTCTCCTCCTCCTCCTCCCCCTCCCTTCCGCCCCGAAGCCCGGTGGTCGATCATTGGAGCCCCTCTGGAAGCCGCCTGGCTCTCCTGGCGCCTTACCGGGGTATCGAAGGAGAAGGCGCACTCATCCTTATGGACGCGGTCCCCGGCCTTGGGCACCCGGATGGAGGGCAGCACAGAGAGTAACGCTTCGTTCAGCTCCGCCATGACAACTGCTTTCTGCGACACCGCCCACAGCTAGTTGCCGACCAATCAGGGAGCAGCAAACGGCCATTCCCCTCCAGCCAATCAGCGCAGAAGAAAGACAAGGCGGAGCCTGAATTTTCCTACTTCTCGCCCGTCTAGCCTTCCTCTCGAGCCATTCCTTAAATGGACAGCTGGTTTATCCAATCACCATTCCGGCAAATGGGAAAAGTTCAATCTCTTTTGTGGGCCCTCCCTAACGTGCTCAGTGCGATTGGGTGACGTGGGTTTGTATTTGCCCGAACTGACCAATAAAGAAGCAACATTAAGTTCCGGCGCTGTCTGTCTTGATGATGGATAACGCCGTCACCCAATGAAAGGGCCACACTGGAGGCCAGACGATTGAAAAGAAGACCCCAGGAGGCTTGCCAACGGACGTCGCGGGGTCGTAGGTGAGTGGCAGCTGCTTGGTCCAATGAGAGCGGGGGAGCCGGGAAGCTGGAGAGGGCGGGGGCAGGCGCGAGATTCAAACTGCGGCTGAACGCAGTGAAGGGTGAGGGAGGCTGGCTGGCTGTTCGTGGAGGAGCGTGAGTTGAGGGGGAAAGGGTGCGCTTGGGCCTAGTGCCCTTCCCTCGTCCCACTTCCATCTCAAGCTTGGTTGGTGGGAACGAGAGAGCAGGCCTTCTCGGTAGCTGCCCCTCAACTATGGAACTCCCTGCCTAGGGAAACCAGAATGTCCTTCCAGCTGCAGGCTAAAACCTATTCATCCAAGCAGGCCTTTAAAGATGAAGGTGTTTAAAATCAATTCAGGGGGTGCTGTGGTTTTTAACTTTGAATGTGTTAATGGTTTTTAACTGGGAATTTTTAAAATTCTGTTTTAATGTTTGTATATTTGTATATGATTAAGGAAAAGCCTGTTAAACATCAAATTATGTTATGATTTTACAAATTAATCACCAAAATATCATGTTTTCCTACAAAAAGCAGTTCAGTACACAGTAATGTTATGTAGTAATGATTGTATTTACTAATTTAGCACCGAAACATAGCAATGTATTGAAAACATTGACTACTAAAAGGCAGACTGCATTGGATAATACAGAACGTATAAGCGAAGGTTGGATAAGCGAGACTCTACTGTATTTGTATATATGATGGAGCCTGCGGTGGTGCAGCAGATTAAATTGCAAGCTGCTGAACTTGCTGACCGAAAAATTGACGGTTCGAATCTGGGGAGTGGGGTGAGCTCCCGCTTTTAGCCCAGCTTCTGCCAACCTAGCAGTTCAAAGCCATGCAAATGTGAGTAGATCAATAGGTCCTGCTCCGGTGGGAAGGTAACAGTGCTCCATGCAGTCATGCCAGTCACATGACCTTGGAGGTGTTTGCGGACAACGCTGGCTCTTCGGCTTAGAAATGGAGATGAGCGCCAACCTCCAGGGTCAGAAATGACTAGACTTAATGTCAGGGGGAAACTTTTACCTATATTTGTATATTTTAAATGGTTATGGAGATGCTTTTATGTTAAACCGTTTGTGGGAGATAGTTGGGTATAATGATAATAATACTTTATTTGTACCCCGCCCTATCTCCCTGAGGGGACTCAGGGCAGTTTCCAACAAAAGTAACAAAGTGGCAAAACAGTCAATGCCGAAAACTGGCAATGATAAATCAAATCAAAACGGTGGATAAAACAATTTCAAAATAAACTTATAAAACTAAATAAAATAATACATAATTGAACTCATACAAACATAATATAAGGTATCACACAATTTCCAGAGGCTGAAGAAAGTGTTCAATACCTAGGCGGGGATATATATATATATATATATAAAGGTGTACTAGTCTTCCTCCTCTCCATATGCTAAGGTGCATAAACACATTTTAAAAGCTTTTTAAATGAGAGGAGGGTGGTGCCATTTTTATTTCTTTAGGGAGGGAGTTCCAAAGGCAGAGAGTGATCATGGAGAAGGCCCCCTCTCTCGTTCCCACCAACCTTGCTTGAGAGCAGGGCCTCCCCCATCAACCACAGTGCTCAAGCTGGTTTGTATACGGAGATGCGGTTTTTCAAATAATCTGGGCCCAAACCGTTTAGGGCTTTATAGGTAATGATCAGCACTTTGTATTTATCCCTGAAGCAGACAGGTAGCCAGTGGAGCTGCCCCATCATGGAAGTTGTCCTGTATGGCACTTCAGTTAATAACCTGGCTGCCAATCTTTGGATCATTTGCAGCTTCCAAACTATCTTGAAAGGCAGCCTCATGTAGAGAGTGCTGCAGTAATCTAAGTTTATTAGTCCTCATCCAATCCACTACTGATGACAAGCACTGGTTTAGGGACAGAGCGGCATCCTTGGTATTCAGTGGGAAGGAGTAATAGAGTTGAATGTAGTCAGCGTAAATTTGATATCGAACTTCAAAATTCCGGATGATCTCTCATGTAATTTTCATGTAAATGTTAAACAGCATGGGGGACACAACTGAACCCTATGGGACCCCACAGATCACCGGTCAAGGAGTTGAACAGGGGTCCCCCAGCACCACCATTTGGGTATGATTCTTCAGGAAGGACTGGAGCCACTGTAAAACAGTGCCTCCCAGTTCCACCTCAGAGAGACAACCCAGAAGGATACCATGATTGATGGTATTGAAAGCTGCTGAGAGGTCTAGGAGAACTAACAAGGACACTCCTCCTGTCTAGCTCTCTTCGTAGATCATCTACCAAGGCGACGAATGCTGTCTCTGTCCTATAGCCAGGCCTGAAACCAGATTGAAATGGATCCAGATAATAACAATTGTTCTTTCTGCAGAGTTTCTTACCTGTGGGAACTGCTCTGAGGAACCGCCCTCCTGACTTCTGACTGACATGGGGGCTTCTGAGAGCTGCCCAGCAACGCCCACCTGCAAACCTTTGCTTAATAAGCACTTGACATATGTCCATGATCCAAGGTCACCCACAGCTGGGATCCTGAGAACTCCCATTGAGGTATGGGAAGACTTCTACGCCTGTCCTTACAAAGCAAGTGTCTGTGAGTACTTGCCTCTGCTTCCTCCACTTCTATCTAGCATTAATCATGATCTTGTTCAATCCTTCTCAGGTGCAAAACTCACCCCAGGAAAGCCCCCTTACTATTCTGAAGGATGACAATAACGTGATTGCCAATAAACAGGATTTGAGCTGGGATCCTCGCTCCCCAACACCTGGGATTTCACGCACACCCATGAAAGCTGTGCTGGCTGGTGAGTACAAGAGTGACAAATGTTAGGGAAATCCCCAAAATAGCAGAATATTTAAAGATACAAAACCGAGCAATTTAACTCACAGCAAGCAGAAGGTGTAGTGTTGTGACTGTAAAAGAATGATTGAGCTAAGAAGGCAAAGATGCAGAGTTCAATTCATAAGTTTCAAAAGGTTTATTAAAAACTAGCTGTGCCCGGCCACGCATTGCTGTGGCAAAGTCTGGTGGTATGGGAAATAAAGTATTGAGGAATTGGTGGTAGTTAAGGTCAAGGGTAAAGGTTTTCCCCAGACATTAAGTCCAGTCGTGTCTTACTCTGGAGGTTGGTGCTCATCTCCATTTCTAAGCCGAAGAGCCGGCGTTGTCCATAGACTCCTCCAAGGTCATGTGGGATGACTGCATGGAGCAGCGTTACCTTCCCACCGGAGCAGTACCTATTGATGCACTCACATTTGCATGTTTTCGAACTTCTGGGTTGGCAGAAGCTGGGGCTAACAGTGGGGGCTCTCTCCGCTCCCCCAATTCAAACCTGTGGCCTTTCGGTCTAGAAGTTCAGCAGCTCAGCGCTTTAACACGCTGCGCCATCAGGGGATATTATTTCCTAAAGGTTGTGAATATACAATATTTCTGATTGGTTTTTTTTGTTTGTTGGAGGCAAGTATGAATGCTGCAATTAGGAAAAATGATTAGGATGTAATGGCCTTGCAGCTTTAAAGCCTGGCTGTTTCCTCCCTGAGTAAATTTTTTGTTGGGAGGTGTTAGCTGGCCCTGATTGTTTCCTGTCTGGAATTCCCTTGTTTTCAGAGTGGTGTTGTTTGCGATATTTTATGTGCTTCTACTGTCTGTGGCCCTGAGAAAACAGAGGATTTTCCAGACTTTGATGATGGGAATACTTTGTTGGGAGGTGTTAGCTGGCCCTGATTGTTTCCTGTGTGGAATTCCCCTGTTTATTTACTGTCCTGGTTTTAGAGATTATATTGTTCTGCATTATTCTATCCCAGTAATTATTTCATATTAAAGAAAAATCTCACTTATCCAACATTCGCTTATACAATGTTCTGGATTATCCAACGCAGTCTGCCTTTTCATAATCAATGTTTTTGTAGTCAGTGTTTTAAATTCATTGTGATATTTTAGTGGTAAATTTGTTAATACAGTACAGTAGAGTCTCACTTATCCAACATAAACGGGCCGGCAGAACATTGGATAAGCGAATATGTTGGATAATAAGGAGGGATTAAGGATAACCCTATTAAACATCAAATTAAGTTATGATTTTACAAATTAAGCACCAAAACATCATGTTAGACAACAAATTTGTCAGAAAAAGTAGTTCAGTACACAGTAATGCTATATAGTAATTACTGTATTTATGAATTTAGCACCAAAATATCACGATATATTGAAAGCATTGACTACAAAAATGTGTTGGATAATCCAGAACGTTGGAGAAGCAAATGTTGGATAAGTGAGACTCTACTGTAAATACTACATAGCATTACTGCGCATGGAACTACTTTTTCTGTCAAATTTGTTGTATAATATGATGTTTTGGTGCTTAATTTGTATAACGATTACCTAATTTGATGTTTAATTGGCTTTTCCTAAATCCCTTCTTATTATCCAACATATTCACTTATCCTGCCGGCCTGTTTACGTTGGATAAGTGAGACTCTACTATATATTTCTAATCTTATATTATCTGCTCAGAACTGGATTATATGAGGCTCCTTCTTCACAGCTGTATAAAATGCACACTGAAGTGGATTATATGGCAGTGTGGACTCAAGATAATCCAGTGCAAAGCAGATAATATAAGATTATAAATGGGTTATATAGCTGTGTGGAAGGGCCTTGAGTGTACACTGCCATATAATCCAGTGCAAATTAGATAATCTGTGGAAGAAGTCTAAGTGAGGCCTAAATCTGCCTGTCCCCTAACTGAAACCTGGCTGTCCCTTGGTTGCTAGGCAACCAAGTGGGCAGAGATTAGCCCTCTAAACTGGCAGCAATTGGATAAAAACAATTATTGCTCTCCCTCTAATTAGGACTTTATTTTTCTTTTCTTTTTGTTGTATCAACCTAGAGGCGTGGATGATGGGTTGTGTTGTCAAATTTTGAGGTTGGGGGGCCTGTACTTTTATTGTTTTGTGAATTGCCGTGATGCCATCACTCTTTTATATATATAGACTAGCTGTGCCCAGCCACGCATTGCTGTGGCTTATGGGAATCATTTGTTGGCCAGGTAGAATAGCAGTGAATAGCCTTGCAGCCTCAAAGCCTGGCCGTATTCTTCTTATGGGAATCATTGTTTGGTGAGCTGGAATACAATGAATAGCCTCGCTGCTTCAAAGCCTGGCTGCTTGCTACCTAGGGGAATCTTTGGTTGGTCAGCTTCAATAATAGTATTACTGCTTCAAAGCTTGGCCGCCTTCTACCAAAGTTGGTCTGGTTGAATTCCACTGAATAGCTTTGCAGCTTTAATGCCTGGCTGTGTTATACCTAGGGGAATCCTTGTTTCGTTTGCTGGAGTAGCACCCTCAATCAAAGAGCTGCTTTGAAGCCTGGCTACTTCTTTTGTAGGGGAATCATTGTTTGGCCAACTTGAAAGATCCCAGGTTCAAATCACAGAAGCGGAATGAGCACCCGCTGTTAGCCCCAGCTCCTGCCAACCTAGCAGTTCGAAAACATGCAAATGGGAGTAGATCAATAGGTACCGTTCCAGCAGGAAGGTAACGGTGCTCCAGGCAGTCATGCCGGCTACATGACCTTGGAGGTGTCTATGGACAACGCTGGCTCTTCGGCTTAGAAATGGAGATGAGCACCAATCCCCAGAGTCGGTCATGACTGGACTTAATATCAGGGGAAACCTTTACCTTTTATTGTAGGACTGCTACCTCTATTCTCATGACTGCTGGGTCTATCTACCTTTTCCTGACATATAAACCAAAGGGGCAGGAATTAGACAGCTCCTCTCATCGATTGCCCACTTAGGGTCAGGATATTCCTGGGATTTTTTAAATTTGTTTTTAAAATATGAGAGTTCACCATAACATTCAAACAACACACAACTATACACTCACCCAAAACTCCTACCCCCACATCCGTGCACCCTTCACCATGACTTTCAATGCTGAAGCACTATGAACCCTTTAAGCCAATATATCTATCATTGTTCATAGCAATCCTAAATTCCTACTGGAGCACCTCTATGTCACTGTCTGCATTTAGACATGCTATGGCCAACTTCCATTTTTCCTCATTACTTTTGTTCCTCCTATAATTGGTTAGTTTGGCCATTAGCATATATTTTTGCATTTTTCCCTCCAATCCTTTTTAGTTAAACCTTTCCCCTTTCCAGTCTTTGGCTATAGTTAATCTTGTGGCAAAGCTATACTGGTATATTTCTTGGTCCTTTTGATTATTATTTTCTCTATGTAAACCTAATAGACACAATCCTGGGCTTTTAAAAATCTTATTGTGTAGCATTTTATTTGTCTTCTTAGTTTCCTTATCCCAAAATGCCTGTATGGTCTCACAGGTCTACCAAATATGGAGGAATGTCCCTTTCTGTTTCCTACACCTTCAGCAAATACCTTGTTGGGATTTGTTTATTTTTGCCAACGTTGCTGGGGTGATATAGCATCTATAAAACATTTTATATTGAATCTCCCTAATTGATCCCGATAGCGTAAATTTGAATTCTTTATTCCATAGGTGTTCCTAATTATCCAGTTCTGTTGGTTGACCTAGGTCCTTGGCCCAGGATATCATTACTGTCTTGTCTCTGTTGTACTCCATGTTGTAGCTTAATATGTATTTGTATAATCTGGAGATTAATCCTTGGTTTCCCTTTTCCCATATTCTTTCCAATTCTAATTTTTTGGTTGTGAATCCCACCCCCATGTCTTTTTTATATCTTGGTGATAGCGAAATGACTAACATTCCTGAGTTTTTTTTTTGATTGGCTATTTGAGATACTCCCTAGCAGTAAAGTTTAGGGCTGAAAGTGAGGTTCTTGCTGCACTAAGATATTATTGCTGGAATGAGATCTCACATGAGTACCCTGTGTTCTGGGGTTTACCTCCCTTCCAGATGTCACCTGCTCCCCAGTGAAGCAGCTCAGTGAAGACTTTCTAGCAGAAAACATGGAGGAGAAACTGTCCCTGGAGGAGTCTCATCATGTGGTCCAGAAGCCTGACATTGAGTCTGTGGCAGAAGTGGCCTCCGAAGAGACCAAGTGTGTGGAAGTCTCACAGGGGGATCCCCTAGGGGCAGAAGAGGAGAGAAATGAGCAGCCCTCCATCAGTGTTGCAGCCGTGACCAAGCCAGCTCCTCTCACCAGTGCCCTTCCTCCTGCAGGTGCTTACCCGATCCTTGGATTAATTATGTTATTTTTCCTCTAACTAGTTGGAGTCCCCTGAGTAAAGGGAAAATTGGATGTCAAGTATGTATGTCAATATGATAAATGAATGGCCATTTGTTGGGGGTGCTTTGAATGTGATTTTCCTGCTTGGCAGGGAGTTGGACTAGATGGCCCACGAGGTCTCTTCCAACTTTATGATTCTATGTGTAGTGGGGCAGGAAGAGGGAAATAAATTCCGCAAAACACAAGTACAGTAGAGTCTCACTTATCCAAGCTAAACGGGCCGGCAAAAGCTTGGATAAGCGAATATCTTGGATAATAAGGAGGGATTAAGGAAAAGCCTATTAAACATCAAATTAGGTTATGATTTTAAAAATTAAGCACCAAAACATCATGTTTTACAGCAAATTTGACAGAAAAAGCAGTTCAATACACAGTACACAGTAATGTTCAATACACAGTAATGTTATGTTGTAATTACTGTATTTACGAATTTAGCACCAAAATATCATGATATATTGAAAACATTGACTACAAAAATGGCTTGGATAATCCAGAAACTTGGGTAAGCGAGGCTTGGATAATTGAGACTCTACTGTAGACATAAGGTATATCCTGTTGCATCAAACAGACCCCAAAGGACTGGGTATCTTCACAACAAAATATGAGGCCAACGATCCTTCCCTGGCTGTGCCTAAGAGTAAAAAAAATCAGGAATGCAATTCAAATAGCCTGCTGCTAGGTGCAGCAAAATGCACCCAGCTTCTCTAACTGCATTTCCTAGATTTATGGTGGGTGGGTGTGAGAAAACGTTTGCATGACTAGGAAATAAGGATATGGGAGAGCTGCACCAAAGCTCTTTGGCTTGCGTGTTAAGATGTGCTGTGTGCTCCAGTGCCCTTAATTTTTGCTCTTTCTTTTCCAAGGGGTCAAACCAACGAGACGCAGGGTCAACAGCAAAATGCGGACAGTGCCGACAGGTGCTGGGCGGTCTCCGCTGAGCATCCTGCGAGATGACAATTCCCCAAGTGCCCTTCTTTCTCATCAGGTGATGTGTTTTAGGAGAAAAGTCCTTATTCTTCTGCTGACTACAAAAGCTAGCACAGTGGTTCTCAACCTGTAGGTCCCCAGATGTTTTGGCCTTCAACTCCCAGAAATCCTAACAGCTGGTAAACTGGCTGGGATTTCTGGCAATTGTAGGCCAAAACACCTGGGGACCCAACGTTGAGAACCGCTGAGCTAGAGGGTTCCCCTTGCCTCTGTATCTTTGAGCATCTAAGCATAGTAAGAGCAATCACGTTTGAAAAGCTTCAGGCCTTTTAAAACAAGTGCTATCACATGGGTTGGATGGTGTAGCCAGTTGCCATACTCTTAGTGTCAATTTTATTTGGTTTGTTCCAATCCGTCCATCGTCAAACCTGAATTCCGCTGTAATTGCATCTTATTATTTTCAATACATGCTTTACAGTCATTCACACAGGGTATGTATGAGGCTTTTATATCGTTTCACATTCAATAATTTAATGACGTACTACATTTGATGCCAAAAAATACATTCCCAACTCGATTTGAGCAGCAGGCTTCCTCAAGATTTGGCAGTTTAGTGGAAAAATATAAATGAATAAGATTAGTCCTTCTTATTCTTAGAAGGGTCACTGGAACTTGACAATCCTATATATACTATAGCTGTACCCAGCCACGCGTTGCTGTGGCGAAGTCTGGTGTTATGGGAAATAAAGTATTGAGGAATTGGTGGTAGTTAAGGTAAAGGGTTAACGTTTTCCCCTGATGTTAAGTCCAGTCATGTCTGATTCTGGAGGTTGGTGCTCATCTCCATTTCTAAGCCGAAGAGCCGGCGTTGTCCGTAGACTCCTCCAAGGTCATGTGGGATGACTGCATGGAGCGGCGTTACCTTCCCGCCGGAGCAGTACCTATTGATGCACTCACATTTGCATGTTTTTGAACTTCTGGGTTGGCAGAAGCTGGGGCTAACAGTGGGGGCTCTCTCCGCTCCCCCAAGTCAAACCTTTCGGTTCAGAAGTTCAGCAGCTCAGCGCTTTAACACGCTGCACCATCAGGGGATATTATTTCCTAAAGGTTGTGAATATACAATATTTCTGATTGGTTTTTTTTTTGTCTGTTGGAGGCAAGTATGAATGCTGCAATTAGGAAAAATGATTAGGATGTAATGGCCTTGCAGCTTTAAAGCCTGGCTATTTCCTCCCTGAGTGAATTTTTTGTTGGGAGGTGTTAGCTGGCCCTGATTGTTTCCCATCTGGAATTCCCTTGTTTTCAGAGTGGTGTTGTTTGTGATATTTTATGTGCTTCTACTGTCTGTGGCCCTGAGAAAACAGAGGATTTGCCAGACTTTGATGATGGGAATACTTTGTTGGGAGGTGTTAGCTGGCCCTGATTGTTTCCTGTGTGGAATTCCCATGTTTACTTACTGTCCTGGTTTTAGAGATTATATTGTTCTGCATTATTCTATCCCAGTAATTATTTCATATTAAAGAAGAATCTCACTTATCCAACATTCGCTTATACAATGTTCTGGATTATCCAACGCAGTCTGCCTTTTCATAATCAATGTTTTTGTAGTCAGTGTTTTAAATCCATTGTGATATTTTAGTGGTAAATTTGTAAATACAGTACTCACTTATCCAACATAAACGGGCCGGCAGAACATTGGATAAGCGAATATGTTGGATAATAAGGAGGGATTAAGGATAACCCTATTAAACATCAAATTAAGTTATGATTTTACAAATTAAGCACCAAAACATCATGTTAGACAAAAAAAAAATTGGCAGAAAAAGTAGTTCAGTACACAGTAATGCTATATAGTAATTACTGTATTTATGAATTTAGAACCAAAATATGACGATATATTGAAAGCATTGACTACAAAAATGCGTTGGATAATCCAGAACGTTGGAGAAGCGAGTGTTGGATAAGTGAGACTCTACTGTAAATACTACATAGCATTACTGCGCATGGAACTACTTTTTCTGTCAAATTTGTTGTATAATATGATGTTTTTGGTGCTTAATTTGTATAACGATTACCTAATTTGATGCTTAATAGGCTTTTCCTGAATCTCTTCTTATTATCCAACATATTCACTTATCCTGCCGGCCTGTTTATGTTGGATAAGCGAGAGTCTACTGTATATTGATAATCTTATATTATCTGCTTAGAACTGGATTATATGAGGCTCTTTCTTCACAGCTGTATAAAATGCACACTGAAGTGGATTATATGGCAGTGTGGAGTCAAGATAATCCAGTGCAAAGCAGATAATATAAGATTATAAATGGGTTATATAGCTGTGTAGAAGGGCCTTGAGTCTACACTGCCATATAATCCAGTGCAAATTAGATAATCTGTGGAAGAAGCCTAAGTAAGGCCTAAATCTGCCTGTCCCCTAACTGAATCCTGGCTGTCCTTTGGCTGAATTGGTTGCTAGGCAACCAAGTGGGCAGAGATTAGACCTCTAAACTGGCAGCAATTGGATAAAAAAAAATATTGCTCTCCCTCTAATTAGGACTTTGTTTTTCTTTTCTTTTTGTTGTATCAACCTAGAGGCGTGGATGATGGGTTGTGTTGTCAAATTTTGAGGTTGGGGGGCCTGTACTTTTGTTGTTTTGTGAGTTGCCGTGATGCCATCACTCTTTTATATATATATACTAGCTGTGCCCGGCCACGCGTTGCTGTGGCGAAGTCTGGTGGTCTGGGAAATAAAGTATTGAGGAATTGGTGGTAGTTAAGGGCAAGGGTAAAGGTTTCCCCTGACATTAAGTCCAGTCATGTCTGACTCTGGAGGTTGGTGCTCATCTCCATTTCTAAGCCGAAGAGCCGGCGTTGTCCGTAGACTCCTCCAAGGTCATGTGGGATGACTACATGGAGCGGTGTTACCTTCCCGCCAGAGCAGTACCTATTGATGCACTCACATTTGCATGTTTTCGAACTTCTGGGTTGGCAGAAGCTGGAGCTAACAGTGGGGGCTCTCTCCGCTCCCCCAATTCAAACCTGTGGCCTTTCAGTCCAGAAGTTTAGCAGCTCAGCGCTTTAACACGCTGCACCATCAGGGGATATTATTTCCTAAAGGTTGTGAATATACAAAATTTTTGATTGTTTTTGTCTGTTGGAGGCAAGTATGAATGCTGGAATGAGGAAAAATGATTAGCATGTAATGGCCTTGTAGCTTTAAAGCCTGGCTGTTTCCTCCCTGAGTGAATTTTTTGTTGGGAGGTGTTAGCTGGCCCTGATTGTTTCCCGTGTGGAATTCCCTTGTTTTCAGAGAGGTGTTGTTTGCGATATTTTATGTGCTTCTACTGTCTGTGGTCCTGAGAAAACAGAGGAATTGCCAGACTTTGATGATGGGAATACTTTGTTGGGAGGTGTTAGCTGGCCCTGATTGTTTCTTGTCTGGAATTCCCTTGTTTTCAGAGTGGTGTTGTTTGTGATATTTTATGTGCTTCTAGTGTCTGTGGGCATCAGAAAAGAGGATTTGCCAGACTTTGATGATGGGAATACTTTGTTGGGAGGTGTTAGCTGGCCCTGATTGTTTCTTGTCTGGAATTCCCTTGTTTTCAGAGTGGTGTTGTTTGTGATATTTTATGTGCTTCTAGTGTCTGTGGGCGTCAGAAAAGAGGATTTGCCAGACTTTGATGATGGGAATACTTTGTTGGGAGGTGTTAGCTGGCCCTGATTGTTTCCTGTCTGGAATTCCCTTGTTTTCAGAGTGGTGTTGTTTGTGATATTTTATGTGCTTCTAGTGTCTGTGGGCGTCAGAGAACAGAGGATTTGGCAGACTTTGGTGATGGGTATACTTTGTTGGGAGGTGTTAGCTGGCCCTGATTGTTTCCTGTCTGGAATTCCCTTGTTTTCAGAGTGGTGTTGTTTGTGATATTTTATGTGCTTCTAGTGTCTGTGGGCGTCAGAGAACAGAGGATTTGGCAGACTTTGGTGATGGGTATACTTTGTTGGGAGGTGTTAGCTGGCCCTGATTGTTTCCTGTGTCGAATTTCCCTGTTTTCAGAGTGTTGTTCTTTATTGAGTGTTCTGATTTTAGAGATTATATTGTTGTGCATTATTGTACCACAGTAATTATTTCATCTTACAATAGAATCTCAGTTATCCAACATTTGGTAATGCAATGTTCTGGATTATCCAACGTAGTGTGCGTTTTAGTAGTCAATTTTTTTGTAGTCAGTGTTTTAAATTGTGATACTTTTTCTGTCAAATTTGTTGTATAACATGATGTTTTGGTGGCTAATTTGTATAACGATTACCTAATTTGATGTTTAATTGGGTTTTCCTGAATCTGTTCTTGTTATCCAAGAGATTCAGTTATGCAATGTTGTGCAGGGATGTTTATGTTGGATAAGTGAGATTCTACTGTATATTTATAATTTTGTAAGGAAGGCGTTTGCGTCATCCCCGGGCACTGGAAAAGGGTAAATAAATAAGAGAAGAGGAGAAGAAGGCGCTCTGTACCTGCTCAGGGGCCAGGCGGGAGGCGTGGTGGGGTAAGGTCTGCCCTTCTCCTTTGCCCCTCCATCCCGGCCCTCCCTCTCCTACCGAAGGCGGCGCCGGTGTGGTGGTGGGTTGGCAGGCCTGGTAGGCCAGGGAAGAGCGGGCTCCGGTGGAGGCGCAGGCCCGGGGCGTAGCGGCTTCCTCCCCGCCTCGCGCTTCCCGGTGCCGGCCTCCATGTTCTTCCCGCGGAGGAGGATAGGAGGAGGCCTGAGCAGCGGCGAGGAGGAGGAGGGGGAGAACGGGGCCGGGAAGGCGGGCGATGGGGCGCTCATCCGCCGCTGCAGGGCCGAGAGGAAGGAAAAGGGGTGGGAAAGGAACCTCCACACACACAGAGAGAGGCAGGACTCGCTTTCCCAAGCGCCTCAAGCGGAGGTAACATTGTTGGCGCGAAACACCGGGAAGGTACTGAGGGAGGGGGAAAGTAGCCTTTTTTGTTTCCCAGGCGAGATGTGAGGCCAGGGGCGGGCCAGCATAGGCCCTCCGGGTGTTTTGGAGTGGAACTCCCAATTCGAGGATGGGGAGCTCAGCCTCGTGAGGCGGAGATGTGCCTTCTCCTGGCGAGTCTCTGGCTTCGGCGGTGGAGGCGGCGATAGAGGGGGAGGGAGGGGGGACGGTTTTGTGTGTGCACGCGCACGCGGGGGAAGAGTTGGGAGGATTGTGTTTGTGCGCATGCGCACATCGCCTGTTGTGTTTTTTTGGTGTTGTGATTGTGTTTTTTGTTTGTTTGTGTTGTATCTTACTGGAGGCGGGGATGATGGATTGCGTTGCCAATTTTCGAGTTTGGGGGGGCTGTAGATTTGTTGTTTTGTCCATCGCCGTGATGCCATCACTCTTTTATATATATAGATAGATTCTTTTCTTATTGAATAGATTTGTATTGTGACTTTTCTCTAAGAAACTTGGAGTAGTTTCTGTGGTATGTGTCAGTCTCTGGAAACCAACCATACCAGCCTTCAAAAAACCAAAAATCTGTTTTTTGATCTCCTCACCTGGTTTCCATTCCTCCATGGCAGCAGACACTCCTGGGTAGTGTTGCCAAGGGAAGGATAGTTTGCATTACTGGGGAAGGGAAGAGGAAGCAGAGGATGGAGCCAGTGGCTGGATTTGCTTAGCCTTATGTAATCCTTCTCACTCCCTTTCTACTGTTGAAGTGAATGCATCCAATTGCACTCTGGCAGAAAGTAAATTGTTTCTCTCAGAGACGGAGTAAGAATCTGCCTTTGTCTGTTGAGCCCCTCACGACGTTTTGCCATATGAGGCTTATCTGACTGCAGTGTTGGTTTACTTCCATTCTGGAAGCTAATTATTTTTGGTGGAGTGAGAAAACGCTCCATATTCAATACTGGGTTTTAACTTTACTTTGACAGTATTTCTTAATACCTAAATGTATATGTTCCTATTGCAACATTTGTTCATTTTTTGCTTCTGGTCATCAACCGTAATAAATAAATATATATGGTATATACTAAGGCAGAACTTTTCAAACTGTGTGTTGCAATGCGTTAGTGTGTTAGCTGTAGTGTGTAAATGTGTCACACATACATAAGAAAAAACCTCAGTGTTTGAAATATAAGCAGTAAATCATATATTTTGAAATATAAATGAAAGGTTTTCGTGAGATAGGTTGTTTCCCTATACATTACGTTCCTACAGTTTATGGATGTGTTCATATCTCTCATAAGGCGTAGGTTTAACTTCCAGTTTGCTAGTAAAATTGAATTATTGTGTTGTGAAATGATGCATGGTTACAAATGATTTAGGAGCCCCCGGGTTTTTTTTTCTATGTCAGGAGCGACTTGAGAAACTGCAAGTCACTTCTGGAGTGAGAGAATTGGCCGTTTGCAAGGACGTTGCCCAGGGGACGCCTGGATGCTTTTTTGATGTTTTACCATCCTTGTGGGAGGCTTCTCTCATGTATCACCGCATGGAGCTGGAGCTGATAGAGGGAACTCATTCGCGCTTTTCCCGGGTGGGATTCGAACCTGGCAGCTTGCAGATCAGCAGCCCAACCTTCAAGTCACAAGGCTTTAACCCACTACTCCACCGGAGCCCCCCATGGCGCAACGGGTTAAAGTGCTGAGCTGCTGAACTTGCTGACCGAAAGGTCGGCGGTTTGAATGCAGGGAGTGGGGTGAACTCTTGCTGTTAGCCCCAGCTTCTGCCAGCCTAGCAGTTCAAATCATGCAAATGTGAGTAGATTGATAGGTACTGCTCTGGCAGGAAGGTAACGGCGATCTGTATAGTCATGCCAGCCACATGACCTTGGAGGTTTCTACGGACAACGCTGGCTCTTTGGCTTAGAAACTGAGATGAGCATCAACCCCCAGAATTGGACATGAGTAGACTTAATGTCAGGAGAAGACCTTTACCTAAAAATGGTCTGTCACCAAGATGAAATGTTTGGAAAGCTCTACATGAGGGAAAAGTGAAAACAGAATTGCACTAAAGTCATTTGAAGCAGTGACTCCCATCTCCTGTCCTCCCAAGTAATGCTGTTAATTTCTTCTGTGAATATGTTCTAAGGCACGGGTTAACAACCTCTTTTGGATGGGGATGGAATCTCATCACGACTATACCCCACAAAAGAAATCAGGTATCTTAGTGGTCTCTTTTTCCTCACTTACTTTATGGCTCAGGTGAATCAGATAGTACAGGTAATGCATTAGCTATTTCTGATGCTGACATTATTTTCTTTTCTCTCCAGAGTAAAAGGTGTTTATCAGCAGCGGATGGCCAAGTGGAACTCAAGGAAGGAATGTTCAACTCTGGAAGGGTCCTCAAAGCAGGAAGCTATAACTGGCCTTCCTTCAACAAGGAGAATCAGCGGCAGCATTTGGTGGAAAACTAGTCTCTCTCTCAGAGGCTCCAGTGATTACTGCCCTCTAGCAAGAAAGCTTCCAACATATGCAGGTGGAGATATGGTATTCGGACTTCGCCTCCTTTGCAGTTTGGCTTGTCAGTTCTGTTCTAGACAAGGCAGAAAGTACTGTAGTCTCCAAATATTTTTTCCTCACTAGTTTTGTATTTGTTTAATCATGTACAGATTCTTGTATTTAGCATTTTTTTTAAATTACTTTCCTTTTACTGCCAAATTTCTGTGTTGTCTGTCTGGAAAATAAACTTGACTTTGTAATAAGACATCCTCCCACTCCATGTTATTCTGCAGCTTTAGAAATGCTATGGATCTGTACTTAGGGGAAATAGATTCAAACTTGTGTGCTTCGACAAACATCATGGGAACAGTAGTTCTTCACAAAATGGAGGAAAGAGTGTGGGGATGAAATGAGTGAGCAAAGATCACCCCATCTGATCAAATTGCTCCCCTGAAAGCACTATCTTACCTTTTAAACAGATAGTAGAGACCCTTCTACTGTGTATGTGGGCAAACACTTGCTTTAGACTCTTATAAGAAAAATCCAAGTGTGTAATCTGCATTTTTTATTTTTTATTTTGCTAGACACTTAATTGGCTTCTTGAGAGAAGCCTTTACCATCTACTACAAAGTAGGGGAATTGGTTCTGTGCAAGCCGTTCAGCATCCTTGTTATTGTGCTCAGAAGTATCACTCACATCACATCTTGTGTCTGTTGTACCAAGAGACATCTCCCTTTTTGCCTTTTCTATGAATTTCTGTTTGGATGGGAAAGGTATGGAAACAGCAAGATTATTAGGGTGCCCTAAGATGGCACATGGGCTTTTGCATCTTGCTGCTGAGAACACTCATCTATAAGCTAGGAAGGAACCTTAAATCCTGCCTAGACCTCAAACTAATCAGAGCATTGTAAGCATCCTGCTATCTGCCTAATCTGTTTGCATAATGATATGGAATATAATACATATAATCCAGACTTGCTGCAATAAAGACATTCAGCAATCATGCAAAACTGAAAAACTGTTTTAAGGTAATGTCTGAATGAACCATTCTTTTTTGCAATCAGTTGGCAAAGCATAAACTTGTAAGCTATGACTTGAAGGTGTTTATAAATGCTGGTCATGACCTGAAGTAATATCTCAATTTGTAAACCACACCTACACAGTAGAAACATGAGCATGATGCTGAAAGAATAGAATGAGAAAATAAACATTCTCGCATTCAAAGCAAACCGTGGTTTCATGTGATGCCTGGAGTGATCCTATATTTGAAATGCTTTGTTTACGAGAATCTTATAAAGAGAATATGAATAGGATTGTAAAGATGCATTCGGATAATCGAGAGTTCAAAAGTAATCTAGGAATTGGAATGGATCCTTTCATTGTTCAAAATAATTATTTTTTTAGCATTATTTCCTGTTTCATATTTACTGAAGTATGATTAGGAAAGGGAAATGAACTTCCTTTTTCTTCCAGAAGTGGCAAATGTTATTTGCTTTTAGTGCCTAACTCACTGCCCTTGCTTAGTACTTAATTTGTTGAAATATATAACTATTAAAACTTTTACTATTAAGGGTAGAGCATATGAGAAATAGGACTTACAAGCACACACAGCAGGCAACGGTTTGAATAGGTGTATGATTTTTGTTAATCGTGTCAGAAGCAAAGTCGCTTCTGGTGTGAGAGAATTGGCAGTCTACAGAGACGTTGCCCAGGGGACGTCTGGATGTGTTACTGGGAGGCTTCTCTCATGTCCCCGCAAGCTAGAGCTGACAGATGGAAACTCACTATCTTGTGGATTTGAACTGGCAACTTTCAGGTCAGCAACCCAACCTTCAGTGAGAATCACAAAACACTTCCTTCTCAGCTGCTGTTAAAATAACTAAGTTATGAGCTTTCCCAGCCCTGTTCTCCACCTTGTTAGCCTGAACCCATGCTACTGTCCTCAAACCTTGATAATCTATCTTTCTATACACACAATAAAAGTGAAATGTGTATGTGTGTATGTGGCAGAGGTGTCCACTTACACAGACAGCCTCTGGCTCCCACAAACAGGCTATAGTTCCCACTGAGCAGGATACACCAATAGCCCTCCCTCCACTGACATACAGGTTATAGTGAGCACCATAAACATGTAGCCCAAACCCTGCCAAAGTCCTCCACAAACACCATCCTGCCCACCAGCCAAGTGAAGGCTTTCATGCAGAAACAATTACCTCCTAGATGTTTTCCTCCAGAATTGACATCCCAGGGTTCCTTAATTTGCATGACCCCGCCCATTGCTTCTCCCTCAACCCTTTCCTACCCTTTCCAATGGCACACAGCTAACAGAGGAATTGATCAGCACCTGAACAAGAGATCTGGGAGCATTCACCATGATTTACAAGAGTTGTACTTAACCTACATCCAGAGAGCACTCTTACCCCAACCAATTATGTATCTGGACCACACTTGCCACGGATGATGGGACTTGCAGTACCTTCACTGATACTGTGACCACCACTGACAATGGACTGGGATCATACTTGGCACAGAGAAGCCCCATGACCAACTGAACATACTGCAGGAGTTAGTGGGAATGGACCTTGAATTTTGGAGTTATAGTTCACGCTTATCCAGAGAGCACTGAACCCAGCTGACGTGAGATCTGGACCAGACTTGGCACATAGACCAAACATGGCCAACTGTGAATACTGCCAAGGTTTAGGGGTGATTGCCCTGGGAAAGAGAGAATTGTAGTTCGCCCTTATCCAAAGAGGATTAAACCCAGCCAACGACCAATCTGGACCAAACTTAACTGATATTTAATACCCCAAAACAAACAATGTCGTCTTCTAATAACCCGGGCATCGCTGGGTCCCCAAGATAGTGTCTAATAGTTTTATACTGGCTTTCCTGGCAAAATCTCCCAAAAGATGAATCTTGAGTCAGTCCATCTTATGTGTCAACTTTATTTTGCCTGGGCTATAAAACTCCTGTATGATACAGTTACATCTCAAAGCAGTGGCTAAAGGAAACCAAAAGAATGATGGCGTAGGAAGCATAAACAGTACATAATGGGCGAGGAATTCTAGGGCGGTGTGAGAAGGGATGGCTACAGGCAGACAATAAATAGGATTTACATTAACCACTCCCTGGCTCTGGTGCTCAAGATCGGGCAGCAACCCTCCCTGTGCAATGTATAGGTTAAAGCAGTGAGCTAAATCATTCCCTTGCCCTTATTTGAAAGAAAAGTGAATAAAGATCAATGCAGAAGCCTAGCTGTAGTAGCCTCACAAGGCCACGTGACTGAAATTTGCTATGTATCCTGGAGGGAGTTAAACTGCCTGTGATGTGTCTGAGGACCTTGTTGGGAAGACAAGTGGGTGAAAGGGTTGAAATAAGTCCCCAATGGGGATCAGAGTGCCTCTTGATACCGGAGCCTCAGAAAGCTGTTTGGGATCTCATTGTGTCTTGTACCTTCATGTGAAGGAAGCTCCTGGCAGGGCTCCTAGGAGGCCCCGTCTCACTGAGGCATCACCCTGAAAACAGTCACAGTTGCGAGGGACCCCTGAGCTGGGGCAGGGAGAAAGGGAGAGGGCTTGGAGAAACTTGGCCTATGTGAACGAACCCTCTCTCCAAGTTTCTCCTTTAGGTAGGGAAGTGTCTTTTGGGCTGTTAGGTCTGCATAGAACAAGCAGAAATGTCAGTAATAGTAGTAGTCGTATTCAATATATAATATGCCTGGGGAGGGCTCCCTGTTATCTTCTCTCGCGTCATCTTCAGTTCCAGATTTTCAAGAAGCTGTCCCAGGAACCAGTAGACACGGCCATGCCATCTGCAGTTACTCCCAAACAGCTCACCCTGTTGTCGTGCCCAGACAGGATTCCTGAACAAGAGAGAAAACAAAAAAATCTGTATTCACATTTCAGATTTCAAATGTTAACTTCTCTCAATAACAGGCAGGTAACGTGATGGGGTGTTGTGTGGTTTCCGGGCTGTGTTCTAGCAACATTTTCTCCTGATGTTTCACCTGCATCTGTGGTTGACATCTTCAGAAGATTTGTTGATAGTCAAGCAAGTTTATTAGTCAATTTCTTCTTCAGCGTTAGTCCCTCTTGATGGCGTGGTCCGCTTTACTGGTCTGTTGGCGCCATTTCACCCAGTTGTGCACCTCATCAGGGTGTATTTGAGTAGTCTTCATTGTGGGGATTTGCAAAAGGCACCATGATGTAATGGGTTGACTGGAAAGACATGTGTCATCAGCTGATTGGCTAAGTGTGCCAGGAGCCAATATTCTGATTGGCTACTGTTTCTGGCTTGCTGCTGAGAGAAACGGTTTGAGCAGGCATTTTACCTCAGATAGCAAAGAGCTAGGGAATGAATGGCTGCCGACTCTCTGAAGCCTGATCATTTATAAGGTAATGAGGCATATTTAAAGACTGTTTTAAAAAGGACAGTTTATTCCCTCTGTTCTCTGTAAGAAGCCAGAGAGACTATTGTTGCTCTGCTCGACCTATGTAACTGAAGTAAAGTTACTGTTACTTATTTTACAGACCTAAGTGGCATGTTATTACACTGCAAAGTAAACTTTGGGTCAGAAGCCGTGGTAAAGCTTCTATTTATTTACATCTTTAATATCCAACATCCATGTCATTGTGCAACGTGTCTAGCCAGCGAAGCTTCAGTCGTCCCTTTGGTCTCTTGCCAGGCACTTCTAAATTAAGAGCATTAAATGCCCATGGACTGAAGCCTATGGACCATGTATCTGAGAGTGGACAGCAACCAAATTGTATCAAATGATCTCTCTAAGGCAGATCTTTCCAAACTGTGTGTTGAAACACACTAGTACAGTGGTTCCCAACCTTTCTTTCTTTTTCTTTTCTTTTTTTAACAGGGACCACTTTGACCAGGAACCACTCTCCAATATTAGTATCAAAAGGGTTATGGATCAGTTTTTGGTCAACTTTATATTTGGTTTGGTTATTTGGGGTGCTGATTCAGAAAATTGCATTGGATAGACCACATCAGCTCTAGTTTCTGTTACAGAACATATGCCATCCAGTAGTCACCATCTGCTCACACATAGAAAACCGTATTTAGTAATCTATTGCTGATGTGGTCTGGCCAATACAATTTTCTGAATCAGCATCCCAAGTAACCTCAGGAACAGGCCTAAAAACAAAGACATCAAGAAACATTTCCCCCCCCTGTATGTCTCGCAGACCTAATTTTAGGTCTCGCAGCCCACAAGTTGGGAACCACTGCAGTAGTGTGACACCAACAGTCCTTAGGTGTGTCACATGAAAAATGTTCTCCCTCCACTCTCATAAACAAGTTAGCACTGTTTGAATGTGTTATAACTTTTATAGCTTGCACAATTCATTGATTGAGATGCATATCTATCCATAATATATTGTCTATATCTATATTATCTATATATATATATATATCCATAATAAAAGTGAAAAACCATATGTGTGTGTATGTGGCATGGGTGTCTGTTCACACAGACAGCCTCCGGCCTCCACAAACAGGCTGCAGTTCCCAGTGCTGAGGAACCACCAAGTCACTCTTTTCCACTGACATTGCGGTTACAGCGAGCTCCATGAACATGCAGCTCAAACCCTGTCAATGTCCTTCCCAAACACTATGGCCCACCACTTAAGGAATGCTTTCATTTGGGGACCATTTCATCCTAGATTTTGCATTGTCCACCACCACAGGCAGGCATCCCAGGGTTCTCCATTGGTGTGAAATTTGCATGACCCTGCCTACTGCCCTTCCCTTTCTAATCTGTCTGCAGAACAAACACAGCAAAACTACACTTCCTGGAGGAGTTTGCGGGATTGACCCCACATGGTGGAAGTTGTAGTTCACCCTGCATCAAGTCAGAGCACTGGAACTCCTACTGGGGAATGTACAGGAGTTGTAGTTCACCTACACCCAGAATGCTATGAACCCAAACAATGTTGGGTCTGGACCAAACTTGCCATGCATAGCCGATATGCCCAGATTTGAATACTGGTGGGTTTTGAGGGGAATTGGCCTGGACATTTGGAAGTAGTAGGTACTAGGATTTATAGTTCACCTGCAATGAATGAGCACTCCAGCACACAGAGCTCCCATAACCAAAAGAGCATATTGGACAAGTTTGGGGGAAAGGGAGTTATAGTTCACCTGCATCCAGAGAAAGAGCAGAGGCGGTTCAACCACCAGGCCAACTAGGCAGTTGCTTGTGGCGCCATCTTGTTGGGGGCACCATCGAAGCAACTCCTGTCTCCTGCAGCCTGCCTCCGTCGCCGCGCTTCCCTCCTCAAGGAAGGAGCCGAGGTCGCCGATTTGCAGAGGAGAGAAGCCGCCAAACGCCTTCCTGGTGAGGCCTTCCCTTTCTGTCCAGCGCCCCAGCGAGCACTGGGTGGCCCAGCAATTACCGGGTGGCCCAGCACTCGCTGGAGCGCCGGGCCTGCCCGGGTGCCTGTGCCGGGCCCGCCTTTGGGGCCTTCAGAGATTGTGAGGTAAGTGGGGTTTATACATCTGTAGAAGGTCCAGGGTGGGAGAAATAACTCGAATTAATCACCTTGATTAGCATTTACTGGCCCTATGGCTTCAAGGCCTGGCTTCTTCTTGCCTGGGAGAATCTTTTTTTGGGAGGTGTTAGCTGTCCCTGATTGTTTACTGTCTGGCTTTCTCCTGTTTTCAGAGTGTTGTTCTTTCTTTATTGTCCTGATTTTAGAGTTTTTTTTAATACCGGGGGCTATCTGGGTTATCTACACTGCCCAATATCCCTATTCAATGTTTGGTGCTAAATTCGCAAATATAGTAATTCCTACATAACATTAACATGTATTGAACTGCTTTTTCTGTTGATTTGTTGTAAAACATGATGTTTTGGTGCTTAATTTGTAAAATCTTAATGTAATTTGATGTTTAATAGGATATTCCTTAATCCCTCCTTATTATCCAACATTTTCACTTATCCAACGCTTTTATTTTTCAGTGATTGGTTGGGGGGGGGGGAGAGTGCGCCAAAATTCTATTCGCCTACACTTGAAAAATACCTAGGGCCGGCTCTGAGAAACAGTGACCCACCGACAATGGACCAGGACCAAACTTTGCAGAGAGAAGCCTCATGACCAACTGAACATACTGCAGGGGTTTGTGGGAATGGGCCTTGATTTTGGGAGTTGTAGTTCACCTGCATCCAAAGAGCACTGAACCCAGCCAACAATGAATCTGGATCAGACTTGGCACACAAACTTAACATAGCCTGCTGTGGATACTGACAGATGTTTTGGGACAATTGGCCCTGGAATCTGAGAGTTGTAGCAGTTCACCCCCATCCAGAGAGCACTGCAGCCAGGCGATGACCAGCCAACGACAGATCTGGACCATACTTGGTACACAGACCCAAAATGGCTATCTTTGAATACTGGCAGGGTTTGGGGAGGATTGACCCACAATTCTGGGAATTGAAGTTCACCTGCTCCAAACTGAGAATGCCTAACAATCAAAGACAAATGGTGCCTTGATCAAATAACCCGGGCATCACTGGGTTCCCAAGCTAGTAGAATATATATATATTGTATGGAAACTCTTGTTGGTTGGTTTAACCTCCAGTTTGCCAGTAAAACTGAATTACCGTGGCGCAAAAGGATGCATATCTACAAAGTGTGTCACCAACATGAAAAATTTGGAAAGCTCTGCTCTAAGGTGTCACTTGACTTGGTAGTCCCTGTGCCCCCTTTTCCTGAACATCAAGCTTTCTGTGAATAGAGGGTGTTTGATATGAGACTGTGCTTAAGCACGAGAAACCTTGTACATGTTCTGTCTCTCTTTAGTATGACCCCCCCCCCCAAATGCTTTGGCCATGTCATGGACTGATATAAGCTCTCAGCAAATGAAAAGGGAATTCCTTGCCCCATATGATAGAAAGCAAAATACCTTTGTTTTTGAGCTGGCTCTTCTGAGAAAGAGGTGCATACAGCACAGTGGCAGGAATGCATGACTAGAGGTGTGAATCTGAGGACTACTCACCCACACGCTCTGATTTTAAAGCATCCCAGATGTTGCAGTTAAAGTCGTCATATCCAGCCAGGAGGAGGCGGCCGCTGCGGGAGAATGCGATGGAGGTGATTCCGCAGATGATGCTCTCGTGCGCATAGGTAATGAGCTCCTGGTCTGCTCGGAGGTCGAAGAGGCGGCAGGTAGCATCGTCAGAGCCAGTGCAGATGGCCTCACCGTTGGGGAAGAACTGCACAGAGAGGATAAACAATTCCTGTCTATCCTACAGTTCAGTCTCTTCCATTCCTGGTACCTGTTACCTCCAGCCGTGACCGTGCCACAGCCCACCCTCCAACCTGGGGCCCCTGGCCTTTCGAGGAAACTTACACTGATGGCATTGATGTCCGATTCGTGTCCCAGGAACGTCTGGCGGCACGTTCCCTCCCGGATGTCCCATAGCTTGGCTGTGGCATCGCAGGCCCCAGAGATGAAGAGCTTGAAGTCTGGGGAGACAGCCAGGCTCATGCAGTCGCCAGTGTGGCCTACGAAGGTTGTCTTCGGCTGTCCAGTTTCAATGTCCCAGAGGCAACTGTGGGAAGGAGAAGGAAGGCATCAGGCACTCCGAACGACGAGGCTTCGTCTAATTGGGACGCGCACTTGTCTGAGATTTTGTATTTATGCACATCACATATTTCAAACATTTCCTTTAAAACACCTTTGCTTAGAACAGAAGTCGAGGCCGCCAACAAATCAAGCAAAGATACAAAAAGATAACTACAACTATATAGGAAATAAAATCAGCAACTTTAGACCTAAGAATGCCATGTCTTGGTTTTGTAACCATAAAACTTTTTGAGGGCACTTCTAGGATGACCGAAAACTCTCAGATTTTGTTCCTGTCCTTTCTCATTTAATACCATGCTAAGTCTTACCTATAACTACCTGCTATATTGTGAGGATTTGTAAAAGAGGCACCATGATGTGGTGAGTTGACTGGCATGTGGCGACAGCTGATTGGCTGAGCCAGTCAGGAGCCAGAATTCCGATTGGCTGCTGTCTCTAGCTTGCTGTTGAGACAAACTGTTTTAACTGCCACTTTCACCTCAGAGAGGGAAGAGGATGCTGACTGAAAAATGGTCAGGAAGGAAATGGCTGCCATACTCTCCAAAGCCTGATTATTTATAAGGCAAATGAGGCATATTTAAAGACTGTTTAAAGGGACTGTCTATTTACTATGTTCTCTGTGTGAATTCAGAAAGATTGCTATATATATTGTTGCCCTGTTTGATCTTTTCAACTGAAGAAAAGATACTGTTACTTGTTACACAAGCCAGAGTGACACTTTATTATACTGCAGGGTTTATCTTGATTCAGAAACTGGGGTAAAGCTTCTATTTATTACAACCTCCTAAGGGCACTTCTAGGATGACCAAAAACTCCCAGTTTTTTCCTGTTCTTTTGTCATTTAAAACCATGCTAAGTCTTACCTATAACTACCTGCTATATAGTTTTTTTAAAAAAAATATATGGACAGAGTAAATTTATGAACACCTCATTTTCAATATTTAAGTCATCACTTAAAGGAAAATATCCTGTGAACTATTTTTCTAATTTTATTTTTAAAAAAGCAATTCGGAAAAACACCCCTTCCCCTTTCTTCAATTTTTCCATTCCCATACACTGGGTGGATAGACCTACCATGTAGTGTCTCCAGAACTAGTCACAATATTGTTGTCATCCAGGAATCGACAGCAGGAGAGGTAGCCTATAACAGAATGTGATTATTACTGAGGAGAGAAAACATTATATGCACAAAAGCCCAAACCCTATACACATTTTAGCATGCATCATGGTCCCACTAGCCTGGTTATGTTGGATTCCCCAACATAAGCACCAAAGGCTTCAGACCAGCTCCTGCACAACAGCCAAATGACCCTCCATCTGCCAGATGAAACGTTCAGGGGAAATATTTATGCTCATGGACCAATTGGATGTACCTGGGACAACACTGACATAATGTCTGAGACTCCATCTACACTGCAATATAATCAAGTTTCCGAATCTAGATTACCTGCTTTGTGTTGGAGTTCAACTCCACACTGCCCAAGTCTGCAGTCCTCAATGAGAAGTAGTTAGCTAGTTTAGAATAGGCTGAGATAATCCTTTCTGCCTCCTGAATGACAGTTGGAATGTATCTATTTCTTTTCTCCTCTCTGTTTCTGCTTTCATTCTGATTAGTTGTGTAGAATTGACACTTTGCAGGAGTATGTCTATTGTCCTTGATTTCTACTTTTGCATCTTCGTGTGTGCTGTGTGTTTTGAGATCTCTCTCTGCTTGTGTGTCAGGAAAGATGTCGTGCCTGCTGTTTTTCCCCTATCTTTTGAACCTCAGAAGACATGGGGTTGGTTAGTGTAGCTGAGGTCCAGTTCTTTACTATTAAGAAATACAGATATTATTTTTGTAAATAAAGTTTTTGTGATTTTAAAGATTGAACTCTGGATCTTTGCCTCCTAAACTCTAAATTCTTTATAGACATGGCACTTCATGCTCTGCTTGCTGTGAGCTGAATGCTCAACTATAAGTATCCTGTCTCTGCATATTTTTGGATGCTCTGCTGTTTTTGGGTAGTTTTTCCCTAACAGCTTGAGAATCCTAACATTTTGAACTGGATTATATGGCAGTATAGAGTCAAACAATCCAGTTCAAAGTAGATAGTCTGGATTCAGAAACAGAATCTCTCTTTTTCTTTCATGTCAGGAGCAACTTGAGAAACTGCAAGTCGCTTCTGGTGTGAGAGAATTGGCCGTCTGCAAGGACGTTGCCCAGGGGATGCCCGGATATTTGATGTTTTACCATCTTTGTGGGAGGCTTCTCTCATGTCTCCGCATGGGGAGCTGGAGCTGACAGAGGGAGTTCAAATGCTCTCCCCGGATTCGAACCTCCAACCTGTCGGTCAGCAGTCCTGCCAGCACAAGGGTTTAACCCATTGTGCCACTGGGGCTCCTAGAAATTGGATTATGTAGCAGTGTAGATCCAGCCTGAGAGAGTGCAACTCATTGTCCCTCAGCTTTAGGCTCGCACAAAGCATATTTATTTAATTTTACATAAATCTACATTTTTTCTATAATGTCGGTGCTTTATCCTGTTTCTGTAAGTCATATGGAGGAACAGTAAGAACCCCAACAACCTGGTTTCTGGCTTCAGAGAGTGTACCATCCAACCTACAGGCTTTCCAAGCTTGTGCTGGATGGTTCAGTGCCCAGCCCAAATATTCACCTGTATGTGCCGAGAGTTCCCGGCTGACTTTCACGTTCCCTTCGCGGCTCTTGAGGTTGTAGATGGAGCACATGTTGTCGAGACCTCCGCAGGCCACGTAATTCCCTGATGGGGCATAGGCACAGGTCATGACCCAGGAGGAGCGGAGAGGGATGGCATGGACCTGAGGTCAGAGGAGAGGGCGGAAATCCAAAGTGAGTTTGGACTCCGTTGGAAAAGAAAGAAAGAAACGTTGGCTGTAGTAGGTAGGACTTGAGAGACAGGAAAGCAGTCTGCGGGATGACGTGCCATTAGCTCTCAGGGGAGTTCCTACCCTTTCCTTTGTGGTATTTCTGGCCTGTGGAATATCTACCTACCTGTGTAAGAAGCCCTTACCTTGTTGGTTGTGTATGTGTCCCACACAATGAGCTTTCCATCTTGCGAGGCACTGACCATAAGCCTAAGGGAGAAGAGCAGAAGCATGTTAGTATGGCTGTACTAAATGGGGTCTGAAGTGTCATGGTTTGCAAGGATACTATATGTGTGTTGTCTGGAAAATCAAATGCATGAAGCCGATTGGCTGAATTTGCAAGGACCTGGGAATCGGTTTGCAACTGTTGCTGTCCTGCTGCTGGAGAACTGGTTTGAACAGTTTCTCTCTCTCTGTGTGTGTGTGAGTCTACTGAGTACTGGCTGGAGAGAAGATGGCTCTGTACTCAGAGAGGCCTGACTATTTCTGAGGCCTTGTTTGCTGCTGAAGCATATTTATGGATCAAGAAAGGACTGCTTATGACTGCTCATTCCTGTAAGTTCAGTAGAGTCTCACTTATCCAACACTCACTTATCCAATGTTCAGGATTATCCAATGCATTTTTGTAGTCAATGTTTTCCATACATCGCGATATTTTGGTGCTAAATTTGTAAATACAGTAATTACTACATTGTATTACTGCGTATTGAACTACTTTTCCTGTTAAATTTGTTGTATAACATGATGTTTTGGTGCTTAATTTGTAAAATCATAACCTAACTTGAAGTTTAATAGGCTTTTCCTTAATCCCTCCTAATTATCCAACATATTCGCTTATCCAACGTTCTGCCGGCCCGTTTATGTTGGATGAGTGAGACTCTACTGTAATCAGAAGAACTATTATAAATACCATTTTTGTTGATCTCATTGACTTAATAAAGGTTCCTGTGTTATTTGTTCTGCAGTGGCTGAGTGGTGCATCATTCTGCAGGGTGATTCTGAGTTCATGGGCACACATAAGAGCTTCTACCTATCATCCAAGAACGCATCTCCTCTTATGAGCCTACTAGAACCTTAAGATCGTCTGGGGAGGCCCTGATCTCAGTTCTACCTGCTTCGCAAGCGCGATTGGTGGGGACAAAAGACAAGGCCTTCTCAGTGGTGGCTCCTCGGCTGTGGAACTCCCTCCCCAGTGACATTAGGCAGTCTCCATTTGTGGCTGCCACAAAAACTATGTTAAACTGCTTGAGACTCTATGAGATATTAATTGAAAAACTATAGCAAAATCTGCTGCAGGATGTCCCTCCCGCAAAAACAATTTTATTTTGCAGTTTAATAAACTTTCCCCATGTTTTTATGGTAGAACCAATTAGGAAATGACATTTATAATCCAGGAGCAAAAATTGTATTACATAGTGTAATTAACGGAGCCCGCGGTGGCACAGCAGGTTAAACCTTAAACTTAACTGACCAAAAGGTCGGCACTTTGAAACTGGGGAGCGGGAACAACTAGTAAAGGGAAAACCTTTACTTTAGTGCAGTGGTTCCCAAACTTATTTGGCCTACTGCCCCCTTTCCAGAAAAAATATTACTCAGCACCCCCTGGAAAGTGGGGCGTGGCTTAGAGGGGTGGGCGTGGCTCCTGCTCAAGAGGGTGTGGCTGAGCCTCTCCCCTAGTCCAAGATGCAGGGCTGGGAGAGGGAGGGGGAGGTGGGTGGGGCCACAAATGGGCTGCCAGGACTGGGATGGGCGGAGTTATGAGCTCTGAGGCAGGGCTGAGCTTCTATCCCTGTCCTGCGGCACCTACCAGGACACAGGGGGTGGGGCTAGAAGAGGAGGCGGGGCTTCTTCCCAAGTGCCTGACAGGGCTGAACCTCTATACCCCACCCCGTGTTCTAACAAGCGCCTGAGGGGAGGTATACAGAGGCTCTTGGGAAGAGGCCCCGCCCCCACCCCTAAGCCCGCCCTTTAGTCCTAAAAGGCCTCTCAGGAGAGGCATAGAGGCTCAGCCCTGTCTTGGGCTCTTGGAAGGAGGCCCCACCCCTTCCCTAGCTCCGCCCTCTGTGTCCCAACAAGCGCCTCAGGAGAGGTATAGATTCTCAGCTCTGTCTCGAGCTCTTGGGAAGAAGCCACGCCCACTCCTCTAGCTCCACCCCCTGTTTGTCCTAACAGGCGCCTCAGGGGGCTCAGCCCTGTTTCCGGCACTTCGGAAGAGGCCCCGCCCCTCCCCTGGCCCCGCCCCATCTCCTAATGGGTGCCATCACCGCCCCCCTGGATCGCTGCAGCACCCACCAGGGGGCGGTAGCACCCACTTTGGGAATCACTGCCTTAGAGTAATCAAAGTTATAAACCTTCTTTTCTACTGGAGATGGAAATTAAGGGTTTATTCAAAAGCTTAATGCATGGGTGTCAAACTCATTTTCATCAAGGGCCACCTCAGTCTTATGGTGGCCTTCAAAGGGCCATTTTTAATTGTAAGACTATATATAAATGTAATTATGTTGTCCCAGCATTGAATGACACATATGAATTACTGGAAAAGAAATGAACCCAAAGTTTTGTGCGACAATTTGAAAGCCCCAGCTCATTTTTATTACATTCCAAGCAGCATGCACTTTCCTTATTTTCGTGTTTAATTTCACACGGGCCCAATTGACCTATCTGAAACATCAGTAACAAAACAAAAAAAAGCCAATTTATCTATAAGCAGACATCAAGAAAAGAGGTAAGAAGAGGCTTTGACAGTCTGTGTCTTCCTCTGTGGCAGGAATGTATTATCACGAGAGTCATAGAAGTTGGAAGAGACCTTATGGGCTATCCGATCCAACCTCCTGTCAAGAAGCAGGAAAATTGCATTCAAAGCACCCCGATAGATAGCCATCCAGCTTCTGTTTAAAAGCCGCCAAAGAAGGAGCCTCCAGGGTAAAGATTTCCACTGCCAAACAGCTCTCACAGTTAGGAAGTTCTTCCTAATGTTCAGGTGGAATCAGGTGAAAAACCATTACAGTGGTGTGCCAAGGAAAGGGCTCTTGGGCACCTCAAGAGACAGCCGAGGAAAACACTTACTTGGAGTCTGTGGACCAGTGACAAGCATAGATCTTGGCCAGGTGCCCACGCAGGGTTCGCCGTGTGCGCATCTGTATGCGCCCGACCACTTCAATCCCAGAGACGAGCTGAATAGAAAAGGGAAGATTAGCCCGGCAAATTCAGATAGTGGAAGAACATCCCCTCTCCTAAACCACGTTGAATGATTCGAGTAACCCCACTCCTTGCTGGAGATTTGTGCCAGATGACTTTTGATTCTGTCTTGGCAAGGTAAAGTTTTGCCACACTTACCTGAGCAAGTGTAGTGTCTGCACAAGCTTTTCGAGCTTCCTGCAACCAGAGAGAGAAAGAGTCAGAATTGTCGGAGGTGGAATAAAATTCTAGGAGGAAAGTGTTGCTTTATTGTAATCCTCATTCCGTAAGTGATCATTCTGATACTCTCCCTGCTTGTAGATGTGGGTCTGAGGCTTTTAAAAAAAATTGTGTCAGAAGAAACTTGAGAACATACTGCAAGTCACTTCTCCTGTGGGAGAATTGTCCATCTACAGAGACGTTGCCCAGGGGACGCCTGGATGTCTTACCATCCTGCTGGGAGACTTCCCTCATGTCTCTGCAAGCTAGAGCTGACATAAAGGAGCTCACCCCATCTAGTGGATTTGAACCAGCAACCTTCAGGTCAGCAACCCAACCTTCAGGTCAGCAGTCCTGCTGGCACAGGGTTTAACCCATTGCGCCATCGCGGCTCCCCCAGTCTCATGGTCTGTGGCTCAGCTCTAGGAATGAGAAGACGTCTCATCTAGACCGCAGCCAGTTCCACCTAAGAAATTTTACGTGACCATAGGTATACAGGTTTATAAAATAGGTATAGAAATAAAACATTTACTGACAATAAATCAGCATTTGCAAGACTTGCTAAACAGACTAATCTCCTTTTCTGTGGAGTACAGCAGAAACATTTTCTGCAGAATCCATTGTAAACGCTGCACATTTGCAGGTTCTACTACATTTTAGGAATCTTACAATTTTAACAGATGTGATTTTATCTGTGTTATGGGTGTTGTTTTTTTAAATTTATGTCGCTGTTTATATACTCATCTACTGTTTGTTTATATGCGGCACTTTGAAATGCTTCTGTGAGCTGCCCCGAATTCCTTCGGGGAGATGGTGGCAGGGTATAAAATATTATTTTTATTATTATTATCATCATCATCATCATCATCATCATGGAGCCCCTGGTGGTGCAATGGGTTAAACCCTTGTGACGGCAGTTAGAATCTGGGGAGCGGGGTGAGCTCCTGTTTGTCAGCTCCAGCTCCCCATGCAGGGACATGAGAGAAGCCTCCCACAGGATAGTAAAACATCAAACATCCGAGCATCCCCTGGGCAACGTTCTTGCAGATGGCCAACTCTCTCATACCAGAAGCAATTTGCAGTTTCTCAAGTCGCTTCTGACACGAATAATAATAATAATAATAATGCAAAAGGCCACCCGACTGGGATCTGCGCGCATCATCCGAAAATACATCACACAGTCCTAGACACTTGGGAAGTGTTCGACTTGTGATTTTGTGAAACGAAATCCAGCATATCTATCTTGTTTGCTGTGTCATAAAATAATAATAATAATAATAATAATTATTATTATTATTATTATTGCTACTAGATTTGTGTAAATGAGTGGCGTTCAGAAACCTTTTACTGTTGCCAATTTTTCAGGACCCCTTCACTGAGCAAAGGACCCCCATTTTTGGTTGAGGCCCACAGTTTAAGAAGCAGTGGTCTATAGGCTTCTCTCCAGTGTCTCCCCGCATTACCTCAATCTGCTTCTTGAGCTGCTCTGACTCTTGCTTCATTTGCTCTATTTCACCCATGTTGACAGACTAGCTTTGGACTGCCCTCTCTGTGTCTTCCGGATCCTGTAGAGACATAAAAGAAACATATTAAGGTTTTTAAACGCTATCCCTTTCCCAAAAAAATCAAATATTTCCTGACCCTCCTTGGATGTACCTCTGGACTCTTATTCATCACAGAGCAGACACAGACTGACTCTCCAGTTCCATGAGCAGTGTTTGCCCTGCCTGTAGACATCTTTACTTTGTGCCAGGGGAGATCGAGACTATGAGGGTGGCACATCTTTCATACTACAAGAACTGGCATTCAAAGGCAGCCAAGTCAGAGGGTAACCTTTTCAATAACCAAATGTAACCAAGCTTTTCAGTAGGCGTAGAGCCCAAAAGGCTTAAATTGTAGACCTAGCGGTTATTCACTGAAAGCACTTTATATGACTGGTGGGTTGCTATTCATTTTACGTTTATAATTACTATAACGTTTTGTTGATGTTGACATCCTCAATGGCACAGCATGTTAAAGTGCTGAGCTGCTGGACTTGCAGACCGAAAGGTCGCAGGTTCGAATCTGAAGTGAGTGAGTGTCTGCTGTTTGCCCCAGCTTCTTCCAACCTAGTAGTTTGAAAACATGCAAATGTGAGTAGATCAATAGGTTCTGCTTCTGTGGGAAGGTAACGGCGCTCCATGCAGTCATGCCGGCCACATGACCTGGGAGGTGTCTACAGACAACGCTGGCTCTTCGGCTTAGAAATTGGACACAACTGGGAAAACCTTTACTTTTTTACCTTTTTGATGTTTATTTAAGAGTTGATTGATTTTATTGTGGTATTTTTATGTATTGATGATGTAAATTATGTTTTCCTTTGATACTGATGTATCTGTATTTATTGCACAATATGTATTGTTACATTATGAGAGCTTTGTAAGCTGCCCTGAGTCCCTTTTAAGAGATGATGGTGTGAAAGAAATAAAGTTTAATTAATTAATTAATTAATTAATTATTAACCTTGCCAAATCAAATGCAGCTCCCCAGTTATCTCAATCAGGCAAGAAAAGCAGCAGCCTTACAATATGGATAGGCGGCGTTCGAGGTTTGTGTCCCACAAATGTGCACTGGAAGAATAGAAAAACACTGCAGGTGACCAGAGTCCACATAAGTACTGAAGATACGAGAGTTATCCTGAAAGTAGATTACGTTTTAGAATTAAAAATGAACAAAGTATAGGAGAAAACATTTACCATATGCAGTTGAAAGCCACACCCAAATACCACTTCTCAACATAGTCGCCATTCAAATCTAGGCACTTATCATAGCAATGAATGAGCGTGGCAACTCCTCCCCAACAAAACTCTGCCGCTTGTGTCCTCAGCCAGCCAGTCTCCCCTTCTGCAGCTGCGCATCGTCGCCAAAATGCTGCATTGAGGACGCAAGCGGCAGAGTTTTGTGGGGGAGGAGTTGCTAAGCTCATTCATCACTATGATAAGTGCCTAGATTTGAATGGCAACTATGTTGAGAAGTGGCATTTGGGTGTGGCTTTCAACTGCATATGGTAAATGTTTTCTCTTAGACTTTGTTCATTTTTAATTCCAAAACGTAATCTACTTTCTGGATAACCCTTGTATTTTAAGGTATAGATTGTCCTCATGAGGACAGAGCAAATAACTGAGAGAAGAGAGAATTGTGCAGGAAAACACAATCAAATCACTCCTGATAGAGTATGACACGGATTCTCAAACTGTACTCCGCAGAGCCCTTAGGGCTCCATGAGTAATAGTGCAACACCATCTGCTTCCTCGTCCTCTTTCCTCCTCTTTCTGAGAAATGCAGGGAAATTGGTTTGGAGCTGCTGAAACAGCAGCACCCTCCTCCAGGGTTTAGACTCTTTCTCTCTCGCCTCCCTCGCTGCCCAGACCTTTTTCCCCATGTGCTTTAGTTGCCACTGGCCCAGCCTGTCTATCAGATTGTAAAATGAAACAAGGCCCCTGTGTCCAAAAGTTGCCCATACCTAATATATGTACATTATATACAGTAGAGTTTCGCTTATCCAATCTTCGCTTATCCAATATTTTGGATTATCCAACGCAGTCTGCCTCTCACCCAGATCCACAGCTCTTTCTCTGGGCAGCAAGGACTGAACCTTTTACCAATTTAAGTTCCGACAAAGTTATTACTGTAAATTCATTTTATGCAATTCTATCTTTATTTATAGTCAATTTTTTAGTAGTAAATGTTTTTGTAGTCAGTGCTTTCAAATACATTGCAATGTTTTGGTGCTAAATTCGTAAATACAGTTATTACTACATAATGTTATAGTGTATTGAACTGCTTTTTCTGTCGATTTGTTGTAAAACATGATGTTTTGGTGCTTAATTTGTAAAATCATAATGTACTGTAATTTGATATTTAATAGGCTTTTCCTTAATCCCTCCTTATTATCCAACATTTTTGTTTATCCAACGTTCTGCCAGCCCATTTATGTTGGGTAAGACAGACTCTACTGTATTATATATACGGTAGAATCTCATTTATCCAACATTCGCTTATCCAATGTTCTGGATCATCCAACGCAGTCTGCCTTTTAGTAGTCAATGTTTTTGTAGTCAGTGTTTTAAATTCATTGTGATATTTTGGTGGTAAATTCGTAAATATAGTAATTACTACATAGCATTACTGCACATTGAACTACTTTTTCTGTCAAATTTGTTGTATAACATGATGTTTTGGTGCTTAATTTGTATAATGATTACCTAATTTGATGTTTAATCAGCTTTTCCTGAATCCCTTCTTATTATCCAACATATTCACTTATCCAATGTGTTTATGTTGGATAAGTGAGACTCTACTGTAATATAATATACAAACATTTATTGGGGCTCCACAAGATATTGCTTCAAAAAGGACACTATGGCTGAAAAAGTTTGAGAATCTCTGGGTTATGGAAGATGATGGAGATTTCGTTACAGAACTGCACGTACAGACTTGTTTGGTAGGCAGTTGGCTTCAAAGCAAAGGGAAAACAGAGGGAATCATTTAACTGACTGAATTAAATGGCCAGGTTACATATAATAGTAATACATTTTATTGATTAGCCCTTAGGCCATATCACAATACTAAACAACAAGGCTTGATAGGACTTGACTATACTCTATATAGAAAGTTAAAATTACACACTTATAACAATACAGTAAGTACATGTGTAATGAAGCCCCCGTGGCGCAGCGGGTTAAAACACTGAGCTGCTGAACTTGCTGACTGAACGGTTGGCGGTTTGCATCCGGGGAGCAGGGTGAGTTCCCACTGTTAGCCCCAGCTTCTGCCAACCTAGCAGTTCGAAAACATGCGAATGTGAGTAAATCAATAGGTACTGCTCCGGCGGGAAGGTAACGGTGCTCTCTGCAGTCATGCCGGCCACATGACCTTGGAGGTGTCTAGCGACAACACCGGCTCTTTGGCTTAGAAATGGAGATGAGCACCAACCCCCAGAGTCAGATACGACTGGACTTAATATCAGGGGAAAACCTTTACCTTTACCTTTTACATGTGTAATATCTCCCTTGCAGAATTTCAGAAAAATCTTTGGCTGGATTACACCGGCCAACACACATTTTGGTGCCTCAAATGTTAGCCCTGTTTCTGTGTGTATTTGACCTGCTTGTTCCAAAAATGGCACCAGTTCTCCCCAGTAAGCTCTAGTTTTCGAGAATCAAAAGACACTTCTATACTCTTTCCATGTTTTCGCAACACAGTGTTGTTGGCAGGGTAAACTTGCCATGGCTCTGACCACATTCAGCATACACCTTACTTTGGATGCCTTTTATATGAGACTTACCTATTGTTCATTAAAGTCACAGCAGTGAGAATAAAATACAGTGTTTCAAAAAGATGGACACAGTTTGAAATCCTTATTTCTAGGAAATACCCACAAATGAACTGCTCACCCTTTGAAAAGTTGGGCCATAGAATTTCAAAGGGTTACTGCTAGATGCCTCTTCCAGAGCACAACCTCCCTAAGCCTCAGGCATTCGAAGACAAAAGGTTTGATGTGATATTCAGTTGTGGAGTGATTTTTTAAAAAAGATTTGTTTCTGGCTCAAAATCATTAGTTGATAACTCATTAAACCCTTTGAAACTTTTTGTATACAGTAGAGTCTCGCTTATCCAACATAAACGGGCTGGCAGAACACTGGATAAGCGAAAATGTTAGATAATAAGGAGGGATTAAGGAAAAGCCTGTTAAACATCAAATTACGTTATGATTTTACAAATTAAGCACCAACAAATCGACAGAAAAAGCAGTTCAATACACAGTAACATTACTTAGTAATTACTGTATTTATGAATTTAGCACTAAAATATCGCAATATATTTATTATTTATTTATTTACAGCATTTATATTCCACCCTTCTCACCCCAAAGGGGACTCAGGGCAGATCACATTACACATTCAATGCCTTTTAACATAGAACAAAGACAAGACAAACATAGGCTCCGAGCGGGCCTCGAACTCATGACCTCCTGGTTAGAGTGATTCATTGCAGCTGGTTATACCTGGCTTGCTCTCCAGCCTGCGCCACAGCCCGAAATCATTGACTACAAAAACACTGACTACTAAAAGGCAGACTGCATTGGATAATACAGAACACTGGCTAAGCGAAGGTTGGATAAGTGAGACTCTACTGTAGTTGCAATATTTACCATTGTGAAACATACTGCTTTGATGTGTTGTCAAAGGGTTTCGTGGTTGGAATCACTGGGTTGCTGTGAGTTTTCCAGCCTGCATGGCCATGTTCCAAAAGCATTCTCTCCTGACATTTCGCCACATCTATGGCAGGCATCCTGAGAGGTTGTGAGGTCTCTTGGAAACTAGGCAAGTGAGGTTTATATATCTGTGGACTGTCCAGGGTGGGAGAAAGAACTCTTGTCTGCTTGAGGCAAGTGTGAATGTTGCAACTGACCACCTTGATTAGCATTTAAAAGCCTGGCTGCTTCCTCCCTGGGGGAATCCTTTGTTGGGAGGTGTTAGCTGGCTCTGGTTGTTTCCTTTCTGGAATTCCTCTGTTTTCTGAGTGTTGTTCTTTATTTATGGTCCTGATTTTAGAGTTTTTAAAATACTGGTAGTCAGGTTTTGTTCATTCTGATGGTTTTCTCTTTTCTGTTGAAATTGTCCACATGCTTACGGATTTCAATGGCTACTCTGTGTAGTCTGACATGGTGGTTGTTGGTGTGGTCCAGCTTTTCAGTGTTCTCAAATAATTTTCTGTGCCCAGGTTGGTTCATCAGGTGCTCAGCTATGGCTGCCTTCTGTGGTTGAATCAGTCTGCCATGCCTTTCATGTTCCATGATTCGTGTTCGGGCAATGCTGCTGCCTTTGGTGGTACCTATGTAGATTTGTCCATAGCTGCATGCTATAAGATAGACTCCTGCAGAGGTGAGAGGATCCTTCTTGTCCTTCACTGAATGTAGCATTTGTTGGATTTTCTTAGTCTGTAGATAGTTTGTAAGTTGTGTTTTTTCATCAGCTTCCCTATGCTGTCAGTATTTCCCTTGATGTATGGTAAGAACACTTTTCCTCTGGGTGGATCTTTGTTTTTACTCTCCTGGCTTGTTCTTTTTCGTTTCTGAGATCTCTCTTGAAAGGAAAGTGAGGCAGCCTTGTGTGTGGACGCCCCCTGTTGGCGGGCGCAGTCCCTTCACTCGCTCAGCAAGAAAGACATGCCCAAGGATGAGGATTGCTTGCGCCACTGCGCCCCCTAGTGGCCGCTCATGAGAACTGCTCATGGGAGAGAAGTGGTCCAGCTACAGTCCTGTTTTCTCCTGGCACTCAAATTTGATTCTTGTCTGTTCTGATTGTTCGTATTGGCCTCAAGTGAGAGCACTGATTAAATTGACCTCCGCAGACATCTCTGCAAATTCCTCATGGGTTTGACTCAATCATACATATGTCTGCCTTCCACCTGGAAATGTATGTCTTCACTGCGAAAGAATATGTGGATCCAGAATAGGTCTTTACTGTCATTTGCGGACTCACTACCAAGCCTCTGCCCCTTGGAGGACAATCATACTTGGCTGCAAATGTTAGCCTATTATAGCCTGTACTTAGAGCCCCTGGTGGCACAATGGGTTAAACCCTTGTGCCAGCAGGACTGCTGACTTGAAGTTTGGGTTGCTGACCTGAAGATTGCTGGTTCGAATCCGGGGTGAATGGAGATGAGCTCCCTCTATCAGCTCCAGCTCCTCATGCAGGGACGTGAGAGAAGCCTCCCACAAGGATGGTAAAACATCAAAAACATTTGGGTGCCCCCTGGGCAACGTCGATGCAGATGGCCAATTCTCTCACACCAGAAGTGACTTGCAGTTTCTTAAGTCACTCCTGACACACACACACACAAAAAGATCATACATCATCCTAGGTGATCACTTGTGATTAAGTCTTATTGTTCGGTTGTTGTGAGTTTTCATGGTTTTATGGCTATGTTCCAGAAGCATTCTCTCCTGACATTTCACCCATATCTATGGCAGGCATCCTCAGAGGTTGTGAGGTCTGGTGGAAAATGTGCAAGTGGGGTTTATATATCTGTGTAAAATCCAGTGTGGGAGAAATAACTCTTTGTTTGCTTGAGGCAAGTGTGAATGTTGCAAGTGGCTGGCTTGATTAGCATTGAATAGCCTTGTAGCTTCAAAGCCTGGCTGCTTCCTGCCTCAGGGAATCCTTTGTTGGGATGTGTTAGTTGGCCCTGATTGTTTCATGTCTGGAATTCCTGTTTTATGAGTATTGTTTTTTATTTACTGTCTTGATTTTAGAGGTTTTTTAAATATTGGTATCCAGATTTTGTTCATTTTTGTGGTTTCCTCCTTTCTGTTGAAATTGTCCACATGCTTTTGGATATCAGTGCCTTCCAGAGGTAGAGTTTTGGCAGTGGGTCTGTAAATTAATGTAAAGATCTGTTCTGGATCTGCATGGTTTTTCACAATGAAGACATGGATTTCCAGACAGAAGGCAGTAACGATAAAAGTTTGCTTGCCAATCCTTCCTCTTGGCATATTTTCCCCTTTTGCCCTCTATTTATGCCTCTTCAAAATCCATAACACCATTGATATCATCTGACCTTCAGTTAGATGCCCATGGGCCAGTTCTCGGTGCTTATGCCACATTTTTTAAAGTTAACTTTAAGCCCATCTTCTTAAATCTCTCTTTTTTTTTGTTAACCAACATTCCGTTTTCTGTTCTTGAGTTGAGAATCAACTCAGTAAACTACTTTGAAAGTAAACTCAATAAACCACTTTGGGTTTGACTCAATATTTCAAACAATATCTTCATACAGAGGTTGGAAAGATAATGCAAATACTCTACACAATATCAGACATCCTTCCTGCACATCAGAAATCATGGAGTCCCCAGTGGCACAGTAGGTTAAGCCCTTGTGCCGGCAGGACTGATGACTTGAAGGCTGGATTGCTGACCTGAAGGTTGAGGGTTCGAATCCAACCTGGGGACAGCGTGGATGAGCTCCCTTTCTCAGCTCCAGCTCCATGCGAGGGCATGAGAGAAGCCTCCCACAAGGATGGTAAAAACATCAAAACATCCAAGTGTCAGGTTGTTGTGTGTGTGTTTTTGGGCTGTATAACCATGTTCCAGAAGCATTCTCTCCTGACGTTTCACCCACATCTATGGTAGGCATCCTCAGAGGTTGTGAGCTATGACCTCTCACAACCTCCGAGGATGCCTGTTTCATAGGGTGAAACGTCAGGAGAGAATACTTCTGGAACAGGGCCATATAGCCTAGAAAACACACAACAACCCTGTGAATCCGGCCATGAAAGCCTTTGACAACATATCCGAGCGTCCCCTGGGTAACATCATTGCAGACGGCCAATTCTCTCACACCAGAAGCAACTTGCAGCTTCTCAAGTAAAATAAATAAATAAATCAGAAATCCTGAAATGGTGTTTCTATTGCAGCAGTATTGTTTGCTGCTGGTATTGCTAAGACAATCAGATAGTGAATTCTTTGACCTGGCAGTTTAGATGTACTGAAAGAGAGGAGCCTGTGGAAACCACACTGGGCAGATGCCCTCCAGATGTTTGGGCCTCCAACTCTCAGAAAACCTAGCCAGCCTATTCAATGGTTAGGAATTCTGGGAGTTGGAGGCCCAAACAACTGGAGTGCTGCAGGTTGAGGAGGCCTGTTTAGCAGTTTGAAAATGCACAAGTGGCCCAGAGTCTCCTTTGTGTTAGCACCACAATACACCTATACCTGAATATATCGTCAAAATCATCTCCTGCACTGTGGAGCTTCGCTCTCCATCCCACCCCTTCTAGTCAGTTCCAATTATGGTTCATGAGTGTTTTTTTAAAATCATGTCACTCAGAAGTGACTTGAGAACATACTGCAAGTCGCTTCTGGTTTGAGAGAATTGAGTGTCTACAGAGACATTACCCAGGGGATGTCTGGATGTGTTAGCTGGGAGGCTTCTCTCATGTCCCTGCAAGCTAGAGCTGACAGATGGGAGCTCATCCCATCTCACAGATTCAAACCAACAACCTTCAGGTCAGCAACCCAACCTTCAGGTCAACAGTCCAGCCGGCACAAGGGTTTACCCTATTGTGCCACCATGGCTCCTGATATGAATGTGGTCTCCTGCTTGCTGTTTCTTTGCTTTCTTGGCCTTTTTTGACTAAGGAAAGACAACCTCTCTGAGCAGCTGCAAACCTGCTAGCATCTGTTATGGTTTGAGATGAGTGTCAGCTTTCAGGCTGTTTTCTGAATGTTTTGCATTTCACTTGCTGATCCCTGTAAAGCTGCCTGGTGTCAGAAATCACTTTATTTGGTTCAGGGAGTGGCTGTTTCTGCCAGGGACAGTGCATCGCAAAGTCACAAAACAACCACTGCAACATTGCAAAGTCCTTTGCTACCCCAGAAAAGTTAGTGTATACACCCCATGCATAGCTTTCTTTCTTTTTTTCATGTAATACTGGTGAATTTGTCTTGTTGGAGTAAATCGGAGTTATCTCAGTTCTCATGTCTGTGGCTGCTTCTCAACATTTTTTTTCTTTTTTGCAGATAGGCTACAACACCCAAAGGAGTTATTTACATTTGCGTGCCTCTCCCTGGAGTCAGCAAGCTATTATGGATCTATTATCCTAAAATTGACAGGTCATGCTTTTGTGTGACCACTCCACAAATGAGAAATTCCTGTCTATTAATACACTTGGGCAGACAATTAAGATAACGACCCTTTTATCATTGACCTCTAGCACAAATATGTAACCAGGGGGGAAAAAGTATATTAGCCAACCTGCATTAAGTTAATTTGCAGGAATAAGGAAGGAATAAGTCCTCCAAGAACTGAAGAAGCATCAGAAAAGAAACTGGGTTGCTGTGAGTTTTCCGGGCAGTATAGCTATGTTCCAGAAGCATTCTCTCCTGACGTTTTGCCCACATCTATGTCAGGCATCCTCAGAGGTTATGAGGTCTGTTGGAAACTAGGCAAGTGGGGTTTATATTTCTATGGAAAGTCCAGGTTGTGAGAAAGAACTCTTGTCTGTTGGAGGCAAGTGTGAATGTTGCAATTGGTCGGCTTGATTAGCATTGAATAGCCTTGCAGCTTCAAAGGCTGGCTATTCCTGCCTGGGGGAATCTTTTGTTGGGAGTTTAGCAACTGTTTCTGGACCCATTTCCATGAGAAAGAGGAAGGGAAAGCGAGACTGAGAGGTTCGTTCTTAGAGATGATATAAACTAAGAGGGTCCCTTTGCTTTCAATATCACATCATCTCTTAGTCTTTCAGTGTAATTGTTGGTGTTGCTATACGCAGGGATTCCTGAAAGCCCTACAAGTAGATTATTAGATAGAGCGTCTTTTCTGATGTCAGGCACCACAGGATTTCCCTTTTAATTTCTCTGGATACTACAACCATTTTGAATCCTCCTTGACTGTTTTTGCCTACTTGAAGGGTCAGTATGGGCTATGACTGTCAAGCTCCTTGTCAACGTGATCAATCTGCCTCATCTTCCTGACTCTGGAGCTCCTGTGACTATCAGCTCTTTAGTAGAGTGCTGCAGTAAATGTGACAATCAGCTCTTTAATAAAGCCAGGTAGCAAATGGAGCACAGCCAGGCTATAAACCCAATCCTAAATGAGAGTCCTTTGAGGCCCCACAGTGGCTCAGCTGAGTCTCTATCCACAAGAAGAGGCTTAGAGACTATGAGGTCAGGAGACGTAAAGGGCCGACGGTGTCCAAATATAGTTGCCACTGGTTAGTCATTTCAACAGAGAGAGGGCCTTCTGTAAGTCCTGCTAAAGGTAAAGGTAAAGGATTTCCCCTGACATTAAGTCTAGTTGAGTCCGACTCTGGGGGTTGGTGCTCATCTGCATTTCTAAGCCAAAGAGCCAGTGTTGTCTATAGACACTTCCAAGGTCATGTAATCGGCGTGACTGCATTACTTTCGTGCTGAGGCGGTACCTATTGATCTACTCACATTTGCATGTTTTCGAACTGCTAGGTTGACAGAAGCTAGGGCTGACAGCAGGAGCTCACCCACTCCCTAGACCTTTCGGTCAGCAAGTTCAGCAGCTCAGCTGTTCAGCCCACTGTGCCACCAGGAGCTCTGTTCTGCTACCACATGAGTTATGGTAGGTGGTCACCAGGAATAGGATCTGCTCAGAGATGACACTTCAGACATGGAATGCTCTTCCCAGAAATTCCACCTATTTTGGCACCTATTTTGTTGTTCTTCCAAGTACCAAGCAAAGACCTTTTGACTCCTCCAGCCATTTTATACTTAATTTGCAAATGCAATAGCTCTGTATTATGGCTAACAAGGCAATTACTGCATCTACCAATCCACCACAAAACAGGAGGGCCAGTGTGCTGTTGTGGTTCAAGCGTTGGTCTAGGGCTTTGGGAGACAGGGTTCAAATTGCCTCTGCTCAGCCCCTAAACACCACTGGGTGACCTTGAGTAAATAGGTCACACTCAGTCTAGGGCAGTGGTTCCCAACCTTTGGTCCTCCGGGTGTTTGGGACTTCAGCTCCCACAATTCCTAACAGCTGGTAAGCTTACTCAGACTTTTTGGAGTTGAAGTTCAAAACATCTGGAGGACCAGAGATTGGGAACCACTGGTCTAGGGGGAAGGTGATGGAAATCCACCTCTGAATAAATCTTGCCAAAAATACCAACACTCCTCTAGGATAGGTAAAGGTAAAGGTTTCCTCTGACGTTATGTCCAATTGTGTCCGACTCTGGGAGTTGGTGCTCATCTCCATTTCTAAGCCGAAGAGCCAGCATTGTCCGTAGACACCTCCAAGGTCATGTGACCAGCATGACTGCATGGAGCGCCGTTTCCTTCCCTCCAGAGTAGTACCTATTGATCTCACATTGGCATGTTTTCGAACTGTGAGGTTAGCAGAAGCTAGGGCTAACAGCGGGCACTCATTCCGTTCCCTGATTCGAACCTGTGATCATATGGTCCACAAATTCAGCAGCTCAGTGCTTTAACACACTGTGCCACCGAGGGCCTCTAAGATAGGGTCACCATAAATTGCAGTTGACTTGAAATCATATACCAAGCTTTTCCAAGCTAGATTTGTTCCTTTAAGCTCTGCCAACCTTGCTTCTACCACTAGTCTGGCAACTCTCAACCCATCCAAATACAACAGAGAGAGCACACTCATCCTTCTGAGCCTATTTGCACAAGCACTTTGCAAATGGTTGGGTGTCCTTTTCCCCATCTGGTTTGTGCTGTGGGAACCGTACCTTGTCAGAATAGACTGTGGGCTACACAGAAGAACCCTCACCTTCAGGCACTCATGGTCATAATGCATTTATTTCTGAATTAATACCCAGGGCCCTTCCACCCAGCCATATAACCCAGAATATCATGGCAGAAAATCCCACAATATCTTCTTTGAGTTGGGTTATTTGAGTCCACACTGCCATATATTCCAGTTCGAAGCAGAAAATGTGGGATTTTATTCAGCTGTATAGAAAGGGCCCCAGTTACTGAACTGATGCATGTAAAAAGGTTTCAGATGCCTTATAGGTAAATCCTAGACAATATTTTTTTCTGTTGTCCATTTGTAATTTGAACTGCCCAAAAGATCAAGAAGGTTTGGTCAACCCTTCCCTTTCCAGCAAGCCCAGGGATGCCTACCCTTGATTCAACCAACAACAGACGTGTTGTACCTTATGTTTAAGATGCACCTTATGTTTCCAGAATGAGCAAAACACTGTCCAGTCTTTGTTATGATTTTGTAATAAATCTGTATATTTACAGTAGAGTCTCACTTATCCAACATTCGCTTATCCAACATTCTGGATTATCCAACGCATTTTTGTAGTCAATGTTTTCAATATATTGTGATTTTTGGGTGCTAAATTCATAAATACAGTAATTACTACGTAGCATTGCTTCATATTGAACTACTTTTTCTGTCAAATTAGTTGTTTAACATGATGTTTTGGTGCTTAATTTGTAAAATCATAACCTAATTTGATGTTCAATAGGTTTCTCTTTCATCTCTCCTTGTTATCCAACATATTCGCTTATCCAACGTTCTGCCGGCCCGTTTATGTTGAATAAGTGAGACTCTACTGTATTTGGAAATAGACAGCAATTGGTCAGGACCTAAATACCCTAAAGACACCAGATCCCATCTGATTACACTATGTAACAAGATTTGAAAAAAAAAATCTCTTCCTTGTTTGAAAGTGTTGCTTCTTGTTTAATTGTATGGCACTTACTTTGAAAATACAGTAGAGTCTCACTTATCCAACATAAACGGGTCGGCAGAACGTTGGATAAGTGAATATGTTGGATAATAAGGAGGGATTAAGGAAAAGCCTATTAAACATCAAATTAGGTTATGATTTTACAAATTAAGCACCAAAACATCATGTTATACAACAAATTTGACAGAAAAAGTAGTTCAATACGCAGTAATGCTATGTAGTACTTACTGTATTTACGAATTTAGCACCAAAATATCACAATGTTTTGAAATCATTGACTACAAAAATGCGTTGCATAATCCAGAACGTTGGATAAGTGAGACTCTATTGTAGTTGTTATACTCCAGAAACTTCATTTTTGTCACTGCCACAAACTATGTTGAATTGACTGAGACTCTATGTGATAGTCATTGAAAAACTATAGCAAAATATGCTGCAGAATATCCCATGAAAACAAAGTTTTTGCTGTTTAATAAATGTTTTCCATATTTTTAATGATAGAACCAATTAAGAAATGGCACTTATAACCCAGGAACAAAAATTGTGTTATATAGTGTTATTGAAGCTAACCAAGGCCAGCCCTGCTTAATATTTAAATGAACAAACACCCAATGGATATCAGGTGCCATAGGCTCTTTTCCAAAGGAAGGAACAGGCAAAACCACAAACATATTCTTTGCCTAAGAAAACTCTATGGAAATCATGGGTTCGCCGTAAGTTGACAGGTGACTTGAAGACATACAGACACACACAGAGAAGCAATGGATGAAAAACGCAATCAAAACCTAAACTTTCAATGTTATCTAGCTGTAAAAAAAAAAGATGCCCTTCTTTATAAATATCACTTAGTCTTTTATGGCCCCTTGGCCATAAAAGAGACTCCCAGGCAAACATACATAGTATTTCTCTAAGAGGGAAAACCTGGAAATCACTTGCCCGAGGATTTTCAGTAAGTGGAATGTAAATTCACATCTCATCCCAATTCATCCTCATCTATACTCATTTATAGTAGTCCACCAGCCTTTTCTGCAGAGACTCTCTGGTTTTGCCAATTCCTTCCTCTGAAATATTGCTCATAGCATCTGTTGTTGCAGAGTTTAAGGTAAAATAAAGGTTTTCTCCTGACATCTATATATATAAAAGAGTGATGGCATCACGGCGACCCACAAAACAACAAAACTACAGGCCCCCCAACCTCGAAATTTGACGACACAACCCATCATCCACGCCTCTAGATTGATACAACAAAAAGAAAAGAAAAATAAAGTCCTATTTAGAGAGAGAGGAATAATTGCTTTTATCCAATTGCTGCCAGTTAGAAGGCTAAGCTCCTCCAACTTGGTCTCCTAGCAACCCAATAAAAAATAATAAAAAACACTAAAAAAATTAATACAATAAAATACTATAATAACAGAAAATAACTAAAAATAATACAAGAAAATAATAAAATATAATAAATAAAAATATAACTTACAATAAAATTAATAAAAAATGCAAATAAAGTCAAATAAAAATTACACAACAATTTTTAACCAATACCACCACTTTGCCACAGCAACGCGTGGCCGGGCACAGCTAGTTAAGTCTAATTGTGTCCGACTGGGGGTTGGTGCTCATCTCTATTTCTAAGCCGAAGAGCCGGCATTGTCCGTAGACACCTCCAAGGTCATGTGGCCGGCATGACTGCATGGAACGCCGTTACTTTCCTGCCAGAGTGGTACCTATTGATCTACTCACATGTTTTCGAACTGCTAGGTTGGCAGAAGCTGGAGGTGACAGCGGGAGCTCACTTCACTCCCCGGATTCAAACTCGGGGGTGCTTTGAATGCGATTTCCTGCTTCTTGGCTGGGGGTTGGACTGGATGGCCCATGAGGTCTCTTCCAACTCTACTATTCTATGATTCTGTCAACCTTTCGGTCAGCAAATTAAAAAGTTCAGCAGTTTAACCCACCACCTTGGGCTCCTTGCAGAGATTAGCTAAACATCAATTGTATGACTGGTGGTAAAACATCTCTGCAGCAGTTTTCATTTCTTGTCCACATTTTCTCTCCCGTTTGGCCCCCACTCAGCGCCACCACAACCATCCAAATACCACCCTGTCTCTATTGCCTCTGCCTCCCCCATGTACTCATATTTTCCTTGTGCTATTTCCAGAATTGTATTTCTTTTTATCTGATTTCTGTTTTTAAGCCTTTATGAGTATTTTGGGAGGGGGCATATGGCTGGCGATGGCTTTCTCCAGCATACTGCGCAATAGCACCATGAAGGTGGAGAGGTTACTAAGGTTACTTAGGGGAGGACGGAGAGGATCACTTCTAAGGAGGGATAGGAAGAGCTAAATATAGCCGGAGGGAGAGATGGGGCAGCTTAGGCTCAGGTCTCCAGTGAAACCTTTAAATCTCTCCAAGGGAACAATCTAAATGAGGGCTGGGAATTGTTCCCAACTTCAGAAGGACAAGGAGCCACTGTTCAGGATAAGAATAACTTTACATTCCCCTGAAGCCACCGCTCTGTTCAACCTCACAGTAAATTGCAGGAAGCCATTTCTGGACTGGCAACGCAATGATGTCTCGGGAGAGGCAGTTTACCGGACCTCAAGGAAGGGCATTGCCCTTCAAGCAAGACAGAGTTTCTCTGCTCCAAAAGCTTTATACATGCAGAGTGGCTCAAGTACTTGTAGAAAGATCTCCTACGCAAGGATTTATGATGCTTCTGGAATAATTCTCATAAATACGGGTGATTCCAGAGAGAAGGCTCTTGGCACCGCCATCTGGATGGCTGCCTGCCTTCATTCATTTAGTCTGCAGTGCTGGAATCATGGACATAGGCCAGAGTGATTCATGTTTCCCTGTTTTCAAGTCAAATTCAAATGCTTCCATTTATCATAGCTTGAGTCTACTCTTCATCCTTGCAGCCCAGCCCAGCGCCATGCATATGCATATGTCCCATTTTGTCCTTGCAATAACCCTGCTCGGTTTGTGTAGTTAAAAATAAAGGCAGCTATCCCAAAGACACATGGTTGAGCCAGAATTTGAACCATACCCAAGTACAAAATATTATGAATTACCCCAATCCAGTATATGCAAATCAAACACAGTCCATAACTGGTCTTCCTTGGTCAGTGAAAAAGGCCGCAAGGTATCATGGTAACCCTGTTGCCAGTTTTTTTCTTGGGTTGTCAATGACGCATATAGGAGTTGTAATAGACAACATCAGCAGATTTGTCTTCTCTAAACAGCAATGCTTCTCAGCTTTTTTGGGTGCAATCTCTATTTTGGTAACTTATTCTTCCAGCCATTGAGTTGAAAAAAAATGTTTGCTCTGGTGCCATTTCATCACAGCTCTTTCTTTCTTTCTTTTTGGTCAAATGCACTGAATGTTGTTGTTGAATGTTATTATGTAGGTTGTTATGGTTGTCAGTCAGATATTACGAAACAACAAACACCTTCTCTGCTCTCACACACTCTTTTCTCTGTACTGTATCTTCCTAGGGTGTAGTGTCCATTGAGAACCCTGCATTATTTCCTAGATTTGTTTTGGTTTGAATCACTTCCCACATCCGTACTTTTGCTTTGGTTAAGGCAAACCATAGTGAAATTTCATTCTTTTGAAACATCTTCACATAGTCTGTCCTGTCTCATTTCAGTCGGTGGGTTCAGTAACACCGAGAAGTCGCTGGACATCATCGCCCATCAATCCTAGCTCACTGCAGCTCAGATTTCCATCCATCAGCCTTGAGTGGCCATCTTGATACTTTTTGTATGTGTCAGGTGTGACTTGAGAAATTGTAAGTCACTTCTGGTGTGAGATAATTGGCTGTCTGCAAGGATATTGTCCAAGTGAAGCCTGGATGTTTGATGTTTTACCATCCTCGTGGGAGGCTTATTTTATGTCCCCACATGGAGCTGGAGCTGAGAGAGGGAGCTCACTCACTCTCCCCAGATTTGAACCATTGACCTGTCGGTCAGCAGTCCTGACGGTACAAGGATTTAACCCATTGTTACTGTATACCCCACACCACTTCTTAGCACACCAACTCATTACATCAAAGTGGCTGCTTTACTCCCAGGTTGCTTGATCTTTTAGCTCCCTTCTTTTGAACTGTAATGTGTCTTCTATCACAATTTTCAATACCTGTTCATCCACTGAGATAACACACATACCCCTACCCGACATGAATGGCTAATATGCATTGTTGCTTTCTCTTCATTGTTCTGCCATGTCTGGGAAATACGCCCTCATAACAAGGCAGCAATGTAGTGGAACCAGTGGGCCCAGGGAGCCGGAGCAACACCAAATTTAAATGAGCAAGGATGGGGTGACCACCTCCACTCCCCACATCTGCAATCCTGAGAGGAGTTGAATACTGTTTCTCCCATCAACAATATATCATTTTCCTTGAGATAATAAAGAGCATTTGGCAAAGGGGTTTGGGGCTTGGTCTCAAATAAGCAATTACCGTATATACTCGAGTATAAGCTGAGTTTTTCAGCCCTTTTAGGGCTGAAAAAGCCCCCTTGGCTTATATTTGAGTGAGGCTCCCGACCAGCTTATATTTGGGTTAGCTTATACTCAAGTATATAGAACATCAGAGTTAGACAGTCTTATCTTATTGAAGTTTTATTATCTTATAGTTTTATGTAAATATTCAAAAACTTACTGATGCATCAATTAAGATAATTTTATTGGTATCAATTTTTATTTTGAAATTTACTAATAGCTGCTGCATTTCCCACTCTCGTCTTATAGGTAAAGGTAAAGGTTTCCCCTGACGTTGTCAAGTCGTGTCCGACTCTGGGGGTTGGTGCTCATCTCCATTTCTAAGCCGAAGAGCCAGCATTGTCCATAGACACCTCCAAGGTCATGTGGCCGGCATGACTGCATGGAACACTGTTACCTTCCCGCCGGAGCAGTACCTATTGATCTACTCACATTTGCATGTTTTCGAACTGCTAGGTTGGCAGAAGATGGAGCTAACAGCAGGCACGCACTCGGCTCCCCGGAATTGAACCTGGAACCTTTCGGTCTGCAAGTTCAACAGCTCAGCGCTTTAACACACTGAGCTACCAGAGGCTTATAGTTTTATGTAAATATTCAAAAACCTACTGATGCATCACTTAATATAATTTTATTGGCATCTATTTTTATTTTGAAATTTACCAGTAGCTGCTGCATTTCCCACTCCCATCTTATACTCGAGTCAATAAGTTTTCCCAGCTTTTTGTGGTAAAATTAGGTGCTTTGACTTATATTTGGGTCGGCTTATATTCGAGTATATACAATAAAAGCCTTTAGCTTTATAAAAAAAAAGACTTGCTCTTGGCAGAGAGGAAAACTGCCGGAACTGGTTTGCCGATATGGATTAATACATCATCTTGAAATGTTGGCCCTTCGTTGGGACATGTCACGATGAGCACCACTACACTACTAAGTTACTGCTGGGAACTAATGTGTTTGCTATATAGTGAGGATATTAGATAATGTATATTATCCTGCAGCCATGTTTCCCAAATGCTGGTTTTGAACTTCAGTTCCCAGAATGTTTTATTGTTGGCCAAGCTTACTAGGGCTTCTAGGACTTGGAAGTCCAAATCAGCTGGAGTACCATCATTTGGGAGCCAGTGCTAGAGTCATGCCTCCTATGCAGAAGTAATAAATGCCTATCAACTCACTTTACCTTTCGGGACCTACCTGTAAATAGGCAAAGCCCTATTTTTCCTCTCTCCCCCTGCAAGAGAAGTCACTAAGATACGACACCAGCAGTTAACACTGAAAGACTTTACATTCTGTTTTGTTATTTAGTGTTAATCTAGTACATAAGCAGTATGAATTTGATGGGGAGGGGGCAGTGATAGTATGTTAGTATATTAAAAGACAGAGATAGATCTCTAGAAAGGAGGGACACAACCTTTTTTGTGTGTGACCTAACAAGTGACATTTCCGAACCTACTTGTGATCAACACAGTTTGGGAAACTGTGCTCTAGATCAAGCTAAAGAATTGGTTCACATTACGACTTACTACATTTGCAGTAGTATTTATAGTAGAACTGAACACTATTTCGTTTCTGGCAATGACAGCAAATATACAGTAGAGTCTCACTTATCCAAGCTAAACGGTCCGGCAGAAGCTTGGATAAGCGAATATCTTGGATAATAAGGAGGGATTAAGGAAAAGCCTATTAAACATCAAATTAGGTTATGATTTTACATATTAAGCACCAAAACATCATGTTATGCAACAAATTTGACAGAAAAAGTAGTTCAATACGCAGTAATGTTGTGTTGTAATTACTGTATTTATGAATTTGGCACCAAAATATCACGATGTATTGAAAACATTGACTACCAAAATGGCTTGGATTATCCAGAGGCTTGGATAAGCGAGGCTTGGATTAGTGAGACTCTACTGTAGATGAAACCTTCTAAGCTCCTTGTTCAGTGCTCATTACAGGCACATATTGCCTGTGATGTGTAGAGAAATAAGTCTCAACCTGGAGCTTGTTAAGCAACTATGTGAACATGTCCCTTATCAGATACACTAGTAAAGAATATAGTGAAAATGGAAGAACCGACCTTTGCTTACTTCAGGAAACTACCTTATCTCTATGTCTTAATCTCAATACTTTCCACACACGTCATCTGATGAGCAAGTACAGTAGAGTCTCACTTATCCAACATAAACAGGCCGGCAGAACGTTGGATAAGTGAATATGTTGGATAATAAGGAGAGATTAAGAAAAAACCTATTAAACATCAAAATAGGTTATGATTTTACAAATTAAGCACCAAAACATCATGTTATACAACACATTTGACAGAAAAAGTAGTTCATTACACATTAATGCTATGTAGTAATTACTGTATTTACTAATGTAGCACCAAAATATCATGATATATTGAAAACATTGACTACAAAAATGCGTTGGATAATCCAGAACATTGGATAAGTGAGACTCTACTGTAGCATGAGTTGGGATCTTGTAATTTCTGCATGTCTAGGGCGGCTAACATGGGCCCATGTTAGCCGCCCCGAGTCCCCGTTGGGGAGATGGTGGCGGGGTATAAATAAAGTTTTTATTATTATTATTATTATTATTATTATTATTATTATTATTATTATTATTATTATTATTATTAGCTGTATTAGTCTGATGCAGCAGAAACCACAAAGTGTCTCGCAGTATCTTAAAGGTTTTGTTGGCCAGAAGCTTCTATGGCCTGCATCTTATTGGTATGTCTTTGATTTGTGCTAAATAAAATCTTTAAAATCTTGTAAATGCTACTAGACGGCTCTAGGTGTGTGTTTGCAGTGTAGTGTAGCATAAATAAGCCCTGACTGTGGTTGTTGCAACTCTCTATGAACCAAAAGCTGATCCATACACAAATAACATATAGGATTGAAGGATAACTACTCAGACATAACTACAGTAAAGTCTCGCTTATCCAACATTCTGTATTATCCGATGCAGTCTGCCTTTTAGTAGCCAATGCTTTTGTAGTCAATGTTTTGAATACATTGTGACATTTTGGTGCTAAATTAGTAAATACAGTAATTAATTACAAGATAACGATACTGTTTATTGAACTGCTTTTTTTGTCAATTTGTCGTAAAACATGCTGTTTTGGTGCTTAATTTGTAAAATCATAATGTAATTTGACGTTTAATAGGCTTTTCCTTAATCCCTCCTTATTATCCAACATTTTCACTTATCCAACGTTCTGTCGGCCTGTTTATGTTGGATAAGCGAGACTCTACTGTATATTATTATAACAGCAGCAATAAGTGCTGTCTTGCCCTTCTAACACTAACTCTCTGGTTCTTATTTAGGTAAAGGTAAAGGTTTCCCTTGAAGTCAAGTCCAGTCATGTCTGACTCTGAGGGTTGGTGCTCATCTCCATTTCTAAGCCGAAGAGCTGGCGTTGTCCATAGACACCTCCAAGGTCATGTGGCCGGCATGACTGCATGGAACGCCATTACCTTCCTGCTGGAGCTGTACCTATTGATCTACTCACATTGGCATGTTTTCGAACTGCTAGGTTGGCAGAAGCTAGAGCTAACAGCGGTTGCTCATACCACTCCCGGGATTTGAGCCTGGGACCTTTCGGTCTGCAAGTTTAGCAGCTCAGTGCTTTAACACACTTTGCCACCTGTATAAAAAAGACTGGTCAATATGTGGAACGAACAGACTCAGGAGACAGGTCAGGTTCTCCCCTTGCCTTGCAATTCAATGACACCCCAAGATTTCCTCTCGAGGCAGGAAGTGTAGTGAGGTCCCTATTAGGGTGCTGTAAATAGAAAAGAGAAAGGTATGGAAGGACGAGGGATTAGCAGATGTCTTGGGGCTCTATGTAATCCCTGGGCGGGCCGTACTTGGTTGCCCTGTTGACCCTGAGCTCCTTTGGAATGGGATAGAGAGCTGATCCACCACCTCCTGCCAGAAGAGAGATCAAAGGCCAGGATAAAATTACCCTGATCTCTTCTTCTCTGTTCTACAGTCCATATTTCTAGATATCTTCTCCAAAGGAAACAATAATGAACACTAAAAAGTGGTGCAAGCACAGGGAGCGTGCAAAGAGTGATGGGATTCCATCAAGGCACTTGGAAGTGTGAGTCAAGAGTAAAAAAAAATTCATAGGAAAATATGTAGGAATTCTGCCATGTTTGTGTTGCAAGCCTCTTATTAACTTCAGGAGAACTGACCCCAAATTATTTGCCTCCAGGTCCCCGAGTGTCTATTTTCTAATGAGTTCATAGGATGAGATGCATTAGAACAGGAAGGCTTCAGGAGTGACAATGCGTATGATAGACATGAAGGTTCGGAAAGTGTCGCGTGTGAAGGCAGAGAAAGAAAAACTGTTCTAAAGACATGGTCTTTTCAATAACTTTCTAATTGAGCTTTTCTTTTCCAAGGAACACCCAAAGGAATGCCTTTTTCCACATACTGTACCGACAACCAGAAGAGAATTGTATTCCAAATCAGTAAGAGAAGCGAAGGATTCAGAGACCAGGTCCAAGGAGGAAAGGGAGGAAGAGCAAGAGGTTGTGGGTTTGGGGGTGAGGGATATTGGGGGGAGACATCCTTACCGTACTCTACGGGCGGGTTCCTCCTGCTCAGGACCCCCTAGCTCCCAGCGGGGGGGAGGTGGGCTCCCTCGGCCCAGGAGACGCTGGCCACCCGGCACTAGCTAACTTCTGCCGTCCCTGTTCCGGCACCAGCCGCCAGTCCACACGCCTTGTATCTCTCCCTCACTCTCCTAGTGTCTCATCCTCTCCCAGGATAGGTCTCCCTGTGGGGAGCTGAGATACGGTGGAGGGAGGGCAAGGGTTTGGGGGAGGGCCAATTCCAGGAGCAGCATCAGGCAAATTAAATCAGACACCAGCGAGTTGGGGAAATCGGATTGGGACTTAATGCAAAGCAGGTGGATGGGGAGGGGACAGCGAGGGAGAGTAATGTGCTTTTGGAAGAAAGAAAAACACAACCACAGGGTTTGATATAATTTGTTTTTGTGCATTAGTACTGCATTAATACAACGCCGATTAATCCAGAAAAAAATTATATCTACATATAGTGTGGCAGTTAAAGGGAATGGCTGAGGAAGGGTCAAGTATGGTGTATGGAGACCCTTTTTGAGCTCTGGTGGGACCCACCTCAGAGGCAGGTGTTAGGAGAGGGTGCCAATGGGACCAGACTTTCGAGGGAAATGCCTCTTGTTCAGAACCAGAAGACGAAAGTGTGTGGTGACAGGCTGACAAAAGCATTGGACCGAAGGCCTTTTGGCAGCTGTGTGTTCTGGGATGCTGCTGTAGAAGGATTATCTTGGCCTCAATCTCTTTTAATCTCTCCCTGCAGCTTTGGCCCAAGCTTGAGATAAATACCTTTTAACGGATCGTGTCTGACGTCAGGAAGCCATCAATCTAATCAGCTGGGCCACTTCTGGGCCAGAGGTAGCCACTAAATTGTTGCAAGAGCCAGCCACCTCACATGTACCTGAGTTTCGACAAAGATCCCAACAACTTTCCCCCCTCCGGCAAAAAAAAAAAAAAAAGTCTGGGTCATACACAACTGGATTTGAAATTAGCTCCGAAAGCATAGGATGAGAAAGGTATCTGGCTAGGGAAGGATAAATACAGAAACAGGATGGAAAGGCGAAAGGCTTTCCCTCTCTTTTCTCTTTCCAGCAAGAGTATATTTAACAAAGCCACCGAGCGAGGTTGTCCAGAGTTTAAGGGCAAGGTGTATATCAATAACACTTAGCCACATCTTCCATCGAACTCTAAGGAAGCTGTTTCAGTATTGAATCAATGCCTGTTGTTAGTAATGGACTGGATGAAACTTAATCCAGAGAGGACTGAGATGGTCTAGTCAGATCAATGGCAGAACAAGGAGCTCCCGGTGACGCAGTGGGTTAAACCCTTGTGCCGGCAGGACTGATGACTAGAAGGTTGGGTTGCTGACCTGAAGGTTGCCAGTTTGAATTCAACCCAGGGGGAGGATGGATGAGCTCTCTCTGTCAGCTCCAGCTCCATGCGGGAACATGAAAGAAGCCTCCCACAAGGATAGTAAAAACATCAAAACATCCGGGTGTCCCCTGGGCAATGTCCCTGCAGACAGCCAATTCTCTCACACGAGAAGCGACTTGCAGTTTCTCAAGTTGCTCCTGACACACACACAAAAAATGGCAGTGTAGGGATTTAATGTGTTGTCGAAGGCTTTCATGGCCGGGATAACAGGGTTATTGTATGTTTTTTGGGCTGTATGGCCATGTTCCAGAAGTATGGAACATGGCCATACAGCCCAAAAAACATACAACAACCCTGTAGGGATTTAGTTTCTACTAGGTGGAGTGTCACTCCCTTTGGAAACTCAGGTCTATAGCTTGGCTATGCTCATGGATTCAACCCTGATTCTGGATGACTGGGTTTTGTCAGTGGCCATGAGTACATTTGCACTGTTAAAACTAATGTGCCAAATACACATATTCCTGAAAACACCAGATTTGGTTAAAATAACACGTTCCTTGACTACATTTTGTTTGGATAACTACAAAGTATTTTACGTGGGACTGTCTTTGGAAACTGGAAACTTCAGTGAATCCAAAATCTTGTGGCCAGACTGCTGATTAGGACAGGTTATAGGAAACACATTACACTCCTGTTGAAACAGCTCCGGACTATCTGAAATACCTTGTTTCCACAAATAAACCTGCATTAAGATCTTGGAGGAGATCTTGCATTCAGCTGCAACAGTAGTGGAAAAAATCTTAGCAGGATCAAGCAAAAGCATGTATTCAGCAGTGCTGTACCATCAGGAAGTGTTCACTTAGCTTTCTATCATCTCAAACTTGCTGAGACTGGATTAGCTTCACTTGAATCAAATGCCACTGATGGCACATTCAACAGATTTTCCTAATTCTACTTACATTTACATCCAAACTGACAATTGTGCTCTTTTAGCCCTTTGCCACTTGAAAGGGAGCTGTCCAACTGCTAACAGAAGCTGGGTGGGACATAGACAAAGACACAGGGAAACAACACATGAGAAAATGCTAAACTTCTGTCTTTCTGTGTCATGGTCTAGATTCAACGCATAATGTTTGCCTGCTTTTGAGCAAATGAAAAGACAAGTAACAGAAGGTCCAATGGTTTGAGTGTCGAACTCGGACTCCAGGAGACCAGAGTTCAAATCCTCTCTTGATCACACAAAGCCACTGGTTGATTTTGGACAACTCACACTCTCTCAGCCTCAGAGGAAGACAAAGACAAATCCTCTCTGAACAACTCTTTCTGAGAAAACTCCATAAGAAGTTTGGTTTACCTTAGGGTTGTCATACACTGGATTTTTTTTTTCGTTTCAGGAGCAACTTGAGAAACTGCAAGTTGCTTTTGGTGTGAGAGAATTGGCCGTCTGTAAGGACTTTGCCCAGGGGACACCCGGTTGTTTTGATGCTTTTACCATCCTTGTGGGAGGCTTCGTTCATGTCCCCACATGGGGAACTGGAGCTGACAGAGGGAGCTCATCCGCATTCTCCCTGAGTTGGATTCAAACTGGCAACCTTCACATCAGCTACATATAAATATAACATTTACAATAGATATCTAGAGTTAAAAAACAATAATGCAATAATCAAATAAAATAAGCAAATAAAACATAGCATACAATAAAACACGTAATAAACAAGACAAATTAGGTGATAGTACAAAACATCCACCACTATCGTCAAAAAGGTTCGGGCATATGAAAATACATGATTTCAAGGCTTTTGATAAAGTGCAAGGTCAATGAATGTAATGTTCATATGTTTATTTTGTTCTTGGGTCTGTATCTTGTTTTCCTGTTTAAGTTCCATGTCTTCTGTTTGGATTACAAAAGGCATGGAACTTAATCGGGAAAACAAGATACAGACCCAAGAACAGAACTCCTAATTCGGAGCTTCCAAGACAGACAGCTTGACACATGAAAATCCAACATTGATCTCCTCACCGAACATTGACTCCAATTCCTTAAGATTACTCCGTATTGCCCATGACATCACTCTTTCTCACACCTGGGTTCCCTTTGCTAATTTTTCAGTCTCTGGGAACACCGAATTCATCTCTGTTTCGCATTAACTCTTCTGATCTGTAAAAATGCTAGGTTATCGGTAACCTTCCTTGTCTCCTCCACATTCCATTCAGAGTCAATCCAAAAACATTCCTACCTTCTTGAAAAACACTTTCGCTTTCCCCCCACAGAAACACCAGACTCAAACAGAAAATCCCAGTCCTCATCCTCAAAGGCTTCACAAGCCTCAACACTTATTTTTTTAAATTGGCTAATTGCTTTGGTGATTTCCGCCTAACTAGGCAATGCTGCAAACTCATTCCTGGTTTGTTGTTGCAGGATTTGCGAGAGAACCTCTTCAGTCATGTTGGAGCTGCAGTTAAGGAGGTTTATTTTTAGTCCTTTAGAAGTTTAGTTCCATCTGATGAGCATAGAGGGTGCACACCATGATTTCTTGGACCATAGATAATATTTGTGGCGTTAAAGAATCCCAATGCATCATGGACATCTGCAAGATGTTGGATTTCTTCAGCCTTTTTGTTTACCAGATGTTCTTGAGTTTTCTGGTCCTTCTGCAGCTTAACATGTATTGCTACAGTAATATACAAGCACTTTATAGCATCTTTCTGCCCCATCCTAAGATTTGCCCTAAAACATTTTAATACCTTTTTCAAAGTCATGGAAGTGATTTCAGAATGTGTTTAAATAAAAAAGTAAGTTTGTGTAAATTAAATTTACACAAAGCAGGTTTTGAAAGGTAAAATAAAAGGCCGGGCGGTGGCGCAGGCTGGTTAGCAGCCAGCTGCAACAAATCACTCTGACCAAGAGGTCATGAGTTCGAGGCCAGCCCGTGCCTGCCTCTGTCTCTGTCTCTGTTCTATGTTATGGCTTGTTTGCCTTTATGTGTGCAATGTGATCCGCCCTGAGTCCCCTTCGGGGTGAGAAGGGTGGAATATAAATACTGTAAATAAATAAATAAAATGTCCCTTTTTCATAAATACAACTACTTTACACACTTTCCAGAGTGCTCAGTTCATAAGGGAACATGCACATCCTATACTGTGTCCCTTGCAATAATGGGCGGCACCTAGATAGCCCTTTGAACTGCTACTAGCCCAGAGGCACCCTTTGCTTGCCAGGATCTAGCTTTCCTCAGGAATGGGGTCATCGCTATCGTTGTTTTTCCTCCCTCTGTCCCTCTCCGCTTCTGTTTGGTTACAATATAATCCCATCTCTGGATGATAATCCTCCCATGCAGGAACAGTAGATTGTGTTTATCCTGGTCTAGAAACCTGTAAACAATCCAAAGTCCTCGTCGTCCCTGCTGTTTGTGTGATCTGACAGGCATGTGGATTCAAACCAAGAATATGGAAATGTAGGGAGAGTCAGCCAAAAAGAAAAAGAAAAAAAAAGAGTAAATCCTGGAAACTCGAAACTCTCTTTCTTAATCGCACCCAATTTGTATTTGCTGTAGGCAGGGCTGTTCATCTGTTTAACCTTTCTCCAGGTCTCTGCATCCCAAATCATTTGGTTTGCTTCCAATAGCAACACAATTGCTACACTGCTTCCTTTTGCTTCCTCCATTGCAGCAGCATCCATCAGGTTGGAACTGTAGGTTAAAACAGGTCTCTATATAAATGGCTGCACGTACTATTAGCAAGCCTAGTTCTTTGCCTTTCTGCCCCCCCCCCCCAAATGTAATATTGGCCATTCAGCAAAGTTACTGCAACTGCACTGACTGCTCAACTATGAACATGGCAACAATGTTATATAGAGCTGACACTGAGAAGCAATTCACAGAACTGTATCTGAGTTTTGTCTTTGGTCTGTGGACTGCCTATCCTAACCCCAACTTTTTGGCTAAGTCAGAAAACAGTGGTGTCTGCTGGCTCCCATTTCATTGTTGCAGTGAATATGGGCAAGATTTTTGGTAGTCTTGAGCATTTATATAAAATTGCTATCCGTTTCAGTTTGTTTCATTCATCAGGCCCCGTTTTCAAGCGCCTTTCCAAAATGGGTGCCTTTCCAAATTAGCTTTTTTGTTCTGGGTCTGAAAGAACAAAAATTTTCATACCATTAGCCAACATGAGCATCCTTCCCAGGCTCACCTTCCCTCCGTTTTAAGGCTAGAGGGGTGATAATTGTCCCACATGGAGGGCACACCTACCACTCTTTGCCCACCAAGTTTTATAATGTTTGGGTCATCCCTTGATTTTTAGGGATTTTTTTTTCTATAAATAAAATCCCCTTAAAAACATGGCATGTTTTGTACTTATATCCTTCATTACGACCTGAATTAAAAGCATCAGAGTTACTTAAGATGCCACTCTTTCTGTGAAGTTTTCCTCTCTATCTGCAGAAGAGAACTGGGTGTAAAAACAGGGCTTAAGATATGACTAATTCTGAGATGTTTAACTCTCTATCTGCAGAAGAGAAGTGAGTTTAAAGGCAGGGCTTAGGATTCCACTAATTCTGAGAAGTTTAACTTTCCATCTGCAGAAGAGAAGTGAGTGTAAAGGCAGGGCTTAAGATACCACTAATTCTGAAAGTTTAACTCTCCATCGGCAGAAGAGAAGTGAGTGTAAAGGCAGGGCTTAAGTCCTGCATGTTGTTTAAGTCGCGTTGACCGACTGTCTGCACAGGGTTCCATACTTCACACTTTAACAACACAACCGTTCAATGCTAAGGCTTCCCACCAAATGGAACTGTAGAGGAGAATCTACTGAACAAGCCAGTACCTGCTGCATACCCGGACTGCCATCTGTTGAGGAGTTACGAAGGTGGAGGCATTACTTTTCATTCAACCCTCGTACATGGTGTTGTAAGTGGAATCTTGCTCATTCGTTGTGAGCTTGTTAAATTAGATTTACGATCTAGTAATTGCTGGGGATTCACATTTACAGTTGCTAATGACAGATCATGACCTATCTTGTCTGACAGGGCATATCCCACCTTAAGGGGGTTAAGACACGGTCAACTGTGGTGTTTTGTTTTTTGATCTGTAAGCTGTCCAGAGGCTACCTGTTGATAATTAGCATGTCAATATAATCCATGCATAAATAAAAATGGCCCATCTCCAGCCCACGCAATACTCATCTCAGCTTAAAGGTCCTGGTGACCAGAAGGTGAGGAGGGATAAAAATAGTCCCTTGCAATTCCTAGCGATTTCCTATTATTCAGCCAGAGAAGTCAGCCATAGCAGAGCACTTGATGAACCAAGCTGGGCACAGCATATTATTTGACAACACAGAAATACTGGACCGCTATAACAACTATCGTATCAGACTACACAGAGAAGCCATTGAAATCCACAATCATGTGGGCAATTTCAACAGAAAGGAGGAAACCATGAAAACGGACAAAATCTGGATACCAGTATTACAAAACTCTAAAATCAGGACAGTAAATAAATAAAACATTCAGAAAACAGGGGAATTCCTGATAGGAAGCAATCAGGTGCAGCTAACACCTCCCAACAAAGGATTCCCTCAGGCAGGAAGCAGCCAGGCTTTGAAGCTGCAAGGCTATTCAATGCTAATCAAGATGGCTAATTGCAACATTCACAATTGCCTCAAATAGACAAGAATTCTTTCTCCCAACCTGGACTTTCCACAGATTATATAAACCCCACTTGCCTAATTTCCAACAGACCTACAACCTCTGAGAGTGCCTGCCATAGATGTGGGCGAAATGTCAGGAAAGACAACATCTTACACTGCCTGGAGGGGCAGAAACAGTGACGGTTGGCTGTAGCAAATGTTCTGTATGACAACTACAAGTTGCACCATGTTCTCCCTGGCAATGATATCAGAATGAACATGAGCAACATGTTGTACAGAATACTCTTGGATTACCAAGGAATGGCTCCCATATCATGTTGAGTCCCTTAGCCATGGCTCTTAATGTTGGAGAACTGCTACTCTACAGCTGATTTAACTCCCATGCTTTCTCTCCTTCATACACTTGGATATTATCTTTTATAGTAAAATCAGGGGCCTTTGTAAATTCTGGGTTTCAACTACCATATGCTACAAATTGCATGGCTAGCAGTAATGACTTTTTGGAGTCAATTGTTTCAAACACCCGAAGATCCCCATTTCTGCTTTATACCTTTAGCAAGAAGTAAAGGCTGCTCTCTGCAAATTCAGATCAAGGAAAATAGATCAAAACTGAACATCCAAAAGTGATAGAGTGAAAGCACGAGGCAATAGTATAAAGTGGGATTTTAAAATCCTGCTGCCTCAATAACACTCGCCCTTTGCTATTACTAAGAAATATTTACTGCATCATAAGAAAAATCAGCTGCACAGAAAAAAGTGCAGGAAAGTCCTCCTTTATTCACTGAAATCAGTGACTTCTCCAGTCGTTTGGCAGAGCTTTGGCAATGAGCCTAGTTTCCAAACCTGCTTTACTGCCAAACATTGAGTTTGACCCAGAATCCCATTTATGTGAATAGAGTTTACTTCCTATTGTGTAAATTTCGAGTTGCTACAGTTCTTGGGTTGCTGTGAGTTTTCTGGACTGTATGGCCATGTTCCAGAAGCATTATCTCCTGAAACATGGCCATACAGCCCGGAAAACTCACAGCAACCCAGTGATTCTGGCCATGAAAACCTTCGACAATGCATTGTTACACATTCAAAGGTTTGAAATAGATTACTTCAGATTCCAACAACCTTTTTTGCTTTCAAGCCAACACCATACAGCAGGAAAAATATGTAATCTGCAATACTGATAATATGTATTATCAGCGAACTAGTTGTTCTGAATGCAGAATTCCACATCTCCGAATTAACGTATGTAGAATTATATTTATTTTTAAAGCAAGCATATTATTAGAATGTGTGTTTGAAATTAATCTGGAAGCAGGGCACCAATCCACTCAAAACCTAGTGCAGACTTGGAAGTGTTGCAATGCATTATAGCATATCTGTTAAAAAAGAAAGGCTGGGAGAATACTGAACATTTCCATAGTGCTTCAGAAGATCCCAAACACTTATCATATTATCTCAGACATCCTCACAACAACCCTGTATGGTTGGCGCTGTTGGAATTCAACCCCACACTGCCCAAGTCTGTAGTCCTCAATGAGGAGTAGTTAGCTTAGAATAGGCTGAGAGGAAATCCCTTTTCCACTGACTCCTGAATGACAGTTGGAATGTATGTATTTCTTTTCTCCTCTCTGTTTCTGCTCTCATTCTGATTTGTATGTAGAATGGATACTTTGCAGGTGCACGCCTTTTGTCTTTGATTTTGACTTTTGCATCTTAATGTGTGCTGTGTGTATTGAGATCTCTCTCTGCTTGTGTGTCAGGAGAGATGTGTGAACCCAAGAAGAGATGGAGTTATAGAGTAGCTAGGACCCAGTTATTAACTATTAAGAAATATAATTATTTTTGTAAATAAACCTTTTGTAATCTTAAAGATTGAACTCTGGATCTTTGCCTCCTAAGCTCTAAATTCTTTACAGCCACATGGCACTTTCACGCTCTGCTTGCTGCGAGCTGAATGCTCAACCATAAGTATCTTGCTTTTGTATTTTTGGATGCTCTGCTGTTTTTTGGGTAGTTTTCCCCAACACAGAACAATCCTAACAAGCACTATTCAAATATCATAGCTAAGGGGCTATGCCTTACAGCAGAACTATCCAAATATTTCATGTTGATGACATACTTTTTAGACATGTATCATTTCACGATACAGTAATTCAGGTTTATTAGGAAATGGGAGGCTAAATCAACTTGTAAGAGATAGATACATACTGTACACAAACTGTAATAATGAAATGTATGGGAACACAACATATCTCATGAAAACCTTTTATTCATATTTTAAAAAATATATGATTTGTAAAAACAATAATATACATTTTCAAGACTTTCATCCTACTCATATTTGTGTGACACACCTACATACTACAGCCAAGACACTCAAGTGTCACAATACAGCCTTAGAGAGAACTTTGGCTTGTAAGCAATGGTAAATTTGAACAGGATCAGTCTCTTTTAGCCACTCTTCTACACTGTCTCGCAGGCCTGGCCTCCTGGCTAATACAAAAGTGATTCTCAGGTTAACATGGTGAGTGTAGCCCAGGGCAGAAAGTTGGATTCTCACATCCTCTTAATACAGCAGACTTATGAAGTCCATTGTAGAAAGGCTGGCACTGCTACAAACACTAACAGATTGTTCATTTCTATGGGTCTCTGACGCGCACATGATGAATATGCTCAGAATTCATCTCTGGCACGCAGCCGCGTGGATTGTACTCCAGACCCCAAATCTGCTCTTGTCCTTTGGCTGTGGGATCTGGCTCTTCCCTTGGGAACAGGAGGCTCTGGTGAGTCCCTATCACTATATCCAGGGCCAGCTTTGCCTTTGTCATCTGGCTGCGAAGATTCTTGTTCTTTCTCCTTCTGTCTCATCAGTTCTTCTGCTGGAGCCCGTTCCTACAAGCATAAAAAAGGAAAGAATCTGTAGAATAGTATTGTGCTAGCTGAAAGTCTCCTTCTGCAATGACATGGGGGTGAGAGGATGCATCCAGAGACATTGCTACATCCCCACTGTTGGGTCCCTGCAAAGCTTACCTTTACAGCACAGCCTCCCTGCAACATGGCCACTTCCATTTTGTTGGGGGAGCAGAAAAATGCCCAGCTTTCTTTCTGTAGCTGGTTGCAGCATTTCCTCTAAATGGAAATGAGATCCTTTTCATCCTCTATAACAACATGGGAATGGCAGTGGAGGGAGGCTGTGTTGCTAAAATAATAGAATTTAAGGGAATTTTGGGACACTGCATGTGCATTGACTCTAAGCATGAACTGGAATGCTGTAAGGTAGACTTATAATACTGACTATTGAACAGAATGGTGTTTCCTAAAGCATTCCTAAATTGTGCTATAGGTAACAACAGATACTTTATTCTGTGGAAGTCCACAACCAATATGGAGCTGCAAGACCAAGAACAAGCCACGAGAAGAAAGACAAATATCCACGCAGAGGACAAGTGTTCTTACCATACATCAAGGGAACCACCACCCACATAGGGAAGCTGATGAAGAAACACAACCTACAAACTATCTACGGATCCACTGAGGAAATCCAACAAATTCTACATTCATCAAGGACAAGAGGGATCCTCTTACCCCTGCAGGAGTCTAACGTATACCATGTAGCTGTGGACAAGTCTACATAGGGACCGCCAAATGCAACAATGTCTGAACACGAATCAAGGAACATGAAAGGCACTGCAGACTGACTCAACCAGAGAAATCAGCCATAGCAGAGCAGTTGATGAACCAACCTGGACACAGCATATTATCTGAGAACACATAAATGCTGGACCACTCTAACAACCACCATGTCAGACTACATACACAGAGAAGCAATTGAAATCCACAAGAAGCATGTAGGCAATTTCAACGGAAAGGAGGAAACCATGAAAATGAACAAAATCCGGCTACCAGTATTGAAAAATCTCTAAAATCAGGACAATAAATGAAGAGGAATACTAAAAAAAACAACAACAGGGAATTCCTGATAGGAAACAATCAGGGGCAGCTAACACCTCCCAACAGAAGATTCCCCCAGGCAGGAAGCAACCAGGCTTTGAAGCTGCAAGGCCATTCACACTTGCCGCAAGCAGACAAGATTTCTTTTTCCCACCCTGGGCATTCTACAGATATATAAACCCACTTGCTTAGTTTCCAACAGACTTCACAACCTCTGAGGATGCCTGCCATAGATGTGGGTGAAACGTCAGGAGAGAATGCTTCTGGAACGTGGCCATACATCCTGTAAAACTTACAGCAACCCATTTCTATACACTGTTGACTGGATAGATGTTTTCCCATCATTTTACCCAAATGTGTGCCATCTGGATAATGTCCCTGGGCTCCCTCCCTTACCTGCTCTGCATGCTCCGGAGAGAGGGTGTACCAGAGGGCAATGGCACAGCGCCTCCCACGGGTCACGGCCCAAACCCCATGTGGATTCTCCCCACCAGAGCTGAAAGCCACCAGTCTCCCACATTTAGGACGCACTTGGGCCTAGGAGAGAGAGAGATAGAGAGAGAGAGGGAGAAATCTGGTAAATAAATGACTCTTATCTTTTGTCTGCAATTACCTTCTTTTTGGGATTCCAAAATGAGAGTCCCCTCTATGAACAATTGAGGGTGAGATGTCACCTTCCCTGCTCTAGAGCAAAGTGTGCCATACAGGACTGGATAGGTGAATTAAAGAGGAGGAAAGAAATGCAGAGACCAGTTGCACACTGGAAATGCTATGAATGAATGAAACTTTATTTATAGTCCGCTCTATCTCCCTGAAGGGTTTCAGGGTGGTTTGCAACAAAATACACAGAGGCAAACATTCAATATATAAACAAATCAAAACAACTCAATAAATTATAAAATAATGGAAATAAACAAGACATAATCCACATACTTACAAACATTACATCCTTAAAATCTCATTAAAAATTTCTAAAATTCAACTAAAAATTGTTAGAGGGGGAGATGTTGAGCAACAGATTTAACAGGTGTTAGCAGCTAGGTGAGGGTGCATATAGATGTACTTAATCGTACTCCTCTCCATAGTAAAGATGTTAATATCTGTCGCAGGGTGTAATTTGGTTGCATTTGCCTTTGACTGCCAAATCTGAATTTCCCTTGGTTGCCAAGGAGACCTTCCTGTTCTCCTGTCCCATTGCCCCACCTCAGGCCAGACTTACCGTCACAGTCACGGCATCTGTTTCGGTGAAAAAGAGGTTCCCCCCTTGGAAGTCGTCATTCAGATAGAGGATTGCACTGCAGAGAAATGTCAGAGTAGCAGTTATGCGTCATGGGTGGCTGCTGGAAATCATTCAACAATTCTTTGCTCACTTTCAACTGTCAAGTGATGTGCAGACAGGCCATCAAAAAGTTTGGTGGACACGCCTTCCTTCTAAGAGGTGGAAGTGAAGTTTGATCTGGCTAAGCTTTCTCTTTCTAACATATGCCTGCCGGCCTAAAAATATAGAAACCAAAAACGACATTTCTGGCAGAAACTTCAGTGCAGGCATGGGCAAACTTCGGCCCTCCAGGAGTTTTGGACTTTAGATCCCACAATTCCTAACACCTCTATTGGAGTCTGAAGTCCAAAAAGGAGCCTAAGTTCAGAGTAGTCCCAGATCTGATCATGTGGTCTGCAGCCCTTCCCACAACCTCAAGAAACATAAAGGGAAAGCTGCATACCAAAACATACATATATAATACAGTAGGCAAACAGAATTACAGTAGAGTCTCACTTAACCAAGATTCGCTTATCCAAGGTTCTGGATTATCCAAGGCATTTTTGTAGTCAATGTTTTCAATATATCATGATATTTTGGTGCTAAATTCATAAATACAGACTCTACTGTATATTCAAATTACTAGTGGAGGCTTGAAGAAGGTTGCCATCAACATTTTGTTTAACTTGATCACAGTGGAGCCCCGGTGGCCTAGGGGATAAAAGCCTCGTGACTTGAAGGTTGGGTTGCTGACCTGAAAGCTGCCAGGTTCGAATCCCACCCGGGGAGAGTGTGGATGAGCTCCTCTATTAGCTCCAGCTCCATGCGGGGACATGAGAGAAGCCTCCCACAAGGATGGTAAAACATCAAAACACCCAGGCGTCCCCTGGGCAACGTCCTTGCAGACGGCCAATTCTCTCACTCCAGAAGCAACTCCAGTTGCTCCTGACACGAAAAAAAACAAAACCAAAAAACTTGATCACAGTACTGTTTGCACATGTTGTTTGGACATGCACACAAGATTTTGAAAGTCTGGAGGCAGCAAGAAGGGATACTGGAAGAGACCACTCTCTCACACTGCTTTATTGGGGCCTACAACAGTTCCCCATGAGCTCAAAAGAAAAAAAAAGTTCAACAGGAAATAGACCCACCATAAAGTCAATTTGCACATTTGACGTGCTGCCTCCTTCCCTTGGTAACGGGAGAGTCCAGTCCTTAGAATCACAGAGTTGGAAAGAACTCCAAAGGGCATCCTACCCAACCCCCTGCCATGCAAGAGTACACAACTAAAACACCCCTGAAAGATGCCTCTATTTAAACACCTCTAAAGATGGAGAGTCTACTGTTCTCTAAGGCAGTTCATTCCATTGTTGAATAAGTCTTACAGCCAAGAAACTCCTGCTAATGTTGAGGTTGGAATCCCTGTTCTTGTAATTCAAATCCACTTATTGTGTTCTAGTCTTCTGGTTTCTTTTGCAAACCTCCAAACAGTCAGAAGCTTATGACTTTTACAATTATGTCTTTCTCCGAAATGGGACCGAATACAGATGATGATGCAAGTTAAAACAAAATGGTTAAAACAACATGTGATACAAGTTTTTCAAAGTTAAACAATCAACTCCAATAAAAAAGGTTTTTTTTATATTATTTGTCTTCCTTTCCTGGCCCATTGTTTGCTCATGGTAGTCAAATTGTAGCAGGCCTCATGCAAAGGGGGGGCTAGGAATCGAGCATACCCTCATGAAGCCGGAAGCTGGAATGTTAAATTGCCTCAGTGTCTGTCTATATATATCATATGTCTAATGGCATTGAATGTTTGCCATGTATATGTGCATTGTGATCCACCCTGAGTCCCCTTTGGGATGAGAATATAAATACTATAAATAAATAATAGGAAGGAGGGGAGCTGGGGGAAACCCTTTGGAGTATGATATATTTTAGATTTTTCTAAATATATGGTAATTCAAGTATGTAAACAGAAAGATTTCCTCATGCATTAAGAAAGACTGAGAAATCCTGTAAGCCAGCGAAGCAGTTTTACTTCTCCTCTATGGGGTTAAAACTGGATTTTGTTTTCCTCTCCCAGTCAGACAAAATAATTGTATGATCTATCTTTAACTAAATACTGCTGGCTTGATACCAGGACTGGAGGCAAAAATGCCAGATCAGATGATCTGGGGGTTCAGTCCTCAAAGTTTATATCTGCTCATTTATTCCATGAATATTTACTTTGGGAATTATCCTGGAGCTGGAAGAATATCACAACCAAAGCAGCACTCGTAAATGACTATCAACTGGATGTGTTCAGAAAGGAGGTTGCTGACCTGAGCAAATACACCAATTCATTTCAGAAAAATAGCTGTATTTGTGGTAAGCACAGCGAGAAGGGAATAGCAGTTTAAATAAGCTTTCACTGACTTCTTTCATCCGAGGCTTGAAGCGATAATCTCAGTGAATAGATCTAGTAAATACCATGTGTCTACGACTAAAGACGCCAGTCCCAAAATTTGCACAAGAGACATGAATATCGGATTCATTTTTTTGACAAAGAAAAAATAACTGATATTTAACTGAGACACCAAGAAATTCTAAAATTCCCAAGTCAAGGAAAACAAAGACTACATCACCCATTTAGCTCACATATTAGATGGATTTACAGGTATTGCAAGCTGGAGGCTTTAGAATTGTGATCCTGTTAACTTGGACGTAAGTTGCCCATGATTTGAAAATACTTTTAGATTAAGTGAGCCTGGGATATACTGTAAATCCATTTTTACTTCATCTATACACATAATAAATGTGAAAGGATGCATGTGTGTATGTGGCAGGGGTGTCCGCTTAGACAGGCTCCTGCCTCCACACAAAGTTAAAACTCCCACCACTCAGGAAACACCAATGGCCCTCCCTCCAATGACATCGCAGGTTATAGTAAGCACCATGAACATGTCCAAGAGCCCTGCCGATGTCTTCCACAAACACCATACTGCCCACCACCCAAGTGAAGGCTTCCATTCGGGGACAATTTCATCTTAGATTACATGTGTTTCCTCCACCATGGACATCCCAGTGTTCCTTACTCTCTCTATTGGTATGGAATTTGCATGATCCCACCCACTGCCTCTCCCTTAACCCTTTCCTACTCTTTTCTATGGCACACAGCAAGCAGAGAATCAATCAGCAACTGGACATACTGGAAAGGTTTGGGCGACTGACTCAACAAGATAGAAATAGTTGTTTACCCTGCATGAAGACAGAGCACTGTGACCTCCTCACCAACAATGGGTCTGGACCACATTTTGCACACAGAACCCTCATTACCAATTAGAAATACTGGAGAGGTTTGAGAGGAATTCACCTTGATTTATAGTTCACCTGCAATCAAAGAGCATTCTGAACTCCACCAACGATGGACCTGGAACTATCTTGGCACACAGAACCCTCATGACCAAGAAAAATACTAGAGGTCTTTGGAGGGATTTATAGGAGTTGTAGTTCACCTACATCCAGAGTGCACTATGAACCTAAACAATGATAAATCTGGACCAATATGCCCAAATTTGAATTTGAGGGGAGTTGTAGGTACTGGGCACACAGAGCCCCCAAGACCAGCAAAAATATTGGAGGTCTTTGGGGGAAATTCATCTTGATTTGTGGAAGGTGTAGTTCACCTACATCCAGAGAGCACTGTGAACCCAAACACTGATCTGGGCCAAACTTGGCACACATACCTGATATGCTGAAATTTGATTACTGTAGGGGTTTGGGGGGAACTGACCTTCCTTTCTGGGAGTTGTAGTTCATCCACAACCTGGGAACTGGGACCCCCACCAATGATAGACCTGGACCAAACTTGGCAAACACAACACCCATGATTAACTCAACCTACTGGAGGGGTTTGAGGGGACTGACTCACCATGGTGGTAGTTTACCCTATAGCCAGAGAACACACTGAACCCCACCGATGATGCATCTAGAGCAAAATAACATGGAGTTGATCTGAGTTAGCTTGGCATTATGCCAGTTGTAGTTAATTCACAATCTTATGCATTTTGTATAAGTAAAAATTGACTTTTTCAAATAACCCAGGCAACGCTGGGTACCCAAGCTAATATATTATATGTATATGTATTTCCCTGGGGTTATTTTCTGAAAATGTGCTGCATCCTCTTCACCGTGCTTTGCTAGGGCCTTCCACATTTTCTGATTGTTGGGCAAATGACACTAGCAAAACAGAGTCCCCTACTTCTTCAGCAAGAGGACACTAGTAAAGAAGATACAGTTGGCTCTACTTTAGTAACTCCTTGATCCCTCGGCCTGACTTTATCTCCAGGAGACAACAAAGAGGAGAATCAGTCAGTACTCCCAATCTGCAGCCTCTTACCTGTAGTCTCTGTAAACGTAGGCAGGGGGCTCCTTCCAACATGTGTTTCCTTCTGGGTCTAAAAGGCAATTGTCGGCATGCACTGGGTGGCTAAGGTCCATCCGACCATCCTGTTCTCCTAAAGGAACAAGAGCAATGAATTGTTTTGCTCTTGACACCATCCTTTCATAACTTCAAAAACAACAAGAAAGGGGCATGCTTCTTCTTTACTTTCTGTTACAGGTGGAGCATTCCTTTACCAAAATCCTTGGGACCAGAAGTGTTTTGGGAGTTCAGATTTTGGAATGCCTGGATTTGTATCTTGATGGGATCCAAGTCTAAACACAGCATTCATTTATGTTTCATACATACATTATGCACGTTGCCTGAAAATATACTTTTTTTCAAATTATTTTGAAACAAAGTTCATGTACATTGAACCAAAAGAAAGTACCACCATATTAGTCAACCATGTGGGCGATTTTGGAGTATTTTGGATTTCAGATATGAGTTGCTGAACCTGTATTACTCATGTTTTTGAATGAAGACAGTTTTTTAAAAAGAAAATCTGGATAACTAGTGCTGGGACAGGTCTTCTGTGATGTTTGTAGACAAAAATCCACCTAACTGTTCTCTTCTAATTTCACTAACTCTTGATCCAAATTTGCAGTCAAGAGTGATTACAGTAGGTCTGGCCTTCAGTGTGAACACTGTGAACTCTCATGCTATTGCTTCTACTTGTGTAAGGTTGGATCTACAATGCCATATAATGCAGTTTTAGAGTGTAGATTAATTGCATTGAACTGGATTATATGAGTCTACACTGCCATATAATCCAGTTCAATGCAGTTAGCCTTCATTGTGATGTCACAAATTACACCTTTAGTACATAAACGCCATAGATTTCCAGTGACCTCCTTCTCAGAAACTGAGCTCCCAAACCTTCCCACCACGTGTAAGACAGGAATAGGCATCTCATATGATGGAACCACACCTATACTCAGCCTTCCGAATGAATTTGCCTGCATTGTTTGCATTACTTTAAACAATCTATTAATTGCTCATTTTGCAACAGTAAATTCATCACCTATTACTTATTACACACTTACGCTGTAGTAGTTCAGTACATGGCATTTAGTGATAAGGAATACTCTTCATTTCTGTAGAATACTTATGCTCAAGCCCTGAATGTGTACTGGCTGTTAGGAATTGTAGGAGTTTTGTCTACAGAACTGAACGGCCTCGAATGGCCTTGAGCAAGAAGGAGGAGAGAGAAGGAGAGGAAAAGGAAAAAAAAGTCAAGATCTAGATACAAAAAGGAGTGGGGAAAAAAATGGATAAACGCTCCCCCAAAGTGACGGGGCCGGGGATGAAAGGCCTGATATCATCTTATGCCACAGTCTCTGCAGCATCTGAAAAAATAAAAAAACAAGTCTCTACAGCAGCAGCAGCAGCAGCACCAGACCAAACCCTCCTGGAGATTAGATCAATGTTTGAAAATCTGACACAAGCAATAGGAGCAGTGCAGCAGGACTTACAAAAAATTGCTAATAGGCAAGACCAAATGGACAATAAACTTGCAAAACTGGACAAAGACCAAAAATCTGTTAAAAAAAGAGTGGAAAGACTGGAAGAGCAGAGTCAAACCTATGAAGACCACCATGAACAGGTCTTAGATGCCATAGTGATGCAAGAATTGAAAGCCTGTGAGTGCTCTTTGAGGATACGAGGTCTTAAGGAGGGCCTGGAAAGAGAAAGTCTCATCTCTTTCATTGCTAATATATTGGCAGGGCTGCTGAAAGAGCAAGATCTGGACATTATTCATGCTTCAATTTCGTCTTGTTTCAGAATCAACTCAGCCTTCGCAAGACAAAAAAAAGTACCTAGGGACTGTATAGTACAATTTGTTGCCAAAACATTTAAGGAGATAGTGCTGAAAAAACAATATGAAACCCCAATTGTGATTGAGGGAAAGAAAATATTAATGATGAAGGAGATCCCGGGAAGGCTTCTTAGAAAAAGGAAAGAATTCAATGCACTGGTGGTTAAACTGAAGAACAAAGGCACCCCCTTTCGTTGGCTCTTCCCAAAGGGTGTCTCCTTCTACCATAAGTCAAAGAGACACTATATTACAGATGCAGGGAAGGTTGAACAGTTCCTAAGGAAATATGCCCAGGACTTTCCGGGGGGAGAACAATAGCTTGCAGGCGATGAGAGCCAGGGGCACAGAATGGGTAAAGGGGTGCCACAGGAAAGGAAAGAGCGAAAGCAGAAGGAGCAGGAGGAAAATGAGAAGGAGGGCACCCAGACAGATGAAGAAAAAGAAGAGGAAGATGAAGTTGAAGAAGTGGAAGAAGATGAAAAAAGTGGGGGAACAGACTAACAAATAAAGGGACATTAAGAGTAATGAACTGATTATTGGGAAATACAATATGTTTCTTTTGCTGACTGGGATGGGGAAAAGGTGGGGGGATGGGATTGAGTAGATTCAAATGTCTGTACAAAATTTAAAAATCATGTCTTGTAACATTAACGGTTTGAATAATGGCTATAAACGTAAGAAAGTGGTTCATTTCTTGCAGAAAATCAAATCAGACATAGTGTGTTTGGTTGAGACACATCTGATATACAAGGATAGTCACCTGTTAAAAAGAGAAAGGCTGGGCCATTTATTCACAGCATGTAACAGTAAAAAGACCAATGGAGTACTCTTCTATATAAAAAAAGATCTGGCACCAGAGAAAATATTCTGTGATGAGGATGGCAGAATATTAATAATTAAAGTATATATACAAAAAGCCCCTGTACTATTAGTTGGAGTCTACGCACCAAACAACAAACAAAAACTGTTCTATAAAAAATTGACACGTATATTAGCAGAATATGGGGAAAAGGAAATGTTATGGATGGGGGATTTTAATGGAGTCATGGTGCCCAAAGAGGACAGAGATAGTAAAGTTAAAAAGGACAGGAAGGAAGGCCGACTCCCAGGATCCTTCCTAAGGGAAATTCAGTATTGGGAACTTTATGATATCTGGAGAGTCCACAATCCAACAAGGAAAGAGTATTCATACTATTCACATAGACATGGCACATCTTCAAGAATTGATCTGATATTTGGCACTAAGGAACTAGTGGGTAAAACAGAGAAGATTGAATTATTACCAAGAGTATTAGCCGACCATAATCCGATATTAATGAAATTAAGAGTGGGATATAAAAGAAACAGAGCCTGGAGAATGAATGATTATATTTTGAAAATCAAGTCACATAGGGAAAAAATTAGAATGGGGATTAATAATTACTTTAAGGACAATGCTAAAGAAGAAATGAAGGAGGGAATAGTCTGGGATGCTGGTAAAGCAGTAATTAGAGGGTTATTGATACAACAAAACTCGATCTGGTACAAAGGAAAAAATAAGGCCCAACTGGAGTTGTTATCAAAAATCAGGACAAAGGAATTAGAAATAGAAAAAGAAAAAGGTACAAAGACAAGACTACAAGGTGAACTAAAAAAATTGCACCAACAATACGAACAGCTAATTGCTAGTGAAATAGAAAGGAAAGTTATGTATAATAGATACAACTTTTTTGAAAATGCAAACAAACCAGGGAAATTATTAGCTTGGCAAATAAAAGATGCAAAGAAAAAACCATTGATAATGAGGATAAAAAATAAAGGAGAAACTGTCACCGATTCACAACAGATACAAAAACTATTCGAAGAATATTATGCCAACTTATACAAAAAAACTCAGGGGGAGATTAAGACAATCTCCCAGTATGTGGAGGGGACAAACTTAAAACAAATTTCAGAAGCAATGAAAGCTGACTTAGACAAACCAATTATACCAGAGGAAGTAATCAGGACAATAAATATGGCTAAAGTAAATAAGTCCCCTGGGGCAGATGGACTTTCGACCCTATACTATAAAACGTTTAAGGAAGAGCTAGTACCACAGTTGGTGTCAGTGATGAATGTGGTCTTGAAAAAGGGGGAACTTCCAGAATCTTGGAAGGAATCCATAATTGTTTTAGTCCCTAAACAGGATAAAGATTTAGACTTAATTAAAAATTATAGACCAATATCATTGCTGAACTGCGATTACAAAATATTTGCCACTATATTGGCAAATAGAATTAAGCAAGCTCTAGCACAGATCATTCATAAAGACCAGGTGGGGTTTCTCCCAGGAAGACAAGTAAATCAAAACATCAGACTGATATTGAACACCCTGGAAGTAGCAGAAAAAGACCCAAATAGAGATTTGGCATTGTTCTTTATTGATGCAGAAAAAGCCTTTGACCATGTTAGATGGGATTATTTGGAAAAAGTGTTAGAAAAATTTGAAGTTGGCCACCAATTCAAAAGGGCAGTAGGGGCTATATACACTAATCAAAGAGCAAGGTTAAACATCAATGGTCAACTATCAGATTACATCGACATACAAAAAGGGACCAGACAAGGTTGCCCGCTGTCCCCACTATTATTTATTATGGGTCTGGAAATCTTAAATGTCAGAATAAGAGAAGAGAAGGAAATTACGGGTTTAAAGATCAGTGACCAAGAACTAAAAATTAGGGCTTATGCAGACGATATAGTCTGTATTCTAACTAACCCACTACAAAGTATTAAAAAAGTATTGGACATTATTCAAAGACATGGTGACATATCAGGATTTATTATAAACAAGGAAAAATCTAAGTTTTTAGTAAAAAATATAGATGCTAAAAGCTGTAAGAAACTGGAGGCCGCAGCAGACTGCGAGGTGATCCCAAAAGTAAAATATTTAGGTATATGGGTCACAAACAAAAATATCAATTTATTCCAGGATAATTACGTCAAAGTATGGGAAGAAATTAAAAAAGATCTTACTAGATGGCAACAATCCCACTAACATGGATGGGCAGAATTGCAGTAATAAAGATGATGGTACTCCCCAAAATGCTATTCCTGTTTCAAAATATACCCATTATCAAAGGAATAAAATTTTTTGAGAAATGGAAAAGAAAGATTACAGATTTTATTTGGGCTGGAAAAAGAGCGAGGATAGCATACCGGAATTTAATTGATGATAAAGGAAGAGGGGGGCTAAGCTTACCCGATCTTAGGACCTATTACGAGGCTGCAGCTCTGTCCTGGATGAAGGAATGGATAAAATTAGAAAATAAGACCCTATTAAATTTGGAAGGATATGAATTAAGATTCGGCTGGCATGCATATGTATGGTACGATGGAGACAAATTAAATAAAGACTTTAATAAACATATAATTAGAGGGGGACTATTAGACATTTGGAAAAAATATAGAAAAGGTATGGAACCGAAAACACCCCTTTGGTTGAGGCCATTAGAAGCAGTTATAAGACCAGCCTTAAGTGTAGAAACAAGAACATATAAAGAATACCTTATTAGAGAAAATGAAGTATGGAAATTAAAAGGGCGGGAAGAATGGGAGATTAATGATTGGTTTCGATATCACCAATTGCATGAAAGATATAAAAAAGATATGAGGGTTGGTTTCGCAACTAAAAAATCAGAACTGGAAAGAATATGGGAAAAGGGAAATAAAGGGTTAATATCCAGATTATACAAATACATATTAAGTTATAATATGGAGGATAATACAGTCAAGACAGTAATGATATCCTGGGCCAAGGACCTAGGTAGGCCAATAGAATTGGATAACTGGGAGTACCTATGGAACAAAGAATTCAAATTCACAATATCTGGATCAATTAGGGAGAATCAATATAAAATGTTTTATAGATGCTATATCACCCCAGCAACATTGGCAAAAATAGATAAATCACAACAAGTTATTTGCTGGAGGTGTAGGAAACAGAAAGGGACATTCATCCACATGTGGTGGACGTGTATGACCATACAGGCATTTTGGGACAAGGTAATTAAAGAGACTAATAAAATGCTACATAATAAGATTTAAAAAAGCCCAGGATTGTGTCTATTAGGTCTACATAGAGAAAACAATAACCAAAAGGAGCAAGAAATATACCAATATAGCTTTGTGGCAGCAAGATTGACCATAGCCAAAGACTGGAAAGGGGAAAAAGGTTTAACTAAAAAGGATTGGAGAGAAAGAATGCGGGAATATATGCTAATGGCCAAACTTACCAACAATAGGAAGAACAAAAGTAATGAGGACTTTTTAGAAACATGGAAGCTGGCCATAGCATATCTGAATAAGGAGTCAGTAACATAGAGGAGTTCCATTAGGAATTTAGGGTTACTATTAACAAGGATAGATAAATTGGCTTAAAGGCTTCATAGTGCTTCAGGGTTGGAAGTCATGGTGAAGGGTGCAGGGGGGGGGGAAGGGGTTTTATTTTATGTGGGATAGGGGTTTTGGGTGCGTGCAGGGTTTGTTGTGTGTAATACGTTGTATGTTTTTGTTTTGTTTGAATGTTAGGGTAAACTCTTATATTTAATTTCTAAAAAAAAAAAAAATGAATAGGAATTGTAGGAGTTGAAGTCCAAAGCACGTGGAGGGCCAAAGTTTGCCCATGCCTGGTATAGAGAAAGCTCAAGGAGTCCCTTACCTTCTGCAGCAGTGCGACACACAAGATGAGTGAATGAAAAATGAAGGTCTCTCCCAGGAGTGAAATAGGATTCTACAATCTTCCTGGATTTTTCACTGGCTTGCAGAAGTAACTTAGCATCCCTCCAGTTCACAGCCCCCTCCTCTGCCAGCTAGAAGAGAAAATGCAACACCAAGACACACTATTGGTGAATATCATCTCATTTAGAAAGGACTGATTTGCATGAAGATCCAGGAACACACTTATAATGGTGAAAGAGTGCCTCTTTTCTCTTGGCACATTTCTTCCTTTCACCCTCTATTTGTTATGTTATATTTCACTATATTCCTATTTTAATTGTGTTTTGTTTGAATGGATGTTTTGTATCTATGTTTTGTGGTCATTTTGTCCCATATGTAAGCTGCCCCGAATCCCTTTGGGGAGCTGGTGGCAGAGTATAAGATGATGATAATGATGATGATGATGATGATGATTAGTGCCCTGGAGCCCCTGGTGGTGCAGTAGATTAAACTGCTGAGCACTGAACTTGATGACCAAAATGTCGGCAGTTCAAATCCAGGGAGCGGGGTGAGCTCCCTCTGTTAGCCCCAGATTCTGCCTATCTAGCAGTTCAAAAACATGCAACTATGAGTAGATCAATAGGTACCGCTCTAGTGGGAAGGTAACAGTGCTTCATGCAGTCATGCTGACCACATGACCTTGGAGGTGTCTATGGACAATGCTGGCTCTTTAGCTTAGAATTGGAGATGAGTACCAACCCTCAGAGTCGGACACCACTGGACTTAATGTCAGGAGAAAACCTTTACCTATTTGTGGCTTCTCAAAATCCAAAGCACAGTTCATTTTGGGATCCAGTTTTTTTTTAAAAAAATAAAGTATTTAGGTGTTGTATTTTTGCTTCTGATTTGAATTAACCTTTTACACCTTTTAAGGGAGAGAGGAAAATAAAGCCCCACTATCTACCAGATTCCTTGATCAGCGCAACGTATTAAAGCTTTCTCCTCCTTCTATACAACTGGCTGCCTCCCAAAACTGCAGAGAGGCCCTAAAGGCTAAAGATAACAAAAGGGATTTCCCACTACTATTCATGAAATCAGGGCTAAAGTACCAACACTTACAAGACTCTGTGAGCAACCAAGTAAAGGCAAAAGAGGAGAAGAAAGACAGGAACCTCCACTAGCATGAGAGAGACAGTCACACCTATGCCCTGTGAATGAATGAAATACACTTGCAAGCTGATGCACAGATCTGTTAAGCAACTTCCTATGCCAGTGGTTCTCAACCTGTCGGTCCCCAGATGTTTTGACCTTCAACTCCCAGAAATCCTAACAGCTGGTAAACTGGCTAGGATTTCTGGGAGTTGTAGGCCAAAACACCTGGGGCCCAACAGGTTGAGAACCACTGCCCTATGCCATGCAAAATACTGTGGCACATATGCCTTCAGATTATTTTTCTCCCAGGCTCTTCTCTATCCCTCACACACATGCCATTCAATTATGTTGGACTAACATTTGTCTTTTTTAAATTTCCCATCATCATTCTTTTTGTCCTCTGCTCATCCATGCTTGTGCCCCACCTCCAAGGGCTTCTACTATTGCTCATCTTTCAATCCAAATGTCCCTAAATGTTCCATGCAAATATTACAAGCACTTTTTAAAGGACAAAGTGTTCCAAACAAATGCATTACTGCTTCTTCGAGCCAAGTTGATGATCACATGTGGAACTTCAAACACAGAGGAATATGTGTTGTTGAAAGCTTTCATGGCAAAAATCACTGGGTAACATACAACATTACAAAAAAAAACCCATAAAACACAACACAGAATTTTTCTTGACGCTTAGCAACAGATTTTGGGCTGGACTAAAAAGGGAAGGTTCTATAAGATAAATAAATGTTTTTTTCAGCCTTTTAATGTTTAATATTCATGACGGTTGGAATATGTGGAATGCATATTCCATACCATAGGGATCACTTTACTGCATATCTCAATTATTGTCAAATCAGATTAAGAAGAAGTCGGTCTATCAGGTATAATTATTATTATTATTGACACGACATTGTATGACACAGCAAACAAGATAGATATGCTGGATTTTGTATATTATTATTATTTTATTGTATGACACAGCAAACAAGATAGATATGCTGGATTTCGTATCACAAAATCACAAGTTGAACACTTCCCAAGTGTCTAGGACTGTGTGATGTATTTTCGGATGATGCGTGCAGATCCCAGCAGGGTGGCCTTTTGCAGCTGGCAGATCGTGATTTTGTCAATGTCTATTGTTTCCAAATGCCGGCTGAGATCTTTTGGGACGACACCCAGTGTGCCGATCACTACCAGGACCACCTGTACTGGTTTCTGCCAGAGTCTTTGAAGTTCAGTCTTGAGGTCCTGATAGCGGCTGAGTTTTTCCTTTTGTTTTTCATCAATGCGACTGTCACCTGGTTGTTGTTGTTGTTGTTGTTGTTATTATTATTATTATTATTATTATTTCTACCCTGCCTTATCTCCTCCGAAGAGGACTTAAAATGGCTTAACATAAAAGCATCAGCACAGCCATTTAAAATATACAAATATATATAGTTTACCTATTTCCAACAGACCTCACAATCTCTGAAGATGCCTGCCATAGATGTGGGCAAAACGTCAGGAGAGAATGCTTCTGGAACATGGCCATACAGCTGGAAAACTCACTACAACCCACAGAAAAATATCTTCAAGGGGCATTTTGGAGCATCTTCCTGCCCTCACGAGTGGGTTAGGGGAGAATCATGTTTGCATGCCTGCATCTAAACATGTCTACATACACACCATAACTGGCATTGCTTTTTAACATACAGTATATCCATTTTCAATTTAATTCCTTTTTAATCTGCAAATGAGTTTGGGTTTAGTTCAGGGCTTTCTATTATCGCTGGGAAGTTCCAATGAAAAGCCCTCCACCTTGAGGACTAGGACCACACTAGAACCATCAAACACTTACCTTCAAAGCCTTTAATACTGTTAAGCCTTCAAATCTCTCATGCGGGGTGTGAGGGGAACGCCTACCACGATATCCATCTCCTGTTCCTCCAGCTGCCTGAAACAAGAGGGAACAAATTAGGGGACCCATAAGGCTCTTGTTTCCCTTTCCTTTGGTCAGTTGTGTCTGTTAGAGCTGGGGGTGCTGCGTATGTGCTGTCTTGTCCCTTGTCCTCACCTCAGCCAAACGGAGGATGTCTTTGCATTCAGATTCAGTCAGGACCCTGTCCAAGACGACCCTCTGAGAACCATTGAGTTGCTGGGAATCCATGGTAATGGTGATGCCCTCAAAGGGAAGTGGCTCTGGGAAAAACAAATACAGCAAAGTGATGCTGAAATCGTTCACACACAAAAGTTTGGTTGCAATAAAGGTGGTCGCAGAATTGTTACAATTGAGGGCCCAAGTTTGCCCATGCCTGTGATAGAGATGACATTTTGTGTGTATTATGTTAATACTTTCTTCTGTTTTTAATTGCTTTTGCCTGCTTCTAAGAAACCGGCAAAAACCGACTATGTGAACCTATCTGTAAACAATAAAAAAGTAAAATTTTGAGCAGCACAGATCTTGGGATTCCCAAGAGACATCATGTAATCCACCATCAAACATGCTCTGCTGGGTGGCAGGCTCTTGGGAAGGAAAGTCCGTCTTTGCATGAATACAGCGCACAAGCAAATACAAACAAACACTGCCGCCACAAGGGAGCAGCTGAATCCGCAGGCACATGGGAGGGCCCCCAGTGAGGCTTGCCAAAAATAGCCGAGAATCATCTAATTATCCGTCACTTTTATTTCCCGCTTGATATCTGCAACTTCACTGTGTAGAAACAGCCTCTGAGCCCATCTGATTCAACTATTTGTTCAGAACTACTGGGTCCCTTAAAAAAAGGACTTCAGTTTGAATTACTGCCAAATCCTAAATAATATATGTCCTAGTCTCTGGAGCACCAGGAAAGGGCTTATTTCTCCTCAACATAGGAACCTTTTCAAATAATAATAATAATAATAATAATAATAATGATCTCAGCCGGCATTTGGAAACAATAGACATTGACAAAATTACGATCTGCCAACTGCAAAAGGCCACCCTACTGGGATCTGCGTGCATCATCTGAAAATACATCACACAGTCCTAGACACTTGGGAAGTGTTCGACTTGTGATTTTGTGATACGAAATCCAGCATATCTATCTTGTCTGCTGTGTCATACAATAGATAATAATAATAATAATAATAATAATAACAACTATTTTATTTTTCTACCCCCGCTTCCATCTCCCCAAAGGGACTCGGGGTGGCTTACATATGGCACAAGATGCCTAAAAATGCATAAAATAAATACACAATAATATATTTCAACATGGCTATCATATCCCCTCTTTAACCCTATATTCTGCTATCTAAACATATCCAGTAGGTTGCTGTGGGTTTTCTGGGCTGTATGGCCATGTTCCAGAAGCATTCTCTCCTGACGTTTCATCTATGGCAGGCATCCACAGAGGTTGTGAAGTCTGTTGGAAACTAGGCAAGTGGGGTTTATATATCTGACAATGAATAAACTCTGGCTACCAGTATTTAAAAAACTCTAAAATCAGGACAGTAAATAAAGAAGAACACTCAGAAAACAGGGAATTCCAGGCATGAAACAATCACGGCCAGGTAACACCCCCAACAAAGGATTCAAGGCAGGAAGCAGCCAGGCTTTGAAGCTGCAAGGCTATTAAATGCTAATCAAGTGGCCAATTGCAACATTTACACTTGTGTCAAGAAGACAATTGCTTAGTTTCCAACAGGCTTCATAACCTCTGAAGATGCCTGCCATAGATGTGGGTGAAACATCACGAGAGAATGCTTCTGGAACATGGACACACAGCCCGGAAAACTCACAGCAACCCAGTGATTCCAGCCATGAAAGCCTTCAGCAACACATTAAACATATGCAGTTCCCTATGCCATTCCTCATAGGGTTTGGCTTCCAGGCCTGTGGCTATTTTGGTCAACTTTCTCTGGACATGTTCCATTTTGTCAATATCCCTCTTGGAATTGTGTTGCTCAGAATTGAGACACATTATTCCAGGTGATGTTCTGACCAAAGTAGAATAGACATACTTCCTTTAATCTAGACACCATGCATACTGGCTTTTTAGCTGCTATATTATCATAATTATAATCATCATCATCATCATATTTATTTACATCCCACTTTGTTTCCCCAAAGGGGATTCAAAGCGGCCTAATATAAAAGCACCAGCATAATAATTTAAAATATACAAATATGTGAGCATTAAAACAGGATTAAATGTAAACAGTATTTAAAAAAAATCCCAGTTAAAAACCATGAAGACAAATTAAAAGTTAAAAACCACAGAACTCCTTGAACTGATCTTTAAAACCTTCATCTTTAAAAGCCTATCTAAATAAAGGACAGCAAGGAGGGAGCCATTGTGGCTTCCCGGGGCAGGGAGTTCCATAGTTGAAGGACAGCCACTGAGAAGGAAGACCTGCTCTCTCGTTCCCACCAACCAAGCTTGAGATGGAAGTGGGATAGCCTGCATTCCACTCATTAAACATATCTTTATTAAACAAGGAATAAAAATGTACATTGTATAAAGCTACACATAAGGAGAAACACACATATTACATAATGAAAGCACAACTACAAAATTATATTGAACTACAAACTAAAAGAGTTTACAACTAGCCAGTAAGAATCATAGAATTGGATGAGACCTCATGGGCCATTCAGTCCAACCCCTGGCCAAGAAGCAGGAAAATTGCATTCAAAGCATCCCCGACAGATGGCCATCCAGCCATACCTCACAACCTCTGAGGATGCCTGCTATAGATGTGGGTGAAACGTTAGGAGAGAAAGCTTCTGGAACATGGCCATAGAGCCCAAAAGACTCACAGCAACCCATCCAGCCTCTATAAAAGCCTCCAAAGGAGCCCCAACCACACTCCGGGACAGAGAGTTCCACTGCTGAACAGCTCTTACTGTTAGGAAGTTCTTTCTAATGTTGATGATAATAATTAAACTTTTCTCCAACTTCCTCAAACTTTGGCATAACAAAGATCTATTTTTACTTGTATTTAACATCTACTAATCTTCAAATCCAAATACTGTACTGACAACTTCCCGCAATGACTTTAATAGTATGAAATTAATAGTTGCCAGTCATGCTTGAACTTAATTAGTAAATTTGCTTTGATCAAATGCATCAGTTTATCAATTTCTCCCAAAACATACATTTTCAACAGCCAACCCTCTTGCGACAGAATAGCTATGTATTTTCATTTCTGTTTTGTCTTCTGAAAGTGGTAATCACACATTGCAGAATTCTTTCATATTGTTTCTCACTCTGATCATCCAACAATCTCAACAAGAAGGGTTCTACTATATTTCAAAATGTCCTTCATGAAACAATGTATCTCAATCCCAACTAATTTGATAGAATGTACCTTAGGTTGTTGTGACCTTTCCTGGCTGTATGGCCATGTTCCAGAAGCATTCTCTCCTGATGTTTCGTCCACATCTATGACAGGCATCCTCAGAGGTTGTGAGGTTTGTTGAAAACTAAGTAAGTGACGTTTATGTATCTGTGGAAGGTCCAGGGTGCATCTAAGTCCTTCAGTTTCCTACCCAGAGCCTCATAGTCTCTTGTGATATCCTGAAGGCTATGCTTTGAAGTGCCATGGTTTCCACATAGATCAAAAGGAAGGGCTCAGTGGACACATTTAGTTTGGTCAACCTCTATGTTAGCAGTTCCCAACCTTTGGTCCTTTTGGTGTTTTGGACTTCAATTCCCAGCTTTCCAGCTGTTAGGAATTGTGGGAGCTGAAGTCTAAAAGACCTGGAGGACCAAACATTGAGAACCACTGCTCTATGTTACATCATAGACTTTTGCTCCAAGGAGACAGCACAACTCTCAAGCCATCCTGTCAGGTTCACAAACCAGACCTGTTGTCCTCTGCAGCAATTCCCCTAACACCTCATGTCTCCTTTGGGGATTGGCAGGGGCCAAATCTTCCAAGATCATTTACACATTCTCTGAGGACTGATACTGTTGCTCTTATTTATTTATTTCCCATACTTGTATCCTGCCCTTCTCATCCCGAAGAGGACTCAGGGTGGCCTCACAATTGGCAACAATTTGATGCTTCTGTTCCTTATCAATTCTGTAGCACCATACTCACAGAAAGATCACTGGTCCTTTTGTGTTTCCCATTCCCCCAAATGTCTACCTATTTGGAAACTGGCTTCCTCCTCAAGCACATCCAGCACATTCTGCTCCATTCTGTCAATTCAAAAGTTAGCAGCCGATATTGAAAAGGATCCAGTTATGGTTGTCTAGATAAGGGAGCTTCCAGAGAGCTTCATGCTCCCTATTATGCTTAAGCTGCTGGATCTTCTTTTCCAAAAAAGCCACCAACTTGCACTTGTTGCAGGTGTAGTTGCCCACATCCTCCAACAAGAACACAAACATACCACAGCTGTTGCAGGTGATGACAGTGCCTTCTCAACATCCATATTCAATAATTTTAAGGTTTTAATGTCAAAACTTCCCCACTAAGCACTAGTGTAAAATGCCTGTGGGTCTTGACCAGGCATGAGCAAACTCTGGCCCTCCAGGTGTTTTGGACTCCAACTCCCACAATTCATACCAGCCTACCGGCTGATAGGAATTGTGGGAGTTGAAGTCCAAAACACCTGGAGGGCCGGAGTTTGCCAATGCCTGTTCTTGACTGTTAGTGGAGCTCTTGTTGAACTCTTACTAATATGATTGCTCACAACACAAGGCGCATACTGTGAAGATTTGTAAAAGAAGCACCATGATGTGGTGAGTTGACTGGAAAGGGCATGTGGCAACAGCTGACTGGCTGAGCCAGTCAGGAGCCAGGATTCTGATTGGCTGCTGTCTCTAGCTTGGTGCTGAGTCAAACAGTTTTAACTGCCTCTTTCATCTCGGAAAGGGAGGAGAGCAGCTGACTGGAAACTGTCAGGAAGTAAATGGCTGCCATACCCTCCGAAGCCTGATTATTTATAAGGCAATTTGAGGCATATTTAAAGACTGTTCAAAGAGACTGTTTATTCCCTATGTTCTCTGTGTGAATTAAAAAAGACTGCTATATATATTGTTGCCCTGTTTGAACTTTTGAACTGAAGTAAAGATTCTGTTACTTTTACACAAGCCTTAGTGACATTTTATTATACTGCAGGGTTTATCTTGATTCAGAAACTGTGGTAAAGCTTCTATTTATTTATTTCTACAACCCTCAACACATACCACTACAGATCACAGACTCACCATGAAGATGTTATATAGAGCTAGTGCTAGTTCTGCCTCTAAGCCCTGTCTCTTTAGTGTGTGTGCTCAGGAAGAGCACACAGCTAAAACAAACAAAAGCCCCTATATAAGTCTAGGAGTAGAAGATGACTTCCCCCAAAATCACTCTGACCTTCTGCCCTCACCTCAGAGATTAAATCAGCTCTTTAGCCAGCTTTTGAAGAAATTTTGGATCCACCTTGCCAAGTGAGACAGGAAAGTGAAATGGTGAAATTCCCACCATTCTCCTAAGCCTATTACCATGAGCTTTTTTTTTTTGGCTACTCACCCCTCTGACCCTGGTGTCCCATATCTGGAGTCTTCACATGTTGCTTCTCTTGATCTTCCCTACCGATTAAAAAAACAAACAGAGCAAAAGAAGCTCAACAATAAATGAAAGCCACATGTTCCATTCTTGGCTTCTATTTAATTGTGAGTTTGCCCACTCCCAACACAGATTCTGAATCACTGCTATTCTTCAAGCCATGATTACATACCAACTGTGTAATAAACTGCTGCTGTGGGCCTTACTTGTATTTTTCCTTTATGCTTTCAGGGATAATTTCCTCAGGAGTCCACGATTCCTAAAAATAAAATAAAATCAGAGACCTGGTTCCACGACCCCATCTACATTATTATATAAAATCCAGATTATCTGCTTTGAACTGGATTATATGGCAGTGTAGAAGGGGCCTAAGCCTCAGTTAGCCCTCACACTTCAGGGTTCATGTTAAAAGGTAAAGGTTTTCCCCTGACATTAAGTCTAGTTATGTCCAACTCTGGGGGTTAGTGCTCATCTCCATGCTCATTTGCATTTCTAAGCCGAACAGCCGGCGTTGTCCGTCTCCAAGGTCATGAGGCTGGCATGACTGTATGGAGTGCCATTACCTTCCTGCCGGAGTGGTACCTATTGATCTACTCACAATTGCATTTTTTGAACTGCTAGGTTGGCAGAAGCTGGGGCTAACAGTGGGAGCTCACCCCGCTCCCCAGATTTGAACTGCCAACCTTTCGGTCAGAAAATTGAGCAGCACAGCAGTTTAACCCGCTACACCACCGTGCTCATATTAACACGGGTTAAAATAACATTGCCTTCCCTGACTTTTATTTAGTTTGCTTTGCTGTGTTTATGCCTCAGGTCTGTTTTTACTGCTGTGTTGTTTTCTGGTTCCACTCTATTATATCACCATATTATAGCTTGTAAATTTCTGACACCTCAAAATAGAGAGTAGTTTGAAAAAGCTTGAAATATCTTCAAGACAGAAGTCCTTCCCATTTCACTTATTTCAGGCACCAGAATAGGAGGGGGAAAAAGAGGTCATGCAGAAAATGCTTTGTCAAAGCGAGTTTCCTTGAGGAATAAAATGAATAAATCACTGTGATGCAATGAGGTCACAGAGAACTCATCTCCGGAGAAGATTATGGCTACTTACAGGGTCATTAAAACTCTCGCCAAGGTGCTCCACTGCATAGTAAATCAATTTCTTCTCCAGAAGAGATCGCTGCACATAAAGGCGAATGGCCTGTGGATGAAACAAAGCTATTAAATTAACACCAAAACCCATATTGCAAAGTTGTTCCAGTTTAGCCTGCTTAACTAAAAAGACCCTGCCAATAAATACGATCAGCTAGCCTTAAAGTGGGCAACTGTCAGTAGCTTAAGGTCAAGTTATTTGTTAATTAAATACATGGTTCAGGCTTGTTTATTGCTTATTTTTAAACATTCTGAGAGAAGATGGGATAGGAAAGAGAGGAAAGGAAGGAACGGAAAGGAGAAAACAAGAGGGAGGAGAGATAACGGGAGAGGGATGCGTTAATGAACAGACTACAGGATAGTGGTGCGCATGAAGAGAGCTTTATCTCTAGCTCCATCTCCTGCAGCCTCAATGAATCAACTCGGCCCTCGCCTATGGAAGGAAGCTATTAACATCTAACACCTTCAGGAAAAATTGAGCAGTGGTAGAAAGTTATTTTAAATGGAAATGAGTATCGACTGCTTTACTTTACCCTCCTCTATCTAGTGCAAAGCATACAATTAAGACAATAGGTAATTCTATCCCTGATGCCATTCTCTCCCTCTCTTCTAGAAATACCATGAATGTCACTTATTACTGACAATTTTGGGGATTGTACAGGGTGAAAAAGGTAAAGTAAGGTTTTCCCCTGACATTAAGTCTAGTCATGCCTGACTCTGGGGGTTGGTGCTCATCTCCATTTCTAAGCCGAAGAGCCGGCATTGTCCATAGACACCTCCAAGGTCATGTGGCCAGCATGACTGCATGGAGCGCTGTTACCTTCCCGCCTGAGCGGTACCTATTGATCTACTCACATTTGCATATTTTTGAACTGCTAGGTTGGCAGAAAGGGTGACCAAGAAATAATCGAATACAGTGGTACTTTCTGGTAAATCTGGACACCAACTTACATTCCCGTAGTGCAGAGTTTTCCAAACAGTGTGATAGGACACATTAGTGTGTCAGCTACAGTGTGTAGGTGTGTCACACAACTTATACCAAGACAGCTCTGAGTCAATGTGAAATAAGCAATAAATAAATCATTTATTTTTAAAAATATAAATGAAAGGCTTTCATGAGATATGTTGTTTCTGTATACATTTTGCTAATACAATGTATGTATATCTCCATATCTCTCAAGGGATTTAACCTCAAGGCCTCAAGGCTTATATAACCAGAGTTATGGTGCTCTGAATTGTGCAGCTTATGTTTTAATGTTAAGATAGCCTCAGTGGCCAGAGGTATAGAGTTTTTCAAACTGACAATGATATACGTGTCTTTTATGTTTATTTATATCTTTGTAATTTGGGTTTATACAATGTATGTTTAATTGTTTATATGTTGGGTTGTGGAATGAGGGGTTTTGTATTATGTATTACGTATCTGTTATGGTCTTATGTACACTGTTTTGAGTCCCATTAGGGGGAGAAAAGCAGGATAAAAGTAAATAAATAAACCTTTGGTTTACTAGAACTGAATGTGTAGCGAAATGATGCATGTCTAAAAAGTGTCCCCCCAGCATGAAATGTTTGAAAAGTCCTAAAAAAGGGCTGAAAAACTGAGCTCATACTCAAGTATATACGGTACCCACAATTCCAAGACACACTCTATTTTTAGAAATGTTCATATAGGAAAAAAGTTTGTCTTGGAATTGAAAAATACAGTATATATTAAAGTGTACATGATTGTAAAACAGACCTCATTTTAGAGATGATTATATGGGGGGGGGGGGGGGAGTGTGTCTTAGAATTGAATAAATACAAGAAGTTCCTGGGATACACACATCTGACTTACATCTGATGTATGGTTAAGAATGGGGGTGAGACAACAGGAAGTGAGAGAAATCAGCCCTCAGGAAGGGAAACTAACTCCTGAAAGAATTATCGTGGGGGAAAGGTACCTCTACTGAAGCATTACCACCAATTCTTGTTTCCACAACAAGCCACACTTTTCAAAATCCAATGATCACAGGTACAGAAAGTGAGGAGAAATCTTTTGAACACTGGTAGACAGCAAAACACACACACAAACACAAATGGTGTTAACCTGTCTATATGCTATCCAAAACTTTAAAAAATATATACCAGTTCAGATTTACATACAAATTCAGAACATGCCTGCAGAACCTATCTTGTTTCATAACCTGGGGACTTCCTATACAAGTAAGTTTTATCCCTTAATAAAAGTTAAAAAATAAAACAAACTCTAGAGAACCTGAAAGATTCCATCTTTTTTCAAGTATTCTAAGGTTGAAAATAGAACAGTCAAGCGCAGGTTTAAAGGTCTCCCATGCCATGCTGGTCCCAATCTGCACACTGGGATTGCATAGGCTTCGAAGAGAAGGTGCAAAATTCTTGAGATCTGTGGCCCTAAGAAAACACCCAAAATACTGGATATTGGAGAACGGCCTTACACAACTCATCCTCACTTTAGAAAGTAGTTATTTTTGTTCAATATGTTGGGGGACTTCCGTCCGGAATAGCAACCCTGGAGGACTTAACAACTTTCACAGACCACATACTTCTTACAGCTCCTTCAGCACTAAAAAAGACGATAGACACATGCCGTATGTTTAAAATAGAGTCCAGTTTGATTCCTGTGCTCAAAATGAAATGCTCCTTATCAGCCCCATGTTTTGCATTTTGGGGGGATCTGAAGTAGTGGAAACTTATTGCAGATCAAGACCAAGAAGAGGTTCAGTAAATGGCTAGCTGACAGGTATGCACACCTGGGCACATCAGGAAAATTGTAACAACACTCTGGATGTGCAAAAATATTACTGTATTTCTTCAATTCTAAGAAATACTCCCTCCCCCCAATATAAACACTTCTAAAAATGAGATATGTCTTAGAATTGCAGGTGTATCTTATGCATTTTTGTTGTTGTTGGGTCTGAAATTAGGGTGCATCTTACAACTAACTTCTAACTGAAGAAATACGATATATTGGTTGACATAGAGCAGCGGTTCTCAAATCCAGATGTTTTGGACTTCAGCTCCCACAATTCCTAACAACTGGTAAGCTGGCTGGGATTTCTGGGAACTGAAGTCCAAAACACCTGGAGGAACACAGTTTAAGAACCACTGATACAGAAAAAACTGATGTCATTTAAAAATGCATAGCACCTTTCTGGCTGTAACGGTTGCTTCTTCCCCAATCTCTGCTTGAAACCGTTTCAGCTTTCCGAGCATCCCTTCATCTGACGGGAAGAAGAGCAAGTAGGTAGCTGCACATTCCGCAGCAGCAGCGTGATTCCCAACTAAAAGAGGGAAGGTTGACTTGGTCACTACGACAGCCCCATCGGTCACTCCACTTCCACATAGGCATGCATCTCCACGCTCCTTCTCAGCAAAAGCTGTTCTTGCCTACCTTTGTCATAAGCAAACTGCAGCAAATCAAAATGAGATGGAACAAAGTCTTCTGTGGATGATACCCTCCCTGGCTTGGTGGCAATGCCGAGGATGCACTCCTGCCTGCACTTCAAGACCTGGATGTAATGGGCTGGAAGGCAGAAAGGAAGAAAGATCAAGGGGTGAGGATGGAGAGAAATGTAAGATCACAAGGCTGCACTTACAGCACATCTATCTCTGGCATGGGAAAACTTTGTCCCTCCAAATGTTTTACTCTTTGAACCCCATAATTCCTAACAGCCGGCAGGCTATTAAGAATTGTGGGAGTTGAAGTCCAAAACACCTGGAGGGACGAAGTTTGCCCATGCGTGAGCTATGTGCTTCTGCAAAACGGATTCATTTCCATAGATGGCTAGAAGTCACCTATTTCAAAGAAATGCCTTCTCCACAGCAGGCAAATGCCATCAATATTTATACATTTCCGGTTTCACCATCCGAATCTGACCACAGATTTTCAATTTATAGGAACATAATAAATGGCATACTGGCAGTTAGGAATTGTGGCAGTTAAAGTCCAAAACACCTGGAGGGTCAACATTTGCCCATGCCTGATTAAGACTTTTGCTTCTACCTGCAATTGCTTCATAAAGGCCAAGCTGAGCCTCCTCCTCTTTCTCCTCCTCTTCATTCTGAGGTCCTTCACAAAGAGCCCTGCAGTCCTCCAGTGCCTGCAGTCCTTCTCTGAGTGATTCCTCCAGCTTTACCACCGCCTGCTGGTAGTCATCCTGACTGTAATGGTGCACCCCAGCTTCATATGCCACCTGTAGTGACACAGATCAAAGCCATGCCATTAATGTCTCAGGAAAGCCCAGGAAGACACTGTCACACAGGGAGCGAAGGGCAGTCAGAAGCGTCTCAAGGCAAGATGCCACAGAGCATGATTACGGTTGGAAAACAGCCTGGACAGTAGGCATGTCTAGTTCTTTCAATTTTGCCACTGTTCCCTCTGGACCTGTTACCCACTTTAAAGAAATGAAGACAAAGAGCTGTACCATATTTGTCTTCTTTCCCCCAAAGAGACGATGACAGAAATGGATTCCAAATATTATATAAGTACAAAAGGTTAAGATATTTTCCGCTTTGAGTCAATTGTCTGTCTCACTTCCAACCCAGTCACTGACATGGAAAAAGGCATCAGGACACAATCCAATAGCAGAAATTCCACATTACATGAAGCTTGACTCTCAATGAAGTGGCAAATGTGGCTCTGGCCCATAAAAGTTCAGGATGGAGGTGACAGAACCCTTAAAAAAGAGAAATCCATGCAAACAGAAAAGTGGACGTTAACAACGAAGGTTTAGAGGAGGCATAGGGGCAGTTAGGAATTGTGGGAGCTGAAGTACAAAACACCTAGAGGGCCACAGTCTGCCTATGCTGGGCCTAGACAAATGGAAATCAATATGAATACACTTTAAAGGTAAAGGTTTGCCCTTGACATTAAGTCTAGTCATATCCGACTCTGGGGTTGGTGCTCATTTCCATTTCTAAGCCGAAGAGCCGGCGTTGTCCGTAGACTCCTCCAAGGTCATGTGGCCAGCATGACTGCATGGAACGCCGTTACCTTCCCGCCGGAGCGGTATCTATTGATCTACTCACATTTGCATGTTTCTGAACTGCTAGGTTGGCAGAAGTTGGGACTAACAGTGGGTGCTCACCCCACTTCCTGGATTCGAACCACTAACCTTTCGGTCAGTAACTTCAACAGCTCAGCGGTTTAACCCGTTGCATTATTGGGGGCTCCTGGAATACACTTAAATAGTGGCTAATAAGTTAAATTCATTTCCATGCACCTATTCCAAGTAGGACTAATGTTGAATTTAACATGACTGTTGTATTGCTCTTCTGTTGAAAGGAAGCTTAGAAGTTGAAAACCAGGTAAGAAGTTGATTTCACAAAAATAAATATACCTAGAATTCTCTGGCTGTTCCTCAAAGCATATAATGCTTTACAGTGCCTCTTGCCTCTTGGTATTTGATCTGTTTGCCTCTTGGATTGGAACCACATTACACGTGTAGATGGGGGAGGCACCTTTTTCTTTGTGGTACTAAGCAGTTTTCTTTAGCATAGCAAACAGCATCTTTAAGGGGACAATCAGAAAAATGTCCATGGGGAAATGATCATAACCTGGGGTTGGGAACATTTGACTCTCCAAAATCGCTTGTTGCTTGACTTGTTTTTGTTCCCTTTAATTCTTTATTTTTATATCTCTTTCTGCATGTTTGCATTTTGGTACTTCAGAACAAAAGTCAATGTAAACAAGATAAAGGAAATGAGCTTGGAAATACCCTGTAAAAATAACCAGTGTCCACATGATTCAGTGGTTCTCAACCTGTGGGTCCCCAGGTGTTTTGACCTAGCACTCCCAGAAATCCCAGCCAGTTTACCAGTTGTTAGGATTTCTGGGAGCGGAAGACCAAAACATCTGGGGACCTACAGGTTGAGAACCACTGACATAGTTACTTTGAGTGGTGTTAATATTTGGAGTAAAGTAACGTGTCATTTCTGGAGCATTTGGGAACCTGAGAGTTACACACACACACACACACACACACACACACACACACAGAGTAATTTAGTAAGTTAGAAACTGTTAACAAGTAATGTAATATATCACTTTTTAAAGAGTGGAAATAATTAAACATAAATGACCTTTTCTTTTAACACCAATGTAGTGGATTTAAAAATAAGGTTGAAAGCTCTGGATTGGGATAAGCCCCCACGGCAGAATTCCTTTACTCCCCCTTAAGCAACTTGGCTTGTGCAAAAGCTGCCTTTTAAAATCTTTCTTACCCAATGTGGTAAGGCCTCCAGGTCCCGAAAACTTTCTGCTTTCACCCCAGCCATACGATGGTATTTCTCTATGTCTTCACGCATCTGCAAGTGTTGTGGGTTGGCCACAAAGAAGGTGTGAGCTGAAGATACTGCTTCATCCAATCTCTTAAGCTGTAGGAATGAAACAGTATATTTAGAAGCAGCTCTCAATTGCAAGAGGACCATCCTAGTTTGAAGAGGTGGGGAACAAGGAAAAGAGACCACCAAATACTCACGCTTGGACTCGGGTTTTACACAGTACATTTTGACATGTTACAGGGCTTTAAAAAGCATTTCATAGGTGATGTTACATTTAAAGTGAAAGTCAAGCAGTCATCTTATTTAATGTAAAACGGATTTGTGACTTTGGCATGTCAAGATAAGAAGTAGGCCCCATTTAGACTGCAATATAATGCTGTTTGATGGTCAGTGTAGATTCATATAATGCAGCTTAACTGCATGATCTGAGTCTACATTGGCCATACAAGCAGTTTCAAACTGTATGGTATGACAGTGTAGATGGGACCATTTGCTCCACCCAACAAATATGCAAGTTACTCAGCATAACGGAGTATGAGATATAGTCTTGAACAGGGTCAAAACTGTTTTTTCAGCTTCATTATAGCCAGTTGGTTGTTTTGGCACCTGAGGCAAACCTCTACCCAACCTTAGCAGTACAATACGAATATAATACAAGCAGTCCCCAAGGTATAAACATCCAACTTGCAAACAGTTCATAGCTAAGAACGGAGGTGAGACAACATGAAGTGAGAGAAATCTACCCCTAGGAAGGGAAATTCATCCTGGAAGAGTTGTTATTATGATAATAATGGAGAAAAGGTGTATCCACTGAAGCTTTATCGCTAATCCTTGTTTCCACAACACGCCAAATTTTTCAAAATCCAATTATCACAGAAAGTGCAGTGAAATCTTCTGAACAGGGGCAGAAGCAAAACACTTCATTTTTCCAAAAATGGTTTTGATGCCTGGGTTAAACGGTGGCAAAAATGTGTACAAATGAATGGTGACTATTATGTTGGGTGGTAGTTTTGCATAGCGGATAGTTCAGGCTATGATCTGTAGCAACTTCTGCTGTTAAGTATGTTCATTCATAACGTTTTTATAATACAGGAGGCAAAACTTTTTGACCCACCCTTGTATATTTGAGGTTGTATTGCAATGCTTTTTGTTGTGAGCCGCTTTGAGTCTCCGTATGGCCAGAAAAAGTAGGATATAAATAAACATAAACAATAATAATAATATTCATTGAAAAATGAATGCGAATAACTCTTTCAGAAGTGAATTTCCCTTCCTGGGGGAAGATTTCTCTTCCTTCCTGTTGTTTCAGCTCCCTTCTTAACTGTGAGTCGGGGGACTGCCTGCATTGGAAAGGATGTACCTAACCAGGAAATCTGCTACAAAACAGGGGTTTTTGTTGAATTCCAGGGCCAAAGAAGAAGATGGCGAAAACAGAAGACTGGTCTGCCTCAGGGGAGCGTGCTTGCTCCATCAATGTTTGATATTTACACAAATGATCAGCCATTGCCAGAAGGGACAGAGAGTTTCATCTATGCTGATGATTGTGCCATCACCGTCCAAGCAGGGAGCTTTGAATTGGTTGAACAGAAGCTCTCTGAAGCTTTAGGTGCTCTTACTGCTTATTACAGGGGAAAAAACAGCTGATTCCTAATCCATCTAAAACACAGGCATGTGCTTTTCACCTTAAGAATCGACAAGCATCTCGAGCTCTGAGGATTACCTGGGAAGGAATCCCATTGGAGCATTGCAGTACAACAAAATACCTAGGAGTTACTCTAGACCGTGCTCTGACTGACAAGAAGCACTGTGTGATTATCAAGCAAAAAGTGGGCACTAGAAATAATGTCGTACGAAAGCTGACTGGCACAACCTGGGGATCACAACCTGACACAGTGAAGACATCTGCCCTTGCGCTTTGCTACTCTGCTGCTGAATACGCATGCCCAGTGTGGAATATATCTCACCATGTTAAAACAGTGGATGTGGCTCTTAAAGCAACATACCACATTATCACAGGATGTGTACGTCCCACACCACTGAAGAAATGACAGTAGAGATTCGCTTATCCAACCTTTGCTCATCGAACGTTCTGTATTATCCAATGCAGTCTGCCTCCCGCCAAGATCCACTGCTATTTCTCTAGGCAGCAATGCACAGTGGGCCAACATGCCCAATAACAGCACAAGTGCAGCCATGTTCCCAAACAAGTGGCAGACTTGTTGTAAAAAAATGTTTTGGTGCTTAATTTGTAAAATCATAACCTAATTTGATGTTTAATAGGTTTTTCCTTAATCCCTCTTTATTATCCAACATTTTGCTTATCTAATGCTCTGCCAACCCGTTTATGTTGGATAAGCGAGACTCTACTGTATACTGTTTAGCCAGCATTGCACCACCTGACATCTGCTGAGAAGTAGCAGCCAGCAATGAAAGGACTAAAATGGTGACACCTCTGGCCTATCCTCTGTTTGGATATCAGCCAGCAAGGCAACATTTTAAATCAATAGTTTTCTAAGATCTACAGCAGTGATTCCCAACGTGGGCGCTACTGCCCCCTAGTGGGCGCTGCAGTGATCCAGGGGGACGGTGATGGCACCTATTAGGACACAGGGGTGGGGCCAGGGGAGGGGCGTGGCTTCTTCCCAAGAGCCCAAGACAGGGCTGAGAATCTATACCTCTCCTGAGGTGCTTGTTGGGACACAGGGGGCGGAGCTAGGGAAGGGGCGGGGCCTCCTTCCAAGAGCCCGAGACAGGGCTGAGCCTCTATACTTCTCCTGAGAGGCCTTTTAGGACTAAAGGGCAGGACTGGGGCTGGGGCTACAAATCCACTGATCTACAGAGATACTTGCAGGAACACCTCAGCAAACGAGAGTCCAAAAGTGGCAGGCTAAAACTTCAATCAATGGATGACGCTGGATGAGAGACTCCCTCCTGGGCACACAGAAGACTGGGCAACTTGGAAGGTGCTGAACAGACTGCACTCTGCGACCATGACATGCAGGCCTAATCTTGTGAAATGGGGCTACAAAGTGGAGTCCACAACATGCGAGTGAGGAGAAGAGCAAACCACAGACCACTTATTACAATGCAGTCTGAGCCCTGCCACATGCACAATAGAGGACCTTATGGCAACACCAGAGGCACTCCAAGTAGCCAGCTTCTGGTCAAAGGACATTTAGTATAATTCCAAGTTTTTTTTTACTGTGTGCTTTCAAATACATTACAACTTGTACTCTGGGCTCGCTTCTGACAGGATAAATAAGTACCCAACCAGGTGGAGGAGGGCGGGCCTGAGGCAGCGGCCTCACCTTGAAGAAGGCCACTTGGAGGTAGTTGTAGGGCTCCCGCTGCTGGAAGTCCCGCTGGATCTCGGGGCTGGCGCGGTGGAGGGAGGGCTGCCCGCCCAGTTGGCGCCCCAGGCATTCCTCCAGGCACTCGGCCCGGAGCAGCACGCGCTCGAAGAAGCCGGTCTCCCAGGACCCCGGGGGCGGCGCGCGCCCTGCCCCGAAGCGGGCCTCGTCCTGGCAGCCCCGCTGGCAGCCCCGGCGCGCGCCCAGCAGCCGCGCGTGGCTGTGCAAGGAGCGCTGGAGCAGCTCCGCCGCTCGCGGCCAGTCCCCCGAGAAGTAGGCCCGCACCCCGTCCGCGTACAGCAGGTCGAAGGGCCGGAGCGGGTCAGTACCCGCACCCCACGCCTCAGGCAGAGGCAGCAGTTGCAGCAGGAGGAGGAAGAAGGGGAAGCAAGCGGAGGAGGCAGGCATGGCCGGGAGAGAAAGCTGGGAGGATGCTAGGAAAGAAAGCCTGCAAAAACGCCGCCTTGGAAGGGGGAGAGGAGTGCCCCTGCAGGAGGGAAGCAGACGCACTACACGTCGTAGGTCTAGAGCGGGCTGCCTCCAACTCTTTGGGCCTCCAACTCCCAGAATTCCTGGACATCGAGCCAGCTGGCAAGGGCTTCTGGGAGTTGGAGGCCCACGCAGCTGGAGGAGGCCTGGCTGGCAGGGAGTGCGCCTTTCCACCCTGTGGCTGCCTCTTGCAGAATCCTGGGCTTTTGTGATGTTAGGATACATTCCACACAGCCATATAACCCAGAATATCCATGGAGATAATCCACAGTATCTGCTTTTGATAGGGAACTGGAAAATATATATTGTATGCACATTAGAAGCCGTGAAATGTAGACAAATCAGACTCTCTATGTCAGTGGTTCTCAACCTGTTGGTCCCCAGATGTTTTTGGCCTTCAGCTCCCAGAAATCCTAACTGCTGATAAACTGGCTGGGATTTCTGGGAGTTTTAGGCCAAAACACCTGGAGTCCCAAAGGTTGAGAGTCACTGCTCTATGTGTTAGATTCTTAGAGATGCACAAACTGGCAGGACAGGGACCTGGGCCGGGGGGGGGGGGGGGGGCTGTTATCTATGTCATGGTTTGCAAAGGCACTGTGCTGTGTGTGTTACCGGGAAAATGAAGTGCATGAAGGCTGAGCCTGCAAAGACCAGGGGATTGATTTTGATACTGTTTTTATTCTGCTGCTGCAGAACCAGTTTGGACAAGTTTTTTCAGTGCTGACTGAATACTGCTGTTGAGGGGAGCTGTGTACTCATAGAGGCCTTGCTATTTTGAGGCCTGTTTGTTGCTGAGAAAAGAGGATAAAGAACAAGGACTGTATTCTTCTCTGAAGCAGATTTGTGGACTGAGAAAGGACTGTTTGACTGTGGACTTCTGTAAGTGATCAGAGGGACCATTGTAAATACCGGTACTACTGGTTTTTTAAATCTCTTGGAATCACTAAAGTTCCTATTTTTTTCTGAAAACCTGAGTGGCATGTTATTGTTCTGCAGGTGACTCTGGATCGTGGGCACACAATTTATCATTATAATCCATGACAATCTATACATTCCAGAGTCCTGGAATGGCTTGGTATGGGCCATGCACTTAAAGTAAGAAGTGGGTCTTTCTCTCCCTCCCTCTTGACAGGTCAAGGCAAGCCTCCCTTGATTGATCTCTATAGCTGAACCTGCAAGCTGCTTTCAGAGTGTTCTAGATAGAAAAATGCCAAGACATGCATATATGTGCCCCATGTATGTAGAAAAGGTAAAATGAGCTTTTTATGACGCGTAAAGTGACGTACTGATGATGTGTATGTAGAAGTATGCTCTTTGATTGTATTTTGAAAATGTATACAGTGTTCCCTCACTTATCGCTGGGGTTAGGTTCCAGGACCACCCGCAATAAGTGAAAATCCACGAAGTAGGGATACTACATTTATTTTAATATTTATACATTTTTTTAGTAGTTATACACTATTTTAAGTCTTTATCAACCAATTGTGTGTTGATAAATCGCCTCCTCCTCCTCCCGTTGCCACTTGAGCTCCTTTTCTCTCCCTTTGGCTTCTCCTTCCTCCCTTCCTTAGACTGTAAATTGTAATTTTTATGATTTATAATAGTATTTTAGAGTTTATTGAAAAACCGCAAAACAGCGAATCCGCAAAAAGTGAACCGCGAAGTAGTGAGGGAACATTGTAGAGAAGGACAGCTCTTTGTCCGCACCCTAGTGCCTTTTAGAGTAATCCGCGCTAGAGTCAGTTCCAGCTGGTTTGCTTTAAAATAAACCGTTCCCCTTTTTAAGCCTCACAAAAGGATTTCTTCTGGTATTATTTCTCCTATTGCCCACAACATTTTGAACTAGATTATCTGTGTCCCCTTCTACACAGGTGAATAAAATCCCATATTTTCTGCTTTGAACTGGAATATAAGGTTGTGTGGACTCCGATAATAATAATAATAATAATAATAATAATAATAATAATAATAATAATAAATTTATTCTTATATCCCGCCCCATCTCCCCGAGGGGACTCGGGGCGGCTCACAGCAATAGATAACCCAGACCAAAGCAGATATTGTGGGATTTTCTGCCTTTATGTTCTAGGTTATATTGAAGGGGACAAGGAACGAGGGTATGATTTAGTTTGATTAATAAATAACAGTAGTGTGGAGAGTTCGTTTGATAAACAAATAGCCTTAGTCTTTAGTGTTAGAAGGAATCGACTGAAGAATCTGCCATGTGAAAACACAGGCTGATAGGGCAATGAAACATTTTTGTGTGTGTGTCAGGAATGCCGTGAGAAACTGCAAGTTGCTTCTGGTGTGAGAAAATTGGTCATCTGCAAGGACATTGCACTGGGAACACCCGGATGTTTTGATGTTTTTACCATCCTTGTGGGAGGCTTTTCTCATGTCCCTGCATGGGGAACTGGAACGGATAGAGGGAGCTCATCCGTGCTCTCCCCGGCTTGGATTCGAACCAGCAACCTTCAGGTCAGCAACCCAACCTTCAAGTCATCAGTCCTGCCGGCACTGGGAGCCTGGAGGAATGCCAGGGGCACCAATGAAACATGACAGAGCAAAGAAACACATGCAAGGAGACAGATCCCAGTAATAAGCAGCCCCATCACTTCCTTAGATATGCAAAATGGAATCAATTGAAGGTCTGGAATGTCAAGACAAGGAACTCACACAGGCGAACAAGACAAGACAGCGGACAAGACAATAACCCCAAAATCAAGTCTTAGATATAGACAGTTCAAACAAAATAGTGTTTGATGAATTACACCAAAATAGATGTCTCAAAGGAAGAGAAAAGGCCCAGATGGTATATTGATATATTGAATGACTGTAGTTGGGAAAATGTGCTTTCCTGAAGTGTTTTGATAAGCATCTAATCAAAGGTACCATGGGAGGATGAAAGGGGAAAGGAAAGAGCGCTTGGGAAAAAAGGATTTTGGGAGGTGTTAAAATAACCTTGGAAATCCTATAAAGCCCCAACCAAGCTGTGTCTCGGGGTGGCACTTTTTTTTCAGGCTGCCTGCAGGTCTCTATTTTGCAAAATAAAGTCTGCTATATCTTTCATCTCCTCCCTCTCAGCGCCTCATTGGGAACCGGGCTACCTCGAAGGTAAAAAGAGTTGCCTTTAAAAAGAGGGGTGTTGCAACTGAGCGTCTTCATTTGCTCTTCATTATATATAAACCTCACTTGCTTAGTTTCCAACAGATTCCTCAACCTCTGAGGATGCCTTCCACAGATGTGGGCGAAACATCAGGAGAGAATGCTTCTGGAACATGGCCGTACAGCCCAGAAAACTCACAGCAACCCTCAAAATATGTATCTATGTATGTATTTTCCAGGATTGGGACCAAACTTGGACTCATCATGACCAATTAAAAAAACTGGCAGGGGGCTTGACAGAGGATGATGGGAATTGTAGTCCATACACATCTGAAGACCCTGTGAAATCTGCTGATGTTGTATTTGGACCAAACTTGGCACACATATTCATCATAAACAACTTAAAATACAGGCAAGGTTTGATGGGGATTGCTAGAGGATGATGGGAGTTGTCATCCACCCACATCCAGAGAATCATGTGTATTTCAAATGGGACCATTCATGACATCTAAAAGCAAACAATGACTATTTCTAATAAATAGCATTACAAAATATATACCCTGTTTCCCCGAAAATAAGACAGTGTCTTATATTAATTTTTGCTCCCAAAAATGTGCTAGTTCTTATTTTCAGGGGATGTCTTATTTTTCCATGAAGAAGAATTCACATTTATTGTTGAATAAAAAATGAAAATTTATCATATACTTTACAGTAGTTGTCATCACAAACCAGCATAACCAGACAAACTGTGAATCCTTTCAAGAAGTTCTTGTTACTACCATTATTTCTATGTACAACTATCTATGGTACATACATTTACCAATCCTGCATGCTCTGGTGTTGTTTGACGGGCATGCTTCCAAACACAAACTTTGCTAGGTCTTACTTTTGGGGGAGGCCTTATATTTAGCAATTCAGCAAAACCTCTACTAGGTCTTATTTTCTGGGGATGTCTTATTTTAGGGGAAACAGGGTATCTTGGGCATTGTCAGGTACCTAAGCTAGTTTCCTATAAAACATAAGCGATAGCTTTTATGTTTAGTGCTCCCTCTTGTCTCCTGAACAATATTTTTAGACACAGTCTGCAACTGACAGGAGGTGGAATCAGGAAAAGCATACATTGCTTCCAGAACCTTGAAAGAAAGATGGATGTGATTGTAATAAAATATATTATAATGCACCATGTAAAAATAAAAGTTAACTTATTTTATCTCCATTTTTAAACCATGTAAAAACATGTGTTTGTTTTCCTTTTTAAAACACAGCAGCCTCCAAACTAGGTGAGTTGTGGACTTTAAAAAATCCCAAATGTTCCTAATGCTGCCTGTCCGTGCCTCTTCATTCAATTGTGGGAGGAAGACAGCTTGGTACTGTTTTTAAGATGGGGTGCAACATTGAGAGGCAGCTGTTCATCTGGACTAGTTGCAGGTATGTTTTTGCAAAACAACAAAATTATGTCACATTGAAACCATCGTCATAAGTAATCATGCTAACTGAAGCTGGTAACAATCAGAGTACTGTGAAAGCAACAGCAATATAAGGACAATTTAGTACACTTCTGATTCTAGTTCCTCCTCCCTGGAATCCCTTGAATGCAAATGGGCAGTCCAAGTGCCATTTCCTTTCAGACAGAATGACGCACAGCCTCCCCTGACAGGTGCCCAGGGTCAGCCAAGTGATTTTTGGCACCTGAGGCAGAAAATCATTCTGTTCTCTCCCTAAGAGTAAAAGTACAATAATTAGCAAAGTGCTTATTGAACATGGCATCACAGATCAGCTGCCACCTTGCTGCGCCGAATGAGATGGCCGGGCAGTCTGGTGGCACCGTAAAAGCTTTGTCCAGTAACTGGGACCCATGTTACATTATTCTGCCGCAGGTTCCACTTGCTAATATACACATTCTCCAACAAAAATTATTTATATAAAGATGAGCTGTAAGTCCAGTAAAATAAAAGAAGGGTAGAGTATTGTTACATGTAAATAAATGCCTAATGATCTCTGCCAAGAGCCAGCAAAATTCTCAGAAATACTGAGAGCAGTGAAGAGTTTTCCAGAGAGGGAAATTAACTTGGAAATAACTGCCCTGGAGAAATAATGGATTCCGCAGCTCTTAGCTTTATAAAATACATACATTCAGTTCCCCCAAGAATTCTGGCTTTAGAACAGGGATGAGTGAGTGTATTTGGGTTATGTAAGAGGGCAGGCAATAGAAGACTAATGGGTCCCTCTAGCTTTAAAATCAATTAGAATTGCACATTACCCGCACAAATAATCTGATAATGTTACATTAAGGATTAAAAAAGGGCCTAAGCTCTAGTTTATTCTAAAGTGTTTTGACCGGTGTACGACTTGTCTTATCTCAATTAAGTTTGGGCTGAGGACACAGTCATTTCAGGCAAAAAAATGAGAGTAGTGGGGCACAGTATGAATGTCCTTGGTCCAAATGGCCAGATCAGCTCGAAATTGACTAGTGACTGAATGCTCTGCGGTTGTCTTGTTAATCGAGCTGTTATTTCACCATGTTAATAAGACCTGCATGCATCCACACCAATCTCTTACGTAACTCAAATTCTCGATGTCCAGGTTGGGATTTAATTTGCAAAACCCCTCGTGGGCCCTTCAATGTATTTAATGCACGAAAGTGATTGTAATCAGGACATACAGAGTAGCGAGATGTTTGAGAATACTCCTCTCTCTGCAATCTGGTGAAGTCAATAGCAGAGTCTAAGGGTATATTTTATGTCTGTGACAAATTCTTCATTCTGTCCTTTGTAAGTTTGTGGAGTCCTACAAGGATCTGAAAAGAGCCAAGGATGGCAATGGTAACACTGTTGCTGTCGTAACACTGTGCAAGGGAGAGATGAGTGGATGAGTGTAAATATGACTCTGCAGTCTGCTTTGCACTTGTTTTCTATTCAGATCAAGCAATACGTATCTTAAAATATGTTTCTTTTAAATGACGATGTCTTTGAAGTCCCTTATTCATGATGCAAAATAAATTACTTCTGGAAATGGCGAGGACTTTCGCCTTCTTCCCTGGCAACGATAATGTGCAGCTTCTTCATTCTCCATCTGACATTCTCTGTACTATCCAAAAATGTTAGCACATTAGTCATTAGATGATTTTTAAAAATACCTGTAACAGTCTCTTCTCTGGATTTCTCCTATATTTCCTGATGCAGTTCCTCCTTTTTAACATTTGCCACACTTCCTTGGCTAACTTCTTCTCCTGGCTCCTAAGGCTCATCTATCTTTTTGCCTTCCCTCCCATATTGCCTTTGTGCTGTCAAAGAGGAATGGCAACCAAACAATGTGGGTACCAGAAAAATAAACATGAACTCATGAACAGGGAAATCTTATATGAGGAAGACATACAGCAGAAGACCCACGGGAAGGTTCACATCCAGTCAGATACATTAAAGAAAGGTTTGGTGGGGACTTGAAGAGAAGATTTGCTTCTTCAGATAAGAAAAGAACATTGAGAAATAGGAAACATATCTAACACTCTAGAAATCATAAAGCTGTGAGCAAGGCCTATTATTTTAAATTCTTGTTGTGCAGTAACTATCATTTTCATTTCAGGCACTTCAGAATGGATAACTGGAGCGAATTTCAATGGAAGAAACAGAAGCTATGAAGATGGAAATGGACTGCCTGACACAATAGAAATGATTGCTGAGATTTCAGTTGACATTTGACCCCAACTTAGCACTAAAATACCATCTCTCTATCATCTGTAACCTGCAAGTGGAGATTGCTGTTGGCCCTGCATGTATTGTTGAGCCAGGTGTCACCCATCCTGTATCTGGGCATTTAACTTTTACCTGCCTTAGTGTAGTATCTTACTTTTCTCCTTGATAAAATTCATTTCGTTAGTTTTGGCCCAGATCTCTGACCTGTTAAGATCATTTTGAATTATGGTCATGACTTTTGGAGTATTAGCTACACCTCCAAAATAGTGGCCTATATTTATTTGTGAAGCATTATGGAATGTTAGTATGTTGTATATTTATAAAATGTAACAATCTTTGACCCGTTAGTATCTAACGTATTCTATAGTTCCTGCAAATGTAGCTCCAACACCTCTCTTTTTCAGTTGGCCGTTTTTTTTAATCGTGTCAGAAGCGACTTGAGAACATACTGCTAGTCGCTTCTGGTGTGAGAGAATTGGCCGTCTACAGAAACGTTGCCCAGGGAACATTCAAATGTGTTACCATCCTGCTAGAATGCTTCTCTCATGTCCCCACAAGCTAGAGCTGACTGATGGGAGCTCATCCCATCTCACGGATTCAAAACGCCAACCTTCAGCAACCCAACCTTCAGGTCAGCAGTCCTGCCAGCACAAGGGTTCCCACTGCGCCACCGCGATTCCTAGTTGGCTCTGTTTAAAGTCACACTAATCACATGCTCACAGCAAATTCCTCTATATTTCTAGTCCATCCCATGGTTTTCAGTGGATCATACTCCCAGATGATCGTATCTTTTAATACATTTTAAAAAAATGAATAAAACACACACACACAAAGCCAAGCACATGTGACACTCCAAATACAATTTTTTAATACCTTCCTACCCCATACTTGGCAATCAATGTGTGTTTCTCATAATGGGTGGAGCTAAGATAGGGGAGACATGGGTGGTGCTAACACCTACCAACGGGGTGGAACTGACAAAAAATGTCCTCTGTGAGCTGTGGTGGTCCGTGTATGTATTTATCATCTGAGAGCAGGGCATCATGGTTCCTTCCAACAATGCAATTTGCTCCCTGATCCTTTTTTCCTTTCCTCCACACCACAGAAAGAAACAGACTGGCAGTATTTTCCTCCCCCATAAACATGGTGAGAGACATGAGGACCTAAATTACCCTTGGGTCCTAGGATTGGTTAGACATTTCAAGCTTTACTTAAAATCCAGTAACTCTTGTTGTTTCCAGTTCATAGGTTGACCTTTCTGAAGGTCTGTGCCTCATAAGCTGCTGTGGTCCATTGATCAGTATTTTGTTCACCACTGCTGAGGTCTAGGTTTTCACCACCAGTCAGTGAACATTGTCTATCCCTGTCCATATCTCCGTCCTGCTCAGCTGGGGAGCTTTGTCCCTCCTGCTGTATTGAGAACGGGAGGAGCGAATGGCGTGGACTGCTGCGCGGGGAAGGCATGGGTGTTTCATCAATGAAGGTGGTAATCTCATCGCGAAAGAAGCAGGCTGTGGAGCCGGGTCCTGGAGCCCGGATGGCCAATCCAGATTCCAAGAACTGCCGAAGAGTAGTGAACTCATCCTCTGGAGGCCTTCGACGGTGATGGTAGCTGTGAAATTCAGGAGGTAGAAAGCCAGGGGCTCCTTCAGGGTTGTAGGGGGTAGCCACACGGATGTCATCCGATGAGGACCACTTGTGAAGGAAGGAAGGAGAAGAGCGGTGGGCAGAGAAAATGTTTGTTTCATCGTGGGACATCCTGCGAGAAATAGGGACCTAAAACAAAAGGCAAGGCATTCATTAAACACAAATAAAATTAATTATTCCAGGGTGTTATTCTGGACTCGGCATTGACGCTTGACACTCAGGTGTCAGTGGTGGCCAGGAAGGTTTTCACACAGTTAAAACTTGTGCACCAGCTGCAACCATATCTCGAAAAGCCTGACTTGGCCATGGTGGTCCACACCTTAGCTACATCCAGAATGGACTACTATAATGCACTCTGCATGGATCTGCCTTTGAATACGGCTCAGAAACTGCAGTTAGTGCAAAAGTTGGCTGCCAGATTACTAACTGGGGACAGCTATAGGGAGTATACTACGCCCCTATCAAAGCAGCTTTACTGGCTTCCGACAAGTTACCGGACCCAATTCAAAGTGCAGGTTATTACCCATAAAACCCTATATGCTTTGGGTCCAATCTATCTTCAAGACCACATCTCCTTCTATGAACCAGTGTAGGCTCTGAAACCTGCCAGGGAAGCCCTTCTCTCGGTCCCACCACTGTCTCAGGTACGGTTGATGGGGACGAGAGAGAGGGCCTTCTCGGTGGTGGCTCCCTGGCTCTGGAATGCTCTCCCTAGAGAGATTAGGTTAGCCCCCACTTTCCAAACCTTTCACTCTAGCCTAAAAAATGGCTTTTTAAATGGGCCTTTGACCTTGAGTAGTCCACAATGGCTACATATGAGGACTATTTGTTTACTCCAGCACTTTAGTTCGTAATTTGAAGATGTCCAGTTTATCCAGAGACTATACTGTGTTTTATAATTTTAAAATGTATCGTCTGATAAATTTATCGTCGTTTGCTTTGTATTCGGTCGAACATATATTGCATTGTTCTTATGCTTAGGTACTGCTATTTTATGTGTGGCTCCTTAGAGGTCTTTTGTGAGCCGCCCCGAGTCCCTTCGGGGAGATGGTGACGGGACATAAAGAAAGTTTATTATTATTATCTGCCATCCACAGATGAGTGTAACATTAAAAGGACCAATACAATAAAAAGAATACTGATCAAGCTCCTCCCCTCTCTTTATCCCTGATGATTCACAGCCAGAAGATGCATGGTAACTTGTATTAATATACTTGAAAATGTTGATAGGTATTGAAATGATTAAATAATTTGAATTAATCATGGATACAATTAAAATTAGTGTCAGTTTCTTTAACAATGATCTCAGTACCTTCACAGTTACTGGCTAGAATATCTGTTGTCAAGGGAAAGTTTATTTTTTACTGTAAAAGTGGATATTAAAGGGTGGGCATAGCTTAGAGGAGCCCCTGTTGGTGCAGCGGATTGAACCACTGAGCTGCTGAACTTGTCAACCAAAAGGTAAGCAGTTCGAATCCAGGGAGCGGAGTGAGCTTCCGCTGTTAGCCCCAGCTTCTGCCAACCTAGCAGTTTGAAAACATGCAAATGTAAGTAGATTAATAGGTACCGCTCCGGCAGGAAGGTAACAGCTCTCCATGCAGCCATGCCGGGCATATGACCTTCGAGGTGTCTGCAGACAACACCAGCTCTTCGGCTTAGAAATGGAGATGAGCACCAACCCTTAGAGTCGTGCACGACTAGAATTTATGTCAGGGGAAAACCTTTATCTTTACCCTATAGCTTTGTGGTACAGTGCATATTTTGCATGCAGAATTGACTACTTCAGTTCCCTGGGAACTCGAGAATCTCAAATCTACACGAACCAAACTTGACATCTGTATAAAATAGGTTGATACAGTCCGGGGTGGTCTCCTTTATTTCCAGATTTCAAGTTTATGAACTAGCTGTCTTTCAGATGAACAATGTTTCTAAGCAGATTTTAGAAGTGTGGGCATCTCACCTGCAGGTAGTGCACCCTGTCATGGGGCAAAAGCATGTGATGGACTGGCAGTAGTTTAGCATCCCTGGGGTCTCGTTTCAATGCCGCAGCACCATTGGCATCAAATCGCACCTTGCAGATCCTTCCATCACCATAGTCATCACCAGTACCATCTAGAACACAACAGGAGTTAACAATCTCTTCTTGCCCCATTTCTTTAGTTTCCTCCACTCCACACATACAGAAGTTAGTACGATCATTGTAGTGCATGTCTACTTGTGCTTTTAGGTGACCTTTATCTTTAGTTGTGGTGAACCAGCTTTCTCAGCTGCCCACCAAAATTCAACACTTACTGCTGTAAAGTGTGAAGAAGGGGGCCAGGAAGACATCATTCCACCATGACTCCTATGTCATCAGATGGGAGCCCTCCCACCCAAGACTAACTGCCACTCTGGGCCAGAATGAAGAAGGGGGCCAGGAAGACACCATTCCACTCTGTCTCCTGTGTCAATATAACAATATAATAATATATAATACTCATATTATGCTATACTAATAATATGAGTATTATATATTATTATATTGCTATACTAATAATATAATATATTGTATATACATATAATATTGATAATATTATAATGTAATACAATATAATAATAATGCACTATTATAATTGTATATTTATATTACATGTAATATTGCTAATAATATTGCAATATAGTGGTATAGTACAATAAAGTAATATATAATGCTTATATTGTGCTATGGTAATAATGAAATACAGTGTATGTACATATAACTTGTAAGCCGCCCCGAGACCCCTTCGGGGTGAGAAGGGCAGGATATAAATGTAGCCAATAAATAAATAATCCTATACAAAACTGGTCTGATAATCATATCACTCACATTGCAGCCTTGCTTCCATGTTATTAATTGCCACAATGATGGCTTGCCCACATTTTACCCACAGCGTGGTTTACAAATAGCATTCAAAGAGGATGAACAGCTTAAAAACAGTAAAATAATGGCTACAAATGTGTTACACAATATAGCATAATATGTTAAAATAGCTTCTAGTTTTCGAAATTATATACTGTATAACAGTCCTTGGGCATTGGTGGTATCTAAATGACATGGGTGTTGGTGTCAGGTGGGCCTCCAATGGTACAGCATTCCTCAGTTTGGTGCCAAAACTGAGAAGATCCTCTTCCATATTTCGGTCTAGTATAATGCTCTCACTAGTAGTACACAGAGGGTTGGCCCCTCAGCAAATCTTAATCCTTCAGCAAGTACCAATGGGGAGAGGTGCACTCCACAACTGCATACAGGTTTGGGCAGGGATACTATTGCCACAGGGCATGTTGCCTAGGAACATGGTGATGGGCAAGCTGGTGGATTGTTTTCAATTCCATGTTTTTCTATTTAGGAAATAATAAGTTGATGTGGTATGAAGATAGATATATGATCTTTAGAGCACTTGAGGAAAAGGATTGCTCATGCTTATTTAAATGGGCATTTCCCATACTACATCAAGTTCTGAAAACATTACATTGTACAATGTGATCAGTGAAATTATGGAACTAGCTATGGAGTATGCCCACAGGCTGTCACTGTAACACTCCCAGTCCACACACAAGCCCATCAACACCTCTAGTCCATAAACACAGTCAAACAGCTCTATAACTGTGTGTGTGTGTTGATAAAGTAATGCATGGAGGCAGGGCCAAAACTGAAGTCAATTTTCATCATAGTTTTTGTTTTAGTTAACGAATTTAATCTCCCAGCTTTTGTTTTCTAGTGAACTGAGAGATCAAGCCCCCTTTCACAGTAGCCTGTTACCTCGCAGCAACCACACTGTTGAAGCAAATGGAAACATGCTTATATTGAAACAATCACTATCATACTTCTCTGCAATTATGCTATGGTGCTGCTTTAGTGATGCATGGTCCTGCGATCCCTCTTCTGCACTGCCTCACTAACTATGCCTTCCTGTTCAGTTATGCTCTACCCAGTGCACACATGATTTTTCAGTTTAATTTTGGTGAAATTGCACAATAATGGCGAAATGATAAAAGAAAAAAGGGAAACAATATGAACTTTTATTTTAGTAAGCTAGAAATTTCATACACAAGACCACTAGCTTTTTGTTATACAGTAGAGCAGGGGTCCCCAAACTTTTTGAACAGGGGGCCAGTTCACAGTCCGTCAGACCATTGGAGGGCCGGATTATAGTTGAAAAAAACCCCCTATAAACAAATTCCTATGTACACTGCACATCTCTTATTTTGAAGTAAAAAAAAAGGGAACAAATACAGCCTCAATGTTAATAATAATCATCATCATCATAATAAAAATAATAAAGAGGGTGGGAAGAGACCCCTTGGGCTATTTAATCCAATCCCCTTCTACTTTTGTGCACCAAAAGCACAAGCAAAGCACCCCTGACAGATGGCCACCCAGCCTCAATGTTGATAATAATAATAATAATAATAATAATAATAATAATAATAATAATAATAATAATAATCACATAGTCCAAAACGCTTGGGAAGTGTTCAACTTGAGATTTTGCTGGGTTATACTATGTCTTTGTGTCAATAATAATAATAATAATAATAATAATAATAATAATAATAATAATATGCCATGCCAAAAGATCTTAGCCAGCATTTAGAAACAAGAGACATTGACAGGATTAAGATCTGCCAACTGCAAAAGGCCACCCTACTGGGATCTGCACGCATCATCGGAAAATACATCACACAGTCCTAGACACTTGGGAAATGTTCGACTTGTGATTTTGTGATACAAAATCCAGCATATCTATCTTGTTTTCTGTGTCATAATAAAATAATAATAATAATAATAATAATAATAATAATAATAATAATAGGGTTGGAAGAGACCCCTTGGGCAATTTAGTCCAACCCCCTTCTGCCTTTGTGCATCAAAAGCACCCCTTAATAATTTATTATTAATTAAATAATAATTAAAATACCATTATAAACAAACAAAGCTTTGAAAGGCGCGCACCAGGCGAGGGAGGAGGTGGGAAAGGCGTGTGCCTTTCCCTCCCCCCTCACGCCGCATGCGGAGAGGGAGCTACCGCTGCCGCAGGGGCCGGATAAATGGCTTTGATGGGCCACATGTGGTCCCTGGGCCTTAGTTTGGGGACCCCTGCAGTAGAGTCTCACTTATCCAACACTCACATATCCAACGTTCTGGATTATCCAATGCATTTTTGTAGTCAATGTTTTCAATATATCATGATATTTTAGTGCTAAATTCATAAATACAGTAATTACTACATAGCATTACTGTGTAATGAACTACTTTTTCTGTCAAATTTGTTGTATAACATGATGTTTTGGTGCTTAATTTGTAAAATCATAACCTAATTTGATGTTTAATAGGCTTTTTCTTAATCTCTCCTTATTATCCAACATATTCACTTATCCAACATTCTGCCGGCCCGTTTATGTTGGATAAGTGAGACTCTACTGTATCTTAGTGAAATCTGTTACAAGGTATAGAAATAGAGGGGGGGGGGGGGGGTCTGCATTTGCCTCTTGCCTTATAGGATGATTCCAGTGCCATAGTGTCCTAGTGTATGTGTTTCTATGCCCTGTTGATCTATGGCAACACTATGAATTTCATGGTGTTTTCTTAATCAAGGAATTTTCAGAGGTGATTTTACCAGTTCCTTACTCTGAAATAGAACCTATAGCACCCTGTATTCATTGGTGGTGTCCAATCGGAGTACTAACCAGGACCAACCCTGCGTTGGTTCCAAGATTAGGCAGGAACTGGCGCCTTCTTTAAGGTGGAGCTTACATGGACAAAGTTTTCAGGGAATTGTAAATATTCTATAAGCCTATCTGATCTTGGAAGCAAAGCAGTGTCAATTCTGGTACTAGGGCACAATTACTGGGAGACATTGTTCATGTAAGTTCCACCTTAAAGAAAACAGAGCTGCATAAAACCCAGAAATGCTCCTCAAAAGCAGTTAACAGAGATATTATAGCAGAATTTTCCAAAGATGTGTCCATATGAAAGATATTTAGATGTTCCAATTTCATTTGCCCATTGCTTTTGGTGATAAAACCTATCTGCTGTTTTAAATATAATTTATTCCCATTCATAAACAAACACTGAATTAACTATAGTTCTAATTAATTGGGATGACAAGAACCCAACTCCTAGACTAGATGTCTCATATATTTTTAAAAAGCAAATGTGGTGGTGGAGAGTGTATTATGTGGTAAACAGTAGATCCAGTGGTGATTTACACTAGAAAAGTAAGGGGGGATTAGCTCCAGGAAATGATATGTTTTATGCACTCTTGTGCTTTCATTTATCTTTAAAATCGAGCCAAACCTATGGAGAACTAGTCATGGATTTGTTGACCTTGCAATTTGTTTTGAATAGTTGGAACTACAAAAAAAGGAGATTTTGACTATACATTAGGAAGAACGTCTTGTTGGTGAGAGATGCTTGACATCTGCTGGCCCATAAAGAGTAACTTGCTGAGTTCTTGTTCTAATGTGGTGAGTTTCCCATCTTTCCCACAGTTTGTCCCTCCTGCCTGCCTTATGCATCTTCCTCCTCCTCAAACACACATCACAGGATTACTGGATTGGAGGGGCTCACCCTCATCCCCATCTTCCTCTGACATTATTGCTACACATTGTTCCCACACTGTACGGAGGTCGGCCCGGTAACGCTCACAGGACCAGATGAAGGATGGGAGAAGAAGGGTCTGCACCATGGAGCACCAGAGCACAGCCAGCACCATCCAAGTGGGAGCGGTGTCATAGCGTAGACTGAAGAAGCTCACCACCTGCAAAGCAAGGAGACAGTCAACAGGAAGACAATGGCGGCAGCAGTTCACGGCCAGGCTCTCTATTCACTACATCTGGAGACAGATGTTCTGTCTCATAATGCTAAAAGAGGAACTGCTGTGCATAATTTAATTGTATTGGTTATACTTATGTTTACGTTCATCCATCTGATAAAACACCTTTTCAGGTTTCATGCTCTTTTAAAACAATATTGACTATGTTTGATCAGGGAGAAGAGTGTGATAAAATAAAAACACATACTTCATAAGAAATTAAGCCATTATTTTGATAGTATTGGTTATATAGACAAGACAAACTGCATTCACTTCATTGGTAATATAATAATATTAGAAGGTGTCTAACCCCCCACCTCCAGGACTCTATGGGAAACAAAATATGAAATGGGTACTTAATTCTGATGTGTGGAATTAATGAATACTTCAATCTCAACTGTTCACTTGTAGAAACACACAGATTTTTTTCTTACTAGTGTCCCAAGGGCAGAAGCAGGAAATGTACATGAGAGTACAATCAATTTATTTAGCTTGGAGTAGAGCAGGTTAAGAGGGAACATGATAGCCATGTTCAAATATTTCAAAGACGGTCGTATTGAGGAGGGAGCCAACTTGTTTCCTGCTGCTCCAGAGACGTGGTTGTGGAATAATGGATTCAAGCTACAAGCAGTCCTCAAATTATGAGCAAGATAGGTTTTGCAGGTTTGTTCTTAAGTTGAATTTATATGTAAGCTGGAACACACACACACACATATACACACACATATACATACATACACATGCATGCATGCTTTGGATAGCATAGGGAAGGGTTAACACCCCTGTGGTGTTCCTAGCCTCTGTTCAGAAGATTTCACCTCACTTTCTGTCTCAGATTTCCAGATTTTGAAAAAAAAAGGCTTGTTGTAGAAACAAGGATTAGTGCTAAAGCTTCAGTGGAGATCCCTTTTCCTCATGATAACTCTTCCAGAAGTGAATTTCCCTTCCTGGGGTAGATTTCTCTCACTTCCTTCACTTCCTGTTGTCTCTCTCCCACTCTTAACTATGAATCATTTGTTAAGTCATATGTTTGTAACTCAGGGACTGCATGTATAGGAAAAGAGATGCTACCTCAACATTACAAGGAGCGTCCTGGTGGTAAGAGCTGTTCGGCAGTAAAATATGCTATCTTGGAGTGTGGTAGAGTCTTTTTCTTTTTAAAAAAAACAAAGACAAATGGCCATATGTCAGGAGTACTTTGATTGTGTCTTCCTGCATGGCATGGAGTTAGGGTGGATGACCCGTGTAATTTTTTCCATCTCTATGACTCTATGATTCTAATTGAAGGTGGGATAAGTGTTGAGTGCTTAAAAGTTAAAATTTTGTATGTTGAAACAACAACAGTCTCTGATTCACCACAAACATAATTTACAGCTGTTTTATGACTGCCTATAATTGCAATAGCCATGTATGCACCAAAGCAAAGTGTACATTGCTAAAGGGCCAGGGCTTTTGCCATAGAACATGTGTGGCTACTGCCATTTATTTCTTCTTCCACAAAATAAATGTATAGTATAGTTATTTGGTGTATCAGATTCAAACTTCAGGCACATCATGATGAAGAGCTCTTAGGCTTACTGATGAAAAAGCTTTGTGGAACCCTTTTAATCTATCTCTGCTGATAGGATAAAAAAGATGGAGGAGGTAGAAAAAGCACAGATGGATTAAAAATGAAAAATAATGGCATCTGCACACCCCCAAGATATGTGCTTCGTGCAAGGGAAATTTCAGGACAAAGCCTTCACTTGGAAGCATTCGAGGATAATACTGTATATGCTGATGTACAAGTCAATGTCATGTATAAACTGAGGGGAGGTTTTGGGGGAAATTTAAGATTTTGATATGATTTATGGGTAAATTAAGGATCATTCTATGGAGAGGGGAAAGCACCAATGCACCTCAAAGGATCAGCTACCCTTGAGCACCATCACCATTTCCCAGGCATTAAAAAAGTGGAGAGAGTAGAGGAGGTTGGTGCTTCTTTTAAGCTTCTTCCAGGACAGTGTAAGGCCCCTTCTACATTGCCATATGAAATCCAGATTGTCTGCTTTGAACAGGATTATATGGCAGTTTAGATTCATATAATCCAGTTCAAAGCAGATAATTTGGATTATTTGCTTGGATAATATGGATTATATGGCAGTGTAGATCCAGCCTAAGAACTCACCTTTTGTCACTCTGCACAGAGAAGGGAATTGTACCTTTTTTTAAAATAAGAATTAAGGTATTGTACTCATATTGACTCATGGATAACTCAACCAAGTTTTTGGGGGTTAATTTTTTCACTACAATTCCTAGATTTATTCAGGAGTATATAGGGTATATTTGCCCAAAACTGGGTTGCTGCGAGTTTTCTGGGTTGTATGGCCATGTTCCAGAAGCATTCTCTCCTGACGTTTCTCCTACATCTATGGCAGGCATCCTCAATGGTTGTGAGGTCTGTTGGAGACTAGGCAAGCATGAATCTTGCAATTGGACACCTTGATTAGCATAGAATAGCCTTGCACTCCAAGGCCTGGCTGCTTGCTGCCTTGGGGAATCCTTTGTTGCCTCAAACATACAAGAGTACTTTCTCCCACTCTGGATATTCCACAGATATATAAACCTCACTTACCTAGTTTTCTACAGACCTCACAACCTCTGAGGATGCCTGCCATAAATGTGGGCAAAATGCCAGGAGAGAATGGCCATACAGCCTGGAAAATTCACAGCAACCCAGTGATTCCGGCCATGAAAGCCTTCAACAAAACATTTTCCCAGAACATCAACAGCATTCTACCTGCCAGTGGAAAACCCAGATATTGGTTCTAGGGTAATCATATATATATATATATATATATATATATATATATATATATATATATATACATACATACATACATACACACACACACACACACACACACACACAGTGGCAAAAGGATTACAAGCACCAGACAGTACTTGTGACATCACCAGATTGGTGCTTCAAAATTAATACACACAGATCTCTGTAATCCTTTTATTGGTAATTAAGAAAAAAGGAGTTACATTCTGAGCACTCTGTCACTATGCATTTGCCAGCAAGGGCTCCCTCCAAACATTCCCCAGTGTGCTAACATATTCTGTTATGTATTTTGTAAAAAAAATAGTTAGAAAATTCTATGCCTCTATTCTTCAATGCTGCAATACATATCTGTAAGGATGCACATTCCAACAAGCAATGTGAGCAAGGATCCCTGGGAGCTTTACTGAACCAGACAACTGCAATAATTCTTCTTCTTGTCACCCAGATCAATAATTGTTATTTCACCTGTTCCCTCTGCCAGAACATTGGATAGAGATAGAATTTTTTTCCTGTCTTCTCCCAAAAGCAATCTAAGAAAACACTATGGAGAAAGGAAACTACAACTCAAGTGTGAATTGGAACAGCATGATAATCCAGGTAAGGTCAGGGCAGGGTGCTGACAAACGCTGACTTAACCAATTTGCAACAGCAATGACTAAACAACCAGGGAAGTGGAAGATGTGGAAAGTGATGTCCAGTCCCACGAACAGCTGGCACTCTGGCTTGCTTCTCCTCCAAAGGTCACAGAATGAATCCATTATTTGCATTATGATTTCTTTCTCTCTTTGTGGATGAGGGAAGGAGGAGGATATGAACCACAGCAGTGGTTTCAGACATCACTGGTCCCTTCCACACAAATGAATAAAATCCCACGTTTTCTGCTTTGAAATGGAATATATGGCAGTGTGGACTCAGATATTCCAGATCAAAGCTTGATATTCTGGGATATATGACTGTGTGAAAGGGGCCCGCAGTAAACAAGACATAGTTTGTTTAGCAACTTGTTGTGCTGAGGTACAAACTGACAGTGGGAAATAGCATGCTACAACTCACAATAAGCTAAGGTTTCTGTGATTTCCCGCATAGTATGAGGATGTCCAAAAGAGGCCACTGTGAGAACAGCTTTTGAAATCTTTAGATAGTGGGTGGTTTTTCATGCTCCTTTTTATTGCACATCAGAATTTCTGGAGAAGTATTAAAAGAGGCATTTTGGGAGAAATACTGGGAGCCTTTATAGATTGTAGGGCTAATAAAACGCATTTCAACAAGGATACATTTACTACATTTAGGCAGGAAAGAAATGCACAAATAGAGGATGACTGACACCTGGCTTGAAAGTAGTACATGTGAAAAAGCTCTAGGGCCTTTCTGCATGTAGGTCACAGGCTAAACATGAGTCAATAGGTTACGTGGTGGCTAAAATCAAAAGCAACAAAAAAGCAATTCTAGGTCACATTAATAGGAACATAATGCTTGAACTGAGGGAATCACAGATCAGAAAGGCTTGATCCCCCCCCCCCCCCCCTCCGAGTGGTAACCAGGATCTCTAACAGTTTCATGCTCTCTTGAACTCTCTCTTCAAAGTTATTTCCAACATTCTTTTATGGTACTTGTCAACTACCAGTATATATCCATAGATGGAATTTAGTACCACTTTGGACAACATTAACGTGACTCTGAGACACTGCTGGTTATGATATGCCAGGGACCACTACTGGCCTCAACCCATCCTCCCTATTCTGCTTTGGTCAGACTTCACTTGGAAGAGTCGCAAGGTGGAATGTAGCCAGAAAAGAGTGACTAGGGTAGTTAAAAGATCAGGAAACCAAGACCTATTAAGAGAATGGCTTTGGGAGCTGGGTATGTTTAGTTCAATGAAGAGAAGACCGAGCAGTGAAATGAGAGCCATCTTTAAATATCTGGATATCATGCGAAAGATGGAGCCTGTTTTCTGCTGCTACACAGACTAGAAGATGAAGGGATGGAGAAGAGATTGCTCCTAAATAGTTAGAATAGTGGTTCTCAACCTGTGCGTCCCCAGATGTTTTGGCCTTCAACTTCCAGAAATCTTAACAGCTGGTAAACTGGCTGGGATTTCTGGGAGTTGTAGGCCAAAACACCTTGGGACTCACTGAGTTAGAAGAACCTCTTGACTGTAAGAGCTGATCAACTAAAGCTGATCAACAGTGGAAAAGAATGCCTCAGAAGATAATAGACCCTTTTTGGAGGTTTTTATACTACCTGGATGACCACTTATCAGGAACGCTTTAGTTGTGTATTCCTGCATAGTGTGGGACTGGAATAATATCCCCTCTGGCACTTTCTAACACTGTGATTCTATCAACTTGATTTGCTATCATGATTCAGATAATGCTGATTTTAAAAAATGAATATAAATGTTTTCACGTTGAAAGTACTGCTATAGTGTGACAATGAATCAACCAATCTGTCTGTCTGTCTGTCTATCTATCTATCTATCTATCTCACAATGAGTCTGTACACATAACATGGACTGGGTAATGAAAATATGTGAGGCTTGATTATTTGTGGCAGGAAACAAATTGATTGCACTGTGGCACAGAGAGGATCAAGACTGTACTTCTGCATTCTTTCTTGGAATATACTAGAAGATACTCCATAGTTATAATACAATCTGCTACTAAATAGTAGCATCCATCTTTTGAAATAAAATGCAGCTACCACACTTGGTACCAGTTTAGTACACTGCTGGTCTAGTAGTTGGGCCTGGAAATGGTGTGTGCATGACTGCATGTACAATGTGAGCTGAAGCATGGAGACTAAAAGTTAAGGAGTGAAAGAAGATATGGCCATTGAAGATACTGAGGGCCCCTCCAGACAGGCCCTATATCCCAGGATCTGATCCCAGGTTTTCTGCTTTAAACTGGATTATATGAGTATGCACTGCCAGATAATCTGGGATAAACAGAAAATCTGGTATCAGATCCTGGGATATAGGGACTGCCTGGAAGGGCCCTGAGTAGATGGAAAAGAATGGTATAAATATTCAGGATACAATCCAGTGCTAAATGCCTATTATTTAAGATAATGTTATGTCAGATTATCAAAGGCCTGTATTTCAAAGCACAACACCTTTGTGTCATTGTCTGCCTGTCTGCCTGTCTTTCTCTCCCTCTCCCCCTCTCTTTTTCCACTCCCTTCCTTGAAGTTATTTTGATCTTCCAGTCTTAGTGGAAACTGAAGAGTCTGGACAAAGATTATGCCCTCTAGAGGCTATGCATAGGAACACACTCTCAAGCTGTAGAGTAATAACATTCATTCTCTTTCATGTGGGATGATAGATGAATTGCTGTTTATGTTGCACAGACTTGATGGCAGTTTTGTCTGGCAAACAGCTTTAAAAATATTTCTGTAGGGCTTCAAAACCTTATAAGTGCCTCCCCTTTCCCTTCGTGGTTGAGAGGAAACAGTGGGACACATTAGCCAAATAAGTAAGTTCAGGACAGGAAGCCTCTGGCTGTTGTCCAGGAATGGCCACTATGCCTTCTCCATCTAACTCTCTGCTTAAACACTGCTCATATCCACACTCCCATTTACCTTGCTTCATGCCCATATGCCATGGATCAACTGAGAACCGTGTGTATGTCTGTGTGTGTGAGTCATGAGGAGAGTCACTTGTCCTTCCACCACTGCCCTCCCTCCTCTTGTCATCTAAGAGAGACAGCTTAGAAACAGGGAGAATGGTGTTGGGGAGAAGGAGATGACAGAGAACAATATCGCTCTTTCCTACAACCCAAGCTCCTTGGATAACGGGGAAAGTGAACAAACAGAAGGATGGAGGAGAGGAAAGAGAGAGAATTGTACAAAGTGAGGAGACACATAGATCAGAGAATAGGCAGACATACAAGGGGTGAGAAGAAGTGGGGGAGAAGACAGGGAGAGAATGGAGAGACAGAGGAAATGGGGCATCAGGGCACCAGACAATGAGGGAGTGTGTAAATAGCCCTTTTGGACCTGTCCTTTACAAACTTCGGCCTTGGTCTTCCCACCAGCAGATGTAGCTTGCAGCAAAATACCCTCGAAAGAAACCACACTTCTTGTGTACATCATGGACAATTATGTCTTACAATACCACTTTCAACACACACTGTCTCATTCTTGCTGAAAAGGAAATTAGTTGATTTCTAAGACAGTGGTTTTCAAACTGTGATTCAGGGGACCAGAAGCTTGCAGGGGCTTTCATTGAGATTATCAGTACTGACAAAGAAGTTTCTCCTCAAAAAACATTTTGTCCATCACTACTAGTCTTTCCTGTAACGTTTGCATGCAAAAGTGTGTTCAGGTATATTTTAGCCAGGATACTGGGCAATGCTAGAGAATGCAGCAGCAGATTTGGTTGCATGCCTCACATGAATTGAATTATGGCCCCAAATAATCTGCAACCTTCAACGAACACTTGCTAGACACTCTGACAAACAAATCAACTTGGAAATATATAAAGTCAGTAAACAAGTGTTTTAAACAACAGAAAGAGGAACTGCTTACCAAAATGGGAACTCCAGTTAGTGAGTCATACAGAAAAACAATGGCACTGATGAGGTTGGTCATCTGCATTGAAGTCTTGGCGGATTCAGATCCATCCAGGGATGATCGTCTTTTGCCTCTGACATCCTCTACCACAATGGCTGGCACATTGAAGGTGTTGTGAACTGAAGGACAAGAAGAGGCTGCTTCCTCTGCTCTTTGGTGATGGCATCTGTGGTGCCTTCGGTGTGCCCACAACGTCTGGTAGAAAGTGATGCCCACACACACCAAGCCCATGACTATGCCTCCAAGGAGAAGTAGGCTGAAACAGACACCAAATCCCAAGCCTATCTTGCTGACAATGAACTGGCAGCCACTGGCATAGTAACGCTCCCCATTGTTGTGCCAGCCAATGGACGGTAGTGTGGAGAGAATGAAGGACACCATCCAGATGCCCATCACGGCATGCAGGGCTTGCTTCTTGGCATTGCTCAGGCGGTAGTTGACAGGCCACCTCACCATCCACATGCGGTGGTAGGATAAGGAGGCCACAGTGAAACACGTGGCCAGGGCCAATGTATAATAGGTGGAGACAAAGACCTTGCAAATGCTCTCATTCCAGTCGTAGTCGGAGGACTCACGTCGCAATTGTACCACTGCGTAAGTGGTGAGCGGCACAGCAGCCATGAGAATGTGCGTGCCTGCCAGGAAGCATAGCAGTAACTCTAGGGGCTTGTGCTTCTGCTGCTTGGCCGTGATGCTCAGGATGATCCAGGAGTTGGCCAACAGAGCAAGGAGCCCACAAGCCAGCCACCACAGCGAGTTATTATGCAGGGTAGCCTTAGATAGTTCCTCCATGGGGCTGCTGCCTCCCCCACGATTCATGGTGTTGCCTCCTCCTTGAGCTCTAGAAAGCACCACAAAGGATTACGCACCAGAGTGTTGTAGAGGAGCCAGTATTGCTATTTTATCAGCTACCAAAGGGAAATAGGAGAGAAATGTAGACATAACATCTGGGAGACATCTTGCACTATTCTTTGTTACACTGTTGAATGTCCTTACCTCTCCTTCTGATATCTTAATTATCCTTCTTTTGATTCATGTCTTCTCTTCCCCCATTCTTATTCTTAGATTACTTTCTTTTATATTGAATTCTATACTGAATTTAATTCCAGATTTTCTTTTTAATAAAATGCATAGAAAACAGAGGAACAATGGGGGGAAACTAGATTTCTGGATTATCTGTGAAAACCCATTTTTGTTTTTAAGGGAAAGTTAGCATCTGCACTGAACTGAAGGATCCTTCCAATTTTTACAGATGCAGGTCTACTTACAAGGATGTTAGTCTGTACTTCATTATCCAGTTTAGATTTTTTTTCCCCATGAAAATATAAGCCTAGTTGTTTATGGCCTTCAGTTGGTATGTGTTAAATCCGTTTTAGCATTGGCCTAAGCAATTACCAATTTGCTGTTGATATGAACTGTCATTCTTTTGGAGTATGAGGGTTTGCTCCTGCAAGGATTTGCAGAGGAGATAGGATCTGAATTTGTGCTACTGGGGTTTTTAAAAAAATTGTATTAAATATCTATTTTAGATTGTTTTGTTGCAATTTGTTTTTACGGAGTTTTGAGCTGCCTCAAACACACAGGGAAGCAAGATATATATCTTCAAAATAAATACGATAAGATTTTTTTTAAAGTACAAGGTAAAGAAGGGGCAGAAACAGATTTAATTACGGTCACCACTTCCCCCTGTTGCTTCCTGTCTTTCCTTCTCTTTCTTTCTCTCTGTCTCCTTCACATAATTAAAAATTATTACCTTTCTTTAACAGCCCACTCAGCTTTGCCTCTCTCTGAAAGACAATGGATATATGAAGGGAAGAGAAGAAGCTGTAAAGCCTGGTTCTCACAAGTCACAATACTAGATATCCATCACCAAATGCCTGAGCTGGCCAGGGAGCACTCCAGTCATCAGAGGAGCCTAACATGTTCACCTGCCAACTCCTTGAGCTCAGCAAGAATTCTCTGCTATGGTTTGGAATCTGTAGATAGCCAGACGAGAATTGTAGGAAGGGTTAATTATTTTCCCATAGTTCCTTGGCAACTCAGGGTTTAAAAAACTCTTCTTGCTGTAGAAAGAAGAAAAAGGAAAACATCAGAAAACAGCCCCATCTCTTCCAGTCTCCTCCCACCCCCTAGAAATCATTCCAATTCACCAGCCCACACAATGAGTTGTTAAAAGAGTTTGTCACCTATTGTGCCACATCACTGCATTAGCACAACAGTGGAATATATGCAGCAAATTCAACCGCATACCAGGCCTGTGTGCTCTTTTTACCTTGGAAGGTGAAAGTACCAGCTTGTGTGGGAGGATGGGAAGGTTCCTAGTTTCCTTTGTAGCTCTTTGGTTCCTCTTTGCCTCTTTCCCCAGGTCTCAGATTCTGCTCTCAGAGGCAGTCTATCATGAGGCAAAGAATGCCAGTGTCCCAAGCAGCGGGTTCCCCAGTTAGTCATGGATTGCCATCTGGATGGCAGAAAGTTCTGACACACGGCAGACCCTCCAGTCACAACCCCAAGGACACTAGTGAGAGCAAAATGCACATCATTGGCACTTTAGCAGACCAACTTTCCTGTTGAATTGTCCCATGTTAATTAGCACTGATACATGAGGAAACAAAATCATTTGGAGTTTGGGCCTTAGACACAGACATGTCTTAGATGAAATCTTTCTGCTCCAGTTCTGGAATACTGCAAGGCCATGGTTCTGAAGTAATGATAGCTCATGCCCTCTTTTCCCTCCACTTCCAAAACATATGCTATTTGCATCCCTGTTAACATTTGTGATCCACCTAGCTCTGCTAATCCGTTTATCTCCTCCTGTGATCAGGCCACAGCTTTCTCTTCCTCAGCTCTCAGGCCCTACGTGCAATTTTGGCCTAGAGCTCCCACCATGATCCTGGCACTATCCTTTACTTGGCCCTGCTGCCCAGCTTCTTTCAGTCCTGAGCGTCCCACAGAAGCCTCATCGCAGTCTTGTCTCACTGACCAAATTTGTCCGATAGCCTCAGTCCAGCCTGCCTCGTGGTTATTCATTTTGCTCTTGGGCCCAACCATTCAAGGGTTGAGGGGAAGAAAGACCTTGGTCAGCCTCACAAAACAAAACAAAAACCTCCTATCTGTATCAACGCCATTTTGCTTCCTATGAGATAGGTCACAGTTCTACCTATCACATGGGCCAATGCATTGCTTGGAATCCTGTCTCACACCCCTTCCACACAGATGAATAAAACCCTACATTTTCTGCTTTGAACTGGAATATATGGCAGTGTGGACTCAGATAAGCCTGTTCAAAGCAGATATTGTGCGATTTCCTGTGTGGAAGAGCCTTCCAACCCTTCCTGTTCAATGGCACCAAAGGCTGACAGAAGGTCTTCTGCTATCCTGTTGAACCTGGTTGCAAGCCCTCCTTAGAATATAACCATGTCTTTCTGTCTATACTGTGACTTGATGTGAAAACGTTCTTGTTACTAAACTACGCTATGGTTTTCTGATTAACAGTAGTTTTCTTTTCTCTTTTTTGTAAGCATATCACCTTCAAGTATCCACTAAGTCATCCACTGTTTGTCCTCAGTCCCTGTTGACATGTGTGTACATTCAATATACCCAGGACCCAATATACCTTACCCTAAGTCTGCACACATTTATTCTGGCACCTGCTGCTCCCAATGGCACATTTGTGGCAGCAGAAAAGCCAATGGTATTTTGGCCTGCATAAATAGGAATCTAGTGTTTAGATCCAGGGAAGTCATGCTACCCCTCTATTCTGCCTTGGTCAGACCACACCTGGAACCACACTGTGTCCAATTCTGGGCACCACAATTGAAAGGAGATATTGACAAGCTGGAATGTGTTCAGAGGAAGATGACTAAAATGATCTAGGGCCTGGAGAACAAGTCCTATGAGGAGCAGCTTTAAGAGCTGGGCATGTTTAGCCTGAGGAAGAGAAGGCTGGGAGGAGACATGATGAAGGTGGGGTAGAAATGCTGTAATAAATAATTAAATAATGTGTAAGATTAATAAGATTCTGAGTGATAACAGAATAGCTGGTGAAACCAAGGGAAATGATTACATTCTTGATCATACTGAGGTATAAATATTCAATAGTATTCCTGTACCTTTACAATAATATTACATAAAGAGAAGTCAAGGGTGAGAGTTCATGGGTGGGAATGGGTAGGAGGTGGGACTGGGGGAAAATACTTGTATTCTGATTGTGGAATATCAAATATTGTATGTTTCTATTTGTGTGTGTATGGGGAAAGGTGTTCCCCTGACATTAAGTCCAGTCATGTCTGACTTTGGGTGTTGGTGCTCACCTCCATTTCTAAGCTGAAGAGCCGGCATTGTTCGTAGACACCTCCAAGGTCATGTGGCTGGCATGACTGCATGGAGCGCCATTACCTTCCCGCCGGAGCTGTACCTATTGATACCTATTCACGTGTGCATGTTTTCTTCTAGGTTGGCAGAAGCTGGAGCTGACAGCGGGAGCTTACTCTGCTCCCTGGATTCAAATTGCCGATCTTTCAGTCAGCAAGTTTAGCAGCTCAGCGGTGTGTGTGTGTGTGTGTATATATATATATATTTCACAATAAAATTATTTTTATTATTATTAAAAACAATTAAAAAAGAATTGAGCCCTTCTTGTAAGCCACCCTGAGTCCCCTTTGGGGTGAGAAGGGCAGGATATAAAAAATTTAATTAGATAAATAAATAAAATCTATGGCAGGCATCCTCAGAGGCTGTGAAGCCTGACACAGATGCAGGCGAAACATTAGGAAATAATGTTTCTGGAAAATGGCCATTCAGCCCGGAAAACTCACAGCAACCCAATGCAAAACTTGTGAGCATTTTGGAGCTGCTTTTCTAGGCATGGGCAAACTTTGGCCCTCCAGGTGTTTTGGACTACAACTCCCACAATTCCTAACAGCCTACTGGCTGTTAGGAATTGTGGCAGTTGCAGTCCAAAACATTTGGAGGGCCAAAGTTGGCCCATGCCTTGATATTCTGCAAAACCAATTCCTCCCTTGCCCTTTCTTTCCCCTTTGGGACAAGCCTGGCAACTGGGCCCACTCTGGTTTTCTGCTGGCGGATTCCCAACTACAAGGCACCCCTTACCATACAAAAAAACCCCCCAAACTAACCAGGCTTCCTGTGGCGAAATGCCGCCTCCCACTAACCTTCCCCGCCGTTCCAGATGGGAAGTTCTGTCTGGCAGGGGAAACTAGTGAACTCGCAAGCTGGTGAGGAGGGAAGGAGGAGAGGCATAACAAAAGGGAGGGGGAAAGGGGACCGAGATGACACTACCTGGGGAGGAAAGGGCATTGTGGCATGGGAAAAAAAGGAGAAAAAAGCCTTATGAGGCCTTGCAGTTGGGATCTGGGGGAAAGGGAAGGCATGGTGTCCAAAGAAGGGAGGCTCAGGGATCCTTTGCTTTTTGCCCTTTGGTCCCTGGGCTTCGGGTGGGAGCGTGACCTCAAACAAGTTGCCATGGTTACCACTGAACAGGAGGGGGGAGGAGAAGCGAAGGGAGGGGGAACCGACCCTGGTGATTGGAAAGGAGGGGAGGGGGCTGAGGGGGGCAGAAAAAAAAGAAAGGGGGCGAGAGAGAGAGCTAGAGAGACAGGGGCGGCCACACCTGCCAGGCCGCGCTTGGCCTCAACCCCTTGAAGCAAGAGGAAGAAGGAGAGGAGGGGGAGCCAAGAGCAGGGGGACCCATCTTACCTCTCAACGCTGCTGGTGCCGCCGCCGCCGCTGCCATGGCGACGGGAGCATCCTTCGCCTCGCGCTGGCTGGCGCGTGCGTGCGTGCCTTGCCGCCCGCCCGCCTGCCTGCCTCGCTGCTCGCCTGCAGCCCAGCCCTAAGCCTCGGACGCCCGAGCGCGAGAGGGAAAGGATAGGGATTGGGGGGGAGGGGGGCGCCCCCTCCCCTTCGGACGCACGCACGCGCTCCCTTCCTCCTGCCCTGAGCGGGTGCGCGCGTGCCGGTGCCGTTGGCGTCCCTGGCGCGTGGCCTGCCTCCCGAGGGAAGCAGAGAGGAGGGCGCGCGACGGCGGAGTCCTCTCCTGCTCAGGGCCGATGAGAGATTTGCGTCTCTCCTGAGGGAGGGAGGCGCGCGGGCCACGCGTGGAGGAAGAAGACGACGACGACGAAGAAGAAGAAGAAGGGCGGGTAGTGAGAGTCAGTCAGTCAGTAGCGCCAACATTTAGAATGTGTAACCTTCTACCTTACATTGGACTACAACTCCTTCACCACTAGCTAGGCTGGCTAGGACTAAAGTGAAATACAACCCAGCAAGCTCATATTCACCAACTTTATAGGTTGAGGAATAATATGAAGCACCAAGGATGCCTCTGGGGCCCCTTCCACACAGCTGTATAAAATCCACATCGAACTGGAGTATATGGCACTGTGGACTCCGATAACCCAGTTCAAACCCAGATAATTGTGGATTATATGCAGTAGAGTCTCACTTATCCAAGCTAAATGAGCAGGCAGAACCTTGGATAAGCAAATATGTTGGATAATAAGGAGGGATTAAGGAAAAGACTTTTAAACATCAAATTAGGTTATGATTTTACAAATTAAGCACCAAAACATGTTTTACAACAAATTTGACAGAAAAAGTAGTTCAGTACGCAGTAATGTTATGTTGTAATTACTGTATTTATGAATTTAGCACCAAAATATCACGATATATTGAAAACATTGACTACAAAAAAGCATTGGATAATCTAGAACCTTGGATAAGCGAGTCTTGGATAAGAAAAACTCTAATGGAATATAATATTATACTACTAATAATACAATATAATAATATTAATTATATATTATATATTAAATGTAATATTACAAATAATATTACCATATAATGATATAGTACAATATAGTAATTTAATGCTTATATTGTGCTATGCTAGTGATATATTGTATGTTCATTTTATTTGTAAGCCGCTCTGAGTCCCCTTCGGGGTGAGAAGAGTGGGATATAAATGTAACAAATAAATAAATAAATACTGTACATATATATTATTATATGGGAGCCCCGGTGGCGAAGTGTGTTAAAGCACTGAGCTGCTGTACTTGCAGACTGAAAGGTCCCAGGTTCAAACCCCAGGAGCTGTGGGAGCAGCCGCTGTTCGCTCCAGTTTCTGCCAACTTAGCAGTTCGAAAACATGCCAATGCGAGTAGATCAATAGGTACTGTTCCAGCGGGAAGGTAACGGCACTCCATGCAGTCATGCCGGCCACATGACCTTGGAAGTGTCTACGGACAACGCCGGCTCTTCGGCTTAGAAATGGAGATTAGCACCAACCCCCAGGGTCAGACATGACTGGACTTAACGTCAGGGGAAACCTTTACCTTTTATATTATTATATACACATATATTGCCTGGGAATCCTGCGGTTATTAGAAGAAGGCATTGTTTGTAGGTAATATCAGTTAAGTTTGATCCAGATCTGTCATTGGCTGGATTCACTACTGTCTGGATAAGGATGAACTACAACTCCCAGATTCTCTGAGCAATCACCCCCAAACCCTGACAGTATACGGCTCTGGCCCTGCCTATCTCCCTGATCGAATCTCCCCCTATGATTTAGCGCGGGCCTTAAGATCTGCCAGGGAGGCCCTTCTCTTGCTCCCACCACTGTCCCAAGCACGGCTGGTGGGGATGAGAGAATGGGCCTTCTCGATGATGGTCCCCTGGCTCTGGAACACGCTCCCTAAAGAGATCAGGCAAGCACTTACATTACTCTCTTTCCGCAAGGAACTGAAAACCTGGTGGTTCCGGGAGGTCTTTGAGCAAGATTAGTTGGCTGTTCAACATGTTGACCTTGGTTTACACACTATCCACTCCTGGGTCCTATGATACTCTGAAGTACAAGTCTTTACCTATCTTTTAATTGATTATGTCTACCTCGCAGCCCTGATTACTGTATTGGACTCCTTCATGTTGATTGGTACTGTAAATTTTCATTTTAGATTGAACTGTTTTTACTGCTGTTTTATGATATTGTTTTTATTGTGTTTGTTCGTTCATGCCATTGTATGCTGCTTTGACAATAGACTGTTTTGTACATGCTGGAAACCGGCTTGAGTCATTTCGAGAAGATGGAGCGGCATATAAATAAAGGCTTATTATTATTATTATTATTATTATTATTATTATTATTATTATTAGTTGTTGTTGTTGTAGTAGTAGTATTCACAGTTGGCCATGCTGGGTCTGTTGCCAAGTTTAGTCCAGATTCATCGTCGACTGGGTTCAGGGCTTGCTGGATAAGGATGAATTACAGCTCCCAGATTCCCAGGGCAATCACCCCCGAACCCTGACAGTATTTACAGTTGGCCAAGTTTGGTCCAGATCCGTCATCAGCTGGGTTCAGGACTCTCTGGATAAGGGTGAACTACAACTCCCAAAATGAAGGTCCATTCCCACTACCCCCTGAAGTATGTTCAGCTGCTCATGGGGTTTTTCTGTGCCAAGTTTGGTCCCAGTCCATTCTTGGAGGTCACAGTATCAGTGAAGGTACTGCAAATCCCATCATCCATGGCAAGTGTGGTCCAAATCCATCGTTGGTTAATAGTGCTCTCTGTATGTAGGTCAAGTACAACTCTTGTAAATCATGAATTCTCCCCAAACCTCTTGTTCAGTTACTGATCAATTCCTCTGTGAACTGTGTGCCCCAGGAAAGGGTTAAGGGAGAGGCAGTGGGCAGGGTCATGGAAATTAAGGAACCCTGGGATGTCCATTCTGGAGGGGAAAAAACATCTAGGGTGAATTTGCCCACACATGAAAGCCTTCACTTGGGTGGGAGGCAGGATGGTGTTTGTGGAGGTCACGGGCAGTGTTTGAGCTACACGTTCTTGGCACTCATCATAACCTGCATGTCAGTGGAGTGAGGGCCATGGCTGTCTCCTGCTCAGTGGGAACTATAGCTGTTTGTGAAGGCAGGCTGTCTGTGTAAGTGAACACCTCTGCCACATACACACATGTACTTTTTCACTTTTATTATGTGTATATACAGACTGGTTCAAGATTGGGAAAAGAGTACGGCAGTGCTGTATACTATCATCGTACCTATTCAACTTGTATGCAGAATACATCATGCAATGTGCGGGGCTTGAGGAATCCAAGGCTGGAGCTAAAATTGCTGGAAGAAGCATTAACAACCTTAGATATGCTGATGATTCCACTCTGATGGCTGAAAGTGAGGAGGAGCTGAGGAGCCTTATAACCAAAGTGAGAGAAGAAAGTGCAAAAGCTAGGTTGCAGTTAAACATAAAAAACCCAAGATGATGGCAACCAGTCTGATTGATAACTGGCAAATAGAGGGAGAAAACCTGAAGGCAGTGACAGACTTTGTATTTCTAGGCACGAAGATTACTGCAGATGCAGACTGCAGCCAGGAAATTAGAATATGTTTATTTCTTGGGAGTAGAGTAATGACCAATCCTGATAAAATAGTGTAGAGCAAAGACATCACACTGTCAATGAAGGACTGCATAGTTAAAGCAATGGTATTCCCCATAGTAACGTATGGATGCGAGAGCTGGACCATAAGGAAGGCTGAGTAAAGGAAGACAGATGCCCTTGGACACAAGAATATCCAACCAGTCCATACTCCAGGAAATAATGCCTGGTTGCTCACAGGAGGGAAGGATATTAGAGACAAAGATGAAGTACTTTGGCCACATAATGAGAAGACATGAAAGCTTAGAGAAGAGAATGATGCTGAGGAAAATGGAAGGAAAAAGGATGAGGGGTCGACCAAGGGCAAGATGGATGGATGGTATTATTGAAGTGACTGGCTTTTCCTTGAATGAGCTGTGGGTGGTGATGGCTGACAGGGAGCTCTGGCGTGGGCTGGAAGCAACTGAACACATAAACAACAACAATGTATATGTATATGTATATATCTACTAACTTGGGTACCCGACATTGCCCATGTTATTTGAAAGTAGGCATAAGAAAAAATAACCCCTTAAAGGAGACCTCATTCCTTAAGGACTTTTTAAGGGACATAGAAAGAAAAGGAGCAATGGATATAAAAAATGGGGCAACTGCACACCACTTGGTTTACCTCCTCGAGATAACAGTAGTCTCCTATGAGTTTCCTTTACATATTGTTATCTCTTATAGACAGATCAAGTAAGTTTGGAGATTTATGAAGTACTATGGAAGCCTACAAATGGAAATAATTAAGCATAGTACACACATCATAACATATTTTCATTCCGTTCTCTGCAAAGAAACAAGAGCAACAACCCATCTACTTGGTTCCAGATAGAGTCAATCTTCTCTAGAGTTTCCATGACTTCCTTGCCAAGCACTTCCCTGGCAGAGCCCATCCCCTATGGAGCAACAAGTGATGTTCCTCTGAAAGCAGTTGTACATTATGTGTTCCTACAGTACCAGAATAGAGGTAGGTATGGGGTTTTTTTCTGGTGTAGAGAACACATCAATCTTCTCTTCATTAAACTAAACATACCAGTTTTACTGTGGTTCATAGACTCCAGTTTGTGAACCAATTACCCATCTACCTAACTATACCACTTTCTACCACAGTTCACCTACTTGCCTGCAAGAATACTATGGGGGACCTTGTCAAAAGCCTTGCTGAAATCAGGATATATAACATCCCCTGCACTTCCTTGATCTACCAAACTTATAAATATAAAAAAGACGTAAGCATAGTTTGACATTACTCATTTTTGAGAAATCCATACTGGTTCTTAGGAAGCATTCTTTTCTCAGTCTGCACAGAATAAATCTTTACTTATCTGTTCTAGAGCCTTTCCTGTTATTGACACCAATCTGACTGATCACTAATTGCTTATGTCCTTTATTTTGCCCTTCTTTTAAAGATGAACTTCTCATGTCCTCCAAAAATTCTCAAAGATTACACTATGGAACATGATTTCTGTTCTTGTGTTATAAGTGTCATTTCCTAATTGGCTCTATTATAAAAACATGGAAAAAGTTTATTAAACTGCAAAAAGTTTGATTTTGCAGGAGGGATATCCTGCAGCACATTTTGCTATAGTTTTTCTGTGAGTATTTCATAGTGTCTCAACCAATTCAACATAGTTTGTGGAAGCCACAAAAACGAAGTTTCTAAAATATAACAACTGCTTTCAAAATAAGTAAACAGGAAATAGCACTTTCAAACCAGGAACACATTTTCTGCAAATTTTGTTACGTAGTGTTATCAATGGAAGCTCTCACATTATACCTATGAGTTTCTTTAGTATTCCTGAAGTTAATCTGATCCTGGAGCCTTGAATTCATGTAGAGTTGACTGTTTGTAAAGTGCCATGTACACTGTTAGCATTTTACCATATTTTATATGCAGTGGCATTGCCATTTCCTTGTTCTTCCTCTGTCTTTAAACATAGACATTCTCGCCCCCAACTTAAATTATTTTTAATCTCTTGATGAAGCATGAGCCCAATCTGAGTTTGAGCTTTTCTTACTTTCCACCTATACAAATTGGCTATTGTGATGTTGAAGGCTTTCATGGCCAGAATCACTGAGTTGCTGTGAGTTTTCTGGGCTGTATGGCCATGTTCCAGAAGCATTTTTTCCTGATGTTTCACTCAAATCTATGACAGACATTCTTAGAGGTTGAGAGGTATATTGGAAACTAGGCAAGGGAAGTTTATATATCTACGGAAGGTCCAGTGTGTGAGAAAGAACTCTTGTCTGCAGGAGGCAAATGTGAATGTTGCAATTAACCATCTTGATTAGCGTTGAAAAGCTTTGCAGCTTCAAGGCCTGGCTGATAACCTGCCCAGGGGAATCCTTTGTTGGGAGGTGTTAGCCGGCTCTCATTGTTTCATGTCTGGAATTCTGTTTTCAGGGTGTTGTTCTTTATTTACTGTCCTAATTTTATAGGGTTTTTAAAATACTGGTAGCTAAATTTTGTTCATTTCATCAAATGGTTATTCATTTGTATTAGATTTTAGTAATTTCCCCATTCTGCTGTTTTCTTACAAGGTCTTTCTAAATCTCAGCTCATCTAAGTGTCCTTTGTACATCTGTCCTGGGTTCTTTGGATACCTTTTCATCACTAGAATTGTCTGCAATGATATCTTCATCTGTAAGAAGCACCCACGCATCATAAATTTACTTTCCATTGAACATTTCTGACAGTGCAATCTCACTCGGTATTTTCCTAAGCTTATTGATATCAGCTTTCTTGATATCCAGAGTCTGTGTCAGAAGATGGTTGCATTTGAATTGTAGAAATAATGCAGTTTGACACCACTTCAACTGTCATGGCTCGATGCTATCTTTGTATTGGTTGACATATGTGTGATTAACAGAAAACAATCGCTAATAATGTTATCATCATAACACTCATTTGTATTGTCTCTAATATGACATGTTAGTTTCTCTGTAAATGTGAGTGATCAGTTTCCCTCCCACGCACACAATTGTCTAGTGATAGGTTATTCAAACCCTCCCACTTATGAGCAATTACCAACTTGTATAAGTAAGAAAGATAAAACTTTTTATGCCCAAGATATTTGGTTTCATTTACATCAAGTGAGAGCAGAACCATAGAGGGCTGTACCACAAACCCTTGATTGGCTATTTTCTTCAGTTCAGTGAGAATTTTTGATCAAAACCCTTTCAACATACATAGGATACAATAGTATTTTCCCCCAGCGCATACCTAGCTTTTTTGTTGCATGCATAACTAAGCATTAGTTCTAGACCAAGGAAGTATAACCTTAAAATCATGTTCTCTCATACTCTCTGAGATTAATTTTAATTGTGTAGTGTTTCACATAGATAACCACCCTTTACCCTCAAGATCTCATCCTAAAATGTTTCAATTGTTTACATATTACCAAATTGCACATCAATTAGAGCAGTGGTTTTCAACCTGTGGGTCCCTAGATGTTTTGGCCTTGAACTCCCAGAAATCCTAACAGCTGGTAAACTGTCTGGGATTTCTGGGAGTTGTAGGCCAGAACACCTGGGGACCCATAGGTTGAGAACCACTGAATTAGAATATATTTTAGATGTGCCAGTCCTATCAGTTTTGCATTATTGCAATGTCTGCAAATTCTGATTAAAATCAATCCATCAAACAAACAGAAATCTAGTTGAGAATTTATAAAATGAGATTCCTCAACAAGTTTAAACCATCTTTCTGTGTTGAGAACTAGATAATATGTGAATATTCCTTACAGACCAACCTGGAAAACCTCTGTATTTGTTGGGATGGACTTGAGCTCCTGAGTCAGCCCAGAAAAGGTGGCTGCAGCATGGATGTTGAAGTCAAGAAGCTCAGAAATCAGGGTCTTGATGCTACAGGCAGCTAACTGACTGTACTTCTCCACTGCTGGTGTATAATATTTGCAGAAATACTCAGATTGTAGATACAGAATTTCTTGTAAAGGCAAATATACCAGGAAGCTGCAAAAATAATTCTGGTATGCAGAGGTTTTCTAGAGAAAAGAGAAGATTGTAATTGCAACATTCAAACTTACCTCAAATAGACAAGAATTATTTCTCCCACCCTGGACATTCCACAGAGGTAATCCTCATGTGCCTAGTTTCCAACAGACCTCACAACCTCTGAGGATGCCTGCCACAGATGTGGGTGAAACGACAGGAGAGAATGCTTCTGGAACATGGCCATGCACCCTAGAAAACTCACCGCAACCCAGAAAAGAGAAGACTCTGCCCTTTGCCCCTTAAAAATAAATGAAATCCATTTGACAATGCCTAATGAGTAAATATTTAATTAATAAAGCAAAGGCAAGAAACTCTTTTGGTTTCACATGTTATGTCGAGGCTTTCCATGTTCACTTAAGCTCAAACGTACCAGAAGCTGTGGCTACAGCCGCTAGAGGTCACTTCATTAACGGGCATATTATCCTATGCTCTGGTTAGTCCCGGCCCCTAGTAACATAATTTCCTTGGAGCTGTGTAGCTGTCAGTGGCAATCACTGGATGAATCTACAAGCAGAGATACACTTCACATGTTGGTGCCATTAAAACAAACAAGATTATATAGCATTGTTTCATTTTTAGCTGTTTCACAGTTTGTGGTAGTTACAGGAATTGTTCTTTTTGTTCTTATGTCATGGCTCTAGTAGGATGACATGCATTTTCAGTTGTCTCAAGTGGGAGTGGGGAGGGAGATGAATAATTATGTGTGATGGCATCGTGGGTATGCCACTATTTATGTTACCCACCTCTTTATCTCCCAGTTCTCATGGTACCTATGCCATACGATGCCACGCTATGAGATCTGTACAGAGACAGAGAAGGTGTGATTTGTCCAAGGTCCCAAAGTGGGTTTTATGGCCAAGCAGGGGTTTGGACAGTTACTCACTCCTAAACTCAGAAAGTATCTGCTCTGTCCCCTCCTTTCACTGGAAAGAAAGGCACAGAAGACTGAGGGGAAATGAGGACAATTTTCTTCAAGCTCGCATTGGCTTCAGCATGAAAATGAGAAAGGCCTCATCTCATCTTGAGATACAGAAGGCGGGGGAACAAGTGAGGGAATGACAGTGGGCAAAACTAGGAGAGGCTGCCGAGGCTTGCATAGGCCTATGTGGCTGAAACTGTCATCAGGGGGAAATAAGGAGAGGCAGGATTCAGCTAAAGAGAGGAACAAAAACACCCCATGGGGTGGCAAAACACCATGCTGCAAAGAGGTGACTACAGTGGTTGCTTTTAAAATGCAAATGAGAGCAGGAATGTTTACCAGTGACTTTGGATGTGTGCTTGTCTTATATAAATTGAGAATCTAAATCCAGGAACAGGATTATATTTTCAGGCATAAGGAGACTGACATACATCCTAGGTAGATTTGCCCACTCTCTGTCCCAGTCTGTTGACTGCAATAAGCCTGGAGTCAACATAATTTGAAGCTGCCATTCTGAGTTGCAAGCATCAACTTTGCAACTAATGTCATCCTTCTAGAAAGCTAGAATTGGAAAGGGGTGGCCAGTTGGTTCCAGAAACAGATTTTGATTTAGTATGCCTTTTTACAATGTGAATGCAATATGATATATAATCTAGCACGGTATGCTGAGCACAACTGCTTCACAACCATTCAATCAGTGCTGCTTAGTGGTTCAAGTTTTATTCATTGCGCCTGACCACATGTCAAGAAGGTCATTTTGGCTAGCAGATTATCCTTCTGGTTCCTCAACAGTTATCTGGTCTCCATGAGTACAAATGTATTCGTGCTAATTAATGTATAAATCAAGACACAAGAGCTACGACTTCAGGGGAAAATCCCCATAAAAACTCTTCATCTGGGATTATTTAAGAAAGTACATTGGATGAACATACAGTAAAACTGGTAACCTATTTTGTTCTTTTTGTACAGTTGACACCCTCTCTTCCACTCATATCAGAAGCTGCTTTTTCCATTTCAAAAGTAGTTTGCTAAGGAGCATGGGTGTGAAGTCTTGGCTCTGCCTGTTTAGGTTTTCCCAATAGAGTAGATACCTCCATTTGTATTAGTTTTGGATGGAGCATAAAAACCCCTAGAGGCCAGCCTTAGTTGGTCTATTCCTTTTGCCTGTATAGAGCTTCTTTGCTAGAGTCCTCTTTTTTTCTGCAGAAGAGCTATAGAGACTACAGGCCTGGTTTTTGTCTGGAATTCCTAGGCCTAGCAATCCAAAACAGGCATCCTTAGCACTAAACACTGTATTCAGCAGTATTCTTATACCACGAGTCCCAGAGACAACAGAAGCCTTTGACCAGCTTAGGCTTCACAAAGAAAGAAGGTTGAGACAGCCTTTGGGCTCTAGCTTGTGAGCCATTGCTTTACACCAGAGAGAGAGGCGTTTCAAAGATTCCAGAGAGATTGCTGCAATCAGCAAAATCTCCAATGTATTGTTTTAAGCTAGTTTACAATAGTCTCAGATGAAGTTAACCTTTTATTCATCTTGTTTTCAGTAAACTTGTTTTGGTTATCCTTTCACCTTGCCTAAAGTGCCTCTGTATGTTAAAGGTCTTAATCTTAATATAAGGTATACAGATAGCCTCCGAGTAAAGCCAGACACTGCAGTTTTCCCAAAGGGTGTGTCATCACAATGGGACCTAATGCCCATAGGAGCAAATCCAGTACTTTCAAAATTGTATTTTTTTGGATTCTGTTTTTTAAAATATTTGTCGAAATTCCACTTAAATTCATTTTAAGCCAGAATCCATTCCAGCCCTTTGCTCGAGATCGTACATAAAAAGATGTCTTAGTTTTATCAAAGCCCTTGGTGGCACTGTGGATTAAACCCTTGTGCCAGGAGGACTGATGACTTGAAGGCTGGGTTGCTGACCTGAAGGTTGCCCATTCAAATCGAACCCGGGGAGAGCGCGGATGAACTCCCTTTTATCAGCTCCAGCTCCATGCGGGGACATGAGAGAAGCCTCCCACAAAGATGGTAAAAACATCAAAACATCTGGGCTTTCCCTGGGCAATGACCTTGCAGACGGCCAATTCTCTCACACCAGAAGCGACTTGCAGCTTCCAAAGTCACTCCTGACATGAAAAAGAAATCAAAGCAAAAAATGCACATTCCCAAGTGACAGGGTAAACTAATCTACACTGGAAAGTATGCCAGCTCTCATGATCGCCAACTGAGTGCTGCAACCAAGTGAAGAAAATGGCCATAAATGAAAGGCACTTAAATGTGAGATAATATAAATAGCCATATATGTGAGTCATTGAAATAACAAACAAAAGAATGAGAGCCATGGGCGGGTGTTTCTATTTCAGACAACCAGACTATTTCACTACAGGAAATTGGGCAGAAACTAAATTGATTCCCAGTCACTCCATAGTCATTGAGTGCAAATGGCTCCCAGAATTGATAAGAACCCGCTGGGGTCCATGTGCCCACCACTGTGCATTCTGACTCTGATCTCCCTGGTGGCTCCCAGTTTAGAGCTATGCTGGGCTATGAGTCTGCTGCATGGACCTCTGCAGATGTCTTTCCATCTTAATTCACTCCGTGTTGGATTAGGCTTTTTAATGAGTCATTCTGCAAGACTCTTCTGAGGGTGAATGAGAGGAGCATTGCCATGTACTTTCCACATAAAAAGTGTTACTGAAATGAGTAATACTATTCTGGCTGCATTTAGAGACACCTTTCTTGTACTGAAATAGCAAATATATCAGCTGTTTTATCACAAGATAAACTCTGATTGCTTTCAAGAAAAAGGAAGCATGCGGGAAATGATGTGACATGCATTTCCCAGCTCGTCAGCAGAGTCGATTTGTGGGTCACAGCTGTGGGTGAAGCTAGCACAGGCCCCACAACCCGGTTCCCAGAATCACAAGTGGCTTTTCTAGTCTTTGCTATGGTGCAGGGGGGGGGGGGGGAGGGGGGAGCCAATCAGAGACAGACTAGTTTACTGGCAGGAGGTGGAGTTTAGGAGCAAGCAGCTTATAATGGTCCTGCTTGGCCAATGTAAACTGCTTCTTCCCCCATCATGCTAACTGCAGTGAGCCAGATTCAGGTTGTTAGTAGATGTGACTTGTACTCCCTTCATACTGTGCTGTGGACTAAGTATATTCAGCTAAAACCTATAACATTTTAGGTTTTTTTTTCCATTTCGGTGGTCCGTTTCCATAAGTGCTCTTCATTGGGCCTGCCAAAAATGTACAAAATGCATAATGCAAGCTTTCAAGCCTCCATTGGCTTCTTCACTAGGCAAAGTGCTAAATTCAATCAGGAAAAAATCTATATTTTTAACACTTTTGCCTTATGGAGAAGTTGGTGGAGCTTCTAAAGCTTGCATGATGAATTTTGACCATTCATGATTGGCTCAAGAAAGATGTTGCTCTTTTGTGAACTTTGGATGTTGTTGTATTTTGCTGTTTGGACAACACGGCTACCCGTGGATAAGTTTTCTGGATCAGAAGGAATCATTGCTGTGTCCACAATGTATCTTTTTCTTCATAGGCTCAAAATTTAGCTCCGAAACACAGCAACTCATAGCCTACTGATAGCCACTGTGGTCTCGTACACTGATTAGTGCCATGGGAGAACATTCCTTGAGCCAAGTATAATGTGAAATAGATTGCATGATACTAATCCAGAATTGTATCAGGTGAACGAATTTGGTGAGGTAAATGCTTTTGTCTGCTGGAAGGACTTTGTGACTAGCACGAACTTCCTTAATTTTGTGAAACCCAGCTTGGCTTTGAAACTAGGACGGTGAAATAAAATCTGTTGGGATTGGTTCCAGGACCTCCTGTGGATACCAAAATCTGTGGATGCTCAAGTCCCATTATCTACAGTGACATAGTAAAATGGCATCCCTTATATAAAATGGTGAACAACTCAAACAAGTAGCAGAGACAGCCTGTCAAATGTTGAGTGGCTACAGCAGGGTATGCCATAGCCTACACATCAGCATAGTGCTTGGTGTGTGGCAAAAGCAAGATTTGCTTTTGTGATTTTTCAGCATATTTTCAAGCTCTGCTGTCAGGAATATGAGCCCTGCCATGTTTATTCCTCATTTGTTGTATGTACTTGCTTCTCTAGGCTATGTTCTATGAGCGATGAATGATGGGTCATCTTTTAACCATACTGGTATTTGCTTGCCTGAGGAAGGGGATGGCTGCTGGAGAATGACACTTTCTCTCATTAGCTAGGAAGTGTTTATCTATGCCTGGTAGATTTATGACCGAAGCTGCAAAAGGAAGTAGTAATTGGAGAATAGCTCCAAGACCTTTCCCATGAGAGATCTGGTGTGAGATGATATGGGAAAGATTTTGGTTTTATGAGCTGGGGGGGGGGGGGGGGGCATGCAAGAGGGACGGGCATTGCACATTGACAAATGGAATGAATGCACACCGAATATTTGAATTGCTTTTCTTACACATGTATTGTTCAGTTATTCATTCCTTGATCTAACAATATTAATTGTATGGTAAGCAATTCTGTTATCTTAAAGTGTATATGCTATGAAAGCTTTGTTTCCTAAACTGGAGTTTGCCTGTAAATGACACATGGCTTAAATCTATGGATGCAGAACCTGTGGATATGGATGGCCAACTGTATTGACATAAGACCCTCTCAGTTTAGGCAAAGCTATGATATGAAGATGATTGGAGATGGCAGAATACTTTCCTCTGGCTGAACTTTTGAGCCCATAGTCCTCCGAAAGAATGGAAACAAATGGATTCAGGCACTTATTTTTTGTTGGGGTCTTGGGAAACCTTTTGATAGTTGTCATGATTGGAAGCTGCTAGGACATAATAAAGATAAGGAGGAGGAAGAAGAAGATGAGAGAGAAAAAGTAATGCTATTAGAATTGCTACTATTATTAGCGCCACCATTACTAGTAGTACATTTACTACTGCTGTGATGTTATCGAGCCACGGCATCCTCTCCCCAAAAGACAAGAAAGAGACTTCAAGCGAGTTATATGATTTTTTTCTTTATTTTCTAAACATTTTCTGTGGCTGCAAAGTTGCAAAGTGTCGAAATCTCTAGAGGACCTAGCAGCAGCTTGCCCGCAATGTCCTGCCTCATGTACGGAGGAGGAGTTGTTTAAAGCTATGGACAATACGGTTGCTGTTGCCCGCTTTTGGTTTAGAACTATTTAGCTGTTTGTGATTTCCTTTATTTCATCACTTTGTAAATTTATTTATTATGCAATGCTTTTGACTCGAAATAAATAAATAAAGCAGCTGTACCTTAAAAATCCTATCAAATTTAGCCCTTTAATAAAATGTATCAACTTAATTATTTTTGTATAACTTGTATCTTTCATATACTGTGTCAATTCCTAAAGAATAAAATGTATAAATTGTGTCAATTGAATGTATCAAAATGTATCTTGAAGGCAGCTACCTTCCATGCCCTCAGTTTGCATAATCCCCTGGAAAAGGAGATCATGGCCAGGGTCCCTCCAGCTATTTCCCAAGCCAGATAAATATCAAAACTTTTGTGTGTGTGTATGCAGATAGAGTCTGCTGCTCCTCTTTGTCACCAAGATGAACTCAAGATGTTGATTCATTTAACTTGAGGCTGAGAGTCTGCTGTTTCTGTGGAATAGCCCAGCAAACATGAATTCATCAACTCCCTATAGGAGCATCCAAGCCCTTGAATGTTTGGAATCATCTGTCTTTTGGGTCTTGAACTCTTTGTTTCACATGGAACTGGACACTTGAGTTAATTAGGAACCCATCAGCATATTCATGTCACCATTTCACACCCTCCTAAAGGGCATTTCTGCAACGGATTGGTTCTTTAAACTATCCAACCACCAGCTATCTTCCCTCCCGCCATGGGAATCTCCTCTTATCACGTCAAGGGACCCACCACCACCACCACCACCACCAATGCAGGTGCGGATCCTAGCCTGCCTCTTTTTTCAGCAATCAGGGAAGGGAGCGAGAAGTCTCAATAGCTATTAGAACTGTAAGGTAAGGTAAAGGTTTCCCCTGACGTTAAGTCCAGTCATATCTGACTCTGGGGGTTGGTGCTCATCTCCATTTCTAAGCCGAAGAGCTGGCGTTGTCCGTAGACACCTCCAAGGTCATGTGGCCGGCATGACTGCATGGAGCACTGTTACTTTCCCGCCGGAGCGGTACCTATTGATCTACTCACATTGGCATGTTTTCGAACTGCTAGGTTGTCAGAAGCTGGAGCTAACAGCGGCCGCTCCCGCCGCTCCCGGGGATTGAACCTGGGACCTTTCGGTCTGCAAGTTCAGCAGTGCAGTGCTTTAACACACTTCGCCACCGGGGCTCCATTAGAACTATATAAGATGTCATATATTTTCTGTGAATTTATGCTTGCATCTTTTGAAATGTATTGCTTGTATCTGCATCCTATTTTGCCAAATTGTAATAAAACTCTGTAGCTTTGCCTTCAACCCAGAGCGTCTGTACTTTGTCTTAGCTGATCTGGTTTAGCGAAGACTCATCTGGCATGGACCTCTTGATCTATGGTCCTAGCTGAAATCACTATAGTGGTAGCATATAGATGTTACCAGAGGCTGATACTAGCAAGTTAGTTGCTTGTCAATATTTATGTAAATCTTATTATTTTATTTATTTAATTGATCTACTCTAGTTGGGGCTACAAACAGAAAACATATCTATGAGATCACAAAGCAGGTTGGAATCAGGGACTAGTTCTGAATATCAGCTGGGTTCTGGGCCTACATCCAGTAGAAACCACACCAGAAAATAAACTTGCAGTATTCCACAACAGTCTCTGGTGTGAATCCTGTTAATCTGAAGATTCCAGTCTCTCTCCCTTTTATTACTTTTTCCTGCTCCTCTTTTATGCTTGGATGAAATTGGGAACAATTGGGAAATCAGTAGAAAAACCTTAGTGATAACAGAGGTATATTAAAAAGAAACAACCATAGATCACACTGCAAAATGAAGAGGAAAGGAAAGAGGTTGCATGTATCTCTGTGTCTCCTTCCTCCCCCAAGGCTTTGAAAATATAAGAGAAAAAGCTGCCTGTGAATTTATTTGGGCATTGCTGATTCAGAAGGACAACATGAAGCTGTCCCCTTCAGGAAGATGAGTCACATATTTGGGGGGGGGGGGGGAGACTGGGATGTGACAGCTTCACACAGTAACAGAAATAAGATTGCCATCAGATAAAATCCCTGCTGCCATGCAGAAGTAGCCTTGCCACCTTGCCAGCCTCATAAAAACATTTAGCTTTTAGCTGAAGATGTGCGGCTTAGGGATCAAAGGAAGGTTAGTCCAGTGGAAGTAGGTAAGGCACTGAATGAGGAGCAGGCGCTGAATTGTGCAGACGTGGCACCAATATTAGCAAAAAAAAAAAAAAAAAAAAGACAGGTGACATTCAGCATTGAAAACTGCCAATTTAATATCCCTTGGGACAACTAATCCCAGCTATGCACACATGTTTGTCAAGATTTCTGAATTGGCATTAACTGTTTTGGAAAGAAATCCACGGCTCTACCAGAATGCTCACTGAGCATGCCAACGTGATGTTCAGCAGCCCTGAAAAAGGCAAATGCACCTATTGGAATTATGAGGGAGGGACTGGATATAAAAAGCAACCACCATAATCCCATTATGTAAATCTACAGCACTTCCATATTACTAAGAGAATTCTCTGTAATTTCTTGTTGTCCTTTTTCAGTAATGAGTGATGGCAGTGAAGAATCGTTTTCCACTTGGAAAAAAGGCTGAAGAAGCTGGGATATGATTACGTTAAACAAGGGTGGGCAAAGTGCAAACCATAGGTTCTGTGCATAGCCCCCAAGTCCTTTCTTCTTTTTCTTTTCGCAGTAACATCGCTGTCATGTTGCTGAATTATAGGAGCTAACAAGGCTGCATTGTGGTTTGAAAGCAAGGTGCCTGGTTAGCGCACGCTGTTTAAACATGACACATTTTAAAGAAGTATTGGATATTGTGGCCTCCACTGAACATTTGACATCCTGACAGCTCTAGTTCTCCTCGCTCTCGCTCAGTTAAAACGTTATGGCTTACAGGCTTTGATGGATTGTACGGCTTGTTATCCTGCATTTGGGTGTGTGTACCTCCTTGCTTCAATGTTGGGAGGGTGGCATTGGCATTGGACTGGATCCATTTTCGGAAGGACATGGAGCCTGCATAGCACTCACACCTATTTTTAAGGTCTCTCTTGGTCTTGGGTTGAAGATCCATGGGAACATGCCCTACTAATACAGGACCTTTTGGTCATATTTCACTCTCAGGTGGAAAAAAGACCTGCGCAGTGCCTTGTGGCAACCTGCTTTGTGGTTTCTCTTAGCAGATGGGCTGAGACCTGAGAGGCCCTATCATATGGCTAGAAGCTGGTTGCAAGCTCGGCTGCTTAATTTCTCTGTCCCCAAGTGAAACAACACTAGGAAACCCCAGTATTAAAGAAGGAAAGAGGAGGGCTGCATGATCTTCTACAAGTATCTCTGACTAGCGTGCTTATCTCTGCAGTAGCTTAGCCATAACAACAGATATAATGAATGTGTGGCATTTTTAAAAGGTTATGGGCTGACTCAAAACATGGGGTACTTTCCAACTTTCTGTACAACTATCCTGCCTCATTGAGTGAATTTTACAAGGGAACAATGTCCTCCCTGTCTAATCACATTGTTTATATTGTGGACCCATAGTAGCCGTGAAGGATTGGTTCCAGGGATCCACCCTCCACTGAACATCAAAAAATGTGCATGCCCAAATTCCAATTTAATGTGGTTTACTGCAGTAATGAAGGCAATGGCAAGCCCTTGTTGCCAGGCATGCCACGTTCTTCAAACTTCACCCATGAGATAGAAGTGGATGGGTAACAGGCTCCCTAAAGGTGAGGATGTTGAACCTGGTTTAATGTATAAGCTTGAGATCATCTGGGGAGGGCCTTCTCCCTGACACACCATGTTCTCAAGTGCATTAGGTGGGAACAAAGGAGAGGGAATTTTTCAGTGGCTGCTCCCAGACTTTGAAGCCCCCCAGATATATTTTCACCTGCAATTTGCAAGCAGGTGAAGATATATCGCTGCCACTAGGCATTTGGGGGATGAGTGGCTGGTTGCTGTGGATTTTGCAAATGATATTTTGGGAGGATTAGCTCTTAAATGACATTTTAATTGTATATTTATTTGTTTGTTTATTTATTTATAGGAGCCCCCGGTGGCTTAGTGGATTAAAGCCTTGTGACTTGAAGGTTGGGTTGCTGCTCTGAAAGCTGCCAGGTTCAAATCCCACCCGGGGAGAGCGCGGATGAGCTCCCTCTATCAGCTCCAGCTCCAGCTGGGGACATGAGAGAAGCCTCCCACAAGGATGATAAAAAAATCAAACATCCGGGTGTCCCCTGGGCAACGTCCTTGCAGACGGTCAATTCACCAGAAGCGACTTGCAGTTTCTCAAGTCGCTCCTGACACGGAATTTTTTTTAATAGTATTTATATTCTGCCCTTTTAACCCCGAAGGGGACTCCGGGCAGATCACAATACACATATACATGGCAAACACTCAATGCTATTAGACATAGGACATATATAGACAGACACAGAGACAATTTAGCATTCTAGCTTTTGGCTTCATGAGGGTATGCTCCATTCCGGCCACAGGGGGAGCTGCTGCTTCACTATCCACTTGTGACACCAAGTACTTGATGGCGTACTCCTCATTCTTCTGCACGCTGCTGGAGATTTTATGGTGTCGTAAATTAGTTAAATTAGCCTCCCCGCATAAGCGGTACCTAAATTCCTACTTGACAGATGCAACTGTCTTTCAGCTGCATGGGTCAACAGCAAGCTAGACTATTAATCGTCGGGAACTTACTCCAACCCAGGCTGGCTCAAACTCATTTTAAAACTGTATTTTAAATTTTGTATCCATGACAGAAATATTTAATTGGTTAAAAAAAGTTTTGTAGTTATATGTATTTGCCGTGTTTTTTAATTCTGTTGTGTTGTGTCATATTATTGTTGGCCACCTTGAGTCCCTGTGGGGAAAAGGACAGGATAGAAATGAAGTAAATACATAAATAAGCTTTTTCACGGGCTGTGGCGCAGGCCGGTTAGCAGCCAGCTGCAATAAATCACTCTGACCAAGAGGTCATGAGCTCGAGGCCAGCCCATGTCGGGGTGAGTACCCGACAATTAAAAATAAAATATAGCCCCTGCTCACTGCTGACCTAAGCAACCCAAAAGATAGTTGCATCTATCAAGTAGGAAATTTAGGTACCACTTATATCTGGAGAGGCTAATTTATGACACCATAAAAATCACCCAAATGCCGTTGGAATGAGAAAGTGCCATCCCAGTGGATGATGAAGCTGCTGCTCCCCCTGTGGCCAGAATCAAGCATACCCTCAGGAAGCTGGAAGCCGGAGAAGGTTTAAATTGCCTCTGCGTCTGTCTCTGTCTCTGTTCTATGTTATATGGCATTGAATGTTTGCCTTATATGTGTACAATGTGATCCACCCTGAGTCCCCTTTGGGATGAGAAGGGCGGAATATAAATACATACTGTAAATAAATAAATAAATAAATTTCCAGATATTACAATCTCTCTACAAATCTCACAAGGCTTATAGAGTAAGTGCTTATTAAAATGGTATAAGGAAGCAATGAGCCCCCGGTGGCACAGCGAATTAAACTACTAAGCTGCTGAACTTGCTGACCGAAAAGTTCAAATCTGGAGAGCAGGGTGAGCTCCTGCTGTTAGCCCCAGCTTCTGCCAACCTAGAAGTTTGAAAACATTCAAATGTGAGTAGATCAATAGGTACCGCTCCAGCAGGAAGATAGTGGTGCTCCATGCAGTCATGCCAGCCACATGACCTTGGAGGTGTCTACGGACGCCGCTAGCTCTTTGGCTTAGCAATGGAGATGAGCACCTACCACTAGGGTCGGACACGACTAGACTTAATATCAGGGGAAAACCTGTACCTTTAGGAAGCAATGGAAGTGGCAGCAAGTACTGCCATCTTCCAGCTTCTGCCATGCAAAGCCCCACCACCTTAAAGACAGAAATGAGTGAAAGGCTGGTATTATCTTTGCTGCAGATTCAAATATACAGAGTATGTTGTAACATGGAAATGGTTAGAGGTGGAATTGGGAGAAAAGCATCTTCTAACATTTCTGTGTTCTTCTTTATAGTGCAGAGCAGTTGCATGAAAATTTTCTGAATATTCATTTAAAAGGGAGAAAGAAAGGGAAAAAAGACAGTCTCTAACATTTATATTGTGTATGTCCTTGTGTTTGTGCCTTCAAGTCGCCTGTCACCAATGTCATGAATTCCATAGCGTTTCCTAAGGCAAGGAATGTTCACAAGCGGCTTTGCTAGTTCCTATCTTTGAAATAAAGCCTACAATACCTGGTACTTATTGGTGGCCTCTCATCCAAGTATTAACCAGGGCTGAGCCTGCTTAGTTTCCAAGTTGGATAATATCTGGTGTTTTTAGGGTATTTATCAGGTTTACTGCTTCTAAAAGTCACAATTTTGCATCTATCTTCCAGAGATTTGACACATGTTGAACACAAACATTAAAGCAATTGGACACTGTTTAGAATGTTTAGATTAGATTTTAATTTTAAAAAGAAGATGCAGTATAGCCAGGAACACAGGAAGATATTTGCAGATTCTTAAGCGGTCATCATTCATTTTCATATAGTGTGTTAAAATGCTCCATTTTCAAAACCATTTCAAAAAGCAGACATAAATGCAAAGCCTGGTATAAAATGTATTCATTCATACATATTTTTTCCAAGAAAACGTGTTTTAAAATATTAACAAATCTTATTATTATTATTATTTATTTATTAATGATAAAAGGTGACAGTTTCCTTGTAATAATTAGAAAGCAAGAGAAATAGCCTCAACTATTGGTCCCAGTAAAAACTCCATTGTAATTCATGCAATAACTTCACAGTGGTCTTCAAATTAGTGGATTTTTCAGACAGTGGAGTCATTGTATATGGATCTTTGTGTCCAGAATGGTGAATTGTGTGGTTTGATTTATCATTAAATAAATAAATAAAAAGCACTGGAACAAAAGAAAGCAATTGGACACTTACCACTTTAAAATATTTTATTCAAATACAATATGGTTATATTAAAAAAAAATGGATGACTTTGTTAAGCAAATTAAACATTAGACACAAATGTTATTTTTAATATATTTTTTCAATCCATCTCCAACTACCTTCACTAACTATATGTTTGAATCTTTTTCAGAGTACATATGGAAATTTCATGCACATTTTTGTGACTTTCTGCTAATGCAAATATTTTTGTTTACCATTTTTCATGCAATTATTTTTGCAAGTGATGTCCCTTAATATCAAACAGTTTTTGCCTATTACCCTCTTTAGTGTACACATTTCTGTATGTGGTCTATGTTGCAAAATTTGAAAACTGAAAATGGATACAATTAGGATTCAGTTTGTGTGTTAGTTTAAAAATTATGGATTAAGTAAATTTATGTTCTAAAAAAAACCCCAAGCTAATTGCTCTACTTCTTCTGAACCAGCTTTGAACATATTAACGAATTTACATCAGACTGTCTGCATATTACAGGTACCTGAGTCAATTTCCTGAGTCTGACTTGTAATTTCCAAACAGAGGTAGAAGGAAAGTGTTCACAATGAAAACTTAAAATGTACAATGGCTGTCAGCACTTTGAGATTTTGAATAGACACTATTGTGGGAAATCAGCTGGAAGATGTGGAATCTTCTTTCAGTATTAATAATCACACCAGAGAATATTTGCAGCAGCATCTGAGCAAGGTTATTTGTGTTCGCTCTCATATTCAACAAGTCTTCCATGACCTTGGAGCTTTAGCAGTACTGCATGTTAAGTAATGGAAGAAAACTTTTAAAAAAGAGAACAAAGCAAACTAATGAAATGAGCTGGCATAGAGCCGGTGTCGATGTCAGATTGATCCTCTTGTCTCAGGCGTGGTAGTAATCATTTGTCAGCTCCCTGTAAGATGAAAGAGAAATTTATACACCTTAACACCTAGGCACAGATGTATTGGGGAAAGCGCAGCAAGCTTGTACAACTGAAAGAATGGGGGATGCTACTCGTTTAAGATTTCATGTGGATATGTGCACTTGTTTTGCAGTGTGAATTATACAATATGTTTAATGCAATGTTTTTTTTAAAGCAAAGGGAATTTTATCTTGAAGTGACATTATCTAGGGCCCCATCAGCACTGCCATATAATCCAGCTTCTGAATCCCAAAGATCTGGATACTTGGATCATTGCAGAATTGCAGCTGCAAAGCTGTTCAATGCTAACCAAGGTGGCCAGTTGTAAAATTCCCACCTACCTCTAATAATAATGAGATAAAGACTCAGGTCTATGTCTGTTTTTATTGTTGCTTTTATTGTTGTTTTTATTGTTTTTATTGTTATTTTAAAGCTAAGTGTATTGTTTTAATCTATTTCTGTAAACCGCTCCGAGCCAAACTGGGAGTAGCGGTATACAAGTCTAATAAAGAAATAAGTAAATAAATAAATAAATAAATAAAGCTTCTGGAACATGGCCAGGCAGTCCTGAAAGGTGCTAGAGTTTAATTGAACTCAGTGGGCCTTATTTCCAAGGAATTTTATCTTGATGTGACAATTGCAACAATCCCACTTGCTTCTGAGGATGCCTGCCACAGATGTGGGTGAAATGAAATCCAGCTTCTGAATCCCAAAGATCTGGATACTTGCTTAATAGTACGAGGGCTATCCACAAAGTAGATTACGTTTTGGAATTAAAAATGAACAAAGTATAGGAGAAAACATTTACCATATGCAGTTGAAAGCCACACCCAAATACCACATCTCACGTAGTCGCCATTCAAATCTAGGCACTTATCATAACAATGAATGAGCTTTGCAACTCCTTCCCCATTAAATTCTGCCATTCTCAACCACTTGTTTCCAGCTACGGGAAGGGCTGACCAGCTGGTTGAGGATGCAAGCGGCAGAATTTAGTGGGGAAGGAGTGGCAAAGCTCATTCATCGCTATAGTAAGTGCCTAGATTTGAACGGCGACTACATGAGATGTGGTATTTGGGTGTGGCTTTCAACTGCATATGGTAAATGTTTTCTCCTATACTTTGTTCATTTTTAATTCCAAAACATAATCTACTTTGTGGATGACCCTCGTATTATTGCAGCCAGGCTTTGAAGCAGCAGGGCTATTCCTCCCCCCCCTCTCTCTGACAGCTGTCGCCTGCCTTCCTTCTCCTACCTCTCCCCCCTCTCTCTGACAACGATGGATCGGCTGCCTTTCCGCTCTCTCTCAGGAAGGAAGGGAGGGAGGGACCCGGAAAGGCTTTTTAATAAGAAAGAAATTGTTTTGGCAACTTGCTCCCTGAGGAAACGGTATGGCGGAAGCTGGGAAGGACATTTAATGCTAATCAAGGTGATTAATTACAATATTCACACTGGCCTCCAACAACAAGAGTTCTTTCCCCTCCACCCAGGAACATCCACAGATATATAAACCTTCCATGCTTAGTTTCTCCATACCTCACAACCTCTGAGGATGCCTGCCATAGATGTGGGTTAAACATCAGGAGAGAATACTTCTGGAACATGGCCATACAGCCCAGAAAACGCACAACAACCCGGTGGAACTGAGAATACTTCTGGAACATGGCCATACAGCCCGGAAAACACACAACCCGGTGGAACTATTCCTTACCACATTTTCAACCTGGGCTCAATGAAGGCCACTACATTACAGAAAAGGCAAAACTTGCAGATGATTTTTTAAAAATCCAGTTCTCCACCCCCTTTTGAAACGTTGAAAAAGACTACTAGCCACCACGCTTAAAAATACACAAGGAATGCTCTCTCCTATACTTGAAGCCAGACGAATGTGGTGGGATCAATGGCTTCCCGGATTTTCAGTGTAGCACTCAGTGGAATTTAGTACATGTGATGAAGTGGTATGAGAGTAGACGGGTAAGCTGGTAACCCCTCACATCCACCTATGGCAAGCATGGGGAAAACTGATGGCAAAGAGTCCTGATTGTCCTCTGTTTGTCTAACTTGGGCATTGCCAAACTTCAGCCCTCCAGGTGTTTTGTACTTCATCTCCCACAACTCCCAACAGTTGGTTATTAGGAATTGTGGGAATTGAAGTCCAAAACACTTGGAGGACCAAAGTTTGCCCATGCCTGGTCTAACTGCTTTACCTTTCACATTGACACGTCTTCTTTTCCAGCAAGTGCTGCTTAGCCTGGGCCATCCTCCTTGCTCGTTGCTGCCAAAAAAGAAAGCAGAGTTGCTTCCATGTTCATTCTAATTTTTGCATACTTCTCACGGTGTGTGGATGAGTCCAGTTCTTCCTCCCATTTCCACTTTTGGTCACACACACACACACACAGAGACTTACCCTTTTACGTCTGATAGGTTTCAGAGCGCACCCACACAGGCCTGCCAAGATCAGCAGCAACAGCAGAGCACCAACTCCGGAAAGTATTTCTACCAGTGGGAATGTCATCTTTACAGTTGGCTCCTCTGCTGGAGGAAAATCGATATCTTGAGAGCAGTTGGCACAAGATGCATGTGCAGATGATTTCTATGTCCACATACTTCTCATGAACATCACACTCCATCCACCCAGGAAAACAACAAAACATTTAGGTACTATTTCATTAGAGGCCCCCAGTGGCACAGTGGATTAAACCACTGAGCTTCTGAACTTCCTGGCCAAAAGGTCGGCAGTTCGAATCTGGGGGGAGGAATGAGTGCCCACTGTTAGCCTCAGCTTCTGCTAACCTAGCAGTGTGAAAACATGCAAATGTGAGTAGATCAATAGGTACTGCTCTGGCAGGAAGGTAAGGGTGCTCCATGCAGTCATGTGCTCCATGCAGTCATGCCATCCACATGACCTTGGAGACAATGCTGGCTCTTCAGCTTAGAAATGCAGATGAGCACCAACCCCCAGAATCGGACATGGCTAGACTTAATGTCAGGGGAAACCTTTGCCTTTATCTACTATTTCATTATCTGGGTGGAGGCCACAAGGTGGCACTAGAGAGAGAGAAAGTCCATTTTTACAAGGGTGACTTGAAGGAGGAAAGCCATTTCTCCCGTCTTTGTTGGTTATTTCCCCTGCCCACTTCCCATGTCTTAAACAAGGATTGTTTCCATGATGGGGACATTGATGAGGGGAATAACAGGAAAACGGGAAAATTATTTCCATCCACATAAAACTGACTATCCTTCTCTCTCTAGTGCCCCCTGGTGGTCTCCGCCTGGAAAATGGAACAGTACCAATCTGTAAAATATGTAAGTTGATGCAGACCTCTAGCCTAAATCCATTTATTTCCATGGGGACCAGTTGTTTTGATTCAAAGGGTTTACAAAGCTGTTGACCTTATTAGATTTCTATTGCTTCTACAATTCAATTCTAATGGGATCAAAGAATGGGACTCAGTCCCTTGTTGCTTCTCCTGAGCTCCCATCTTGCTGGAACCTACCCACGGTGTAGTTAATACTGATCTTCATATTGTTCTCCACTTTGAGACTACACGTCCAAGTCCCTGTAGTTGCGTTCTCCTCACAAAATGTGTTGTTTGGAAGGTGAGATTGACATCTGGTTTCATTCGTATGTGCCCAGCACAGTTCAGCCGTGGCAGGAAGAGAAGCAGAGATATGACAGCACAAAGGCATGTTTTCTTTATCAGCATGGAGCCCAAGGGAACTACCAGAAACTGTGGAAAAATTGAAAAAGGGGAGAGGGGGCTTAAAGGCACATAGTTTAACATAACGTTAATAGAAAAACTCTATAATGTATACACAAGGATGCACCTTCCTAGAAGAAACAGACATGCATATAAGCTCATTTTTGGTTTTGGTAAACCTTGGAGTAGTTTGGAGAGCCTACAAATAATGGAGGGTGGAAAAAGAGAGTGTCAGAGTTTCTTGTTCTTGCTAAGCCCTGACAACATCACACTTCTGAAACTGTTATAATTAAGACACAGGATGTGAAAAACCTGCTTTCTATATAAAGACTGTGAAAAATCTTCATGGCTAGGTGTGCTGACCACCAAGGAGCACTGGTCAAATGATGTGTTATTTCCCCAACCTTATTTTCTATCTTCATTGCTATAATGCTTCATCTTGTTGATGGGAAGCTTCCCACCGGAGTGGAAATCATCTATGGACAGATGGCAAGCTATTTAACCTCAGCAGACTGAAAGCCCAAACCAAAGTCATAACATCTGTTATAGAACTCCAATATGCTGATGATAACATAATTTGTGCTCATTCAGAAGGAGACCTACAAGCCACTCTAAGCACTTTTGCAGAAGCAAATGAGAAGCTCGGCCTCTCATTGAACATCAAGAAAACCAAAGTGCTCTTCCAGCAGGCACCAGTCAATCCCTTTGCAATACCAGGATTACAGTTTAACCTTTTGGGAAACCAGAAATCTCCATACCCTTTTGGAGATTAATTGGCATTCACACTATTTGGAATAATTATAATCCTTTTGTAAAGTATGATCCTCCTGAGAAGAGATAAATACTCATTTGAGTGAATTTTCTCCTTAGTGGTAAATATCCACTAGTATTCATGCAAGACAAATGAGGTTTCTCAGTTGTTAGATATACCTGGTTATCTCTGTGAACTGTTGGGAAAAAAGATGTGCCAATGCATAAAATATATAGTAGATCTTCAGAATTGTTATTTCAGTTGCCCAAAAACATCTACTCTCCCATAAAATATATTGCTTTTAATATATGCTTTCAAGAGACCAAAAACAGGCAGTCTTCGTTAAAACTAATATAGTTGATTTACTTACAAACTTCATGTATTCAGCATACAGGTACATTTCTTATTGGTCGAGAGTTTAAACAGTAAGTTCTCTAAAGGATTCTGTTTCAGTCTCTTCTTTGTTACATACAGACTAACACTTCAACCTAATACATTACTGAACATTGGCTCAATAAAGACTGACAACACAATGCAGCACACTGACACTGACTTTACTTCTAAACTGTAATGATTCTGATGTAAACTATGACTTTTATAATGGAATCTCTGTCAGAATAGTCCCAGATCTGGTCACATGGTCTGTAGTCCCTCCCACAACCTCAAACAATATAGAGTTAAGGGAAAACTGCATATCAAAATATACATATACAATATAGTAAGCAATCTGAATTATATACATAACAAATAATTAGTATAGGAGGCTTGTAGAAGGTTGCTATTTCCAACAACTTTTGGTTTGGCATGGTGAATTTTAGTCATGGCCTTGCATGTTTAGATATGCAGGTGGTTTAAAACTATTTCCAGTTAAATAAAGAATGAAGAGATAGTTTTGACAATAAAAATAGATATGTTGGTTTCTGGAACCTGCCAATTGTTTAACTCAGTCGTCTTTTGAAATAGAAAACACAGCAGTGCTTTTGCTCATGGATATATTTCTATTATCAGTACTACACAGTGGCATACAGAAACTTCAACCAAAACTTACTATAGCGTGATACAAAGTGATCAAGATTTATTCTTACCGCTCATGACTATTAAATGGATAGATGTATTCAAATTCCCTTTTGCAAATATGAAACGGCACTGGTATTTTCCAGCATCTTCCAGCCGGACGTTGGTTATTTCTTTGGCAGGATAAGTGCTGTTGGCATTGCTTGGTAAATTCTCATTTACAATAACCTTATTATCCTTCATGAGTTCCCAACTCTGGAGTTCTGGAAAGTTCCCCACGTTCTTTTCCTTTGAGAGGTCAATGTTCAATGGGCACGAAAGGACCACTCTGCTATCAATAGTTGCAAACGTCATGCCATTGTCACCCAACACATTGAGAAAATCTGTTTTTATGGTAGAGAACACAAAAAGAACTGTCTTATTTTATTTGCCATCTTACCAAGTTCAGAGAGATGGCTGATGGTATTCCTCTATCCCTTGCAAGCCCTCTACATAGTCATGTAATAATATGTAAAAATGTAACGATTGGGCTCCTTCTAATGGAGTTTTTTTTCTGTGTCAGGAGCGACTTGAGAAACTACAAGTTGCTTCTGGTGTGAGAGAATTGGCTGTCTGCAAGGACGTTGCCCAGGGGACGTCCGGATGTTTGATGTTTTACCATCCTATGGGAGGCTCCATGTACCCACATGGAGAGCTGGAGCTGACAGAGGGAGCTCACCCGCTCTCCCTGGATTCAAACCGCCACCTGTCGGTCAGCAGTCCTGCTGGCACAAGGGTTTAACCCACTGCGCCACTGGGGGCTCTGTTTCAATGAAGTGGTGACAATTATGGACTCATGAGAAGCATTGTCAGATAATTCTGAAGATACTTCCCAATGAGTAAAACATGTGGGGTCCCAATGATTGACTATAGAGATACCATTTGACTTAGACAAATTCCTTGTCAATTTATGAACCAGATCTAAGGTGCTGATTAAAGATCACCATTAAGTTCCAGGTGTGGGATCAGAAGGAGCATTTTCTCCCACCAGATCCTAACTGCAAGTTCTTATCTTCAGAGAAGATTCTCCTCTAGTTTCCCATAACAACCCAAGTGGAAGCACTCCTTTTTAAAAAATAAATAAAAAATGAACCTTTTCTCAGAAGGGCCGATATTTATTCAAGCCTAATAGATTTCAAAAAACAGCATTTATTACTTCACAAATAGTTATCTGTTTTATGATGTTGTCTTATGTTATCTGTCTTATGATGTTGTTTATTATGTGTAATATGTTTAACTTTGTTGTATGGTGTTTTTTAACAATTGAATGTTTTTTATGTTCATGTTGGAAACCTTCCTGAGTCCTCTCAAGGAGATAGAGTGGTATTTATTGCAGCTGGCTGCTCATGGCGCAAGCTGGTGAGCAGCCAGCTGCAATAAATCACTCTGACCAAGAGGTCATGAGTTCAAGGCCAACCCATGGCGGGCTGAGCACCTGACAATTAAAAAAAATTAGCCCCTGGTCATTGCTGACCTAGCAACCTGAAAGATAGTTGCATCTATCAAGTAGGAAAATAAGGTACCACTTATAAAGTGGAGAGGCTAATTTAACTAATTTATGATTCCATAATAATCATCCAGCCGCTGTTGGAATGAGGAAGTGCCGTCGCAGTGGATGATGAAGCAGCTGCTCCCCCTGTGGCTGGAATCGAACATCCCCTCAGGAGAAGGTTAAATTGCCTCTGCGTCTGTCTCTGTCTTTGTTCTATGTGTATATATGGCATTGAATGTTTGCCTTATATATATACAATGTGATCCTCCCTGAGTCCCCTTAAATAAATATAAATAAAGTTTTATTATTGTTGTTGTTGTTATTATTATTAAATTGTTGGCAAGTTGCAAGAAAATTCATTGGCTTTCTCAGTACTGAATCACTGTTACCATTTGTATCCCAGACATCATCTGGAGGCGACACTCTAATGATGAAACCGATTGCATACTAAACCCACAAGCGGGAAACATTTGCACAGGAACCATGAAGAGTTGCAAAAGCATTGTACCTGCCTGCCCAGGTAAATTAAATTCTGCCAGTAGGTTGGATTGCAAACAGACAAACACCTTGATGCATCCTAGGGCCCTTCCACACAGCCATATAACCCAGGGCGGGTCCAGACAGCACCAAATCACATACTTTAACTAGGGGCAAAAAATCCTGCAAGCAGGTCCTCACACAGACCAGTTGGTCCTGGGATGTCTGACTCCATAGTCCATACTTCCTGCTTTGTCCTGGTATTTTGCAACCTCCAAGATGGCTTCCGCAAAACATCTGCCGGAACCGACCAATTAAGAACACACATTGAAACCCAGGAGGAAACTAAGATAAAAAATCCCTTGCTTTCCGAGTGCAGGGACAGACAGGGATTCAAAGAGCGGATTTCCGGCTCAGAACCGGAATATCCCCACACCTGGAAATCTCGCGTTTTTTGCTGTTTGCAATGATTGCTTCTGTGTTTACAGGGAACGGCATCTGGCCACCCTTCTGTTTGCTGCGGGAGCTCCTGGGATAAAGATAATGTCTGGACGGGTCCCCAGAATATCAAGGCATAAAATCCCACAATATCTGTTTGGACTGGGTTATCTGAGTCCACACTGCCATATATTCCAGTTCAAAGCAGGTAATGTGGGATTTTATTCAGCTGTGTGGAAGGGGCCAGAGATATGAAAACACATAGAAGAACAACACAGATGCAATGACTTGGCAACAACATTGCTTGGATTTTGTGCAAAACCAGAAGTTCCAATTAAAAGGGCTTGTGTTTTAGATCCTCGGCATTTATGCAAACTTTAAAATATATTTGACCTTTCCTGTTACAATTTGGAAGAACTCAGTAATATTGACTGAATGCATAATTCTTGATGATATTGAGTTTTACGTAAAGAAGCATTGCAAGATCTGGTGTGTTACAGATTTTTGAAACCAAGATTCACACGTTTCTTTTACCTATCACCTTGACTCCAAAGGAGAACCAGGGCCCATCAGGCAGGATGTGACATTTCCATGTGCCATCATCTTCTTGAACTTCAAGGTTCTTTATCTGCAGCCTCCTCTCACTGTTGCACAGTTCCCAACGTGGTTCATTGCCTGTCACTTTGGCGTTGCGTGGGCTAAACCACTCAATCCTAGGATACTCATTGCCAGACGAAATCACTTCTAGTAGTACAGTTTCACCTCGCAGGAGATATCTGTTTCGAATTTCTTTCAGTACTATAAAAAAAAAAGTTTGTGAGCTCTTTTTACACCAGGGTCTCCTGTCTTCTTCCCAAGGAAATGCTGCGAAGGTGAAAGAAGGAGCACTACTTGGAATTTCCCCTTTCCTCTGTCTGTGGTGGTGCAGCGGGTTGAACCACAGAGCTGATGAACTTGCTGACCGAAAGGTCGGCAGTTTGAATGCAGGGAGCAGGGTGAGCACTGGCTGTTAGACCCAGCTTCTGCCAATCTAGCAATTCAAAAACATGCAAATGTGAGTAGGTCAATAGGTACTTCTCCGGTGGGAAGGTAACGGCACTCCATGCAGTCATGCCAGTGGCCACATGACCTTGTTTATAGACAACACCGGCTCTTCGGATTAGAAATGGAGATGAGTACCAACCCCCAGAGTCGGACATGTCTAGACTTAAATCAGGAGAAAACCTTTACCTGTCTCCAATATCCCAGTATCATACTCACCAGTCCACACTCGAAGGTCATAGATACACTGTTCTTTTCCGTTCACTATACAGGTGTATTGCCCTTCCTTTCCATTTGGTAGCCATAAAGAGAAATTCTTGTGGTCAGAAGCCACAAATTTGTATTTTTCAGTAGTGCCACCTTTGAAAAGAGAGAAAATACAAACAGTTGAATGTTCTTAATAAAAACAAAAGTTTATTTTCCTGCAGTGGATATCTAAAGGGTGGAGCCTTACCTTTATAGACTCCAGTCCGCATGTATCTAATTATGCTGTTTCCATTATAATTCCAGACCACTTCATTTGGAGTTGGGGAAATTGTTTCTTTACAACCAGCTGGACAGCAAAGAACAACTTCTTGGTCAGCAGCAACATTTATCTTTGATGCCATTGTAAAAGGAAGCATTACCTCTGAAAGATAAAGAGGCTCAAAATGAAGAAATCTTAACAAGTAAAATATTTCTCAATGCAAACTGAAGCTGGTTCCTGTACCTTTAATGGTTGCGCGGGGAAGGGGGGGGGGAGGGAATTTCATGCTTGTCATGAAGCTTATGAGGCCTAAAGGTCACATAAGTAACCACAACACTACATCCTTTTCCTGCTTTATGCTGCTATCATTTTCTTGTATTTATGTTGTAGTTGTTTTTCAAAGTGCATTTTTTTTTTAGTTTATCAGATTTTTGGCACTGGACGATATGTAAGTTTTGACTTAATACTCAGGAGTTATGAAGAGCCAGTTTATCAGCTCTTAGCAAAAACATGGAGTGATATGCTGGAGCTTCATTTGTACTTTTTTTGAACTACAGTAGAGTCTCAGTTATCCAACACTCGCTTATCCAAAGTTCGGGATTATCCAACGCATTTTTGTAGTCAATGTTTTCAATAGATCGTGATATTTTGGTGCTAAATTTGTAAATACAGTAATTACTACATAACATTATTGTGTATTGAACTACTTTTTCTGTCAAATTAGTTGTATAACATGATGTTTTGGTGCTTAATTTGTAAAATCATAACCTAATTTGATGTTTAATAGGCTTTTCCTTAATCTCTCCTTATTATCCAACATATTTGCTTATCCAACGTTCTGCCGGCCCGTTTACGTTGTATAAGCGAGACTCTACTGTATTCTAGATGCCTCTTGTTCCTGGTTTTAAATAGAAGGAGTAATGGCAGCAGCTACAACAGATCTGCTATGCATTTGGGCACTGACTACCTTACCCTTCTTGGTAAATGTTGGCCACCACCGACAAATCAGTTCAACAAGGGGGAGGAGTGCGAATCACTCCAAGTCTCTGGATCAGTGGTGCTCAACCTGGGGTCCCCAGATATTTTTGGCCTACAATTCCAAGAAATCCCAGCCAGGATTTCTGGGAGTTGAAGGCCAAAAACATCTGGGGACCCTAGCTTGAGAATCACTGCTCTGGATCATCCTGTCCTCTTGAAACAAACTCTTCTGTTCCACTCCGAACTAGAAGGAAGCGTGGCTTTTATGGAAAGAGTGTGAGCACCCAGAATGGTCTCTTCCACACATGGGCACCTGCTTAGTGTCATCATGTATAGACTACTACAATGCGCTCTACGTGGGGTTGTCTTTGAAGACTGTTTGGAAGCTTCAACTAGTCCAACGCGCGGTAGCCAGATTGCTAACGGGAGTGGCATTACAGGGAGTACACAACCCACCATTGTGCCAGCTCCACTGGCTGCTGGTTTGCTACCGAGCACAATTCAAAGTGCTAGCTTTGGCCTATAAAACCTTGAATGGCCCTGGCCCAGTTTACCTGTCTGAATGCATCCACCTCTATGAACCATCATGGAGTTTAAGATCTTCTAGGGAGGCCCTATTCGCGGTTCCACCACCTTCACAGGTGAAACGGGGCCTTTTCAATGGTGGCCCCTTGACTGTGGAACTCCCTTCCTAGTAGGATCAGATCAGCCCCTTCCCTCCTGCCATTTCGCAAACAAGTGAAAACTGGGCTTTGGGAGCAAGCATTTGGCACAGCACCATTACCTGTGCAATATAGTTGGAATTGTCTTTGGATTGATGAATATGTTTATCTGGCTTTGGATCTATGCACAATAGTCGTAAAATGTTTACATATATTGTTTTAATGTTGTTTTAAATGGTTGCTTATTTGTTTTTGCTTTTTTAGTGGAGCCTCTGGTGGCTCAGTGTGTTAAAGCGCTGAGCTGCTGAACTTGCAGACCGAAAGGTCTGTCAGGACCCAGGCAGCAGAGCACCAATAACCATACACAGAGGCCAGAATCTATCTAATATCTTTATTAAGGAAATATGTAAAGTTAATAAAAGCAAGCGTATGAATTAGTCCAGGAGTAGACCTTTCAGGAAAGGTCAAAATTAGTCCAAAGAAGCAATGCCCAATATGAAATATTAAGGTCCAAAGTTGTAATCCAATAACCGAAACACTCACTTTGCCAGGCAAAGTGAGGGGAGATGACAAGGTCTTTTAGTCCATGAACTTGAACGAGGCTAGGAAGTAACTTGATTCTTGGAAAAAACAAGGCTTGGATACAAGGCAGCAAGGAACGAGGAGCAAGGACAAGATCCGTGGTATTTACTTGGCAAAATCCGGGAAACAAGGCAAGGCTGGGTCTTGGAAAGCAAGGCAAAATCCGTGGAAGAACAAGGCTGGAAAACGAAGGCTTGAATCAGGAACAAAGGCTTGGAAGCGGAGTAGCTGTCCACACACACTACTCCAGTTGCTGACGAATTGACTCCGCAAGATCCCTCCGGGAGCAAGAAACCTAAATAGGCCTTGTTTTCCCCACCAGAGAACACTTCTCTGGGGAACCAGAAACGAAAGTCAATCTCTGTGTCCAGATGTATGACTCCCTAAAATTTCTCATGGGAACAGGCTTTAATCATCTGAATGCTTTGCTGCTATTCTCAAACTCCTGCGATTAGCCTGTTGCACTCCTTTCTGCTGGAGAATGTAATTACGGCGCGAAAAAGGGGGAGAACTCGACTCCGGGCTTGTTTGGGAGATTTCTGGAAGACAAGCCTCCTGCAGGTGCAAAGGCTCAATTTCTGGCTGAAATGGTTCCCTTTCTGGCTGAAATGGAGGAAAACCCAAGTTCTCCTCTTCGTCAGTCACAACAGCACTAGGAATGGGACTACATGGCCCATGAGTCATCACACTATCCCCCTCCTCAAGCCCCCTCTCAAACTGGGACTCTCTCCCCGAGGCGCGAGGCCGCGGTTTGGCGGGATAGGCCTGATGGAAGCGGCGGGTTAGATCAGGAGCATGAACCGTGGAAGCGTCTTCCCAAGAGCGCTCTTCGGGGCCAAAACCCACCCAGTCAATGAGATATTGTAGGCGGCGGCGGTGAAAGCAAGAATCCAAAATGTCCTGAACCTCGAACTCTTCTTCTCCGTCCACCAGAACAGGGGCAGGGGCCGGCCGGTCTGCATCAGGGCGCACACCATCCGCCGGAAGGAGCAGGGAGCGATGGAACACTGGATGAATGCGCATAGAGCGCGGAAGTTGGAGTTTGAAAGTCACGGGGTTAAGTTGCGCCACCACTGGATAGGGACCAATGAAACGGGCATCTAGCTTCCGGCAGGGACGGTGGGAGGGCAAAAAGCGAGTGGACAGAAGAACCCGGTCTCCTACCTTGATTTCGGGGCCCGGCTGGCGATGCTTGTCAGCGTGGCGTTTATAGTCCTCCTTGGCTTGGTCCAGTTGCTGGAGCAAAAGTTGCTGCACTGCTGTGAGTTCCTGCAGCCAGTCCTCTGCTGCGGGAACTTCTGAGGTTTCAATGACAGGAGGAAAGAAACGTGGATGGAAGCCATAGTTTGCAAAGAACGGGGTTTCCTTAATTGAAGCCTGGACCCCATTATTGTAGGCAAACTCCGACAGTGGTAACAGGGAAGCCCAATTGTCCTGTTGGTAGTTTACATAACAGCGAAGGTACTGTTCCAAAGTGGCATTGGTGCGCTCAGTTTGCCCATCTGTTTGAGGATGATGAGCCGAAGATAAACGAGAGTCTATGCCCAATAGTTTTTGTAGTGCCTTCCAGAAGCGAGAGGTGAATTGGGACCCACGGTCGGTGACCAAACTCTTGGGCAATCCATGCAATCTGAAAACATGTTGGAGGAATAGATCTGCAGTCTCTTTGGCCGTGGGAAGGCCTTCGCAGGGAATAAAATGGGCTAACTTGGTGAAAAGGTCCACCACCACTAGGATCGTGGTGAATCCACAGGAAGGTGGTAGATCAGTTATAAAATCCGCAGAGATTATTTCCCATGGGCGAGATGGGGTAGGAAGGGGATGCAGAAGCCCTGAGGGCTTTTCCCTTCTTGTCTTGGAGCGCTGGCATACTGGGCAGGTGTTGATATATTTTTCTACATCCTTGCGGATCTTGGGCCACCAGAAATCTCTTAGGATCAAATGCATAGTTTTGAATAGCCCGAAATGCCCTGCTGGCTTGCAGTCATGACACAAACGAAGTGCCTTTTCCCTGCCCGGTCCTGGGGGGATGTAAACATGATTTCTATAGCAAAGCAGCCCATCCTTAAGCGAAAAGGGAAAATGTAGTCCTTGGCGAAGTTGGTCCTGCGCCCAGGCATCTGCTTGCTGACTAGCCCTGATTTCTTGAGCACAAAGGGGCCCTGGAGTAGAGGGAGTTGATTCAATGGGAGTGGATTTGGTGTTCCCCACTGTGAGCGTGGCAAAGTTCCCGGGTTGTAGCAGCTGGGACTCAAAGGTCTCCTTGCGTCCTGCAGCGTATTCCGGTTTCCGTGACAGAGCATCTGCTTGCTTGGTCTGGGCTGGGGTTACATAATGAATTTGGAAGTTAAAACGTTCAAAGAATAAAGCCCAGCGTTGTTGTCTCTGATTTAGCTTGCGGGCAGTTCTTAGATGCTCTAGATTCCGATGATCAGTATGGACTTCAATGGGAAATTTGGCCCCTTCTAACCAATGTCTCCAAGTTTCAAAGGCTGCCTTTATGGCCAATAGTTCCTTTTCCCAAATGGTGTAGTTTCTCTCTGGTGCGGTCAATTGACGGGAATAAAAGGCACAAGGATGAAGATGATCTCCCACCGGTTGTAGGAGTACAGCCCCAATTGCTACATCGGAGGCGTCCGCCTGCACAACAAAAGGGGTTTCAGGATCTGGGTGCTGAAGGATTGGCTGGGACGTGAATAATTTCTTTAGTTGCTGGAACCCTTTCTCTGCTTGATCTGTCCAGCGGAAGGGCTGTTTCCCACGGATGCAGCTGGTGATTGGGTCAGACCAGCGGGCAAAATCTGGAATGAACTTGCGGTAATAGTTCGCGAACCCCAAGAATCGTTGCACCTCTTTTTTGTTGGTTGGCGCCCGCCATTCCAATACTGCTGAAACTTTTGCCGGGTCCATGGAGAGCCCTAGTGGCGAGACGCGGTACCCCAGGAAATCTACCTCCTGTAGATCAAAAGCACATTTTTCCAGCTTGGCATAAAGTCCATGATCCCGCAATCGTTGTAACACCATTCTGACGTGGTTCTCATGTTCTGATTGTGATCTAGAAAACACCAAAAAATCGTCCAGGTAGATGATCAAGAACCGATCTAGATAATCCTGAAAGATGTCATTGACAAAATGCTGGAACGTTGCGGGAGCTCCACATAATCCATAATTCATAACTCGGGACTCGAATAATCCGAATTTAGTCTGGAAGGCGGTCTTCCACTCGTCCCCTTCTCTGATGCGAACTAGATTATACGCTCCCCGAAGATCCAGCTTGGTGTAGACCTTGGCTCCTCGAAGTCGGTCTAGTAGGTCCGAGATTAAGGGCAGGGGATAGCTGTTCCGCTTAGTGATATTGTTCAATGCTCTATAGTCCACCACCAAGCGTAATTCCCCTGACTTCTTTTTCACAAACATCACTGGGGAAGCGGCTGGGGATTGAGAGGGTCTGATGAATCCCTTGCGAAGGTTTGACTCTATGAACTCCCTGAGAGCTTCTTGCTCCGGTTCAGTCAGGGAGTAGAGATGTCCTCGCGGGATCGGGGCCCCCTCCACCAAGTCAATGGCACAGTCATAAGGTCTATGTGGGGGTAATCTCTCGGCCTCTTTTTCATTGAATACATCCCAATATTCTGAGTACTTCTTGGGCAAGGTGATAATGGGTTCAGTGTCTGTGGCATGGCAGATCTTAGCTACAAGGCAATGGTTTTGGCAATATTTTGAAGCAAACTGCAGTTCTCTGTTGGACCAGGAGATGCTTGGGTCGTGAAGTGTCAGCCATGGAATACCCAAAATCACAGGGAAATGGGGAACCTCGGTAACAAAGAAGGAAATCTCTTCCATATGTTCCCTTATCCACATTCTGGTGGGTTCCGACCACTGACTTACGGGACCCGTCTTGAGGGGGCGGCCATCGATGGCTTGCACCACACAGGCATTCTTGAAGTCATGATATTGTAATCCCAGAGAGTCGGCATACTCTCTATCAATGAAATTGTTGGTGGCTCCGGAGTCTATCATGGCATGGACCATGACGGGTCCTTTTTTTGCTGACCACAAGGTGACCACTAGAAGAAACAGGACCCCGGTTGGCGGCTCTTGAGTGGGTTTTTTGACCGGGTTGGCGAGCCTCTCTACGCCCGGTCGCTGGCTTCCCCCGCCGGCTGTGCGCCAGCCGCCTCAGACGTCTTCGTCTCCGTGGAGGACGCCGCCGCCAGACGGGCGGCGGGCTTCCCTTTGGCTGGGCATTCTCTGGCGAAGTGGCCCCCGTTTCCGCAGTACCAGCAGAGATTTAGGCGTTGGCGGCGGGCCTTCTCGGCGGCATCTAATCTGGGACGCACATTGCCCAACTGCATCGGCACCTCCTCGCTCCCTCTGGGGTATGGGGCTGGTGGCGGGGGTCTCCATACTGGGCGCGGCTGGACGCCGGTGGGAGCGGGAGGTTTCACCCCAGCTCTACCGCTCTGGCCTCGGACCCATTGTTTTCTGTTGGCAAGCATGACTTCAGCTCGTAAACATTGATCAATGAGTGCTTCAAGAGAGTGGGGAGGATCCACCTTGGAGATTTCTTCCAGCATCTCAATGTTGAGGCCCTCCCGAAATTGTCCTCTAAGGGCTACATCGTTCCATCCAGTGTTGTGGGCCAGCACTCGGAACTCGGCTATGTACTGGGACAAGGGTCTGTCCCCTTGGGAGAGGCGCCGGAGTTTGTGGCCGGCTGCCTCCAAATTGTCCTCGATTCCCCAGGTCTCCTTAAGGTGGTCCAAGAAGTGTTGCGCTGACCTTAGATGTGGGGAGGCTTGGTCGAACAGTGCCGTCGCCCAGTTGGCCGCTGGCCCGTCTAGGAGACTGTAAACCCACGCCACCTTGATGTCTTCTTGGGGAAACTCGGCAGCACGGGCCTCTAGATAAGCCTGGCATTGACGACGGAAAACATGAACCTTAGAAGCTTCTCCAGAAAACTTGGTTGGCAACGCCATGGCCGGGAGACGGATTCCGCGTTCCTTCAAACCCTTTATTTCCCCATCCTGCGCATTGAGCTTATCACGGATCCAGTCCACCTCATCCTTGTCGATGGTGTAGCTGATCGGTTGGCCTCCCGGCCCGGCTCCGGTAGACATTCTGGCCTAGGTTAATTGGTGCTTAGGGTGGCGGAGTCAAACTGTCAGGACCCAGGCAGCAGAGCACCAATAACCATACACAGAGGCCAGAATCTATCTAATATCTTTATTAAGGAAATATGTAAAGTTAATAAAAGCAAGCGTATGAATTAGTCCAGGAGTAGACCTTTCAGGAAAGGTCAAAATTAGTCCAAAGAAGCAATGCCCAATATGAAATATTAAGGTCCAAAGTTGTAATCCAATAACCGAAACACTCACTTTGCCAGGCAAAGTGAGGGGAGATGACAAGGTCTTTTAGTCCATGAACTTGAACGAGGCTAGGAAGTAACTTGATTCTTGGAAAAAACAAGGCTTGGATACAAGGCAGCAAGGAACGAGGAGCAAGGACAAGATCCGTGGTATTTACTTGGCAAAATCCGGGAAACAAGGCAAGGCTGGGTCTTGGAAAGCAAGGCAAAATCCGTGGAAGAACAAGGCTGGAAAACGAAGGCTTGAATCAGGAACAAAGGCTTGGAAGCGGAGTAGCTGTCCACACACACTACTCCAGTTGCTGACGAATTGACTCCGCAAGATCCCTCCGGGAGCAAGAAACCTAAATAGGCCTTGTTTTCCCCACCAGAGAACACTTCTCTGGGGAACCAGAAACGAAAGTCAATCTCTGTGTCCAGATGTATGACTCCCTAAAATTTCTCATGGGAACAGGCTTTAATCATCTGAATGCTTTGCTGCTATTCTCAAACTCCTGCGATTAGCCTGTTGCACTCCTTTCTGCTGGAGAATGTAATTACGGCGCGAAAAAGGGGGAGAACTCGACTCCGGGCTTGTTTGGGAGATTTCTGGAAGACAAGCCTCCTGCAGGTGCAAAGGCTCAATTTCTGGCTGAAATGGTTCCCTTTCTGGCTGAAATGGAGGAAAACCCAAGTTCTCCTCTTCGTCAGTCACAACAGCACTAGGAATGGGACTACATGGCCCATGAGTCATCACAAGGTCCCAGGTTCAAATCCGGGGAGCGGAGTGAGTGCCTGCTATTAGCTCCAGCTTCTGCCAACCTAGCAGTTCGAAAACATGCAAATGTGAGTAGATCAATAGGTACCACTCCGGCAGGAAGGTAACGGCGTTCCATGCAGTCATGCCGGCCACATGACCTTGTAGATGTCTACGGACAACGCCGGCTCTTCGGCTTAGAAATGGAGATGAGCACCAACCCCCAGAGTCAGACACGACTGGACTTAACGTCAGGGGAAACCTTTACCTTTACCTATTTGTTTTTAATTGTTGTTGTTTGAGCATGAAATAATGCCACCATGTAAGCCACCCCAAGTCCCCTTCGGGTTGAGAATGGCGGGATATGAATGTCATAAATAAATAAATAAATATTAATTTTTCATGCTCCTAGTGTCCTTCTTGCTCTGACTTCTTATGCAGTTAAGGGCTGCCTTCCGCCAAGAGAAATCTATTGTGCTGAAAGGATGGTGGGTGCGATCAAAGGCAATAGTGAGCAGAAGCAGAGCAAAAACAGGTGGAGCTATTGCACTATTTTTCTTTCTGCTATATTCCCACCCCCAAACGTACTGCTCCTCACCCAATAACCCAGGGGTGTCCCATTCTGCTTGTAATGTTCATAATGCCATTATTTTAGGGAAGGAAACTATGTTGCCTCCAGATATTGTTGGACTACATCAGTGGTTCTCAACCTGTGGGTCCCAAGGTGTTTTGGCCTACAACTCCCAGAAATCCCAGCCAGTTTACCAGCTGTTAGGATTTCTGGGAGTTGAAGGCCAAAACATCTGGGGACCCACAGGTTGAGAACCAATGGACTACAGCACCTTGCAACCCTGAGCATGAAAGCCCATAATGAGGAATGCTGGCCACATGACTCCCACACTGCATTGCTATCATCCAAGCTTTGGTTGTGATGAACGTATGCTACTAGTCAACAATCTTCCTACAGATCAGGTTTGGTGGTTTTGAACAAGGGTGACATTGAGCCGAAGAGAGAAAACAGGCACATCATATTAATCTCCCGCTGTTCCGATGTTCCCAACCACAACAGAACAGAACCCCTCCCTGTGGCTGTAATACCACTGTATTGTATGCATTATATGTATCTTTAAAAAAAAACTCACCCATGTGAAGGAGGAAAGAAACAAGTTTGCCGTTCCAGGCCATCTCCTTTGGAACCCACCTTCCCCTGTAAGTAGGGGTGTCTGGGGTTTCTGCCCAAGAGATCCTAGCAGGGGGTAAACAATGGTTTATTTTCTTGTGTGACGTGACAGGGTAAAAACAGAGAAGAATGTATGCTGTGATTGTTATGGTATGTAAGAAATCAGTTAATATTTGTGTGTCAACTGCAAAATAAGGTTGTATTCTAAAAACATGACAACAGTTGGCTAGAGGGTGAAAACTTTATCCTGGCAAGAGAAATCTCGTCCTCCGCACATTTAATAAAGTTTGTGACACACAAAGGTTTTGCCATGTAATCAACCTTCCCTATGTTTGTATGATTAAAAGCAATGAGGAACAGAGACATGTACAACCCAGGAATAGCACCCTGTTGCTCCATGCCACAAGTACACCAGATAGCCACACAGCCTCTATAACCCAGGAACAGAATTTATTCAAAGATTCACACTTTTTTTAAAAAAAAATGCTGACATTTCCAGCAGACATCTCATGGCAGCCATCTTGGGGGTTGCAAAATCCCAGGACAAATTTACCGGTTTTTGGGAGGCCCAGGGAACATTATGATTCAGTGTTGAAGACCTTTACAAGGTTTCTAAAATCAAGTCAGGGGTTTTTAACTTTGAATATGTTTTAATGGATTTTAACTGATTTTTTAATACTGTTTATTTAATTCTATTTTAATGTTTTCATATTTTTAATAGTATGCTAATGCTTTTATGTTAAGCTACTTCGAGTTTCCTTCGGGAGAGATAAAGCAAAATAATAATAATAGTAATAATAATAATAAAACAAGCAGTCAAAGAAGAAGAACATGCCCTGGCAGAATATGTAAAGCAAAGTGAAGAACCTGCTTTGACTGAAGTCAAAAAACAGAAACTCCTCAGACCACAGCAGACAAAAAACCAGTACAAGAAAACCGCACTACAAACTAGAGCTGACAGCTGGCACAAGAAAACATTGCATGGAAAGTTCCTTGACAAAATTGAAGGAAAAGCTGACAAGGAGAAGGCCTGGCTATGGCTCATGAATGGGACACTGAAGAAGGAGACAGAAGGCCTGATCCTTGCAGCCCAGGAGCAAGCTATCAGAACAAATGCAATTAAGGCCAAGATCGAAAAATCAGCTGATGACCCAAAATGCAGACTGTGCAAGGAAGCTGATGAAACCATTGATCATATCCTCAGCTGCTGTAAGAAAATCACACAGACAGACTACAAACAGAGGCACAACTATGTGGCACAAATGATTCACTGGAACTTATGCCTCAAGTACGACCTCCCTGCAGTAAAGAACTGGTGGGATCACAAACCTGCAAAAGTATTGGAAAATGAGCACGCAAAGATACTGTGGGACTTCCAAATCCAGACTGACAAAGTTCTGGAACACAACACACCAGACATCACAGTTGTGGAAAAGAAAAAGGTTTGGATCATTGATGTTGCCATCCCAGTCGCATTGACGAAAAACAACAGGAAAAACTCAGTCGCTATCAGGACCCCAAGATTGAACTTCAAAGACTATGGCAGAAACCAGGGCAGGTAGTCCCGGTGGTGATGGGCACACTGGGTGCCGTGCCAAAAGATCTCAGCCGGCATTTGGAAACAACAGACATTGACAAAATTACGATCTACCAACTGCAAAAAGCCACCCTACTGAGATCTGTGCGCATCATCCGAAAATACATCACACAGTCCTAGACACTTGGGAAGTGTTCGACTTGTGATTTTGTGATATGAAATCCAGCATGTCTATCTTGTTTGCTGTGTCATACAATAAAATAATAATAATAATAAACAGCACATGTAAATATTTCAAATCTGAACTTTGCAGTATGCAAGGGGCATGTCAGTGCCACTTTAGTGAATAGGAGCTGCAAAAAAACCCTTAATAATAATAATTTTATTTTTGTATCCCGCCTCCATCTCCCGGATAGGACTTGGGCGGCTCACATGGGAACAAGCCCAACAAGACATGTTAAAACACAGAAAAAATCAATTAAAAACATTATAACTACATAAAACAATAAAAACACATCAACAGAATTAACTTCTGCCATTAAAAGCCGGAAACCTCTACTGTTCTTGAGAATGGCTGTTAATTTAACAACATGAAACTTAGTAATGTAGGGAGTTTATAAGGCTGTATCAAATTTCAAACCAAAATGGCTAAAAAGTGCTCTCAGATAAGGCAATTGAAAGGCAACTCTTTTTCAGGCATAATCATAGACTGTTTCCAAATTTCAGAGACTGCTATTATGCTCTTCTCATCAGAAAAGGCAATCCTTTAAGAGTCTGGCCCATTTTCAGCAACCGTTGAAAAATGTATGAAGTTCTCTTGCCCCATTAAAGTCTGCAGGAGCAAGTACAGAAAAGTGATCTCAGGGGTGGCTCAGTTTCTTTCTGAAACTAAAAGGCTGCTGTTGCTTCAGTGTTTGCAAAGAAATACCATGTGCAGAATTGAGTGCAGTGGATTCTAAATGTAATGCGGACAGAGGCGGTCCAACCATAAGGCGAACTAGGCACTTGCCTGTGGCGCCATCGTCCCAGGGGCGCCATCGTCCTGGGAGGAGGGCACCACTCTCCATCTCCTTCTCTTTTGGGCCTTCCGGCGGCCACGCTGGGCCTCCCGGTGCCCGTGCTGGGCTTTCCGGCCGGCGCAGACCCACCTTCGCACCACGGGAGCCCACCTTCAGAGATTGTGAGGTCTGTGGGAACTTGGAAGCTAGGTATGTGGGGTTTATATATCTGTAGAAGGTCCAGGGTGGGAGAAAGAACTTATCTTTGAAGCAGGTGTGAATGTTGTAATTAATCACCTTGATTAGCATTTAATGGCCCTGTGGCTTCAAGGCCTGGCTTCTTCTTGCCTGGGAGAATCTTTTTTTGGGAGGAGTTAGCTGTCCCTGATTGTTTACTGTCTGGATTTCTTCTATTTTCAGAGTGTTGTTCTTTATTTATTTTCCTGATTTTAGAGTTTTTTTTTTAATACTGAGGGCTATCTGGGTTATCTAAGTCCACACTGCCCTATATCCCAGTTCAATGTTTAGTGCTAAATTCGCAAATATAGTAATTCCTACATAACATTACCATGTATTGAACTGCTTTTTCTATTGATTTGCTGTAAAACATGATGTTTTGGTGCTTAATTTGTAAAATCATAATGTAATTTGGTGTTTAATAGGCTTTTCCTTTATCTTTCCTTATTATCCAACATTTTTGCTTATCCAACGCTTTTATTTTTCAGTGATTGGTGGGGGGGGGGGGGCGCCAAAATTCTGTTCGCCTACACTTGAAAAATACCTAGGGCCGGCTCTGAATGCGGAGTCATAAAATTGGACAAAACATTGTTAATTAGACTAGAAACCCGGAGCTCCCAGGGTAGGAAGGCTTCAACCCGGTCTCCCTTTGCACAATTTGTTAGAAGGAGTTTTTGATGGGAGCCATTCTGAGAGATAATGCGAGACTCGAGAAAGGAAAAAGAAAATTATTGAACCGGTAACACATAGATAGGGGCCGTGGTGGTGCAGCAGGTTAAACCACTAAGATGCTGAACTTGCTGATTGGAAGGTCAGTGGTTTGAATCCGTGGGACAAGTGAGTTCCCGTTGTTAGCCCCAGCTTCTGCCAACCTGGCAGTTCAAAAACATGCAAATTTGAGTAGATCAGAAGGAAGGTAACAGCGCTCCATGCAGTCATGCCAGCCACATGACCTAGGAGGCATCTACGGACAACACTGGCTTTTTGGCTTAAAGATGGAGTTGAACACCAACCGCCAGAGTCAGACACTGCTGTCAAGGGGAAACCTTTACCTTAACACATCGGTGTTTCAGTGCCTTCAAATCTGCCACAATGACTGCCCACCCTCAAATAACATTTTGGGAAACAACACATATTAATATTACAATGTGAAAAGGGGAAATTGTTATAGCCTTTTTACCCCCAAAATTAATGGAATAGAGTTGTTGTTATAATGAGATACATCTGGGAAGTTCAGAAAAAGAGTGAATGGTTTTTTAAAAAGCAAGAAAAGTCTCTGGAGAAAAAGGATGTCTTCTACAAACTTTCACATCTCATTCATCTGGTCAAAGTGACAGGCTGCCAGCAACAGAGGCCTCCCTTCCCCCTCAATGCTTTGCTTATGGAAGGGTTTTTTATTATTCTTATTAGTGACTTCATTTTCTTCCCTCGTTATTTCTTGCTAGTAAATGTTTTTATTACAGTAGAGTCTCACTTATCCAAGCAAAATGGACTGGCAGAAGCTTGGATAAGCGAATATCTTGGATAATAAGGAGGGATTAAGGAAAAGCCTATTAAACATCAAATTAGATTACGATTTTACAAATTAAGCACCAAAACATCATGTTATACAACAAATTTGACAGAAAAAGTAGTTCAATACGCAGTAATGTTATGTTGTAATTACTGTATTTACGAATTTAGCACCAAAATATCATGATATATTGAAAACATTGACTACAAAAATGGCTTGGATAATCCAGAAGCTTGGATAAGCGAGGCTTGGATAAGTGAGACTCTACTGTATTATTACTACTACTACTACTACTACTACTATATTTATACCCCGCTTTATCTTTCCCGAAAGAACCCTCAGTGGCACAATAGGTTAAACCCTTGTTCCGGCAGGACTGCTAACCTGAAGGTTGGATTGCTGATCTGAAGGTTGCCGGTTTGATTCTGCGGAGAGCACGGATGAGCTCCCTCTGTCAGCTCCAGCTCCCCATGCGAGGACATAAGAGAAGCCTCCCACAAGGATGGTAAAAACACCAAAACATCTAGGCATCCCCTGGGCAACGTCCTTGCAGACGGCCAATTTCCTCACACCAGAAGCAACTAGCATTCTCAAGTCACTCCTGACACACAAAAAAACTCTCCCAAAGGAGACTCAAAGTGGCTTAACATAAAAGCATTAGCATACAATTTAAAAATATACAAATATGCAAATTAAAACAGAATTAAATGTAAACAGTATTAAAATTCACAGTTAAAATCCATTAAAACACATTCAAACTTAAACATCACAGCACCCCTTGACTTGATCTTAAAAACCCTCATCTTTAAAAGCCTGGCTGAATAAGAAGGTTTTATCCTTTCCGTTTGATTTTCAAGGTCCATAAGCATGTTTTTGTGAGCAGATGATTTTCAAAAGCACTACTGGATTAATTTCATTTGTAACAGCTTGGGTAACAGTTAGGAGTCCCTGGTGGCTCAGCGGATTAAACCGCTGAGCTGCTGAACTTGCTGACTGAAAGGTCAGCGGTTTGAATCGGGGGAGCAGTGTGAGCTCCTGCTGTTAGCCCCAGCTTCTGCCAGCATAGCAGTTTGAAAACATGCAAATGTGGGTAGATCAATAGGTACTACTCCAGCAGGAAGATAACAGTGCTCCATGCAGTCATGCTGACCACATGGCCTTGGAGGAGTTTGCGGACATCGCCAGTTCTTTGGTTTAGACATCCCCAGAGTTGGACACAATTAGACTTAATGTCAGGGGAAACCTTTACCTTTACTAGTTTTGGTAAACTTTTTCCAGAAAGGACAACTCTGTGCAGGTCTCATAAAACACAAAATGAATTACCTCTTTGTAGATTAGTATCAGTACATTATGAGCATTTATTTGCTTAAAATACAATAATTCGCTTACTCAAGGTCCCAAAATTCATTATTTCCATGGAGTTTTGAACTGAAGTAACGTATCATTTATTATGCAAAAAGCCTTGTATGGCCACATATTCTGTTATATATCAAAAATTGTGTATGTAAGAACAGATCAAAATGTACATAGATTATATGTGTATTGAATAGGGATGGAGAGAACATTTGTTACTATTTGTTCCTCAGTACAATAATGGGTTTTCTAATGCATGGAAAGGAGCCAACATAGCCAGCATGTGTGATAGTCAAAGGACTCAAGGAGACTATGGTTTGAATCTTCTCTCAGCTATGAAAACCTGCTATGTGACTCTGGACAAGTCATATTTAGTCTTAGGTCCCTTCCACACACCTGAATAAAATCCTATATTATATATGGCAGTGTGGACTCAGATAACCCAGTTCAAAGCAGATATTGTGGGATTTCCTGCCTTGATATGGGTTATGGCTGGATCTGCACTGCCATATCATCCAGTTTCTGAATCCAGATTATCTGCTTTGAACTGGATTATCTGAGTCTACACTGCCGTATATAATTCAAAGCTGATAATCTATATTCAGAAACTGGATTGTATGGCAGTGTACATCCAACCTGAGAGAGCATGACCGGCCCAACATCATAAGTGTAGATGGGGCGTAAAAAGTCAGTGGCAAACCATCTCTGAACAAATTTTGCAGATAAAACTTTGTCACACCATTGTCTTTTAAGGTCCCCAGAAGCCTGAAACAACTTGAGGACACACAAGAACAATTTTTGTAAATCCCTACCGAGAAGCAAAGAATGTCTTATGAATTGCTATATGCAAACTTACATGTGGGTTTTCTGTGTGCACAAAATGTTTTTATGCAGAAAAACTGTTTTCTATGGAAACCTTATTGGCAGAAAACATGTTTTCTGCCAAACTCTTCCCTAGGAAACTTCAATTTCTGAAATGCTTTGGGTTTTTTTTTCCTGAGAGGGTGCCATTTTAGAGTTTCACGTTTATCTGTAGTTAAATGTCAATAAGATAAGGGGCCTCAGGGATATGCTGTATGTTTCTGTAATTGAATACTTTACCTATGTTGGAAATTGCCCTGAGTCCCTTTGGTGAGAAAGAGCGGTATACAAATAAAGTTTTATTTCATTATTATTTATTACAGCAGGTTAAACTGCTAAACTGCAGAACTTGCTGATGGAAGGTCGGCAGTCCGAATCCCCAGGACAGGGTGAGCTCGTATTGTTAGCTCCAACTTCTGTCAACTTAGCAGTTTGAAAACATGCAAATGTGAGTAGATCAATAGGTACTGCTCCAGTGGGAAGGTAACGGCGCTCCATGCAGTCATGCTGACCACATGACCTTGGAGATGTCTATGGACAATGCTAGCTCTTTGGCTTAGAAATGGAGATGAGACCAATCCCCAAAGTCAGACTCGTCTAGACTTAATGTCAAGTGGAAACGTTTAACTATCTGTCAATCAATCAACTACACACACACATACAGCCACCATTTAAAACTGTATCTCTTTTCTTCTCCCTCTGCACCTGGACTCCACTGCATCTTTCTCTTCTACAGTAGAGTCTCACTTATCCAACATAAACGGGCCGGCAGAATATGTTGGATAATAAGGAGGCATTAAGGAAAAGCCTATTAAACATCAAATTAGGTTATGATTTTAAAAATTAAGCACCAAAAATAATGTTTTACAACAAATTTGACAGAAAAAGTAGTTCAATACGCAGTAATGCTATGTAGTAATTACTGTATTTACGAATTTAGGGCCAAAATATCATGATGTATTGAAAACATTGACTACAAAAATGCGTTGGATAATCCAGAACGTTGGATAAGCGAGTCCTGGATAAGTGAGACTCTACTGTATTTATACCTTCTGATCTTCCTACATTATACCTTTTTCTTCTTTCCTCTGGCTTCCCCTCTTTTTTGCTCTCTTTCCAGCCAACTAGCTAGGGATTGTGCAGATCCATCGCATGGCAGAAATTATCACTTGCAAATGAAGGAAATGCGAATTAACTGGCTTAGTGGTGTCTCAGCTGATGATTAAAGCAATTTCCAAGGCAAATGGAAACACGTGTCCTGACAAATTTTAATGAGATTTTTCAGAGATCACGTTGTGTTCCCTGAGATGGGAACGCGACGTGAAGACGACTGCTTGAAATAAAATTTAAAATTAGGATCGTATATAGAAATGCATGCTTCAGAAAGGGTGAACTAAAAAAACCTCTAGACACATACAAAGACTTGAAATAAGGCAAGACAGTGGCTTTAACAGAACATCCAGGTAATGAGCAGGAATGGAGGTCACGCATCTATGACAGTGGTTCCCAACCTGTGGGTCCCCAGATGTTTTTGGCCTTCAACTCCTAGAAATCCTAACAGCTAGTAAATTGGCTGGCATTTCTGGAAGTTGTAGGCCAAAAACATTTGGGGACTTCAGGTTGAGAACCACTGATCTATGGGCTGTTTCTGTTCCCAACATCTACTCGTTCATGCATGCAACTACCTATACCAGGAGTTCCCAACCTTTGGTCTTCCAGGTGTTTTGGACTTCAACTTCCAGAAATCCCAGACATTTTACCAGCTGTTAGGCATTGATTCAGAAAATTGCATTGAATAAACCACATCAGCTTTAGTTTCTTAGATATTGTTATCGTCTATGGGAGATCAGATGAAGACTGGTAGATGGCTTGTGTTCTGTATCTCACAAACTGGAGCTGATAAGGGAAAACTGGTGCCGTTTGTGGAATCAACTATACCCAGAAACAGGGATAAAGTTTGAGGCACCAAAATACATTTTGGCCAGTGCAGGCTGTTTTCCTTTCTTCCATTCCTTCTTATTTTGTGTCATGTCTTTAAGACTGGAAAGCTGACAGCTTACAGCAGTGGTTCTCAACCTGTGGGTCCCCAGATGTTTTGGCCTTCAACTCCCAGAAATCTTAATATCTGGTAAACTGGCTGGGATTTCTGGGAGTTGTAGGCCAAAACACCAGAGACCCACAGGTTGAGAACCACTGGCTTGCAATTTAATTACAATAGAGTCTCACTTATCCAACACTCGCTTATCCAACATTCTGGTTTATCCAACACATTTTTGTAGTCAATGTTTTCAATACATCGTGATATTTTGGTGCTAAATTCGTAAATACAGTAATTACTACATAGCATTACCGCGTATTGAACTACTTTTTCGGTCAAATTTGTTGTATAACATGATGTTTTGATGCCTAATTTGTAAAATCATAAACTAATTTGATGTTTAATAGGCTTTTCCTTAATACCTCCTCATTATCCAACATATTCGCTTATCCAACGTTCTGCCAGCCCGTTTATGTTGGATAAGTGAGACTCTACTGTATTAATTATTTTTGAAGTGACTCTAGAAACCGTTCTTGGCTAAATCCCCCTCTATCCCATGTGCTCCCCGAAAGTATGAAATTGCCTAGACAAGCGAGAGAAAAAATAGATGAAGAAAAACAACATGAAAATCAGGTGCCAAAAAGGTTAGCGAAATGCATTAGCAGGTTTGTGCTACGCCACTTGAAGAGGTTTTGTGTGACAGAACACAAGATACAAAGTTATGTGTTAACAGGAATCATTTTCTTCCCTCGCCCAAAGAGAATATTTTTTCACTCTGGCAGAAAAAAAATATTAAATCTTGAATAAGGGCAAAATGGGAATAGAATAAATGTGTCAGACCATCAATAAGTCAGCCAAAAATATCCCACCATTGATGAATTAAAGAACAGGGTTTTTAAAAATTGAAACAGCTCTTTTACCTCTTTTTTGCGGTGTGCCCTGTGTTTCTTCTCTGTACAAGCTCCTCCGCAGGTGCTTAACTCACTGATCTGAAAACAACAGTAGCTGGAGGGTGGGACAAACCTTCCTCTTAAACCCAGAGCACTGAAACTTCAGAAAAACACTCTTCATTTCTCATTTATTCTCCGTCTCTGCCCTGCTCTCACCAGAGAACAGCAATTTAATATTTTTAAAATGTTTTAAAATATATTTCAAAAATATTTTAAAATTCCATAACATTTATCACATCTTCTGTTCCAGATCTATACCCCCAAATACCCCTGACAGCATTGTCAGTTATATTACTTTTACATTACTCTAATTTTGTATGTTACATGTAATTATTGTAATGTGTTTATTAATTGCTCAACCACAACCTTTCTTGGATGTTTAATGGTTTAAATTTGCCATTGCTTTTACATACGAAGCTAAGAAATGGTTTCCAAATGCTATCAAACAGATCTTTAAATTCTCCTTTTGCTCAACTTACTATGGGCTCTTCCACACAGCTATATAAGCCAGAATACCAAGGCAGAATAACCCACATTATCTGCTTTGAACTGGAATATCAGTCCGCACTGCTATATAATATGGGATTTTATTCAGCTGTGTGGAAGGGCCTTGAACTACAGTAGAGTCTCACTTATCCAACACTCGCTTATCCAACATTCTGGATTATCCAACACATTTTTGTAGTCAATGCTTTCAATATATCGTGATATTTTGATGCTAAATTCATAAATACAGTAATTACTACATAGCATTACTGAGTATTGAACTACTTTTTCTGCCAAATTTGTTGTCTAACATGTTTTGGTGCTTCATTTGTAAAATCATAACCTAATTTGATGTTTAATAGGTTTTTCCTTAATCCCTCCTTATTATCCAACATATTCGCTTATCCAACATTCTGCTGGCCCGTTTATGTTGGATAAGTGGGACTCTACTGTATTACTTTTTCTGAAAGAGCTATCACCCAGGCCTGTAGCGAGAGGGGGGGGGGGGTTAGGGGTTCAACCCCCCCCCCCCGAAATTTTTCAAGTTATAAAAAAAAATCTCGTTTACTCATGAATTTTAACTGGTTAACCAAATCCCCATGCTAAGTCTATGAGATGCAAAACATTAAGAGTCCCTCCAGGCACTATCTCAAGCAGATATTGACAGGTTTGTAGCGGGGAGGGGTATGTGCCCCCCCCCCAAAATTTTCAAAACCCCTCCCGAAATTTTTTTCTGGCTACGGCACTGCTATCACCCATATCCTGTTTAACTAATTTTTTATTGTCAGATTCTCTAATTTTTTTCCAGGTTTTCACTACTTCGAGTGCTTCTGCACATAGCATGAGCAGCATTAAGATTTTTATTTTCCAGATCCTTGTTCTCACTTTTGAAGACAGAGATCTTTATAGAGCTCACCTGCAATAAATTGTTTTCCCCACAATTTGACTTATAATAGAACTTTATCCTACAATCTCTGTACTTTTGGGCACAATAGCCACATGAGGTTTATTCTTCACGAGGAGACACAGCAATACCGAATTTGAAACAATATGCATTTCAATTAGTTCAATTAGGGAAATTTGTCAAGACTAACAACTCTATTGCAAATTGAAAGAAGTAATGTATCAAGTATCTTTGTAGATAAAGTAAATAAAAGAAAAAGTAAAGCTAGACAATAGTTTTACTGAGGACTTAATTAAAATATGTTTCAAATAGACTTGTGCATGGATTTTTTTTCAACCATTTCTTTTGGTACCTTCAGGAGCATGCAACAGTAATGGTCCCCCGGTGCGAAAACCAGCCCAACATGAAAGCAAGCAGGAGCTGATCTCAGCTCCTCCTCCCCTATTCGGCATCACAGTTTAATCTTTTTTTTATTGATCCAGCAAACAAAAAGAAAACCCTCATTTCCTGAAAACTACTACCACCTCTCCTTTACTTGAAAGTAGAAATAGCTCTAAGGAAGCATTAAAACCAAAACAGAAAGGAGATTGAAGCATGCCAATAAATTAGAGGGGTTTTAAAGGTAGTCCAGGGAGGATAGCTCCAGGAGGTCATTGCTCTTCCTTACTTGGAAATGGGAAGCCTCCTTAAAATGCCCTGAAACGTGTGTGGCATCCAGGAGAGAAAGCACGCAGCTTTGAGAATTTGTCTCTTTTAAATGCTTTGGAAAACGTGTGTGCATGGTATGCAGGTCTAGGAGAGAAAGTGTGTGCGCCTGCCTGGCTGCAGAGCCTCTCCTCACATTCTCTAGAGTAGGAAACAGCTTTGCCTCCTTAAAATGCCTTGGAAAGAGTGTGTGCGTGGCGTGAAGGTCTGGGAGAGAAAGCGTATGTGCTTGCCTGCCTTCAGCACCTCCCCTCCCCTCCTCTAGAGTAGGAAACAGCTTATTTAATTAATTAATTTATTTACAGTATTTATATTCCGCGCTTCTCACCCCGAAGGGGACTCAGGGCGGATTACAATGCACATATATATGGCAAACATTCAGTGCCATTAGACATACAACATATAGACAGACACAGAGGCAATTTAACATTTTCCAGCTTCCGGCTTCATGAGGGTATCCTCGATTCCGACCACAGGGGGAGCTGCTGCTTCACCGTCCACTTGTGTCACTGAGTCCTTGATGGTAGTACTTCCTCATTCCTTTCCACACGCTTCTGGCAGTTTTATGGTTTCGAGCTGCTTAGGTCAACAGCGAGCTAGACTATTAATAGTTGGGAGCTCATTCTGACCCTGGCTTTGATCTCATGACCTCTCGATCAGTAGTGATTTATTGCAGCTGGCTACTAACCAGCTGTGCCACAGCCCGGCCTTAAATGTCTAAAATGAAGAGGAGCCTGGAAAGTCCTCCTCCCCATAATGGGCTGGATAGAAAACAATTTTTTTCAACTCCCCAGAGTGGAAACAGATGTCTGCCCTCCCGAATTTGGGAGGCTCCCTCGGTATGCTCCTTCTATACCTGGGACATTGTCCTCTTCCACTGAGCATGCAGCTTTGGGAGGGACGCACATGGAGTGGTGATGGAGGAAGGGGTCACTTGCCTAGCCAGCCAGAGCAGCTGACTCAACCCTGGTGATCAATGGGGTGACAGATGTCACAGCCAGATCACCCTCAAAGGCTCCCAAAAAAATGAATCAGGGCTCCACTGAAACCCAGGACACCAAAATGGATCGCAGTTTACCTGGATTGCACAACCCTAGTTACAAATACAAGAAAAAAATACTTGCTCCATCTTCATCACCCCCTTGTCCATTTTTAGAACACCAATCAAAGATTTCAAGGATATCAGCACACTTTTGACAATAGGCATGGATCCTAGCTGGACTGTTTTCCAACTAATCAGGAGCTGGTGTGGGTTTCTTGAATAGCTGTCAAATGAAGCAAAAATGCTCTGTATTCACAATTGTGGGATGTCAATACTTTGGAGTGCTTTCTCCGCTGACATTCTCTTTGGCCGTTGAGAATAAATCTCTGGTTTTGCCTTCAAACCGGTTTGTTTCTGGTTTGGTCTTCTGAATTAGCTAGACAATTCCAAAATCACGGTTTTGAGGTAGCTGAAATCACTCAACATTATTACATTGTTTGGAGCGTGCCATAGAAACATTTGCAGGCCAATCTGTGCCTCCTACAGGCCATAGCCTTTTGCAACCACTGTCTACAATTGCTTTCTCTGTGAATTGAGCAACCGAATGCACATTTTAGGTATTAGTTGGTTGTAGTGGGCTCTTCCCTGTTACACAACTCAAAACTCTTGGTTGATTTTGTTTCAAGAAGCATGTTTCTTTTTCTGGACAGTTAGTAATGCTAGATTCTGTCCTGTGCAGCCCCAGAAGGCAGTCAGCCTAGAGCTCGACTTTGTTGTTAACGGAAAGGCACATTTTATTGCTTGACTTTAACTGTCCTTTGTCTTCCAAAGGCCAAGGAGGGGTTTGGCTTTCCAGCATCTCCTTGATCTGTAGATCTATTATGGCAGAAGCCTCCATGGACCTAGCTCCCTTCATCTGATGCATGAAGAGCTATGATTTCATTCTCACACAATTATTTCTTGTGAATTTGAATTCCAGAAGCGAGAGAGTGAGTGATGGAGAGACAGATGAATTAGGAAAAAAATACAGTGAGTTCCATTTCACTAAAAAGACATTCCTGAGAACTTTTGCCTGAAGTTTGGGTGCAGATCTTCTAGAAACAAAAACCAATTATCTACCAAAATTGCCCAACATGATGTCTGTTGAAAGTGTCTGAAACCCAATCCTGAAATAATTTATTTTTGCTGTCCTATGATTCCCTATTTCTCTGCACTTTCTCCAACTTAGGACATCATCATATTGAAGTTTTCTCCATTTCTACCCACTTCAAAGATGGGTGTTTGACTGCCTCCAGTGATTGCTCCTGGGACTCTGTGGAAGGTCAAGGGTGGGAGAAAGAACTCTTGTCTGTTTGAGGCAAGTGTGATTGTTGCCATTGGCCACCTTGATTAGCATTGAATAGCCTTGCAGCTTCCAAGCCTGGCTGCTTCCTGCCTTGGGAAACTTTTGTTGGTAGGTGTTAGCTTGCCCTGATTGTTTCCTGTCTGGAGTTCCCCTGTTTTCTGAGAGTTGTTCTTTATATACTGTCCTGATTTTATAATTTTTAAAATACTGGTAGCCAGATTTTGTTCATTTTCATGGTTTCCTCCTTTCTATTGAAATTGTCCACATGCTTGTGGTTTCAATGACTTCTCTATGTAGTCTGAGTTTTTCCCCCTAGACTGAGTTTTTTCCCCCTAGACTCATCTACACTGTAGAATTAATGCAGCCTGAGAGTACTGTAATTGCTATAGCTCAATGCTATGGAATCTTGAGAGCTGTAGTTTTACAAGATCTTTAGCCTTCTCTGCCAGAGAGTGCTGGTGCCTCACCAAACTATAACTTTTTTCAGTTCAATTCCTAGAGCATTTAACATCATTTTGGCATTCACGTTGCTTTTGATATTTTCTTTGGCCCAAAATATAAATAATGCCACTTCTCATCCCTAAGCACGTGCTTAATTTGTTCAGATTCCATGGGAAGGTTATAATATGACCAGCCTTAAACTTTCCTGGGAACAATACGAAATAGACAGCAAATGCCAGAAATTTGATGTAAAGTGAATGTACCAAGGAAAGTCTCAGTAGCAAGTTATGGTACAGTACATTGAAGCCCAGATCCTTTGCACGCTTCCTATTGCTGTGGATGTTGAATAAAGCAATGTTACTATCAAAGATACCTCCTCCTTGGAGGAGCAAGGGAGGGGCGACTGTGGTTTCTCACCTACATATTGTTGGTTTCTTTCTATGAACCCCAGCCTCAGGTAACACAGAGGAAACCCACAGAGTCCCCAGACACTGCTGAGATTTCATCTTTGTGCCACCCACTCTTTCCTTGCCATTTGCACCCCTTTCTATGGTGGGGAGCAGAGCTTTGGTTTATAGGTGAGAATCCAGAAGGGTGCATATTGTGGTAAAGACAGTACACACCACAAGCAGCCGGAGATGTGTCTGAATTGATACCTGGCGTATGGCATATTGGTTATGCTTATTGTACCTCACAAAGTTGTCTTCATATAAAGCAAAGAAAACAAATTGCAGGCAGTAGACCAGGAATCCGACAAGCAGATCTGGCTCACAGAACACAATCCAGTGAGAGCTCTGTCTTCAACCAGGAAAGTGGAGTGATTCCAGAATATTATTCATTGAAAGAATATATATACAGTAGAGTGTCACTTATCCAACACTCACTTATCCAACGTTCTGGATTATCCAACACATTTTTGTAGTCAATGTTTTCAATACATCATGATATTTTGGTGCTAAATTTATAAATACAGTAATTACTACATAGCATTACTGCCTATTGAACTACTGCGTGTTGAACTACTTTTTCTGTCAAATTTGTTGCATAACATGATGTTTTGGTGCTTAATTTGTAAAATCATAACCTAATTTGATGTTTAATAGGCTTTTCCTTAATCCCTCCTTATTATCCAACATATTCACTTATCCAACATTCTGCCGGCCCATTTATGTTGGATAAGTGAGACTCTACTGTATATTAAACTCTCAGTTAACCAATACTTATAGGAACTGGTAGATATCAGATAAATTTAGTTTCTGGTGACTTGAGTGTTACTATTAAAAATAGATCTAATAGACCCCATACCATACCATACCATACCATACCATACCATACCATACCATACCATAAACTCTGTAATGACTTGATATTAATATTGAAATAGGTAAAGATAAAGGTTTTCCACTGACATTAAGTCTAGTTGTGTCTGACTCTGGGGGTTGGTGCTCACCTTCATTTCTAAGCCAAAGAGCCGGCGTTATTCGTAGATGCCTCCTAGGTCATGTGGTCGGCATGACTGCATGGAGTGCCGTTACCTTCCCACTGAAGCGGTACTATTGATCTAATCACATTTGCATGTTTTCTAACTGCTAGGTTGGCAGAAACTGGGGTTAATAGCGGGAGCTCACTCCATCCTGCGGATTCGAACCATCAACCTTCTGGTCAGCAAGTTCAGCAGTTCAGCAGTTTAACCTGTTGCACCATCATGGCCCCTGTTAGGCAACAGAGAGAACCAAATTTGATCATTTTAAAAAGAACTAATGATAATTAGTTAATATTTAATTCAATTAGTTAAATATCTCACCACAAAAGACAATAAATTAATTTGCTCAATCCAATGCATTAACGAACTCACTTTTCAACCTATTGGACTGGCTTAGCCCTTCCATCCACGCACCCCTCACCTTATGCCATGGGACACAAGGGGATGACAAGCTGGGTAGCCTATCTGAAGGGTATTGGTCTGAATGTCTCCAGGGTAACGTTCCCCCCTCCCCTCAAATAATTAAACATAAAAAAGAGTGGATTCTATTAATTATATAAGCTACATTGAAAATTGTATCATTTGAAATAAATGCATACACACATAGTTGTGGTAGAGGGAAAATATTCTCAGCTCATCACCACCTACAACATCAAGGGGAATTTCCAGCCTTATCTCAAGAATAGGAAATAAGTTAACCAATTTAGGGGCATTCACGGCAGAAATGAGACATCATCAGCATTATGAAAGCACAAAACAACCATTTTACTTATACTGCAGTAAACAAATATGGGTAGGACAGTTTTTCAGACAGTCTTGAGACCTTTGCTATTTTACAATTCTGTTCCTTTTAGAAGACAGATCCATAATGTCAATAGAGCTGTTTTCCAGGAAACTGGGGATGGGATTGCAGATTTTGCCATTCAATGCAATTGTTGCAGCCCCTGCCTCAACATCTGGGAGTTGTAGACCTAAAACATCTGGGGACTCCAGGTTGAGAACCACTGATCTAGAGGGCTGATTCTTTCCCATAGGATAAAGTTCTCAAACATTATGTTCAGAATAGAGTTTGATGTTTCAAGTTAAAACTCCAAACCAGCAGGCGGACCGTCCACCACCATGTTGTATTTCGAGCAATTTAAAGCACCTGCGGATAGTGAGATCCGGGCAGTGGATAGCGAAACCTGAAGTGTGGATACAGAATTGTGGTAAGCAGATACCAGTACCGGCAGTAGGTCTCCTGTGGATCCTTACGCCTGGTGAGCTGAAGAAGCTATCCCAATGTTCCCAAATTAAGAAATCTCACCAAGTTGAAGAAGAAGCCACCGAGGTATTTATTCAAGTCGGCTGAAGTGCATGCCAATTCGCAATAATCCACCAAAGGAAGCTGATATGCCATACAGTTGAAAAACATATATTTTTATACAGTAAAACCCTTTGAAATTCCCTCTCCTGCCCCACTTGGAGTAGGCTTTGCTATGATTGGCAAGGCTCCATCGACATCATGAACAGCTGAGGGAGGATTCCCTGCAGAGGCAGAACTGCCAGCCAATATAATAATAATAATAATAATAATAATAATAATAATAATAATAATAATAATAATAATAATAATTTTATTTTTATACCCTGCCCCATCTCCCAGAAGCGACTCGGGACAGCTTACATGGGGCCAAGCCCAGGCAGCAGACAATATAAAAACATAACAATAAAACAAATCAATCAACAATTAAAAAAAAACAAATGAGGTCACATACAATAAATATACTATGATTAAAATCTTGGGTTGGCTCCAAAAAGAACTGGGCCAAAAAGTGCAAGAAGTGTCAGTTACAATCAGGGAGAGGTAGATACCAAAGTTATTGTTCGCACTAAAGTGCTGGGGAAGGTGTGCACAAGGAAACTATTGCCGGCTAAAGGAGTAAAGTGCAATAAAGATAAAATAGGCAACAGGTCGATCCTTTACTATGGAGATCAGAGGGTTCCCCGCTCTCCAATGGTTGACGGGGGGGGGGGGGGGGGCAGGCTGGTCCAGGAGACAAAGGATTGCAAAGAACTGTTGAATGAATCACCTTTGTCCCAAAAAGGGACAGAATAAAGAGGGACTATCAAGTTCCATGCATTTTATGGAATGTCTTTGTGTCCATGGGTGACCCATCAAGATGCGTCCGGCACCCGCAGTGCCCATGTCCATTGTGTTTCCTTCAGAGTATTTTCCAGGGTCATGGGATTAGCAATCCAGTTCTAGAAAAAGGGGAAATGTGAATAACAGGACATGACCTCCCGGTGAACGGATAATCATGTCAGATGATGAATAGTATTGTAATGTCCAGGTGACTGGGACAAAGGATGGATCCTGTGAATGGATCCTGTCGTCCTCCCCACAGTCGGGGTTTATGGGATCAGTAGACTGGCCCCAAGTGTAATGGATGATTGAGTCCTTCATATGTAGATCATGCCAAGGAAGACAGCTGGATGGCGTTCCTGTTGTGACTCAGCAGCAATGCCAGAGTGAAGATGAGGAAGGGGATTTTGGTTTACAGATACAGGTGTTAGATGATGGGATGCAAGATGAATTTCAAGATGATGCCGTGGGGAATTATGGAATTCAGACACAGGCTGGTTCAGAAGTGCAGCCTGTGAATGAACTCCTGATACAGCCTGTCACGGATGTGAACCAAGGAAACATTCCCATGGGAAATAATGAGCTTGATCTGTCTCAGGCTCACGTTCAGGTGCAAGATAATGATAATGAGCTGTTTGGCCTTGACGGTCAGACCGAGTCTGAAGCCCCATTGCTCTCTCAGGCTGATCATTTACAATGGAAAGGAATGCCATGGTGAAGTCTCAGATTAGCTGGGAAACGGGAGGCCACTGAAGGGAAAAGAAATGCATTTTGGGTTGCTTTTAAAAACAGTGTGTTGAGAGGCAAATCTCTGTCAAAGCAAATCCTTGCTTCATCAGGGTGGATGGTCTATGTCTTCATGCTACTCCTGCTTTGGAAATTCTCCTATTTGTGAATCTTTGTAACCTGTGGACTATTGTATCTTTGGGAATGGACTATTGCTTCTTGTCTATGGATTATTGGATTTATTGACTCTATTTTTGACAGCTACTTTTGGAACTATATTTCTGCCTGCGTTGATACTATATATATTCTGCTTTTTGCTCAATAAAATTACAAAAGATTATCTACTGTGTGTCTACAGCAAGGTGAACTATTCTGAGGTGCGACAGTTCCCAGGGCATGAGGTGCTTGCAAAAGGTTGCCAAAAGGTCTTGAAGTGGCATATTTCTCCAAAGGGACTTTTATACTGAGATATAAAACAGAACACATTAAATGCACACACAAAAGGGCTCCCAACAAGGGAACCGGGGCACCCATGGGGAGGGGGGCCAGTTTGGGTTTCCTTGGGGTGATAAGGGATGAATTATAAAGGAAGAGGGACTGAAAGGGTCCTGCTCCGAGGGCTGCGGGGGCCATGTGGGCCACGTGGACATCAGGCCAGCTATGGGAGGTGAAAACAGAATGGCACAGGAGGCAAGGAAGATACTGAGAAGCAAGATTAGAGGGTAATGCACCGAGGTGCACGTTTATTGAGGGGATAAAATGTAATAAACTAATCAAATGGGAAAGATTGTAGCAGAAAGTTTCCTGCGTGCCAGTACCTGCTGCTGGGCTTCTTCATACCTCCGGACATTCGCAAAACGTTTGTTATTAAAATAAAAGGCTCGTGCTAGCCGCAACTCTTGCCTGCCGCGGTCCTTGTGAGAGAATTTAATATAATTTGACCTGGGGGGGGGGCACACACAACAACATTAACTTTAGAGCACATGGTCTCAGTGCATCCTTATTCCTCCACATCATTCACAGCATTCTGGCAAAGGGGGTACAGACCATAAGGTTTAGCTAGAGGCTTATCTCAACATTAGGCCATAAAACTACCCAGAACTGTAAATATTGGGGAAGGTTGCAATTGAAATTTCTGCTGCCTAATGGAAACAACTAAAACATCTAGCCTCTGGAGAGTAATCTTGCTGCTGTGTGTTATCCACAGCTTCAAAGGGGAGACACCTGACACCTGTGGCAGTTTGTAGAGGGAGCTTCAGCTGGCATGCGGCAATAGAGAGCAACATACAATTGCAATGAAAAGCTTTGCATATGAGTCTTTTATTGTTACAGCTGTGACAAAAACAAGATCCCGAGTGAAAAAGACACAATTTAAAACAATTCTTTCAAAATGAGAGGGGCCTACATCTGACAGTATGGGGGTGAAAAGGAGAGTGACATCAACCATGTTTACCAACTCTTTCTTTGGTGGAGGCTCTAGCAGGAAGAAGTATAGCAGTAAGAAAAACAATTGCATTTGCTGTGTTGATCTATTTTCTTGTGTATAAACATATGTAATCTTCTGTTAAAATAAAAACTCGCAAATAGACTCGGCATATCAGACGATAGCCAAAAGCCCATTTTTAAGCAGGACAGAAGCATATTGTCGTCAAATGCACCTCATATTAGTTTTCTTCAGAATATTATATCATAGAATCATAGAGTTGAAAGAGACCACAAGGGCGTGTTTAAAAGCCTCCAAAGAAGTAGCCTCCACCACACTCTGAGGCAGGTTTCAGTGGTGCCTGTTATAACATAATTGCTTTGCTGTATTAAGAGTTCAGGTTCATCTTGTTTGTTTCCTATGCTTTGTCTATTAGTGTAGCGACAGCTAAGACCATGGAACATTCTACCTAGCTGTTTATTTATGTTTTGATCATTTTATTTTTTTTTATTTATATTGAGTCCCCCTCAGGGTAGAGAAAGGTGGGATATAAATATTGTAAATAAATAAACAATAATAATAATAATAATAATAATAATAATAATAATAATAATAATAATATAAGATTAATAAAGCTTTATTTGTAGACCGTCCTATTTCCCCAAAGATACTCAGGGCGGTTTCCAACATGTATGGCAAACAATGCCAAAAAGGGGAAAACATTCAAAACAGAATTACAACAGGACAAACCATATAAAAGCAACCTAACTCTAAAACCTAATAACAAACAAAATAAGCAACAGTAACAACTTAAATAACCTATACGGGTATAACAGTTAATATAAATTTAACACTAAATAAAGGCAACTAAGAACGATAGCTAAAACCATTATAAAAAGATGACATATTGTACAACAACCAGCGGGCTGAAGTCAGTTCAGTCTCTAGACAAGATTTAACATATCTAGGCAAAAGTATAAGTCAGACATATTAGTCTTCCTCCTCTTCATACACCAAATTGCATAGGTGGGTTTACAGCAGTTTTTTTAAAAATGAGGGGAGACGGAGCAGTTAATTATTTTGGGAGGGAGTTCCAGAAGTGGGATCCGAATGGTCCAAAAATGTGGCGGCCAGGCTGCTAGTGGGATCATCTATAAGATCCCATATTACACCGATTCTGAAACAACTGCATTGGCTACCAATAGAACATCGGATCTCTAACATTTAGAGCTCGAAATGGCCAAGGACCATTATATCTTAGGGACCGCCTCATTCCTTTTTTCCTTTAGTGGTCACCTCGATCCTCCCAGGAAAATCTCCTATACGTACCGGGCCCTAGGGAGGTACACCTGGAAGCTACAAGGCGTAGAGCCTTTTCGACCTATGCTCCAATTCTGTGGAACTCATTGCCTCCATATGTTAGAGCAATGTCGGAGTTGCGACCTTTTGTAAAAGCGCTCAAGACTTGGCTGTTAGGTTGTGCATTTAAGCAAATTAGATCTAATTTGCCAAATAGTCACTGTTGAATGTTTTTATGTTGAATGTTTTTATATTGTGGAATGATATTTTAAATCGTAAGTCGCTCGGAGCACTCTGGTGGAGAGCGACTAATTAAGAAATAAAGTGAATTGAAGTGAAGTGAAGAGTGATCACGGAGAAGACACCATCTCTCGTTCCCACCAGCCGTGCTTGAAATGGAGTGGGACCAAGAGCAGGGCCTCCTCTGTGGATCACAAGGCTCAGACCAATTTATATACAGAAATGTTGTTCTGCAAATAGTCTAGGCCTGAACTGCTAAGGGCTTTATAGGTAATGGCCGGCACGGTGTATTTAGCCCGAAAGCAGACCGGCAGCCAGTGGAGCTGTCTCAGCATGGGAATCATCCTCTCACAGTACAGCGCTCCGGTTAGCAATCTGGCTGTTGATCATTCTTCAAAGGAAGCCCCATGTAGAGAGCGCTGCAGTAGTCCAGATGGGAAGTAACCAGGGCTTGGACTATCATGTCGAAATCTGACGTCTCAAGATATGGGAACAGCTGGCACATGAGTTTAACTGTGCGAAGGCCCTCCTGGCCACCTCTGACACCTGGGGTTCCAGGGTCAGAACTGAGTCCAGGAGCACCCCCAGATTGCGGACCTCTGTCTTCAAGGGGAGTGTGGCCCTGTCCAACTCAGGCGGTAACCCCGCACGCTGATCTACCTTCCGTCTGACCAGGAGTACTTATGTTTTGTCTGGATTTACTTTCAACTTATTAGCCCTCATCCAGTCCATCACTGATGACAGGCACCAGTTTAGGAGCAGGATTGCATCCTTGGCATTTGGTGGAAACTATATATATAGTTCTGTTTGTTAATCTCATCAATATGTGTGTGTTCTGCATGAACACTTTTTTCTGCTTGTGTTTTGGTATCTTTATTACGTGTTCTACAAAATAAACCATACGCCGATATTGATCAATTATAATGACTATGGTGACTGAGTTATAATTGAAGGTTCTTCCATGACATTTTGGGTACTTTAGGGTTTCTACCGATACCAGTCAGAAAGCACTGTTCTATTTTTTTTATTTAACATGTTACTGGAATTTTTTATATACTGTATAACTTTAGGTGAAAAAGTGACATTTCTTTAACATTACAGTAGAGTCTCACTTATCCAACATAAACGGGCTGGCAGAACTTTGGATAAGCGAATATGTTGGATAATAAGGAGGGATTAAGGAAAAGCCTATTAAACATCAAATTAGGTTATGATTTTACAAATTAAGCACCAAAACATCATATTTAACAACAAATTTGACAGAAAAAGTAGTTCAATACGAAATAATGCTACGTAGTAATTGCTGTATTTAGAAATTTAGTACCAAAACATCACAATGTATTGAAAACATTGACTACAAAAACATTGACTACTAAAAGGCAGACTGCGTTAGATAATCCAGAATGTTGGATAAGCGAATGTTGGATAAGTGAGACCAGGGCCGGTTGTTACTAGGCGGCCGCTGACGCGGCCGCCTCGGGCGCTGGCTGCTAGGGGCGCTGTCGAGGCGTCGACAGCGCCCCGTAGCGCCACCGACGCCTCCGGTGTTGGCGCGGGCCCGCGGGGCTTCAATCCCCGCGCCCACGCCAAACCGCGACAAGCACCTAGGCCATTTTGCCCTTAGTAACAAACTAAGGGCAAAAATGGCTTCTCTGGCTGTGCGCATGCGCACAGCCAGATAAGCCATTTTTGCCCTTAGTTTGTTACTAAGGGCAAAATGGCCTAGGTGTGCTGTGCGCACGCGCACAGCACAGCTAGGCCATTCGGGCCTTACTTCCTGGTCGCGGCCGGCGATCGCCCGGGCGATCGCCGGCCGCGACCAGGAAGTAAGGCCCGAATGGGCTATCTGCGCTGTGCGCACGGGCACAGCGCAGATAGCCCATTCGGGCCTTACTTCCTGGTCGCGGCCAGGGCACGGGGGGCGGGGCCAACTCTGGCCCCGCCCCCCGCACTATTCGCCCTGGCCCCGCCTCCCACACAGCGTGGGAGGCGGGGCCAGGGCGTGGGAGGCGGGGCCGGTGGCGGGGGCGCTTTTTAGCCCCCCGCTTAACATTTAAAAATATCTCCGGCCGGCCCTGAGTGAGACTCTACTGTGTAACTTTAGGTGAAAAAGTGACATTGCTTTAACATTATTTTTTAAAAATGACAGAGCAGCAAAAATATAGGTGGTAACATTACATGGTTAAGCAGAATTTCAAATGCAGTACTGTAGATTGGCACTGTTGTCCAAATGCAAAAATGTGTGATAGCAAAGTGTTCATCCAAGTATGTTGCCACTATCTGTGATTGTGCAACTGTGATAGAATAGCAGTGTCATGCAATAAAGTCCAAAAATTGATGAACTTTTGGAAAAACAGGAGGGTTACCACTCATCGGTTTCCTGTAAAATTCTGTGGAAGAGAAAGAACAATTGTGCAATCATTTTATTAATTTGAGAGTACCCACTGTGGTACCTAAATGTGACAAACTAAAATATGTATTTGTTAAATAAGAGTCGTAAGCCCATGTTCATCTTTCATCAAGCAGCAGCCTAAAGGAGTGGTACGGGTTGGGGCATTGAGAAGCCTCAGTCCATCATGGACAATGTTTGCCAGCCACTTACCATGCCCTGGACAAACTAAAACTGTCACATCTAATGAAAACATGGAAATATACTGTCCCCAGTAGCAAAAGCACAGAAGCTCCCTGTCACAAGCATTAACATACTTGCTTGACATATTCACTTGTGTAGATCAACCAGACAGCAAAGATACCTAGAATGAAGGTATTTGTTCATTGCAATATTTATACTATATATAATACCATACTGCTAGCTAAGAATGTTGGTTGAAAACAGAGTGCTTGGCACAGCATAATCAAGGGAATAGCATTTTTTTTTCTAGGCGTGCCCACCCAGTGTATTCTGATCATTCCATGATAGCAGCTTATGATACTGTAAATCATTGCCTTCAGAGAAAAATCTATAATATCACAAAGGATTATCACCTCACCTGCTTCATAGGAAATCTGCTACAAAACAGGAGCTTTTTTGTTGAGTTCTAGAGTCAGAGAAGCAGATGGTGAAAACAGAAGAATGGCCTGCCTCAGGGGAGTGTGCTTGCTCCATCAATGTTTGACATTTGCACAAATGATAAGCCCTTGCCAGAAGGGACAGAGAGATTCATCTACCATATGCTGACGATCGTGTCATCACCACTCAAGCAGGGAGCTTTGAAATAGGTGAACAGAAGTTCTCCGAAGCTTTAGGTGCTCTTAATGCTTATTACATAGAACACCAGCTGATTCCTAATCCATCTAAAACACAGACGTGTGTTTTTTATCTTTAGAACAGACAAGCATCTCGAGCTCTGAGGATTACCTGGGAAAGAATCCCACTGGAGCATTGCAGCACACCAAAAGACCTGGGAGTTACTCTGGATCGTGCTCTGATTTATAAGAAGCACTGCTTGAATATCAAGCAAAAAGTGGGTGCTAGAAATAATATTGTACGAAAGCTGACTGGCACAATCTGGGGATCACAATCAGATATAGTGAAGCCGTCTACCCTTGCGCTTTGCTACTCTGCTGCTGAGCATGCATGCCAAGTGTGGTATACATCTCACCATGTTAGAACAGTGGACGTGGCTCTTAATGAGAAATGCCGCATTATCACAGGATGTCTACGCCACATTGGGCTCCACCATTCAACATTTCCCTTGAAAAAAAATAGGTGGTGATGCTAATCTCCATTTCTAAGCCGAAGAGCTAAGTTGCTGAACCTGCTGACCAAAAGGTCGGCGGTTCAAATCCGGAGAGCGGGGTGAGCTCCTGCTGTTAGCCCCAGCATTTGCCAACATAGCAGTTTGAAAACATGCAAATGTGAGTAGATCAATAGTTACCGCCTTGGCGGGAAGGTAAATGGCGCTCCATGCAATAATACCAGCCACATGACTTAGGAGGTGTCTACGGATAACGCAGGCTCTTTGGCTTAGAAATGAACTGCTGAGCTGCTGAACTTGCTGACTGGAAAGTTGACAGTTTGAATCCGCAGGACGGGGTGAGCTCTTGCTGTTAGCCCCAGCTTCTGCCAACCTAGTAAAGGTAAACATTGCCTAACAGTGTCCGAGTCTGGGTGTTGGTGCTCATCTCCATTTCTAAGCCGAAGAGCCAGCATTGTCCGTAGACGCCTCCAAGGTCATGTAGCCGGCATGACTGCAAGAAGCACTGTTACCTTCCTGCCGGAGCGGTACCTATTGATCTACTCACATTTGCATGTTTTCAAACTGCTAGGTTGGCAGAAACTGGGGCTAACAGCAGGAGCTCTCCCCACTCCCCGGATTCGAACCGCTAACCTTTTGGTCAGCAAGTTCAGGAGCTCAGCTCTTCAGCTTAGAAATGGAGATGAGCACCACCTCCTAGAACCAGAGATGAGCGCCACTCCTCAGCCCCGGAAGGGGAAACCTGTGTTTGTTTCTAGGCATTGAATGTTTGCCTTTTATCTGCGTTTGCTGGAATCTGCCCTGAGTCCTCTTGGGGAGATAGGGTGGAATACAAATTTATTCTTCTTCTTCTTCTTTTCTTCTTCTTTTCTTCTTCTTTTCTTCTTCTTTTCTTCTTCTTTTCTTCTTCTTTTCTTCTCCTTCTTCTCCTCTTCTTCTTCTCCTTCTTCTCCTCTTCTTCTTCTCCTCTTCTTCTCCTTCTTCTCCTCCTCTTCTTCTCCTTCTTCTCCTCTTCTTCTCCTTCTTCTCCTCTTCTTCTCCTTCTTCTCCTCCTCTTCTCCTTCTTCTCCTCCTCTTCTCCTTCTCCTCCTCCTCTTCTCCTCTTCTTCTCCTCCTCTTCTCCTCTTCTTCTCCTCTTCCTCTTCTCCTCTTCTTCTCCTCTTCCTCTTCTCCTCTTCTTCTCCTCTTCCTCTTCTCCTCTTCCTCTTCTTCTCCTTCTCCTCTTCCTCTTCTTCTCCTTCTCCTCTTCCTCTTCTTCTCCTTCTCCTCTTCTTCTTCTTCTCCTTCTCCTCTTCTTCTTCTCCTTCTTCTCCTCTTCTTCTTCTCCTTCTTCTCCTCTTCTTCTTCTCCTTCTTCTCCTCTTCTTCTTCTCCTTCTTCTCCTCCTCTCCTCCTTCTTCTCCTCCTCTCCTCCTTCTTCTCCTCCTCTCCTCCTTCTTCTCCTCCTCTCCTCCTTCTTCTCCTCCTCTCCTCCTTCTTCTCCTCCTCTCCTCCTCCTTCTCCTCCTCTCCTCCTTCTTCTCCTCCTCTTCTCCTTCTTCTCCTCCTCTTCTCCTTCTTCTCCTCCTCTTCTCCTTCTTCTCCTCTTCTCCTTCTTCTTCTCCTCTTCTCCTTCTTCTCCTCCTCTTCTCCTTCTCCTCCTCTTCTCCTTCTCCTCCTCTTCTCCTTCTCCTCCTCTTCTTCTTCTCCTCCTCTTCTTCTTCTCCTCCTCTTCTTCTTCTCCTCCTCTTCTTCTTCTCCTCTTCTTCTTCTTCTCCTCTTCTTCTTCTTCTCCTCTTCTTCTTCTTCTCCTCTTCTTCTTCTTCTCCTCTTCTTCTTCTTCTCCTCTTCTTCTTCTTCTCCTCTTCTTCTTCTTCTCCTTCTTCTTCTCCTTCTTCTTCTCCTTCTTCTTCTCCTTCTTCTTCTCCTTCTTCTTCTTCTTTGAAATGTGTTAAATGCCACCTCTTGGCTATATTGTTTGAATTAGAAACTGGTCAAGCACTCTACCTGCTTTTGAACTGCAGGTAACAGGTGCGGATCCTGCTCTTCTGCTTTGGAATAACATCTGTGGCCTGTCTGTGCTCTGGAATGAGCTCTTTGATGCACTCCATGCAGAGCTGAATTCTGAGCATCTCTCCCTATTTAGACCAACCTAATGGTTTCAATTGATTTTCCACTGCCTATCTGCTTGCATATTTCTCTTTTCAAATATTTTAATTTTTCCCATATTAATGTTTGCATATCTTATTTTGAACATTTTTTTTTAAAAAAAACTGCTTGAAGAAGTGGAGTGAGGGAAGCAGGCTTTATTCTTGGCACACGGATCAGCCAATCAGTATTTTGCAAAACCCTCATTCTGAAAAAGCAACGGAATAGATTTCCTCTGAGCTGGAATCAAGGGAAAAAGGCTGCAGACATGCCCAAAATGTTAATAGAAATGCTGGCAAGACTCATGACTCACCGTGCCTGCTTGTGTGTATACTCTTGGTTTTTTTAGCTGCATTTTCTGTACAAGGGTGTAGTCATGGAGAAAAAGGGACTGTGTTAGAAATAATATGTGGTGTTTATATACAAGCAGAGTAGGAGCCCCCGGTGGCGTAGTGGAGTAAAGCCTTGTGACTTGAAGGTTGGGTTGCTGTCCTAAAGGCTTTCAGGTTCGAATCCAACCCGGGGAGAGCGTGGATGAGCTCCCTCTATCAGCTCCAGCTCCATGTGGGGACATGAGAGAAGCCTCCCACAAGGATGGTAAAAACATCAAAACATCCTTGCAGACGGCCAATTCTCTCACACCAGAAGCGACTTGCAGTTTCTCAGGTCATTCCTGACACGAGGGGAAAAAAATACAGGCAGAGTATTCATTATCTGAAGTGTTTGGAACTAGAAGTGTTTTGGATTTTGAAATACCTGTTTGCACATGTGCACATAAGGAGATATCTTGGAGATAAGACTTGAGACTAAATACAAAATGAATTAGGCTTTATGTCACAATCCAGGCTTCTGCCGGTATGCAGGCAGAGGTAAACCAAGAACAACACCAGTTTGTGTCCCAAACTATTTTACTTTAAACACATACATAAATTGCTTGACTGTTTTCAAGGTCCGAGTTCCAACATAAAGATAGCTCCCCACAAAGTCTTGTGAACTAGGAGCGTACTACAAACACCGGTTCAGTAGTCAAAAGGTTCAGCCCAAGCGTCAAATGTCAAGATTTCACAGATGAATGTTCCAAGGAGCAAGACTCTAAAGCAGGGGTCCTCAAACTTTTAAAGCAAAGGGCCGGTTTACAATCCTTCAGACTGTTGAGGGGCCGAATTATCATTTGAAAAAAAACAAACAAATTCCTATGCACACTGCACATGTCTTATTTGTAGTGCAAAACAACAACAACAACAATGAAAGAACAATACAATATTTAAAAATAAAAACAATCTTAACCAACATAAACCTATCAGGATTTCAATGGAAAGTGTGGGCCTGCTACTGGCCAATGAGATAGTCAAGTTAATTAGGATTGTTGTTGTTGTTGTTGTGTGCCTTCAAGTCATTTCAGACTTTGGGCAAGCCTAAATCTAAAATTATTTATTTATTTATTTACTACATTTATTTACTACATTTATATCCCACCCTGCTCACCCCGAAGGGGACTCAAAGCAGCTGTATGTACATACAATATATTATATTATTAGCATAGCGCAATATTAGCATTATACATTACTATATTGAACTATACCACTATACTGTAATACTATATGTAATATATAACATATAATTAATATTATTATATGGTATTATTATTAGTATTATATTATATAACATTATAATATTTTATTAATATTATATGTATATACAATATATTATATTATTAAAACTGATATAAAAACATATTATAAAACTGAGGGTGGGGGCCAGGTAAATGACCTTAAGGGGCCACATCTGGTCCCCGGGCCTTAGTTTGGGGACCCCTGCTCTAAAGCATAGTCATTGTTCCACAGTCAAGTCACAGAAGCCAAAGTTCAAGGGTAATCCAAAAGCGTAGTCAAGAGTCAGTCCAGGGATTCACGGTTCACCAAGGTCCACCACAAGATACAATAGCAACCAAAATTAATCAACACAAAAGTGGAATCATAGAAACATAGAGTTGGCCATCCAGTCCAACCCCTGCCAAGAAGCAGGAAAGTCACATTCAAAGCACCCCTGACAGATGGCCATCCAGCCTCTGTTTAAAAGTCTCCAAAGAAGGAGCTTCCACCACATTCCGGGGCAGAGAGTTCCACTGCTGAACATCTCTCACAGTGAGGAAGTTCTTCCTGATGTTCAGGTGGAATCTCCTTTCCTTTAGTTTGAAGCCATTGTTCCGCGTCCTAGTCTGCAAGGCAGCAGAAAACAAGCTTGCTCCCTCCTCCCTATGACTTCCTGTCACATATTGATACATGGCTATCATCATGTCTCCTCTCAGCCTTCTCTTCTGCAGGCTAAACATGCCCAGCTCTTTAAGCCACTCCTCATCAGGCTTGTTCTCCAGACCCTTGATCATTTTAGTTTCCCTCCTCTGGACACTTTCCAGCTTGACAACATCTCCCTTCAAGGTTCCTCTAGGCTAGCTCTTTTTATGCAGTTAATCACAGCTGCATCCTATCTTTAAAGCATCCTTCCTGAATTGCAGCCACCTGTGAGTTCTTACAGATAGATTACTCTTACTTTTAGAGCCCAGGACTGAGATTAACACCTTCCATACCTTTTGCAGCATCACCAACTGCTAGGCATGACACCAGCCACCATCAACTGCAGGACATATACATCCAGTCCCCAAGTTACGAGCAAGATATGCTCTGTAGGTTTGTTTTTAAGTTGAATTTGTATGTACGTCGGAACAGATAAGTGAATTGAGGGTACAGTTATAATGTATTTTTAAAAAACACAAAGTTAAAAACTTTGCATTATACTAGATTTCATCTGACCAGAAGCTAGCCACTGTGCAAGGAAACCGACAAAACCATGGATCATATCCTCAGCTGCTGTAAGAAAATCGCACAGACAGACTACAAACAGAGGCACAACTATGTGGTACAAATGATTCATTGGAACTTATGCCTCAAGTACCACCTTCCAGCAGCAAAGAACTGGTGGGATCACAAACCTGCAAAAGTCTTGGAAAATGAGCACGCAAAGATACTGTGGGACTTCCGAATCCAGACTGACAAAGTTCTGGAACACAACACACCAGACATCACAGTTGTGGAAAAGAAAAAGGTTTGGATCATTGATGTTGCCATCCCAGGTGACAGTCACATTGACGAAAAACAACAGGAAAAACTCAGCCGCTATCAGGACCTCAAGATTGAACTTCAAAGACTCCGGCAGAAACCAGTGCAGGTGGTCCCGGTGGTGATGGGCACACTGGGTGCCGTGCCAAAAGATCTCAGCCAGCATTTGGAAACAATAGACACTGACAAAATTACGATCTGCCAACTGCAAAAGGCCACCCTGCTGGGATCTGCGCGCATCATCCGAAAATACATCACACAGTCCTGGACACTTGAGAAGTGTTCGACTTGTGATTTTGTGATACAAAATCCAGCATATATTTTTTGTTTGCTGTGTCATACTGTGTCTTTGTGTCAGTGATGATGATGATGATGATGATAAAGAGGGTTGGAAGAGAACCCTTTGGGCCATTTAGTCCAACCCCCTTCTGCCTTTGTGCACCAAAAGCACTAGCAAAGCACTCCTTAATAATTAACTATTAATTAAATAATAATTAAAATACCATTATAAACAAGTAAAGCTTTGAAAGGCATGCACCAGGCAAGGGAGGAGGCTGGAAAGGCACGCCCCTCCCTCGAACCGCACACGCCTTCCTTGGTGGAGGAGGAGGGAGCTGCCGCCACGGTGGCCGGATAAATGGTTTCAATGGGCTGCATGTGGCCCCCGGGCTGTAGTTTGGGGACCCCTGGTGTAGGGTGTAGACATCCTGTGATAATGTGGCATGTCTCATTAAGAGCCATATCCACTGTTTTTACGTGGTGAGATGTATTCCACACTGGGCATGCATATTCAGCAGCAGAGTGGCAAAGCGCAAGGGCTGATGTCTTCACTTATCTGGTTCTCCTGGTTGTGCCAGCTAACTTTCATATGATATTATTTCTAACACCCACTTTTTGTTTGATATTCAAGAAATGCTTATTGTAAGTCAGAGTTCGGTCCAGAGTAACTCCTAGGTAATTTTATACAATATTTTCAGTGCCTTTGTGCATGAAACAAAGTTTGGGTACACTGAACCATCAGAAAGCTAAAGGGACCCTATTTCCGCCACCCATGTGGACTATTTGGTAGTATTTTGGAATTATGAACAAGGGTGTTCAACAACTGTTGCAATAAATTCTTGCAAGGCTTTCCAATGTGCCATATTTTTCATTTTTCACTCTATCATATTTGACCTAGACTCTAGATGGCAGTCTAACCTTAGCAGAACGTTCAGAAAACCTATCTAGACACAGACAGCAATTGTGTCCTTGTGCTCAGAACCTACACACCTGAAATAACTGTATGGAAATTATTTATGCTAATACTGCCATCAAAGCAAGGTTTTACCAGCTTTAGGTCTGGGATCTCCTTAATCTTGTAGCGAAAGATATGCATATATTTTTCTCTACAGGGATAGGAGATTTCAAATGGATAAGAAGGAAAGAAGGAAAATCATTAAGCAGCAGCCCTTCCATCTGCTGTTGTTCCATCCTTGATTGCATTCGCCAAGATTGCTTTTCATTAGAGAGTGCTATCCTGTTAGACAAGGCATTGCACAATAAATATTATCCGGAGAAGCTAGAATAGGGGGGCAAACAGGCTGGGTTTCTCTCTCTCCAATAACTAGAAGCTAAGAAAAGTTGTAGGAAGTTATCCTCTTCACACTTTACAACAGATATGATTATAAAGTGGCTTATTGTTATTTACAAGCCTTTCTCTAGTTTATAAATCATAATCAAAATTCAAAGTTTGATACTGCTTTATGAATTCTGGCTTGTTTCATGTCATGTCTTGTGATGAGAGCTAAATCCAATAGTTTATTGCTGACTTGTTTTATAAGCTGGCCATCTTGAAATAGATGCTGCCAGAAGGGCAAAAGAGAAATAAATAAGGAAGGGAAGACATAACTTTTTTGGTTAACCGATGTACAATGTACAATTTGCTATTTAAGCAACTAACTATGGTCAACGAAGAAATGGCATAGTGTTACGTGTGAATACATCTATTCAGTTAAGTGTGTTTCTAAATGAAAAAACTAGGAACTCAATTCTGATTATGAAAAAAATACTTCCTCAGCTACGTTTACCCTTTACCTTAACTACCACCAATTCCTGAATACTTTATTTCCCATACCACCATACTTCGCCACAGCAACGCGTGGCCGGGCACAGCTAGTAAATACTAAAAGAATATAATAAAACATAAAAATTATGAGAAGAAGAAGCAGAAGGAAGGAAGGAAGGAAGGAAGGAAGGAAGGAAGGAAGGAAGGAAGGAAGGAAGGAAGGAAGGAAGGAAGGAAGGAAGGAGAAGCCAAAGGGACAGAAAAGGAGGCTGAAGCAGCTTCGTGAGATTGCAATCAACACAGTTGGACAGCATCAGTGAGATTGTAAACAACACAAATATAGCGTCCCTACTTCGTGGATTTTCACTTTTCGCAGGTAGTCCTGGAACATAAACCACACGATAAGTGAGGGAACACTGTACATTTTCTTACTTAAAAACACATCACTAAAAAAGGGGGGTAGCAGCGAAACCGATCAATAGCATAACAATGGAACATTTTTGATTTGAGATAAGAGTGTTTTGAGTTAAGAGCTCGGTCACAGAACAAATTAAACTCTTAACTCTAGATATTACTGTATTACAATTGGCCACTTCCTGCAGAATGGACTCTTTTGTTTATTTGGACAGGATAAAGGAAACCCTTAAATGGTTTCTGTGGGATTACCCAGACACAAAATAGTTGCCATGATGGGAATGGCCAGTCAGAAAACACTAGTTCTCAGGAAGCAAATGGGTGAGGCAAAATTAAAAGAACTTGCCGGAGAGAATTAATACACAGCAGAGTTAGGTTTGAGCTACACAATACAAAGCTATTTTTAGAACCCATTCATAGCTTTCTGTTCCAACAATAGAAAAGAGAAATGTGCTGGTGAGGTTAAGAGATATGTCACTTGGGCGAGTCACAGAAGAAGGCAGAACAAGGCAGATGAGACACTGAGCCCCAAATGCCATATGACAGATTTGCTTCCAGAAAGTGTTGCAAAATATCCTTTTCACCAAGGTATCTCACACAAACACACTCTAGATGCCAAAGTGCCCACTTTGCATAGCATCTCTGGGCCTCCTTTGTGGAAAGAAAAACGGGGTATAAACAAACATAAACATAAACACAATAACAACAATGGCCAAACAAAGCTCATACAGGAGCCCTCGGTGATGTAGCAGGTTAAACCACTGAGCTGCTGAATTTGCTGACCAAAAGGTTGGTAGTTTGAATCCAGGGATCAGGGTCAGCTCCCACTGTTAGCTCCAGCTTCTGCCAACCCAGCAGTTCGAAAACATGCAAATGTCAGTAGATCAATAGGTACCGCTCCAGTGGGAAGGTAACGGCACTCCATGAAATCATGCCGGCCACATTAACACCCTCACCAACCCTCCGAGTAAGACACGACTAGTTTTAACGTTAGGGGAAACCTTTACCTTAAGCTCATACTGGAAACAAACCAATGCCTAGACGACAAGCACACACAAACAGCCTCACATTAATGGATGATGCTGTTTCGGCTTCATGAGAATGAACACTTGGAGAAATGGGATGTGATAATATCAAATTTAGCATTCTGTTCTAGAAAGCACACAGTACTTCCAAATAGTATCAACAACAGCTGTAAGGTAGATCACCATTATTCCACTTTAGGATATGACAGGAGAGCTCAGATTGTGAGATAGTAATATGCCTAACAGCACTTTCACAAGCACTATCTTTTCTGAACTATAAACTGTTGTTTTTAAAAGATCTGGCATTCCATCTTCGAGCCCTTCCTCTTCTTTCAATCACTGCCTTAGTCGTACTGTATAATAATAGCTAGAAGGCTCTGTACCTTTCTGTCTGTCAGACATGTTGCTTCCTTAACAGATACTTTCTCCTTACTTAAGAACTCTTTGATATTATTCTACACAAAGCCAACACTCAGGATGGAAGATCAGCTGGGAGCATTCAGTTGCAAGAATAAAAGGAGAAGGAAAATGCGAACTATCACTCAGAAAAGGAAAGTAAATCTCTACAATAGTTGTCATAAAAACTTCCAGAGTCCAAATATATGTCAGGTTATTTTTCTTTATAGTTTTAAAAAATAATACATAAAGCATTTTAACAAACTACCAATGTTCTCCAATAAAGTTATGTCCATTGATCTCGTATAACTTTTATGGTGAAATATTACTCAATTTTTTAAAAAGTGCAAGCAAAAAAGGAGAATGTTGTAAAGGCAAGAAATACCCCCATAAAGATAGACTGGTTTAAAGAATAAGATGAAGCAGAAGTGACTTAATACCCAGTGTCTGTCATCTCATATGCAAAGCCCACATAGACACACATGAAATTTCATATGTTTTTTTTTTGTTGGACTGGCAGCATCTGGCTGAAGTTAAATCTTTGTACCATTTTTTCATTCCTTTCCCCAAAATCCATATCTTTTCTGTCTCCCGAGTCCCAAATTCAGTTTGATCTATATGTGTTACAGCAATTATATGCCTGTTATTTGTCTGTGTATAAAAATTCATGGATCACAAAACAATCTTGGAAATGGCAACCTTCTCAAGCCTCCACTAGTATATGTTGTGTATATAATTCAGATTGCCTACTGTATTGTATATGTGTGTATTGGTGTGCAGTTTTCCTTAACTCTTTGTTGTAGGAGGACCATGTGATCAGATCTGGGCTCGTTCAGGACTCAGACTCCATTTTACATGTATGCTTTAAACTTCAGTAGGAACTGCTTGCTTTCAGATGCCAGTAGAAACTGTACGCTTAGACTTCAGTAGAAATAGATGTATGCTTTAGACTTCAGCAGGGACAATATGCTTATAGACTCCATTGGACTTTCAGACTAGACGGAGACTCTATTAGACTATCAGAACAGAGAGATGCTTTAGATTATGGACTGCTGATTCTAAGAAAGATGTCCTGTGTTACCCACACACAGAAACTACTTCAAATCCTATTTGTAACTGGATTAATAAGCAAAGTACCTGTATGCTGAATACATGAAGTTGCTGAGTAAACCAACTATGTTACTTCTAAGGAGTCTGCTTATTTTTGTCTCTTGAGAACATGATTCAAAGGCAAATACTGGTATATTTTAAGAGAGAGTAGATGTTTTTGGGCAACTAAAAGAACACTTCTGAAACTCTGCTATATAGTGTATATATTTATTTTATTATTTATTTATTTATTTACATCACTTTTACCCCGCCTTTCTCCCTGAGGGGACTCAAAGCGGCTTACAATAAATAGGCAAAAATTCAATGCCTAAAAACAATGTAAAAACAACAATTCATATAAAACAATCTACAGAACAACAATTCATATAAAACAATCTACAGAACAACAATTCATATAAAACAGATATATGTTTTGTGCATTGGCATATCTTTGTCCCTAACAGTTCAAAGAGATAATATGTTTAACAGGTGAGAAACCAGATTGCCTTGCATGAATGCAATTTCCCCAAAAACGTTATTGCTCTAACACAGTGTTTCTCAACCTGGGGGTCAGGACCCCGGGGGGGGGGGTGTCAGAGGGGTCGCCAAAGGCCATCACAAAACACATATTTCTGATGGTCCTAGAAACCCCTTTGATTGTAGGTGAACTATAAATCTCAACAATTACAACCCTCAAATGTCAAGGTCTATTTTCTCCAAAACTCCAGCAGTGTTCACATTTGGGCATATTGAGTATTCATGCCAAGTTTGGTCCAGATCCATCATTGTTTGAGTCCACAGTGCTCTCTGGATGTAGGTGAACTACAACTCCAAAACTCAAGGTCAATGCCCACCAAACCCTTCCAGTAATTTCTGTTGGTCATTGGAGTTCTGTGTGCCAAGTTTGGTTCAATTCCATCATTGGTAGAGTTCAGAATGCTCTTTGATTGTAGGTGAACTATAAATCCCAGAAACTACAACTCCCAAATGACAAAATCAATTCTGCCCCCCACCCCCACCCCACCAGTGTTCAAATTTGGGTGTATCGGGTATTTGTGCCAGATGTGGTCCAGTGAATGAAAATACATCCTGCATACATTGCGATTCATAACAGTAGCAAAATCATAGTTATGAAGTCGCAACGAAAATAATTGTATGGTTGGGGGTTACCACAACATGAGGAACTGTATTAAGAGGTTGTGGCATTAGGAAGGTTGAGAACCACTGCTCTAACAGGTCATGCCTTTTACCAGGAGGTTATGGAATCATTTTTCAAAAAGTTATGACTTCCAACAAGGTCATGCCTTTCCAAAGATCATAGGTAAAGGTAAAGGTTTTCCCCTGACGTTAAGTCCAGTCGTGACCAACTCTGGGGGTTGGTGCTCATCTCCATTTCTCAGCCAAAGAGCCGGCGTTGTCTGTAGACACCTCCAAGGTCATGTGGTCGGCATGACTGCATGGAGCGCCAAAGATCATAAATTTTCCAAAAGGTTATGGAGACTTCCATTTTCCAAAACATCCAATTATGGGCAAGCGTGGAAGAAAGGGCAACAAAACAAACCTTCTCTAGTATACCCTAAGGCAGGGAAGTACCACCCAAAGGAAAATACCAAGGAACAGTTCTCAGATCTGGTAAGGGACAGGTGTGGTATTGTCAGTCACCCTGAAAAATGTAGTATGAATCAATTCAGACCTTTTAAAGACATCTTGGCAGGGAGGAGTCATTGAGAATCCCCTCCTTTTTCCAGATGCTTCCCAGACTCAAGGAGGAACCATCTCATAACCTGAAAACCTCTGGACCATCAAGCAATTGGCCATATCCAAAGTATTCTGCACCTCATCAGTCTTATCAGGCCACCCTTGGCAGCTGTCGTTTACATGAGTTCTTCTTCCATCAATATTCCATCTGCTGGACTTTTTCTTCCGGGTCTCCAACTTTTTCTTTTTTTCCTGGCAAAGTGGCAGCTACCATCAGTTCCAGTGCTGGGAAGTTTGAGGAGGTGACCTAAAAGTAGAAGACATGGAATTGAATTTACAGATTTATAACATTTTGACTGTCACTGTACAGCAGTTGTTCTCATCCTGTGGGTCCCCAGATGTTTTTGCCTTCAACTCCCAGAAATCCTAACAGCTGGTAAACTGGCTGGGATTTCTGGGAGTTGTAGGCCAAAACACAATTGGGGACCCACAGGTTGAGAACCACTGCTGTACAGCAAGACTTTTCTAAACAAAATAAATGAGTAATCACAGAACAAGGCAAGTGGTTCAAGCTTTGACTGGATCCCTAGTTTTTCCTTGTCCTCAGTCAAACTGAATCACATTGAACAGTTTGAGCTGCATCCTGTTCTGCCATTTAATGTTGCTTTGTGTCATTTTTTGGTGCTTCCCTTTGCCTCTTTAAAAAAAACCCCTCAGCATTTGGTTCATCAAAGTGGCTTATTTGAAGATATCTGCTTATGATGAGTCAGGATGTTAGCTGTGCATGTGTCTCATCCCCCTGCCTATGTCCTACTGCTTCCTTCTGTTTCCACTTATATTTCGCATTTGGAAGGTACATGCTCTCCTTCTCCTCCAAAAGCACTTTCATTTTTCAAAAGCTCTATGTAGTGCAAGAGTTATGACAGCAAGCTGAAATTCAGTTTTTCTTCTCAGTGCAATAACCATATGGTTTACTGTGCCATTGCGACAGGCGCTCCCTTTTTTGGCTCTGCTCATATAGATATCTTGAAGTTTCCCCCTCACATTGATCCTTTCATTTTTCAAGTCTCCCTCCATAGTAGAGCAATAAAAGGCAAATGTTTCCTCTAACATTGAGTCTAGTTGTGTCTGACTTTCGGGGGTGCTGCTCATTTCCATTTCTAAGCCGAAGAGCCAGCATTGTCCGTCGACACCTCCAAGGTCATGTGGCTGGCATGACTGCATGGAGCATTGTTATCTTCCCGCTAGAGTGGTATCTATTGATCTACTCACATTTGCATGTTTTTGAACTAAGTTGGCAGAAGCTGGGGCTAACAGCGGGAGCTCATCACTCTCCCCGGATTCAACCAACCTTTCAATCAGCAAGTTCAGCAGTTCAGCAGTTTAACCCGCTGCATCATCAGGGGCTCCTAGTGAATCAATCCTAGATCATAAAACTGGAATATGGCAAAAATACTAAGTTGTCCTATCCCAAAAATGTTCTGTGAAGCTTATAGCAGCTGTGTTTTCAAAGACTTTCATGGCTGGATTCACAGGGTTGTTGTGTGTTTTCCAGGCTGTATGGCCATGTTCTAGAAGTATTCTCTCCTGACATTTCACCCACATCTATGGCAGGCATCCTCAGAGGTTGTGAGGTCTCATAACCTCTGAGGATGCCTGCTATAGATGTGGGTGAAATGTCAGGAGAGAATAGTGCTAGAACATGGCCATAAAACCCAGAAAACACACAACAACCCTTTTAGCAACTGTGGCTATTTCAGAGAGACAGCGAATCTGCTCCAGATTTCAAACAAGCTTTCTAAGGATTGAACCTTATCCACAAAATGGTTTCAGCACCTTGAATAGCTCCTTAAAATCTGGAATAAAACCTAGTGGCCACTTCCCTGATATGGAAACCTGTAGACATTGGGTCTTTGGCTTTAGATAAGGTTTCTTGCTGTCATAAACTGTCATAAACTTTCCATCCAACAATTTCTTTATTAGGAGCCGCAGTGGCCAATGGGTTAAACCCTTGTACTGGCTGAATTGCTGACTTGAAGGTTGGGTTGCTGACTTGAAGGTTCGAATCCATGAGACAGGGTGAGCTCCTGTCTTTCAGCTCTAGCTTCTAGGGACATGAGAAAAGCCTTCCAGCTAACACATCTGGGCATCCCCTGCACAATGTCTCTGTAGATGGCCAATTCTCTCAAACCAGAAGCAACTTGCAGTATGTTCTCAAATCACTTCTGACACGATAAAAAAAACCCTGCTTTTTGGAGTTGTGACCGCTGTCATTTCCTTATATGAGGAAAATCATGTGAAGCATGTTATCTTCCTACCATTCCAGTATAAATACAAAAGCAGAGATCTAGTAAGAAATCATAGAATCATACAGTCATAGAGTTGTAAGAGACCTCGCGGGCCATCCAGTCCAACCCCGTGCCAAGAAGCAGGAAAATCACATTCAAAGCACCCCTGACAGATGGCCATCCAACCTCTGCTTAAAAGCCTCCAAAATAACTTCAGCAGGCTCTACTGTAAGTTTGTTTCTGCCTCCCAGCCTCTCCCACCTCCCCACCTGGGCAGCTATTTCAGTTGGCTAAAGATCCAGAATTATGAGACCAGTCATCGCTCTAGCATGACAGAATTTCAGCTTATTGTCATGGCATTCACAATGAAAAAAAAAACCATTTGAAATTTAAAATGAAATCAGAAAGCAGACTTTATACTAGGAGAAGATTCCAAATGGAAATAAACAAACACAAAAGGCAGGAGGAAGGTGAAGGGACTAGAGCAGTGGTGTCCAACATGTGGCCATTCAGGTGTTTTGTACTTCAGTTTCCAGAATTCTTGGCCACTGGGAAAGCTGGCTAGGGCTTCTGGGAGTTGGTGATCCAAACATCTGGAGGGCTACAAGTTAGACACCTCTGGACTAGATCTGAATCCCCGCCTGACCATAGAAACCCACTGGATGACTTGAACAAGACACATTGTCTCAGTCTCAGAGGAAAAGGCAAAAAACCTCATCTGAACAAATATTTCCAGGTAAAACCCATGATATGGTCACCATAACTTGTAAACAATTAAGGCACACAGCAACAACTGGCTTTAGCCTCAGGTCTACTGACACGCAGGCATTGCCATGGAGGATCTGCCATAAAAAACCAACATGGAAACAGTTCATCACAGGTCCCTTTCACACAGCTGGATAAAATCCCACATTATCTGCTTTGAATTGGAATATAGGGCAGTGTGGACTCAGATAACCCAGTTCAAGCAGATATTGCGGGATTTTCTGCCTTGATATTCTGGGTTATATGGCGGTGTTGAAGGACCACCAAACACAAAATCCTTGTGTTTGTTAGGCTGATTGCTGCCTTACCGATGAAAGAAAATACTTAACATGCCAAGAGGTTTAAGACAGGTAAGGACTACGAGCCAGAAGGTAGAATAACTTACCCTTTTCCTTACATGATGGGTCAAAGCCAAAACAGAAATAACAAGAATAAAGAAGCCAACCATCAGCCCAAAAATGACCTTTCCAGGAGTTCCAGGCTGTGAACTGGAGACCTGGGCAGCTGCAAGACAAAACTGCAATTGAACACCTTGAGGAAGTGGAAAGGGATCAAAAAGGATCAGAATATGGTTGCCTGTGAGAGTCACTCTTTTGTCATAAAAGGTAAAGTTAAAGGTTTCCCCTGACATTAAGTCCAGTCATGTCTGACTCTGGGGGTTGGTGCTCATCTCCATTTCTAAGCAGAAGAGCCAGCGTTGTCCGTAGACACCTCCAAGGTTATGTGGCCAGCATGACTGCATGGAGCGCCGATACCTTCCCGCCGGAGTGGTACCTATTGATCTACTCACATTGGCATGTTTTCGAACTGCTAGGTTGGCAGAAGCTGGAGCTAACAGCGGGCACTCACTCCGCTCCGGGGATTTGAACCTGGGACCTTTCAGTCTGCAAGTTCAGCAACTCAGTGCTTTAACACACTTCGCCACCGGGGTTTGTCATAAAGAAAGCTGAAGAGGTATGAAACATCCGTTATTCTATATTATTATCTTAAATCAACCAGTTTCTTAAAAGTTTTGAAACATCAGAATAGCCCGCTTGACAAAAATAAAAGTGGACTGAGCAGGCACCTCTTTCAAGGGAAGCAATGTCATGTTGAAAAACACACATCTACCCGTAATCTACAACAGCTTCTGGGGTAACTTGAGAAGTTAAGGTGTGCTATTTTATGATGTGCCAGCAGAACTGCTGACCGACAGGTTGGGAGCTCCAATCCAGGGAAAGCGGGTGAGCTCCTTCTGATAGCTCCAGTTCCCCATGCGGAGACATGAGAGAAGCCTCCCACAAGGATGGTAAAACATCAAACATCCGGGTGTCCCCTGGGCAACTTCCTTGCAGACAGCCAATTCTCTCACACCAGAAGTGACTTGCTGTTTCTCAAGTCGCTCCTGACACATAAGAAAATTCACAGAACATCTGGTTAAATAGAACATCACATTTTTCTTTGGATTTGAGAGGATGCTCAAAATACATGACGGAATTATCCCATGAGACATTTAGGAGAAAATGTGAGAAAGCATCAGATGAGACCAATTATCTAGATTCATTTTAATTGGAGTGTAGACATAGTTTTTAGCACAGAAAATCCCATGGTAGTTCTTGGTGTGCCAGAAGAGAGAGTGCCTGGTAATCTTCAACTTTGAAAAAAAAATTCTCAGTAGCTTTCAATGCCATTGACCAGGATGTTTATTTCAAAACCGGAGGCAACATTTGGGCTGTGGTTTTAATCTTCTCTGGTAGTTGGCTCCAAAGAGAAGTGCAGGTGCTGCTCCACTTCCTCACGCTTGTACTCAAAGGTCACACAAGGTGCAGATTTGTTAAAAATGATGTCATCTGGAAATCTTGTGTTAGGAGGAAATGAAGACAACACATGGCTCTTTTGGTTGGTAGCTCCTCTCCTGGAGTGAATGGTGTTTGTCCTTTTGTAGAGAACTGCACTCCTTCTGAAGAAGGATTTTAACAGTATGAGACCCCTTCCACACAGCTGAATAAAATCCCACATTATCTACTTTGAACTTGAATATATGGCAGTGTGGACTCAAGATACCCAGTTCAGAGCAGATATCGTGAGATTTGCTGTCTTGATATTCTGGGTTATATGGCTGTGTGGAAGGGCCCTGAAGCTGTTACTTAAGTCACAGCATATCCTGGAGAGGCAACTTCCCACCTGGTACAGAGGATAATTTACATGCTTACTTGTCTTCTACATGCCAATTACATCTCTAGATTGACAAGGATAGTTTGACATTACCATACTCTGGTAAACTCCAGATAGGACTTCTATGTGGGATGTACAATGAGCCCCTTTAAAATTCTCTCTATATACAGTGAGTTCTACCTGCTTCTCCTGTGCTTGCCTAAGGAATCAAACCAGTAGCAGAGCACTTTTGTAGGAGAGTTTTGTAGGAGAGTTTATGTGAGTATACATGCTCCTGTCCTTAATGCTTTTACTATACTTTGTAATTTTTATCCTGTACAAGTGTTTCTAATCACTCATATGTATTCCCTGTAGGTCCACTCTGTCGTTGATACTGACACACTGAATTAATTTACTCGAAGAACGTGTTACATGGGAAAATTGACTACGCTAGGTTTTCCATACCTTCATAACCACCACCTGAGGAAGACTACACAGTCGAAACCGGTCGTAGATGGTGACAAACCTTGGATTTGTTTAAAACATTGGATTTTTAAAAAAGGATTCACTAACATGGACGTTTAGATTTGGACTCACAATTAATGATTTATATAGTCCTCTATGTGGAACATGAACTCTGGTTGTCATTGGACTCACAAACTCTTAATATAGAGTTCTACTCTCTATGAATGTATGTGTGTTGGTAACACATTGATTATATTTTGGTTTAGAGATGTGTTGTTTGAAGCATTTAATTGAATGTTCTATGACAATAGCATATATAAAAATGACTGTCTTATAGTTTATATTATTGGATTACATTTCTAGTTATAGTGGCCTCTTGCCTTTGGACGTATAATGAGGCCAGTTGGGAAACTATGTCCCTCCATCTATGGCTTAAAGAGCCATAGATGTCCGGCTTAAAGAGCTGGGCATGTTTAGCCTGCAGAAGAGAAGGCTGAGAGGAGACATGATAGCCATGTACAAATATGTGAAGGGAAGTCATAGGGAAGAGGGAGCAAGCTTGTTTTCTGCTGCCCTGCAGACTAGGACACGGAACAATGGCTTCAAACTACAGGAAAGGAGATTCCACCTGAACATCAGGAAGAACTTCCTCACTGTGAGAGCTGTTCGACAGTGGAACTCTCTCCCCGGGGCCGTGGTGGAGGCTCCTTCTTTGGAGGCTTTTAAGCAGAGGCTGGATGGCCATCTGTCGGGGGTGCTTTGAATGCGATTTCCTGCTTCTTAGCAGGGGGTTGGACGGGATGGCCCATGTGGTCTTTTCCAACTCTACTATTCTATGATTCTATCTGGCTGAGGCTGGCAAAATGACAGAGGAGTGCAGGCATGTTGACATGTGTGATTCTAATGCACCATCAAGTAGCCATCACTTTCGGCTATGTAATTTAGCCAAAAAAGGTGAGCATTAGATATGAGTAAATAGAGAATTACAGGATCTAGCTGTGCTGCTACTGAGACTGGGAATTAAGACCATATTTAGAATGACCAACAGCATTGGCTCCCGTTCGATTCCTAGCCCTGTCTCAAAGTGCTGGTCTTGATCTTTAAAGTACTTCATGGCCCATGAAATGATCAACGTGTCTTTCTATTTGCATGCCTTTACATCAGGGTCACCATCAGAGACTTTCTCCAGGAGTACCCATCATCTGAGTCCAGGGTCCCATCTACATTGCCATATGATCCAGATTATTAAAGCAGATATTCCACATTATCTGCTTTGAACTGGATTTTATGAGTCTACACTGCCATATAATCCATTTCAAAGCAGATAATCTGAATTTTACATGGCAGTATAGAAGGGGCCTATGGGACCTTTCACACAGCCATATGACCCAGAATGTCAAGGCAATTACCTGCTTTGAACTGGATTATCTGAGCCTACACTGCCATATACAGTAGAGTCTCACTTATCCAAGCTAAACGGGCCGGCAGAAGCTTGGATAAGCGAATATCTTGGACAATAGGCGGGATTAAGGAAAAGCCTATTAAACATCAAATTAGGTTATGATTTTACAAATTAAGCACCAAAACATCATGTTTTACAACAAATTTGACAGAAAAAGCAGTTCAATACGCAGTAATGTTATGTTGTAATTACTGTATTTACGAATTTAGCCCCAAAATATTACGATATATTGAAAACATTGACTACAAAAATGGCTTGGATAATCCAGAAACTTGGATAAGTGAGGCTTGGATAAGTGAGACTCTATTGTATTCCAGTTCAAAGCAGATAATATGGGATTTTATTCAGCTGTGTGGAAGGGGCCTAAGTTTGAACTGCATTATATGGTCAGTGTAGATCCATATAATGCAGTTCAGTACAAGTGAAGCAGCATTATAGTCAGCCTCTGATATTGCAACAGGATGCAAGCAAAAACCATCTCAGCTATGCTTTGGCATCTTTTCTCCAGAATGGTTTTGTGATGCTAAGTGGAGGCTTTTTCCCCCTTCAGGCTTTTATTGATTTGTATTTGTCTTTGTTTGATTCATTCTTTTGTGCTTTTCATTGTATTTTAACAATTTACCACAATAATAAAGGGCTCTGTATGTACATGGTACGGTACCAAGATAAAACAATAAAACAGAAATCACTGCCAAAGGCATACAATTTAATATTTTCTTGCAAAGTGATATGTTAATACAGATTGAGCATCTCTTATCTGGAATTAAAACAAAACCCAAAATTCAAAATTGTCTACGTAGGTGGCTGAGATAGTGAAATATTACTTTCTGATAGTTCGATATTAAAAATATTGTATATAAACTTACCTTCAGGCTATGTGTATAAGTTTTTTTTATGAAATATAAATGAATGTTGTGTTTAAACTTTGCATCCATCTCCATGATATCTCATTAAGTATGTAAATATGTTCCAAAATCCGAAATACAATCAGACCCCAAGCTTTTTGGATAAGAGATACTCAGGCTGGATTTATACTGTCCTATATTCCAGGGTCTGATCCCAGATTATCTGCTTTGAACTGGATTATATGAGTCTCTACTGCCAGATATTCTGGGATAAGCAGATAATCTGGGATCCGATTCTGGGATATAGGGTAGTGTAGATCCAGCCTAAGCCTGCATAGTTGAAGCTCAAGGCATACATTTCAATAGGAAAGAAATCAAGGGTACCTGTAATTTCTAGGCGATGTTGTACAGAACCCAGCATCTCATCTGGACCATAGACTTGGCATTCCCAGGTGCCTGCATCACTCAGTGACACTGGAGAGATCTCCAGAGTGTGTTTCAAGACCTCTGCCTTTCTGGAGGCACTCTCCGTGGGCATGGATCCCAACTTCTGCCAGCGAAAACGCTCCTGTCCAGTGTGGTAGCTCAGGTTGCAGGTGAGCATCAAGTGAGATCCCTCTGTGACTGCTGTTCCTTCACTGCTTCGGATGACTGAAGGAAAGGAAGGAAACAAATCAGAAACATCCCTGCAGGTAATCCATTAACTGTCTCCCTCACCATCCTTGCTAAGAGGAAATATCACAACTGTTATCTTGGATGATCAAGGCTTCCAAGTAGGCAGCCTTCCTACTAATTATTTCCTTTGAGTTTATTAATGTTCCAGTGCTAACAACAACAACAACAACAACAACAATAATAACAACTTTATTTTTATATCCCGCCTCCATCACCCTGAAGGGACTCAGGGCAGCTAACATGGAGCCAAGCCCAAACAATTACAATAAAACAAAATAAAATACATACAAGGCACACGACAACAACCAATTAAATGCTTATACAATTATAAAGTAAAACAAAACATGGTAACAATGGCATAATAAAACAAAGTATAAAAACAGTACAAAATTTTAAACGAGGGCAAGCTGGGCCAAGGTGCAAGGCGTAGAAATTGCAAAACCTGTGGGTGAGGTAGATAGATAAAATGCTGCATGTAGTGGGAAACTCGGATAGGCTAAACAATGACATTATTCTCAACTGAGGATGAGATAAAATGCATCAGGAAAACAGCTTGACATTGGAACCAAACCTGACATAGGGATTAGTTGTTCAATCTTCGAAAGCACACCGAAAAAGCCAAGTTTTTAAGCTTATAGAATACCACCCTTCAGTATAAATGCTATTTGTGATATCTAAAGAAAGTATTAGCTAGCACAGCTAGTTTTAGAAACAACAGCAACTATTATTACTATAGACTGAGGCTCGTGGGTTCACTGATGGTTTTGAGAAAATTGTGGGATTTTCTGTGAGATTTCCTGGGACACAAAGTGAGGAAGATTCAAGTCAGAGAAATAATGGTTCTCTTTGGGAAAAAAACTGACTCAGAAATTACAGGGCTTCAAGGTCAGTTAAAGAAGCCAGAAACTGCAATATTTGATAAGGAGTCGGGCGGAGAGCTAAGTGATACTGAAGACTCCCAGGGAAAAACACCTGGACCTACAGAGGTCAACAAAAGTCTTTGTTTACAGATTAGAGCAGAAAATAGACAGTTCCAGTCAGAGTGCTTACGTGGGAAAGTTAAGAAGAGAATTCAGGGGAAAAGAAATGACTTCATGGGTGTCTATTAATTACACCCATTACACCCATGAGCCAGCCTCCGGTGGCTCGGTGTGTTAAAGCGCTGAGCTGCTGAACTTGCAGACCGAAAGGTCCCAGGTTCAAATGCGGGGAGCGGAGTGAGTGCCTGCTGTTAGCTCCAGCTTATGCCAACCTAGCAGTTCGAAAACATGCAAATGTGAGTAGATCAATAGGTACTGCTCCAGCAGGAAGGTAACGGCGTTCCATGCAGTCATGCTGGTCACATGACCTTGGAGGTGTCTACGGACAATGCCGGCTCTTTGGCTTAGAAATGTAGATGAGCACCAACCCCCAGAGTCGGACACAACTGGACTTAACATCAGGGGCAACCTTTACCTTTACCTATTAATTGTCAAGTTGTTTACCTAAGAGTTAGTTCAGGCAACGTAGCGTTCAAGGGAGAAGCTAGACCTGAGTTCTCTGGTTCTTGTCTCAAGTCAAGCCTTGGTTTTGGATTTAAGTATCCTGGAAGTTTTCTATGTGCTTGTTTTATACTCCTGCTCAAGTTTTACTAAGTATACCTTTGCTTGTGGACTTACGCTGTGCATGACACTTTCTGGCTATCCCTGGACTACATTACCTTGGGATTTGCATGAGATTCTTGTTTCTATTTTAAAATATCCTAAAGTGTTTTAGTGAATTTATTGATTTTAATGTTAAAAAATAAAAAGTAACGTTGTGAATCAGCACCACAACAAAGATTGTAATGAGTGTACATTAAACCAGTGGTTCTCAACCGGTGGGTCCCCAGATGTTTTACCTTCAACTCCGAGAAATCCTAACAGGTGATAAACTGGCTGGGATTTCTTGGAATTGTAGGCCAAAACACTTGGGGACCCACAGGTTGAGAACCACTGCATTAAACCATGTTAAGTTGACTGCAATGATACATGTTCAACTCCACCTCTTATAGTTGACAGAATTGGACTGGCATTATTTATGGCTGTTGATACTATACCAATCTTCCATTTTCATGCAAAGGACCAGACTTTCTACTGTATATTCTGAAAACAGATGGAAGAACTTCAGAGAAAACCAGGGATGTCCTCCTCACCTGTCATTATTGCCAGCGTGACATTCTGCGTAATAGTGGTGCCTTGGATGGTGACCTCACAGAGGTATTGGCCTGCATCTTCAGGGCCCACAGCAGGGAGATAGAGGGAGAAATTTCTCTGATTTCCACGGATAGAAGTGGCTGTTGCCTTCATTTCTCTCCTTCCCATGTGCTTCCAATGGACAGCCACATCTGAGATGCCATAGTCCAAGGGTTTGTAATTTAGGATGCAGGGTAGGTTGGCATCAGATCCTGCGGCTGTATAGACTACAGGAATAGTTTTCTCTGTAAATCCTGGTGGAGGGAAGGTTGTATTAATCACAGGAAACAGAGGAAGGGAGGCAAGAAGTTAAAATGTTTTATTTTTGGTAATCAAGAAAAGCTGGGGCAGACAGAGTTATTCCAAAAGGAAGCCATGCATGGTTAAAGAAATGTGAAAAATGAGATGGAACAAGAGGATGAACATGGAAGATGAGATGGAAGCTGATCTCACCTATGACTTGCAGCTCGTATGTGGCAGAAATTATCTCTCCATCTGCAAAGATGAGTTGACAGAGCCAGGGCCCAGAGTCATTCCCAAATGAACTGGAGATAAACAGAGCTTGGCCTTGAGAGATGAAACGACCAGTAGTTGGAATCGGAAGACCTGCATGGAACCAGCGTATCTTTATGGGTTTTTCTGAACGTGTGCAGTTACAGGTTAGTTTCACGGCTCCCAGCTCAACCAGAGGACCAGGAGGGTTAGCAGTCACTATAAGAAAAACAGAATTGTACAGTGATATTCTTACCATCAGATGTGTAAATTCCTAGCATACATCTTCTATCATCATCCATTCATCTTTGGGAAGAGCAGCAAAATCTAACTACAAAACAAGACACAGTTAGACAGACAACTTCATCAGATGGGTTCATTTTAAAAGAGAATGCTGTGTTAAATAGTAATTAATGTTGATGTTTTATTATGGTTGTGTTGTATGTTTGTTCTGGTAATTGAATGTTTTACCTATGTTGGAAACAGCCCTGAGTCCCTTCGGGGAGATAGAGTGGTATACAAATAAAGGTTGTTGTTGTTGTTGTTATTATTATTATGGGCCACCAGAATCGTTACGCATCATGGTGAATCCCTGCCATCGTCCTAGTCATGGACTTCAAATCAACACAGAAAGCCCCCTAGGTTTTATATGATATAGTAATGGTGAATAAAGAAAATGAATCTGTTTCTCTCCTTGTTGCACCTCAGTGCGCTCCATTTCTTGATGGACTTTTCCTAAGGTAAAGGTAAAGATTATCCCCTGACATTCAATCTAGTCATGTCTTACAATGGGGGTTGGTGTTCATCTCGATTTCTAAGCTGAAGAGCCGGCGTTGTCCGTAGACACCTCCTAGTTCATGTGGCCAACATGACTGCATGGAGTGTCCTTGCCTTCCTGCCAGAGCTGTACCTATTGACCTACTCACATTTGCATGTTTTTGAACTGCTATGTTGGTCAGCAAGTTCAGCAGCTCAGCAGTTTAATCCGCCGCGCTACTGGGGAGTCCATCTCTAATTTAAGAAGTTTTCAAAACAACAAATCCTGGCAAGAGGCGATAGGGAAGGGGTGAAGCTTTCACATTAATAAATCCCTAACCTAAGTGCTGTTTCTACACTTTTGTAAGTGAATGTGGCTGATATATGAATAAAATACAAGTGTTTCTCCTCTGTACATGCTTTTGTGTATTGTCGGCCTCTAATGCCACTTGAATAGGGCTGTGTCTATTAAACAGTGAAAAGAACTTTATGTTCCTTTTCCAGTGCAACTCGGTTTAAATTAGTGGGTAGGGAAGTAACTGTAGAAGATTCAGGGAGCACAGTAGGCAGAAACCCATGGAGAGCAGCAGCCCTGTTGCCCAAGCAAAAGGAAATCAAAAACTCTTTGCCCCCAAAAGCCCTCTAAGAAATATGGGGAACATTTTCGTCTTGTTTTAGGCCCAAGAGAAGTTTTTTTAACAACAGAAAGTGAACAGAAGTCACTTCCTGTTTACTTTCTATTTCAAAAAGACCTAAACTAAGCCAGGGAAGCCACAACATGTGGTAAAAAAGCCATTCTTGGTACAAAAGTATCTAAGCAGTGGTTGTCAATCTGTGGGTCCCCAGATATTTTGGCCTACAACTTCCAAAAATCCCAGCCAGTTTTCCAGCTGTTAGGATTTCTGGGTTGAAGGCCAAACATCTGGGGATCCACAGGTAGAGAACCGCTGATCTATAATGGCGTAATGTTTTTTGGAAATTTTTGGGTGCTCTAGGAAGCCTTCAAATAAGATGGACATGCCCTCCATAGTCTCTAGAAGGCATTTGGAAGCTATATATATATATATATATATCAGTTTGCTCACAGTGCCCACCCAATTTAAAGGCATGTAATTTTGGAATTTGCCCATTGCCTAGCACTGGAGCTAAGCTCATTTAACACACATTCACAATTTTTAGATTCTCAGATCATCTGTTTTGGAACTGGGGCTGTTCCTGTTATTTTGTGTCCCTGTTTCCGATCCGGACATAAATACCGGGCATCGGATTCCCTCTGATTATAGAAGCTAAACAGGGTCTGCTCTGATAAACACTTGGATAAAAAAACTGCCAATGAATACTCGGTTCTGTAACCTCTTGTGAATATATCTTGTCAACTAAACCTTGTGAAAGGGTCACCTTAGGGTCGCCCTAGGTCTGAAATGACTTGAAGGCACATAACAACAATAACAAGAGCTACAATCTGGAGGGATTTATTAACAAATCTGTGTTCTACCTCAATTCCAAATCAACATAATGAGCCTGGTTTGGATCTGTGTTTCTCTGTAAAATGTATTAATTTCCCACATACATATCCTAAAGCAGTGGTTTCCAACCTTTTTTGACCAGGGGCCACTTGACCAGGGACCCACTCTCCCTCATTAGTACCAAAAGGGTTACAAGTCAGTTTTTGGTCAACTTTAGATTCGGTTTGGATATTTGGAGTGCAGATTCAGACAATTGCATTAGATAGACCGGGGCTGTGGCGCAGATGGGAGAGCAAACCAGCAAACCAGCTGCAATTAACTGCAATCAGTCACTCTGACCAGGAGGTCATGAGTTCGAGGCCCGCTCGAAGCCTATGTTTGTTTGTCTTTGTCCTATGTTTAAAAGGCATTGAATGTTTGCCTATATGTGTAATGTGATCCGCCCTGAGTCCCCTTCGGGGTGAGAAGGGCGGAATATAAATGCTGTAAATAAATAAATAAATAAATAAATAAACCACATCAGCTCTAGTTTTTGATACAGAACATATGCCATCCAGTAATCGCCATCTGCTTGGCCACAGAAAACCATATTTAATAATCTAGATTATTTAATAATCTAGAGCCGGGCTGTGGCGCAGGCTGGTTAGCAGCCAGCTGCAACAAATCACTCTGAACAAGAGGTCATGAGTTCGATGCCTGCCCGTGCCTGCGTCTGTCTCTGTCTCTTTTCTATGTTATGGCATTGAATGTTTGCCTTATATGTGCAATGTGATCTGTCCTGAGTCCCCTTCAGGGTGAGAAGGGCAAAATATAAATACTATAAATAAATAAATAAATAAATAACTAAATAAATGTGGTCTATCCAATGCAATTTTTTTTAATCAGCACCCCAAATAACCCCAGGAACAGGCCTAAAAGTGAAGACACCAAGGCACCCCTCTTCCAGGCATCACATAGAATGGCTCCGTTCTGGGGAAGGGCGGAGGAGGAGAAGCAGCAGTCAGGAGGCTTACTGTTGTGCCTTTCATGGGTAGTCAACCTCTTTCCTCCTGACGTCTCAGTTACCTCGGCACTATAAGAAGGTTTTGTGAAACCAGTCGCTCTTGTTGCAACGGTGAAGTAACAGTGAGGCCATGGACCATATTTCAGTTTTTGCAGACCACTGATAGTCCACGGACCACAGGTTGGGAACCATTGCCCTAAAGGAGCCAGATCTCATCTGATCTTGGAAGCTAACCAGAGTCAGTTCCAGTTGATACTTGTATAAGAGACCACCAGTGCCGAATTTAGAACAAATGAGACCCTGTGCTAGTTACGTTATGAGGCCCTTTACTTGGGACCTGAAGGGGGTATGCCTGGTAGGTCTATATTGCCTTTTTGTGGCACATTCCCATAGTCTATCAACTTCATAATTATGAATGGAATGGCTTCCAAACAGATCGCCTTCAAATTTAGAATTGTACCACATAAGCAGCATCCATCGTAAACAATTTTTTTGGAAGGAAAATGCCCCATCCCCGACCAATGGGATCCTATACTTAAGCACACCTAAGCAGAATAAATCTGGCACTGGATAACACCAATGAATACCAGGTATTGTAAGCTATATTTCAGAGGAAGGAACAGGCAAAACACACTCTAAGTATTCCCTGCCTTTAAAAAAAAATCCTTTCAAATTCATGGTATTACCAAAAGTCAATAGGTGACTTGAAGATACACACATCATCAATCAGAGTTGCGTACCTGACACCACACCAAGCTTCACCTGGCAGCACCAAACACTGCTACCATATTTCACCAGCATCTCATAGATTCCTGTATCATCATTTAGTAAGGGGTCAATCTGAAGAGAAAAATTCCCCCGAAGAAAACCGGCATCCCAGATTGATAATCGGTGTATCATGGAACGGGACCATTTCTTGATCCCACTGGGATCCACCTTTAGAATCAAACGGCGCTTCCTGTGGGAACTGGAACAACGAGAGAAGAACGTTGTTGGCACTGGTAGCGTGGGAAGTGTCTTGAGAGGCAAGAGCAGGAGGTGAAACACAGTAAATGGGAAATAGAAGGACATGCCAAGTAATGGAAACAGAAAAATCACCCCCATCCCATTCCATAATTATTATTATGAACGAACAGGTCTTCCCAACTTACCTGCCTTCATGCCGTACCCAGCGAAGTGTTAATCCCTGATACAGTTGCCTCCAACTGCTCTCCAACTTCTGAGAACTCAGGTAACAGGGAAGCAGAGCTTGGCCTCCTTCCTTAGCCCAAACCTGAGTGTCCTCTCCTGTTGCACAGAAAGGATTTCTGGATGCTGCAACAACAACATTAAATTCCAATAAATAAATAAATAAATAACTTGATTACAAGTGTAGCTTCAAAGGCTCCGTCTAACTAATCTCAGAAGATTGGGTTTTTATTTTGTTTTTCCAAGTTTCATGTAGAAAAGGGTGATATAAAGTTTGGAATTATGGAGGGAATTTTGCTCAGAGTTATAGACCAGGGCTAACAGAGATGGAGGAGAGTCTCAAGTTGTCCAGCAAGGCTTTAGGTACAAAACACGGAGTAAAGCCTGCAACAATTCCAACAAATCATCTCCCCATCTATCCTTGGGTACATTAGCTTTCTTCCTATCCTTACCATTGGCCAACTGCAAACTGAGGGCAACCATCCAGAAAAGGAACAATAAAGTCATGATGGCATCAAAAGGAGTCAAATCGTTCAGTGTCCCAAGTTCACCTCCATTCCTTTGCCAATCAGAAGAGACCAAGAGAGAGAGAGAGGCCTGGAAGAAGAGAAACAACAGAGGATTGGACTATGCAAGAGATTCAGACTTGGGAAACGAAGGTGGATTTCTGATCAAAGAAGACCTTCGTGGTCAATCTTATACTGTAGGTGGGCTGCTAGTTTCCTGACGGGGTTGAGGTGAGAAACGTCACAGCCGAGAAACCAACCCGAGAAGAAACAAAACATGTGCAGGAAGGCAGGGTGAAGGGAGTTCTAGAAAACATATTGAAATGGAAACTGTTTCTCTCTCATTCTGTCCACTCATTTAATGTTGTTTTTACATGATTTGGCTTGCAGTGGAAAATGTATGTTGGACCAATTTCTGACAAGCACCTCTGTTTTTTTTTTTCTTTGACCTTTTCCCTTTGATGGCATGATTTCTTTATCTCAATTAATTTGTTGCTGTTGAAAATTCTAAGGATGATGATGATGATGATGATATCACCTTTAATTTAAGCAGCCAGGGCATGTTTCTGCCTGAGGCAATGTAAAATACTCTCCTTTTGTCACATCCTGAATGTGCATGAAATGGCTTTAACGGGATAATTTAAGATCTATAGATGAAACAAATGTAACCTCTGCCGCTATAGCTACCCTGAGTCTCTTCAGGGAGATAGAGTGTATAAATAAAGCATCATCATCATCATTCCCATAAGACCGAAAGTATTCTCTCTGCCAACCAAAGTTGGACTAGAGATAAATAAAATAAAATAATATATATTGTATTGATTTCCATTTCTTTTCTCTCCTGCTGCCTGTCTTTGCTGTTTTTATCCACAAGGAAATACTTGTGCAACCTGATTGAATGGGGTGAGTAGAGGCAAAGGTTCAGAAAGTGCAGCCAGAGAAACAGCTGCACCCTCACAACCTACTGCCTGGAACAGCTGCCACACTTAAAACCTTATCAGATGGTCTTCAGGCTCTGTTTCTATATGTTTGAGGAAATGGAGCCCCATAGGAGTCTCCTGGAGGATATCAGACCGCATAAGGGCATTTCCGGTGGGACTCCGTGGTGTTCTGTTTCCCATGTGTGTGGAAATTGAGCTCTACTAGGAGTTGGGTATCAATTGACTTCTGATAGAGAAATACAGGGTAAAGCAGGGAGAAGATGGGGAAAGGTGCAGTAAGCACATGGGATGGCTGGCCACCCCTGAAGAAAGGGAAAGACAAGAGGGATGGGGTTAAGGACTTCATCACATTAGCTTTGAGCTCCATCCTAGGATACTTCCAAGACAAAACCAGGATGGAGCATGACAGAACCCATCAGGACCTCATCACATTAGCCTTGGGCTCTGTTCTAGGATGCTTCCAGGATGAGGCTAGGACGGAGCCCATCAGGACCTCTATCCTAGGATGCTTCCAGGACAAGGCCAGGACAAAGCCCAACGGAGCCCATCAGGACCACATCACATTAGCCTTGGGCTCTGTCCTACGATGTTTCCAGGGTGAAGCCAGAATGGAGCCCAACAAAACCCATCAGGACCTCATCACATTAGCCTTGGGCTCCAACCTAGGACGTCTCCAGGACAGAGCCCATCAGGACCTCATCATATTAGTCTTGGGCTCCATCCTAGGATGCTTCCAGGGCAAAGCCAGGACAGAGCCTAATGGAGCCCATCAAGACCTCATCACATTACCCTTGGGCTCTGTCCTAGGATGCTCCCAGGACGAAACCAGGATGGAGCCCTGCAGAGCCCATCAGGATCTCATCACATTAGCCTTGAGCTCCAGTCTAGAATACTTCGAGGATGAGGCCAGGACGGAGCCCAACAAAGCCCATCAGGACCTCATCACATTAGCCTTTGGCTCCATCCTAGGATGCTTCCAGAAAGAGGCAAGGACAGAGCCCGATGGAGCCCATCAGGACCTCATCACATTAGGCATGGGCTTCATCCTATGATGCTTCCTGGACAAAGCTAGGGCAGAGCCCAATGGAGCCCATCAGGACCTCATCACATTAGCCTTGGGCTCTGTCCTAGGATGCTTCCAGGACGAAGCCAGGATGGAGCCCTGCAGAGCCCATCAGGACCTCATCACATTAGCCTTGGGCTCCATCCTAGAACATTTCCAGGACGAGGCCAGGACGGAGCCCAACAAAACCCATCAGGACCTCATCACATTAGCCTTGGGCTCCATCCTAGGATGCTTCTAGGATGAAACCAGGACAAAGCCCGATGGAGCCCATCAGGACCACATCACATTAGCCTTAAGCTCCATCCTAGGATGCTTCCAGGATGAAGCCAGGACGGAGCTGCCAGAGCCAATCACATGACACAAGACTACTTCCAGCGGGCTCCATTCCGGATCTGTCCTGGAAGTGTCCTAGGACAGAGCCTAAAGAACATGGGAGGCTTCCCATGTTCCCATCAATTAGAACAGGACCAGCTCAGGGGGAAGCCAGATGGTGACGCTTTCCCCATGTGCTGGGGAAAGTGGCAATGCAGGCAATGCAGGGCACAAGGAGATGGTTTCCCTTGCTGCCCCATGGATTTGCCATGCTGCCCAGAGAATCCTTGCACTGTCACCCGGCTTGAGGATCCCGATGTGATGAGATCCTAAGACTGTTTCCTCCACTTTTCCCCATGTCCCCCCTCCCTGTCTGATGAGGTCCCTAGTTTATTGGTAAGGTTAGCCTTGCATAACTGCTGGAAAACAAGCACTTGGAATAACTATTCTTCTGGAAAAAGGCTTGTGCTAGTCTTTGCCTTTCCAGATTGTGCATGAGAAGGCAATATAGTAGTTGTTGACTAGTGCAGGGATGGGCAGACTTCAGCCTTCCAGGTGTTTTGGATATCAACTGCCAGAAATCCCAGTCAGCTTACCAGCTTTTGGGAATTGTTGGAGTTGAAGTCCGAAACACTTGGTGGGCTGAAGTTTGCTCATGCCTGGACTAGTGTATAATGTTTATGGTGCTATATAATTTGATGTATATGTGAGTGATGAATATGAAACCTCAGAGAAAGGAGGACTTGTAAAAGAACTTTGGAGGGAAAATCAAGATGGAAGAATCTCTCCAAAATATGTTGGGGTTTTTCAAACCAACAATATTAATAATACAGCTAGAATTCAGGTGACAGTTCAGGAACGAGAGCACAAAGTCTGGAAGGTCACTGGAATGTTTAACAAGCCTTGTCGGAGAAATCATTAAGGCACAAGAGTGCCTTCCAGAATGTAGTAACCTTTAGGAAACAAAAACAAATAGAAAGAAAATGTGAATGCCTTTATGAGAAGGCTTGCTCAAAACTGGAAGCTCAAGAGTCACAATGGGTTGCAGAGGAGACCTTATGAGCGGAGTATGAAAAGCCAAACATACTAGAAAGCCTTTATCAGGTTTTTTTTTTTTTATCAAAGGAGAGAGCAGCTTTCCATCTGTTCAGCAAAAACCAAACAACCACATCAACAGACACATGGAACTGTTTGAGAGCAGTTTCCTTTATTCTTATGTTTAACAAGATAAAGATCTTGTCACTATATTACTGGGAAAGAAGACTGGACCAAAACTTCTTAAGAGAAAGAGACACATTGTTTTCTAAAGGTCTCCTGACTTTGCTATGCTTTTGACATTGTTGAACATTACAAGCAGACATGCTTCCTCTTTTGATTCTGATCCTCTCTCATGCTTGGGTTTCTATTTGCTTGAAGGCAGAATTTAACAAATATTTGGTCTGTTTTAGAAAACTGCATAGCATTCTGCACATTTTAAAAATATGTGCAGCAAGAATGAAGAAATGTTTAAATTTGGTAAGACAATTTTGGCTCCAGTGCAGCTAAGGGGTTTCTTTTATGTGCTGTTAACTATTGCATCTAGAGACATTCATCTCCAAGAGTATTGATGTTCTCTTTTATTCTATTCTGAAGCTGTTCTAATAACTTTTTCAATTATTTCTGAATCTCATCCCTTTTTAAAAGCCCCAGACAATTCTAATTCACACTAACTGGAAGAGATCTGGAAAATATGTAATATATGGTTCATTGTGTTGTCGAAGGCTTTCATGGCCGGAATCACTGGGTTGCTGTGAGTTTTCTGGGCTGTATGGCCGTGTTCCAGAAGCATTCTCACCTGATGTTTTGCCCACATCTATGGTAGGCAACCTCAGAGGTCGTGAGGTCTTTTGGAAACTAGGCAAGTGGGGTTTATATATCTGGGGAATGTCCAGGGAGCCTCCCAATAAAGGATTCCCCCAGGCAGTAAGCAGCCAGACCTTGAAGCTGCAAGGCTAAGGTAAAGGTAATGTGTTCTGCATTATATCAGTCATAAGGTAAAGGTAAAGGTTTCCCCTGACGTTAAGTCCAGTCATGTCTGACTCTGGGGGTTGGTGCTCATCTCCATTTCTAAGCCGAAGAGCCGGCGTTGTCCATAGACACCTCCAAGGTCATGTGGCTGGCATGATTGCATGGAGCGCCGTTACCTTCCTGCTGGAGCGGTACCTATTGATCTACTCACATTGGTATGTTTTCGAACTGCTAGGTTGGCAGAAGCTGGAGCTAACAGCAGGCGCTCACTCCGCTGCCGGGATTTGAACCTGGGACCTTTCGGTCTGCAAGTTCAGCAGCTCAGTGCTTTAACACACTTCGCCTCCGGGGCTCCGCTGCAAGGCTATTCAGTGCTAATTTATGTGACTAATTGCACCATTCACACTTGCCTCAAGCAGACAAAAATTCTTTTTCCACTCTGGACACTCCTCAACAACCTAGCTGCAAAATATATCAGTTTACCTTGTTGGAGTAATTCAACAGACATTTTATATAAAAAGGGAATGCATAGAATTAAAAAAAACTCAGCAAGTAATTCTGATTTTGATGGAACTGTTGAACTCGATACAGCATACAAAATTATATGTAAATATGGAAAAGTGTGGTGCAACTTGGGATACTTTGAATAACTTTTTTTAGTCCTCGTGAAGTTCTTCAGTATGCAGCTAATAGCAGAATAAAGCAATGGAGCAAAGCATTTCTAACCGTTTAGCTTTTTTTAAAAAAAAGATCAGTGAGAAGTCATGCAATGGAGAGTTTTAAAATGATGCATGGTTTCAGAAGAGTGGCTCGGCAGCCCTCCCCCACCTTGCCGTACATAACATTAGTGTTCAAGGTCCTCAAATGAAACTGATTAGTAGGAGATTCAGGGCAGATGAAGAAAATCCTTCCCTACTCCATGCATGATTAATGTATGGGATTTGCTGCTACGGAGAGCAGTGACGGTCACTGGCTTAGGTGGCTTTAAAATGGGATTAGACAAATTTATGGAGGATAAGTCTCTCGGTGGTTATCTGCCATGCCGGCTGAATGGAAACGTCAGGTTCAGAAGTACCTGTTTCTTAATACCACTTGCTGGAGGCAGGGTTGGAGGAAGGAGGAATATAAAGATGCGCAAAAGCCATTTGTCATTCAGCGATGGCAGGATAGTGAGCTGTCCTTTCACGCTGATGGGGGTTCTTCTGGGAGCCTCCGGGTGAGCACGGGACAATACTGGAAAACAGGGAGCGGAACTAAGCATCTTTGGCTTAACCTGCCAAGGCTCTTCTTGGAATCTTACTTACTTACTTACTTAGGCGATCCCTCGTAGCTCGAGGATGATTGTCTTCCATCCTTGGTGTCTTGGGGGTGGGTTCTTAGGTGGCTGAAGAGACCTATTCTTGACCCGCATATTCTCCTGCAGTGAGGACATCGGTTTCCAGGTGGAAGGCGGTCCCGGTCAGGGTTAGCTTGATGCTCCTTCCTCTTGGCACGTTTCTCCCTTAAGCCCTCTGTTCATGCCTCTTCAAACTCCACAGCACTGCTGGTCACAGCTGACCTCCAATTAGAGCGCTCAAGGGCCAGGGCTTCCCAGTTCTGAGTGTCTATGCCACAGTTTTTAAGGTTGGCTTTGAGCCCATCTTTAAATCTCTTTTCCTGCCCACCAACATTCCGTTTCCCATTATTGAGTTCGGAGTAGAGTAACTGCTTTGGGAGACGGTGATCGGGCATTCGGACAACGTGGCCAGTCCAGCGGAGTTGATGGCGTAGGAGCATCGCTTCAATGCTGGTGGTCTTTTCTTCTTCCAGCACGCTGACTGAGAACAGACTGAGAAGCCACTCTCGTTGTGTTAACCACACCACTGCTGGAACCTCACTCTGTGAAGACTGTGTGTTGACCGGCTGTGCACCGATCTCCACACATTAAAAAAAATCACGCACAGGCGTCTTCCAACAAAAATAAAAACAAACCTTCAAATGTCCCATGGCGATCAGCGAGTTGCGACGGGGGCAGGACTGTGAAATCTGGAAGCCCCCAGTCACAGACTGGCACATGGGCGGTGGATATGGACTCAGTCGTTCTACCTCAAGGTCTGAGGCAGTTGAGTAGTCCGGCAGCTGTATCCATGACTGAGCAGCCCTTTTTAGGATCCGCTCTGCTCACCCCACATGGGGAAGGGGCTAGAGAAGGTGCCCTAAACATAGTCTGCCTCTCCTACCCTGACTGGACTGCCGCGTCGAGGGGTCACCACTCTGCGGCCAAAAAAGAAAAATGAACTTTGGAACATGGAACGTATGGACACTGTTAGATAACACTGACAGCGAACGCCCCGAACGCAGGACTGCTATCATTGCAAGGGAGCTGGGACGCTTTAAGATCGACATAGTAGCCCTTCAGGAGACCCGGAGAGCAGGAGAAGGACAGCTGAAGGAAGAAAAGGGAGGCTACAACTTCTTCTGGAAGGGACTGCCTGAAGAAGAGCGAAGAATACACGGAGTTGGCTTTGCGATCAGAAACGACCTGGTGAAGCACCTGACTGAAGCACCCATTGGCATCAACGAACGACTCTCACCCTCCGAATTAACCTTGCCAAAAACCAACAGGCAACCATCATATGCGCCTATGCACCAACTCTAGATGCTGACGAAGACATCAAGGAAAATTTTTTACTGTCAGCTGGACACCATCCTATCGGAGATACCTAAGGAGGACAAAATCATCCTCTTGGGGGACTTTAATGCCAGAGTCGGACAGGACTCCGACCTGTGGCCAGGGATCATAGGAAAAGACGGGGTCGGAAACAGCAACTCAAATGGCATCTTGCTTCTCACCAAATGCGGAGAGCACAACCTTGTCATCACCAACACGCTCTTCCACCAGAAAAACAAGCTCAAGACATCATGGAAGCACCCCCGATCAAAGCATTGGCACCTCTTGGACTATGTTATTACATGTGCTAGAGACCGCCGCTGGAATCTTACACAATGTTGAGATCAGCATATTACATGGAGGCTTTATTTTACAATTATGCTGTTCTAATATACATACAGTTCTCTCCATTAGTAAGGAGCCCCGGTGGCGAAGTATGTTAAAGCGCTGAGCTGCTGAACTTGCAGACTGAAAGGTCACAGGTTCAAATCCCAGCAGCAGAGTGAGCACCCACTGTTAGCTCCAGCTTCTGCCAACCTAGCAGTTTGAAACATGCCAATGTGAGTAGATCAATAGGTACCGCTCCGGCGGGAAGGTAACGGCGCTCCATGCAGTCATGCCGGCCACATGACCTTGGAGGTGTCTACGGACAACGCCGGCTCTTCGGCTTAGAAATGGAGATGAGCACCAACCCCCAGAGTCCGACGTGACTGGACTTAATGTCAGGGGAAACCTTTATCTTTATCTCTCCATTAATAGATGTCTTTCTGCTGTAGTAATGAAATTATAACAGTATGAGTTGGCCACAATTTTAAAATCCTTGGAGAGGGCTTTCTCTTATCCCACCACCTTCGCAGATACATTTGGTGAAGACCCGTAGCCGTCTTAGTGGTTGTTGCTCTCAGACTATGGAAAATTCTGCTGCAAAAAAGGCAAGCTAGTCCTCTCCTTGTTCCCCTTTCACAACTAAGTAAAGACTTTTAAAAATTGAACTAGACCCCAAGATGGATGATTTCTTGAGACCCCACTCAGCTTCAGAAGCAGGAAACTCTCCTTTATGGAAATCCCTGCCTGACTCTCCTTCTTGCTACCAAAACACAATAGGCAAAGTTCCAGAAGCATTATCTCCTGACGTTTTACCTACATTTATGGTGGGCATCCTCAGAGGTTGTGAGATCTGTTTAAAACTAGGCAAGAGGGGTTTATATATCTTGGAAGGTCCAGGGTGGGAGAAAGAGCTCTTGTCTGTTTGAGGCAAGTGTGAATGTTGTAATTGGCCACCTTGATTAGCATTTAATGACCTTGCAGATTCAAAGCCTAGCTGGTTCTTGCCTGAGGGGATCCTTTGTTGGGAGGTGTTAGCTGGCCCTGATTGTTTCTTGTCTGGAATTCCCCTGTTTACTGAATGTTCTTCTTTATTTACTGTCCTGATATTAGAGTTTTTAAAGTACTGGTAGTCAGATTTTAAAGGAGCCCCGATGGCGAAGTGTGTTAAAGCACTGAGCTGCTGAACTTGCAGACCGAAAGGTCCCAGGTTCAAACCCGGGAGCGGCGGGAGTGGCTGCTGTTAGCTCCAGCTCCTGCCAACCTAGCAGTTTGAAAACATGCCAATGTGAGTAGATCAATAGATACCGCTCCGGCGGGAAGGTAACGGTGTTCCATGCAGTCATGCTGGCCACATGACCTTGGAGGTGTCTACGGACAATGCCGGCTCTTCGGCTTAGAAATTGAGATGAGCACAAACCCCCAGAGTCAGACATGACTGGACTTAACGTCAGGGGAAACCTTTACCTTTACCTTAGTCAGATTTTGTTCATTTTCCTCCTTTCTGTTGAAATTGTCCACATGCTTGTGGATTTCAATGGCTTCTCTGTGTAGTCTGACATGGTGGTTGTGAGAGTGGTCCAGCATTTCCGTATTCTCAGATAATATGCTGTGTCCAGATTGGTTAATCAAGTGCTCTGAAATCCACAAGCATGTGGACAATTTCAGAAGAAAGGAGGAAACTATGAAAAGGAACATAATCTGGCTACCAATATTTTAAAAAACTCTAAAATCAGGACAGTAAATATAAAGAACAACACTAAAATAGAGGAAATCCAGACAGGAAACTATCTGGGCCAGCTAACACCTCCAAACAAATAATTCCCCCAGGCAGGAATCAGCCTGCAAACCAGCTTTTGCACTTTCTTCTTTCACCTTGGTTAGAAGGCTCCTCAGTTCCTCTTCCTCCTCCAAGGGTTACAGTCCAACATTATCAGGAGTGCTACACCACCTCAACCTCTGCTCTACAACTTTTTGCTAGTCGGCACTGGGCAGGCTAGACCTATGACTGAATTTTAAGATGGGGGAAGACACCAGCTCTATATTGGATCTGGAAAAAAGGCAGGAGGCAATACAAGAAACATTTGAATGACTTCTGAGTTAACTGAACAAATTATGTCTGTTCTAGATTTAAAAGTCTGTTGTGGAAGCATCCTGGAAGGAGCAAAATGTTATGATGAGGGGCTGAAGTCAAGGAGCAGAAGATTTTCCGTTTAGTATGCGTATTATTACAATTCACTCCCCCAGTCACTCTTGTCTTCAACTAATTTGCTTAAATCAATTACTCATTGCAATCATAGGAAAAGAATACTGCTTTACTAGAGTAGGCGGTCAGCATATGACATAAACAGAAAGATCGTTTATCATACATTGTCCTCGGTGGGCTATCTTTTTTCTTATTTTTTCATGTCAGGAGTGACTTGAGAAACTGTAAGTCGCTTCTGGTGTGAAAGAATTGGCCATCTGCAAGGAAGTTACCCAGGGGATACCTGGATTTTTGATGTTTTACCTTCCTTGTGGGAGGCTTCTCTCATGTCTCCGCATGGAGAGACAATTCACACACGTGCGTTTTTGACAGCCAAATGGCAATCCAGGGGATTTGAAGCATTGAGGGCACTAGAAATATCCGGGGAGGAGCATAGAACCTCAGCCACACGTTACCCTAAGTTCTCATAAAGGCTGGATACTGTACTGTGGACTCCCCTCAACTGTCCCAATTTAGCAGTGTAAGTCCTGATTACTCCTTTGCCATCTCACTTCAATTGCTCCTAATTGAGTATGAAGAGCAAAGTAGTTTTTATGACATTAACTCACCAAGCGGGAAGGGGAGAGGAGGGAGCATAATCTTGTCCTTCCCTGTAAAGTAAAGGTAAAGGTTTTCCCCTGACATTAAGTGTAGTCATGTCCAACTCTGGGGGTTGGTGCTCATCTCCATTTCTAAGTTGAAGAGCCGGCGTTGTTCGTAGACACCTCCAAGGTCATGTGGCCAGCATAACTGCATGGGGCGCTGTTATCTTCTCATCAGAGCAGTACCTATTGATCTACTCACATTTGCATGTTTTGAACTGCTAGGTTGGCAGAAGCTCAGCAGCTCAACCCGCTGTGCCACTGGGGGTTCACGTCTTTCCCTGTAGGTCCAGACAAAAACAAGGTCCGGTAACATCTCCTAGTTTGGGTATTTTTCTACACTTTTGCCATCTTGACCACACTCTGATGTTGATCAGCCACATATGTCCTTTTCCATCTGAGCAATGTTGGAAGATATGCTTTGATCAGGACCTGTTTTATACCACATACACTTCTGGCGTGCCTGCCAACCAGTTGTCTCTTACAGATCCATTTGGCCCCTTACATCCACCTCCTTCCCATCCAGCCATTAGTCCTGCAGAGTGGATCCCCAAGCAATTAGGCCCTTTCTGCACTGCCATATAAAATCCAGATTATCTGCTTTGAACTGGATTATATTGCAGTATACACACATATAATCCAGGTCAAAGCAGATAGTCTGGATTATCTGCTTTGATAATCTGGGGGACCTTCCACACAGCCGTATAACCCAGAATATCAAGGCAGAAAACCCCAAAATATCTGCTTTGAATTGGGTTATCTGAGTCCACACTGCCATATATTCTAGTTCAAGGCAGATAATGTGGGATTTTATTCTGCTGTGTGAAAGGGGCCCGAATCACAGTATATGGCACTGTAGAAGGGGCCTTAGGTAAAGGTAAAGGTTTTCCCCTGACGTTAAGTCCAGTTGTGACTGACTCTGGGGGTTGGTGCTCATCTCCATTTCTAAGCCAAAGAGCTGGCGTTGTTCGTAGACACCTCCAAGGTCATGTGGCCGGCATGACTGCATTGAGCGCCGTTACCTTCCCGCTGGAGCGGTATCTATTGACCTACTCACATTTGCATGTTTTTGAACTGCTAGGTTGGCAGGAGCTGGAGCTAACAGCGGGTGCTCATTCCGCTCCCGGGATTTGAACCTGGGACCTTTTGGTCCGCAAGTTCAGCAGCTCAGCGCTTTAACGCACTGTGCCACCAGGGGCCTTAGTCTCCTCTTTTAGCCTCACTCTGCCTGTTATGTTCAGCAGTTACTAGCAATGGAAAATTGTTGTCCTTTCCCTTAAGCCTGCTCATAGCAAAACTGCCTATGCGGTATTGCCTGGAGCTTATTGAAAACATTTTGTTGAATTTTGGTTCCACGCTAACAAAATGTGCTGGAAATGACAAGATTGTTGGTTGTTGCTTTTTAAAGGAAGCACAATGTGGTGTTTTTGTTTTGTTTTTCCTGGAAAGCAATCCCACAGAAAATTATACGTGGCTCTGCAGCATAAAAACAAACATTTCAGTTGCGTGCAGGCAGGGTTGAGTTTGCTCACAAACACAAAGAATTGATGAGTTGCTCTTTGGTAGAGGAAGCAGAATCCCCATCAGACAGAGATAGTGATGGCATCAGGGCAGTCGAGGAGATGGCTTAACAGAATTGAAAGGAAAATGGCCACTCTTGACATTAAGTAGATTCGACCTCATAAATTTTGCATGAACAACCACCTTAAACCTAAAGCTTTTGTTTACTCTTTGAAAGTAAAATATCCTTTAAAAATAACGGTACTGATGTAAAACTGAACTCGGTGACATGAACCTCTGAATGGGGGGTAAGGGCTCAACAAGATTGAACTAAGGCCCCTTCCACACAGTTGTATGAAATCCACATTGAACTGAATTATATGGCAGTGTGAACTCAGATAATTTTGTGTATTATTTGCCTTTGTGTTCTGGGTTAAATGGCTGTGTGGAAGGGCTCTAAGAGACGGAACCATCCTCCTGAAAAAGTGGTTCCCAACCTTTGGTGTTTTGGACTTCAGCTCCACAATATCTGACAGTGGATAAGATCATAGAATCATAGAGTTAGAAGTGACTTCGTGCACCATCTAGTGCAACCCCCTGCCAAGAAGCAGGAAAATCTCATTCAGAGCACTCCCGACAGATGGCCATCCAGCTTCTTTTCTTTCTTTTTTTTGTGTCAGGAGCAACTTGAGTCGCTTCTGGAGTGAGAGAATTGGCCATCTGCAAGGACGTTGCCCAGGGGACGCCTGGATGTTTTGATGTTTTTACCATCCTTGTGGGAGGCTTCTCTCATGTACCCACATGGAGCTGGAGCTGAAAGAGGGAGCTCATCCACGCTCTCCCCGGGTGGGATTCGAACCTGGCAGCCTTCAGGTCAGCAACCCAACCTTCAAGTCACAAGGCTTTACTCCACTACGCCATCGGAGGCTCCTAGCTTCTGTTTAAAAGCTTCCAAAGAAGGAGCCTCCAGCACACTCCGGGGCAGAGAGTTCCACTGCTGAACAGCTCTTACAGTTAGGAAGTTCTTCAACATGTTCAGGTGGAAGATTGTTCCCCGTCCTAGCTTGCTCCCTCCTCCCTATGACTTCTCACATATTTATACATGGCCATTATGTCTCCTCTCAGCCTTCTCTTCTGTAGGCTAAACATGCCCAGCTCTTTAAGCCGCTCCTCATAGGGCTTGTTCTCCAGACCCTTGATCATTTTAGTCGCCCTCCTCTGTACACATTCCAGCTTGTCAACATCTCCCTTAAATTGCGGTGCCCAAAATTGGACACGGTATTCCAGGTGTGGTCTGACCAAGGCAGAATAGAGGGGGAGCATGACTTCCCTGGATCCTAGATGGCTGGGATTTCTGGGAGTTGAAATCCAAACACCTGGAGGGGCAAAGATTGGGAACCACTGTGTTGAAGTGATGAGGCTGTCATGGCCTGGTCAGATTCTGAGTGTTCAGAAGACGAGGCTGGGGATGCTGGGAGAGTTTCAGAGAGCCCGGAGAGAAATATTTTGGAATCTTCCAGCAGCAATGTTTTGGTTTCGCCTAGTGGTTCCCAGGAGAACAGTGAAGGCCATTCCCATGCAAACCTACTAGATATGAAGAAATTGGATGCGATGAGATTAGAGCTACATCAACAGGGCCTGCAATAAAGGCCTCACTTCTCCCGCTGGCTCAGAAATAAAGAGACCAGGTGCAAACGAAGTGATCTCGTGGGAGGGGTTTTTGGGTTTTAAAAGTGGTTCATGTTGATATAATCATTGTGAGAGCAATGCTGCGTTCAGGTACAGACTGTACGGGAAGAGCTGTAGAATTCATGTAATCAAGTGACAAGCTGTTTGTATGTTCTATGGCACAGTTTTGCCTGCCTTGGATCTATGTACAGTAGAGTCTCGCTTATCCAACATAAATGGGCTGGCAGAACGTTGGATAAGTGAAAATGTTGGATAATAAGGAGGGATAAAGAAAAAGCCTATTAAACATCAAATGAAGTTATGATTTTACAAATTAAGCACGAAAACATCATGTTTTACAACAGATTGATAGAAAAAGCAGTTCAATCCACGTTAACGCTATTTAGTAACTACTGTATTTACGAATTTAGCACCAGAAGATTGCAATGTATGGAAAACATTGACTACAAAAACATTAAATACTAAAAGGCAGACTGCATTGGATAATATAGAACATTGGATAAGCGAAGGTTTGATAAGCGAGACTCTACTGTCCTCTGTTCTTGAATTCCACCTGAACATTAGAAAGAACTTCCTAACTGTGAGAACCGTTCAGCAGTGGAACTCTCTGCCCCGGGGTGTGGTGGAGACTCCTTCTTTGAGGCTTTTAAACAGAGGCTGGATGGGCATCTGTGGGGGGTGCTTTGAATGTGATTTTCCTGCTTCTTGGCAGGGGGATGGACTGGATGGCCCATGGAGTCTCTTCCAACACCTGATTCTATGTTTTGCTGGATTTATCTTGGATACTTTCTCTGAAGGGATTTTTGGGGACTCTTGACTCTTATGGATGTAAACTGATGAACTTTGATTCCTTTTTAATATTTGTTTGCTTTTCATATATTCAGATTTTATTCTACTCTAATTTTAATAAACCCTTATATTGGGCCCCCTGGTGGCGCAGTGGGTTAAACTGCTGAGCTACTGAATTTGCTGACCAAAAGGTCAATGGTTCAAATCCAGGGAGCGGGGTGAGCTCCCGCTGTTAGCTCCAGCTTCTGCCAACCTAGCAGTTCAGAAACATACACATGTGAGTAGATCAATAGGTACCGCTCCGGTGGGAAGGTAATGGCGATCCGTGCAGTCATGCCCGTCACATGACCTCGGAGGTGTCTACGGACAACGCCAGCTCTTTGGCTTAGAAATGGAGATGAGCACCAACCCCCAGAGTCGGACACGACTAGACTTAATGTCGGGGAAACCTTTACCTTTACCTTATATTGGATTATCTGCACAGTGTGTGGTTTGTGGTGAAAAGGGCAACACAGGCAACATAGGATCACCAAGGACTTTATCGCACAAGGCAGACAAACTGGTATTGAAGGCAGTGGCCCCTACTGCACAACACTGTGTACATCCCACTGCAAGAATACAGCAACCGAGTCCCCACAGGAACTGCCATGCTTACCTGTTCTATTTACAATGGCTTGGTATTGGTATCCAATAATTGAATCCAACGATTGTACCCACTCTTTTGACCATAATGTCTACCCATTTCTCCTTGCATTGACCTCATGCCAAGTAGAAAGGAGGGAGAACTGTTGTGAAATCAGATAAACATTCTGCACAGTGTGGATTTTGGAGAGATGCAAGGTTTGTACTGTGTTACAGAATAATGTATTCCTGTCTTTTCCCCCCTTGAAAGAGCTCATAGCCAATTGGCACAGATTCAATCAAGGGAAACACTGGGGAAGGAAAAGCATTCACACACCATGCCTTCAGTGCTGCTTCACTGATCAAATTAGCAACCCACTGCCACTGCTTTTATCGTGTGCTTTTGGTTTGTGTGCTCTTTTCAAAAAGACAGGGCTCCCTAATCACTGGTATTTTGTATAGTGTTTGCTGCCAAGAAGAGGAGAGGAAGTTCTTGGCAGGGCTGCTCGCCACTGTTGGGGCAGCCTCAGCAACACATTTGCCTGATATAATAATTTACTGAAATGTTCAGAGAATGGGCCATGGTGAAAGATGGACATGTTGTGCTAAAACATGAAAGAAGGAGGGGTGGAAAATCTGGAAGGGCTATCTTACCACAAATAGGAAGTATTCTAGAATTGCCACCATCACTCCACCACCTGCACAGGGCCCTTTTCTGAAACGATGCTGCTCCCTTTCAGGGTAACTGAGTCAACTCTGGAAACTTTGAACCACATTTCTCTCTTCATGCGTATAGGCAAAAAAGGCTATGTTTTCACTGTATATTTTCTCTCTCCATGTGTGTATGCAAAAAAAGGATGCATTTTCACTGTGTGCACCACACAATTTGTGTATAATGCAGTGAAGCCAAACACAAAGCCTGTTTGCTGTTGAAGGCTTTCATGGCCGGAATCACTGGGTTGCTGAGAGTTTTCCAGGCTGTTTGGCCACGTTCCAGAAGCATTCTTTCCTGACATTTTGGCCACATCTATGGCAGGCATTCTCAAAGATTGTGAGATCTGGTGGAAACTAGTCAAGTGGGGTTTATATATTTGTGGAATGTCCAGGTTGTGTGTTGGAGGCAGGTGTAAACATTTCAATTGGCCATCTTGACTAGCATCGAATAGCCGTGCAGCTTCAATGTCTGGCTGCTTACTGTCTGGGGAATAATAATAATAATAATAATAATAATAATAATAATAATAATACTGTAGAGTCTCACTTATCCAACATAAATGGGCCAGCAGAATGTTGGATAAGCGAAAATGTTGGATAATAAGGAGGGGTTCAGAAAAAGCCTATTAAACGTCAAATTACATTATGATTTTACGAATTAAGCACCAAAACATCATGTTTTCCAACAAACTGACAGAAAAAGCAGTTCAATACACGGTAATGTTGTTTAGTAATTACTGTATTTATGAATTTAGCACCAAAACATTGCAATGTATTGAAAACATTGATTTAAAAACATTGGCTACTAACAAATTGACTACAAATAAAGATGGAATCGCATAAAATGAACTTAAAGTAACAACATTTTCGGAAATTAAATCCCTAAAAATTTAAATCCTTGCTGCCTAGGGAAACAGCTGTGGATCCGGGCAGGATAATCCAGAACGTTGGATAAGCGAAGGTTGGATAAGTGAGACTCTACTGTAATAATAATAATAACTTTATTTTTGAACCCTGCCTCCATCTCCCCGAAGGGACTCTGGGCAGCTTACATGGGGACGAGCTTAGTCAACATAGTTAAAATATAAAGTATGAACATCCTAAGTACATACATGGTACATAGAAGTGCATAAACAGTAACATAAAAACAGAGAAATAAAAACATTATAACAAAGTAAATCAGTCATCCGCAAACCAACTCATGAGGTAAAAACTGTCAATTCTTAAGTATAGGTATAGGAATCCTTTGTTGGGAGATGTTAGCTGGCCCTGATAGATTCATGTCTGGAATTCCTCTGTTTTCTGAGTGGTTATCATGGGAGGAAACCATAAAAATGAACAAAATCTGGCTACCAGTATTTTTAAAAAAAACCCTCTAAAATCAGGAGAATAAATAAAGAACACCACTCAGAGGATTCCAGATATGAATATCAGAGCCAGCTAACACCTTCCAACAAAGGATCCCTCCAGACAGTAAGCAGCCAGACTTTGAAGCTGCAAGGCTATTAAATGCTAATCAAGGTGAAACATTTACACTTTGCCTCCACCAGACAAGAGTACTTTCTCCCACCTTGGACATTCCACGGATATATAAACTCCACTTGCCTAATTTCCTATAGACCTCACAACCTCTGAGGATGCCTGCCACAGATGTGGGCGAAACGTCAGGAAAGAATGCTTCTGGAACATGGCCATACAGCCCAGAAAACTCACAGCAACCCACAAAGCCTGTTGTAAAAGGAGCCTTTCTGTGATGGAAATGAAACATGTATACTGGTCGAAAGCCTCTCTTCTCTTGACTCAGCAGAGTGCAAAATGTTCTTGTTTGCTTTATTTCATTCATCAAGAAAAGCCAGTGTGATTGGTTGGTTTTGAGACATCTTAGCTTATCCTCTGAAACTAATATCTTCTAGAAGCAAATGTTGTGATGGCTCCAGTAGTGCTAAGAGTGGCCACCAGAGAGCGCAGAGACATCACTCTTTGCTTACTGGGTGAGAAGATGGCCAGAAGGGCAACCGGTTCACTGAGCAGGAGCCACCTTCTCTCCTGCATTTCTCCAAAGCCATGAGCCCTCAGAGGATTGCAGCATTAGCATTTAATTACACAGTAATGAGGTAACCCTACGTAGTGCTTCCAAATGACAGTACCATATAATCACCCTCATTTGTGCAGTTGTCCAGGGACTTAAACGATCCCTCGTAGCCCGAGGATGATGGCCTTCCAAGTGTAATGTCTTGGTAGTGGATGCATAGGTGGCTGTGGAGACCTATTCTTGATCCGCATGTTCTTCTGCAGTGAGGTCATCAGTTTCCATGTGTAAGGTGGTCCCAGTCAGGTTTGGTGAAAGAAGAAAGTGCAAAAGCCGGGCTGCAGTTAAACATCAAGAAAACCAAGATCATGGCAACCAGACCGACTGAGAACTGGCAAATAGAGGGAGAAAACGTGGAGGCAGTGACAGACTTTATATTTCTAGGTGTGAAGATCACTGCAGATGCAGACTGCAGCCAGGAATCAGAAGACGTCTACTTCTTGGGAGGAGAGCAATGGCCAACCTCGATAAAATACTGAAAAGCAGAGACATCGCACTGGCAACGAAGGTCCGTATAGTGAAAGCAATGGTATTCCCCATAGTAACCTATGGCTACGAGAGCTGGACCATAAGGAAGGCTGAGTGAAGGAAGATAGATGCTTTTGAACTCTAGTGCTGGAGGAAAATCCTGAGAGTGCCTTGGACCGCAAGAAGATCCAACCAGTCCATCCTCCAGGAAATAATGCCCGACTGCTCACTGGAGGGAAGGATATTAGAGGCAAAGCTGAAGTATTTTGGCCACATCATGAGAAGACAGGAAAGCTTGGAGAAGATCATGATGCTGGGGAAAATGTAAGGAAAAAGGAAGAGAGGCCGACCAAGGGCAAGATGGATGGACGGCATCCTTGAGTGACTGGCTTGACCTTGAAGGAACTGGGGGCGGCAACGGCCGACAGGGAGCTCTGGCGTGGACTGGTCCATAAGGTCACGAAGAGTCGAAAACGACTGAACGAGTGAATGGATGGGCCTTCCTCTTGGCACATTTCTCCCTTTCACCCTCCATTTATGCCTCTTCAAATTCTACAGCACTTCAGGTCAGAGCTGACCTCCAGTTAGAGAGCTCAAGGGCCAGGGCTTCCCAGTTCTTGCTGTCTGTGCCACCATTTTTAAGGTTAGCTTTGAGCCCAAATTTAAATCTCTTTTCCTGCCCACCAACATTCCATTTTTCATTCTGGAGTTGGAAGTAAAGCAACTGCTTTGGGAGACAGTGATCGGGCATCCGGACAACGTGGCCAGTCCAGCGGAGTTGATGGTGTAGGAGCATCGCTTCAATGCTGGTGGTCTTTGCTTCTTCCAGCATGCTGACATTTGTCCACCTGTCTTCCCAAGAGATTTGCAGGAGTTTTCAGAGGCAAGGCTGGTGGAATCATCCCAGGAATTGAGTGTGGCATCTGTAAACAGTCCATGTGTTGCACCCCAAGGCAGTGCGAGCACTCGAAAACCAATATAACACACAAGCCGTTTATTGAAGCAGAATATATATATCTATGCGCATTTAAGGTGGAAAGTCAGAGTAAGAAATAGTCCTTAATATATAGTCAATTGCAGTCCAGAAAGTGTTCAGCAATGTCCAAATTGTAATCCAGAAGTGAAGCTCGATAGCTTCCTTTGAGAAAATCAAAGTCTGTCCATGAAACAGTAGCAGGAACAAATCCTTGCAAATCCACTTGAAAAGTCCCGTAGCAGGATCAAGGAAGCAAGGTAAACAAAGCAGACTCGATTCAAGAACAAGGAAGATGTGGTAGCAAGGCATGGTCTACTCGGAAATTGCGGCTCGGCGTGGCTCTCCTGGAACTGGGAACCCGGCACGGATGCAGGAGGCAAGGCAAGGAGCTGGAAACTGGAACCTCTTCTGAGGAAAGGCAAAGTTGACACCACAACAAGAATACAGTGAGGGGCACTTTTAAGGAATCCCAAGCCTGTAAAATTAAGGAGTACAGGACCTACAAAAACTTCCCATGGGAAAGTTAGCCATCCGACTTGTGAGCTAATCTTTGACTCCGTCTCACTCCCGCTTTTCTGCTATCTTTTGTAACAAATTCCTTCCGATTAAAAGTCTCATCTTCACCCAGGTCAACACCATCTGGTGTGTGTAATGATGAAGAGACTTCAGAATGTTTGCCAATTAGTGGTTCTTCTGAAACCACCATATCAGGCAGCTGCAAGGCCATGGGGCCTCGGCCTGGGGCAGAATTGTCTGCAAAATCCGCAGCCTCATCTGTTTCCAACTCCATCTCTTGATGGAATACAGGCCATGATGGCTGATCTACAACACCATGTTTCGCAGGCGTATAGCAGGGTTGGAGGACAATAGCTTCTTAAAGAAGCACCTTGGCGTCCCTACAGATGTCCTGGTCCTCAAACACTCTTTGATTCATTTGGGAAAATGCTGCCCTCACAGAGCTCAGGCGCTGTTCTATTTCAGTGGCAATGTTGACTTTTGTGGAGAGGTGGCTTCCAAAGCAGCGGAAATAGCCAACATTTCCTATTGTTACACCATTAAGCTAATTCTGGCATTGCAAAAGGATTGGCTGGTGCCTGCTGGTAGAGCACTTTGGTTTTCTCAGTGTTAATGAGACGCTGAGCTTCTCATATGCTTCTGCAAAGGTGTTTAGGGTGGAATTTAGGTCTTCTGAATGTGCACAGACTATGTCATCATCAACATATTGGAGTTCTATAACAGAAGTTGTTGTGGCCTTGGTTTTGGCTTTCAGTCTACTGAGCTCTGTCCAGGGAATCCGTTCTGTGTCTCCCCAACATTTCTTCTGCCTTTTTCATTTCCTAAGCACAAAAGTAAAAGGTAAAGGTTTCCCCTGAGGTTAAGTCCAGTCGTGTCCAACTCTGGGGGTTGGTGCTCATCTCCATTTCTAAGCCAAAGAGCCAGCATTGTCCGTAGACGCCTCCAAGGTCATGTGGCCGGCATGACTGCAAGGAACGCTGTTACCTTCCCGCCAGAGCGGTACCTATTGATCTACTCACATTTGCATGTTTTCAAACTGCTAGGTTGGCAGAAGCTGGAGCTTACAACGGGCGCCCACTCTGCTCCCCGGATTTGAACCTGGGACCTTTCTGTCTGCAAGTTCAGCAGCTCAGCGCTTTAACACACTGAGCCACCAGAGGCTCCTAAGCACAACTGCTCTTTTAATCATCGGCAATTAATCTGTAATGAAATGATGAAACACGTGTTTTAGTTGCAACAGCTTCGTGTCATATGACCTCATCAGACGGGCAAAATTGCCCGTCATACAGTGCTCCCTCTTCACTTGCAGCAGGGAGCCCTGTGGCTCTCATCCCACGACATAGATTTTCTTCTGGTAGTGCTCCGTGGCGCAAGTGAAGAGGGAGCATTGTAAGCTGCCGTGGCAGCAACATAGGAGGCTTCCCATGTTGCATAGGCAAAAACAAGGGGAAGCCAGGCAGCGGAAAACTTCCCCTGGTGGGATAGGGAATCCAGGCACTGCGAGGGACAGGGTGATGGGTTGCCCACGCGCCACGCCAGACCATGCCGGATTCACCACGATGCGTGACGAATCCCGGTCTTAATGTGATGAGGTTCATAAATAGGATTATTGTTGCAGTAAGGGCATTAATTCTCTGCTGTCTGCTTTTCTGCTTATTTGTGGCTCATATTTTACCATGGTCATTTTTGCATTTAACAGTTATGTTTTATGCCATAAGCTGTCACATAATTAGCAGGCTTCAATGTTCCAGTTCTGGGAATGCATTCCTGGGCACAGAAGGGAGTAGACCTCAGTTTTCTCCCTCTAGATTCCTCAGATGTTTCTGTGAGCACTGCACACTCTGTCTTCCAGTTGGAAATAGAACTTCAGTAAGCAGCAAAGGGAGGATTTTTGGAGTGTGGCAATGTACTTCTAGGGCCCTTCCAGAAAGCCATATAACCCAGAATATTGGGGCAGAAAATCTCACAATATCTGATTTGAACTGGGTTATCTGAGTCCACACTGCCATATTTAAAATTTAAAGCAGAAAATGTGTAATTTTATTCAGCTGTGTGGAAGGGACCTAAGATAGAACACAAGGTTTTCAGAGCATGGTTCGTGTCCTGCTTGCTCATTTCTTACAATGGGAAATATTTGCCATTTATTTATTGTGTCAGAAGCAAACCGAAGGTACAAGTTGTAATGTATTTGAAAACACATTAAAAAAAACTTGGCCTTATACTAAATGTCCTTTGACCAGTAGCTGTCCACTTGGAGTGCCTCTGGTGTTGCTATAAGAAGGTCCTCCATTGTGCATGTGGCAGGGCTCAGGCTCTATTGTAGTAGGTCTCCTCTGCACTCGCATGTCATGGACTCTACTTGCTAGCCCAAATTCTTAAGGTTGGCTCTGCATCTCATGGTGCCAGAGCGCAGTCTGTTCACTGCTTTCCAAGTCACCCAGTCTTCTGTGTGGCCAGGAGGGAGCCTTTCGTTTGGGTTGAGGTTCTGGGTTTTAGCCTGCCACTTTTGGACTCTTGCTTGCTGGGATCTGTAGATCTTAGAAAACTATTTGCCATGGAAAGGGAGGAATATGTTCTATAGAACAGTAAAACTTAGTTGGATCCAAAAGAATTCACCTCTGTTGGTAAGGCCCTGGCAGCCTTTCAGCACATTGAAAGTGCCAGAAGGCTCCCTCCTTCACTATCCAGTCCCTTCAGATCCGGGATCTTTCACCCACCCATTTCTGGTTTATGCTACCATGCAATCCACCAAGGATGTTCCCATCTCTTATGTACTGTATCTGCATAAAGGAAGTAGGTCAGAATAAGTAAGCTAAAGGCTGACAGGAGAAGGAGCCAACTGCCACTAGTTCTCTATGGTCCCTTTCACACAGCTGTATAATATCCACATTGAACTGGATTATATGGCAGTGTGGACTCAGATAATCCAGTTCGAAGCAGATATTGCGGATTGTCTGCCTTGATATTATATGGTTGTGTGGAAGGTTCTATATACCTACAGCACTAGTTACTGGAATTTAGAGTACAGGAGTAAGGTGCACTGGGCAAGAGGAACAAACAAGACAAACAGGTGTTTGGCAGGGGAGTTTTACAGAGCAGCCCAGATTTCTGTTCCATTCTCTGTTTAATTCTCTATTTAACTCTGCTAAAAATGGATGGTGAGGGAGTTCATGCAGACCTGCAACAGCTGTGGAATACTTGTGTTCTCGCTAGAGGATGTGGATAGCTAGCAATACTTGTAGGAAGTGCAAGTGAGTGGCCCTTTTGGAAGAGAAGGTCCAGCACCTCGAGGCCCATATATCTATACTCCAGTGAAGGTACATAGGGAGAAAGAGGTTGGCTAGGACCCAGTGGAGCAGACTGTCTTGCAAGAGAATCACACATAAGGACCTCTCTGAGGAGGAAGAAGTCATACCTCAAACACAGGAGGTAGACACTTTGAGGATAGTTACACATAGAACCAGAAGGACCAAGAATCGTTCTGTAAGTTTGGAGAACTTACCATGCATATGCAACAATAATGTGTAATATTGCTTTTTAATGACCATTAATTGTTATTATCAGGATCCTCTAGACCAGGGGTCCCCAAACTAAGGCCCATGGGCCAGATGTGGCCCTCCAAGGTCATTGACCTGGCCCCTGTCCTAAACTTTACACTTAAGGTTGACATAAGTCTACCAGGTGTTTGGAGGTCTCTTTGCTTACTTATGGCCTTATGAGATCGTCTAGATGGTCTTTGAAGGTCTCATTGCTTAGCTACGGCCTTATGAGACCATCTAGACGGCTTTTGGAGGTCCCTTTCCTTACCTATGGTCTTATGAAACCATCTAGATGGTCTTTGGAGGTCTCTTTGCTTACCTATGGTCCTATGAGACTGTCTAGATGGCCTTTGGGGGCCACTTTCCTTACCTATGGTGTTATGAAACCATTAGATGGTCTTTGGGGTTCCTTTCCTTATCTATGGTCTTCCGATGGCCTGATGAGATCATCTAGATGGCCCTTGAGGGTCCCTTTCCTTACCGATGGTGTTATGAGACCATCTAGATGGTTTTTGGAGGTCTCTTTGCTTACCTATGGTCTTATGAGATCATCTAGATCTGGGGTCACCAAACTAAGGCCCATGGGCCAGATGCGACCCACCAAGGTAATTTACCTGGCTTCTGTCCTAAACTTTAGACTTCGGGTTGACCTAAGTCTGAAATGACTTGAAGGCACACCACAACAACAATCCCAATTTTGGACTATTTCATCATAGTCCGGCCCCCCAACAGTCTGAGGGACCGTGAACCGGCCCTCCACTTAAAAAGTTTGAGGACCTCTGCTCTAGACTATGATAGTGCAAATGGCAGGAACAGAAGATCAGAGGTTGGGCCAGGCTTTAGCACGGCTGGCTAATCAAAAGCAGCAATAGATCTCTACCGACTGAAAGGCTGGCAGTTCAAAGCCTGGGTCGGGGTGAGCACCTGACCTTCAGCCCAGCTCACTGTCCACCTAAGAAGTTCAAAAACAGCTGTGAGTAGAGAAATTAGGCACCGCTTAAGCATGGAGGTATTTTACGGCTCCATAAAGGAAATACTAGAAATGCTGGTGATCAAAGAACAGGAGGAAAGTTTGTGATCAAGGGCTTGTCGTCATAGCGGATGGGGCAACAGCCCCCCCCCCCCCCCCCCCCCCCGTGGCTGGAATCGAGCACAACCTCCAGGACGCCGAAGTTGGAAAAATGCCGACATAATACCTGTATCTGTTGTCTGTCTATATGTCTAAAGGCATTGAATGTTTGCTGTGTATATGTTCTCTGATCCACCCTGAGTCCCCTTTGGGGTGAGAAGGGTGGAATATAAATGCTGTACATAATAAATAATAAATAGGTTCCTTTCTGTTTCCGAAATTCCTGTCTCCCAGGAGAGCTTATGAAGCCAAGACATTATGGGAAGGCTAATATGAATGATTGATTGTACCTCAAGAAATATAGTTCCTCAGGCTGATTTTCCCATATTACTGTGGGTCTATCCCTTGCCAATCTGCAAGCAAGTGAGAAGCAACAGGGAGTCAGCAGCCTACTATTTGTTGCGCCAATGAACAGTGCTAAGAAAATGACACAGCTAGTGAAAAAACCTGCATTTATATCCTAGCCCCTATTATGAAAATGACAGCTGTTATACCAGATGGCTTGAGAAAGAGCACTTTAACTGGATGGGATATTGTTTGCTTATGACCTTTAGTTGATTGCAAAGGGGACATTTGTGGGGTGAGGAACTTGTTAGCCTGTGACACAACACACCAATGGCTGATAATGCATCAATTACCATTGTGGAAAAAAATCAATTTTGTGCTGTGGCCAAATGCAGATACTTTTAACCATCCCTCAAACTTTCTGCAGACTTGTTCCCATGGAGTTCCTGTTCACAGATCACAGTCTAAGAACCTCTGTTTTAGCAACAAAGCCCGTTTTCATATCTGCATAGCATGCAGTCATCATGTCAGGAACGAACTATGAATACAACATAAGTTCCTTCCTATATGGAGGCTTCAATGATGATGATAGGTAGCTGGAACTGATAGGATTTGACCATAGGTGACTGGATATGCTGCATCCTGTCCCTCTGGTGATTTGTTTGGATACCAGAAAGCATCTAAATGGCATGGAGAGACAATCTTGTGGTCATCTAAATGCTAGCCACTTTGTTATGTGCAAAATCTTAAATAGAAGCTCAACGTGAGTCTATAGTGTGATGTAACAGTTAAAAGCACGAATGCAGTTCTGGACAGTATCAATAAAAGTAATGTGTCCAGATCTATTTCCACTCTATTCTGTTTGGTCAAACCTCACCTGGAATACTGTCTCCAGTTCTGGACACCACTGTTCAATAAGGACATTAACAAGTTGCTGTGTGTCCAGGAGAGGGCAGCCAAAGTGATTAAAAATCTAGAAACAAGTCTTTTGAGTTTCTGCATACCTCATAACCTCTGAGGATGCCTGCCATAGATGTGGGCGAAACGTCAGGAGAGAATACTTCTAGAACATGGCCGTACAGCTCGGAAAACATACAACAACCCAGTCTTATGAGGACTGGCTCGGCTCAGGAAAATGGGTATGTTTACTTAGGAGAAGAGAAGACGTTAGCAATCTTTATATATTTGAACGAATGTCATGTATAAGACTGGTCCATGAGATCACAAAGAGTCGGAGACGACTAAGCGACTGAGCAGCAGCAGCATGTATAAGATGGAATAAGCAAGTTTATTTTCTTCTGCTCCAAAGACTAGAAAATGAACCAAAACATTCAAATGACAAGAGCAGAGATTCCATCTTAACAAAAGGAAGAATAGTTTACTGTTAGAGCTATTCAATAGTGAAATAGAGTGCTTTATGGGGTAGTAGGCTCTCTTTCTTTGGAGGTTTTTAAATGAGTTGGCCAGGCATCTCTCAGAAGAAAGAGAGCCTACTACCCAATAAGCACTCTATTTCACTGTTGAACAGTTCTTACAGTAAACTGTTCTTCCTAATGTTGAGGCGGAATCGCTACTCTTGTAATTTGAATAGGCTGGTTCATTTTTTAGTCTCTGGAGCAGAAGTTGAATTAGATGACCCTTGTGGTCCCTTCCAAATCCAAGATTCAATGATTTTATAATTATTGTTGACACTATCATGGACTACAGTCTGAGGAAATGCATTCTAGTCAATGAAAATGTGATCCATAATATATTCTTTGACTAATTAATGAACTGTCAGGTATTTTTTTCACCTCACTCTGCAGAATCCTTCCCTATGGAACTGTTAGTAAGAAGAAATTGTTCTTTGCCTTTCTATAAGAATATATTAAGTTACCTTTCTTGGAATTAGTTTTGGCCTTCCTTTGTATCACAAACTGCAGGAGCACATGGTCACTTGCCCCAAAGGATCTGACCATTTCGACTGCATTGATCAGATCCTCTGCGTTTGTTAGCATAAGATTGAGAGTAGCTGATCCCTTTGTTGGTTTTTATCATGGTTTTTCCTAATATGTGCAACTCTCTGCTATTCTATGCTAACATTCCTAATAGTCATATCCCTGCTATTGGTATATATAGCTCTACCTTGCTTCCTCACACCTTCTCCAGTATCTAGTCCTTCTAATCTGGTGCACTACTACAATTGTTCTTAATCACAATAGTAACTGGCCACTTTGGCTAAAGCCAAGGGCAGTTGTTGAAAATATCTGGGGAAAGTTGCCTGACTGATTGGTAGACAAGCTTCTTCAAAGCCAACCTATCCACTCACCATTCCTCCTGCAGTCATTCTTACTGGGATGCCAAGGAGAGACATTTGTGGTTGCTGCATTTTGGTCCTTGGCATATGTTTTGACGCTCATATCAAAATATTTTCCTCTGCCATGTGGATAATGCAAACACAGGATAAGCAAAAGCAAGCAAGCTGGTCAAGGTACTCACAATAGTCCTTTTATTGCTGTCTGTTCACAGAAAGATTCAAAGGCATCTCCCTGTATTCTTTCTTGTCTTCCTCTTCCCCCTTCCCTCTCTGTGTCTTTCCTTTTTATTTTCCCCCAGGAGCTCCCGGTGGCACAATGGGTTAAACTCTTGTGCTGGCAGGACTGATGACTTGAAGGTTGGGTTGCTGACCTGAAGGTTGGTGGTTTGAATCCAACTTGGGGAGAGCACGGATGAGCTCCCTCTATCAGCTCCAGCTCCATGCAGGGACATGAGAGAAGCCTCCCACAAGGGTGGTAAAAACATCAAAACATCCAGGCATTTCCTGGGCAACGTCTTTGCAGATGGCCATTTCTCTCACACCAGAAGTGACTTGTAGTTTCTCAAATCGTTCCTGACATTTAAAAAAATCCCCCAGCTCCACCCTTCAGATACACACCACTCTCACAGTCACTCAGATGATGGTAATTAACATATCTTGAGCCGGATTTACCATTGTGCCAGAATTACCATTAACTGGATTTACCATTGTGCTTAGGTGTGCTTCCTGCCAATTTTTTAAAGATGGATTTTGCTGGTGCAATTCTAAATTTGAAGGAGTTCTGTTTCAGAGCAATTCCAGAAAAAATGATTGTTGCATCCTAGCACTGGAACACCCTTTCACCCAGCACCACACCAGTCCAATGATCCAATATAGGAATGTTTATTAAAGAAAGAATATAAAAAGGGGGAAAGGGACAAGTCAGTATAGATATAAAATGCAATTCTTTAAAGAAGTTAGATTTCAATAGCAGTAATCCAAAAATGCCAGAATAGAACACAAAGCAAAGGAATCCCAAAAACACAAAATTAATCCAAAGGTAAATCCATGAACATGAAAACAGGAACTTCTCCAAGGTAAATTCCAAAGAAACATAGGCATAAAACAGGAACATGAAACAGGAATTTTGACAATACAGGAACCATGAACTTGGAATCATGAACAGGAATCATGAACAGGAGACTGATCTCCTAAAGCAATGTCTCCTCTGAAAGGCTTGAAACCAAACCACTTAATTTAAGCCCTCTAAGACACCCATGACATCATGCCTGACACATCTGGACTTTAAGGTCTTATCTCAGATCCTCTGAGAATATTTAGTTTGCCAGCTTTCACTCCCTGCATTCTCAGGTCTAATCTATTCTCCCTGGAAAACTCCCCATCTTCCCAAGGCCTTTTCTCAAGGGAACTGAAATTCACTTTCCCCCGTTGCCTGGGAATGAGCTGAAGAATCCAAAACATTATCCTTGATTGCCTGCAATTCTCTCCAATCACTCACAGACATCACACTTTGAAATCTGTCATCCCCTCATCCTCTGAACATTGAGAAAAATCCTCTGATACTTGCCAGACTACAACAATGATAGAATTGATAGTCTATGGGAGTGTGCCACAAAGTAGGCAGTGTAGGTCTACCAGGCCAACCTCCTTCAGGGCCCAAGTAAGGGGCCTCATAACTTCACTAGCACAGGACTTCATCTGTCCAAAATCTGGCACTGATGTTTTATATATCTTTCCATGGCATTAAGGGAGCATACTTTCTTTACTTTAAGGGTAGTGCCCTCGTCCTTCCTCACACTCTTTCAGTGGTCCATCAACAAACCCTGGGATCACTCCAGTTTTCCTTATGTGCAAGTCCTGCACTGTCTCACCAAGAGAGGTATAATAGCATAACAATATAGGCTCCAGCGGAATAGACTTCTTGCTCCTCTTCCATGCAGATAACCAAGTCTGCATTTTGAAATAATTTTGGTCAAATAGTGATTCAATCCCTACAAGTTTATATTCTTTCAATTCTCTGATCAAGTCTATAATCTGCATCTTTCACTCACTGCTTTGTTATGCTTCCTTATTTATTGCAATTAGTTGTGCAAGTTTAAAAAGAGAACAGAAAGAGTCCTGTTAGTAGATAGGGCTGTTAGGTTCCCATTATATATTACATACACCAGCTATATATTCAAAGGGAATATCATGCTGAGCAATCTGCCGCACAGCCTGAATCTGGAGCGAAAGCCTTCTCAATGTCCCTTTTAGACATTTTAACTATGTGTCATGACCAAAATTGGTGAGTAGCTATGCATTCATGTGGTTCTGTCGATTCCCCAGATCTGTAGGTGTTCTTTGTTATACAAATAGGTGCAATCCTAGAAATATCAGCTCAGAATGCAGTACTGCGCTCAATTAGAACACAGATATATGTGCACAGGATTTGTTGTTGTATACCTGCAAGTGATTTCTGACTTACAGTGATCCTAACACAAAGTTTTTGGGCAAAGTTGTTTGGCTTCCTCTAAGGCTGAGGGCCCTTCCACATACCCATATAACCCAGAATATCAGAATAACCTACATCTGCTTTGAACTGGGTTATCTGAGTCCACACTGCCATATATCCCAGTTCAAAGCAGATATTGTGGTATTTTATTCAGTTATGTGGAAGGGGCCTGAGAGAGTGTGATTTGCCCAAGAGAATCCAGTGGGTTTGTTTGCTCAAACATGGATTTGAACCCTGCAAGTCCAATGTTCAAACCACTATATCAGGATTGCAATCCATTAAATTCATTATCGCAGAGTGGCTTGCTTAGGATTCTTTAAAGAAGTTTCCAATCCAAGGCAGGTTTTTGGAATCAGGCCCACTGAATTGGTCAACTGGATTACGTATTATAAGATTACTATGTACATCATATATGTTTAGTCTGAAGCAGAGTTCATAATTTTAGATTAAGGGTGTTGCATGAAATTATTCAGCTAGGATTTATCAAGAAACATGAGTTTCAATCCCTCCTTGGAACAAGACAGAATTTCAACTCTCCAAAGGAGGCAGTTGTGAAGCCCATACTAAAAACAGCATTTCTTAACCTCTCCTGATAGACAACTATTAGTCAGTGTCCAAATTTCCATTTTGAATAAGATATTGGAGTGTATGGTGGCCTCCTAACTCCAAGGGTTTCTGGATGGAATGGATTATCTCAACCTGTGGGTCTCCAGATGTTTTGGCCTTCAACTCCCAGAAAGCTTAACAGCTGGTAAACTGGCTGGGATTTCTGGGAGTTGTAGGCCAAAACACCTGGGGACCCACAGGTTGAGAATCACTTATTTAGATCCATTTCAACCTGGTTTCAGGCCTGGTTATGGAACAGAGACTGCTTTGGTTACCTTGATCACCTACAAAAATAACCGGGCAGAGGGAGTGTACCCTGTTGGTCCTATTGGATCTCTTGATGGCTTTCAATATCATCAACCACATATCCTTCTGTGCCACTTTGCTCAGATGGGACTTGGAGTCACTATTTTACAGTGACTCCATTCCTTCCTGGAGGAGTGAACCCAGAAAGTGGCACTGGGGGGGGGGGGTTCTATTCAAACCCTTGTGGGGTTCCTCAGGGCTTTGTTTTGTCCCCCATGCCATATAACATATGAATGAAACTGCTGGGAGGTCATCCAGTGTTTTGGTATGCAGTGCCATCTTTATGCATATGACACCCCGCTCTACTACTCCTTTCCACCCAAAGCCAAGGAAGCTGTCCTCGGTCTAAACCATTGTCTGAAATGAGTAACAAACGAAACTGAAACAAATTGAAACTTAATCCAGATAAGACAGATGTGCTCTTGGTCAGATGGAAGGCAGATCAGGGAGCAGGGACTCAGTCTGTGCTGGACACATAGATCCACACTTTGTAGGTACTCCTGAACTTGGCATTAAATCTGGAGGTCCAAGTTTCGGTGGTGGTCAGGAGTGCCTCTCCAGATATAAAACTTGTCCACCAATTGTGACTGTTCCTTGAGATGCCATATCTCAGTTGCATCCTGTTTGGATTACTGTAATGTGCTCTATGTGAGGCTGTCTTTGAAAAGTGTTTGGAATCTTTGGCTGATCCAAATAAGCTGTGGCTGGATTGTGAACTGGCGCTAGCTACAGGGAGCAGTGAACCGTCATGTTGCAGAAACTCCACTGACCACCAGTTTGTTTCTGGGCACAAATCAAAGTGCAGTTTATGTTCTATAAAGTCCTATATGGCTCAGGTCCAGGCTATTTGGCAGATTGTATCTTCCTGTACAAAACTGCCTGAGCTCCGAGATCATCAGGAGAGGCCTTTCTCTCAGTCCCATCACTATCGCAGTCAGTTAGTGGGAACACAAGACAGGGCCTTCTTGGTGGCTGTCCCTTAACTCTGAAACTCTCCGCTTAGAGGCTAGAATATCCCCCTCCCTGCTTTCCTTCTGGTGGCAGGCTAAAACCTTTCTATTCAAGCAGGCTTTTAAAGAAGAACCTGGGTTGCTTTGAGTTTTCTGGGCTATATGGCCATGTTCCAGAAGCATTCTCTCCTGACGTTTCACCCACATCTATGGCAGGCACACTCAGAGGTTGTGAGGTCTGTTGGAGACTAGGCAAGTAGGGTTTATATATATCTGTGGAATGTCCAGGGTGGGAGAAAGAACTCGTCTGTTGGAGGCAAGTGTGAATGTTGTAATGAATCAGCCTGATTAGCATTGAATGGCCTTGCAGCTCAAGGCCTGGCTAATTTCTGCCTGGGAGAATCCTTTGTTGGGAGGTGTTAGCTGGTCCTGATTGTTTCATGTCTGGAATTCCCATTTTCAGAGTGTTGTTCTTTATTTATTGTCCAGTTTTAGAGTTTGTAAATATTGGTAGCTAGATTTTGTTCATTTTCATGGTTTCTGGAACATGGCCATACAGCCTGAAAAACTCACAACAACCCAGTGAGTCCAGCTATGAAAGCCTTTGATAACATAAAGAATGTTTTTTAAGAATGGGCCAGGGGGTGCTGGGTAGCATTTTAATAATTTTTATAGTTTTTAATGGTTATGATTTTCACTAGTTGTTTTAACGATTCCATGTTTAATTCTATTTTAATATCTATATGTTGAAGGTTTGAAATTGTAATTTGAACCATTTTTAATGTTGTGAGCCACTTTGAATCTCATTAAGAGAAGAAAGCGGGATATTAATATTAATAATAAAGATTGCCTCCTAGATACCTGAAAAGCATTGATAATAGGAAACAATGTATTTTGTCTAAACTTTGGCTGGAACCATACCATAGAATCTTACTGGAAAACCCAGCGAGACCTGCAAATATTTTCAGTGGAAGGAAGGATATTGTTTGAAGTGTTAGCAAGTGAAATGTTGGATTCTGAATCCATGACTTAGGTAAAGGTTTTCCCCAGACATTAAGTTCATTAAGTTCATCTCATTAAGAGAAGAAAGCGGGATATTAATATTAATAATAAAGATTGCCTCCTAGATACCTGAAAAGCATTGATAATAGGAAACAATGTATTTTGTCTAAACTTTGGCTGGAACCATACCATAGAATCTTACTGGAAAACCCAGCGAGACCTGCAAATATTTTCAGTGGAAGGAAGGATATTGTTTGAAGTGTTAGCAAGTGAAATGTTGGATTCTGAATCCATGACTTAGGTAAAGGTTTTCCCCAGACATTAAGTTCAGCCGTGTCCGGCTCTGGGGGTTGGTGCTCATCTCCATTTCTAAGTCGAAGAGCCGGCGTTGTCAGTAGACACCTCCAATGTCATGTGGCCGGCATGACTGCATGGAGTGCTGTTACCTTCCCGCTAGACCTATTTATCTACTCACATTTGCGTGTTTTTGAATTGCTAGGTTGGCAGAAGTTGGGGCCAACAGCGGGTGCTCACTCTGCTCCCCGGATTCGAACCTGCAACCTATCAGTCCACAAGTACAGCAGCTCAGCACTTTAACATGCTGCGCCACTGGGGGCTCCCGAATCTATGAATAAGGAGGTTGTATTACAGTTACTTGGGCGGCAGACCACTTTACATGACCATCTGGTGTAACATACTAGTCACATCTTGATACAAAACACAGTTACCATGTGCCACAAATAGGCATGGATTCCATGGAATCTTTTTGAAAGGTTTTTATTTACAGTGCTAAACAATATATATATTTATATTTCTCATCCTCATAATGTCTGTGGCATAGAAAATACTGTTGATGGGCCTGCTTTAATTTACAAAGAAAACAACAACAACAACTGAAGAACCCAAAGGGAACAAGGGAGAAATCAAAATTTGGTCCCTAATTTTTAAAAAAGCAAACACTCAAAATGAAGAAACACACTGAATCATGTATTACTTTACACATTAAAAACAAGCTTTGCTTTCTGGAAGAAAAAAAGTTCACCAGATCCAGCTTGCTGCCTGTCATGTAAATTTGTACAAAATGTATTAGTCAAAAACTCTCTCAATATGTTTTATCTAAATTGTATTGTCTTCTTTTTTTTTTGTTTTTAGCCTTTTCCCCAGCAATGGAAAGGGAGCCAGGCACAGGATGGGAACACATCCCTACAAGATTCCCTGCCCTTCAACGCCTGTAAAATCCAGACTTGATTTAGCTCCTTTCAGCACCATAAAACTTCCACATGGTCGTGGAATTCTGTAAGGAGCCAAAGAAGGAAAGGAAGACGTTTGCCCAGGACAGGGAGCACTTTGCAGCAGAGGTGTTCGGAAGCAGAGGCATGTGAGGATTTGCATTAGGCAGCAACTGAGAAAAGGTGCCTGGGAAGAGGAAGCCACCTTCCAGGGCCTGGGGCTACAGGGAGAGGGACGCAGGAAGGGTCCGCAGCTTGGAGATTGTGAGACAAGGGAAAGGGGAGAAAGGGAGCACTGTAACATGGAAGAGATTGTGGAGCTAGGGAAGAGCGCTCTTCAGCTTTGTCTATCCTTGCCAGAAAGCACATCGAGCCCCTCCTGTTCCTCATCTGCAGCTATAACACGTAGGTGGGTGCCTGCACAGGTGGAGGAATGAAGGTGAGTGAACAGATGGGCAACGGAGAAGAGGATGTGTGTGCAGATGGGGCGGTATCAAGCTGAGGCGCCATTTTCTGTTTTCTTTCTCTTTGGGTCCACTTCATCCTGAATGGGGTAAAGACGGACACACTTGGTTAGCTACTCCTCAGCACAAGCAAAGGTGTCCATATGCTATGTTTGTTAAAGAAAATTACAGATGGAAAGAACCCGATTCATTTCTTGAAACAAACAGATGGGCAGGATTCACAGATATTTGTAAACCCGCACATTCCTCTTTGAAGGGCAGGTGTTCTGAAACACAAAACAGTAAAATTATACCATCAACCAGTTTTTTCCACCCTGCAGGTGGAATAAGATAAAATAAGACTATTGAGAAAAGGGGGGGTCTTGTTGCACTTTTATAAATTTATGATGTTGGTAAAGATTTCATGGAAAGGATTTAGAATTAAATTCCAGTGATTTTAAAGCAGAATGCTATTTTAGGCCCCTTCTACACAGCCATATAATACAGTTCAAAGCAGATAGTGGATTTTATAGGGCAATGTAGAAGGGGCCTTAGTTTCTTAGGGCTCAACCAGAAAATGCAATAAAGGCATGTCCAAATCACATCCTTTTTGTCCTCCCTTTCTCTTTCTCTTTCTCTTTCTCTCTCTCTCTTTCTCTCTCTTTCTCTCTCTCTCTCTCTCTCTCTCTCTCTCTCTCTCTCACACACACACACACACACACACACACACACACACACACACACAAGTAGGGAATGAACACCCTATTTCTATGAGTACTGTGTTTTCCTGCTCAGGAAATGCAATATATCTAATGCATGTGAGTTTTCCGGGCTGCATGGCCATGTTCCAGAAGCATTATCTCCTAAGGTTTTACCCGCATCTATGGCAGGCATCCTTAAGCAATTGTGAGGTCTGTTGGGGTTTATATATTTGTGGAATATCCAGGGTGGGACTTGTCTGTCTGAGGCAAGTGTGAATGTTGCAATTGGCCACCTTGACTAACACTGAATAGCCTTGTAGCTTCTGAGCCTGGCTGCTTCCTGACTGGGGAATCCTTTGTTGGGAGGTATTAGCTGGGCCTTATTGTTTCCTGTCTGGAATTACCCTGTTTTCTGACTGTTGTTCTTTATTTACTGTCCTGATTTTAGAAGACAGACAAGAGTTCCTTCTTGCCTAGTTTCCAACAGACCTCACAATCTCTAAGGATGCCTGCCTGCCATTGTTGTGGGCAAAACGTCAGGAGAGAACGCTTCTGGAACATGGCCATACAGCCCGGAAAACTCACAGCAACCCAGTGATTCTGGCCATGAAAGCCTACGACACAACTGGGAAACATTCCTGTGAGTTTGGAAATGGAGAAACAGGATGGTGAGGAGACAGAAGCAACTGGGGCATGAAAGCCTTTGACAACATATCTAATGCGTGTTTTATTATTTTTAGCAAAGGCATTTGAATCCTTACAACAGGTCCTCTACCAAGTCTTTAAATGGACTTTAAGCAACTAGCCTTTCAGTGGTCACTAGTTGGACTGCAACTCCCATCAGCAGTAGGCAGCAATAAAGACGTGTGAAGAGTTATAGTCCAGCAAAATCTGGAGTGGAACACATTGCTCCCTGCTTTACAATGCATTTGGTCTTGGGCTTCAATTGAAACTGGCCATACTAAAAATATGGCCTCACTTTGAAGGACTCTGATGATCTCCACCCCTGTGCTAGGCATGATTTCACACAAGGAATCTCAGTTTCAAGTAAGAATCCCACCACGAATCTCAGAAATGATTTACAAATATTGAGCGTAAGTCCATATAGGTTTAACCTAACCAATTTAAAAATAAGGGAGCCCAGAACTGTTTGAATATTGAACTCTAAACGGCTTTCCTATATTGAAAGTTTTTGATCAGAGGTTGATGGCTCTGGGTAAGACTGCATGACCCTTAGGAATCCTTCCGACTTTATAATAAATCTATAATTCCATAATTCAAATACTAATACTACAAAATAGGTATTGCTATGGTAACTCATCATACCCAGTTTGCTTATGAAAAGACAAAGGGACCTGTTGTGACTAGTACACAGTCCCCGGCAGAACAGAACCCAACCCCCTGTATGCTATTCTTAACACTGTTTTGACTCACCTCTTCCTGCTTTTTCTCTGCAGATCGTTTTATGGCATGTGAGTCTGGTTCCTGTTCATTCTCTTCATCTTGGATTTAAAAGATGACAGAGTGTGGGAGTCAGGGGAAGAGAGAGGAATGTTAAATCATAGTCATGAAGTTCAGTGATGCATTTGCTGAACAGCTGTGTGTACAGCTCACAAGCAGCACAGGCCACTCATTCTCACCTTCTTCATCTTCGTCTTCATCATCCTCTGGATTTGCATCTTCATCGTCCTCTTCTTCCTCGGCTCCATTTTCATCCTCCTGCATAAGGTAAACCCAGAGGGGAATAGCATCTGCTAGCCAGTATCTTCAACAATTACCCTCATAATCAGCAATTCACAATTCGCCAGTCCCTCCTTTGTATTGCCCTATGAAACTCGTATTATATTCTGTACATTTTTAAACCCATACTCCCAACCAAGACTATCTGTTTTGTAGAAATATGCTAGGTGCATTGTCTGATCTGCCCTGCATAACATTACCTGAGTATAAAACACAGAAGCCCTGCTGAGGACTCCTTCTGACCAATGCTATGTTTTCTTTGTATGGAAGGAGTTACAGGCGTGTATGGGTAAGAGGGTGATCCAGAGCTGCCCTCTCTGAGCCAAAGGTCCTGGTATGCTCATGCAGATCAGCAACTGGCTTTTGGTTTGTCTGTGGGGCTTTAGGGGAAAACAGGGACGGCACTTTGGGAAAGATACTTTTAATCTCTTTCCCCAATTTAATGTATTTATTTATTTATTTATTTGCAGTATTTATATTCTGCCCTTCTCACCCCAAAGGGGCCTCTGAGTGGATCACAGAACATATATAAGCGGCAAACAGTCAATGCTGTTTATACACTGACAAGACAGACAATTGTACATCGATAGAGGTATATTTAGGCTTTTCCCATCTTCGGCATCTTGAAGGCTTTGGCCACCAGGAGGGGGTGCTGTCGCTCCATCTCCTTGCCGAAGAGCTTTGTTTGTAAACTTCCTCGAATCACTGGCATTTTTCTGGCATTTCCTTAAGGGTGCCTTAAAATACCTCCCTGCTTTTAAGTAGTACCTATTTATCTACTCACATTTTGTTCTCGAACTGCTAGGTAGGAAAAAGCTGTGCTAAAGGCATGAAGCTCATCCTGACCCAAACTTCAAACTGTCAACCTTTTAACTGACAAGATTTACTGCAGCTGTGCTAAAGGATGTAGGAGTCGGTCGTGCTACTTGGAAACACAAGCAGCTATAGAGTGCTGATTGGCTGGATGCCTATGACATCATGATGCCCCTTGTCCCACCCAGACCAGCTTTTCAGCTTAAATATATCAGACATCAAAGTCATTTCCCTTATGGCAATATAGGTTGAGTACCCCTTGTCCAGAATGCTCGGTACCAAAAGTGTTTTTGGACTTTTTTTTAGATTTCATATACAAACTACTGAGACATCTTGGAAATGGGACCCAAGTCTAAACACCAATTTCATTTATGTTTCATATACACTGTATACACATAGCCCGATGGTAGATTTATAAACAAGATTTTTAATAACTGCTTGCATGAGACAAAGTTGGTTTATACTGAACAATCAAAAAGCAACAATGTCACTGTTGCAGTTACCCATGTGGACAATTCTGGATTTTGAAGTACTCTGGATTTCAGAATTATGGATGCTCAAACTTACAAGAAATCATTTAAAGAAATAAAATAGTGGCCACAATGTAGTTGGAAGAGTGAAAGCAGAGCAAAGGGATGGAAATCTAAACACATCATCCACAGCTTTAGGTTTCATTCCAACCCTGCCTTCTTATTCCTGTCCTTCTCCTCCAAGTACACGTCAATTTACCTCTACTATCTCCTTCTTCTCTTTACGGGCAGACTTTTCCTCATGCTTCTCCTTCTTTTCTTTCAGATCCTGAATAGTGGGACGAAAAACAGATTAATATACCATTGTGGGGGCTGAAAGAGGAACGAATAAGTATAAGAAAATACAAAGACAGCATAAAAAAACAGATGTACAATAAGAGGTGACTCAGTCTTCCATTCAGGGAACTGATAGCGAAATGTAAAAACAACATGGTAAAAATGACACAAAAGGGATCACTGCTTTTACTGTTGGCTTTGTAGCAGTTGTTTCTTTTTGAAACACACACACAAAATATCACAGATGAAGAGTCTGTCTTTTCGACATTTTGTGACAATTACAGGAATCCAGACAAAGACATCAAAGCCTCAGTGGTGTGAAAGACTAACTAAAGACATGCCGACATCCAGTAGCTGTGGCATGATTTCCTTTTAGACCAAGACGGAAGCTGAGATCTCACATCATGCTGGCAGAACATACGGCTCCACCTGTCTACTTCCAGAAGGCAGGCTGTGGAGGTTACTTTGTCTACTGGGTGCAGCTAAATCCCTACAGTCACCGACTGGCTGTGGCAATCTGCCTAGGCCTAAGGCAGCAGTGACCTCAGTCTAAACCTGACATGAGCAAACTTCAACCCTCCAGTGTTTTGGACTTCAATTCCCACAATTCCTGACAATCTACCAGTTGCCCATACCTAGTCTAAACACACCCCTGTCCCCTATCAGCGCCTAGGGAGACAGAGCTGTTCCTGGCAGCCTCCTTGCTGACAGCCAGTGGGGTGGGCAATACCAGCCACCTTCCTCTGCAAGGACCAAGAAAGCACCTGTATGCAGGCATAACCCTGTTATCTCCCGATGTGTTGCCAACAGGATATCAGCCTGAGATCCAACCTGTCCTGCACCACAATCCACCTGTCCACTACTGTTGCACCTGTTCATTTAACTAGGATTTGCCTGAATGAATTTCACAGAGGACTACTCCGTGGAGTTAGTACTTCGTCTCCTCATTTATTATCCACACAATGGAGAAGAGGTAGGAAACATGGGAATGGGATATTGGAATGGGCAATGTTATGTTACAGTTTGAACCAACTGAGGGAAGTTGCAGACTAGATCAAGTTACCTCTTGGCACATATTGACAGTACAGACAACCCTTGATTCGATGATATGAGAGAAAAACCTGTGTAAATAAGATGGGCCTTATGTACACTGTGGTGGGCAAAGTGCAGCTCACAGACCGAATGCTAACCTCCAGGACCATTTTTGTGGCCCCAAGAGAATCCAGAAAAAATGAAAAAAAAAACCCAATGGTTTTTCTCCCCATTTCCAACAAAGAGCATTTTCTCAATGTTTGCAAACCAGCTGTGCCCCCTGGAAGTCAAACATTTTTTGCAAACCCCCCTCCAAAAAAAATGCTTTCAGGAGAGAGGGTGTCATCTTTCACCACATTTTGGACTCACTCTGGGCCAATCTAAGATAGTCTCTTTTTGAAACAAGAAGTTACCTATTGTAAAAAAAAAAAAAAAAGGTCAACCTTGGGTCTAAAATGGCCCAGGAAGCCATCCTCTACAGGGCATTTAGAAGCAACATCATTGTTATAATTTTGCAGCTGCCATGGGAGAATGTAGCTCTCCATGGCCTCCTGGTGAGGCTACTGTGGCCCCTTGCCCTCCACTCATCGCCCACTTATGAAAATGACAGGGGAGCTTATTTAATAATGACTATTTCATTACTCTGTAAAGACCCAATACCTCATCATTTTCCACTAGAGGGCATTGTGTATTTTTTCTGCTTTAAGCAGCTCTGGAAGCCAGCTTGCCGGGAGGGAGATTGAAACACTGGCCTAGATATACAGCCTCATTTCACTTGGACTGATCGTTTTCGGTGTCCCACTTGCGTCTGAATTCCTACCGGTGCTTATTCTCTGCACTGAACCTTATTCTACTCAGAGAGGAGGGTCTTCAAGAAGCAGAAACATTTCTTCAGTCGGATTGCCTTCCTCAGTCTTTCCAAAGCAATGAATCATAACCGAAGCGGTTCTGGATCCTTTCAAGTCAGTCTTCCAGATCTCCTCCCTTCGTCCAGGAACTTCAGAGGAATGTGGAAGAATGGTTCACTATGATAGTTAGGTAAAGGTTTTCCCCTGACATTAAGTCTATTCATATACAACTCTGGGGCTTGGTGCTCATCTCCATTTCTAAACTGAAGAATCAGCGTTATATGTAGACACCCCCCAAGGTCATGTCTCTGGCATGACTGCATGGAGCGCTGTTAGCTTCCCACTGAAGAGGTACCTATTGATCTACTCACATTTACATGTTTTCGAACTGCTAGGTTGGCAGAAGCTGGGGCTTATAAGCGGGAGCTTACTCCGCTCCCTGGATTCAAACCTCTGAGACCTTTCGGTCAGCAAGTTCAGCAGCTCAGCGGTTTTATCCGCTGTGCCACTGGGGGCTCGCTATGATCCTAATCCTAAAACTGTCCAGAATTGGTGTGGGATGCACAACCTAAAATGGACTCACTCATTTAAGGATGTAACAGAAGACTGGAATGTGTGTGTGTGTGGGGGGGGGGGGGTATTTAGAGATTTCCCTTAAAGCAAGCAGGTCCTGTCTTTGAGAACTGCACACAGGATTTGCCCTGTGTATATGTGTGTATGTGTGTGAGGAGGGGATGGGACTGCTTCCTGCAAGCTGCCCTTCTTTGTTTGGGTTGCTCGCTCAAATATCCAGTGAAGTCAGTGCAAGGCCAAGTGTCCTGCAGCACCTGACCTTTATCCCCGTGTCCCCGGCTGCCCTCAGGGAGGGTTTCACTAATGATTTCCCTTGTTGTCCTGCAGAGAGGCGCACATTGTGCAAGAGCAGAGCCCTGAAAAGGGGGGGGGGAGAGAATAGCTGTCTCCTCCAGCTCTTCTCCAAAGCCTCCCTTCCCCCAGACAGCCTCTGTTGTGGACCCCAGAATTAAAACGGGGTTCACTGTGCTCCCTCAGTATCTGCAGTAGCCCAGGAAAGAGACCCTGAGATAGGAACCCCTGACCATGCCCCAGTTGCTTCTGTCTCCTCACCACCCTGTTTCTCCATTTCCAAACTCCCAGGAACATTTCCCAGTTGTGTTGTCAAAGGCTTTCATGGCTGGAATCATTAGGTTTGCTGTGAGTTTTCGGGCTGTATGGCTATGTTTGAGAAGCATTATCTCCTGATGTCTGAATTCAGAATGTTGTTCTTTATATTTACTGTCCTGATTTTAGAGTTTTTTAAATATTGGTAGCCAAATTTTGTTCACTTACATGGCTTCCTCCTTTCTGTTGTAATTGTCCACATGCTTTTGGATTTCAGAGCACTTGATGAACCAACCCTGGACACAGCATATTGTTTGAGAACACAGAAATGCTGGCCCATTCTAGCAACCACTGTGTCTGACTACACAGAGAAGTCATTGAAATCCACAAGCATGTGGACAGTTCACAACAGAAAGGAGGAAACCATGAAAATGAATGGTTCTCAACCTGTGGGCCCCCAGATGTTTTGGCCTTCAACTACCAGAAATCCCAACAAATGGTAAACTGGCTGTTAAGTAAATAAAGAGCAAATTCCAACAAACAGGAATTCCAGACAGGAAACAATTAGGGCCAGCTAACACCTCCCAACGAAAGACTTCTCCAGGCACGAAGCAGCCAGGCTTTGAAGCTGCAATGCTATTCAATGCTAATCAAGGTGGCCAATTACACCATTCACACTTGCCTCAAGCAAACAAAAGTTGTTTCTCCCACCCTGGACCTTCCACAGATAAACCCCACTTGCCTAGTTTCCAATATACCTCACAGCCTCAGAGGGTGCCTGCCATAGATGTGGGCGAAACATGAGGAGAGAATGCTTCTGGAACATGGCCATACAGACTGGAAAAGTCATAGCAACCCAGAGCCCTTCCATACGGCCTTACAACCTAGAATAGGTAAAGGTAATGGTTTCCCCTGATGTTAAGTCCAGTCGTAACCGACTCTGGGGGTTGGTGCTTATCTCCATTTCTAAGCCGAAGAGCCGGCGTTGTCAGTAGACACCTCCAAGGTCATGTGGCTGGCATGACTGCATGGAGCGCTGTTACCTTCCCGCCGGAGCGGTACCTATTGATCTATTCACACTGGCATGTTTTCGAACTGCTAGGTTGGCAGAAGCTGGAGCTAACAGCGGGAACTCACTCCGCTCCTGGGATTTGAACCTGCAACCTTTCGGTCTCCAAGTTCAGCAGCTCAGTGCTTTAACACACTTCGCCACCGGGGCTCCTATAACCTAGAATATCAAGGGAGAGGTTGTGGGTTATTCTCCCTTGATATTCTAGGTTATAGAATATCAAAGGAGAATAATCCACAACATCTGCTTTGAGCTGGGTCTGAGTCCACACTGCCATATATCCCAATTCAAAGCAGATGGTGTGGGGTTTTATTCAGCTGTGTGAAAGGAGCCCTAGTTTCCCAGTTGGTTTTCCTTCCTGAAGCACTTGATGAAGCCCACTCCGCGAGTTTAGAATGTCTAGAGGGGAGGGGGGGGGCGTCTTTAACCCTGGAGTGACCTTGCCTTGAAAGTAAGGCAGCCTTCTCAGGGAACCTGGGCAACAGTTCCCGCTGAGAGGCTTCCGAAGGCGCTTGGGTCTGAGTTTCAGGGAGAAAAGGGCGCGTTCGTCAGGGGCGGCCTTTGTGCGAGGAAAGGAGCCCCGTTGCGCCCCGCAGGTGCCTCGCTCCCGCTCCCACGCTCCCCGCCCACGCCCGCGCGGGCCTTTATGGGGCGCACGCGGGGCCCAGGGCCACCAAGCCGAAGGGGAGATAAAAAGAAAGAAAAAGGGTGCGCGCGCAGCCACTTCTGTGTGTGTGTGTGTGTGTGCGCGCGCCCGCCCCCATCCTCATTCCCCTCAAGCGAAAGGGGGGCCTTTCTCCCGCCTTCTCCCCATTCTTCGTCTATTCTATCCTTGTCCGGCGGCTCACCTTGGCGGCCCCGAGCTCCACCGGAGCCTCCTCGGCGGGCTTCTCCGACATCCTTAGGCGCAGAGGGAGGAGAGGGAGACAGCGGCTGAGAGAGAGAGAGGGAGGGAGGAAGGAAGGAAAGGAGGAAGGGGCGCGCGCACGCTCGTCAGTGAGGAAAGGGAGGGGGCGGCACTACCAAGCAAGCAGGCAGGCAGGCGCGCGCCGAGGCTCCCTCTCTCGCGCGCCAATGTCGCGCGGCGCCGACGCTGTTTTCTCCCGGGCGGGGGAAAAAAAGGCTCTGTCGGGAGGGGAGAAGAGAGAAAGGGGGATTTATAGATTTATAGGGAAGGGCGGGGCCTGAGCCGAAGGAGGGAGGCAAGAAGAGGAGGAAGGCGGGAGCGCGACTAGGGCCTTTAGGAACCGCAAATCCGCGAGGCGGGGGAAGGGACCCCGTATCCGCGCCCTCAGCCGCTCTTTGCGCGTCCGTCCCCTTTGTCCGCCCGCGCCTTTGTCCTTTTCCCCTCCTACACGCCACCTCTCTCTCTCTTTCTCCCCCCCCCCCCCCCCCGTTTCTTCCCCCTTGATCCAGATTAACTCCTTGGAGAGCACTTGGCCAGCGTGTTTTACGCTCTCCTCTTCCTTCGTGGGACGGAAAGCAAGCGTGGGGCGGGGTTCGCGTGTGTCCCACCTGGCAGTCGAAGCACAAAGCTGTATGTTTGTGGTGTGTAGTGTTAGTCGCCGCTTTGAGTCTCCTTTCCGAGAGAGAGCGATACGGATATAGATACACAACATGATGAGGAGGAGGATAGCGCAAAGGTTGAGGGAAATGCTCCCAGAAGGAACCCGGGACACAATAGGTGCTGGAAATAACATGGAAACAGGGCACCGTGAGGACAGCCTGGGCCATCGTCCTTTGGTGCTGCCTTGCTTTCGAAATATGGCCCCATATTTCGAATTGGTGGGAGAAAGAACTCTTGTCTGTTGGAGGACAACTGATCATCTTGATTAGCATTGAATAGCCTCGCAGCTTCAACGCTTCTCTGCTTCCTGCCTGGGAGAATCCTTTGTTAGGAAGTGAATTAGCTGGCCCTGATTATTTCTGGCTACCAGTATTTAAAAGAACTCTAAAATCAGGACAGTAAAGAAAGAACAACACTCTGAAAATAGAGGAATTCTAGACATGAATCAATCAGGGCCAGCAAACACCTCCGAACAAAGGATTCCTCCAGGCAGGAATCAGCCAGGCCTTGAAACTGAAAGGCTTTTCAGTGCTAATCAAGGTGATTAATTGCAATATTCACACTTAACTCCAAAATACAACAGTCCATTCTCCCACCCTGGACCTTCCACATATACATATAAACCTTGCTTGCCTAGTTTCCAAAAGACCTCACAACCTGAGGGTGTCTTCCATAGATATATGTGAAATGTCAGGAGAGAATGCTTCTGGAACATGGCCATACAGCCCGGAAAACTCACAGCAACCCAGTGATTCTGGCCATGAAAGCCTTCAACAACACATTGAACAAAACATCTTCCGGGTCTTCGCTGATCCCCGGGGTTATGGAACAGGTAGTTTAAATTATATTGAAATGCTTTTAATGCAATTCACTTTGAATCTCCTTGTGGAGGGAAAAAGCTGGGTATAAATAAACATAATAATAATAATGTGTCCTTCATACAAATGCACCCAAAGAGGCACAGGACAGGCATCACCACAGCTTGTCAGGTGAGGTTTCACAGAACAGAATATTACAGTAGGCTCTGATACCACCTACCATAATAGGAGACACTATTATTATTACAGTAGAGTCTCACTAATCCAAGCTAAACGGGCCGGCAGAAGCTTGGATAAGCGAATATCTTGGATTATAAGGACTGATCAAGGAAAAGCCTATTAAACATCAAATTAGGTTATGATTTTACAAATTAAGCACCAAAACTTCATTTTATACAACAAATTTGACAGAAAAAGTAGTTCAATACGCAGTAATGTTATGTTGTAATTACTGTATTTATGAATTTAGCACCAAAATATCACGATATATTGGAAACATTGACTACAAAAATGGCTTGGATTATCCAGAGGCTTGGATAAGCGAGGCTTGGATTAGTGAGACTCTACTGTATTATTATTATTATTATGTTTATTTTTATCCTGCCTTTTCTCTCCATATGGACACACAAAGCGATTCACAACCTAAAAGGTTGTGAGTTGCTTTGACTCACAGACAAAGAGTTCTTTCTCCCAATCTGGTCTTTCCACAGATATATAAACCCCACTTGCATAGTTTTTCAACAGACCTCACAACCTCTGAGGATGCCTGTCATAGATGTGGGTACAACGTTAGGGGAGAATCCTTCTGGAACATGGCCACACAGTCTGGAAAACTCACTAAAAGGTTATGCCTATATTTCCCAGATACTTCCTTCCTCATAGGAAAAATAAATAAGCCATTAAGAAAGAGGAGGGAGATTGACTATCTGCATAATACTCTTTGCTTGGCAGCACAAGACATTCTTCAACTGAAAAAGCATTTGTGGTCAAACCAAGAACATTATTTCCACACAGCCAGAAAACAATCACAATTTCAAACAGTCGAATTTGGAGTAAAAAGTTAATTCATATGTGGACATCAATTCCTTTCAAGATGGACAAGGTATACAGGAGAGTCCCCAAAATAATTATTCTGCTACCTGCATCTTCATAGAGGGACTGTCAGGTTCCTTTCAGCATTGGCCATGTTTCTACTGGAGAAACACACAATAGATCACACAAGAGTTTTGCTGGTTCCAAAACATTTGTTGTTCAGACTAAAATGTTACTCTAAGACCCACATACAGGCAGTCCCTAAGTTTCACACAATATAGGTTCTGTAGGTTTGTTCTTAAGCTGACTTTGTAAGTACGAGGAACAGATATATTCTGAAGTGTAACTCCAGGATATATTCCCTATGGATAGCATAGGGAAGGGTTAACTCCCCTGTGATGTTTGTCTTGCTATCTGTGCCCCTGTTCAGAAGATTTCCCTTCACTTCTGTCCTTGTGATAATAGGATGTTGAAAAAAATTGGCTTGTTGTGGAAACAAGGATTGGTGATAAAGCTTCAATGGAGACACTTCTCCCCCATAATAATAATAATAATTCTTCCATAACTGAATGTCTCCCCTGAGCGGGAGATTTCTTCCGCTTCCTGTTGTCTCACCCCTGTTTGTAACTATAAGTCAATTGTAAGTGGGATGTTTTAAATTTTGGACTGCTAGTATATAGGACTCGTACACTAATTGTACCCAGGGTCATGAAACATTGAGAACTCATCCCCAGTCCTTTGCTTCCTTTCCCACAAGACCATGAGCAATTGACCTTTATTGCATGCTAATAAAACCTTTCAGTTCCTGCCAGTTTGGTCACTACATAGCCCAGTGACCATTTGTCAGTGCCCATTTGTTAATGTCATGCATACTACTCTTAGGATGTCATAACTAAATAACTTATGGCTATGACAGGAAGGTTAGCTAGGAATCTCAAAGACTGAAGACAATGTAAACTGAGAAACATCACTATGAGTTGACTGCTTTAAAAAAAATAAGGCAAGAAATATGTGCTCCAGACTGACTGACTGATGGATGTTTGGCTTCTTAGTGAAGTACACACTTGTTCAGACACATCTTTGGTACACTCTCTATTTAGTATTTGACAGCACAGTTTGAGATAAAGGGGGGGGGATATAAATGTTTTAAAAATCACAAACAGTGCTACAATTGACTGTAGAGGTCCTGTATCTATCACTGTCATTTATGTTCTATTATATCTATACAACGTATAGTACAATTTCCTGTAATTTCTGCCTTTTGAACTTGCAATATATTACTTTTGTTAGTTCCCTGAGTTTGGGAGGCAGAAATTTAGAAAGAAATATACCAGTAGTAAGACTTCTTCAAATTCTGCAGACACAAGTTCCTGCACATGTATGCAGCCTGTGCCAGTTTTTCACATGTATTTCTATTCTGAAAGAAATATACACATTTAAAAAGGAGATTGCAACCCTCTATCCACTTGCTTGGGAGTAACCACCACTGAACAAAAATCTTGATTTAAGATTGCATTTCACGTGACAGAAGCAACAGGTCTGTTGGGACACTGCCCAGAAAGGATGGTGTGCTAGATAAACAGAATAAATTGACAACATGGGTGGCCAAAAGGTAAGGAGGGATGGGGTGGGTGGCACACAGAAGAGCCAGGCTATTGGTTGCCCCTACTGATTGGCTTACCTGTGTCTGACAGGATCTCTTTTGAGTGTGGAGTTGTGCACATTACTGAAGATTTTGATTTGGGATCCCTTCCACGAGAGACCTAAGTTATTGCCCCTGGTTGTTGCTACTCCTGCAGCCCCTGCATGCCTGATATCTGATTGCATCTTGGCACCTAGAGCATTTTATTATAGAGATCTGTGCTTTTTTGGCTATTTGACGTGGGGGACGAACAAGTCTTTTTCCCCAATGCAAAATGTGTGCCCATTGGTTACAATTGTGTTTCTTTCTCTTCTGGGAACTCACAAGCAATTGTAGCCTATGGGTCAGGAATCACTACTTTGAGTAGCACTGGAAAAGACACTTCTTCCTTAGTTTTTGTGCATTATACTTCATAGCCATAACTGTGGGTGTCACTATTTGCTCCTCGGGAGGTTTGGACAGGTGGAAGCTTGGAATAATTTCTGGCTACTATGCCATGAAAGGGTGATGGAGTGGGGTGTGTTTCAGAAGGATGACTTGGCCATTATAAATTCAGTGGCTGCTTCTATGTATGGGAATTTGCATTTTCCTTGAGTTTTGGTTGTCTTTTTAGGCATACCAAGCTTGTGTGTGGTCATTTCTATATCATTTGAGAATTGTCAGAGTGTTTTTCCTACTCTCTTTCCATGCTAAGCACATATAACTGGAATGGGAGCTATATCCCCATAACCTGCTTGTTAGGGCCATGAGCTATTCTTCGAGCTCCAAACACTTAAATGTCCCACAAAAGCATAATCCAGGAGGGCATATTTCTCCTACTAAATGCTCTCTGGGGTACTTTGGTGTTTCATTTTAGCCTCAGGTAGCATTTTCTTCAAAAAGGGTAGTCTGCAGAGGGTCTAGGGGCTGCCCCTGCTTAATTTTCCTCACTTCTGACCCTTATAGACTCTTAAGGGTCAGAGGTGAGGAAAATTAAGCAGGGGCAGCCCTAGACCCTCTGCAGTCCTCTCTTGCTAACCAAAATATGGTTCCTATTCCACTAGCAAGGTCACATCTATCCTCTGTCCTGCCTACCAGGAGTTCGGAATTGCTCTGTTAGAAATATCAAGTCACATGGTTCAACTTTTGTAATAATAATAATAATAATAATAATAATAATAATAATAATAATAATAATAAATAAAATAAAAATAAGGCAAGGTAAAATCTGTTTACCTGTGAATATAAAGAGCTTCCCATATACATACACTCACAACTTAAGATAAGTGCTGATTATAACGCAAACAACATGCAAATACAGAAATAAAATAAGATACTTGAAATGTGCAACAACAACAACAAAATATACAGTAAAGCAGCATCAAATATAAAACACTTATAGAGAATGGGGGGAAATGCTTTACGATTAAATTAAAAGGTATGCATTAGATGAGCCTCTCCAGAAAGACCAGTCTATAAATGGGTTCCACTACATGGAGATCTAAATGTCTGGTTGCAGTAAGGGTACCTGTATCAGATCCTCTGATGGTTATCATTGTGGCCTTGCAGGCATATTTAGAACTAAGAATACTTCTAAGTACTTCAGTCTCTAGTTATTCAAGCCTTTCAAGGTAAGCAGCAGCACTTCAAATTAGATCTAGAGATACACGGAGAATCGATGTTGTTGTTTAGAAACAGAGTAAATATGTTTCTAGCACACATTTCCTACTTAATGCGGTTCAAGCTTGTTTTGATCCAGATCAGCTTAGTGTGGCATGCAGCTGCCATGGAGCTGATTGGTGTTCTCCACAATGAAGACCTCATACTAACAGGGAAAGCAGCGTTTGATGGTTATGACAATGGGGAGGGGAGTCATGTTGCTTTGCCACAATTACTATAGCTAAATAGGTTTGACACCGATGTCCTACTTATATTGAATCAGATCATATTTCCTGCTACTTCTTTTGAAATCATATCCCAATCTGATTTTTCATCCTCAGTTCCAGCAAAGTTGGAAACTGAACAGGTTCTGCTCAGCGGAAAAGGAAAATTAGAGGTAATCTCTCAAAATCCAAAACATCTCTGTGGAAGTTTTTTCCTTTTCCATCAGAAGAGGAACAGCATACAATTTGGCATGCATGATTTAAAAGCTTTTCCTCTGTAGTGGATAGGTTTAACGCAGGAAAACAATCTTCAAGCAGAAGCAGGCGAGCTGAAAAGGTATTCACAATGGTCTTTTAATACCATCCCGTCAGTCAAATCCAAGGGCGGCTGGTCTCCTTCCTCCCTATCTTCCCCAGCTCCACCCTTCACAAACACTTTCACAACTACCCCACTGATATTCATCAACATGGCTTAAAGGAGTATATTTTTTACCCCAAGGGTGGGACTCTCTGACTTCCTCACACTCTCACAATCTCCCAGAATAATGTCTATCTTCTGGAATAACTTCCAGAATAACTCATGGTCCTTGTCCTGTTTGGGGTGATGGTGCCATTCCACCATGAGCTGACAAGGCACTACAACAGACAAGTCAAGTGAAAGGTTCCATAGATTTTTGGGAAGATCCTGTTGGAACAGCTTCTCAAGGTGAAGGAGTCTAGTAGGCTCCAATCCCTGAAGGAAAATAGCTAAGGACAGTGTATATTTCAACAAGTTATTTGATTGAAGGAAAAGAGTTTTTAAACAATCATCCAGAGTAGAACTCAGTCTCATCTTTGAGGTTGCTATGATCTCCCAATGGTCCAAAGATCAATGCTTTTTCCAGCTGCCAAGAGGTCATTGCCTGCTCTTCCTAACTGACTGGCAGATTGCTTCACAAAGGCCAAAAAGGAGGGAGGGAAAATACCTCCGTGCTCCCCTGATGGTCTGGGTTCAACAAGCTGTTCTTTCCTGTATTTGCTGAGGGGTTGTATTTCACAAGAACATAAAATGTTAATCTTATTTTTGCCATAATCTCTCAATTTAAAGAAACGTGATATATAAAATGAAATTATCGATAATAAAACCCCAAATGGGTTTCTTTCAAAACATTCTGCCTACAACCAGTTTTATTCTTCCCATCTTAAAAAAAAAACAAACCTCCTCGAGCCACTCCCATTTAAAGCAGGACAGGGCATGTCATGGCAGTGCTGTTCACTGATTTTTCTTACCATGCCCTCAGGCAAAGCCTTGTATTGTGAAGCAATTGTGTCTTACACAAAAGCTGCCATAAATAATAAAGCTAAAACATTCTTTGCAAGTCTCATAATTGCAACTGTAGCTTTTTATTGCTTGCAGAAAAGACAAGTGAGGGCAGAGAAGAATGGGCGAAAGAGTAGGGTGCCAAGAGCATTAATACCAATAGGTATTAACATGAAAACAAGAAAATTGAAACATGGACTTGGAAGGGGCAGACAATGTGTCTGTTGACACAAATGCAGAATAAGCAAATTTGATGGGCTGCTTTCAAATCAAGTTTGGTGGCAGAAATTATATAGGTACATGGTATGTAGGAGAACAAGGGCTTATCCACTTTGTGCAAATTTAAATGTGTGCGTTAAGACAGATGCAGATTTTGTGACGAATCAGTTTTTGGTCAATTTTAGATTCGGTTTGGTTATCTGGGGTGCTGATTCAGAAAATTGCATTGGATAGACCACATCAGCTCTAGTTTCTGATACAGAACATATGCCATCTAGTATTCGCCATCTGCTCATGTACAGAAAACCATATTTAATAATCTAGATCGAATTTAGTCTATCCAATGCAATTTTCTGAATCAGCATCCCAAATAACCCAAGGAACAGGCCTATAAACAAAGACACGAAGAAAAAAAATTTTTTTGGTTGGGCTGTGTTATTATCTGTAGCAGTAATGGTGAGGCCGCTGACCATATTTTAGTTCTTGCGGGCCACTAGTGGTCTACAGACCACAGGTTGGGAACCACTGCTTTAAATCTACTGTCACCCTAAAGACGTTATCTCTGAATTAAATGATAGGCAGAGGAGAAACATCAGCAGAGATACATTTATTTATTCAGAGTACAGGCAGTCCCCAAATTATGAACAAGATAGGTTCTGCAGGTTTGTTGGATTTGTAGGTAAATTGGAACAGATATTTTTAAGTGTAATCCCAGCCAAATTCTCAAATGATATAGAAATGGCCACACACACACATATATATTAGCTTTGGAGAGCATAGGGAAGGGTTAACACCCCTGTGGTGTTTGTTTTGCTGCCTGTGCCCGTTCTGATTTCACCTCACTTTCTGTCCCTGTAATCATTGGATTTTGAAAAAAAAAAAGCTTGTTGTAGAAATAAGGATTGGAGATAAAGCTTCAGTGGAGACACCTTTTTTCCCATGATAACTATTTCAGAGTGAATTTCCCTTCCAAGAGGTAGATTTCTCTCACTTCTTGATGTCTCACCCCGTTCTAAACTATGAGTTGTTTGTAAGTCCGATGTTTGTAACACAGGAACTGCCTGTATTTATACCCCACTATTCACCCCTGAAGAGAGGCTAGGTAAAGGTAAAGGTTTTCCCTTAACATTAACTCTAGTTGTGTCCGAATCTGAGGGTTGCTGCTCATCTCCATTTCTAAGATGAAGGGCCAGCGTGGTCTGTAGACACCTCCAAGGGCATGTGGCCGGCATGACTGCATGGAGTGCCATTACTTTCCCACCGGAACTATACCTATTGATCTACCCACATTTGCATGTTTTCGAACAGCTAGGTTGGCAGAAGCTGGGGCTAACAGCGGGAGCTCACCCTGCTCCTCGGATTCAAACTGCTGATCTTTCTGTCAGCAAATTCAGCAGCTCAGCGATTTAACCCACTGCACCACCTTGGGCTCCTTATTTAACCATACAGTCTTTTATTTGCTCTTTCTCCATTTCATGTGTGAACAATGGTTCATACATTTTTGCAATCAAATGATCATACCCTGAATACAACAGAATTTCAAACTCAAATTTAATGGTTACAAAACCAAACAGTTATTATCCATCTTAAACTGCTCAGTGATTTGTCTATGGGTGAACCATTGTATTGGGAAACACTGTATCATTAACTTCTCTCTTGCATTTAACCTGTATTGGTCATTATCTAATGTTAACATGTCTTTATAAGTCAAACATTTTCCTCCCAAAGAGATTTTTCTTCTAAACACAGAGGGCTAAACAGCTAAACTGCAGAAAATCCTGCTGACCGAAAGGTCAGTTCAATCCTGGGTCAGGTTGAGCACCTGCTGTTAGCCCCAGCTCCCTGCCCACCTAGCAGATCGAAAACAAAAATGTGAGTAGGTAAATAGGTACCACTTTAAAGTGGGGAGATAATAAAAGGCACCCATAAGGATTCAAACCTTTCGATCAGCAAGTTCAGCAGCTCAGCGGTTTAACCCGCTGCACCACCACGGGCTAATCAATTGTTAATTTGCCCTCAGGTTTATCATTTAAATAAGGCCCCTTCCACACAGCTGTATAAAATCCACAGTGAACTGGATTATAGGGCAGTGTGGACTCAGATAACCCTGTTCAAAGCAGATATAGTGGATTATCTGCCTTGATATTCTGAGTAATATGACTGTGTGGAAGGGCCCTAAGATACGGCAGGGAAGGGAAAGCAAAGGGCAGTCAGGAAAGGGATTAGGTCCAGTCATGACAAGTTGAATGCTGGGATCCCAAAGAGATACACCCTCATTTGGACAGAGCTTGTGTCTCTAGGGTCCCTGGATAAGAAGACGCCACAGGTCCAGCTCCCTCTGTGGGGAAGCTGTGGGCCCGTCCAGGCACTGGCCTCTATCAGCTCCTACTGACATTGTGAAGGCTAAGAGCAATGTATCGCTCCAATGCCCCTCGCTATAATCCGTCCACAGCCCCCTCTCCGACATCCACTTCCCGCCTGTCAATCATCTTCTGGGCGGAGGGAGGGGCGTGGCCAGGCACCGCCTTAGGGACGGAGCTTCTCTCGCACCTTCGTCCCCCTCTTCCCCTCCTCCCCCATCGGTATGGAATTTTCCACTCCGCTTCCCTCCCTCCGCCCTTGCTCTGGAGTGGCTCCCGGCTTGACCAATCGTCCTCGCTCAAGCCCCGCCCATGCTGCAAGGGGGCGGGACTCCCTTTTTTTTGTCCCTGCCGCGGTGGGGGAGGGGCGGGGTGCCTCACTCCCCCCTCCCTCCGCGCGCTAATCGGGAGCTTTGGAAGCTCAGGAGGGTTAAGAGGGACACGCTGCTTTTCCCTCCCCTTATAAGGAGAAAGACTGCCGGGGCACGTGATTGGGCCATTCAAATGAGCAGGAGGCTTAGCAACAGGCATCCCATTGGCTGCGCGCGAGGGCAGAAAACGGTCTGAGAGGGAAGAAATGGAGGGAATGGGAGAAGGAGCCCGCGCGGGGGGGGGGGGGGGGATATGGGGCGCGTCTCCCTGGCAACAGTGGTGGATTTGAGCTCGCCAAAAAGATGGGCCGGGGGGGGGGGGAATGGGGATGTGGGGCTCATTGGCCTCGCTTTGTATGGTGGAGGTGGGGGCTAGTCCTTTGACTGGCTTCCTTACCTCAGAATATTTATGACAAATGAAGACTGGCGTGACCCATTTGTCAAAGTGATGGAGAAGAGGAAGCAAAGCAGCAGGGTTAAGCAGCACCTGAGAAGAACCCTTAGCTTTCTGTATATAAGACAGTGTAATTTATTAAAGCAGAAGAATATTGGACCTCCACACTACTAAAGTAGACTGGTCATCAAAGGGGTTTTTTAAAGAGCCTTGAGGGTCTCCTGTGAAACATGGCTGTGGGTTGGAGAAAGCCTTGTTCCAAGAAGTAAAGGGTTCCAGGAATGGGCCTACACATCTTATTGGTTCAAAACTCACACAAGGATTCAGTGGCTTATTTTCATTTTTTTTTCTTTTAAAAGCAAGCAAGAAAAAACCCCACAGAACAGACCTCCCAAAAGCCTCCTTCCTTTGAAGTTCAAGAGAGACTTCGAAGCTGTCAACAAAAAGTACAAGCTTTGCCTGGTATGGAGATGTCAAAATGTAAGCATGTGCCACACGAGCTTTTAATAATAATAATATTTTATTTGTCCCCATCCTATCTCTCAGGGGGGACTCAGGACGGTTTCCAACAAAAATAACAGAAAGGCAAACATTTAATGCCGAAAACGGACAATGATAAATCAAATCAAAACAGTGGATAAAACAATCTCAAACTTATAAACCTAAATAAAAAATAATACGAGGGCTGAATGAAAAGTAATGCCTCCACCTTCATAATTCCTCAACAGATGGCAGTACTGGTATGCGACAGGTACTGGCTTGTTCAGTAGACTCTCCTCTACAGTTCCATTTGACAGGAAGCCTTAGCATGGAACGGTTGTGTCGTTAAAGTGCGAAGTATGGAACCCTGCGCACACGATCGGTCAATGTGACTTAAGCAATGTGCAGTCATTGAATTCTTGACAGCAGAAGGTGTCACCCCAAAGGAGATTGATCAGAGAATGCAAGCTGTTTATGGTGATTGCGTTGATGTGAGTACTGTGCGTCATTGGGTGAGTAAGTTTAAAGATGTTGAGGTGGGAACATCTGACAAACAGAGTTGGACATCCTGTGACAGCAACTACTGAGTTTCACAAGCAAAAGGTAGACAGATTGATTCAGGACAATTATCGTATCACTCAGAGAAAAAGTTCAAGCATAATCGGCATTTCACAAGAACGTGTGGGTCACATTGTTGCTTTGCTTGGCTATCAGAAGGTCTGTGCATGATGGGTACTGTGAGATGCTGGTTGCAGAAACAGAGTGTTGACTTCTTCCATGACAGCTTCAGAAAACTTGTTCATTGTTGGCAGAAATGTATCCAATTGTCTGGTGATTATGTGGAGAAGTGAATAGTGGTAGTTAAAGAGCACATTATAAGGATTATTTCTGTGTTTGATTTATTAAAATATTCCCATCCAAACCCAAGTAACAGGTGGAGGCATTACTTTTCATTCAACCCTCGTACATAATTGAACTTAAATAAACTTAATATAACCTAAATAAACTAAATAAGCTAAGTTCAATAATCAGTGATAAACATGAGCCAGCGAGAAAATTAAGAGAAGTCTCCACACAAAATATTTTAAAAATTAAAAAAAAAGTCCCCACTAAAGCCCAGGAGGAACAGAGTCGAAAGTTGAGCACCAGCAGAGAAGTCAGCAGGCAAGCCAAGCCCCTTTTCAGTACTAAGTTGATGGTCAAAGGGGAGCTGGTTGGTAAAATTCCCCGGTACTGTCATCCTATAAGGTATCAGTTCCTTGAAGTAACTTCCGGCCATGGCTAGCTAGCAGCGTGGTCACGGCACGGTAGCAGGAAAAGACAGCGATAGTAGAGCGGCTCTGCTGCACCAACCTCTCCAGATCAATGCTGGGCAGTGGGAGGGAAGGCAGAGTGGAGGGCAGCTCAGGGAATCTGTCCATCAAGTCTCAAGAAGCCCCCGGTGGCACAGTGGGTTAAAGCCTTGTGACTTGAAGGTTGGGTTGCTGACCCGAAGGCTGCCAGGTTCGAATCTAACCAGGGGAGAGTGCAGATCCAGCTCCATGCGGGGACATGAGAGAAGCTTCCCACAAGGATGATAAAAACATCAAAACATCCAGGTGTCCCCTGGGCAACGTCCTTGCAGATGGCCAATTCTCTCATCAGGAGTGACTTGCAGTTTCTCAAGTTGCTCCTGTCACAAAATAAATAAATCAAGTCTCAGCACTCATTGCTTTTGCTGATGGTTGGGTCTGTGTGAGATGACAATAGGTGCCCCGATGGTATCAGGCCGTCAGTAAAATGCTAGAACCCGGAGGCCATTGAAGATGGTCCTGTGAGGGTAAGCCCGGACCCCCAGTCACCCAGAAGAGACAGCCCCACCTGGGGCTGATCTGAGACCCCCACGGGGAAGCAGCCCCATCTGCCTGGCTCAGGGGCTAGAGACTAAGACACTGCTGAAAGGATTCTTGCACATGGCAGGCTTTTATGGCCAGACCACCGTATGGTGCCCTCCAGCTGGCCTGGTTCTGCCCTGGCAAAGGGCTACTGAGTGCAGGTCTGCCTTTGACGCTGCCAAGGAGGCCCTCATGACATCACCAGGGGACAGAATTGGCCGCCATGGCAGGAGATGTCCCAGAAGAAGAGAACAGGATTCTACCAGTGACCACCATGAGGGAAGGATGTTCCGCCCTCACCAGAGCTGTGCCAAAGAAGGAGCCCAGGACTGCTGGAGCCCTCACAAGGTATGAGTGACTTCCCTGACTAACCCCACCAGGGGAGGGAGGGGGGGCTTATAATCTGTCCTTAGTTTCCCTAGGCACTCTCTCCTTTCCGTCTCCTCTGTTGGAGTGCTGGACCTGCCTGCAGTCACCAGGAGGCGCCGTGCTGTGAGGCGCAGAAGCTGTGCCCAGTTGCCCCCAGCTGCCAACTACAAAGGGGGGGCCCAAGCTGCAGCCAAGAAAAGACAGCCAAATGGGAGTACTGCATCACAGCCTCCATCATCCCCAACTCTCACCACCTCCACCTTCATGCTCCATTTCCCATGACTCCAGACCAAGGGACACCTGCTTCAACACCATGGGATCACCCACCACTGACTGAACCTCAGCTTTCACCTCTTCAAGCTCCTGCCCTCCAACCAAAAGGCACAATCTGATCTACCAAGGCAGAGGCCCTGCATGCAGTGAAATGTCGGGGCTTTGGGAAATGTTCATAGCCATTTCCAAGCCCCGAAGGGGGGAAAATGTGATCGAGATGACCACCCTCCCCCCCCAGGACTTTGTAAAAGATAGTTCAAAAATCAAGACTTTATGTTCTATATTCCATATATTTATAGTAGAAGGTGATTGAGACTTTTTACTGGAGTTTACTGTGGATTATCCTTGCACTCTGAGGCAAGAGATAACAACTTCATGAATTGTAAAATCATGCTGCTAAAACTCCACTTTTATGAATTTCCATATTGGGTTCTCCAGATGTTATGAACTTCGTTCTTATCAAATATTTTCAATTGTTTATATCACTCATGATTCCCCTTTATGCAATGTAACTCACTTTTATGGATTCTCCCTTATTTCCATGAAATCTATCTGTCTGCCTATATGTATTTGTACTCTTTGGGATCCCCGGAAAATATGTATTTTTCCCAGCAGGGTTTATATTCCAACTTTGTTTTATTTTTCATTTTATTTCATATAATTGTCAAGTCATGAAATCAAATAGGAAATATTCTGAACTCAACCTGAACCCTAGAACCCATCCCAGCTCCTATGACCCAGGCTTCCCCTTCCCAAAAACAAAAGGTGATTCGCCCCCAAGGCAAACATTGTCATATCTCACCCAAAGGAAAAACCAGGACACCTCAGGAAGGCGCCCTGCAGAGCCTGTAAATATGGCTCATTACCACCCATCCTTACTTCCACCTCTGACACCCCAAGGCATATCTAAAATCTGTATACGTGACAGGAACCCTTGATTGCTGTCATTAATCCCTTTAGAAATCGGTCTAGCAGGAATTAATATGATATTTCCTGCCCTGTCACTTCATTGTTTCAATAACTCCCGCCTTCTCCTCCCTGATTGGCTCGAGTGGGGACAAAAAGCAGCTCCCTATTGGGCCAACAGAGCAAGGCGGGAAACGAAAGCCCGCCTCGTTCAACCCTCTAGCCTATCCGCGATCAGATGGGCGGGGGAGCGGGGCGGGAAATTCAAGGGGCTGTCAGACTGAAACATTGTATAAATATGGCTTTATTTTGATTATATGGTACGCTAGTAGACTGAATGATTGCTACTAGTGTCCTTTTCAGCTGAATCGCTCAATAAAGACTCCTTGGCGGATTTTCCTTCAACTTTGGCGGACCTTCTTCATTTCGGCTCCAGGTTGTATTGCGGCTCATATTCTCCTATTGGCTCCGCCAAGGTCCGTTCTCTCAGGACCGGATCGGCTCTCTCCTTAAGGGGCCCGATCCCCTAGAAACGCGGTCGACAACACTCCCACTCAGCGGCTGGTGGAATGGCAATTAAAAGATGGCGGGAGGGCTTCCCAATGGCTGCTGGAGAGCACCTGGTTGGTAGGCTGGCTCCCTCCCACTCAGTGGCCGGTGGAATGGCAGTTAAAGATGGTCGGAGGGCCTCCCAGACACTGCTGGTGAGTGCCTGGATGATAGGCTGGCTCCCTCCCACTCAGCAGTTGGTGGAATGGCAGTTAAAGATGGTGGGAGGGCTTCCCAGTGCTGCTGGAGAGTGCCTGTTTGGTAAGTTAGTTCGCTCCCACTCAGTGGGTGGTGGAATAGCAGTTAAAGATGGTGGGAGGGCTTCCCAGTGCTGCTGGAGAGTGCCTGGTGGGTAAGTTGGTTCACTCCCACTCAATGGCTGGTGGAATGGCAGTTAAAGATGGTGGGAGGGCTTCCCAGTGCTGCTGGAGAGCACCTGGTTGGTAGGCTGGCTCCCTCCCACTCAGTGGCTGGTGAAATGGCAGTTAAAGATTGTGGTGGGAGGGCCTCTCGGCAGCTTTCTTTTCCAGGAAGAGTTCCAGAGCCCCAACTGACAAAAAAATTACTCCTTTTACAACAACACCCTTAACAAGACTTTTAACTCCAGTAATTTCATACAAAAAATGCCCTGGTGGGTTGCTCACTCCATTTGGCCTTTGCAGAAGATTTTATACTACAAACAGACAATCTTTTATTCTGGAGCCCGATTTCCAGATTATTGAGAGCAGAGGTAGGCAACTAAGGGCCCTTTTACTAACAACCCTAAATCAGAAAGATACTGGTACGTTTGCCGAAAATGCATGCTGGATGGCATTATCAGTTGAAAAACACGTGTTTAAAAAGTGCAGTTAATATCCTATTTCAGCCGTCAAATGCGCATATTCGCATGACTGTATATCCCTGCACTCAAGAAAAATGTGGGACTTAGTTGCTATATGCTGGTGTGGACTGCATTAAAGCATGTACACATTTTAAAACCTGGAAACAGTTGATGGAGGACTGTATACAAATGGAGCCATACAAGTGGCTAAATGGAAGCACAATTGGAAAGCAATTCCCATGAAACCTCTCTGCAACCATTTCTTTGTTCTCATGTTTATCAAATTAAACAGAGCTGGAATTTACACAGTGGGCACCAGCATAGCAGACAAGTGACCTGAAGGGAAGCAGGGTTCAAGAGGGCAAACCTAAAGGCAGGAGGAGGGTGAAGAGAGATAATGACAAGAAATCTGCGTTCATATTTCCTCATTGGCGTTTATGAGGTCCGGTGCATCTCGGAGAGACAATTTGTTTTAAAAAGTAAACTTCCAGCAGATGCGCCATGTCCATCCTGTGGAGTTCTAAAATTCGCTACAACTGAATCTGTCAGAATGCGGGGGGACCATTTATGGTTGTGTGGAAGGGCCCCCAGTCACAGCCAATATTTTGAATTAGAATAAATAATCAACTGAACTAATATGATTATTTAAAATTAACATATATTTTGAACCTGTTTGAGTTTCTGATAACGTTATGAAGGAAATCCATTGTTAAACCTGTTAAAGTACTCTAGATTAGTTTCTTCCCAACCCATGAGGTCAAACACCAATCATAGGCAATGTTGAACTTGAACATGACAGACGGAAAGTACCAGGAAAACCATTTCAGTATTATGTTTAGGTTTCACTATTTTTATGAAGATTCAATAAGAAGAACCTTTATTCCACATTCACTATTCTTCACAAACAGTATTAAAGAAGAGCATCTCAAGTACAGTCCAGACCTTACACTATATTCCTGTGTCCTTAGTTTATAGCGCTCAGGATTATAAAGGAAATTTGGGACACCAATACGAAGTGTATTCAAAGGCTCAAAATGCAGTGTGGCAAAAAAAAATGGTTTGATTGATACCTATATACAAGATAACATAGTCTACACATTGTACCCTGCCTCGAACTATTAGGAGAGGTCAGTAACAAATTTGTAATTTCCTTTCTTTCTCTGTGGAACTCCTGCAGCCCAACCTTGGATCCTGACTGGCAGCCATAACCCTCCCACAAAAACCTGTTTTTCATTTATATATTTTTATTAAAGGTCTGCAGACATGCACTGATACATATCAGTGCATACATGGATCAGATCTCCAACAGTGAATCTCTCACAAAAACACTATCCTTTCCCAACTCTTTGATAAAATGTATCCTTTTCTGATAACTTTCTGTCTATCTTGTATCCGTCACTCTCTGCCCTGTTCCTATATATACCATGTTTCCCCGAAAATAAGACAGTGTCTTATATTATTTTTTGTTCCTAAAGACATGCTAGGTCTTATTTTATGGGGATGTCTTATTTTCAGGGAAACATGGTATCAAATATATGTATCAACTATATGATTTCTGCAAAGTAAGCCACAGGAGTTTCACCTTCCTGCTGACCCCACTCAGGAATTTTCTGGACATCTAGGGCTGGGCAAAATCCCTAGGCAAAGGTGACAATCAAGTTCCATTGTATACATGTAAGGATCAGCAGGTGGTCTCTACTCTAGATCTGATATCACCGGCTGATACTTGCTCAGCTGATTGTCTCAACTGGACTGAATGATGGCTGGCCGCAGAAACAGAGACTCAATATGTACCCTCATTTGAATGTATTTTATTTATTTTATTTGACACCCAAGATTTTATTACAGAAGATAACCACCTTTTGTTTCAAGATCCCTCACCCCTGTGTTTCCCAGAATATTTCCTCATCACCAAGAACTCAAAAACCAAGATTCCTGATGGCAGAGATCACCACCACCCTTTGTTTCGGGACCCCAGGAACTTGACTATCATAACCCTACCTTTATCACCCAGAGATGGACTATTTTGCTAGTTGGAAGCTCCCTAAGCTCTCCAAATATGGAGATGGACTTCATGGAGCTCACCTCCTCCCAGGAGAGCCACCCCACTAACAGCTGATTGTCCCTCCCTGGCCAATCTTCCATCTCCTCTCCTCTTGCATCCTTGCATCCTTTCTGGCCAGATGGTAATTAAAATCTCTATGGCTATCTTCACTGTGGTGAGTCTCTAATCTGAAACTTTGTACTGTTAGCATAAATACTTGCCATATCCACAGTCCTAGTCTAAATTCGACCTCAGTAATAGTACTAGTTCTCATGTACAACAGAACTATTATATTTGCTGACTGAAATAGTTTTTCGACAACACATTGAAATAGTTTTAATAATTCGATTGAGCAAAGTGCCAGATTATAATCAATGTACCCTTTGACAATGTTCTTTTTGACACATTATCTCCATCAGTGTGTTGGAACTGTTCCAATAGGCATCTGATAAAAAGAATGGCACAAAACAGAGGGAAAAGATATTTTTCTCCTGGAAAGTTATATTTTGCCAATTGATTATACCTTTATGTTTAACCTTTTTGTTTAGACTTATTTCCTAAAATCTACTTTTTTCAAATCTGATTGCAAATTATGCTGCAAATTAAATTATAGATTTTTTTAAACTGCTCTAACAAGTTATGGGAGGTATTTGCTGCAGTTGCAAATCAGAAAAAATGCAAAGTGTTGAGAAATGGTCATGATGAATTCTAATACCTAACCTTAAATTTACAGAAGAGATTGTTCCAGAGCTTCTACTGGTTTAAATAGTCAATGCTCAGTGTAGCTCCTTGTAAACTTCTTCATACTTAACACACCAAAAGTATTTGCATCCAGCGAGGGAGGGGGGAGGGAGGAAACAAAATGTAGGCTTTAACAAAATAGTTTGCTGAATAAAGTCAACTATGAGAAGCATACTAGATTTATGCCTTTGTTTCTAGAGAGTTGATACAATAACATTCAAGATCCACAAAACAGTGATAACTTAATAGGGGCGACAAGAAATGCACAAAATACACCATGAAAGCTTTCAACTCTTCACTAGCTTTATCAGACAAAAGTGTTAGAAATAATACAGAAGAAAAATGTTGCTGTCATAAACGAAAATAATATCTTGACAAACTGTATGCCTATGACTCTAAAATCGTCATTTTTCTTTGCCTATATGCTTTTTAACACATTTAGCTTATTAAGGAGCCAGTGGAAATTCAAAAGTGTGCATGTTGTATTTTGTGCAAAAGGTTTCACTGTTTTCTGGATTTTGAATGTGGTTGTATTTTGCTGTATATGTTTCCTAGACATTTTGTTTTTATTTTATCTCACTTCACTTCAAATATGGTTCCAAAAAGAACAAGCTCCTGCATCTTGAAGAGTTATATAATGCATAGTATTCATTGTTAACTGTTACATTGGTGATCCAATCAATGAGAGAGCTCCAAGTCACTCTGTCTTCAACAGCCCTGCTCAGGTATTGAAAACTGAGGGCTATGGCTTCCTTGACTAGGCATATCTCTCTGAAACGTGGGCTTCCTCTGTTCCTACTGCATTCTACCTTACCAAGTATGATTGTCTGTGTGATGTCAAAGGCTATCATGGCTGGAATCACTGGGTTGCTGTGAGTTTTTTGAGCTGTATGGCCGTGTTCCAGTAGCATTCTCGGAACCCCTGGTGGCACAGTGGATTAAACTCTTGTGCTGGCAGGACTGCTGACCAATAGGTCGATGGTTTTTAATCCAGGGAGAGTGGGTGAGCTCCCTCTGTCAGCTCCACCTCCTTCTGCGGGGACATGAGAGAAGCCTCCCACAAGGATGGTAATACATCAAAACATCTGGGCATCCCCTGGGCAACGTTCTTGCAGACAGTCAATTCTCTCACACCAGAAGTGTCTCGCAGTTTCTCAAGTCGCTTCAGACATGAAAAGGTAGCATTCTCTTCTGACGTTTCACCTGCATCTGTGGCTCGCATCTTCAGAGATCTGTTGGAAGTGAGGTAAGAGGAGTATACAGTATATATATTTGTGAATGTGGCAATTAGCAAGTGTGATGGGGGACACGGAAAGAGCCTCCCCGAAGATTGAGTGAATTCAGTCGGGCGTCCCCTGGGCAACGTTTCTTGTAAGCGGCCGATCTTTCCACCCCAAAAGCATTGGATGAATGGATGAATACCAAAGGTCTTTATCAAGACCATTGCTAACGATTATGTCTATTAATATAGAAGGTTTGTCACTTGCTAAGGAAGAACTATTAGCCAAAATGTCTGAGGACATCTCATGTGACATCCTATGTATACAGGAAACACACAGAGACATTACAATGAGAAGACCAAAAATTCTTGGAATGCAGCTGGCAGTGGAACGACCTCACAGACAATATGGCAGTGCCATTTTTGTACGATCTGGTGTAGCAATCTCTGCAACTTCCCTCACAGAAGTGAACAACATTGAAATCTTATCTGTGGAACTTGATAGTTGCACCGTATCATCACTCTATAAACCACCTGGGGCTGATTTCTATTTTACACCCCCAACCAGTTGCCACAATCATGAAGCCCATTTTGTTGTGGGAGATTTCAATAGCCACAGCTGTGTCTGGGGCTATGACGAAGATGATAGAAATGGCGAAGCAGTTCTAACGTGGGCCGACAATAGTAGAATGAGCCTCCTTCATGACAGTAAATTACCACCATCATTTAATAGCGGCCGATGGAAGCGTGGTTATAACCCTGATCTGATTTTTGTAAAGGAAAGCATAAGCCACCAATGCACCAAAAGGGTATTAAACCCAATACCTAACACACAACACAGACCAATATGCTGCGTAGCATATGCAGCTGTAAGACCAAAAAGTGTCCCATTCCGCAGAAGATATAACTTCAATAAAGCTAACTGGACAAAGTTTACAGAGACCTTGGAAGCTGCTATTTCTGATATAGAACCTTCTATAGAAAATTATGACCTGTTCGTAGAAGCTGTGAAAAGATCCTCAAGGCTCTCAATTCCTAGAGGCTGTCGCACAAGCTACCTACCAGGCCTAAACGAAGAATCACTAAATCAGCTACAAGAATATCTCAGATTATTTCAAGAGAACCCATACAGTGATGGGACTATAGCAGCAGGCCAAAAACTATCTACAGCCTTAGCTAATGCTAAGAAAGACCGTTGGATAGAGCTGCTTGAGAACCTGGACATGTCCAAGAGTAGCCGAAAAGCCTGGCAATTGCTGAGACGCCTGAATAGCGACCCTCTGGTCAACCCTGGACACGCGAACGTGACACCAGACCAGATAGCTCACCAGCTAATTCAGAATGGGAAAACCAACTGCAGCAGAATAAAGATGAAAATCAACAGGGTGCCAGAACTTGAAACCCACCAGTTGTCTTCTCCTCTAAACCTGAAAGAACTCAGAGAAGCCATCAAGCGATGTAAGACTGGTAAAGCACCTGGCCTAGATGTCCTGATGATGGAGCAAATCAAACACTTGGGGGCCAAAGCTGAAAACTGGCTTTTGAAATTCTACAATCAATGCCTGGCACACAAACAGATTCCCAGAGCATGGAGGAAAACTAAGATAATTGCCATCTTAAAACCTGGTAAAGATGCCTCCAATGCCAGGAACTATCGACCAATCTCCCTCTTATGTCATCTATATAAAGTCTATGAGAGGATGCTATTAAATCGACTAGGACTTGTTATCGAACCCAAGCTTATTGCACAACAAGCAGGTTTCAGACCAGGGAAAAAATGTACAGGTCAAATTCTTCATCTGACTGAACATATCGAGGAAGGCTACGAGAAAGGCTGCATCACGGGAACAGTTTTTGTGGACCTTACGGCAGCCTATGACAGGGTGCAACATAGAAAAATGCTGCATAAAGTCTACCATATCACCCGGGACTTTGACTTTACAAAAACTGTCCAGACCCTCTTACAAAAACTTTACAAAAACTGTCCAGAAAACCGCAGCTTCTATGTGGAGTTTCAGGGCCAGAAAAGCAGATGGAGGAGGCAAAAGAATGGTTTACCCCAAGGCAGCGTTCTTGCACCGACCTTATTTAACATCTTCACGAACGATCAGCCACTACCACCACTCACAAAGAGCTTTATATATGCTGATGACCTTGGCCTTACAACACAAGCAAAAGATTTTGAAACAGTTGAAAAGCAACTCACCAATGCCTTGAAAGATCTCTCCAGCTACTACAAAGAGAACCACCTGAAGCCTAACCCTGCCAAGACACAAGTGTGTGCTTTCCACCTACGTAACCGCGAAGCCAACAGGAAACTGAAAGTTACTTGGGAAGGCCAAGAGCTCGAATACTGTTTACATCCTAAATACCTTGGTGTCACCTTAGACCGAACACTAACATATAGGAAACACTGCATGAACACCAAGCACAAAGTAGCTGCACGCAATAACATCCTGCGGAAACTGACTGGCAGCGCATGGGGAGCAGACCCACAAGTAATAAGAACATCAGCCCTGGCCTTGTCTTTCTCAACTGCTGAGTATGCCTGTCCTGTTTGGCACAAGTCTGCCCATGCAAAGCAGGTGGACATAGCACTGAATGAAACATGCAGAATCATCACGGGATGCCTTAAACCTACACCTGTTGATAAACTCTACAAGTTAGCTGGCATTGCCCCTCCTGACGTGCAATGGGAAGTTGCTGCTAACGGTGAGAGAAAAAAGGTTGAACATTGTGAAAGCCACCCACTGCATGGCTATCACCCTCCTCCCACCAGACTCAAATCAAGGAAGGGCTTCATGAGAACCACCACTCCTCTTGATGTTCCTCCAGCAACAGCAAGGGTGTCTCTCTGGGCAGCTAAACCTGGCAATTCTAACTGGATGGCCCCCCATGAGGGTCTTCCTCCAGGGGCAAACCAAGAATGGGCAACTTGGAAGTCCCTGAACAGACTCAGAAGTGGAGTGGGCAGATCAAAAGACAACTTGGCAAGGTGGCACTACCTGGAGGAATCCTCCACCTTGTGTGACTGTGGAGCTGAACAAACAACTCCGCATATGTATGCTTGCCCACAATGCCCTGCCTCATGTACGGAGGAGGAGTTGTTTAAAGCTACAGACAATGCGGTTGCTGTTGCCCGCTTTTGGTCCAAAACTATTTAGTTGCTTGTGATTTCTTTTCTTTTCTATTTATTTCCATTATTTGAAATGTATTTGCTGTACCAATGCTTTTGACACGAAATAAATGAATAAAAGCAAGTGTGATGGCTTACAGCTTCAAGGCTGCTCATATGCTAATTCAAGCTTCTTAATTGCAACATCCACACTTTCCTTGACATATTCACATGACGTTTTCACATTTGTATATCTTATTTTTCTATACAGATTTTATCAGATTATTGTGTTATCTATGAGGTCAATCAACTACATGTTTATCCTATGTTATTTTATTGGCTTGTTTTTTAACTGTTCATTTAAACTCTTTGTTTTTGCTTTATTTCTATTTTGTTTTTGTACATGGCACTGAATATTTGCCAGAACCATAGTCCAATGTTCAAACCCACTACACCATAAGAATCTTGACAATAATGATGAATTTGTATGTATCTGCGCAGCAACATTTTCCATCTCAAAATGGAGCCTCCAATGGCCTAGGGCAGGGGTCCCCAAACTAAGGCCCGGGGGCCGGATGCGGCCCTTCAAGGTCATTTACCTGGCCCCCGCCCTCAGTTTTATAATATTATATTTTTATATCAGTTTTAATAATATAACATATTAATAATATATTTAACACACTGGTGGCACAGTGTGTTAAGGCACTGAGCTGCTGAACTTGCGGACCAAAAGGTCCCAGGTTCAAATCCCGGGAGCAGAGTGAGCGCCCACTGTTAGCCCCAGCTCCTGCCAACCTAGCAGCTCGAAAACATGCAAATGTGAGTAGATCAATAGGTACTGCTCTGGCGGGAAGGTAACAGTGCTCTATGCAGTCATGCCGGCCACATGACCTTGGAGGTGTCTATGGACAACACAGGCTCTTCGGCTTAGAAATGGAGATGAGCACCAACCCCCAGAGTCGGTCATGACTGGACTTAACTTCAGGGGAAACCTTTACCTTTTTATAGACATATTATATTGATAATATTATCACTTTATACAATATAATACTAATAATAATATCATATAATAATATTAATTATATGTTATATATTACATATAATATTACAGTATAGTTGTATAGTTCAGTATAGTAATATATAATTCTAATATTGTACTATGCTAATAATATAATATATTGTATGTATGTACAGTTGCTCTGAGTCCCTTTCAGGGTGAGAAGGGTGGGATATAAATGTAATAAATAAATGTAGTAAATGAATAAATAAATAATTTTAGACTTAGGCTCACCCAAAGTCTGAAATGACTTGAAGGCACACAACAACAACAATCCTAATTAACTTGACTATCTCATTGGCCAGAAGCAGGCCCACACTTCCCATTGAAATCCTGATAGGTTTATGTTGGTTAAAATTGTTTTCATTTTTAAATATTGTATTGTTCTTTCATTGTTGTTGTTATTTTGCATTACAAATAAGACATGTGCAGTGTGCATAGGAATTTGTTCGTTTTTTTTCAAATGATAATTCGGCCCCTCAACAGTCTGAAGGATTGTGGACCGGCCCTCTGCTTTAAAAGTTTGAGGACCCCTGGCCTAGGGGATAAAAGCCTTGTGACTTGAAGGTTGGGTTGCTGACCTGAAAGCTGCTAGGTTCGAATCCCACCAGGGAGAGTGCGGATGAGCTCCCTCTATCAGCTCCAGCTCCATGCAGGGACATGAGAGAAGCCTCCCACAAGGATGGTAAAACATCAAAACATCCGGGCGTCCCCTGGGCAACATCCTTACAGACGGCCAGTTCTCTCACTCCAGAAGCAACTCTGGTTGCTCCTGACACGAAAAAAAAAATCTCAAAATGAAATTTAAGATCTTCTACTATCTTATTAAATTTGTAATATTAAATAATTTAAGAGTAACATGTAAATTTTCTTGTGTTTTCTTCTTCCTCCATATCCTATAATAATTTGCTTATGTATTTAAACAGTGTATTTAAACAGCTAGAATAACAATCAGGGTACAATTACTGCAATATTCATATGTTGACACTGTGATGCAAATGGTATATGTTTTATATATGTATTGGGGTTGGACAAAATGTATGTGAACAGAAGCCTAGCTGATTAATGTAAATCAAACTCCCCTTGGTCTGAAGCAGAGCTAAATTAGAGCAACTTAGTGGCAGCTGAATCTAAAACATAACTGACCCAGATATGTTATCTTCCTGATATTTTGTTTCTACTAAATCACAGAGGTATCAAAGATAGAAACAACCTCCCCTTAATAGCATCTTAAAAAATAATATTTAGAATATGATTTTTTTCATACCTTCCCTTTGTCTTATAAAAGATGAAGTGATCAAGGATTCACCAGGTGATTGGGCAATTTTCATCTTCCACTCACAGCTCTCTTCCTCCATTAGAATGGCCTCTCAGGATGCGTTTGTGTCTTTTTGTAACAAAGGTGTCCCTGGTCACTTCCCGCAAAGTGCAAATACTGTATTTACTGAACACTTGCAAAGCTGAGAGAAATCCATGGAATTTTGGTACCTCAGAAAGCTATCCATAGGACTGAGTTGGCCCTTCAGAATAATATTTATTCTGAAGGGCCAAGGTAAAGGTTTTCCCTTGAATTTAAGTATAGTCGTGTTCAACTCTGGGGGTTGGTGCTCATCGCCATTTCTAAGCTGAAGAGCTAGCATTTTCTGTGGACACCTAAGTCATGTGGCCAGCATGACTGCATGGAGTGCCATAATCCTCCCACCAGAGCGGTACCCATTGATCTACTCACATTTGCATGTTTTTGAACTGCTAGGTTGGCAGAAGCTGGGGCTAACAGCAAGAGCTCACCCCGCTCCCCGGATTTGAACCGCCAACCTTTTGGTCAGCAAGTTCAGCAGCTCAGTGGTTTAGTCTGCTGTGCCACCAGGGGCTTAATACAACTCTAAAATATTTTTTAAATGTGCTATGCCAGACAAACGGAGGAAAGAGGCAAAAAACAAACTGACAAAAAAAATTCATGGAAAACATTTGGGGTTTTGAGAACTTGGGATTGACTATACATAACCTGTCTAGTTTGAGAGTTGAAGATAATTGAAGAGACTGCCTTCTGCTGCTATTTGGGCACAAAACTAACACTTGCAGAACTTCACTTAATTACATTACTTTCCACATTTTAAAATGCTTTCTTGGCCTTCATGGAATGCCTCAAAGAGGGCACAGAGTCTTATGTTAGAGCTTTCCAACATCTCATGTTGGTGATATGCTTTTTAGACATGCATCATTTTGTGACACAGTAATTCAGTTTTACTAGCAAACCAGGGGTTAAACCAACCCCTTGTAAGAGATTCAGCCATATAAATACATTGTAATAACAAAATATATGGGGACACAACATATTTCATGAAAACCATTAATTTACATTTTAAAAAATATATGATTTGTAAGATAATAGCATACATTTCGAAGGGACATATACTTGTGCACCATACTAATTGGTACCTTTGAAGCATAAAAAATGCATGTGAGTTGGTATTGCTTATTTTACATATTCAGAGGTTTCTCGTTACATTTGCGCATAACACCTACATATTGAAGCTGACACACTAAATGTGTTGCACAGCTCTGGTCTCAGCACGTGTCCCTTTGTATATTGTCCTTTTGTACTCTGGCTTACCTTGTGCCATCCTGCGAGACTATGGAGACCTCTGTTGTTCACACAGACGCACTGCAGTTTCCCTGACTACTGGCAACTCCCCCACCATCATCTGAAACAGGTCATTGGCTCCATTCATAAGAATGAAGCTGACGCTGGGCTGCTGGCAACCATTTTCTTAACAGCAAGAAAAACCCTGCAGTTCAGCTATCACACTCCTCTGAAGCATGGCAGCATTAAAGCATGGGCTATGAGAGCTGCAGCAGCAGCCAGCCCGTCCTCCCTTTCAGGGGGCCACCTTTTAGTCAAAGTGTATATACAGCTCAGGTCCTGGCTATTTGGCTGACTATAGCCATTATAGACAATCTAGCAGCAATGCTAGATATAGAGATAAGTGCAGAGTGATCATTTGTTTGGTTCTTCTCTAGGTTCATTTTGAGCTCAGGTTTTGCCACTTCAGTACCGATAGCTGGGAACATAGAGGAGGCTCGTGTTGCCCTCACATTCTTTTAGCGGACTTCCCAAGGCATGTAGTTGCTGCTGTGGGAACTGAATGCTGGACTGCTCTGTGGCATGTATATGGATGTGCTTTCAAGTCATCTGCTTTTTGTTGTGTCCGGAATGACTTGAGAAACTGCAAGTCGCTTTCGGTGTGAGAGAATTTGCCATCTGCAAGGATGTTGTCCAGGGGATGCCCAGATGTTTGATGTTTTTACCACCCTTATGGGAGACTTCTCTCATGTCTCCGCATGTTGCACCCCAAGGCAGCATGAGCACTTGAAAACCAGACAAGAGCCAATATAATACACTATATCTTTATTAAAGCAATTATATATCCAAAGGAAATTAGGTATAGAGTCTGAGTAAGGAATAGTTCTTTTTAGAAAGTCAATGATGGTTCCAAATGGGTAAAGGGAAAGGTCCGATATTATAATCCACAATGAGAACTCTATAGCTCTCCAAGGAAATCAAAGTGTCCATGAGTTGAAACAGAGAAACAAGGCTGGCAGAAACAGAGTTCAATCCACTGGAAATACTTCGTAGCAATCAAGGCAGCAAGGTTGTCAAGACTGAGGCAAAACTTGAAACAGGAACAAGGAATAACAACTGAAGTAAAGTCAAGGTCTACTCGAAAGTTGCGGCACGGCATGGCCCAACTGGAACTGGAAAACTTGGCTTGGAACAGGAGCCGGAGACGGAGAAAACCTCTCTCCAAGAAGCAATGTTGACACCGCAAGAAAATCTACTGAGCAAAACACTTTTAACAGATTCCGGACTGTTCAGAATTTAGGAGTAATGCAATGTGCTTCCTTCAGTCATCTCCTACTCTTCGTGACCTCATGGACCAGTCCACGCCAGAGCTCCCTGTCGGCCGTTGCCACCCCCAGTTCCTTCAAGGTCAACCCAGTCACTTCCATACCGTCCATCCATCCATCCATCCATCCATCCATCTCGCCCTTGGTCGGCCTCTCTTCCTTTTTCCTTCCATTTTCCCCAGCATCGTGATCTTTTCCAAGCTTTCCTGTCTTCTCATGATGTGGCCAAAATACTTCAACTTTGCCTCTAGTATCCTTTCCTCCAGTGAGTAGCCGGGCATTATTTCCTGGAGGATGGACTGGTTGGATCTTCTTGCGGTCCAAGGCACTCTCAGGATTTTCCTCCAGCACCAGAGTTCAAAAGCGTCTATCTTCCTTCGCTCAGCCTTCCTTATGGTCCAGCTCTCGTAGCCATAGGTTACTATGGGGAATACCATTGCTTTGACTATGCGGACCTTCGTGGCCAGTGTGATGTCTCTGCTTTTCACTATTTTGTCAAGGTTGGCCATTGCTCTCCTCCCAAGAAGTAAATGTCTTCTGATTTCCTGGCTGCAGTCTGCATCTGCAGTGATCTTCGCACCTAGAAATATAAAGTCTGTCACTGCCTCCAGGTTTTCTCCCTCTATTTGCCAGTTGTCAATCGGTCTGGTTGCCATGATCTTGGTTTTCTTGATGTTTAACTGCAGCCCGGCTTTTGCACTTTCTTTTTTCACCTTGGTGATAAGGCTCCTCAGCTCTTCCTCACTTTCAGCCATCAGAGTGGCATCATCTGCATAGGTTGTTAATGTTTCTTCCAGAAATTTTAACTCCAGCCTTGGATTCGTCAAGCCCCGCACGTCGCATGATGTGTTCTGCGTACAAGTTGAATAGGTAGGGCGATAGTATACAGCCCTGCCGTACTCCTTTCCCAATCTTGAACCAGTCTGTTGTTCCGTGGTCTTAGAACTCCCAAAACTTTCCCATGAGAACACTAACCATTATCTCATCTATTTGCCAGTCTCTGGCTCTGGCAAACCCCTTGTTTTGCACTTCTGTCCCTGGTTACAAAATCTCTACGATTAAAAACCCCATTCCCAGGCTCCTCAGCAACTCTGGCTCTATCTGCGAAGGAGGAATTGAGGAATCTTCCCCAATTAGTAAGTCTCCAGAGCACCTGCAGCTGCAAAGGCCCCTCAGTGGAGGGTGAAATGTCAGTATAATCCTCAGCATTATCTGTGTCAAAGTGCAAGTCCTGAAACACTGCAGGCCTTGGTGCCCTGGCTGGCTGGGATCTAACACCGCATGGGGAGTGGCGCTGACAGAGGGAACTCATCCTCTCTCTCCACAAATTCGAACTGGCAACCTTCAGGTCAGCAATCCAACCTTTAAGTCAGCAGTCCAGCCGGCACAAGGGTTTAACCCAGTGGTTCTCAATCTGGGGTCCCCAGATGTTTTTGGCCTACAACTCCCAGAAATCCCAGACAGTTTACCAGCTATTAGGATTTCTGAGAGTGGAAGGCCAAAAACATTTGGGGACTCCAGGTTGAGAACCACTGGTTTAACCCATTGCACCATTGGTGGCTCCTTAAGTCATCTGCTGACTTTTGTGTAACCCCATGAATTTCATAGGGTTTCTTAGGCAAGGAAAACTTTGAGCTGGTTTTGCCAGTTCCTTCCACTGAAATATAGCCTTCTGTGCCACATTATCCAATATTTCATACATGAACATGTGTTGGCAAAAACATGTGTGGCAAAAATGAAAAAAGTTATTAGTGACGAAGAGCACTCAAGTTAGGTAAAATCTACTTTTGCACACTGAACTCAACTGAAGTAAAAGTAGATTTTTGTAGACAAGGGAAAAAGCAAAAACAGACATTTAAAACCAGTTGAAAAAATGGGAAAACAACATTATTATTATTATTATTATTATTATTATTATTATTATTATTATTGACACAAAGACATAGTATGACATAGCAAACGAGATCTATATGCTGGATTTCGTATCACAAAATCACAAGTCGAACACTTCCCAAGTGTTTAGGACTGTGTGATGTATTTTTGGATGATGCGTGCAGATCCCAGTAAGGTGGCCCTTTGCAGTTGACAGATCATAATTTTGTCAATGTTTATTGTTTCCAAATGTTGGCTGAGATCTTTTGGCATGGCACTCAGTGTGCCAATTACCATTGGGACCACCTGTACTGGTTTATGCCAGAGCCTTTGCAGTTCAGTCTTGAGATCCTGATAACAGCTGAGTTTTTCCTGTTGTTTTTCGTCAATCCGACTGTCACCTGGTATGGCGACATCAATAATCCAAACTTTTTTTTTTCCACAACAGTGAGGTCTGGTGTGTTGTGTTCCAAAACTTTGTCAGTCTGGATTCAAAGGTATTTTTGTTAGTCTGGATTCAACAGTATTTTTGCATGTTCATTTTCCACTACCTTTGCAGGTTTGTGTTCCCACCAATTCTTTACTGCTTATTATTATTATTATTATTATTATTATTATTATTATTATTATTATTATTCGGGCTGAAGGGTATTAGGTATGTTAGGATATTAGATGCAAAGTAAATGCATCTTTTGATAATTATACATTTCATTTTAATTTATAATGAAACTGAAATGTTGTATAAATTTGTATATGCATTTATTTGCCTATTCATTCCTGGTGGGCTACTGCGTGCATATAAATTGTGTGTATATAATAAGGCACCAAGCAATGCAGATACATCTACTGTATTCCCGGCATGCAAAGAGATCTTATAGCACCTTTGAGGTGCTAAGAAGGCAACCCAACATTGAAGCAGGACAGCCACCTATTGCACAGCACCATGTGCATCCAATTGCCGGTCGGTTTCTTTCAATTAACCTGGCCCTTCTACTGATGGGAAAAACCTGTGAATAGCTGCCAACCTCACAATGTTTCCATCCCCCGCTTTGTGTGATGGGCCTGCTTTGCTTCTGTACCAACATACTGGCACTGAAGTGATGTCAGGGGCTGGGTTTCTCCTCCTCTCCCACTCATCCTCACTCTCTCTCTCTTGCAAATCCCAAGCGGTATATTCTTTAAATCTGTAGTGCTAGTTTGCTTTTGAAAAAGTAACCATTGGTGAAACAATGGAATGGTTTTAAAAATTATTTTAAAAGTTAAAGAGCAGTGGCTATATGGGGTTATAAAGGCATGTGGAAGTATGATTGCGGACCATAAAGGTAAAGGTAAAGGTTTCCCCTGACATTAAATCCAGTCATGTCTGACTCTGGGGGTTGGTGCTCATCTCCATTTCTAAGCAGAAGAGCCGGCGTTGTCCGTAGACACCTCCAAGGTCATGTGGCCGGCATGACTGCATGGAGCGCTGTTACCTTCCCGCCGGAGCGGTACCTATTGATCTACTCACATTTTGCATGTTTTCAAACTGCTAGGTTGGCAGAAGCTGGAGCTAACAGCGGGGGCTCACTCTGCTCCCGGGATTTGAACCTGCGACCTTTCGGTCTGCAAGTTCAGCAGCTCAGTGTTTTAACACACTTTGCCACCGGGGATCCTTGCGGAACCATAGAACTATTGTGCGAATGGAGAAAGGGTATGGTCAGGGTTCTTACACTATCAGTGATTGCACAACTGCCATGGAATAGCAGCTTTGCATGATAAAAGTGCTAGAGAAAAATTGGTAGAATAATCTTCTGTATACTTAAGTTTGCTGCCTCAGAAGCATCTGTTAGTCTTAAAGGGCACTTCTACACTGACTAGTAATGCGGAGTCAATCTCGCATCCCAGATGTTGGATCAGCCCCATACGGTGACCTAACTGTGACTCCTTTAATTGCCTTAGATGCATCAGGGAGGCCTGACTGCCCAGCCACACCAACCATACTAAAGGACCCCCCCCCCCCCCCGAGTCCCAAGTGTTACAGCTATCATCAGCCACAATGCCTCTAGCTATCTTTTCATGGTCTTTCGGGTTGATGTCAGCCAAACCTCCATTTTGGTAAGGAACGAAACCCCTCTGTCTCATTCATTATGGGGGTGCTCTGGCTGACATCGGCCAGCGCCCAAGAGAAGGTGATGACAAACACAGGGAGATGACAAAACATAGACGTCTTGTGTCCCCAAGCCACCTGAGCCCAGGGAATGCAAGATGACAGTCAAGTCAACTGCTACTGATCTCAGTTAGGCAGCTGTTTTGACTGCCCATAATATAGGAAGACTCTGAAGTCTGGTGCAGGAAGTGGGCTTTCCCCCAGCTTTGCTTAACTCAAGGCTACGTTAAGATGGCCATGCCCAGGGTCAAGCCAGATCAACATCATGTAGTGTTTAGCCACTGTGTGCTTTTTTATTTCCATGTCAGGAGCGACTTGAGAAACTGCAAGTCACTTTTGGTGTAAGAGAATTGGTCGTCTGCAAGAACGTTGCCCAGGAGATGCCTGGATGTTTTGATGTTTTTACTATCCTTGTGGGAGGCTTCTCTCATGTCCCCACATGGATCTGGAGCAGTGTACTGGTACACACACACACAACTAAGCAGCCAGTGTAGATGTGCCCAAAGGTGCTACAAGATCCCTTTCATATTGAGAGCACACAAAAGCCTGCACAGCTGGGAACAAGAAAATTCTGCCAATTCTCTTCCTTGCACTTTGTGCATCAATAGTGATCTGTAGGATAACAAGCTGAGCTAATGCAGAAAATGTGTCTGTTAATTAAAAACTAGGCACAAAGGAGGTGTGAGACATTAAAGTATATGCAATGATGCAACCTCACCTTAGCACCTTTGACCAATTATGATGGGCACGAACTTCAAAACGCCTCAGAAGGGCGTCTTCGCATTGTTTTGTCTATACAAGTACAGTAGAGTCTCACTTATCCAAGCCTCGCTTATCCAAGCTTCTGGATTATCCTAGCCATTTTTGTAGTCAATGTTTTCAGTATATCGTGATATTTTGGTACTAAATTCGTAAATACAGTAATTACAACATAACATTACTGCGTATTGAACTACTTTTTCTGTCAATTTTGTTGTATAACATGATGTTTTGGTGGTTAATTTGTAAAATCGTAACCTAATTTGATGTTTAATAGGCTTTTCCTTAATCCCTCCTTATTATCCAAGATATTCACTTATCCAAGCTTCTGCTGGCCCGTTTAGCTTGGATAAGTGAGACTCTACTGTACTTGTAACTGCACCATTGGGTGTCCCATCTTTTTTGTGTTATCTTTTTACTTGCTTTTTTTTTTTTTAAAAAAATCTTTCTCTTGAGATCAAGAAATGCCCGATTATTGCCATCTTGATTTTAAAACTTCACTTTTTGAGAGGTTGAGATAGCAATACTGTACTATATGGCTGTTCCAGGCTAACAGGCAGCTTGGAATAGTCATATAGTAGAGTCTGGAAAGGGATCCAAAGTTCATGGAGTTTCAGGCCCCTTTGTTAACGAGCAATTTAGAGCAGCATTGGATAGTGAGATCCTAGCTGTGGGTTAAGCCTGGTGAGAAAAGAAGCCAATAATTTCCAGAATATAATTCACCAAGTCAAAGCAGAAGCCACTGAGGAATTTTATTTAATTTGAGCTGAAAGTGATGCCAGTCTGCGATAGTTTGCCAAAAATAAGCTGAGATACATAACATAGCAAAGCATGCACTTTTATACAGTTTTCAGGTTCAAAATTTCCACCGCCCCTGGCTGAACCCAGCCTTGCTGTAATTGGCAGAGGCTCCCTGGAGAGGTCGGAGCTTGACACACCTCGGCCAAGGAGAGAGTGCCGCCTGCCTTTGATGCAAATTCTCCCTCTGTCCAACTATGAAAGAAGGTCTGGCAGGTCTCTGAACATTGGAGGAGGCGATGGCTGATGTGGGATTAGGTGATTCAGAATCCGAGGAGAGGAAGATAGCATTGTTTTAGACCAGGGGTCCCCAAACTTTTTAAACAGGGGGCCAGTTCACGATCCTTCAGACCGTTGGAGGGCCGGACTATAGTTGGCCACCGAGCAATAATTAATAATAATAATAATAATAATAATAATAATAATAATGAAAAAGAGGGTTGGAAGAGACCCTTTGGGCCATTGAGTCCAATCCCCTTCTGCCTTTGTGCACCGAAAGCACAAGCAAAGCACCCCTGACAGATGGCCATCCAGCCTCAATGTTAATAATAATAATAATAACAACAACAACAACAACAATAAAAAGGGTTGGAAGAGACCTCCTTGGACCATTTAGTCTATTTAGTCCTATTGGGATCTGCGCACATCATCTGAAAATACATCACACAGTCCTAGACATTTGGGAAGTGTTCGACTTGTGATTTTGTGATACGAAATCCAGCATATATATATCTTGTTTGCTGTGTCATAATAAAATAATAATAATAATAATAATAATAATAATAATAATAATAATAATAATAATATACATCACACAGTCCCAAACACTTGGGAAGTGTTCGACTTGTGATTTTGTGATACGAAACCCAGCACATAGATCTTGTTTGCTGCAATAATAATAATAATGCTAATAATAAACATCACACAGTCCTAGACACTTGGGACGTGTTCGACTTGTGATTTTGTGATACGAAACCCAGCATATCTATCTTGTTTGCTGTGTCATAATAATAATAATAATAATAATAATAATAATAATAATAATAATAATAAAGACGGTTGGAAGAGACCCCTTGGGCCTTTTAGTCCAACCCTCTTCTGCCTTTGTGCACCAAAAGGCACAAGCAAAGTACCCCTGACAGATGGCCACCCAGCCTCAATGATAATAATAATACATCACACAGTCCTAGACACTTGGGAAGTGTTCGACTTGTGATTTTGTGAAACGAAATCCAGCATATCTATCTTGTTTGCTGTGTCATACAATGTCGTTGTGTCAATAATAATAATAATAATAATAATAATAATAATAATAATAATAATAATGGTTGTAAGAGAAAAAGAGACCCCTTGGGTCATTTAGCCCAACCCCCTTCTGCCCTTGTGCCATGGGGGCCGGATAAATGGCTTCGATGGGCCGCATCCGGCCCCCGGGCCTTAGTTTGGGGACCCCTGTTTTAGACAGTTGTAGCATACCTGCCCTCAGCAGAGGGGATATGCCATTCATGAAAGATGATTAAAATGTCCAAAGATTGCTCAATTCTTAAATGGTCTGGCTTTGTGAAATTTAAGAAAGAGTCCAGTGACACCCAGGTCGAGGCATGTTTGGCCAGAGTTTCCAGCGAGGCCACTTTGCTTCATTTTATAAAATCCAGAGTATCTGCTTTGAAACAGATATGACAGTGTAGACTCATATAATCCAGTTCAAAGCAGATAATGTGAATTATCTGATTTGATAATCTGGATTATATGGCAGTGTAGAAGGGGTTTCAGGCTGCATCTACACTGTGCTATATCCTAGGATCTGATCCCAGATTATCTGTTTATCCTAGATTATCTGCCAGTGTAGATTTAGGCCCCTTCTACACAGCTGTATAAAATCCAGATTATCTGTTTTGAATTGGATAATACGGCAGTGTAGACTCAGATAATCCAGTTCAAAGCAGATAATGTGGGTTATCTGTGTTAATATTCTGGATTATATGACAAGAAGGGCCCTTATATAATGCAGTCCAAATCAGATAATCTGGGATCAGATCCTGGATATAGGGCAGTGTAGATCCAGCCTCAGAGCCCTTCCACACAGCCACATAATCCAGAGCAGATCATCCACAATATCTGCTTTGAACTGGGTTATCTGAGTCCACACTGCCATACAATATAGTTCAATGTGGATTTTATACAGCTGTGTGGAAGGGGCCTCAATCTTTGGATTTCCCAAAAGTTCCAGTCATTCAGTGGGGAAGGGGTCATGCCCAAGTAAGTAGGAAAGGACCAGCAATTGATTTTCTCCACCTACCAGCAGCCAACACCATGTTTATACCCTTTAGCTATAATTATTTCTTCTTGGCCCCTTCTATAGCCATATAATCCAGATTATCAAAGCATATAATCAATATTATTTGTTTTGATCTGGATTATATGTGTCTACACTGCCATATAATCCAGTTCAAAATAGATAGTCTGGATTTTATATGACAGAGTAGAAAGGGCCTTTCTTTCCCAAAGTTCCCAGGGACCAGCAATCCATGGCACCAGACCACCACTTGGCCTTTAATGGTGATTTAAATTAATATTCAGAATGGAGTGTGTTTTTTCTCCTGAAATCACTCCAACAGCAAAAACCCAGCTCTCCTGGGGCCCTTTCACAGAGCCATATAATCCAGAATATCAAGGCAGATAATCCATAATAGCTACTCTGATGTTTCATATTATTTTAGAAGCTGGTTAATTGAAGATAAGTTGTTCAATTGCAGTTTTGTCTTGCAGCTGCCCACATCTCCAGGTCACAGACTGTAACTCCTAGAAATATCATTTTGGACTGATGGTTAGCTTCTTTGTTCTTGTTATCTCTGTTTTGGCTTTGGCACAAAAAGGGTAAGTTATTCTAGCTTCTGGCTCATAGTCCTTACCTGTCTTACACCTCTTGGCATGTTACTTATTTTCTTTCATCAGTAAGGCAGCAATCAGCCTAACAAACACAAGGATTTTATGTTTGTGATGAACTGTTTTTATGTTGGTTTCTTTATGGTAGATTCTCCATGGCAATGCCTGCATGTCAGTAGAGGTGAGGCTAAGGCCAGTTGTTGCTGTGTGCCTTCATGTTGTTTGCAAGTTATGGTGACCATATCATAAGTTGGAAATATTTGTTCAGAGAGGGTTTTTTTCCCTTTTCCTCTGAGGCTGAGACAATGTGTCTTGCCCAAGGTCATCCAGTGGGTTTCCATGGTCAAGTAGGGATTCAAATCCTATTCTCTAGTATCCTAATCTAATGCTCAAACTGGTATGTCATATTATATTTCACATACACTAGGCTCTGCCCAGGGCCAGGAGTGGGCTTAACTCATGGCAACCCACTATTTACTTATAAGATGACTAGCTGTACCCGGCCATGCGTTGCTGTGTCCCAGTTTAGTTAGGTAAAACATCTGGGCAACATCTTTGGGGGGAGGGAGGGAAAGGGGCGGGTACCAGGATGCCTCTGGGCATGAGCTGAGGGCTCTCTCTCTTACAGGCTTGGTCCAACTTGTACCGTCCCTCCAGGTGTCTTGGACTTCAACTCCCACCATTCCTCAGGCCCCTTCCTATTCCTTTTCCGTTTCTCTTTCCGCTTGAGCAGCTGAGGGGGGAAAGGAAGGGGCCTGTGGCTGTTAGGAATGATGGGAGGTGAAATCCAAAACACCTGGAGTGAGGGCCCAAGTTGGGCCAGGCCTGCTGTATAACATAAAGAAGTGCAACAGGCCTGGGCCAACTTGGGCCCTCCCCCAGGTGTTTTGGACGTTACTTTAGGGTTTGTTTTTACCTTTCTCGGGTGGGTTAGGTTTGTGAGAGTAAGCTTAAAACACTCGCCAGGTCGAATGCTATGTTGGGTCCAATTTTCATAGCTATCGATGGAATAGTTTGGGAGATATGATCTTTACCGGATGAACATTACGTTTTTATTTATATAGATTTTATTTATGACTAGTGTATATGGAGTATAGCAGGGTGTAAAAACACAGGTGGGAGCCCCCGGTGGCACAGTGGGTTAAAATGCTAAGCTGCTGAATTTGTTGACTGAAAGGTGAGCGATTCGAATCCAGGGAGCAGAGTGAGTTCCTGTTGTCAGCTCCAGCTTCTGCCAACTTAGCAGTTTGAAAACATGCAAAAGTGAGATCAATAGGTACCGATCCGGCGGGAAGATAACGACGCTCCATGAAGTCATGCCGGCCACATGACCATGGAGGTGTCTACGGACAACGCTGGTGAAGAGCACCAACCCCCACAGTCGGGCATGACTAGACTTAATGTCAGGGGAAAGCCTTTACCTTTACCTAAAAACACAGGAAATCTAAGTACCCTAAAGGCATCAGATCTTGTCTGGTCTTGGAAGCGAAGCAAGGTCGGTTCTGGTTCAATGAATCCAAGGTGCTGTAGGCTATACTGCAAAAAAGAATTGGCAACATCACCTCTGAGGCCCTTTCCACACAGCTGAATACAATCCCACATTATCTGCTTTGAGCAGGAATATATGGCAATGTGGATTCAAATAATCCAGTTCAAAGCAGATTTTCTGCCTTAATATTCTGGGTTATAGGGCTCTGTAGAAGGGCCCTGAGTTCACACTGCCATAGGGCCCTTCCACACAGCCCTATATCCCAGAATATCAAGGCAGAAAACCCCACATTATCTGCTTTGAAATGGATTATGTGGCAGTGTGGACTCAGATAATAATAATAATAATTTTATTTTTATACCCCGCCTCTATCTCCCCAAAGGGGACTCAGGGCGGCTTACATGGGGCCAAGCCCGAATAAAAACAACAGCAATATAAAACACAACAATAGACAAAAAAACATGCACAATTATAAAAATTTAAACATTAGCCAATAAAAACAAATGACAAGAAACATGGATTAAAACGGAGCGGTTGTAAAAGTAGACTGGGTAAGATACCCCAGTTCAAAGCAGATATTGTGGAATTTTCTGCCTTGATATTTAGGGATATAGGGCTTTGTGGAAGGGCCCTGAATGCAGTTCAAAGCAGATGATGTGGGGTTTTAGACAGCTGTGTGGAAGGGGCCCTGGAAGCCCCTTCCCCTCCCTACAACCTCCGCTGAGCAAAGGCACGGCACAGCATCCATCCGGGTATGCAGCTCTGGCCTGGAGGGCGGGGCTTATCGCAGGGGAGGAGGGACTGCTGACATCACATCCTGCTCAGGCCTTGTTGTGGGTTTTCTTCGGAAAAGGAGAAAAATATCCTTTCGGTGTGAGCGGGGGTTTCCCTCGGAGGGTTTGGGATTTTTCTCTGAGGGAGAAGCGGGTCCGGGAGGGAGGGAGGCCTTCCTTCGCCCTGTTTGCCGGGAGGCCGGAGGAAGAGGAGGAGGAGGAGAACAAAGAGGCTCTCCTTAGAGCAGCAGCTGCTGCCCATTCGCAACAAAGGGCGTCTTGTGTGGGGGAAGAAGAAGAAGACAAGGAAGGGATGCAGCAGCAGCAGTCATCATAATCCGGGTCCCTGTGGCGGCTGGGCGGCATCCCGGGAGCGCGCGGAGAAGGAGCAGCAGCAGCAGCAGCAACAACAAAGGACCCCCCTCCCAGATGTATGTGAGCAGGGCCCAGAGACTGGGGGAGAAGGCCAAGCCATGGAGCAGACCAAGGGGCGGAGGGGGGTGATGGTGGTGGTATAGAGCGTGGATGCTGATCACGATGATCAATGAGCTTTTCTATGGCCGCAGTGCTCTCTCCATCCTCTTGTTCTGTGTCCTATACTAAGAGCATCTCCCATTGCAGTGCAGATAGGGCCCAATCTCCCTCTTCAGTGAGGCCGCAGTTACACTGCCATACCATCCAGTTCTAAGCAGATCATCTGGGCTATGAAACTGGATTATATGGCAGTGTAGATGGGACCTGAGAGCGAGGGCCCTTCCATACAGCCATATAACCCAGAATATCAAGGCAGAAAATTCCACAATATCTGCTTTGAACTGGAATATATGGCAGCGTGGACTCAGATAACCTAGGGCCCTTCTATACAGCCAAATAACCCAGAATATCAAGGCAGAAAAATCCCACAATATCTGCTTTGAACTGGAGTATATGGCAGTGTGAACTCAGATAACCCAGGGCCCTTCTACACAGCCATATAACCCAGAATATCAAGGCAGAAAAATCCCACAAAATCTGCTTTGAACTTGAATATATGGTAGTGTGGACTCAGATAACCCAGGGCCCTTCTACACAGCCCTATATCCCAGAATATCAAGGCTGAAAATCCCACAATATCTGGTTTGAACCAGGATATCTGAGTCCACAATGCCATATATACAAAGCAGAAAATGTGGCATTTTATTCAGTTGTGTGGAAGAGGCCAGAGAGTGACCCTCCATGTCAGGAGAAGGGAGATTCAGACCCTATTTTGTCATGGCTTTGGAGACCCGAAGAGGAATCTAAAGGCCCGGAGGGCAAGCAGGAAGAGGCCTGGGGCTGTATTTGTGTGAGCGATGATGCCCACCGGAGGCAGATTGAAGCAAAATCACAGGATCCAGTGGCTCACCCATGCCTGCCCTTATAGAGTTCTTTCTTCCACCCTGAACATTCCACAGATATATAAACCTCACTTGTCCAGTTTCCAACAAACCTCACAATCTCTGAGGGTGTCTTCCATAGATGTGCGTCAGGAGATAATGCTTCTGGAACATGGCCATACAGCCCGGAAAATTCACACAACACAATGGATGGGGAATCCATGGATACAGAGGGCCAACTACAATATTTTTACACTGTGGTCTGTGCTCTTTAGTTTTAATCCAGTTTTGAGTTTCCAGATACCAACTCCCATCACTTTTGATTATCTGTCATGCAGACTTGGAATACTAGGAATTGCAGCCCAACCGCACTTGTGGCTCTGAGGTTGTGAAAAGGTGAAATCCGCCCTGAGTCCTCTCGGGGAGATAGAATATAAATAAGATGATTATTATTATTATTAGGCATTTTGAAGTCAAGCATCCTCGCCACAAGCCTTGTGTTGAAATCCAAACCCACTCTCCTGAATAAACAGAACAAACTTCAACTTTCCCGATGTTACTGTATCATAACTCCCATTAGCTCTAGTTCTGATATCTCACGATGGGGAATACAGGAGTTTGTATGTAGTCCAGCATCTGCAGGGCCACTGGATTTGGCCCCCTGGATTTGAGTTTGACACATTTGTTTATATTTATGGTATCGGAGCTGTTGAAACTTCCCTGAATGGGGAGAGTGGGGCAGGACTGGGGAGGGAGATGTGTTGGGGAGACATGTCCTTATTAGTCTGAAATACCAGTTTGTAAAGCAGTGGTTCTCAACTTGTGCGTCCCCAGATGTTTTGGCCTTCAACTCCCAGAAATCCTAACAGCTGGTAAACCGGCTGGGATTTCTGGAAGTTGTAGACCAAAACACCTGGGAACCTACAGGTTGAGAGCCACTGTTGTAAAAGGGATATTGTAGAACTGTAGAAAAGAATGAGTTTTCACAGGTGGGAATTGCATCTGAGGAAGTAAACTTAGGGTGCATCTACACTGTATAATTAATATAACTTGACACTATGCTGTGGAATCCTGGGAATTGTAATTTTACAATGTCTTTAGCCCTCTTCCAAAGAGTGCTGGAGTCTCACCAAACTACCACGCACATAGGCTTCCATAGCATTGAGCCATGGCAATTAAAGCAATACCAACTGCATCAGTTACATAGTGAAGATGTATGCTTAGTGTGATTATTACTTGGGTTTGCAGCATGAGCTGTTCTTGAGGCATACCATGTTTGTTTTTCTATGTGGGATGCAAGTGACATGAGTGTTTGGTGGTGTCATTGATTGATGAACTGCTTGATAGGTCAGATGTTGCATACAGTTACAATACAAGAGTCAAAATTAATGGTATGTTGGTGAGTACATATGTGGATAGGCAAGATGGATCTGCATGGAAAGTGACACTCATACATACAAATCTTGTTTGCCTTCTTGACAGCCCACCCTGCATTCAAAAGCATTATGTTCCGGTTCATGAGAGATGGTGAGCCAGAAGATCCAATGTTTATGATGTAAGTACAGACCGCAGCCTTTTCCTATTGGGAGAGAAACCTTGTGTTTGAAAAAAAGGCTTATCATGTAGATCATGTGATTTTAATGTTTATATTAGATGGTTTCAATTTTATGTCCTCATGTCTAGATGTTGTTTTATCTTATGTTTGATTGTTTTATTGATTTTAATGCATAGTTATATGTTTCTTGTTTAAATTTTATGATCTGGTTTTACATGAATTTTGCCATTATCATGTTGTAAACTGCTTTGAGCTAGCCTCGGGGTGAGAAAAACAATAAATAAATAGCGCTTATGTTTGGCATAAGTTACTTAGCAATCTAACTCTTTTGTGAATCTCCCTTTTCTTTAGGGACCCTCTTGCTATCCACCAGCAACATGTGAACCGTGTGCTCTCGGGTGGATTTGGCTACAGCCCTTTCCTCAGCATTGGCAATGGGACAGTACCTGGAACACGTCCTGCTAGCCGAAGAATGCAGGTAATAGAAATCGAGGGACTAGGCCTGTCCATCCTCAGCTTATTCTGAAACCCACCCAATATCTCTCTTAACACCACAGCCGTTCTGTAGCCTTTTGGTTGCTCATATGTCATTAGTTTCCCATATATACAATGTATAGCCATTTATGAATGTGATGGTAGGAAGTAAAGAAGAAACAGAAGGCAGGTGGATAGAGTGGCTGGATGTAAGAGAAAGAAATGTAAAGATAAAGGAGGAAAAAAGATAATTGTATTTTATATTACTTTAAAATTCATCTAGGCTGCGCCTGCAGTTGTATGAAAATTTATGACAAACATTTACACCTGTGCTGATGCCAGGCAGGATACTTTCAAAAAACAGCCTGGCATTGGATAGAAGTAGTATGAATTGGTGATCTTTGTTTGTGTGCGTCAGATATTTATTTATTTATTGTGTCAGAAGTTATAGTATATTTAAAAACACAAAGTTAGAAACTTGGCATTATACTAAATATGTATAATATTTATAATTATAATATAATATACATATAATAGATATGTATATAAATATGCATCAGATATGTGTACAGCTGCTGAATTGAGCAGAAGACTGGGAGGCAGAGGGGAAAGCGATTTCAATTATGCACAGTTTCACTATTCAGTTGTTCACTCAGGGCCTCCTAGATAAATTATATCCTCTTCTTGGGATCTCCATCATTCCTCCCATTGAAAATAATAGGGTTCACTTTTATTTGTGGGTTTATCTAGTTACACATAGTCCAAGAACTCATTGCCTATGGAGAAGATGTTCTAATTAATATATTTAAAAAACCTGCCAGTACTGTAACGCCTTCAGAGGAAAGCTTTATCTTCATCCCTTCACCATCACAGGTTTGCTTAGTGAAACACAAGAAAGAGTCTTCTCAGTGGCTGCTTCTGCCTTCTGCAGTGCCTTTCCATGGGAGGATAGGTTGCACCCTTCCACTTTCTCTTTTGCCAGCCTGCAAAGACATTCTCATTTAGGCAGGCTTTTAATATATAATTACACCCATAAAAACTTTGTATTGAGGTGCGTGCTTTGATTATTTATGTTTTTAACTTACATTGTTTTAAAATAATTTTATACTGCTCTGAGTCAGGTTTTTAAAACATATATATTGTTAGGTTTTCAGCTGTTTTATTTGTGAGCAGCCATAGATCCCATTCCAGGAGAAAGGTGACATGTACATTAAATAAACAAACCAGAGAATTGAGTGGAAGTGAATAATAAGGAAATGCTGTAATTGGAGGAAGTGACTACAAAAGCTTCAGGGGGGAGAGCTGAAGTAACCTGTCAGTGTGAAGGAATAAGTCTGAGAGAGAGATTTGTCTTCCCTCTCCTGTGTAGCCACATAGCTTAATTATTCTGTATTCCTTAATTTTGTTCCAGGCAGGAGCTGTTTCGCCCTTTGGGATGGTAGGAATGGTAAGCCCTCATTTTCTTCTCCGCACATGTATCTTTTCGTCTGAGTGTGATTTTCAGAAATAGACTTCTTTTAAAATGTTTTATTTTGAAATGATAAAAAAGAATGAGGACGGTAAAGGCAGAGAGTCTGAAGGCTTCTGTTTATTTTTCAGAGAAGAGAATTGTCAGAAGTTTTTGTTGAAATGGTTAGTGGTTAGACCAGTGGTTCTCAACCTGTGGGTCCCCAGATGTTTTGGCCTACAACTCCCAGAAATCTCAGCCGGTTCACCAGCTGTTGGGATTTCTTGGAGTTGAAGGCCAAAACATCTGGGGAACCACAGGTTGAGAACCACTGGGTTAGAGGAAATCAAATACACCAAGTATTCAGCAATATTATATGCATGTATTTATGAAGATTTCCCAGAATTTGAATTTCTCTTCCTGAGAAAAAGTTTGAGATGAAGGAGGTGGAAGTGAGGAGGAAAGAGCAGGTGGTTTATTTGAGCAAGGAAACATCCAGCAAGCTCAGTTGGAGAAAATCAACTTTTTGTCTTAAGGACAAATGCCAGTTCTAAGTTTCACTCAACAAAGCTTTGACAGATATTTGACTATTAGGTACAGGAGAGTTCTATGAGAAAAGGAAGAATACTAGGCACTATTATGTCCCCCTCTTTTTGTTTTGCTTTCAGTGCCATAATACTTAATAAACAGGACACTGCCAATCTTGCTGTGCTGACTTTAGTACTCCTGTTATGAGACCAAGGAATACTTAACCAAAATATTCATGTTTGCATAATTTATGCACTAGGACTACATAATAATAGTTTGGTTGTTTGTTTATGTGTAAAGCACTGCGTACAGTGACATTCAGTAAATACATATAGAATAGTTGGCCTACAAACAAAGTACAGGCAATCCCCGAGTTACAAACATCAGACTTACATGCGACTCCTAATTACAAATGAGCGAGGAGTGAGACAACAGGAAGTGAGGGCCCTTCCACACAGCCATATAACCCAGACTATCAATGCAGAAAATCCCACAATACCTGCTTTGAACTGAGTTATCTGAGTCCACACTGCTGTGGACTCAGAACTGCTGTATATTCCAGTTCAAAACAGATTGATAATGTGGGATTTTATTTTACTCTAGCTTACCTCACAGGTTTTATTTGGTGATTTAAAAAAGTTTTGGGGAAAGTAACCACACATAGTGCTTTAAAATATTTGAAGAGAAGGCTTGATGCAAATATGTTTACATTTTTTCTGTGTCAGGAGCGACTTGAGAAACTGCAAGTCACTTCTGGTGTGAGATAATTGGTCGTCTGCAAGGACGTTGCACAGGGGGTGCTCGGATGTTTGATGTTTTACCATCCTTGTGGGAGGCTTCTCTCATGTCTCCACATGGGACACTGGAGCTGACAGAGCGAGCTCATCCACTGCCCCCAGATTCGAACCACCAACCTTTTAGTCAGCAGTCCTGCCAGTACAAGCGTTTAACTCATTTCACCACTGGGGCAATGTTTACTGAAGCAGCAGGTGATAGATGCTGCAAGTATGGACCCAAAAATGTGCCCTTGAGTTTAGGATAACCTCATACCTGGAGTAGTACTATGCATCTAGGAGGGCAGTGAAGCTTCTTCATATGAGAAGGGAAAAGTCGGTTCATTTTGCCCCATTTTACTCTGTGTCTTTGCTGAAGGACCGCTTTCACCAAATCTCTTCATCTCTTCAGACAGGTGGCTTTATGGATATGTTTGGAATGATGAACGACATGATTGGGAACATGGTAAGAGCTCTCTGTTTGCTTTATTATTGCATAGTAGTCCCACATTGCATAGGAATGCAGGCAGAAGGAAGGAAGATATGGGTGATGGAGAGGCAGGCCCTTCAGTTTTACTTTTGACCAAAAAGAGAGAGAGAAGGCTCTTCATTATTGTCTGTTTTAAGAAGCTGTCAGTGCTTCAAGTCAGTTTAGTACTGTGTGATGTTATGTTATGCCACGAGACTCTGAAATTATTTGCTGTAAATGTAAAGTAATGAGGTGGTTTTCTACATTGAACTTTTGGGGTTGGTGGCACTGCAATAAAGAAGTTGAACAAACTTTACCCATGCTGGGAGAACTACTGTATATACTTGAGTATAAGACGGCCCGAATATAAGCCGAAGCACCCAATTTTACCACAAAAAACTGGGGAAACCTATTGATTCAAGTATAAGCCGAGGGTGGGAAATACAGTGGATATTGTTACATTTTAAAAATAGATACCAATTGAAGCATTAGTAGGTTAAATGTTTTTGAATACTTACATAAAACTGTAAGATAAGACTGTCCAACTGTGATTAAATCATTTTTCTATCCATCTTCAATGTAAGTGTGCTTACGTATCATTCTAATGATAATAAATAAAGTAAAATAATAAATGTAATAATAATACATAGAGTAAAATAATATATGTAATAACAATAATAGAGAAAAATAATATATGTAATAACAATAATAGAGAAAAATAATAAATGTACCGTATATACTCGAGTATAAGCAAACCTGAATATAAGCCAGGACCCTCTCTTGAGTATAAGCCGAGGGGCTTTTTCAGCCCTAAAAAAGAGCTGAAAAACTTGGCTTATAAGGTATATAAGGTATATTTAAGTTTGAATTTTCTTGACCTGCTTTCTTTATCTCTCTTTTAAATTATGTGCATTGTAGAGTTACATGTACATATTAATACTGCCATGAGGGCAGATTCCTGCCTACATCTAGTCAACCCACTCCTGTAATTAAGACACTCTATGCTCAGGACTGTATGTGGAAAATCTATTGAAGTAACAAAACAATTGTGACTACTGAATATGATCTTGAATACAGAATTATTGGGAACCTTGGCTCTTCCCCCCCCCCCATTCTTTCTATTTTTAATAAATTGCTATCTATTCCCCACCCAGCAAACAAGTGCTGATTGTGCATAACAGTAAACCGCACCATCAAATTTGTTTTAAAAAGACTTATGCTCTTGCTAAGATTTAAGTCAAGATCCTCATTTACATCCATTAAATTTGGATTACCTGGGAGCATTTTTACAATAATGATTATTAATTAGTCATCATTATCTTTCTTTGTGGGGTATACGCAACCTGACTTTATCCTTCTTGGATGAAGTGATATAGAAAAGCCTAGCAAAGCGATTACACTAGCCAAAATACATCTATTAGGTCTAGATTTTGAAATATAGAATATATGTCATCTACCAGTCACCAGAAAATCATGATAACCTTATCTAAGAAACTAGAGCAATTTTCAGAATTAGCACCCCAAATAACCCCAGGAACAGGCCTAAAAATCAAGATACCAAGAAAAAATGGGGGAGAGGTGGTGCTGTGTTATTGTTTTCTCTCAGTTACAGAAATATGTCTCCCCATTCTTGCTAGCACGTGGAGGAAGACTCCACTTGAGAAAGGGTTTTGCAAATGTTAAACTTTCCTTTTTTTAAGAGAATGGATACAGTAAGATTGCTTATGACTTTTTCTCTCACACATGCTTCTAGGAACACATGACAAGTGGTGCCAACTGCCAGACATTTACCTCCTCAACTGTTATATCCTACTCAAATATGGGGGATGCCCCCAAAGTCTATCAGGAGACCTCAGAAACACGCTCTGCACCTGGAGGGGTGAGAAATAGGTTTCTCTAAAATACTCAAAATAGCCACAGAGTGTCAGTTTCCATGGGCTTTATGTAGGTGTCATTAGAGATAGGATATGGTGATGGTCCACAGAAGGAGTGCAGAGTCTGCATGGGGCTTTTCTGATATGGAATCAAAGGCTTACATAGGACAACTAATAGCCAAGGTTGTTTTCTGGGGGACTGAAGTAAATCCTTAATTCAGGCCTGCACAATTTGGCAGTAGTAAGGGGCCGAAATAAAACAGGCTAAGCCTTTTTGTGCCGCAGATATGTTTTTAATGCCCCCCCCCCTCGTTTGTGAGTTGTGCCTTTCCTTCAGAGTAAGCAGCAAAGTGAATGAGCCTTAGTTTTCCCATCTCCCCTCAGTGTGTTGGCGAGTTGCAGTCCTTTTCTGAAGGAAAGAAAAAAGTGCCTCAGCTCTTGTCTCCGCTGCTGTTCCTTTCTCTCTGCTTCTGGGTAGCCTTTGTTGTCATCTCCTTCAGAGGGAAAAAGCGCCAAATCTGTGCCATTCATCTCTCATAAACTGGTTTATGGAGTTGGTTGTTTTGTTGTTGGGTGAGAAGGAGAAGACAGAGGCAGAGAAAGGAAAAGTGGCGGAAGCAAGAGCTGAGGCTCTTCTTCTTTACCGCCCTGATCTCCCTCTAAGCCAACCAATCTAATGTTAATTTTTGACATAACCTAGAGTCCAAGATTCCAACCTTCCCAAATAAATGTCCAATATCCCTTAAAATTGTTGGACGAGTGAATTTATTAACAGAAGACCCTTCCCATAAATGTATAGCAGAGGACTTTATTAGCAGCAGTGTGACCCAGCACCAGTAGCCAAAAATGATAAAAAGAACAAAAAACACACAGACCAATGCTGTCTCTTCCTTTGGAGGCTTTTCTTTATAGCAAAATAATATGATTGTGCTATTTACAAAAATAAGGTTTGCATAACACAAATAAAGTTATTTATACTTCCTTCTTTGCTTTCATGCTGGGCTTCTTTCTCATGCAGATAAACTGCTTTGCTGTCATAGACTCTTCTCTCCTCTCTTTAACCCTTTCAGTGTTTGACTCACATTTTCGTAATTAAAAATACCTAATTAAAAATCCCTGCTCCCCACTTCTCCACCTGAGTCCAACAACTTTCCCAGGTCATGTTTTCAATCAAGAGCAGCCTTTTCAGTATCCTGACTGGATCTGTTGGTGGTGCCCTCTTTGTCACAAGTTAGTTTGGTAACTTTGGTGCCTACAGAAAGGAAATGTGTAGAAGTAAAACACTTGGAGGGGGGACTTGAAGGTTTCGGTGGCTACTCTGTTGTAGTGCTGCATGTGACTCCTTCCTTAAGGCTTAGGCTCAGGTTCTGTGGACCTCACCAAATCCTTTTGAGTACCACATCCAGCACCCCAGGCTGCATATTGTGTAGACCTTTCTTAGTCTCCTGTTTAGCCAAATAGTAATTTCCCAGGACTGTTCAGTGAGGCTATAGCAATGTTACCACACATTTCTAACAACCATCTGTTCTCCTGGCCTCAGATTCGAGAGACCAGGCGAACGGTGCGAGACTCAGACAGTGGCCTGGAGCAGATGTCCATAGGCCACCACATCCGGGAACGTGCACACATCATGCAGCGGTCACGCAACCATCGCACAGGTGACCAAGAGGAAAGGCAAGACTATATCAATTTGGATGAAAGTAAGTCTCCCTGACAACTTGATCCCTTTCTTGGAGCATGCTGTTCAGTGCCACCCCACTGAGCTGCCACCTTTTGCATTCCCATTTTCAGATGATGCCGCTGCATTTGATGACGAATGGAGGCGGGAGACGTCCCGCTACCGGACGCAGAGGGCATTGGATTATCGGCGTCACGAGGGAAGCAATGGCCACAGGGCCGAGGGGACCCGTCTTGCAATTCAAGGACCAGAGGAGTCTCCCACCAGACAGTCACGCCGGTATGACTGGTGAATCTGAAGCAGACTTAAGGGGGGTGCGATGCTGTCACCCCCAGATTCACCTTCATGCTCTTGTAAGTCTTACCTTTTACCCCTTGCATGCACACTGTGTCCAGTTTATGTCCCTAAATCTCTCTGATGAGGGAGGTGCAATGTGGTGGCCCAAAGCATGTTTTCAGTCATCATCATAGGTGATTCCTCGTCTTCCAATGGTAGTGTCGTGGAGGTGGGTCTATAAGTGACTGTAGAGACCTGTTCTGGATCCACACAGTCTTTCACAATGAGGACATAGATTTCCAGATGGAAGGCAGTCACAACAAGGGTTTGCTTGAGGCGCCTTCCTCTTGGCACATTTCTCCCCTTTGCCCTTCATTTGTGCCTCCTCAAAATCCAAAGCACTGTTGGTAACAGCTGATCTCCAGTTTCAGTATTCAAGTGCCAGGAATTTCCAGTTCTTGGTGTTTATTCCACATTTTTTATGTTAGCTTTAAGACCATCTTTAAATCTCTTTTGATATACACCGACATTCCGTTTTCTCTTCTTGAGCTGAGAGTAAAGGAACTTCTCTGGGAGACAGTGATTGGGCATTCGGAAAATGTAGCCAGTTCAGCGAAGTTGATGGTGGAGATCATCTCTTCAATGCTTCTTCTAGAACAGTGATGTTTGTCCCCTTATCTTCCCAAGAGATTTGCAGGATTTTTCATAGGCAACACTGATGGAATATTTACAGAATTCGAGAGAGACATTTGTTGATGGTCCATGTTTTGCAAGCATACAATAGAGTTAGAAGGGCAACAGTTTTCAGTCTCAGTTTGGCAGTTTCTGCTCCTTCCTAAAATACACACAAAATGGTATACTTGAAACAATAGCATACTCACTTGTAGAGTTGCAGCTGCTGGATAAGCAGAAGAGTCTCAAGACACCGTAAGCTTCCACAAAACCTGGCTTCAAAACAGTAGGTTTTAGGTGAAAGCGTTGTACAATATGAACTACCACCAAGTATGCTTTCCATGTTTGAAATTCCAGATAGCTCTTCATGAACAAGAGCTGAAAACACACTATAATAAACATTACTTTTTAAGGTGCCACAGAACCTTGATTTTACTGCAACAGATTTGACATGGAAAATTGTAAATTGTGAACATTAATTAGGAAATGAGAAATATTTTGTGCACAAGAGCACTTTTGTAAAATTGCAAAAACACTTCAAGCCAAAACAGAATATGATTCATCTGGCCCCTGGTGCAAATTCTGTTTATTACAGTAAAAATATTGGACATTGATTTTTTTAAAAATCATGTTTCCTAGACTCAATGATGCACAGAGAGTCTAAAGCTGCTACTCTTGCGTTCACTGGGACTTATGGTATCTTGTCCAAAAGCATCTCTTGTTATGTTGTGGACATCTCTTCTCTCAAAAACAAACAGTTTGTGATTTACTTTACAAAATGGCAGCTTAATTAAATCAGCTTTCGGAAATGATGCCATATAAATTACAGTCAAACTTTCTTAAAAGTAAATAGGATCATCACCCCTAAAATGGTTTTAAGTTGAGGTGATTTACCACTGCCTGAATAATCACTTTGGTAGCATGTTGAACCTTTTCTTAGAGAACTGCAATGTTAAAAAAGGAGACAATGGTGTAGAAGTGGCTTCATTTGTGAGCCAGGTTTCTCAGAAAGAAGGCATCTGTCAGAAAGAAAGATGTCTGGTACTAACAAGGGAAAAAAATCTATGAGAAAATCAATCTTGGATTTCGTCTTTATTTATCGGTTTGATTGAATGAAATGCAGTTCTTTATTTGTCTCCGGTGACTGAAGATGCTGCAGCACATTCATAACCTTATGTTTTAGCAGATTGATTTAAGCCTAACACTCACTTAGGCGATAAATCCGAACATTGGTTATATTATCTCATATTGCAGTTTGGAGATAGGGTTGTTCCATTAAAATTTAAACAAACACATTCCTCTGTATAGAAATAGGTAGCAGACAGAAAACGATTTAGCTTGTCTTTTCTCTGACATGCAGGTTCTCAAGGTGCAAGACATTCCTTACAAATAAGGCCAGTTCTACTGTATGTACTGTCTAAAATGGTATGGCCAAGCAACATAGCCACCTGTTTGACAGATTAAAATGATCAAAGGTCTGGAGAACAAACCCTGTGATGAGTGGCTTAAAGAGCTTGGCATGTTTAGCCTGCAGAAGAGAAGGCTGAGAGGAGACATGATGGCCATGTATAAATATGTGAGGGGAAGTCATAGGGAGGAGGGAGCTAGCTTGTTTTCTGCTGCCCTGCAGACTAGGACGTGGAACAATAGCTTAAAACTAGAGGAAAGGAGATTCCACCTGAACATTAGAAGGAACTTCCTAACTGTGAGAGCTGTTTGACACTGGAACTCTCTGCCCCGGAGTGTGGTGGAGGCTCCTTCTTTGGAGGCTTTTAAGCAGAGGCTGGATGGCCATCTGTCAGGGGTGCTTTGAATGCGATTTTCCTGCTTCTTGACAGGGGGTTGGACTGGATGGCCCACGAGGTCTCTTCCAACTATGATTCTGTGATCATAATCATGGGGATTTTATATGGAATCTTTCTCTTTTTTTCCCTTCCTTTTTGACTGTTTCTCCTGCTCCCTTTTCTGATCGATATTATTTCTCTCTATCTCTTTCCCACCTTTTTGCTCAGGTACAGACAGTGAAACTCTGATGGCGAAGCCCTCACAAAACATCACTTGGACCTTCCTCAAATTGAATACTAGCTTCCTGCCCCTAAGATTTAAATTAAGTGACTAACTCTGCACAGTTGTACTCCTTGCGTAGAGCAGGCGGCCAAGGGAAGTGTGAGGGACCTTGTCCATGAATGAGTGACACACCAGTTTTCCTGCTTTTTCCTCTTAACTCCTCCCTGCCCTTCATTGAGCTCCTTAGCCCCAATCCTTAGTGTTTTGTGGGGGGGAGGGGGGGAGCAGGAGTAACCTCCCTGAGTTTTTGCCATCCCGTTTCTATTTCCTGCTCCAAGTTTGGCTGGCTCTGGAGTTTGTATTTAATCTCACCTCCCACCTCAAGCAGCAACTGCGTTAGAAAATCTGTTGCCCTGCTATTACTTTCAAGCACTTGGGAAATAACCTTTAGTTGCCTCTGCTCTCCGCCTGCCTACATGTCTGCCTGCCCTGGAAATGGGATATGTATGGAACAGCGCAAGGGATCAGGTGAGGTGTAGATAAACCGAACAGGCCCTACCTCTCTGCCCAATCCAGTCAGCTCCCCATCTTATAAAATTTGATTTTGTGAAACTTGTAACTAGATGTTTACTGAGCTGAATAAAGAAATGAAACCTGTAAAGCAAATAGAATTCGCCTCCATCTCATTATTTCTATCTCAAGAGACCTCAGGGAATAGATGAAGACTGGTTTTATGTGATGCTGTTTTGTTTTTGCTTTTTTGAAACAGCAAACTGCAGTCCACATCTTTTTTGGTGAACCAATCATTCTGACAAGCCATGACTGTGATTAATTTTATTACAAACGTATACTCTTTCTTCCTTACGTGGTCTTATTTCCAAGATGGAGTCCTTAGCAAAATGAAAGCAGCACTAAGTGCCCCAGTTGTAAAGTTGTAGCCTGCATCAGAACTGAAGGATCCATTTCTCTTTTGTCCTTCACAGCAGGAACGCTGGTGAGCAATACTTCCTTTTTACATGGACATTGTTGCACACTGAGGGTGAAGTCCTTCACTACTGTTGTGTAAAAAGTATCTTCCATGTTTTTTTGTTTTTGTTTCTTAAAAGATGGCAACCACTGCCACCCCGTGGTCCTCCACTGCACTGTGCCTCAAAAACACAGTAGTAGTTTTGAAAGTCAAGATAAGCAAGCCAACAAGTGTCTGCTGTATCATTAATAGTACTTGGCAATCTCGACTCATGCAGTACTGGCTCCTATCAACCCAAAAACTCAATGTCCCCCTATCCAATTCTTCCCAAATTGCTGCATGGCAAATGTTGCATTCAAGTTGCTTGTCCAAAAGTCCTGCATGATTGAGATGCTTGAAAGCATGATCAGATAGGTAAAACTGTCCTGCACCAGAGATACAGCTCGATTCATAAGCTGAATATTTTCCAGATATTGGAAATAACTGCACCCAGTCTCTGAGCAGAAATCCCTTTGGAAATAAATGGCAATCATATCCTTATTGAAAAAGGAAAAATAATGTCATATCCAGGGTTGTTGTATGTCTTTCGGGCTGTGTGGCCATGTTCCAGAAGTATTCTTTCCTGACATTTCGCCCACATCTATGGCAGGCATCCTCAGAAGTCATATCCATTGCCATATCCATTTGGCAAATGTGAATCTCCATGAATATGTGGAGACTACCTTTTGAAAACCACTAGTCAAGGAAAGCATGACCTTGTTAGAAGTCAACTCTTTGAACAAGTGATATTCATAAGTGCTCATGTAATGGTATACAGGTATCTCAACTGTTAAATGGAAGAACCATGTTTTTAAACTGCCAAGGATAAAGACATGCCTCTACAAAAATATATTTGGTTAACAGGATGGTTGTTTCTTTAAAAGTTTAAATTGCAGTTGCAGTTTTTAATTGCCCAAAAGATATACATTCCCTTGAAACCTCTTAGTTTACAATATGCATTCAGAGATTTAAAAAAAGTATTCTTCGAAAAATATCTTGTTTACTCACAAACATCTTGTATTAATTCATCATACAGGGATATTTCTTATTTAAAATTCAGTTATAGATAGGATGTAGTTCTCTCTGTTGTGAGTACACAGGGTATCATTCTTAATTGTACGTAGTCTTTAGGTATAGTTGTACTCACTGAAGTTCAAACAACAACATGCATCCACCTCCGCTGAGGTGATAGCAGATACACATCCACCTCCACTGAGGTGGATAGCAGTCACAAAAAATACAAAATGGAATTCTGAGTCTGAACATGCTCAGTATAATCACATGTTTATAACCCCTCCCACACCAAAGAGGTACAGTAAAACTGGCAAATCAGCATACACATAGAATACAGGTTAGCAAATATATACATTAACAAATACTGAAAGGCTTGGGAGGTTGCAATTTCCAGCACCGGAGCTCTTGATATATGGTGGAAGCAACACAAAACATCATGTTATACAACAAATTTGGCAGAAAAAATAGTTCAATACGCAGTAATGCTACGTAGTAATTACTGTATTTATGAATTTAGCACCAAAATATCACAATGTATTGAAAACATTATTACAAAAATGCGTTGGATAATCCAGAATGTTGGATAAGCGAATGTTGGATAAGTGAGGCTCTATTGTATTAAAAAAGACCTACAACAAAGCAAAGCAGTCTGCCTGGTGTGGTTACCAGGATATGGGAACTGGAACTTGGGTTGTGCAAGGCCTTGGTTCCAAATGATACAGTCTTCATCTGCTGATCCAAAGAGAAACTCAGCTGTGGTCAAGAAAGTATGGATTAGATGCAGTGGCATTAATCTGCAGCACACGGTGGGCTGTCCTTTAGAAGAGAAGACTACAATTCCTGATACTATGAATAAGCTCTATCCTGAGTGAGAGGTTGTTGTTTGTGTTGCACACTTGGAGGAACGAGATAGGACTTTACTGCTTGTGGCAGGGCTGCTTCACGGTAACCTCCACAACCACAGCTTTCTTCAAATGTGAAAAGAGAAAAAGCGAGAGAGAACATTATTTTTTCAAAGACGCATCCCTTCTGAAGATACTTCCACATAAAGTTCTTATTGTGTAATCCTCCTCTAACACATACGTACAAATAATCCACACCAAAACTTATACAAAAGCATCTATGTTTTCTAGGAAAAAGTCAATACAAAATTTTTATCCACTACTGTTGTTCATCCTCCTTTAAATTAAACTCATTTTCTCATTCTTTTCTTAACAGTCTGGCATAATACAGACTATCCAATACAGAGTCTTTTTATAGTGAGCAATTTTCTCACTTTTTTATGGTGAGAATATTTTTCTCAACGTTATTTTCCAGTTGTTTCACCCGCCTCTGTAATTCATTGCCAGCTTTGTGTCTCCAACATGTACTCCAAGAAAAATTAAGTTAATCTTTCATCTATAAAAAAACTTGTGTTTATAAACATGTGTCCTGAATTCTCCTTTAATATTACCAAAATATCTCGCCATCCCCTTAAATCCCTTCTAAATATCTAGCCTTTCAGCCCGCCAATAAATCGTTCCTAGAACTGTTTTAAATATTTTCTCAAATTTCAAATACCCCCAAAACCATATTCTATAATAACTCATTTTACGCTAGATCAATATCCAACATCAAGCTGCTGAATAACAACTTAAATCCAGTAATCTCAGTTTTTTAAAAAGATCTATTCATGCGTTATAGCTGACCTTTGGCATTTTGCCAAATCTTCATAATTGTATAAATTTAATATTAATCAACACATTCAGTAAGGCATGCACGCAAAGCATACTTCCATACTCTTCTTTCCTTTCTGAGGTCTAAAAGCCACAGATATAAATCACTACTAGGATTTTGCCAAAATGTCACAGCCTCCTCCAGTAACTGCTGTAAATTTCAATACTTCCTTGGCTATTTAGTAGAAAAGCCATCCATATAATCTCCTTCATGATATTTCCAAGATCTCTGGTGCTTTTTTCCTCTTGGTAGTTTTTTTTTTGTTTCCAATTCTTTCCTTTAGTTCCTCCCTCCCTCCAAGATCTCTAAAATTATCTTGATCTGGCTGCAAAAAAAATACAAAAGAGCAGATTTTTCATTATATACACTAAAACTAAACAGTTATAAAACTAAAATCAAATGCGAACACATGCCAACTTTAGCATGCCCGTACTAAACATGCAACTACATTAACTATACTACGAACCACACACTTGTTGATTTTTACCCCTTATTCTATTCCTTTTAGACAGTACTATATAACCACTCTTTATTTTAATCACATTCTTCTAATTATTAAACCCTACAATTGACTGTTGTCCCCATTGTTGTGAAAAAGTAGGTTTGTTGGTAATTTCTCCTTGTTCAGCAACATCAACAGGCTTGAGCAATTCAGATAAACTGTAATTGTTTTGGAGTCCCAGATTTTGGTTTCGTTTTTCAGGAACCTCCCAAATTCGAGAGGACATAAATCTGTTTTTGATCTGGGAAGCCAAAAGATTTGTTTTCTATCTGGCCCATTATGGGGGCTGGGTAGAAAACAGGCTCCCCTTCCCATCATTTTAGGCATCATTTGTCCTTCATTAAGACCTGGATTAAAAGCATCAGAGTTAAGATACCACTCTTTCTGCAATCCTTTCCCTTCTGTCTGTAGAGGAGATTGAGTTTAATGTTTAGTTAAAGCTGTTTGTATTCTAGAGGAGGCAGGCGCGCACGGTGCTCTCTCCCTGTAGCACATAGCTTTCCATTATTTTAAGGAGGTTTCCCCACTTCCCAGGGAAGGAAGAGCGATAACCTGGAGCTATCCTACCCTGGGCTTCCTTTAAAAAGCCCTCTCTTTTAATTTGCAGGCCCTTTCCCCCCTAGTGCTTTTCTTTCTAGCGGCTGCCTCCTCCTGCACTCCACTTGTAACCAGTTTTCGACAGCCACTGTGTAAAGGAGCTAATAACGGCTGCCACCAATTATAAAGATACAACCACCAAAGACTCAGAGAGGAGACCTTTTACTTTTTTTCCTTTCTTCTTCTTATTAACTTTAGATGGTAACGTATGGTTTATAATATATGCGACAGAGGCTTAGATGTTGGAAGAACAATAACAAGTTTATTCAGGCACAGAGCTTAGTGGTTACAATGTTGTTTCTCACTTGGAGGTATTTTTTTTATTAACAGTTATAATATTAGAATGAGATGAGTCAAACTCTCTAAAGAGTCACTGTTCCTTACCAGGACACAGACTAAATTAAATAAGTCCCCAAACTTATTTTAAACCAACTCAAAATGAACAATTGAGTCTCCTTGATCCCCTCAACCTAGAATCAATCTTCCCTGTAGAATCATAGAATCATAGAATCATAGAATAGTAGAGTTGGAAGAGACCTCAAGGGCCATCTAGTCCAACCCCCCGCTAAGAAGCAGGAAATCGCATTCAAAGCACCCCCGACAGATGGCCATCCAGCCTCTGCTTAAAAGCCTCCAAAGAAGGAGCCTCCACCACGGCCCGGGGGAGAGAGTTCCACTGCCGAACAGCCCTCACAGTGAGGAAGTTCTTCCTGATGTTCAGGTGGAATCTCCTTTCCTGTAGTTTGAAGCCATTGTTCCGTGTCCTAGTCTGCAGGGCAGCAGAAAATAAGCTTGCTCCCTCCTCCCTATGACTTCCCCTCACATATTTGTACATGGCTATCATGTCTCCTCTCAGCCTTCTCTTCTGCAGGCTAAACATGCCCAGCTCTTTAAGCCTCTCCTCATAGGGCTTGTTCTCCAGACCCTTAATCATTTTAGTTGCCCTCCTCTGGACGCTTTCCAGCTTGTCAGCATCTCCCTTCATCTGCGGTGCCCAAAACTGGACACAGTATTCCAGGTGTGGTCTGACCAAGGCAGAATAGAGGGGGAGCATGACTTCCCTGGATCTAGACGTTATTCCCCTATTGATGCAGGCCAAAATCCCATTGGCTTTTTTAGCTGCCGCATCACATTGTAGGCTCATGTTTAACTTGTTGTCCACGAGGACTCCAAGATCTTTTTCGCACACACTGCTGTCAAGCCAGGCGTCCCCCATTCTGTATCTTTGATTTCCATTTTTTCTGCCGAAGTGAAGTAACTTGCATTTGTCCCTGTTGAACTTAGTTTCGGCCCATCTCTCTAGTCTGTCAAGATCGTTTTGAATTCTGCTCCTGTCTTCTGGAGTGTTAGCTATCCCTCCGAGTTTGGTGTCATCTGCAAACTTGATGATCGTGCCTTCTAACCCTTCGTCTAAGTCGTTAATAAAGATGTTGAACAGAACCGGGCCCAGGACGGAGCCCTGCGGCACTCCACTTGTCACTTCTTTCCATGATGAAGACGACGCATTGGTGAGCACCCTTTGGGTTCGTTCGCTTAGCCAATTACAGATCCACCTAACCGTAGTTTTGTCTAGCCCACATTTTACTAGTTTGTTTGTGCCTCATCAGAGCACAGACTGAATCCCTTTTTTAAAATTCTGCACTTCTTCAACAAAACGGCAGTTGGCTCCGCCTACTTCTCCATGGCAACCAGCCTCTGAGTGCTGAGATGCAATAACTGTAATACTTACCCTTTTAAAACACAAACCCACAATTAAACATAATATCTGTAAACCAAACATTCGTACTTCATTACATACTGTTCTGTTGCGACCGAAAAAAACATGGAGGCTGAGCCCTTGCCATTATGGCCATCCAAACAAGCCGGATTGGCCAAAGGAAACTGACCAATCTGAATTCGTGCACAAGCCTAATAATCAGTTCATCAATCTTAGCTAGTTCACAGATCTTATTTCATTGGGATAAATGATTCCTTTAGTCTCTGTGCATTTATAATTCTTGCAGCAATTATATATTGCAGCAGTCTTCCATGTTTTCTTTCTAGTTGATCGTCCAGCATTCCCAACAAATAAAATTTTAGTTCCACCATGAATTTACTTTAACCATTTATTCCAGCATTATATGAGCTGGAATCCAGCATTTCCGGGTCTTTTTGCAAGACTCACCACATATGTTAAATATTGCAATGTTTTTCTCACATTTCAACATTTACTAGAGCTGTCTTTGTACATCTTAGAAAGCCTTTCTGGTGTAAATACCAACTGTACATCATCTTATAAAAATATTTCAAATCATGACTCAAAGTAGGCTTTTTCCCAAACTTTCTTCCATTGTTCCAGCCTATATTTTGAGCCTATTTAACTATACAGTCTTCCTTTTTGATTTTTTCTTATTTTTTCATCTTTTCATATCTTTTTGATTTTTCTTTTTTCCCTTTTTTGCTGTGTTTGTTTTCTTTACTTTCCCCATTTTATCCTCTTTTCCCATTTTCCCACTCCTTTTCCCTCCCCTTCTCTCTAAATATATCTCTTATTTTTCCATACTTTCTCAACAAACATTGTTCCTACTCTTTTGTTGTACTCTAACTTTTATATATACCAATAAAAATTAGAAAAAAACTATACAGTCTTTCATTTGCTTTTTCTCCATTTCATATGTGAACAACAATCCATGCATTTTTGCAATCAAATGATCATCCCCTAAATACAATAGATTTTCAAACTCAGATTTAACGATTACAAAACCAAACAGTTGTTATCCATCTTAAAACTGCTCAGTGATTTGTCTGTGAGCGAATCATTATATTGGGAAACACTCCATCATTTAATTCGCTCTTGTCTTTAACCTGTATTGGTCATTATCTAATGTTAACATGTCTTTATAAGTCAAACATTTTCCTCCCAAAGAAAATTTCTTCCTGCAGAGAACACCATAGTGGTGAATGAAATTTGCTCTTATATGTATTCCACACTCACAGTGGTGATCGCCTTATGCAGTGATTGTTAAAACTTGAATCTGCTTTTATTTTATCATATCAAAGATAGGCACATGCCCCAAATTTCAAATTGGCACCTTCTAGTGACAATACTCATGTTTTCCAATATTAATACTTCTGCCATAATCATAATACCTTTTACATATATTCTGCTTTATCTTTCCAGAAGTACTCTGAGCAGATTACAGAAACACATTCAAGGCAAACATTCAGTGTCTTTTACACAACGACATAGAATACACCAGGTGCCCTTTTTCATCTCTGGCATCTGGAGGCGATGCTGAACTCCAGCCATGGCGAGGTGCTTTTGTTCCATTTTTCCATGCCAAGGAGCCTGTTATCATAGACATTTCCAATCATGTTGCTGGTATGTTTTGCATATCTGCCCGGGGCGCCCTTTTACCTTCCCACCGAGGCGGTACCTCTTGATCTATCTTAAATCTAACCCTGGGTCTCTTCTCTTGCCACGTAAAAGTTGAGAGGCCTTTTAGCCATTGTTTAAATGAAATGTCATTCATTAAAATTGGTATTGTATGAAATAAAAATAGCATCCCTAGTAACACATTTATCTTATTTGCTGGAATTCTACTCACAAGTGAGAGCTGTAGACTATTCCATCTTGGCAAATATTTTTCAATCTCCTTCCATATTTTACCATAATTATTATTAAATAAATTAGAGGTTTTGGTAGAGATATTTCCTTGCAAATACTTAACTTTATGGACAGCCTGGAAATCCAATTCATCACTTTAAAGTTTTTGTGCCTCTTTAATAATACTTTTAGTCAAAATGGCTGTTTTCTTCTTATTGCCTTTGATGATGATGATGATGATGATGATGATGATGATGATGATGATACCACCACCCAGCTGTAAAGAACTGATGGGATCACAAACCTGCAAAAGTATTGGAAAATGAGCACACAATGATACTGTGGGACTTCCGAATCCAGACTGACAAAGTTCTGGAACACAACACACCAGACATCACAGTTGTGGAAAAGAAAAAGGTTTGGGTCGTTGATGTTGCCATCCCAGGTGACAGTCGCATTGACAAAAAACAACAGGAAAAACTCAGCTGCTATCAGGACCTCAAGACTGAACTTCAAAGACTCTGGCAGAAACCAGTGCAGGTGGTCCCAGTGGTGATCGGCATATTGGGTGCCGTAACAAAAGATCTCAGCCAGCATTTGGAAACAATAGACATTGACAAAATTACGATCTGCCAACTGCAAAAGGCCACCCTACTGGGATCTGCATGCATCATCCGAAAATACATCACACAGTCCTAGACACTTGGGAAGTGTTCGACTTGTGATTTTGTGAAATGAAATCCAGCATATCTATCTTGTTTGCTGTGTCATACAATAAAAATAATAAAATATTTTGCCGTTCTCCCCATGGGGAATTAGAGTGGATTACAGTGTATGTATTTATTTATTTATTTAATTTACAGCATTTATATTCCGCCCTTCTCACCCCGAAGGGGACTCAGGGCGGATCCCATTACACATATAGGCAAACATTCAATGCCTTTTAACATAGAACAAAGACAAGACAAACATAGGCTCCGAGCGGGCCTTGAACTCATGACCTCCTGGTCAGAGTGATTCATTGCAGCTGTTTACAGCTGGCTTGCTCTCCCGCCTGCGCCACAGCCCAGGTCTGTATGTGTGTGTGTGTGTGTGTGTGTGTGTGTGTGAGTACTGCTTCGGTGGGAAAGTCATAAGACGCTCTAAACAGTCATGCCAGTCACACAACCAAGAGGTGACACGTAGGTTCCTTGGCTTGGAAATGGAGAATGCCTCCCCCAGAGCCAGAAATGAAAGGAGAAGCCTTTGCCTTGTTTGTGTATATGTGTCTATTGCATGTTTACCTGTATCTCTGTGTGTGTGTGTGTATTTATCTACTCACATTTGCATGTTTTCGAATTGCTAGGTTGACAGGAGCTAGAGCTAACAGCAGGAGCTCACCCCACCCTGCAGATTTGAATTGCCATCCTTCAGGTCAGCAGTTCAGCAGCACATGTTTAACCCATTACGTGTCAGGACCCAGGCTGCAGAGCACCAATAACCTTACACAGAGGCCAGAATCTATCTAATATCTTTATTAAAGAAATATATAAAGTCAATAAAAACAAGTGAAGAATATAGTTCAGAAGCGGACCTTTCAGATGAGGTCAAATATAGTCCAGAAATGTATTGTCCAATATAAGATATTAGAGTTCAAAGTTTTAATCCACTTGACCGAAACACACACTTTGCCAAGCAATAGTGTGGGGAAATGACAGAGTCCTTAAAGTCCAATGTAGCTTGACAACAAGGCTGGAAAATAAACTTGATTCTTGGCTAGATCAAAGACTTGAAACGAGGCAAACATGAAGCATGAAACAAAGTCCGTGGCAAAACGTGAAACAAGGCAGGCTTGAAACTTGATCCGGGAAGCAAGGAACTGGGGTTACGAAGTCCACACACGATCTCTCTCCTCAAGCTGATCAATTGACTCCGCAAAGTTCCCCTTGCGACAAACACCTATATTGGGTCTCGTTTTCCCGCCAACAGAACACTTTCCCTAGAGAACGAGAAGCGAAACCCAACTCTGTCCAGATGCATGACTCCTTAGAATTTCCCAAGGGAAGCAGACCTAATCAGCTAGTTGTTTGGCAGCGATTCTCAGGCTCCGGCGATTAGCCTCTCTGACTCCTCTATCTCTAGTATAATTGTCCCTCCGGGAAAACTGGGGGGAGTTCTGCCCAAGGCCTGTTTGGCTGAATTCTTGAGGGCAAACATCCTCCAGGTGGAGAGGCTCCGGCTCTGGCTGAACCGGCGAAAATCCCATGTTTTCCTCTTCGTCTGCCACAATAGTACTAGGAACACGACTACAAGGCCCATGAGTCATCACATAACGCCATCTCGCCCCCTTCAAATCCTGACACCTCTCCATATTCATTCAGGATGGAGTTCAAACTTCCACCTGTGTGCAATAGATCTTCTAAGAATATCACCAAATCATCTGCAAATGCTTTTGATTTATAACTCTGAACTTTTATGTTTACTCTTTTATTGTCTTTTTCAACTCGTATTGCTCTGTTTAATACCTCTAACACCCTAAACAACAGTCCTTGTTGAGTTTTCTTTCATTATTTTACATGGCTTTGTCAATTCTTCATTCAGATTTGAGCATATTGATTGAAAATTCGGTCTTTTCCATGACCAATCACACAAACAGCCATGGTGCATTATCAGAAGCTTTATGAGCATTTAAAAATGTCAAAGCTACCTGCTTTTAATTATGGACCTTGTCATGTCCTAGGACAAAGTTCCTTAAACGGTGAATCCCAACCCCAAATGGGGTTACAATAGCTCAACATTAGGGTTGCAAAATGTTTGGCAACAGTAAAAGGTTTCTATATGCTGCCTGTTGTAGATATTAACATGAATCTGTTAGTAACAATGCTAATTTTGCTTAATGTTTTTCTTTTCAGTTTCATAAATACTTCATAAATACTTCCTTTCAAATTTTGATTCTAAAAAACTAAGTTGGGTTCATAAACCATAATAAATTGAAATCAAAACTATTAGTCATCTGCAATTAAAACTTCAAGAAGAATTTGCCTGCAACATCTGCAGAAAGTGCAAGATTAATGCCTATTTGTTTTGAGAGGGAGGAAATAATATGAATTGTATTCATGTCTGTGAACAGAGGGGACATGATAGGCATGTTCATTCATTCATTCATTCATTCATTTACAGTATTTATATTCCGCCCTTCTCACCCCAAAGGGGACTCAGGGCGGATCACAATACATGGCAAACATTCAGTGCCATTAGACATCCTTTATATAGACAGAGGCATCCTTTATATTTTCCAGCTTCCGGCTTCATGAGGATATGCTCGATTCCAGCCACAGGGAGAATTGCTGCTTCATCATCCACTGTGACATCGAGTCCTTGATGGAGTACTTCCTCATTCTTCCAAACACTGCTGGACATTTTAATGGTGACATAAATTAGTTAAATTAGCCTTCCGGCATAAAGCGGTACCTGAATTGCAGAGTTGTTGTATGTCTTTCGGGGTGTGTGGTCATGTTCCAGAAGTATTCTCTCCTGACATTTCACCCACATCTATGGCAGGCATCTTCAGAGGTTGTGAGGTATGGTACCTGAATTTCCTACTCGACAGATGTAACTGTCTTTCGGCTTACTTAGGTCAACAACGAGCTAGGCTATTTAATGGTCGGACGCTCAATCCGACCCAGGCTGGCTTCGAACTCATGACCTCTTGGTCAGTAGTGATTTATTGCAGCTGGTTATTAACCAGCTGTGCCACAGCCATCCCTGCTGAAATATTTGAAAGGATGTCACATCAAGGAGATGCAAGTTTGGGTTGCTGTGAGTTTTCCAGGCTGTATGACGATGTTCCATACAGCCTGGCAACCCAGTGATTCCGGCCATGAAAGTCTTCGACAACACAGAGGCAAGTTTGTTTTCTGCTTCTCTAGAGACTAGAACACGAAACGATGGATTCGAATTGCAGGAAGAACTTCGACAGTGGAATATGATGCTTTGGAAAGAGGTGGAGTCTCCTTCTCTGGAGGTGTTTTGATTATATTTTTCTGCATGGCTAAATGAGGTTTGGATTGGATGGTTCTTGTGGTTTTTTTCCAACTCGTCCAATTGCAATAAAATGTTTCGTGCTGCTAATACAGCTAATCTGGTTTGAGGAGACACAAGTGTGATGTGTTCTCTCAGTTCCTGAGTTATTGCGGAGGAGGCTCCAAATGATTAGTGTGTCTGCCCTGGTGAACAGCAAAGCCTCTCAAATCCCTGGCATTCATTAATTCCTGGCTGAGGGGTGAGACTGTTCTTTGTAGGGCTTGGCTCTACACTGGGATCTTACTGTTTTTACCTGCTGATCTGAAGCCGCGTCTACTGTGCTTCAGGATATGCGTTGATGCACCTGCAAGATTTCTCAATCTCCAAAAAACCAAAGTCATCCAATACAACTGTGCTTCCCATAGTGAAACAGAATGTGAAATTCTTCGGCATCCAAAGCTTCTTGCATAATTGTACTTTTAACATCTTTGAACAGTAGCACTTAATTTCTTTGGGAGCATAACCCTGGAACCGTTTTTAATTGAAGGATTCATAATGGGGAGTTGAAACAGCGGTGACAAAATAGAATTTTAAAGGAACGAGACATTTATAGTTAGTTTTTTCCATTTAATTCCTTTTTCCAGCGTTAAAGGGTATGATGAAGTTGCATTAAAGTTGTAACCAAGGTCTCTTCTACAATGCCATATAATATTTACAGTATTTATTTATTTACAGTATTTATATTCCGCCCTTCTCACCCCGAAGGGGACTCACACATAAGGCAAACATGACACACATAAGGCAAACATTCAATGCCTTTTAACATAGAACAAAGACAAGACAAACATGGGGCTCCGAGCTGGCCTCGAACTCATGACCTCCTGGTCAGAGTCAGAGTGATTCATTGCAGCTGGCTGCAGCTGGTTGCAGCTGGTTGCTCAACAGCCTGCACCATAGCCCGGCCCCAATATTATATGGTAAGTGTAGAGTCATATAATGCAGTTCAATGCAGTTAGGTAAAGGTAAAGGTTTCCCCCTGACATTAAGCCTATAATATAATAATAATAATTTTATTTTTGCACCCCGCCTGCATCTCCCTGGGGAGACTCGGGGCGGCTTACAAATACAAAACGAACATACAATAACATCAAATACCGAAAAACAAGCAAATGAAAATTAAAAAGACATAAAATAAAGTCACAAACATTAATAGAACACAAGTTAAAACACAGCAATGAAATCATAAAATGAACTGGACAAAAGTGTGCTGAGACTTGTAAACATGGAAGAAGTTAAAAATGCTATAAGATCATGGGGGAGAACCTTAAAATGGGGGTGAACCCTGAAGCTATATCAAGAAATTAACCAAGCAGGTGCAACCAATCAAAAGGTAACTGCTAGTAGGAAAGTCTAGTCGTGTCCGACTCTGAGGGTTGGTACTAATCTCCATTTCTAAGCCAAAAAGCCAGCGTTGTCCGTAACACCCCCAAGATCATGTGGCTGGCATGACTGCATGGAGCGCCATTACCTTCCCGCCAGAGCGGTACCTATTGATCTACTCACATTTGCATGTTTTTGAACTGCTAGATTGGCAGAAGCTGTGGCAAACAGCGGGAGCTCTCCCCACTCACCGGATTCAAACCGCTGACCTTTCGGTCAGCAAATTCAGCAGCTCAACAACTAGCTGAACTCAGATCAATAGGTACCGCTCCAGTGGGAAGATAACAACATTCCATGCAGTCATGCCAGCCACATGACCTTGGAAGTGTCTACTGACAACTCCGGCTCTTCGGCTTAGAGATGGAGATGAGCAGCAACTCCCAGAGTCAGACATGACTAGACTTAATGTCAGGGGGAAACCTTGACCTTTACTTTTTATGCTTAGAGATTTCAGTAGAAACAGATGTATGGTTTTTGAAGTTAGTTGAAACAGACTACAGAGACTCTATTAGACTCTCAGACCAGAGAGATGCTTTGAACTTTGGACTGTTGGTTATAAGAAAAACGCCCTATGTTACTTACATAGAGCCCTGATGGTGAAGTGTGTTAAAGCACTGAGCTGCTCAACTTGCAGACCGAAAGGTCGCAGGTTCAAATCCCGGGAGCGGAATGAGTGCCCGCTGTTATCTCCAGCTTCTGCCAACCTAGCAGTCTCTTGAGTTCATGATATGAAACAAGTTGTTTTATGGGAGAGTACCTTTTTGGGCATTGATAAAAACACTTCTAAAGCTCTGCAGTTTTTATGCACTGGCAAATCTCTGTTTTCCTGACAGATTGGAGATTGCTGTGATTCAGTTTAACAACTGAAACCATTGCCTAGCATACCATAATTATATTTGATTGTATACTACAAGAGGAGATTCTGTTCTAAAGGGGTTTTTGGCTCTTCTCTATAAAAGGTTATATTCTCTAATATAAGGTGTGAAGGAAAGTTACGCCCAGCTCCTTCAAGGTCAAGCCAGTCACTTCAAGGATCACTTCCATCCACCTTGCCCTTGGTCGGCCCCTCCTCCTTTTTCCTTCCATTTTCCCCAGCATCATTCTCTTCTCCAAACTTTCCGGTTCTCTCATTATGTGGCCGAAGTACTTCATTTTTGTCTCTAATATTCTTCCCTCCAGTGAGCAGTCGGGCATTATTTCCTGGAGGATGGACTGGTTGAATCTTCTTGCAGTCCAAGGCACTCTGAGAATTTTCCTTCACACCCAAAGTTTTACAGTAAAATCTTGCATTTGCCCATATTTCTTACTCTGCAGCATTGGGAGTTAGCCAGGAGAATCACAAAGACTTTTTAATATGCCATGTTGCTTCCCCCACAAATATCATCCTACTCTTGCCCAAGGCCTGGATAAAGTTATCCTGGGGAGAAAGGTTCCTCTTCTCCAGAGAAATGTGTGACTCCAGGCAAAGTTCTTCCTCCTTTGGAGCCAGGTTTTTTTCCATCCTAACACTGTGTTTGGAAACTGTAATTGAATGAATAGATAAAGTCAAATGCACTGCAGCTGAATCCAGGCAAGTCAGCGGTGATGCTAATAGGAAGCAAACACTCTATTGACTTGAAGGGATGTACAATGCCGCTGATTTATGAGATACTTCCCTTTCCCATTTAGCTGTTTGTCACGCATTATGCCTTGCTTTTTTGATGAACAGGTTTCGAAAATATTTTGAAATAATATTTTATCAATTTCTTTTTCCTGCAGAGAAAAGTTGTGCCCACTTTGGATGACAGGGATCTGATTATTCCTATCCATCTATACGCATAGGTAAAGGTAAAGATTTTCCCCTGACATTAAGTCTAGTCGTGTCTGATTCTGGGAGGTTGGTGCTCATCTCCTTTTCTAAGCCGAAGAGCTGTAGACATCTCCAAGGTCCGTAGACATCTCCATGTGGCCGGCATGACTGCATGGAGCACCGTTACCTTCCCATCCGGAGCGGTACCTATTGATCTACTCACATTTGCATGTTTTCGAACTGTTAGGTTGGCAGAAGCTGGGGCTAACAGTGAGAGCTCACCCCACTCCCCGAATTCGAACTGCCAACCTTTCAGTCAGCAAGTTCAGCAGCTCAGTGGTTTAACCCATTGCGCCACCGGGGCTCCGCCTATACACATAATAAAAGTGAAAATATGTATGTATGTGTGTTTGGGGTGTCCACTTACACAGACAAGCTCCCACTTCCACAAATAGCTATAGCTCCCACTACTGCCAGGAGACACCAATGGCCCAGTGTTTCTCTATTGGTGTGGAATTTGCATGACCCCACCTCTGCCTCTCCCATAACTCATTCCCATTCTCTTCTATGGTACATAGTAACAGAGGAATTGATCAGCAACTGAACATACTGGAGAGGTTTGGGGAGAATTTACTATGATTTATCGGAGTTGTAGGTACTGGGATGTATAGTTCATCTCCAATCAATGAACACTCTGAACTTCATCAAAGAGAGAATTGGACCAAACTTGGCACACAGAGCCCCCATGACCAGCAAAAAATGCTGGATGTCTTTGGAGGGATTTATAGGAGTTGTAGTTCACCTACATCTAGAGCAAACTATGAAACCAAACAATGATGGATCTGGACCAGACTTGGCATGCATACCCAACATGCTCAAATTTGAATACTGGTGGGTTTTGAGGGGAATTGCCCTGGACATTTTGGAGTTGTAGATACAGGGATTTGTAGTTCACCTGCAATCAATGAGCACTCTGAACTTCACCAAAGAGGGAACTGGACCCAACTTGTCACATATAACCCTTATGAACAAAAAATACCAGAGGTCTTTGGGGAAAATTCACCTTGATTTGGGAGAGTTGTAGTTCACCTACATCCAGAGAGCACACTGTGAACTCAAACACCAATGGATCTGGCCCAAACTTGGCACACATACTTGATATGCAGAAATGTGATTACTGGAGGGGTTTGGGGAGAACTGACCTTCCTTTCTGGGAACTGTAGTTCAGCCACAACCAGAGAAAATGTGACCTCCACCAATGATGGACCTGGACCAAACTTGGCACACAGAATCCCCATACCTAACTCAACCTACTGGAGAGGTTCAAAAGGATTGACTCACCATAGTGGGAGTTGTAGTTTACCCTACAGCCAGAGAGCACACTGAACCCCACCGATGATGCATCCAGAACAAACTTTCCCAATATAACAAACTTTAAGTACTGATGGAGTTTCTCGGGGTTAACCTGGCATGATGTCAGCTGTAGTTCACCCACAACCTTATACATTTTGTATAATTAAAAAATTAACTTTTTCAAATAACCCAGGCTGGGTACCCAAACTAGTGGTTGTATAAAATCCAGTCTTGACTAATGTAAGGGACTCTATCCTTGGAGACAGCGTGGAGGATGCACTTAAAAGATAGATGTCAGCATTCTAAATTAACCGTATCTTCAGAGGAACCTGCACCCTCTACATCAGGGGTCCCCAAACTAAGGCCCGGGGGCCGGATGCGGCCCTCCAAGGTCATTTACCTGGCCCCCGCTCTCAGTTTTATAATATAATATTTTATATCATTTTAAATAATATACATATACATATAATATTTATAACAATATTTTAATGTTATACAATATAATACTAATAATAATACCATATAATAATGATTATATGTTATATATTACATATAATATTACAGTATAGTGGTATTATTATTATTATTATTATTATTATTATTATTATTATTATTATTATTAAACTTATATACCGCTACTCCCAGTTTGGCTCGGAGCGGTTTACAAAAATAGATTAAAACAATACATTTGGCTTTAAAATAACAATAAAAACAATAAAAGCAACAATAAAAGCAACAATAAAAACAGACATAGCCCCGAGTCTTTCACCCATTGAAAGCTTGTCGGAAGAGCAAGGTTTTGCAGGCTTTCCGAAAGGCAAGTAAGTCTCGGGTGGTTCGAGTTTCCACTGGCAAGGCATTCCATAATTGAGGGGCTACAATCGAGAATGCTCTCTGCCTAGTGGAAGACAAATGATAAGTCCGTATGTTAGGGACTTCAAGCAAATTTTGGTCTTCGGACCGAAGTAATCTCTGGGGTTGGTAGGGAGATAAGCGGGCCCTCAGGTACGCTGGCCCCAGACCATGTAAGGCCTTGAAAGTTAGTACTAGTATCTTGAAAGTAATCCGGTACTCAATCGGTAGCCAGTGCAGCTGTTGAAGAATTGGGGTGATACGCCACCTCGCCGGCACCCCGGCGAGAAGACGAGCCGCCGCGTTTTGCATCAGCTTCAGTTTCCGGATCACTGACAGAGGAAGGCCAATGTAGAGGGCGTTACAGTAGTCGAGCCTCGAGATGACCGTCGCCTGGATCACCATCGCCAGGTCATTCCTAGATAGGTAAGGGAGCCAGTCGCCTAGCCTGACGTAGATGGAAAAATGCAGATCTGCTCACAGCAGAGACCTGGGCCTCCATTGTGAGCAGAGGGTCCAATAAGACACCAAGACTTTTTACCGAAGATGACGGACGTAGTGTCTCACCATCCAGGGTAGGCAGCTGGATCTCCCTCCCACCCGGACGGCCCAGCCAAAGGATCTCCGTCTTCGCTGGATTCACCCTCAACCTGCTGGCACGCAACTATCCAGTAACGGCTTCAAGGCACTGATGGAAACTATCGGGTACGAAGTCCGGCTGGCCCTCCATCCTCAGAATGAGCTGAGTGTCATCAGCGTACTGGTGGCACTCGAGCCCAAAGCTCCGCACCAGTCGGGCAAGCGGTCGCATATAGATGTTAAATAATAGAGGAGAGAGAATAGCTCCCTATGGGACCCCACAAGTTAGCGGAGACCACACGGAAACCAACCTATAGTTCAATATAGTAATATATAATGCTAATATTGTTATATGCTAATAATATATTGTATGTACATACAGCTGCTATGAGTCCCCTTCGGGGTGAGAAGGGTGGGATATAAATGTAGTAAATAAATGTAGTAAATGAATAAATAAATAATTTTAGACTTAGGCTCGCCCAAAGTCTGAAATGACTTGAAGGCACACAACAACAACAATCATAATTAACTTGACTATCTGATTGGCCAGAAGCAGGCCCACACTTCCCATTGAAATCCTGATAGGTTTATGTTGGTTACAATTGTTTTCATTTTTAAATATTGTATTGTTCTTTCATTGTTGTTGCTGTTTTGCACTACAAATAAGACATGTGCAGTGTGCATAAGGATTAGTTCGGGTTTTTTTTCAAATGATAATTTGGCCCCTCCACAGTCTGAAGGGTTGTGGACTGGCCCTCTGCTTTAAAAGTTTGAGGACCCCTGCTCTACATAATGCACCAGTCTTTGTTTCTTTGGCTGAATTGCTGATATTTAGGGATAAATTTAATATTCTAACTTTCATCTGCGGTAGAAATCAAATGGGCTTCCAAGATGTTGGGTTACAACCCTGGGCATTCCAGTCTAACAATGTGTGGGGGGCTACGTGATTCTCATCTTATTTAACCAACAAAGATCTATAACAACTGAGACTCAAAGTTACCAATACATCACTCCAATGCAGTTTAGATATCATGAGAAGACCTATATCAAATGGGCCATAGTAGCGTAGCACTTAAAACCGCTAGCTGCAGGAAATTTGCTTGCTGAAGGGTTAGCAGTTCGAAGCCGCAAGCTCCTGGCTGCAAGACCTTTTCCCCTATCAGGCCTGGTTTTGGAGATACAGAACATATGCCATATACTGCTCTTCATTCTGCTCTCCCATGAAAAAATCAGGATATTTTAATGCAGTGTTTAATTTAATATCTTTTTGAGCATGAAAGAAACATATTAAAAATTTAAGGATAAGTGTACTACATGGAAATCTACTTATTCCTTACAAAAAAATTAAAATTTAATTTTTAAAATTCAGTCATGTCTAAGAAACTAGAGCTGATGGGGTTTATCCAATACAATTTTCTGAATCAGTGCCCCAGATAACCCCAGGAACAGGCAAAAAAAATCAAGATAGCAAGATATTTTTTTGGTTGGTGTGACGGCGCGAGTGGCGCCATCTATATGTCAAACTATAAGTTGCAAGATTTGAATTGTTGTATCATGCCTGATTTTGCCCTTACCCTGTAAATGTAGTTGGATTGGTTATTTATATCTGTCAATCAATGTTGTTTGCACCTGTTATATTGCTCACCCAGCTCAACTGTTTGACTCCACCCTCTTCCTGGAGTAGGACTGTGTTTCCTCCTTTTCATTCCACCAGCAAGCTCTCTACCAGATGGACGTGAGAGAGAGACTTGGCTCTGAAAGCCCTTGAAAAATTACCTCTCAGCACCAATTCAGAGGTTCTTACCCTTGGGACTCACACTTCATGTTCAGGGCCAACCTGAACAACGTTGAGGAGTCTCAAGCGCCTTCATATCAGTCCTTTGGCAACAGAGGAAGACTCTGTCTTCAGATATAGGTCATTGGACTGAGGCTGAGTTTGCTCCGGCATTCACAGCCAGAGAAAGAGGGATCTGGAAAAGCTCCACGGACTTAAACAATCAAAGACTGTAATGTATATTTTCTTTTACCCCCTTTGTGAACAATAAACCCAGTTTTTGAGTTATCTACAGTGTTTTGGTCCTTGGGAGTTCCAGTTTCCCTAAAGGAGGGCAAGAAGCAATCCCCTGGGGAAAGATGTCACGTCCATGCCTCATTCACTAAGAGTTATAGCCCCAGGCGTGACAGCACAGTTGGGCTGTGTTATAAGTCCAGTAACTTGCAAGCATACTGTCAAAAATGCATCCCATCTACCTCCAGACTAGACCAGAAAGAAAAGCTGCAATGAAACACACCTAAAAGAGAATACAGACATTTACCATTTTTGCCTGGATATACCTCTGTCATGTTGCCCCCCACCCCCACCTCCCTTCTGCCACTTCCATTTGTTATCAGCTGAGAGAGAGAAAATATTATACAAGGAGAGAGCTTGAATTTAAAACACAGCTACAGTAATGATGTTCAGTGCTTATCTTGCGCTTTCCAAATTTCACACGATTAACGAATGTTAACTAATTAATTAATTTCGACATCCTCTTTTATCTATGCAATTCAAAACTATTGCTGATCTGAGAAAGAAGATAAATCCTCTGAGTCTGAAAGGCAACCGTAAACCCGCTGCCAACTATTTGCAATTAGGCAACAAAGTACTAATGGCTTTCCAGGTCGAGGCTGGGGCATTTGCTGGCATGTTTGAAATTGCACCGCACATGAAAGAGAATTAGCAAAAGAGGCATGCAGCTGCTTCAGTGCTCTTTGGCAGTTCTGTACCATACCTGAATACTGTAAGGATGCCATATGCATATATTTCAAGATGTGCCTGAATATCATTCACGTGTGTCTGGGCTGCACCCACAATTCTGTTCCTTATCCACTATCTTAATTGTCATGGCTTCATTATAAGCAATCATGGGATTTTTTTTTGTGAAGTACAGCTTGAAATGTAGTGCCAGGAATTTTTAGGATAGTGAAAGTGGTATGAAAGTGCTATAACTGTGTAATGTCGGTATATACCCCAGCAACAAAGAAAGTTGTCCCACTCTCTATCAGACCCTCCACATTTGTGGGTTTGACATCTGCAAACCTGATTATTCATTGCTTTGTTTGGGAATATCTGCGTCCTCTAGTGCAACTCTATGGCACATTTCCACCAAATGTCATGCTGGAAAACATAGCAATTTCTAGGAAGAGTACTTTGCAGGAGCATTTCTTTTGTCTTTTTTACTTTTACATCTTGGTGTGTGCTGTGTGTATTGAGATCTCTCTCTGCTTTTGTGTCAGGAGAGATGTGTGCTTGCTGATTTTTCCCTTTCTTTTGAACCCTAGAAGAGATGGGGTTAGTTAGTGTAGCTCAGACCCAGTTCTTTAGTACTAAGAGATGTTGATATTATTTTTTGAAAAGAAACCTTTTTGTGATTTTAAAAAATGAACTCTGGATCATTGACTCCTAAGCTCTAAATTCTTTACAGCCACATGGCACTTCATGCTCTGCTTGTTAGGAGCTGAATGCTCAACTATAAGTATCCTGTTTCTGCATACTGTTGGATGCTCTGCTGTTTTGGGGTAGTTTTCCCCAGCACCCAGAAAATCCTAGTAGTGATAAAGTCCATTGTTTTTGCCAAGTGCCCAAAAATGCTGACTCCAGATGCCGGACCTGAAACCACCACAAACCTTAAGGAACCTGACACCTTTCTAGTAATGGATGGTGAGCTAGTAAGCCCAGTTCTGCCTCATGCTTGTAGTGATTCACACAGTCTGTCAACCCAAACTATGAAATAATATGAAGCTATAGCGTTGGAGGGTGCTGACAAGAAACCGAGAAGCTTAAGAAGGTGAGCATAACAAGAATTATTGAAAAGGTGAAACCAGGGAAACAGAAAGCTGGGGGAGAAGCTATTCACGTCCTTTAATCCCAAGACCTAGACATCTTGACTTGTGAAAGGATTCTAATTTTAGGGACATTCGATCTCGTCTTCTGAACTCCACAGAATCAGTACAAAAAGACATCTGTATCTGTCATGCACAGCCAAGCTCCAGTTCAGGACTCAAAGCCCTCAAAGCCTAGAAGTTAACCTCTTTACAACAGACATTGCTAAATTTTACAGCCCTTCATCCCATTTGTCATTATTATTATTATTTATTGCATTTCTATACCTCCCTTCTCGCCCCTGGGGGGACTCAGAGCAGTGTACAACATGGCAAAATGGCAAAAAAAAAATCAATGCCAAACATAGATATAAAAGCAATACATAACCTAACCAAATCAGTGAAATATAAATATGAATTAAAACCATTAAAACCATACAAAGAAACATAACATAAACATAAGCATATTAAACATACAGTGGACATAATTAAATAAAACTCTTCTCAACATTGTTGTGTCAACATGTTGACACATGGGTGGCCATAGTATTGTAAGTGAGGTTGTAGACCATCCAGAATTTCTCATCCAAGATATGCCCAATGTCATAATAAAGCCTGTTTACAAGGAGAAATCAATGATTTTCCCAGGTGTAGTCTGGGTGTTGTATTCCAGAGCAGGAACCTCTCTGACCTTAGACACCACACCAGTTGAATATAATCAACAAGCAGTTTATTGAAGAATATATGAGAGCAAAGCAATAAAAATGATGCAAATAGTATAATCCAATCTTCAATAGACAACAAATAGTCCATGAATCTCCAGATACAACAATAAAACACAAGGACCAAGGTTGCAAAATCTCCAAAAAACAAGGCAGCTTAGGATCCCAAAATTCAGAACAGGAACGTGGCAAAACAGGAACCATGAAACTAGAAATCCACTTGAAAGCACGACTGACATGAAAATTCAATGTTGACCAGACTGAGGTAAAAATAATTCCCTTGTTTCTTATAAAACCTTTCATGTCTTATGCAATGAGATGAACACATTCCGTTTCACTTTCCCACCAGATAAAGATTTACTTTCCCTTTTTTCCCTGGAGACAGGCTGACTTTTGACGAACCTGTAATCTCTCCCTTTCTTTAAAAAAATCTTGTCTTCTATCTTCAAGCTCATTAAATTCTGCACCTGACAAATCATCCCCATAAAACAAATTCTCAGAGAAAGACTGCTGAGGGCCTCTCTCAGGAATTTGGCTTTGAGCATCTACACTGTTCGAGAGAAACCTCAGGCCTCTTGGAGCCAGGTCTGTCAGGAAAACCATCATTCCCATTATCATCAGACACAGGCTGAGAAACCCCAGCATCCCCATTGACATCAGACATTATCACAAGTATCACAGGCTGAACTACAACACTGGATTCAGAATGTTCGCAGATCTCCATATGTACCAAAGTCTTTGCATCCAAATCCAGGGTTGTCAACATAGCAAGAAACAATAGGCAATAGACAAAAACATGCAGTCACCGGTGGCGCAGTGGGTTAACTTGCTGAGCTGCTGAACTTGCTGACTGAAAGGTCAGCAGTTTGCAACCAGGGAGCTGCATGAGCTCCCGCTGTTTGCCTTAGTTTCTACCAACCTTGCAGTTTGAAAACATGCAAATGTGAGTAGATCAATAGGTATCACTCCAGTAGGAAGGTAATGGCACTCCATGCAGTCATGCTAGCCACATGACCTTGGAGATGTCTATGGACAACACCGGCTCTTCAGCTTAGAAATGGAGATGAGCATCAACCCCAGAGTCGGACATAACTAGACTTAATGTCAGGGGAAAACCTTTACTCTTACCTTAGGCAACAGCATGGTTGTATGAGTTTCCCCTCCATTAAAGCAAAACATTTCAGTGTCCTCTTGCACCAGATCTCTCATGAGAATGCCCTTGAAGCTATTTGCTAGTTACTGCCTCCTTTTGCAGCTGCAGACCATAAGTCTAGCAGGTAAAGACAAATACTTCCTACCTAATGGGAGAAAGTGCCATCCTGCAGTACGAGCAAATGCTAGCAAGACAACATCCATCACGCAGTGCACATAATACATAGTTAATTCAATCAAGCCCATACAAGAAATGAAGAATAAACATGGCAGGACTTTTGACAGTATCTCAGAAAAAACACACAAAACACATATTTGCAATTCCAATACACAAAGTAATAAGAACAGCCAAAACAATGGCCAAAACGGCACATGTTCAAAGCCTGCAGTGTAATTTTCTGGATCTATGGCTTTCATATTCTGTTTTGGAAAACACTGAGGTTTCTTGGAAACTTCTAAGAGGTTCTCTGTGATAAAATCGATAATGCTAAATGATCCTATTAGATTGCAACTTTGGCACTTTATTCATTTTGATCTTTGTACTCTGCCTAACCAACTTAATTTGTTTGATATTTTCATTTAACTTCAACATAGGAGCCACAGTGGTGCAATGGATTAAACCCTTGTGCCGGCTGAACTGCTGATTTGAAGGTTGTTGGTTCGAATCTGCGAGATGGGGTGAGCTCCCATCTGTCAGCCCCAGCTTCCCATGTGGGGACATGAGAGAAGCCTCCCACAGGAAAGTAACACATCCGGGCATCCCCCGGGCAACGTCTCTGTAGATGGCTGATTCTCTCACACCAGAAGCAACTTGCAGTATATTCTCAATTCGCTTCTGACATGATTAAAAAAACTTATTTTAACACATCTTAAAGTGGTTGCCACAAAAATACACATACCAGTACATCTGAGAGGTCAATAAATTAGTTCCATAAACATGGTCTACAGTAAAACCACAAAATCCTTATCTTTAACTGTATGGAGGGCATACATATCATATTTTCAGATGACACCAAAATGGGAGGAATAGCTACTACTCCAGAGAGCAGGATCAGAATCCAAAATAATAGATTAGAGAGCTCAGCCAAGACTAACAAAACAAACTTCCAACAACTGCTCTTAATATCGCTGATGATAAAAACAAAATGTTTCTCCCAGTTTTAACTGGTGTTTGAACTAGCAGTGCAGGATAAGATCTGCATACATATAACATCTATCTGTATTGCAACATCCTAGTATTTTATTTTCCCCAGTAATGCCTGTCCTTGCCCTCCAAAAGGAATTAGCATCTGCATTACGGGACAGGGTTTCTGTGCCTTTCCTGAGTTTGTACTGGAAAGGCAATTTCAGCTCTTGGTTTTCATCATACAGTCGACACCTGCTAAAATCCTCTTTTCGAAGACAACTATTCAAGGAACAAACGCCTGTCCCTTATGTCACCTGGCAACCCTAATCCGCACAACATGATGCGGCAGCAAACTGCACTGGTTTAAAGGGGATAATAAAATCAATAAAAGCATTAATATAAGCTGGTGACATTGTAAGTCTTATTTTCTTTCCCTCTCCCTCCCTGTGTGTGTGTACTTGCATAAAAACAGGAAAATATTGTGTTATTAATATTTTTTCCTCAAGCAATGGGGGGAACTCAGTGTAGATTTCGAAGGATGAGTTTCCTGCAGAGGTATGAATGTTTCCTCTCAGTGTTCATGTGGTTGTGCTGTCAGATTAAGCTCAAATAGTTTACATAGTTTGGTGAACAGATAAGCAACTAGTGGTCCAGATACTCAGTATAGGCCCAGCAGTTTCCTGAACATCTCCCTTTCCTGTGAGTCTCCTTTCCCACTAAATGTCACTACTTTCTCCATTTGTCATTCAAGGGCCCTTCCAGACAGGCCCTGTATCCCAGGATATGACCCCAGATTTTCTGTTGGTCCCAGATTATCTGGCAGTACGGACTCATATAATCCAGTTAAAAGCAGAAAACCTGGGATCAAATGCTGGGATATAGGGCCTATTTGGAAGGGCCCTACGACACAGGTAACAAGCAGTTAGTTTATTTATTTTTATTTACAGTATTTATGTTCTGCCGTTCTCACCCCAAAGGGGACTCGGGGCTGATCACAGAACACATATATGGCAAACATTCAATTCCAATTATAACCATGACAAGACAGACAAAATATAGAGGTATATATATGCTTTCCCAACTTTCGGCATCTTTGGGAGCTGTGCTTGGTTCTGGCCACCGGGGGTGCTGTCGCTCCATCTCCCTGCCAAAGAGCTTTCGTAAACTTCCTCTTTTTTTCTGATCGAAATGTTGAGCCTAAAATACCTCCCTGCTTTAATGCAGCTCCTATTTATCTACTCACATTTGTTTTCAAACTGCTAGATTGGCAAAAGCTGGGCTAAAGGTCAAGAGCTCACCCTGACCAGGCTTCGAACTCTCAACCATTTAAATGACAAGATTTACTACAGCTTGGTGATTAACCTGCTGTGCTAAAGTAGAGTTCTCTACAGTGTGCATGTCTCTATAAGCAATCACTCACAGCCGAGTATGATTTTTGTTGGAAATGACAACCTCCTTCAAGTCTTCTCTAGTAATGTTGATGGATGATCCTGTTACTTACTGTTTGGATGTATGTTCTGGTATGCAGCTTTCTTTACTCTATGGTTCCTGAGAGGATGGAAAAGGGGTTGCAGACCACATGATCTCTCTCTCCCTCTCTCTCTCTCCTTTTGACTATGTGACCTGTTGGTAGCTGTTTTGTTACAAGAGAGATGACCTGGCCGGATGGCACAGAGAATTATCTCAAACATATCTGAAACTGGACTGATAAGTTTTGAACCTGCGTATGCTAAACACATGAAGGTTGTGAGTAAACCAAATATGTTATTTTTATCAAAGTCTACTTCATTTTGATCTCTTGAGTGCATGATATAATACAATTTATTTTATGGGAGAGTGTATATATATTGGGCACTGAAAAACACTTCTAAAGCTCTGCTGTTTTTATGCACTGGAAAATCTCACTTTTCCTAACAGATCAGAGATAACAGATCAGTCTAACAACTGAAAACCATTGCCTAGCATAATTATATCTGGTTATATACCACAAGAGAGAGCCCCCAGTGCTGCAGCATGTTAACCCGCTGAGCTGATGAACTTGCCGACCGAAAGGTTGGCAGTTTGAATCCGGGGAGCGGAGTGAGTTTCTGCTGTTAGCCCCAGCTTCTGCCAACCTAGCAGTTCGAAAACACGCAAATGTGAGTAGATCAATAGGTACCACTCCAGAAGTAAGGTAACAATGCTCCATGCAGTCATGCCAGCCACATGACCTTGGAGGTGTCTATGAACAACGCCGGCTCTTTGGTTTAGAAATGGAGATGATCACCAACCCCCAGAGTTGGACACAACTAGACTTAATATCAGGGGGAAACCTTTACCTTTACTTACCACAAGAGAAGATTATATTCGGGGGGGGGGGGGTCCTCTCTGAAAGGTCATGCTCTTCTAAAAGTTATGATCTCCAAAAGATGTTTTTCATAAGGTTACGAATGCAATTTTTCCAAAAATTATAGTGTCTTGGAGGTGGGTCCGTAAGTGACTGAGAAGACCTATTCTGAATCCACATGATCTTTCACATTGAGGATATAGATTTCCAGATGGAAGGTGGCCACGACAAAAATTTGACATGCCTTCCTCTTGGCACATTTCTCCCTTTTGTCCTCTATTTGTGCCTCTTCAAGATCCATAGCACTGGTTGTATCAGCTGATCTCCAGTTCCAATACTCCATGGCCAGGGCTTCCTAATTCTTGGTGTTGATTCCACATTTTTTTAGATTAGCTTTAAATTTGTCTTTAAATCCCTTTTGCTGTCCACCAACATTCCATTTTCCATTCTTGAGCTAAGAATAAAGTAACTGCTTTGGATGGGATCAGGTGTCAAACAGGGATGCGTTATTGCCCTAACATTATTTTCTATCTTTAACATTATGATTCTACACTGTGTTGACGGGAAGCTTCCCACCGGTGTGGAAATCACATATCGGACAGATGGCAAGTGTGCATGTGCAACTCTCCTCTTCATTTGAATCCCATTTCCCGCAATTCAGAAATGCTTTTGCATGCCTGTCCCTGGAAGACGCAGAGGGATACTAAGGCAAAAGGATGCCTGCCTTTCTCTTCATAATACCCAATAGAGATGTAACTCTTGGTTTGCTGTCGGAGAGGAATCCAGAAAAAGTCGGTGGAATATCTCATTAAAACGATTCGCAATTTTTAAAATCCTGTTAGTGACATAAAGGCACATAAATGTGGCTTTCTTGCTGGTATGTCTCGTTTGGATGGGACACATGGAGCTATTTTCTAGTCTGTTGCAGCTTCTCCTTGGCAGGTGTTAAGTTTCCTGCTGCTGCTAACTGGAGTAGGGAAGGTGATGGGAGCAATGAGCCAGTTTAGTTTTGGAAGGGGCATATTTTCATTTCTTTCCTCCTCCAAACCAAGCTGTATTTTTCTCATTTTCCCTTTTACCCACTGGGAAAATGCAGCAGCTACCACCCTGACAGCTGCTTGGGCAGGCCTCCTGACATGATGCCTGTGGGAACTAAATGCACCGAACGTGAACATGCGGTGCTAATCTCACTCAGACATAAGTCCAATTTGATCAGTGAAGCTGACTCCAAGTGTGTTGAAAACCTCTGTCTTGCAATGGATCAAACTCATGGTGATTAGTTGAGAAAGCTGGGTCCTCACAAATAAATCAGTGCTTTTGAAGCCATCACATGCCTTCCTCTTTCAATTAACCGCTGCCGGTGGCTCCTTTCTGCTCAGATGCACTGCCACCGCTGCCTGCCTGGTCAAACTGTTTTCCAGCAGAGCCCTGCTTGGGAAGTCACTTGCTCAGATGAGGTGCCCATCCATGAGATCAACAATGAGGGGTTGAAACATGGCTGGGCACATCATTCAGATAATCAAGTAAGTGACATCCCCAGCAGGGCTCTACCTCGAGAAGCTGATTGACAGTGGATAAAACCTGGGTAGATGTGGTTGTAATGATCTCCCCAGAACAGCTCCATGAATAGCTGCTGGATTACACCATGTAACAAAATATGATTTTTTTTCTGTTCCTGGTGTGTTATTTCCTGTTTAATTGTGCAGTATAGTAGAGTCTCACTTATCCAACACTCGCTTATCCAACGTTCTGGATTATCCAATGCATTTTTGTAGTCAATGATTTCAAAACGTTGTGATATTTTGGTGCTAAATTCGTAAATACAGTAATTACAACATAACATTACTGCATATTGAACTACTTTTGCGGTCAAATTTGTTGTATAACATGATGTTTTGGTGCTTAATTTGTAAAATCATAACCTAATTTGATGCTTTATAGGCTTTTCCATAATCCCTCCTTATTATCCAACATATTCACTTATCCAACGTTCTGCCGGCCTGTTTATGTTGGATAAGTGAGACTCTACTGTACTTACTTTGAAAGTAGTTGTTATACTCCAGAAACGTTTTTTGTGATTGCAACAAACTATGTAGAATGACAAAGGACTCTTGCCACACCCTGGACTCTCCACAGATATATATATTTTTCCTTTCCTAGTTTATCCATACCTCACAACTTCTGAGGATGCCTGCCATAGATGTGGGCGAAACGTCAGGAGAGAATACTTCTGGAACATGGCCACACAGCCCGAAAGACATACAACAACCCTATGTAGAATTATTGTGTTCATGGCCAGAATCACTGGATTGCTGTGAGTTTTGTGGGCTGTATGGCCATGTTCCAGAAGCATTCTCTCCTGACGTTTTGCCCACATCTATGGCAGGCATCCTCATAGGTTGTCAGGTCTGTTGGAAACTAAACAAGTGGGTTTTATATATCTGGGGAATGTCCAGTTTGGGAGAAAGTACTCTTTTCTGTTTGAGACAAGTGTGAATGTTGCAATGGATCACCTTGATTAGCATTTGAAAGCCTTGCAGCTTCAAAGTCTAGTGGCTTCCTGCCTGAGGGAATCCTTTCTTGGGAGGCATTAGCTAGCCCTGATACTTTCTTGTTTAGAATTCCCATGTTTTCTGAATGTTATTCTTTATTTACTGTCTTGGTTTTAGAGTTTTTTTTAATACTGGTAGCCAGATTTTGTTAAATTTCATTGTTTCCTCCTTTCTGTTGAAATTGTCCACAGGCTTGTGGATTTCAGAGCACTTGATGAACCAACCTGGACACAGCATATTATTTGAGAACACAGAAATGCTCACAGCAACCCTGTGTTGAACCACTCTAACAACCATCATGTCAGACTACATAGAGAAGCCGTTGAAATGCTAATCAAGGTAGCCACATGCTTGTGAATTTCAATGGCTTCTCTGTGTAGTATGACACGGTGGTTGTTAGAGGAAACACTCAGGGCCAGCTCCCAACAAAGGATCCCCACAGGCAGGAAACAGACAGGCTTTGAAGCTGCAAAGCTATTCAGTGCTAATCAAGGTGGCCAAGTGCATCATTCACACTTGCCTCAAACAGACAAGAGTTCTTTCTCCCACCCTGGACCTTCCACACTTGCCTAGTTTCAAACAGACCTCAACAACCTCTGAGGATGCCTGTCATAGATGTGGGTGAAACATCAGGAGAAAATGCTTCTGGAACAAGGCCATACAGTCCGGAAAACTCACAGCAACCCAGTCATTCTGGTCATGAAAGCTTTCGACAATACAACTGGAAAATGTTCCTGGGAGTTTGTGAATGGAGAAACAGGGTAATGAGGAAACAGAAGCAACTGGGGCAAATTCAGGGGTTCCTATCCCAGGGTCTCTTCCCTGGTTGAGACTAAACTATAGCAAAATGTGCTGGAGGATGTCCTGTGAAAACACAGTTTTTGCAGTTTAATAAATCTTTTCCTTGTTTTTATGATGAAACCAATTAGGAAATGACATTTATAACCCAGGAACAAACATCGTGTTACATGGTGTTTACTTTAGTGAGGTAGACATACCACAGTCTGGTTAGACTGTGTTGTTTAGGAGACCAGTTCTACCAGTGAGGGGATGCTGGAACCCATCATTGTGTTACAACCAGTTCCAGCTCCTATCAGGCTCCCAAGGAATGGCTCAACTTCTGAAAAGACTACCAAAATGCATCTACATATATGCCTTTTATGATTTCTTTTTCTCTCTGAACATATTTACACACAAATCTTTGTATTATAAATTAAAAATGAATTCCTTGGTCTTTGTTACAGACATTCTTCAAAACATAATTGATGTGGGCACTGCTGCTTCTTGGTTTTGAGCAGATTAGTGAATCCACACATATTAACAATTTGCATAAGTTAAACCCCACATTCTTTGAAACAGTACAGCTCTTTGGAGCTTAGCTTCTGAGCATACTGAGCAGCCCCGCCACCGGTCCTCGAATAACCAGCCCATCATTAAACTTGTCGGCTCTTGCAAGCCTCGAGGTGGCTTTCAGTTTGGTTAGATGAGCATTTCATTTGGGAAAGGCAGGCGCAGAGGAGGTGACAGAGCTTAAGTGCAGCATCGCCTGAAGGATACAAATACAAGAAGACAATGCTCGAAAGGCAGACGGAGAGGACTCTATTAAGGACAGCAAACAGAGAAAAACTGGTGATATATCTGGGCCACAGTGCACAATCTACTGGGAAATTCTCCAGCCGCTGCCTTCCTCCGAATGAAAGGGAGCTGTGTGGGAGTGCAGAACATCAAACAGCCGCTTTTCTCTAGAGCAACAGGAGAGATGGAGAGAACGGCAAGAGCACGCCCAGTTCAAAAATAATGTTCCTTATCTAACTCACTGTTTCAGGGAGAGCGGGTGACAGCTGGGAGTGCCTGCAGCCACCAGTGTCCTCCTTCAAACTGTCTTAATTGATAACAATTTGTAACTATTGCTTAACAGTTGGTACAACAAATAATCCTTATTGCAAAGGTTGTCAGGCTTCCTTCTTGATGCTGGTAGTCTCCCTGCTCTTTTGCCAAGCTTGTCCTCTATGTCGGCACAAAGGCATTGGCCACCACAGACAGTCACTCACATGTAAACATGTGCATATATTCTGGGTAGCAGGAAACTTCGGTCTCCAGTCTTTTACTCTCTTTCTTCAACTCCCTTTCTCCTTTTTTCCATTTTGGATTATAAATCTGTAGGCAGGCCCTCTCTTCTGTTTTCATGCAGGTACTAACTGATTTACTGTTATTCTATCTGAATCCTGAAATGGGTGAGCAGAAGCTCTCTGAAGCTTTAGGTGCTCTTACTGTCTATTACATGGAAAACCACCTGATTCCTTATCCATCTAAAATGCAGGCATGTGATTTCCATCTTAAGAACAGACAAGCGTCTTGAGCTCTGAGGATTACCTGAGAAGAGCCCTTAATCTGGACACTGGAGCATTGTGTGTGTGTGCTCAGTCGCATAGTCGTTTCCGACTCTTTGTGACCTCATGGACCAGCCCACACCAGAGCTCCCTGTCGGCCATCGCCACTCCCAGTTTCTTCAAGGTCAAGCCAGTCACTTCAAGGATCCCATCCATCCATCTTGCCCTTGGTCGGCCTCTTTTCCTTTTTCCTCCCATTTCCCCCAGCATCATGATCTTTTCCAAGCTTTCCTGTTTTCTCATGATGTGGCCAAAATACTTCAACTTTGCCTCGAATATCCTTCCCTCCAGTGAGCAGCCAGGCATTATTTCCTGGAGGATGGACTGGTTGGATCTTCTTGCGGTCCAAGGCACTCTAAGGATTTTCCTCCAGCACCGAAATTCAAAAGTGTCTATCTTCCGGGGTTGTTGTATGTCTTTCGGGCTGTGTGGCCATGTTCCAGAAGCATTCTCTCCTTACGTTTCGCCCACATCTATGGCAGGCATCCTCAGAGGATGCCTGCCATAGATGTGGGTGAAACGTCAGGAGAGAATGCTTCTGGAACATGGCCACACAGCCCGAAAGACATACAACAACCCTGTGATCCCGGCCATGAAAGCCTTCGACAACACATTGTCTATCTTCCTGCGCTCAACTTTCCTTATGGTCCAGCTCTCGCATCCATAGGTTACTATGGGGAATACCATTGCTTTGACTATGCGGACCTTCGTTGCCCGTGTGATGTCTCTGCTCTTCACTATTTTATCAAGGTTAATGGCCACTGCTCTCCTCCCAAGAAGCATTGCAGCACACTAAAATACCCAGGTGTCACTCTGGACTGTGCTCTGGCTTACAAGAAGCACTGTTTGACTATCAAGCAAAAAGTGGGTGCTAGAAATAATATATGAAAGCTGACTGACACAACCTGGGGATCACAACCAGATACCATGAAGACATCTGCCCTTGCGTTTTGCTACTCTGCTACTGAATATGCATGCCCAGTGTGGAATACATCTCGCCACGTTAAAACAGTAGATGTGGCTCTTAATGGGACATGCTGCATTATCACAGGATGTCTACGCCCCACACCACTGGAGAAATTATACTGTTTAGCCGTTATTGCACCACCTGACATCAGCCGGGAAGTAGTAGCCAGCAATGAAGGACCAAGGGATTGACATCTCCGGCCCATCCTCTGTTCAGATATCAGCCAGCAAGCCAACATCTTAAATCAAGAAATAGTTTTCTAAGATCTACAGATATACTCGCGGGAACACCTCAGCACGTGAGAGTTGAAAAGTGGCAGGCTAAAACCCAGCACCTCAATCAGTAGCTGATACCAGATGAGAAACTCCCCTCTGGGAACACAGAAGACTGGGCAACTTGGAAGGCACTCTGGCACCATGAGATCCAGAGCCAATCTTAAGAAATGGGGCTACAAAGTGGAGTCCATGACATGCCAATTTGGAGAAGCGCAAACCACAGACCATCTATTACAACACAGTCTGAGCCCTGCCACATGCACAATGGAGAACCTTCTTACAACAACACCAGAGGCACTCCAAGTGGCCAGCTTCTGGTCAAAGGACATTCAGAATAATGCTGTTAACTTTGTTTATGATTTTTATGCATTATAACTGTATATTGAATTTGTTTCTGACATGATAAATAAAATATATCTGGATCCTGCCACACATACTGTAGTTGTGAAGTCTTGCATCTGCCTTTTCCTCTCCTTTGCTTTTTTTTTTTTAAATGATTTTTATTAAGTTTTGATAGTTAACATCGACATAGGGGGGGAGGCAAAAGAGTGGGAGGGGGGCGAGGAGGGAGGGTGGGTTGAAAGGACAAGGTTTCCATAAGAGGAGGACACGGGAAAATATGGGAAGGGGGGGCAGGTGTAGGAGTAGGGGTAGTAGAGACAGAAAGGGGGGGAAAGGGATAAAAGGGATCTGTTGGGGGGAAAGGAGGGTTGGGAGGAGAGGGGGGGGTATGGAGGGGGTATGGAGGGGGGGAGATTGGAGGGAGACTTCCGATCTTCTAACTTCCAGTCCGTGTTCCACATCAGAGCGTTGTCTCTTGTAGGTAGTTGTCTAGTTTGTTTCCTTCATTGGTTGCCCCGTGGATTTTTTAAGCAGAAAAGTCAGTCTGTCCATGTTTCTGATGTCCAATAATTTTTCCATCCATTCTTCTTTGCTGAGGTTTTTTCCATCTTTCCAATTCCTGGCTATAACTATTCTAGCTGCAGTGGTAACGTAAATAAATAATTTCTGTTTGTTATTTTTCCCTACTTCTGGGTTATCAATTTTCTCTGTTTTAAAATTGTATAGGCCTAAGAGGAAGTATTCAGGTTTACATTCAAAATTAACTTTAAAGATTCTTTTACATTCTCTATGGATTGTTAGCCAAAATTTTTTAATTATCTTACAGCCCCACCACATGTGGAAATATGAGCCCACTTGTTTGCCACAATGCCAGCAATTCTTGTTACTATCTTTATACATAAGACCTAATTTTTTAGGTGTTAGGTACCACCTGTGTGTAGTTTTTAGCCAGTTCTCCTTTAATTCAATAGAGTAGCATAGTTTCGTGTTTTTATTCCAAATAGTTTCCCATTCGTCCAACATTATCGGCCTACCAATATTTCTAGACCAATTTAACATCGAATCTTTGATTATGTTCGTTTCCGTATTCCATTCTAGTATTTTATTGTAAATTGCTGTTATAATTTTTTTTTCTCTTTTAAGTAAGATATCCCAGAAATTTGTGTTTGTGTTAAAGCCAACTTCCTTATCTATTTTATAACACTCTTTTAATTGATAGTATTGGAGCCATGTAATGTTCTTATAGTGTTTTTTAATTTCCTCTATGTCCTTTAAGGAGGGAGCGTCACTCGTCATGTTACCTATTTTAATAATTTCTCTGTACGTAGGCCATTTTTGCCAACCTAGTAGTCTGCGTTGGATTGCTTCTAGAGGAGCGAACCAGAGGGGAGTTTTTTCGTATAGATATCTCTTGTATTTTTTCCAGATTCCAATTAGGGCTGATCTTACGAAATGGTTTCCAAATTGTTTATCTACTTTTTCCTTTTCTTGCCATAGGTATCCATGCCAGCCCCAGCGCAGGTTAAATCCCTCTATTGTTAGTAATTTAATTTTTTCTAATTTTACCCAATCTATTGTCCATTCTAGCGCGCAGGCATCGTGATATAATTGTAGATTTGGTACATCAAAGCCCCCTCTTTCTTTGGGTGTGATCATAGTAGAAAATTTGATTCTTGGTTTTTTATTTTGCCAAATAAATTTGTTAATTTCCCGGTTCCATTCGATAAATAATTTTTTCCCTCTAATAATAGGGATATTACGAAACAAGTATAGTAGTTTGGGCAGAATGTTCATTTTAATTATAGTTATTCTTCCCATGAGTGATATCTTTAAATGTTTCCAGTCCTCAATATCTCTTTTTATCTCTTGCCATTTTGTCCTATAATTTAATTCTAATAGTTGGTTATTTCTATTTGTAATCCAGATACCTAAATATTTAATTTTATTGACGATTTCTAATCCCGCAGTCGCTTTTAATTCGTGTTGTTTCTTTTTTGTCATGTTTTTTGTAAGTATTGTTGTCTTGTTGCTATTTATTTTGAAACCCGCCAATACACCAAATTCCTCAATCTTTCTTAGCCAGTCCTTGATAGTCTCGTTGGGGTTCTCTAATATGCATATAACATCGTCGGCAAATGCGCGTAATTTTAGCTCTTGATTTCCAATTTTGATGCCCTTTAAGTTTTTATCCTCTTTTATTGCTCTCATCAGAATTTCTAGCGTGAATATAAAGATTAAGGGGGAAAGCGGACAGCCTTGCCTTGTTCCCTTTTGTATTACAAAATTATCAGTATATACATTATTGACTTTAATTTTTGCAAATTGGTTACAGTAAATTGCATTTATCCCATTTTGGAAAAAGATTCCCATGTCTAACTCTGCAAATAAGAATTTGAAAAATTCCCAATTGACGTTGTCGAAGGCTTTCTCCGTGTCTAATGATAAAAATCCCACTTCCTTTTGATGGTTTTGATCATAATATTCTATAGCATCCAGAATAATTCTGATATTATCTTTAGTACTGCGGTTAGGTAAGAAACCTGCTTGGTCTTCTGAGATCCAGTCTCTCAAAAAATTTGTGAATCTTTCAGCGAGGATTTTCGTATAGATTTTATAATCGTTATTCAATAATGATATGGGCCGATAATTCCTTACATTACTCGGGTCTGTTCCGTCTTTATGAATTAGAATTATTTCTGCTTGTTTCCATGAATCAGGGATTGTACCTTCCTTTAATGCTATATTCATAATTTTCTTTAAAAAATGGATTACTTCTATTTGTTCAATTTTATAGAATTCGGCTGTAAAGCCGTCTGGGCCTGGTGATTTGCCTGATTTTAAGTCCTGGATGGCTTTTTTAATTTCTACTTCGGTAATATCTTTATTCAGGTTTAATCTTTGGGTATCGGATATTTTTTGTAGTTTTTGACTGCATATGTAACTTGTTATCTCTTCTGGGTTAACTATTTCTTTTTTGTATAGATTCTTATAATAATTCAGGAATTCCATTTTAATTTCATCATCCGTAAATACCTCTTTTTCCATTGCACTGATTTTAATAATTTGTTGCTTATTTTTCTTTTTCCTAATTATTCTAGCAAGCCATTTTCCCGGTTTATTTGCATTTTCAAATGAATTTTGTCTCGTCCATTTTAATTGATTGGCTAGGGTTTCTAATTGTATATTGGTCCTTTCTTTTTGTAATCGTTTTATTTTTACGAGTATGTTGGTTTCCTTAGGGTTTATTTTTAATCTTTGCTCGAGTTTCTCTAGTTCTTCTTGGAGTGATTGTAATTTTTGGTTTTTAATTTTGTTTCTCCTAGCTTTTTGTTGTATAAAGAAGCCTCTTGCCACCGCCTTATATGCGTCCCACACAGTTTGTGGGGTGACATTTTCATTGTCATTTAACTGGAAGTATTCTTTAGTTAACTGTTTTAAGTTTTCAATGTCTTGCTTCTGTTTAATCAAATTATTATCTAATCTCCAATTTGCTCTATGGTTTTTTTTATTTATTGACATCGTTATAGGGCAGTGGTCCGAGAGATCCCTTGCCTGTATTTTTATTTCTTCTATTTTGGGCGCTAGGCTTTTGGATGCCCAGATCATATCAATTCTGGTCCATATCTGATGTCTGCTCGAGTAATATGTATAGTCTTTTTGGTTGGAGTTCTTTAGTCTCCAAATGTCCCATAAATCGAATTCGTTCATGAGTTGAGATAGGTTTCTCGGAAGAGAGTTTTTAATATTTTTTTTGTTGTTCTTATTGTGTGATGATTTGTCCAGTTTAAAGTCAATGACCCCATTAAAATCACCCATTATCAGTAGGTGATCAAATTCTATCTCGTTGATCTTAGTTCTTAATTGTTTGACAAAATTCTGTTTTGGGCCGTTTGGCATATAGATATTACATATTAAGATGGATTCTTTACCCATTAATATTTTAACTGCGATGATCCTACCTTCATGGTCCCTGAATTCTTCCACCGGCTTAAATTTTTCTGCTATATATAGAGTTACTCCCAGTTTTTTTTTTTTTTGTCTAAGGAGTGGAAGGCTTTCCCTAAACTATTGTTTGTTAAATAATTAGCATTTTTAACGGCTATATGTGTCTCCTGGAGCGCTACGATGTCATAATTATTCTTCCTTAGGTTATTAAATAATCTTTTTTTAAAAATTTTTGAATTTAAACCGTTTACATTGTTTGTGAAGATTCTTATTGCACCTAATAAATTAGTCATCGAAATATATATCACTCACTGCGCCTTCTTCTTCCTCCTCCCCATCTTCCTCTGGATTATCTTCAATGTCTTCACTGAATAGGGCTGTCTGTACCTCTTTGGGAGAGTCTTGTCTTCTTTTCTTTGCCTGCTTTGGATTCTTTTCCAGGCTAGGTGGTTGTTGCTTGGTTTTTTGTGATATGTCCTTTTTTAATTTCCTGTAGAATTCATCCGCTTTCTCCTCAGTTTTTATCCAGACTCTCTCCTCCTTATACGTTAGCATCAATCCTTCTTGTCTTTCCCATCTAAATTTAATTTGAAGTCGTTTCAATTCATCCGTTAGGAAAAGATATTTCCTCCTGTTGTTTAATGTCGATTGTGGGAATTCTTTGTACACCATGATTTTACTTTGTATATCGTTGGTTGATGTCTGGAGCTTCTGAAAACTTCTTCTCTTGTGCTTTTTTTTGCAAAATGGACTATCGTGTCTCTAGCTACTTTGTTTTTTTTTGCGTAGTTTGTATATATCCTATGGGCTGTGTCTATTTGATCGAGTGCGTCCTGTTCCGTACAATTTAGAATTTTGGCTACTATCTGAGCTGAGATTTGTTTAATATTTTCTTTTGGTTCTTCTTGTATGTTTCTGAGTCTTAGTTGGAAATCTGTAGTGTTTTGTTCTAATCTGTCTTGTATCTTCTCTATCCTGTTATTCTTGGCTTCCAGGGTCTCCAATTTCCTTTGCATTTTTAATTGTGTTTTCTCCATTTTGTCATTCTGGAGTTTTAGTCCCGAGATTTCTTGAATATTTTTTACTACTTCCGTTTTTATCATATTAACTTCTTCTTTAATTTCTTTTTTGAGATCCGCCATATCTTCTTGTAATATCTTGTGTTGTGTATCCTGTTTCCGGGCCATTTCATGTATTTCCTTTTGGAGTAGGTCTTGTTTGGTTGATATGGATTGAATTTCTCGAAGGAGGTCTCTCCAATTAACTTCCTCTGGTAAGGAGTTCCTTCTTGGCGTTTGTTTAGCTTCTTTTATGTCTTTATCCCATTTTCCACGGAATGTTGCCATTCTGACCTCCGTTTAAGTTTAAGTTATATTGAGTATTAAGTATGAATTCTATTTGGATTATATTATTTCGATTATTATTATTTCGATTGGATGCTTCTTGGTCTACTTATCGGGCCAGGGAGTAGAGCCTATCGTATCTCTTTTCTTTAAAGTCTTATCTTGCTGTCACACCCCTTGGTTCTGTTGGTATCTGGGGATTTATATTGTTCGTGGTTTCTGTTGTTAATATTAGGGTCTTTACATAAAGCACCACCCAACCGCTCAGCCGCTCCGACTGAAGGCTCAAAACAGTGTGTACCTGCTGGTCTGGATGGTAGTTGCTTTTGTTATTCCACCTCTACGAGGCACGCTTGCAAAACAGCCTTTCAAGGAATGACTTCTATATCGCCACTCTATGGTGTGTGTTCACCCGTTGATGTTCCCTCGCTTCCTGGTGCAGGAGCGAGTCGCTTCCGGCTCGAGGTGGGGACTCCTCTCCACTTCTCGCCGGGCGCGTGGGAGTTGAGTGCTGAAGACACAACACCACTAATCCGTAGTTTTTCCAAGGTCAGTCCTTGTGCTGTTATCTCTTATTCGCTGCCTTAATATGGGGCACTTGCAAACTGATTGGCTTTTCCCGATTTCCCGGTTGGCTTTTCCCGATTTTAAATTGCTGCCAGTATGAAAAAGAGTTCGCTAATTATGGCTGATGGCTGTCCCTTCTGGGTTCGCTTTTATTGTATCTCTCAGATTGATCGGGTAGACAAGCTAACTACTTTGCAAATTTGCAACCATTCAACCTACTCACATTAAATCTGTCGTTATTGTTCTTATTATTTTTATTTCCCTATTTCCACCTTCTGGGCTAATGAGGAAGTTAGCGACCCAACGGAGATTACTTACACTTTTACCGGGTTCCCCCTGCGCCCGATTCTAATGTATTCTTGTATTCTTCATGCTGTTGTTGAAGTGAGCGCGGCGTGCGGCTTGTGCCGGAAAAAATTCCTGCTTCTCGAACCGCGTCTTGCTGGCCAGGGATCCCGGACCCGCTCGAGCCGCCGTTCTTGAGGAACAGCAGGTCTTTGGGGTCGTCGGGAAAGGACCTTGGCTTGGCAAGCCCTGCCGATTCAATCCACGGCAGGACCGGGGTTTGTAGACCCCCGATAGGCGCTGATATCGAGTTGTGGTTCCCAGAGCTCTAGGAGACCGTGTCCGTCGCCATTGCACTCACCCGGAAGTTCGTTCCTCTCCTTTGCTTTAGTTCCCCCTGTTTATAGCTTTTCCCAATAGTGTAGATACCTCCCTTTGTATTCGTTTTGGGTGGACCATAAAAAACCTCTAGAGGCCAGCCTTAGTTGGTCTATTCCATTTGCCTTTACAGAACTGCTAGACTTGTCCTCTTTCTGCAGCAGCGCTACAGTGACTAGTGGCTTGGGCATTGTCTGGTAATCTTAGGCCCAAGCAATCCAAAACAGGCATCCTTACTGTGTTTCCCCGAAAATAAGACACTGTCTTATATTAAGTTTTGCTCCCAAAGATGCTCTAGGTCTTATTTTCAGGGGATGTCTTACTTTTCCATGAAGAAGAATTCACATTTATTGATGAACAAAAAAATGGACATTTATTATATCGTGTACAGTAGTTGTCATCACAAACCAGCATAACCAGACAAACTGTGAATCCTATCAAGAATTTCTTGTTACTACCATTATTTCCATGTACAACAATCTATGGTATGTACATTTACCAAACCTGCATGCTCTGGTGTTCTGTTTGGCAGGCATGCTTCCAAACACAAACGGTTCTAGGTCTTACTTTCGGGGGAGGCCTTATATTTAGCAATTCAGCAAAACCTCCACCAGGTCTTATTTTCTGGGGATGTCTTATTTTAGGGGAAACAGGGTAGTACCTGCATTCAGCTAGTATTCATATACAGTAGAGTCTCATCCAAGCCTCGCTTATCCAAGGTTCTGGATTATCCAAGCCATTTTTGTCGTCAATGTTTTCAATATATCGTGATATTTTGGTGCTAAATTCGTAAATACAGTAATTACTACATAGCATTACTGTGTATTGAACTATTTTTTTCTGTCAAATTTGTTGTATAACATGATGTTTGGTGCTTAATTTGTAAAATCATAACCTAATTTGATGTTTAATAGGCTTTTCCTTAATCCCTCCTTATAATCCAAGATATTCGCTTATCCAAGCTTCTGCTGGCCCGTTTAGCTTGGATAAGTGAGACTCTACTGTACTACCAGTCCCAGAGACAACAGAAGCTTTTGACCAGCTTAAGCTTCACAAGGAAGAAGATTGACACAGCTTATGAGCACCAGCTCGTGAACCATCGCTTTGCATCAGAGGCAGAAGACTTTGAAGGACTCCAGAGAGATGACTGCAACCAGCAAAATCCCCTTTTGTAATGTATTGTCCTAAGCTATCTTATAATAGTCCCAGGTGGAGTTAACCCTTTATTCATCTTGTTTTCAGCAAAACTCATTTTTGGTTATCTTTTCATCTTGCCAAAAGTGCCTCTGTATGTTAAGGGTCGTGATCTTAACGGAAGGTATACAGGTAGCCCCCAAGTAAAGTCAGACAGTATAGTTTTCCCAAAGGCTCGGACGTGCCATCACAGTAGTGTTAAAAGAAACCCATTCATTTCCAGGTTCAAAAGCAAGAGTCAGCAAACTTGAACCTCAGTTCATATAATTGCTTACCCCTTGCTATGTTGGCAGAAGCTAGTGGGTGTTGTACACCAGATTAAGGGCTCTCCTTATCCAAAATCCTGTTTGCAGAGTCGTCCGCCTGTTGCCAATAAGGAGCACAGCTGAAACCGAATGAGAACCCAGTCTTCCCCTTCTCTCAAGCTAGCCTTCAAGTGATAGACAGAGGCACGTTTTCTCTGATACTAAAGGGAAATTCAAGAAGTTATGGAGAATGGGACCACCGACAGCTATGTTTGATAACATAATCAAACGTAGCTGTTGGTGGTCCCATTCTCCATAACTTCATGCATTTCCCTAGGAAAGTAATACAGGATGGCAGCTGTTGACACATTGAAAAGAAATATTCCTTTTTTTGCAAGCTGACTCCAAGCGATGCCAGCCCCAGGTGAGGGTTTTCTTAGCAAAATCTATTCAGAATAGGTTTGTCATGGCCTACCTTCGAGGCTTGGAAAGTGTGAGTTCCCCAAGTTCACCTAGCTGTTTTCCATAGAAATGTAAATACAAGAACCACAATGAAAGCTCTGACAGACCGTGAACAAAGAATCTGTGAACCTCACCTCCCCCAAGGTGAACTGAATAACTTAAACTGGGCTCTACAGGCCAATGGAGACTCCACCACAGATATCAGAGGAGCTGCAAGACCAAGACCAAGCCACGAGAGCAAAGACAAAAAATCCACCCAGAGGAAAAGTGTTCTTACCATACATCAAGGGAACCACTGACCGCATAGGGAAGCTGATGAAGAAACACAACCTACAAACTATCTACAGACACACCAAGAAAATCTGACAAATGCTACGTTCAGCAAAAGACAAGAGGGATCCTCTCACTTCTGCAGGAGTTTATCGTATACCATGCAGCTGTGGACAAGTCCACATAGGGACCACCAAACGCAGCATTGCCCAGACATGAATCAAAGAACCTGAACGGCACTGCAGACTAACTCAACCAGAGAAGTCAGCCATAGCAGAGTAGTTGATAAACCAACCTGGACACAGTATATTATTTGAGAACACAGAAATGCTGGACCACTCTAACAACTATCATGTCAGACTACACAGAGAAGCCATTGAAATCCACAAACATGTGGACAATTTCAACAGAAAGGAGGAAACCATGAAAATGAAAAAAAATCTGGGTACCAATATTTAAAAAACTCCAAAATCAGGACAGTAAATAAGGAACAACACTGAAAACAGAGGAATTCCAGACATGAGTCAATCAGGGGCAGCTGACGCCTCCAAACAAAGGATTCCCCCAGGCAGGAAGAAGCCAGGATATGAAGTTTGCAAGGCCATTAATGCTAATCAAGGTGATTAATTACAACATTCACACTGGCCTCCAACAGACAAGAGTTCTTTCTCCCACTCAGGACCTTCCACGGATATATAAACCTTCCTTGCTTAGTTTTTCCAATATACCTCACAACCTCTGAGGATGCCTGCCATAGATGTGGGCAAAACGTCAGGAGAGAATGCTTCCGGAACATGGGCATACTGCCCGGAAGACACACAGCAACCCAATGTAAATACTGATTTCCTAAGACCCCTTCTCCAGCACTCAAACTGCTACATATACTGGCTCCATCTTGAATCTTCAGGGGATGGTCAGAGTAATATGAGAAAGAAATAACAGCTTGTTCTTGTCTACTTTCTCCACACTGTGCATATCACATCTCCCCAAGCACTGTTTGAAGAAGAGTTGCTTGATCATTTACATGCCTTGGTTTTGCCCTTTTGGAGCTCTGATTTAAGTGGAGTGCCCAGAACAGCAAACCTTATTCCAGATGTAGCCACATAATGCATTTTTAAAGGACAGCATGACACAAGCAGTTACATTTTCAGTTCTGCAATCAAGTCTCGAGTGGGATTTGCATTAGGATCTTGGAACCATATATAAGAATCTTATTTTCGTCCTCCAATAAGGAGAGGAGCAGTAATGCACCTCTGTAATGGACTTTTTCTTTTATTATATGGCTAATCCAGGTTGAAACCTCTTGCCAAAACTTTAGCATATTTGGACGTGAAAGCACATATGGCTGTAATCTCCTAATGCTACAATTGCTCCAGGATAATTTTGATACTCTCTTATTAATCCTGTGAAGCTTGAATGGATGGTAATACCACCCACAGCAAATTTAAATCACATAAGATTTTGGTTACATGACTAGGCTAGGATATCTCTATTATTACAAAAACTAGATAATAAGGAATAATTTAATAGTTAAAATAGGGAGCCCCGGTGGCAAAGTGCGTTAAAGCGCTGAGCTGCTGAACTTGCAGACCGAAAGGTCCCAGGTTCAAATCCCGGGAGTGGTTTGAGCACCCGCTGTTAGCTCCAGCTCCTGCCAACCTAGCAGTTCAAAAACATGCAAATGTGAGTAGATCAATAGGTACCGCTTCGGGGGGAAGGTAACGGCGCTCCATGCATTCATACCGGCCACATGACCTTGGAAGTGTCTACGGACAACACCGGCTCTTCGGCTTAGAATTGGAGATGAGCACCAACCCCCAGAGTCAGAGATGACTAGACTTAACTTCAGGGGAAATCTTTACCTTTACCTTTACTTAATAGTTAGAGGAGTGGCGGGGAAGTAGTAGCAATCGTAGGGGAGGAAGGGTAAATGGGCTAATGAAGAATTATAAATAGTTATGTGTAACTTTATTATAATACTAGCTTGGGTAACAGGCGTTGGCCGGGTTATTTGAAAAAGTCATTTTTTAATTGCACAAAATGCATAAAGTTGTGGGTGAACGACAACTCACATAATGACAGATTAACTCCAAGAAACTTAAAGTTTGTTATGTTGAGCAAGTCTGCTCTAGATGCATCATCGGTGGTGTTCAGTGTGCTCTCTGGCTGTAGGGTAAACTACAACTCCCACTATGATGCGTTGGTTCCCTCAAACTCCTCCAGTAGGTTGAGTTAGTCATGGGGGTTCTGTGTGCCAAGGTTGGTCCAGGTCCATTATTGGTGGAGGCCACAGTTTCTCTGGTTGTGGGTGAACTACAACTCCCAGAAAGGAAGGTCAGCCCCTCTAGTATTTGTTGTTGGTCATGTGGGTTCTGTGTGCCAAGTTAGTTCCAGGTTCATTGTTGGTGGAGTTCAGAGTGCTCTTAGATTGCAGGTGAACTATATATCCCAGGACCTACAACTCCTATAAATCATGGTGAATTCTCCCCAAACCTCTCTAGTATGTTCAGTTGCTGATCAAGTCCTCTGTTTGCTGTGTATCATAGAAATGAAAATGAAAGGATTATGGGAGAGGCAGTGGGCGGGGTCATGCAAATTCCGCACCAATTGAGAGACTAAGAAACACTGGGATGTTTGTGGTGGAGGAAACACATAAAATCTAGGATGAAATTGTCCCTGTATGAAAGCCATCACTTGGGTGGTGGGCAGTATGGTGTTTGTGGAGGACATTGGCAGGGCTCTTGGAGATGTTCACGGCGTTCACTATAACCTGAATTGTCATTGGTGGGAGAGCCATTGGTGTCTCCTGAGTAGTGGGAGCTATAGCTTTTTGTGGAGGCAGGAGCTTGTCTGTGTCAGTGGACACCCCAGCCACATACATATACACATTTTCAGATGTATTGTGAAGAAGAAGATTGAATATAATGTGCAACAAAGAAAAATATTTTTAGAAAACAAATTAAGTTATATATAGAAAAGAAAGAAAATTTCATCCAAGAATCCTTCTTAGTCAGTTTCTGCCAGTTCAGATGCCAGCAATGAATATATGACGGCAGACTTCCTTTTTTATTTTTTGCCCCAATGTCTATCATTTTATCTTTTGCCATTTTAATTCCCATTTCAGGACTTTAGAGGCATCCTGTTTAAGCTCATCACAATCCATTTTTGTTCTTGTGAACCTGAATAATTTAGTGCCATCTGCAAAATTGGCCACCTCACTATTCACCCTTTACATCCTGATCATTTCTGTTCATTAATGTTAGAAAGTGCCAATCTCAACAGTCCTAAGGGACCTCACTGCATGTTAAAAAAACAGGTAAGGTAAAGGTAAAGGTAAAGGTAAAGGTAAAGGTAAAGATTTTCCGCTAATGTTAAGTTTAGTCATGTCCGACTCTGGGGGTTGGTGCTCACCTCCATTTCTAAGCCGAAGAGCCGGTGTTGTCCGTAGACACCTCCAAGGTCATGTGGCCTGCATGACTGCATGGAGTGCCATTACCTTCCTGCTGGAGTGGTGGCCTATTGATCTACTCACATTTGCATGTTTTCAGACTGCTAGGTTGGTAGAAGCTGGAGCTAACAACAGGAGCTCACCCTGCTCCTTGGATTCAAACAGCAGATCTTTCAGTCAGTAAGTTCAGCAGCTCAGCAGTTTAACTCACTGTGCCACCATGGGCTTAAAAAAAACAACAACTGTGTTCTTATTTAATGCTTCTTGTATTTTAGCCAGTTTCTAGTCAATAAGAAGCCATTTTTAAAAAATCTTGTAACAACTGTTAAATTTGTGGAGGAGTCTGCTGGGAGGTTCTTGTTGAAACGTCTACAGAATCACTCTTTTCTGTGTATTTATTGACAGTCTCAAAGAATGCAACAAGGCTAGCAAGAGACAACTTGAGTTGCTGTGAGTTTTCCAGGCTGTATGGCCATATTCCAAAAGCATTTTCCCCTGATGTTTCGCCCACATCTATGGCAGGCATCCTCAGAGGTTGTGAGGTCTGTTGGAAACTAGGCAAGTGGGGTTTACATATCTGTGGAATATTCAGGGAGGGAGAAAGAAAGAACTCTTGCCTGTTTGAGGCAGGTGTGAATGTTGCAATTGGTCATCCTGATTAACATTGAAAGGCCTTGTAGTTTCTGTCTGGGGGAATCCTTTGTTGGGAGGTGTTAGATGATCACAATTGTTTCCTGTCTGGAACTCCCCTGTTATCTGAGTGTTGTTCTTTATTTACTGTCCTGATTTTACAGTTGTTTTTTAAAATACTGGTAGACAGCTTTTGTTTACTATCATGGTCTCCTCCTTTCTGTTGAAATTGTCCACATGCTTGTGAATTTCAATGGCTTCTGACATGATGGTTGTTAGAGTGGTCCAGCATTTCTGTCTTCTCAAGTAATATGCTGTGTCCAGCTTGGTTCATCAAGTGCTCTGCTATGGCTGACTTCTCTGATTTAGAAGAGACAGCTTATCTTTTGCAGAAACTATGTTGATCTTTTTTCTAGCAGAGCTTGCCTTTTTATATCCTTGATGAATTCATCCTTAATAACACTATATGGAACATAAAAGTAAAATAACGCACCTAGAGCTTCCTGGATCGACCTCTTTCAAAACTTGTGTTACATTGGCCATTCGCAAGTCTTCTGGTACAGATCTGACCTTTTAGTCATGTAACATTATTTTAATTAGATCATCAATTTTACTTCTGGTTTTTAAAAGAATTCTCAGATGGATGTCATCTGATCCCAGTTAAGTCTGTAATTTGCATTAAGCCTCCTTTCTTTTCACCAGTTTTGGCACAGATTCCTATCTTTTGAAAATGTTATTTAAGGCATGAGTACAGTACCTCTTATATCATCAGCAGTGAAGGGAGATGAACAAACTCATTCTTCTCAGACCCCTTCTACACTGCCGTATAACCCAGTATTTGATCCCAGATTATCTCCTTTGAACTGGATTAAATAACAGTGTAGATTTATATAATCCAGTTGAAAGCAGGTAATTTGAGGTGAGATACTGGGTTATATGGCAGTGCAGATCCAGCCTCAGCTTCTTTGGGAATTCCAAAGCTTCATTTTTATCTAGTGGTCAACTGCAGCCACAGAGGACTCCTGTTTCTGATGTATCTTGATTGGGTTGCTGCGAGTTTTCTGGGCTGTATGGCCATGCTCCAGAAGCATTCCCTCCGGACGTTTCGCCCACATCTATGGCAGGCATCCCCAAAGGTTGTGAGGTCTGTTGGAAACTAGGCAAGTGGGGTTTATATATCTGTGGAATGTCCAGGGTGGGAGAAAGAACTCTTGTTTGTTTGAGGCAAGTGTGAATGTTGCAATTGGCCACCTTGATTAGCACTGAATGGCCTTGCAGCCTCAAAGCCTGGCTGCTTCCTGCCTGGGGGAATCCTTTGTTGGTCTTGATTGTTGTGTCCCAAAACTTTTTGCCACCCTATTTTCTGCTTTGTGCACATTTGCGTTAAGTTTGCCTCATTTGGGCAAAACGTCTGGTTTCTAAAGGAAGTCTGTCTCTCTGGTAGCATCCCTCATGCTGTTTGCTAGCTCTTGAGACATTCTATTTCCCCCTTTGATCTGTGCGACGCATTCTAGCTGAGCCTCGATTGATGTAGTTTTGAGTAGGCGGCCGACAACACGGAGATTGGACCCTTTTGACTTTTCCTTTCAACTTGATTTTTAACTGTCTCCTCATTTGGGAGACATTTTACCTTTTGAATTTTTAAAAAAGATCCATTATAGTTCCCTAGTGCTTTCCCATTCGGTTCCAAATTAAATTTGATGGCACTATAGTCTCTGTTTCCCATTAACTCAACCATACTATACCTGTAACTTGCACCATGTCTTAAATAGTACTACTCAGAATAAAGTCCAAGTTTACTTTCTGTCTGGGCCCTTCCATACTGTCCTTTATCCCTGGATCTGATCACAGACTTTCCAAATTGGAATATATGAGTCCTCACTGGAAGATGACCTGGGATAAACAGATAATCTGGGATCAGATCCTGGGATATAGGGACAGTGTGGAAGGGCCTTCTATTGTAAGACCATAAGCCACAAAAATAGTAAACTATTGCCTATGTAGCTTTGCATCTACATATGCCCCTCCCTTCCTGGGAGCTGGTGCCTTTCTCCAGAATGTTCCAAGACCAAAAGTTAGCATGAAATCAACAAGTGAAGTAACATCTATCTTTATGCCCTGTAGGTGTGGAAGGTGAGGAAGATCTTCAGCCATTGGTCAATTTTAGATAAGCCGAGATATAAATTCTTTGTTTGCTACACACATGTTGCGACAGCCATTTGCATGGTACGGACCCACTAAAGTGGGTACCTACGTCTGTTTTGCCTTATTATCAGCTGTGATAACAATAAAAGGCTTGTTTTATTGCTCTCCTGGAATTCTCTCCTTTACTTCCCCTCCGGGCTAGTCTCCAACACTATGTCACGAGATGAAATATGAATATATGGTTTGAATGAATTGAATGGAAGGAATGAAGGAATGGGAGCTAATAATTTTGGAGACACCATGAAAGAATATTAATGCCTGCAATGACTAACTACCTGCTTGCTGAATTGTAATTAAAACCTGCTAATGAGAACTGAAATAGTTGACCTGCCTGGTAACTGTGATAAGAACTGTGAAAGTGATAAGAAAAATGTTTACATCAAGTTAAGGAAATGTTTGCAACTGTTAAGAAGGAAGTCAACACGAGGCTTATAGCGTTATCAACACCAATCAAGAAGAGTCAATATTTGGCCAGGAAACTGAGATGGAGCCAGGATGGAAGACGTCTATCATTCGTCTTCAACTTCATCAGCAAAATACTGCTATATAAGTGACCTTATGACGATCCAGAAATTGTGGCAGACCAGAGGATTCTAGCTCACTCGCCATGCAAAGTGGAGATGGTGTTTGGGAGTGTCAGATTTGCAAGAAATCAGTCTGGTCACTTTGGGCCTTCTTTTCTCAAGGGAAGAGGTAGGAGTGCATTTTGGAGTCATGATATGTGTTGCAGGGAGTCAGTTTTTCTGTAGGGAAAGCAGGATTCTGATCCTTGGCATTGTTCTTAGGGAAAGAGAAGTTTTTGCATTTTAGGAGTTTTGGAACTATGTGTTGACAGGCTGCAGGGAAAGCAGGGCCTGGCCTAAGCAGGTGCTTCTCCAAGGTGGGAGAAAAGGATATGGTAATACAGTGTTCCCTCACTACTTTGCGGTGGAGCCTCTGGTGGCGTAGTAGGTTAAAGCCTTGTGACTTGAAGGTTGGGCCACTGACCTGAAGGTTGCCAGGTTCAAATCCAACCCGGGGAAGAGCGTGGATGAGCTCCCTCTATCAGCTCCAGCTCCATGCGGGGACATGAGAGAAGCCTCCCACAAGGATGGTAAAAACATCAAAAACATCCGGCCGTCCCCTGGGCAACGTCCTTGCAGACGGAAATTTCTCTCACACCAGAAGAGACTTGCAGTTTCTCAAGTCATTCCTGACATGAAAAAAACAAAAAACAAAACTATTTTGCAGTTCACTTTTTGCAGATTCGCTGTTTCATAATTTTTCAATAAACCCTAAAAGAATATTATAAATCATTAAAAAATTACAATTTACAGCCTAAGGAAGGGTGGAAGGAGAAGCGGCAATGGGAGGAGAAGGAGGCGATTTATCAACACACGACTGGTTGATAAAGACTTAAAATAGTGTATAACTACTACAATAATGTTTAAATATTAAAATAAATATAGTGTTCCTACTTCACGGATTTTCACTTATTGCTGGTGGTCCTGGAACCTAACCCCAGCAATAAGAGAGGGAACACTGTATTTGTATACATGAGGATGAATACATGAACATGTGTGTAAACGTTGAATAAAAATGTAACTCCTATTTGTCTGTTTGTTAGTCAATGTAACTGTAGGTTGTTCGTGAATCCAATGTAGTTATTTAGAATCTATGTCTAATGTTGTTCTTTGTGTAAAGGTTCTGTAAAAGTTCTGCTGAAAATTGCAATTAAAAAGAACCTATGCTTTAAAGTTATTCATAACATCTATGGGTGCTGGACTTAACGTCAGGGGAAAACCTTACCTCACCTTATGCTTTAAAGTTATTCATAACATCTATGGGTGCATCTACACTATAGAATTAATGTGCTTTGACGTCACTTTAATGGCAATTGGGTCAATGCTATATAACAGACATGGGCAATCTAAGGCCCAGGGCGGGATGCAGCCCCCTGGGTGCTTACCTCAAGCCCTCCTCATTTTTCCTGTCCTCTCGACTTAAGGATGCGGTGGCTTGACACATTCTTATGCGGAAAAGATATGGGAGGAAGGCACACAGCAGCTGAGAGCTCTCTGGAGCGTTCTCAGCCACTGCATGTTTCACCCTCCTCCTGTGATGTCTCAGGGACCCTCGAGTCATGACCCCACAGCCATTATGGATCAGTCTGAAGAGGATATGGGGTTTGTGCCGACTCAGCAAGATTCTGCTCCCTTCCAGATGTCCCCTGTTGACAGTTTTAGCCCACAGTTAATTACAAAAGCACTTGAAACAGAGCCTGGTTCCCCGGAGAGTGCTCCTTTTGATAGGAGATTGTTTTTGGAAACATTCCGCTCTGAGAAGCAGAATAGGAGGAAAAGCGCGAGATTAGCGGAGAGAGCAAATGCTAATTAAACCGATTCCCTTGAGAGTTTCCAGGGAGGTTTGCATCTGGCAAGTTGTTGTCTTCAGTCCGTTTACCTTGGGAAAAAGTGTTCAGGCACCTGGTTTGAGGGGAGATTTGAAGTCCCTTAAAAGTTCTGTGCGCAGGCTGGCCATCACGGTGTCAACGTGTCAGATGGGAACCCAACATCGTCTCTAGTTTCTGCGGCGCGCTACTCTCGAGTAGACCGGGCGTTGCATCTCGTCTCCCTGTCAAGTCTGGACTGCGATTCCGTTCCACCACGACCAACTTTGCCTTGCCTTGTCATCCTAGCCTTGGACCTAGAACCTGGGACTCTTGAAAGACCTTGCTCATTTCCCCACTCAAACTGCTTGGAAGTTTGAGTGTGTTTCGGTAATTGGATTTAAAACTTTGAACTCTAATACTGGACATCTAACTACATATTATTGGACTATATTTGACCTTTCCTAAAAGGACTATTGCTGGACTATATACTCTGCTTATTTTTGTTTGACTCTTTTATTTCTTTAATAAAGATATTAGATTGTTTATTGGCCTCCGTGTCTGGTTCTCAGTGCTCTCGCAGCTTAGAGTCATCACACCTCCCGACATAACTCTGAGAGGACAGCCCAAAGATCAGGGGTGGAGGATCGGGGAAGAGAATCGGAGCAGTCGCCACATGTCTCGTTTTTCTCCTGGCAGAAGAATGGAGCAAGCAGCCCCTTCCTTATATGAGGAGGAACACCTGTGGATGACCCGGGCCCTGCCTCACCCCCCTCCCAGCCTCAGGGCAGAAAAGTTTGCCCATGCCTACTATATAATCACGGGAGCTGCATTTGGTGAGGCACCTGCATTCTTTGGCAGAGAAAGCTAAAGGCCTTGTAAAATGACAACTCCATGATTCCACAGCATTGAGCCATAAGCAGGTAGTGTCAAGCTGCACTGATTTTACACTGTAGGTGCCCCCTTATGATTCATTGCCAGTCATTCTAGGTTAGCTGTCTTGCACTGTTGGTGTTAGGGACTGGCCTTGTTCGTCCAGCGCATTCAGAGAGGAAGTAAAGGAGAGAAATGGGCCCAGCTGAGACAGCTGGCTAGGTGGATGGATGATGGAGAAAAAAACTACCTGGCAATGGAAGGGGGGGGGGGAGTGTAGAAGGAGCGATGAGGAAAGGCAAAGGAGTTAAGGGTGAAGATGTTTCAAATAGCATCCTCCCAAGCCTGGTTCTTCAGTTTAACAACTGAGTTACCCGTGTGCCATTACATGAATGCTTACATGAATATCACTTGTTTAATGGGTTGACTTCTAACAAGGTCATGCTTTTCATGACTAATGGTTTTCAAAAGGTGGTCTCCACATGTTCATGGAGATTCACATTTGTCAAATGGATATGACATCATTTTTTTCCTTTTCAATAAGGTTATGATTGCCATTTATTTCCAAAGGCACATGTGCCCAAAGACTGAGTGCAGTTATTTTCAACAGGATAAGGAACCCAGCCAGTCTCTCCAGGCATTTGCTGCCCTTCCTCCTTCACAACCACACCTGTTTTTGTGTTTTTTTTAAGGATTGCACCTTAATTGTCCTGAAGGCTTGCAATAGAATGGGTCCTCTTCATCCAGAAATACAACCACCCACAGCTTAAAAATATATGGGATTTAAGCATCCATAGGTTTTGGTATCCACTGTTGGTCTTGGAACCAACCTCAGCAGATACTGAGGACCACTATGTTGTACTTAAAGGGTTTAATTTTTATGTACTTGGAAGTTAGGTATGCCTGAATCGTTACTGCTTTGGCACAACTGGTCCTCCAAATCCATGGATTTAACCATCCAAAATTAAAAAATTGATTTGCATACCTGTTTTACTTATATATACCTGGAGTCACATAAAAATTTATTGGGCAAAAAGGTGTCCCAAGCTAAAAAGGTTAAAGAAGACTGGTTCTAGAACAGTGGTTCTCAACGTGTGGGTCCCCAGATGTTTTGGCCTTCAACTCCCAGAAATCCTAACAGCTGGTAAACTGGCTGGGATTTCTGGGAGCTGTAGGCCAAAACAGCTGGAGACCCATAGGTTGAGAACCACTGTTGTAGAAGATGGCTAGTAGGAGGAAACACCAACCCATTTTCTAGTAACAGGATTGGGTTTTACCTATTTATAAGGTGAAACTCCATGGCATTCCCATCAACGTTCAATTTAACTTGATGTGGGGGAAATGCAGCATAAGTGAAGCCAAGACTCACAGAGAACACAAATGAATACAAGTATATTACTCAGTAAGTGATCATGCAGAGGTTATCAATCATCAGCAAAATGCTGGAAGTACAGGTTGAGATTGGATTTGTCTTGTTGAAGGCTTTCATGGCCAGAATCCCTGGGTTGCTGTGAGTTTTCCAGGCTGTATGGCCATGTTCCAGAGGCATTCTCTCCTGACATTTCACCCACATTTATGGCAGGCATCCTCAGAGGTTGTGCAGTCTGATGGAAACTAGACAAGTGGGGTTAGAATGTCCAGAGTGGGAAAAAGAATTCTTGCCTGTTGGAGGTAAGTGTGAATGTTGCAATTGGTCACCTTGATTAGCACTGAATAGCCTTGCAGCTTTAAAGCCTGGCTGCTTCCTGCCTAGGGGAATCCTTTGTTGAGAGGTGTTAACTTGCCCTGATTGTTTCCTGTCTGGAGTTCTCCTGTTTTCTGAGTGTTGTTCTTTATTTACTGTCCTGATTTTAGAGTTTCCTCCTTTCAAGGTGGCCAACTGCAAAATTCACACTTGCCTCCAACAGACAAGAATTCATTCTCCCACCATGAACCTTCCACCAACACATAAACCTCCCTTACCTAGTTTCCAATATATCTCACAGCCTTTGCAGATGCCTGCCATAGATGTGGGCGAAATGTCAGGAGAGAATGCTTCTGAAACATGGCCATACAGCCTAGAAAACTCACAGCAGCCCTGAGATTGGATTGTGCCATATCCAAAGTAATGATGACCCTACCTAAACCACCATATGCTAATGAAGATTTGTAGTCATCACACCATCTCTCTCCCTTTTATAAAGGTTTTCCAAGAGCTGTAGGCTGATTGATAGGTATACATGTCTCTAAACCATTTCAAAGAGAATGCATTGGCAAGGCAAAGATATGTAGATATGTCCATAGATTTATTTTTTAAATTGCTTTATATATTTATACTTTTATTTAAAAATAATCCACCCAAAACACACTCACACACACCCCGGCCCTTCCACTGATCCTAGCACAGCAAAACACTGAGAGGGTAAACTGTGCCCTAGAGCAGATGTCCCAGAAGCCACACTCGCAACAAAAGTGGTTTCTTGGTGCCACATTCATGTCCAACCCAGATTTCTGCAAATCTATTGGTGCAAAGGTAACTGAAACAGAGGACATTTTATGGCTCTTAAAATGCACCTGAAAAACAAGGGATGGGAAAGGGCAAAAGAAAAAAAAAAGATGACATCCAGAAGAGCAAAAAGGCCAAAAAAATATTAGACAGCAACAGAAGGAACAGAAGGAGGGAGAGATAATAGTTGAGCATGCCAGAAAAGGGGAAATGAAAAGAGAAATAGGTATTAGAGGGAGAAGTGGGGAGAAGTATGCAGAAAATCATCCAGGATGGAGAAAAAAAGCACCACACGTGGGACATCGGTTCATCCTGCTCAGCCAGCAGCAGTCCAGTTAGTTTGATTTTGACCAGATCTTTGCACTTCCTCGGAGTCTGCAGAGAAAGACAAAGTTCTTACAGTCAGCGTGAGCAGAATACCTAAGTAGGAGCTTTACAGATTAATTATCCTCTCCCCAAAGTATGAGGACTGAGTTGCAGTTAAAACACTGGGGGTTCTCTGCTTTTCTGGCAGAGGAAATGGCCAGCTTCTAACGGGGATGCCACCTCACCCTTTGCCCTTGGAAGCCTTTTTGCTGGCCTGCCGCTGGTTGGTGCCTGGAGTGGGCTCCCGGAGTTCCGATAGATGCTGCTCCGGATCTTGGGACGTTGCTGCTGCGGCTGCCGCCGTTGTCACCTTTATTGTCTTCTTCAGATTTGCTACCTGCTGGGGCAAAAAGGGGTGATGGGGAAACACGGGGGACAGAATTAAAGTGCCAAATTAAGATATTAACCTAAATATGGATCAACACCAAGTAAAGATCTGAACCCCCCCCCTCCCCCATAGTCCAAGGATTTGTGACACATTCATGAGGGCAGGGATTTGTCTTTCTCTTAAAGCTTCAGCAATTGCTCTCCAATGTTTTGGGGGATGCCGCAAGGGCTCTTCAATCTCATCACATCTGAAGTCACTCACCTCACTCTCTATCTGCTGTTTCAGACCCAGCTGCTGCTCTTTGTGCAGGTTGGCTCGGCTAACTTGTTCTTCGATGCTTGAAAGGACAACCTCACAGCCCTGGCACCTAAGATTGACAGGCAAAAAGTGAACAAGCAGGACAGGAGGGCAGAGATGACCTAAACAGACAAATGCTCAGAAGCATCTTGTCTGTTTGAGGGAAGTGTGAATGTTGCAACTGATTAACATTCAATAGCTTTGCAGCTTTTTAGCCTGGCTGCTTCCTGCCTGGGGGAATCCTTTTTTGGGAAGTGTTAGCTGGCCCTGATTGTTTCCTGTCTGGAATTCCTGTTTAAGAGTGTTGTTCTTTATTTACTGTCCTGATTTTAGAGTTTTTTTCCCCATACTGGTAGCCAGATTTTGTTCATTTTCATGGTTTCTTCCTTTCTGTTGAAACTGTCCACATGCTTGTGGATTTCAATGGCTTCTCTGTGTAGTTTGACATGGTGGTTGTTAGGTTGGTTCATCAAGCTGAGCCATAGCAGAGCACTTCATGAACCAACCTGGACACGGCATCTTATTTGGGAATACAGAAATGTTGGACCATTATAACAACCACCATGGAAATAGATTCATGTATACCTAGAAAGGATGCTACATATGATCTTCGAAATGACACCACATATATAACTATTAAGTAGTTTAAATTGATAACAGTACCATCTATGCATAAATTTCAGATAATTTTTTCTCAGTTGTGCTGAGATTGATTTAAATGTTTGGGTTTTCCAAATTGAGTGTATTTCTTGATATGTACACTGTACTAGCTTGTGTAATCAAAGAGTGCCTTCTTTACCATTCCTGAAGGGTGCGGGTGATGGCACTGAGCTCCTCCCTGCGGATGTCCCGACCAATGCTGTAATCCACCTCCAATCGCTGGTTGCGTTGGTCCAGGCTTCCCCGCAGGACATCCGCATACACCGCCTCAATCACCAAGTCTTCGAGCTGGCGCACATTCTTCAGCTGGAGCTGCTCTAGCAACACCGCATAAGGAATGCACTGTGGGGACACAAGTCACTGTGAGGGGCTAGACCCTCCAGAGGAATATAGACAGGCCGTGGCAGAATGGCTACACTACCTTGAGTTTTGAAGCCAGTGTGACGACAGAGAGATGGCGTAATTTGTTCTTCTGAGCTTCTGTTAAGGGAGGCAGATTCCCAGATTCAGCTGCCCTCAAGAAACAAGAAGAATCACAAAGGTCAGATTCCTTCACAGTCTCAATACCAAAATGTGGAGCCTCTCTTTCCATGCTCCAATGTTCTTTCAAATTTCACATATTCCCAAATTTCATGTTATACCCCGCCTCGAACCACAGTGAGAGTCAGATGACGTGTCAGTTTCAAACCACCCCGCATTTCTAACTCCCAAAGTTGGTTCTCCACTTCACATACAGCTTTGCAGCTTTACCAATTCTCCAAAATTTAGATAAGTAGAACATACCCAAAGTAATTTATTCAAGCATCCAGTAAGCCTACATAATCTCTCCTCTCCCAAAAGTACAAAACCATGCTAGCAAAGTCATAAATTGTGCTTTTTAAGATTATCTCTTCTCCCAACCAATTCAAATAAGTGAATGATGTTCTCCTCACTGCCTTGGAGACTAGTGAAACACTAGCGAAACATTTCAAATCAATAAAATATTATGACTTTCAGGTAAAATCCGTATGTGGCTTACAAAAGGTCACCACAATGGGAAAAGGGAAGATGTAAAGAACTGAACTAGAGGACAGAGGAGATCCATAAAGATTATAAATCACTGGACAAATTCCAACACTCCTTCATAATCTGTAGATCTTCCAAGTCATGTCGCACTATTACTCTGGGCAGTACTGCTCCTGCACTGGAACGTCCCATTTCCAAATTTAGGTACAAAGCTTTTGTATACTCAGTTACTACAACTGCATTGGCTTCGTCCTTGCTTTGCTGTACCTTCTCTCTCTTATCAGCATTTTCCTCCCTTGACTATTCCTGTTTCCTGAGGATAAGAGGAAACATACCCAGGTAATCTGAATACGTCCCATATGCAAAGACTGTGAGGAGGCGGAAGACGGGGGAGAACTCACTGTCTGCTAGCTGTAGAGAGGGATAGAAATAAAAACATTCAGTAAAAACAGTAGAGAAATAGCAACAATTCTTACCACGTATGTTTCCCTAGCTTGCTCCAAAGCCAGTGCTTCCACAATTTTCATTTCATTGCTAATCAAATAAATTTTTCCTCTCACTGTTTTAAAACATAGGATTTTCAAAATGTGAGCAACAAATGAATTTTGTGAGCCAGTTCCATGAACCACACTAGTGGACTGTTAGATGAGGTGAAAAATACATTATTTGTCTGGGCCTAGAGTTAATATGATGAAGTGTTCTTCCATATAATAAAACAAATTCTCTGTACATAGAAGACTAGATGATAAGGATATCCTAGTTTACTATGGACAGAACTGCTGCTGCTGATTGAAGGCACAAAACGCTGTAATTTAATCATTTGCCTGAAGTCTAGATTGGTGTAACCCAAAGAAATATCTACGTCCCAGTGAAAACTGTTTATTGTTTTTATTTATCATATCAGAAGTGAACCAAGGGCACAGTTGTAATGTTTTTAAAGACACAAAGTTAAAAATTGGCATTATACTAGATGTCCTTTGACCAGTAGCTGGCCACGGAGTGCCTCTGGTGTTGCTATAAGGAGGTCCCTCATTGTACATGTGGCAGGGCTCAGACTGCATTGTAATAGGTGGTCTGTAGTTTGCTCTCCTCCACACGCACATGTCGTGGACTCCACTTTGTGGCCCCATTTCTTAAGGTTGGCTCTGCATCTCTTGGTGCCAGAGCACAGTCTGTTCAGTGCGAAGTCACCCAGTCTTCTGTGTGCCCAGGAGGGAGTCTCTCATTTGGTATCAACCATGGCTTGAGGTTCCAGGTTTTAGCCTGCCACTTTTGGACTCTAGCTTGCTGAGGTGTTCCTGTAGATCTTAGAAAACTATTTCTTGATTTAAGTTGTTGATGTGCTGGCTGATATCCGAACAGGAGATGGGCCTGAGATGTCACTGCCTTGGTCTTTTCATTATTGGCTGCTACTTCCCGGCAGATGTCAGGTGGTGCAATACCAGCTAAAGAGTATAATTTCTCCAGTGGTGTTGGGAGTAGACATCCTGTGATAATGCAGCATGTCTCATAAAGGACCATGTCCACTGTTTTACTGTGGTGAGATGCACATATACTACTCATGGTAGCACTGCACTCTTTGAGGGATGTTGCATTTTAGCTGTTTAAGTGAAACATTGTGTGCTTGACAAAATGGATCCCTGCTCAGTTAGAAAGCTCAAAAGGCGACTTTTTACCAATTCCTCACAGGGTTCTTCTGAAGATGAAGAAACAGGGAATCATATCCATCAATTTAAGCCATTTGGAAGAACAATGGAATAAAGGTGCAATCACCCATAGTTTGTCTAGGCTTTTAAGATCAAAAGGTTCAAAAGCAACACACTTATTCCCCCCCCCCCTGCCATACCACCATATAACAAAACTTTTATTTTGCTGTTAGTTGCATAAACACATGATGCTTCTGCCTTTGAAAAATGATTTGGGAGAATACTGTGCAAGGCTTAAGACAATGGTTTCTCTACTTTCTACTTTCAACATTGACATCAGCTGAAATTCCAAGGAATGAAAACTAATATATTACCCTCAAACACACTGCTCTTCCTTTGTCTATCAGGACAGATGTTGAGAGAAACACGTCTGCCCTTACTGGTGACTCTTAAGAATCATGGATGTCTTCTTAAAGACCCCAATAACATTGTTTTCATTGTTGCTGACTCATGACAATTCTCCAGTAGTTACGACGAAGGCCCCTAACTCTTCTTCATCAATGCTACCAGAGTTTGCAACAGGAAGCTAGTGAGAAAACTAGTTAAACTGTGCAGGTATGGGCAAACTTCATACCTCCAGATGTTTTGGGCTTCAAAACACCTGGCAGGCTGAAGTTTTCCCATGCCTGGTTTACCAACATGTTTGCCCAGAGATTGCTCTGGGAAACAACTTAGTGTGGACTTTTTATAACATCATAGTATTAAGGAAGTCTTAAAAGGCAGAATTGGGACTGCTAAGACCCAGCGAGGCCCCCGATCCCGCCGGCTGCCTACCAGGAACAATACAGCTTTCACCCCTGAAGGCCGGTCAGGGCTCACCTCTCGGACATTGGGCATGTCAAGCAGCTCTCCAAAAACATAGATGCCTGGGGCCTCCAGCACTTGGTGGATGAGGCTGGCCAGGGCTGCTCCCCGGGCAGACTTTGCCAGCAGCAGGAACTGCTCCTGGTTCTGCCCCGTCACTTTCACTTCCACTTCGGCCGCCATGGAGTCGCCCCGCATTCTGCTCCAGGGCCAGGCCACAGCCCTGCCGCCTGAAGGGTGGAAGGAACAAGTAGGCATTACCAGCAGAGCTTTTCCAGCAGGCTCTTCTGGCAGGCTTGCCCAGTCAATTTTAAACCATGAATTTTAAATTTACATTCTATTACTATTATACTTTAATTTTTGTACCATGTATTTCAATATATGCAATTTAGAGTGATATGCATTTTATTTTGTGTAATTTTGATATATGTTTTAACTGTGTTGTGTCCCACCTTGAATCTGAGATAAGCTGGAAAGGGTTGTATGTAACACATTGATGGGTTCCAGCATCCCCTCACAAGTGGTAGAACTAGTCTCCTAAACAACACATTCTAACCAGACTGTGGTACATCTACACCACTAAAATAACACCATGTAACACAATTTTTGTTCCTGGGTTATAAATGTCATTTCCTAATTGGTTCTATCATATAAACATAGAAAAAACATATTAAGCTCCAAAAATGTTTTGGTTTTTTTGCGGGATATCCTGCAGCACATTTTGCTATAGTTTTTCAATGAATAAGGCACGTTCAACGCCTCTGTTTAAGGAGCTCCACTGGCTGCCGCTTACTTTCCAAGCCCAATTCAAGGTGCAGGTTCTTACCTACAAAGCCCTAAACGGTTTGGGACCCACCTACCTTAGAGACCGCTTTTCCCCCTACGAACCCGCATGATCTCTTCGCTTGTCGGGGGAGGCCCTTCTCTCGCTTCCACCACCCTCGCAGGCGCGGTTGGTGGGGACGAGAGAGAGGGCCTTCTCTGTCGTGGCCCCCCAGCTTTGGAACTTGCTCCCTAGGGAGATTAGGCTGGCCCCCACCCTCCTCTCCTTCCGGAAGAACCTGAAAACCTGGCTTTTCCGGAAAGCCTTTGATGAGTGAATTCTGTTGGTTCAAGTTGTCTGCCTACATAATAATAGACCCACTGATTCGCCTTCTTATTGTCATTATTGTCATTTCTAGTACTTTAATGACTATGCCAATTACGTAACTACCTCCCCCCGATTTGACACATTCGCCCTTTGGCCTAGACTTGTGTTTTATATCTGTTTTTAATGCTTTTTTCTGCAATATTGTTTTTATGATGGTTTTACTGATATTGTTGATTTATTGTTGTAAATTTATGTGTTTTGATTTCTTTTATGTTGTGATGTTGGGCAAGGCCCCATGTGAGCCGCCTCGAGTCCCTACGGGGAGATGGGGCGGGATACAAGAATAAAATTATTATTATATTATTATTATCTGATCAAGTTTCAAACAATTCAACATAGTTTATGGCAGCCACAAAAGCAAAGTTTCTGGAATATAACAACTACTTTCAAAGTAAGCACCATACAATTAAACAGGAAATAATACTTTTAAAACAGGAACATTTAAACATAAGAAATAGAAAACATTTAGACATTAAAACACCTAGTATAAACATTAACATCACATGATCTAGAATTGTAGACCGGGGCCGCTCCAACTGTCAATTGCACATACTCCCTATATATTTCTTGCACTACACTACTTTACTGGACAAAAACTTGTGCCTATAACCATGTCTTTGTTTTCTTTCTGAAGGCCAAGAAGGAGGGCACTGATGTAATCTCACTGGGGAGAGAGTTCCAGAGCTGAAGAACCACCACTGAGAAGGCCTGTCTCTCGTCCACACCATGGAAGTGGTGGAATCGAGAGCAGGCCACCCTAGACATTTCACAGATATATAAACCTCCCTTGCCTAGTTTTCAAGAGACCTCACAACCTCTGGGGTGCCTGCCATAGATGTGGGCGAAACACCAGGAGAGAATGCTTCTGGAACATGGTCATACAGCCCAGAAAACTCACAACAACCCAGATTTTCAAACAATTTCCCTCTACAAATGGGGGGAGGGGTTGCTGTCAGTCAGGGCCAGCTAACACCCAAACAAAGGATTGCTCCCAAAGTAAGCAGCCAGACTTTGAAGGGGAAAGGCTATTCAGTGCTAATCAAGGTGGCCAACTGAAACATTCACACTTGCCTCAAACAGACAAGAGTTCTTTCTCCCACCCTGGACATTACACAGATATACAAACCCTTGACTAGTTTCCAGCAGACCTCACAACCTCTGAGGATGCCTGCCATAGATGTGGACAAAATGTCAGGAGGGAATGCTTCTGAAACATGGCCATACAGCTGGGAAAACTCACAGCAACCAAGTCATTATATTATTTGGAACATTTTAATGTTGGTTAGGGGAAAGGCGAGGTACACATTTCATAAATAAATAAATAATCCGGATTTTGTATGGCAGTGTAGATGGGGCCTCAGACCCAGATAGCAAAGGAGGCTTAGTTGCAAGAACAGGATGCCTCATTCATTTAAGCCAACCTTGCATGAATTTTCAGATACTTTCCCTCAACAAATGGGACGGGGGGGGGGGGGGGTGTTTCCAAAAGAATTGGAAAATGTGTTACGGGTGGCATCGGAGTGGAATATTATGCACAGATCAAACTTTCAAAAATATACCCAATCACTTAGGTCCTGGGCTTGGAAACTGGCGTCTTAGAGCAACAAAGAAGGCCTCTGGGAACTTTGAGGGCCAAGCTCCACAAATCGAGGCTGCAGCCCCACAGGCCCTCAATTCCTAGAGACACACATCCCACTCTAGGTTGCACATACAGCCCAGAGAGGCGGCTGGCGCCCCAAATGCACGCTTGTGGGTAGGTGAAGGGGGACAAGGCCCTCTGGCGCCCTACCTGAGGGGTTCCCGCCCGGACCCGCCACGGTTGCTGTCACCGCCGCCCCTCTCGCCGGGAGACAGACCACTTCCGGGTTGGTGCCGTCACAGCTGCCCCGCAGGCCCCACCTTCCCGCCCTCTCATTGGCGGGCAGCCCCTGACAGACATCCCGCGCCTGTACAGCGCCGCCAAGCCCCGCCTCCTTCGAGGCTCCTCCCCCTTAGTGTTGGCTGCTGCTGACAGACATGACTTCCTCCATCTAACCTTAGCAACAGCAATTGCTTAGGAAGCAGCCCAGCTGTGAAATGAGTAGATGTCTTGAAATGCTACCTGGATGATCCCGTGCTGTCTCTGTGTGTCAGTTATCCTGATGGCAGCCATCCTCACCCACCAGTTTTCTTTAGGCCCTCCAGCTCTTTGGGCCTCCCAACTCCCAGAAGGCCTATCCATAAGTTAAAAAAAGAAGCACAAAGTGTTGTCGAAGGCTTTCATGGCCGGGATCACAGGGTTGTTGTATGTTTTCCGGCCTGTATGGCCATGTTCCAGAAGTATTCTCTCCTGACGTTTCACCCACATCTATGACAGGCATCCTCAGAGGTTGTGAGGTATGGAGAAACACAGCAAGGAAGGTTTATATATATATCTGTGGGAAGTCCAGGTGAGGGAAGAACTCTTGTCAGTTGGAGGTCAGCGTGAATGTTGCAGTTAATCACCCTAATTTGCATTGAATGGCTTCATCTACTGGTTACTTTCTGCTGGGCTTGGAAACTGGTGTGGAAGCACAAAGCCCTGGCAGGCGGTGCAAAAATAATCTGCAAATCCTATTAGTAAAGGTAAAGGTTTCCCCTGACGTTAAGTCCAGTCGTGTCCGACTCTGGGGGTTGGTGCTCATCTCCATTTCTAAGCCTAAGAGCCGGCGTTGTCTGTAGACACCTCCAAGGTCATGTGGCCGGCATGACTGCATGGAACCGGAGCGGTACCTATTGATCTACTCACATTTGCATGTTTTCGAACTGCTAGGTTGGCAGAAGCTGGAGCTAACAGCGGGCGCTCACTCCGCTCCCCGGGTTTGAACCTGGGACCTTTCGGTCTGCAAGTTCAGCAGCTCAGCTCTTTAACACACTGAGCCACCGGATGCTCCGCAAATCCTGTTACAGCATGTAAAAATCAGTTGGTGTGTGTGTGTGAACAGGAAAATTGCAAAGCACCAAGCTGATTGGCTGGGCTACACCCAGGGAGCCAACTGAGCCTGAGAGTTTTGGCTACAGTTACAGGTTTCTGCTGGTACTGTTTTGGAAAGGATCTCAGAAAGAGAGGTTTTGCTTCTAGTCTGCTAGAGAAAGACATTTTGTATGGATATTTAAAGGACTATTTGAATTCTCTCTTAAAAGGACATTGTGTGAGTTAATTTTTTTTTTTTCGTGTCAGGAGCGACTTGAGAAACTGCAAGTTGCTTCTGGAGTGAGAGAATTGGCTGTCTGCAAGGACATTGCCCAGGGGATGCCCAGATATATTTTTTTTATGTTTTTACCATCCTTGTGGGAGGCTTCTCTCATGTCCCCGCATGAAGCTGGACCTGATAGAGGGAGCTCATCAGCGCTCTCCCCGTGTGGGATTCGAACCTGGAAGCTTGCCGATCAGCAGCGCAACCTTCAAGTCACAAGGCTTTAACCCATTATTCCACTGGGGGCTCCTGTGTGAGATAATGTGACTGTTCTCATGATTGCATATATGTTGCTCTGCATTTCAAAACGTAAAAGTGCCTGTTATTTACTGTTCATCTTGTTGGGGATTGTGGATGATAAATGGAAGCTCTTACATGTGCCCATGACCCAGAGACACCCTGCAGAATGATGCACCACTTAGCTTCGCAGAACAAAGTAACACAGGATCTTTTACTAAATCCAAGATATCAACAGAGCAATAGTATTTACAATAGTCCCTTTGATTGCTTACAGAAGTCATAGGCAGTCCTTTCTTTGTCCATGAATCTGCTTCAGTGAAGATCACCAGCAAATAAGGCCTCAGAAATAGTCAGGCCTCTCTGAGTACAGAGCCATCTTCTTTTCAGCCAGTACTCAGAAGACTCACACACACACCTGTTCAAACCGGTTCTCCAGCAGCAGGATAGCAATAGTTACAAACCAATCCCCAAGTCCTTGCAATTTCAGCTAGTCTGCATCATGCATTTGAATTTTCCAGTTAACACACATATAGTATCTTTGCAAACCCTGACACATCTGTGTGGCATATCTTTTCTCTAGCAAGACAGTGTGTGGACTGGTCAAACGTGAACTACATTTGATTTTTGTTTCGTCACACAGTAAAAAAAAAAAAAAGCACAATTAAAGCCCTGGCGGACTGTGCAAAAAGAATCTGTGAAGCCCACCTCCTCTAAGGCGAACTGAACCACCTAAACTGGGCTCTACAGGCCAGTGGATACTCCACCATAAACATCAGAAGATCTGTAAGACCAAGAACAAGTCACGAGAGTTAAGACAAGGATCCACCCAGAGAAAAGGTGTTTTTACCATACATCAAGGAAACCACTGACCACATAGAGAAGCTATTGAAAAAACACAACTTACAAACTATCTCCAAACCCACTAAGAAAATCCAACAAATGCTATGTTCAGCAAAGGACAAGAAGGATCCTCCCACCTCTGGAGGAGTCTACTGTATACCATGCAGCTGTGGACAAGTCTACATAGGGACCACCAGATGCAGCATTGTCCAAACACGAATCAAGGAACATGAAAGACACTGGAGACTAACTCAACAAGAGAAATCAGCCATAGCACAGCACTTGATGAACCAACGTGGAGACAGGATATTATTTGAGAACACGGAAATGCTGGACCGCCTTAACCACCACCATGTCAAACTACACAGCGAAGCCATTGAACTCCACAAGCATGTGGACAATTTAAATAGAAAGGAGGAAACCATGAAAATGAATGAAATCTGGCTACCAGTATGGAAAAAATTTCTAAACTCAGGACAGTAAATAAAGAACAACCGTCTAAAACAGGAATTCCAGACAGGAAACAATCAGAGCCAGCTAACACCTCCCGACAAAGGATTCCCCCCGGCAGGAATCAGCCAGGCCTTGAAGCTGTAACGCCCTAAAACCCTGTCCTTTGCTGCTAGTGCTCTCTCTGGCACTAGCTCATAACTCAAAATGCTGCTCATATGTCAAAGCAAAACCAGGGCTGAGCAATGGTTCTTAACTCAAAACACTCTTAAACTGGGATGCTCTTGCGTTGAAGTTCCACTGTCTATAAGCCTTCATATCCAGAATGCAACAGTCCTACTCAGTGTGTTTACAGTATTGTAAAAGTCCCAAATGAGTAATATAACCAAAGCTACAGTAACCATTTTATATGTTACTAGCTGTGCCCGGCCACGCGTTGCTGTGGCGAAGTATGGTGGTATGGGAAATAAAGTATTGAGGAATTGGTGGTAGTTAAGGTCAAGGGTAAAGGTTTTCCCCAGACATTAAGTCCAGTCGTGTCTTACTCTGGAGGTTGGTGCTCATCTCCATTTCTAAGCCGAAGAGCCGGCGTTGTCCGTAGATTCCTCCAAGGTCATGTGGGATGACTACATGGAGCGGCATTACCTTCCCGCCGGAGCAGTACCTATTGATGCACTCACATTTGCATGTTTTCGAACTTCTGGGTTGGCAGAAGCTGGAGCTAACAGTGGGGGCTCTCTCCGCTCCCCCAATTCAAACCTGTGGCCTTTCAGTCCAGAAGTTCAGCAGCTCAGTGCTTTAACATGCTGCGCCATCAGGGGATATTATTTCCTAAAGGTTGTGAATATACAATATTTCTGATTGGTTTTTTTGTTTGTTGGAGGCAAGTATGAATGCTGCAATTAGGAAAAATGATTAGGATGTAATGGCCTTGCAGCTTTAAAGCCTGGCTGTTTCCTCCCTGAGTGAATTTTTTGTTGGGAGGTGTTAGCTGGCCCTGATTGTTTCCTGTCTGGAATTCCCTTGTTTTCAGAGTGGTGGTGTTTGCGATATTTATGTGCTTCTACTGTCTGTGGCCCTGAGAAAACAGAGGATTTTCCAGACTTTGATGATTGGAATACTTTGTTGGGAGGTGTTAGCTGGCCCTGATTGTTTCCTGTGTGGAATTCCCCTGTTTATTTACTGTCCTGGTTTTAGAGATTACATTGTTCTGCATTATTCTATCCCAGTAATTATTTCATATTAAAGAAAAATCTCACTTATCCAACATTTGCTTATACAATGTTCTGGATTATCCAACGCAGTCTGCCTTTTCATAATCAATGTTTTTGTAGTCAGTGTTTTAAATTCATTGTGATACTTTAGTGGTAAATTTGTAAATACAGTACAGTAGAGTCTCACTTATCCAACATAAACGGGCCGGCAGAACGTTGGATAAGCGAATATGTTGGATAATGAGGAATTAAGGATAACCCTATTAAATATCAAATTAAGTTATGATTTTACAAATTAAGCACCAAAACATCATGTTAGACAACAAATTTGTCAGAAAAAGTAGTTCAGTACACAGTAATGCTATATAGTAATTACTGTATTTGTGAATTTAGCACCAAAATATCACGATATATTGAAAGCATTGACTACAAAAATGCGTTGGATAATCCAGAATGTTGGATAAGCGAATGTTGGATAAGTGAGACTCTACTGTAATTACTACATAGCATTACTGTGCATGGAACTACTTTTTCTGTCAAATTTGTTGTATAATATGATGTTTTGGTGCTTAATTTGTATAACGATTACCTCATTTGATGTTTAATTGGCTTTTCCTGAATCCCTTCTTATTATCCAACATATTCACTTATCCTGCCGGCCTGTTTATGTTGGATAAGTGAGACTCTACTGTATATTTCTAATCTTATATTATCTGCTCAGAACTGGATTATCTGAGGCCCCTTCTTCACAGCTGTATAAAATGCACACTGAAGTGGATTATATGGCAGTGTGGAGTCAAGATAATCCAGTGCAAAGCAGATAATATAAGATTATAAATGGGTTATATAGCTGTGTAGAAGGGCCTTGAGTCTACACTGCCATATAATCCAGTGCAAATTAGATAATCTGTGGAAGAAGTCTAAGTGAGGGCTAAATCTGCCTGTCCCCTAACTGAAACCTGGCTGTCCCTTGGTTGCTAGGCAACCAAGTGGGCAGAGATTAGCCCTCTAAACTGGCAGCAATTGTATAAAAATATTATTGCTCTCCCTCTAATCAGGACTTTATTTTTCTTTTCTTTTTGTTGTATCAACCTTGAGGCGTGGATGATGGGTTGTGTTGTCAAATTTTGAGGTTGGGGGGCCTGTACTTTTGTTGTTTTGTGAATTGCCGTGATGCCATCACTCTTTTATATATATAGATTATTCCTGACAGGTGTTTTTATCTAATCAATCAGAAGTGTCAGTCTGTTACCTTATTGCCTTTATTGATACCTCAGGTTTTCATTTGCTACATGGCAAAGCAGCCTTTAAGATGATGGGGAGGAAGAGAGGCAGATTTGGGGGGGGGGGGGGCGCAAGGGAGACACATTTGGAAAGTTACTTTTTGAAAAGCACTTTTTAATTAAACATGCTGCTTGCTACCATTCTTCCCACATTGTTTATTAGCATGTGCTTTGCAATTGTTATAAAGTGACTCATTATATTATTTGGAACATTTCACTGTTTCTCCTTTCATTTAAAAGGATCCCTTAGGATTGAAGATAATGACGCAACACTTGAAAAGCTCTCATCAAAATGTCTCCAACATGCTTAAGAAGTTTTTAAAAAGAAGTGATTGTTATGCAATACAGAAAACAATATGACTCCCATGCATAACCATTTTTTAAATGGCATGGTACTAAAGGTAAAGGTAAAGGTTTCCACTGACATTAAGTCCAGTCATGTCTGACTCTGGGGGTTGGTGCTCATCTCCATTTCTAAGCCGAAGAGCCGGCGTTGTCCGTAGACACCTCCAAGGTCATGTGGCCGGCATGACTGCACGGAGCGCCGTTACCTTCCCGCTGGAGGGGTATCTATTGATCTACTCACATTGGCATGTTTTCAAACTGCTAGGTTGGCGGAAGGGCATGGTACTATGCCCTGTTAATTTTTTTAAAAATAGAAAATGTAATAAGTTGGAGGTAACATCACTACTTGTAGCATGTTCTGGAGTGATTTGTGGCATGTGTAAGTATGTATATGTGTGTACATACGCACCTATGTGCTGCGTAAATGTACAAAACACATTTGGCATGAGCTTTGAGCAAGGCAACTAGACATGTGTTTCAAATTGAAATCCTATATATTTTGCTAACTTCACTGAAAGGTTAACAAATATAGTGTGATATGAATGATTAATGATCCACCTAGAATCATAGAATCATAAAATTGGCAGGGGCCTCATGGACCATAAAGGCCAAACCCCTGCTGAGTGTACGACCTCCAGCTAAAACCTCCTCAGTAGGGAGCTGTCCAGCCTCATTTGATGATTTCAAAAGAGGCTTCATTTCTCTGGGCAATTGATTCCATTGGCAAACCACTCTTACTGCCAGTAAGTTCCTTCTGGTATTCGATTGAAACCTATTCTCCTGTAACCTCAGTCCATTACACCCAGTGGTACCTACCCTCTAAGGCAATGATTCCCAACCTTTCTTTGACCAGGGACCACTTGACTAGGGACCACTTTGACCAAGGACCACCGTCCAACGTTAGTACCAAAAGGGTTACAGATCAGTTTTAGGTCAACTTTAGATTCGGTTTGATTAATTAGGATGCTGATTCAGAGTTGGGCCATTCCATGTGGTGCCTGGAAGTGGGGATGCCTTGGTGTCTTCGTTTTTATGCCTGCTCCCAGGGTTATTTGGGGATGCTGATTCAGAAAATTGCATTGGATAGACCACATCAGTTCTAGTTTCTGATACAGAACATATGCCACCCAGTAGTTGCCATCTGCTTTGCCCACATAAAACCATATTTAATAACCTAGAGCTGATGTGATCTATCCAATGCAATTTTCTGAGTCAGCACCCTAAATAACCCCAGGAACAGGCCTAAAAATGAAGAAACTATTAGGAATATATTCATAACCTGTTAGTATTATGATACCAATATGGTTAGATATTGGTGCAGAGTAACAAAAATACAGAAGTCTAGGAGTTTATGTGAGCAGAGGTGAGAAAAAGCAAAATAGCCAGCCTCCCTTTCCTTTTAAAAGAGTCATGCGCATAAAATAAACATCAGAGACATCAAAAGTAAAATAGTAAAAATATGTTTACTCACAATCTTGTATGATGATGGTCATACAGGTAAAAACATCTTAGTTCCAAAAGGGAGCCTCCGGTGGCCTAGGGGATAAAAGCCTCATGACTTGAAGATTGGGTTGCTGACCTGAAAGCTGCCAGGTTCGAATCCCACCTGGGGAGAGTGTGAATGAGCTCCCTCTATCAGCTCCAGCTCCATGTGGGGAGATGAGAGAAGCCTCCCACAAGGATGGTAAAACATCAAAACATCCGGGCATCTCCTGGGCAACGTCCTTGCAGATGGCCAATTCTCTCCAGGAGCAACTCCAGTTGCTCCTGACATGAAAAAAAAAGTTCCAAAAGAATACAGATCAGGATACTACATATCTCTTAACAAGAAGTAACATCAGGCAGCATGGCTGGATCAAGAAGGAGGAAGAGGTGAAGAGAGAGAACAAAAGAAAGTCTCTTCTTTTATGCCCCAAATTCTAAAGGCATATGTAACTTCCTGTATGTCTCCAGGAAGTATACTCCCATTTCCCACATCACATGCAAAGCCCCTAAAATGGTGCCATCAGCTCTGGAATGCAGCTTTGTCTTTAGGTTACTAAGCAACAAACAAAACTACATAAACCATCCCACATTGAAAATGCATGCATGATTGCTAGATAACCCAACAGAAACCAAGGCGCCCCCGCTTCCAGGCATCACATGGAATGGCTGCACTCGGGGGAGGGAGAAGGAGGAGAAGCAGGAGTCAGGAGGCTTATTGTCATGCCTTTTATAGGTAATCAGCCGCTCACCTCCTGACATCCCCATTGCCTCAGTACTATAAGAGGGTTTCACAAGACCAGTTGCTCTAGTTGAAACGGTATAGTAACAGTGAGGCAGACCATATTTTAGTTCTTGGGGACCACTGGTGGTCAACATACCACAGTCTGGGAACCACTGACCTAGAATCATAGAATCACAAAATTGGCAGAGGGCTCATGGGCCATAATAAAGGCCATACTTCTGCTGAGTTAACAACTTCCTCAGTAGGGAGCTGTCCAGTCTCATCTGATAATTTCCAAAGGAAGCCACACCATTTCTCTGGGCAATTGGTTACAATGGCAAACCATTCTTACAGTAGAGTCTCACTTATCCAAGGTTCTGGATTATCCAATGAATTTTTGTAGTCAATGTTTTCAATATATCGTGATATTTTGGTGCTAAATTCGTAAATACAGTAATTATAACATAACATTCCTGTGTATTGAACTACTTTTTCTGTCAAATTTGTTGTATAACATGATGTTTTGGTGCTTAATTTGTCAAATCATAACCTAATTTGATGTTTAATAGGTTTTTCCTTAATCCCTCCTTATTATCCAAAATATTTGCTTATCCAAGGTTCTGCCAGCCCGTTTAGCTTGGATAAGTGAGACTCTACTGTACTGTCAAGAAGTTCCTTCTGGTATTCAGTCGAAATCTACTCTCCTGTAATCTTAATCCATTAGACCCGATGGTACCTACCCTCTGGGGACAGCAGACCTGCTCCTTCTTCTCTATAACAGTTCTTAAATATTTAAAGAATGCAATCATGTCATTTCAAACCAATAAATCTTTCCTTATATGTAGAGGTTTCATTTTTCTCTATTGAATTTCATTGTATTAATTTCTGTCCAGTTTATTTGGGTCTGTGTGAATGCCACCTGTGCCAGCTTTATATTATCTGGATCACAGACCACCTACTACAATGTAGCCTGAGTCCTGCCACATGCACAATGGAGGACCTTCTTACAGCAACACCATAGGCACTCCAAGTGGCCAGCTTCTGATCAAAGAACATTTAGTATCATGCCAAGTTTTTAACTTCATTTTTAAAAATACATGATAACTATACACTCAACTCGCTTCTGACACGATAAATAAATAATCTGTAAAACTGATAAGGTTCCCTCCACTTTGCCATCTAAGTTATTGACAAAAAATCTTGAAGAATAAGCTCTCCAATTCAGACCTTCTTGAAATGCAATTATTGATGGCGACTCTTTGAGCAAAGTTTTCTAACCGATTATGGATCCATCTGACAGTGTTTCCATCCATTGTACATTTAATCAATTTGCTAATCAAAATATTATCCAATGCTTGGCTGAAATCCAGATAAATGGCACTCGCAACCTTTACACTGTCTACTAAACTAGTGACCTGACTTGAAAATGATGTAAGATTTAGTTTGACAGGATTTCATCGAGATACTTGCAGACAAATATCTGATAAGGTATTAGAATATCTTGCCTGATATTGAGGTCTGGCTGCCTGCACTTTAGTTTCCTGGATCTGTTATCGAGCAATTTAGAGCAGTTTGCAGATAGTGAGATGTGGAACACGGAAAGAGAGTCTGTACCTGGCAAGATTTAAAGCTAAAACCCCAAGTTCCACAATCAAAGAAATCTCATCAGTTGAAGCAGAAGCCACTGAAGTATTTTATTCAATCCTGCCGGAAGGGATGACAGCCAGCTGTATGCTGCTCAAATAAGCTGACATGACATTTTACAAGTAAAACACACATTTTATACAGTTTGATCTTTTGTCTTTCACGTTCAAGCCCAGCTTGTGCTGGCTTCACACTGATTGGCAGAGCTGGCTCTGACGTCACAAGCAGCTGGGAGGATTCCCTCCACGTGGCACCCGGCAGCCAATCAGTGAACTTTTCCCACTTCTGATGCAGATTTTGGCTCACCAATGGCAGGCAGAGACCGGGATGGTCTGTTGAGAATAGCAACCTTCTCAAGCCTCCACTAGTTATATGTTGTGTATATAATTCAGATTGCTTACTGTATTGTATATGTGTGTATAGGTATGCAATTTTACTTAAACTCTTTGTTGTAGGAGGGGCCAGAGACTATGTGATCAAAACTGGGCTTGTTCAAAACTCAGACTCCATTTTAGAGCAGTTCAGTTTAGACTTTATGCGTCAGACTTCAATGCAGGAACAGCATGCTGTACAGAAGCCTCCATTAGACGCCATATGGACTGTTGATTCTAAGAATGATGCCCTGTGTTACCTACACACAGAAGCTCCTCCAAATCTATTTGTAACTGGATTGATAAGCAAAGTACCTGTGTGCTGAATACATGAAATTTGTGAGTAAACCAACTATGTTACTTTTAAAGAAGTCTACTTATTTTTGTTTCTTGGGAGCATGATTTAAAGGGAAATATATTTTAAGGGAGAATAGATGTTTTTGGGCAACTAAAAGGAACACTTCTGAAACTCCGCTGAATTAATATACACACACACACACACATATAGATATATATATATATGGTTTTACCCTGACATTAAGTCCAGCCGTGTCCAACTCTGGGGGTTGCTGCTCATTTCCATTTCTAAACTGCTAGGTTGGCAGAAGCTGGGGCTAACAGCGGGCGCTCATTCCACTCCCTGGATTCGAACCTGCAACCTTTTGGCCTGCAAGTTCAACAGCTCAGTTCTTTAACATGCCACCGGGGGCCCCAACATCTATATATATATATAAATGTAAGGTTCGTTTTACTATGGAGTAAACAACAAAACCACTGAACCAAATCACACCAAATTTGGCCACAAAAGTCATAGTCATCCAAAATATGTCTTTCAATAAAAAAAAACCCTAGAAAAATAGTCCAAATTACAGAGGATGAGGAAGAGCCTCTCTCCCCCTAACTGCCAGTTAGAAAGATAGGCTCGGCTGCCTTTAGCCCCGCCCCCACTGCCTTTAGACCCGCCCCCTTCGTATCCTAGCAACTCCCTCAGCCAAAATGGTGCCCAGGGCACAGGCAGAGTGCACACTGCCTATAAAATACAGATTATCTGATTTGAACTGGATTATATGGCAGTGTAGACTCAAGGTCCTTCCACACAGCTATATTACCCATTTATAATCTTATATTATCTGCTTTGAACTGGATTATCTTGAATCCACACTGCCATATAATCCACTTCAGTGTGCATTTTATACAGCTGTGTAGAAGGGGCCTCATATAATCCACTTCTAAGCAGATAATATAAGATTATAAATTTAATATGAAATAATTACTGTGGTATAATAATGCATAACAATATAATCTCTAAAACCAGTGCAGTAAATAATGAGCAACACTCTGAAAGCAGGGAAATTGGGAATTCCAGAAAGGAAACAATCAGGGCCAGCTAACACTCCCAACAAAGGATTCCCCCAGGCAGGAGGCAGCCAGGCTTTGAAGCTGCAAGGCCATTAAATGTTAATCAAGGTGCCTAACTGCAGCATTCATACCTGCCACACCGAGACTATTAATTGCTATTCAAACTGGCCAACCAAGGATTCCGCAAGTTAGAAACTGGCCAGGCTTGCAAGCAGCAAGGCTATTCAGTGCTTTTCAACCTGGGCAACCAAGATTTCCCCTAGGTGAAAAACCCCCAGGCTTTGAAGCCACAAGGCTACTCCGTCCCATTCAACCTGGCCGAGCAAGGATGCCCTATCTAGAAAGCAGCCAGGTTTTCAGGCTGCAAGAATATTCAGTGCAATTGGCCAAACAAGAATTCCCCTACTAAGGAAGGAGCCAGGCTTCAAAACGGCTCTTTGATTGAGGATGCTACTCCAGCTACTCCAAAAAACAGCCAGGCTTTGAGGTTGCAAGGCTATTCACTGCTATTCCACCTGGCCAACAAATGATTCCCATAAGCCACAGCAACGCGTGGCCGGGCAAAGCTAGTACAGTATATATGTTTGTGAATTGTCCATTCAAAGACATATCTAGGTAGGTACATCAGTTTAACAGCTGAGAAACCTAGTTGCCTTGCATGAATGCTGTCAAATGCCATTTTTCCAATAGGTTATAACTCTAACAGGTCATGCTTTTACCAAGAGGTTGTGGCATCATTTTTCAAAAGGTTGTGACTTCTCACAAGGTCATATATATGTTTCCAAAGATCATAAAATCTCCAAAAGGTAATGGAGATTTACATTTTACAAAATAGAAAAAACAAAGAAAAATGTGGCTTTGTGAAGGGGCAATAGTGTCTCAACCTCGAGACTTACAAAGTGGGGCCATCAGGTCCCTGCAGAATATTGCTTTGATGATTGTCTAGTGAATGACCCATCGGGTGGGTCTCACGTCCACAGCGTCTATGTCAGGGGTCCTCAAACTTTTAAAGTGGAGGGCCGGTTCATGGTCCCTCAGATTGTTGAGGGGCCGAATTATCATTTGGGGGAAAAAACAAAACAAATTCCTATGCACACTGCACATCTTATTTGTAGTGCAAAAAATCCCCCAACAACAATCATTTATTTATTTATTTATTTATTTATTTATTTATTTATTTATTTGCTACATGTATACTCCACCCTCTCTCATCCCGAAGGGGACTCAGAGTGGCTTACAAGTTGTATGTACATACAATATATTATATTATTAGCATAGCACAATATAGCATTATATATTATTATATTGCACTATACCACTATACCATATTATTATTAGTAATACTACATTTAATATATAATATATAATTAATATTATTATATTATACAATATTATTACATTGTATTATTATTATTAGCCACCCTGAGTCCCCTACTGGGTGAGAAGGGCAGGGAAGAAATACTGTAATAAATAAATAAATAAGTACTATATTCTATTACATTATAATATTATTATCAATATTATATGTATACACAATATATTATATTATTACCATAGTACAATATTAGTAAATGAATGAACAATACAATATTTAAAAACAAAAACAATTTTAACCAACATAAACCTATCAGGATTTCAATGGGAAGTGTGGGCCTGCTTCTGCCCAATGAGATAGTCAAGTTAAGTAGGATTGTTATTGTTGTGTGCCTTCAAGTCATTTCAGACTTTGAGCAAGCCTAAGTCTAAAACTGAGGACGGGGGCCAGGTAAGTGACCTTGGAGGGCCACATCCGGCCCCCGGGCCTTAGTTTGGGGACCCCTGGTCTATGTCCATTGTTGATGCTGCGAACATGCTGTCCAGAGTGATGAGATTAAGGAATCCATTCCTGGGAAAAGAAAAATGGTAATCAGGAAAAGCAGTGGCCGGACCTTCCAAACTTCAGGAAGGGTGCCAGATGATAATGAATCCTTTATGTCCTTATGGCCACACAAAAGAAGGCTAGCACAATTCGGAGTCCTTTGTACAGCCAGTCCAAACTGAAATCGATAGAGATGGATTGATTCCGAAGATTATTGGTGCTTGAGTCCTTTGTCAAGGTGACAAAGGCATGGCTCTAAAGACATTTCAAATAGTCATAAATCTTTCTTTCTTTCTTTCTTTCTTTCTTTCTTTCTTTCTTTCTTTCTGTTGTCGACCGCGTTTTAGGGGATCGGGCCCTTAAGGAGAGACCCGATCCGGTCCTGAGAGAACGGACCTTGGCGGAGCCAATAGGAAAATATGAGCCGCAATACAACCTGAAGCCGAAATGAAGAAGGTCCGCCAAAGTTGAAGGAAAATCCGCCAAGGAGTCTTTATTGAGCAATTCAGCTGAAGAGGACTCTAGTAGCGATCATTCAGTCTACTAGGGTACCACATAATCAAAATAAAGCCATATTTATACAAAATTTCAGTCTGACAGCCCTTTGAATTTCCCGCCCTGCTCCCCCGCCCATCTGATCGTTGATAGGCTAGAAGGTTGAACGAGGCGGGCTTTCGTTTCCCGCCTTGCTCCGTTGGCCCAATAGGGAGCTGCTTTTTGTCTCTACTCGAGCCAATCAGGAAGGAGAAGGCGGGAATTATTGAAACAATGAAGTGACAGGGCAGGAAATATCGGATTAATTCCTGCTAGACCGATTTCTAAAGGGATTAATGGCAGCAATCAAGGGTGTCCGGGTTTCTGTCACGTATACAGATTTTAGATATGCCTTGGGGTGTCAGAGGTGGAAGTAGAGATGGGTGGTGATGAGCCATATTGACAGGCTCTGCAGGGCGCCTTCCTGAGGTGTCCTGGTTTTTCCTTTGGGTGAGATATGACAATGTTTGCCTTGAGGCGAATCACCTTTAGGACAATACTCCGAATTCGGCGACTCAAGCCCTATATTGTCCATGCAATCTGAATTTGATTGGGTTAAGCGGTGGCAGATTATCCTTTTGTTTTTGGGAAGGGAAGCCTGGGTCATAGGAAATGGGATAGGTTCTGGGGTTCAGGTTGAGTTCAAAATATTTCCTATTTGATTTCATGATTTGACAATTATATGAAATAAAATGAAAAATAAAATAAAGTTGGAATATAAACCCTGCTGGGAAGAATACATATTTTCCGGGGATCCCAAAGAGTACAAATACATATAGGCAGACAGATAGATTTCATGGAAATAAGGGAGAATCCATAAAAGTGAGTTACATTGCATAAAGGGGAATCATGAATGATATAAACAATTGAAAATATTTGATAAGAACGAAGTTCATAACATCTGGAGAACCCAGCATGGAAATTCATAAAAGTGGAGTTTTAGCAGCATGATTTTACAATTCATGAAGTTGTTATCTCTTGCCTCAGAGTGCAGGGATAATCCACAGTAAACTCCAGTAAAAAGTCTCAATCACCTTCTACTATAAATATATGGAATATAGAACATAAAGTCTTGATTTTTGAACTATCTTTTACAAAGTCCTGGGGGGGGGGGTCACCTCGATCACATTTCTTTCTTTCTTTCTTTAAAGCATTTCTATTTCACCCTTCTCATTCCGAAGGAGACTCAGGGCAGATCACAGAACACATATATGGCAAGCATTCAATGCCGTTATACACAGACAGGACAGACAGCAATACAGATAGAGGTATATAGGCATTTCTAATCTTCTGTGTCCTGGAGGTTGTGCTCAATTCCAGCCATTGGGGGAGGGGGGGGGTTGCTGTCGTTCCATCCTCCATGTTGAAGAGCCCTGTTTACAGACTTCCTCCTTTTTTGATTGCCGGCATTTTTCTATTGTTTCCTTATGGTGCCATTAAAATATCTCCCCGCTTAAGCGGTACCTATTTATCTACTCACAGCTGGTTTTGATCTGCTAGGTGGGCAGTGAGCTTGCCTGAAGGTCGGGCACTCACCCCCGACCTGAGCTTTGAACTGCCAACCTATCGCACCTCAGGTTAGCTTCACCTTGCTAAAGACACCAAGCCACACACAGGAAGTAGTCTTTTGTAGTTTATTTAGAATAGGCAAAAGATAGTTCATAAAAGGGAAAAAGTTCAGTTCCAAAAGATAGGTACAAAACCAAGGCTGTAAGCAATAAGTCCATAGAAACATAGAGCATAAAACAAGGTCATTTTCATGGAAGCCAAAAGTCCCAACAAACAGAATATATCCACAACATATTACAGGAAAGCAAACTTGGCACAGGAAAGCAGACTTGCTTCTAGATCAAGTGATGGAGTTGCATTGACAGAGAGCTCTCTGCGAGCAGACTGTTTTAAAAGCATGACATAAAGGCGTTCCTTTGCCCTTTAAACTCTTGTTTATTGACTATGTGAAGGCTTTTCTGCAACCCTCTAAATTCCAGTCTCGTAGCCCAATCAAGATCCCCAGAGTCAAAACCACTGAGCTCATTAACAGGTGGCAAAGTGCTTTCCTCCCTTTCTACTCCCTGCACCTGAAATTCCTCGTTAGAAACAACATCATGATTTATTCCCATGGGAACAACTCCCTGCTCTTCATTTCCCACAGCTGGAAGGCTCCTATAATTCCCAGCATCAGAGTCATCCTCAAATTCATCCTGAATCCCATCATAACCCAGAATCTTCATCAGAGTCATGCAAAGGCACATCAGAATCACACAAAGGCAAAGGCTGAGCCACAACACAACCTTTCAATTGGTAAGATTTATTGCAGCTGATGGTTAACCTGCTGTGCTAAAGCCTGGCCCATAAAACATAAAATATTACAACATACACATAAGGGATCCTGGCATCACCTAATCCACAGATACTGGGGGCACCTGGTTCTGGATGCCAGGGTTTTTGGGGTATGGATATTGACCCAGGGCTGGGGGCCATGTAAGGGGTCAGTTGTAATGGGGGAAAGAAGGGAGAGAAGCCCCACTCAAGACTGAGGCTGCACTGTAAGTGGGGTGGGTTGTTAAAGTAAAGAGAAAGGCAAAGGGAGACAATAAAGGCTACAGTGAAGCAAGTATAAGGGCCAAAGGACACTGGGGTGTCCGTTTATTAAGGGGTTACTTTTTAATTCATAAAAAAGGGTTTAGAGACAATGTATCTTCTGGGGTCCCTTCCACACAACTGTATACAATCCCACATTATCAGCTTTGAACTGGATTATATGGCAGCGTGGGCTCAGACAACGCAATTCAAAGGAGATATTGTGGATTATCTGCCTTGATATTTTGCCTTGATCTGCCTTGATACGGCTGTGTGGAAGGGCCATGGAGCTGGCGGCTGCTGCAAGTCTTCCTTGGTCCTCCTCCGGCAAGCCATCGGGACTTTGGGCTGCCAGTCAGCCAGTTTTGAATCTCCCGCCATGGTCCAAATAAATCAATCTGTCATAATTCATAAATTTTGCTGAGGGAGGTCAGGTCTTGGTTTGACATCAGATCTTCATTTTTTTAAACTTTTTTGTTAAAGAGAAGGATAATGTTTGTCATTCTGCAGCCCTCTGGCATGCCATCAGTTCTCCAGATTTTCTCAGAAATGATGGCAAGTGGTTCACAATGTACATCAGTAAGTTCCTTCAATATTCTAGGATTCAGTTCATCTGCCTTTACATATTTGTACTGATTTAGGTTAGTTAAATGTTGTTATTCCTCCTTGGCTATAGGATGTTGGTTTTCATCCTTGGCTATAGTATAGCATGTGATATCATTGGCTAGCTAGGTACAAAGATAAGAAATTCTCCCTTTTACGGAGGTTACCCAAATACCATAATCAGCTGACCCAAGAGCAGCAGTTTCCTGACTAACTCCTTGTCAATCTTGAGCTTCAGTCCTAATTCCTTTCCAAGGTGTCTTCTGTTGCATTCTCTTTTTGAGAGAAAATTGAATAAAAATAGGTATTGAGTAGTTCTGCCCTTTGTTGTGATCTGTTAGCATTTTACTATCCTTATTAAACATATAATATTGTCCCCTTGGTCATTTTTTTGTCTCAAATGTATCTGGGGGAAAAACTCATGTTCACAATCTCTGAGGACGGCTGACATAGATGTGGGTAAAATGTCAGGAGAGAATGCTTCTGGAACATGGCCATACACCCCGGAAAACACACAACAACCCTGGGATTCTGGCCATGAAAGCCTTCATCAACTCTTTTTATTGTTTCTTGGTTGACTAGCCAGTCTTAGCTCATTCCTTTACTATTTCTGCAACATTGGGCTATATATTTGTATTCTTCATCAGTGAGTCCTTCCTTCCATTCTTTATATCTATTCTCCCCCTGCTTGCCTTTTCCTCCTTGACTGTGCAGCCACAGCAGTGCTGATCATCAAGAGCAAAGGAATAAAAAGCGAAGACAGACATGTCAGTATGTGTGTCACATTATTATGCAGACCACAAATTATTACACACCCCATCAGACGAAAATGAGATGACCCAATTGAAGAAGTTGAAGTTTCAGTCACAGTGATTGTAACTGTACTACCAAACAGCAATCGGTGATAACGAATTGTCATATTCATAGCAGAGAGATAATTTTTTTTTCATATCAGGAGTGACTTGAGAAACTACAAGTCTCTTCTGGTGTGAGAGAATTGGCCGTCTGCAAGGATATTGCCCAGGGGACGCCCAGATGTTTTGATGTTTTTACCATCCTTGTGGCTTCTCTCATGTACCCGCAAGAAGCTGGAGCTGATAGACGGAGCTCATCCACACTCACCCTGGGTTGGATTCGAATCGGCAACCTTCAGGCCAGCAACCCAGCCTTAAAGTCATCAGTCCTGCCAGCACAAGGGTTTAACCCACTGTGCCACCCAGGGCTCCAGAGAGAGTGAAGGAAGTGGAAGCAGGATAGTTACTTTCTGTGCTGAGTAAGCTACTCCCAGACCTTATTGACTAGAACATCAAGATCCAATGGGATGATTCAATATCCATTGGTATATTTCTGTATCTAACGCCAATGCAATTGAGACTTTGTTCCTTTCACCATTACTGTTGCATCCACAAGGATTTCCCAGCCCCACATGGCATATTCTTAGGTCCATGGTAGAGAAGTATAGGGTTATTGTGTCCGGGCTGTATGGCCATGTTACAGAAGCATTCTCTCCTGACATTTCATCCACACCTATGACAGGAATCCTCAGAGGTTGTGAGGATTCCTGCCATAGATGTGGGCGAAACGTCAGGAGAGAATACTTCTGGAACATGGCCATACAACCCGGAAAACACACAACAGCCCTGTGATCTTGGCCATGAAAGCCTTCGACAACACATAGGGAAGTAGACTTACCCTGTTTCCCCAAAAATAAGACATTCCCAAAAAATAAGACCTAGCAGAAGTTTTGCTGAATTGCTAAATATAAGGCCTCCCCCGAAAGTAAGACCTAGCAAAGTTTTTGTTTGGAAGCATGCCCAGTGCCCGTCAAACAAAACACCAGAGCATGCAGGATTGGTAAATGTACGTACCAGTTGTACATGGAAATAATGGTAGTAAAAAGAAACAGTTTGTCTGTTTTGGTTATGTTGGTTTGTGATGACAACTACTGTACAGTTTATAATAAATGTCCATTTTTTTGTTCAACAATAAATGTGAACTCTTCTTCATGGATAAATAAGACATCCCCTGAAAATAAGACCTAGCACATCTTTGGGAGCAAAAATTAATATAAGACACTGTCTTATTTTCGGGGAAACATGGTAGCTATTTTGCTAGAAACGTGAGATCCAGTCTTGGATACTTGCCTAAATTTCAGTGTCAGATTTGCTAATGAACTCTGATTTATTGGTGTCACATTTAAAGTTGCTCTTCGAAGAAATATTTCTTGACTGTTTTTCGAATGCTACCACAACATCTTCCTTACTAATGCCGTATGGATGCTAAAATGGACCATTTCTCGTAGTTAGTTACTCCATAACTCAATTACCCTTCAGGTAGGTTCCCTGTGAAACTGGTCATTTGGAAAAGGACATTTGGAGAAAGAAAAATCACACCATACGGCCATACATAAACCACTTTTAAAATGCGGGACCTTTCCAGGAGGCTACACTCGGCTACTTTTTAATTAACTGTCTAGAAAAAGGCGTCATGCACAACTCGGCAAGGTGAATAGCTGTATGATAGTGGGCTTCAGAGGTGTGATTGGGAGCTTTGGTGTTGCCATGTGATTGGATTCTACGGTGTGCTCCTGAATAATTTCTCTTGCTAGAATATTGTGGTGAATGCTGTGTTGGACATTATGCAGTGCTAAAGGCACATTCTAGACTTAGAGGATTGCTGTAGTTAGTTTCAGTTCCCCAAGCAAGGAGAGAAATCTCAGCACTGGGAGGTGGGGATTTAATTTTCTGGCCAGCTCTTTCCACCTAACATATATCCTCATTAGTTGACATGCATAAGTTGAGGGCAGGTTTTGGGGCCAAAATTATACATTTTGATATGACCTATGGATAAGTCCAAGGTTGTTTCACAGAGAGGGGAGAGCTCCAATGTTGCCTCAGAGGGCCAATTGCCCTTGGCTACTACCACTATTTTCCCACCTAGGCATTCAAAAAGGCCAGAAGCGGTGCTGTAATGGAAACAGTAAAGGGATCAGCACATCTTTTAGGTTCTCCCAGGACAGACTGAGCTTTCACCTTTTGACATTTATTCAGAGAAGGGAATTGTTTATTTTTGATAACAGTTAAAATGCAGTATTTACATTGACCAGGAGATAATTCAACACAGGTTTTGGGGTTATTTTTTTAACTAGAATTTCTGGATTCATATATTAGTATATAGGGCAGTGATGGTGCTAGTTTCTGATACAGAACATATGCCATCCAGTAGTCGCCATCTGCTCGCCTACAGAAAATTATATATATAAAAGGGTAATGAAATTTCGGCCGAGGACAAAACAACAAAACTACACATCCCAGAAACACTAAACTTGGCAGCACGACCCCTCATCCATGCCTCTATGTTCATACAACAAAAAGAAAAGAAAAATAAAGTCCTAATTAGAGGGAGATGAATAATTGCTTTCATCCAATTGCTGCCAGTTAGAAGGCTAAACTCCGCCCACTTGGTCTCCTAGCAACCCACTCACCCCAGGGGACAGGCAGAGTTAGGCCTCACTTAGGCCTCTTCCACACTACCTATAAAATACAGATTATCTAATTTGAACTGGATTATATGGTAGTGTAGACTCAAGGCCCTTCCACACAGCTATATTACCCATTTATAATCTTATATTATCTGCTTTGAACTGGATTATCTTGACTCCACACTACCATATAATCCACTTCAGTGTGCATTTTATCCAGCTGTGTAGAAGGGGGGTCATAGAAGGGGGCTTAATGTCAAGAGAAAACCTTTACCCTTTACTTTAACTACCACCGGTTCCTCAGTACTTTATTTCCCATACCACCATACTTTGCCACAGCAACACGAGGCTGGGCACAGCTAGTATTTAATAATCTAGATATGATGTGGTCTACCCAATGCAATTTTCTGAATCAGCATCCCAAATAATCCCAGGAACAGGCCTAAAAACAAAGACACCAAGATGACCCTGCTTCCAGGTGCCACATTTAACGGCTCCGCTCAGGGGGAGGGAGGGAGGAGGAGAAACAGCAGTCAGGAGGCTTGTTGTTATGCCTTTGTGGGTAGTCAGCCTCTCTCCTTCCAACATTCCAGTTGCCTTGGCACTATAAGAAGTTTTCATGAAACCAGTCGCTCCCATTGCAACAGTGTAGTAATGGTGAGGCTGCGGACCATATTTTAGTTTTTGGGGCTCACTGGTGGTCCACAGACCACATGTTGGGAACCATTGGTATAGACCTTCCAATGGTACAAGCCATAGCAGCCTTAGAGAAAACTTCCCAAGGGTTGGCAATGAGCCTTCCACAAGACCCAGCAACTGTTGGAATAATCACACATAATGTATCCTGTAGATAATGTGATGTGGGATGTGATGCCTAGTAGGGATAGTGGAAGCTGTTGCAGCTACGCGATATATTTTGTTGCAGGCCAAAAAAGTGCTTTGGCGTGGGTTGTTTTTCCTCCTCAGCTATAGGATGCGATATTATTGGCTAGCTAGGTACAAAGAATCAGAAATTCTCCCTTTTACGCAGGTTACCCAAATGCTATAATTGGCTGACCCAAAAGCAGTAATTTGCCCTCAATCATTGCCTGACCTGCTTCACAAACAGCCACCCACTGTGACATTTAAGGGCCTACTCCATGATATCATAAAACATTATCTTTCTCATTTTGGTACTGAAATCCACGGGCATGGGAAGTGGTTGACTTGGCAACTTGATCTGATAATGCCATTTTTGCATCCCTGCCCAGCTATCAACTCAGAGGCATGACTTAAACAAATCATCATCCCATTCTCCTATTGCAGTGCACAAGCTACTCAGTGGAGACCAAAGTAATCTTCTGTAAAAAATATTTGGAGAAAATGCAAGACATTATATAATAAATAAGAATACTTTATTTGTATCCCGCCCTATCTCCCCAATAAACACAAACACAAGGCAAACACTCAATGCTTAGAAACAACTAATACAGATAAAGGTAAAGGTTTTGTTATGATTGAGCCTCATGGCTCTGTTACTGACAGACGTGGGCGTAAGACTCCTCGAGAGTCAGATACTCTCGAGGAGCGAGAGAGAAAAAGACTGCGAGACATATTTGCAGCACCATCTGACGAGGAGTCTTTCGAAGGGTTTACGGAGAGAATGGAGGAGGGGCTGGTTAGCTCAGAGGAGGATGAGATGGATTGGACTCGGGTAAGGGAGGAAGTGGGTGCCACTGGCCATGATGGGACAGAAGATGAATGGGGACCTTCAGGATTAGACCCATGGTTTAGCTGGAGGGATGGGACGGGATCCACAGCTGGAGATGCTGTTGGGCGTAGTCAGAGGTGTTCCAGCTCTGACGAGGAAAGTGATGAGGAAACGCCCGGGTTAAGGAGGACAGCTGACAGTGATGAAGATTTGTAACTGGCATAAAATGGGGCTTGGGAGCAATTGCAAATTGCGTTGGGCAAGGTAATCTGGGCAAACGCTTGGGATCCGTGTGTGTGTGGGACGCTTCCCTGAAGACTTGTGTGCTTTCCTGTGCTGTGACGTAAGTTGATTGGAATCCAGGGTCAGACGGCGGGAGGGATTGTGTGGGCATTTGTTTGTGCAAACCTGTGCTTACTCTTATTAGCTTGACCCTCCGTCGTCTTCTTGACGGACGCCATCTCCTGCTTTGAGAACTCGGACTGAACTGACCACGGCTTGTCTTCCCCCCTTCTTGGACTTGGAAAAACTACAAACGTCTGCTTCTGGCTTTGATCTACGGAACGGAACTGGTCTACTCAACTGCTACAATCCTTGGCTGATTTACTCGTGTTGGAGATCCTGTCTGCTGTGTGTGTGGGGGAGCGACGCAAGTTACTCTAAGCACAGTGTTGGCAGCAGAGAGGAATCTGCTGCCAATTAGTTGCATTCTTTGTATCTTTTGTTCCTTGGCTTTCGTTTCGTTTATACCCAGGCTGAAGTAAGCAGTTTGTTTTTACCCGGATTAAACTCCGGTTTAATCCGGTTTATCTTTTGAACATTTACTTTTGCCCCTTTTTGCTCCTAAAGGCAAAAACTGCCTGGCCCTTGTGTTTTACGGGCATTTTTGAGTTCTGTAATCTAATAAACTCTGTTACTTTGAATCTTGTGGCGTTCTGTCCTTGACAGATTGCCCAACGCCATTAAAAAGTTTATTGCAGCAATAAACCCGTCAGGAAGACGATGGATGAGTTAAGGGCCAAAGTAGACCAATTGCAAACGGCTTTTACCGTTAGCCAAACAGCTCAGGCTGTGAAAGGACATGTTTTGACTCCTGAACGCTTTGACGGAACCAGGTGCAAGTTGCCAACCTTTTTGGCACAAGTGGAGCTTTATTTTTCTCAGCTCAGTGCTCATGCTTTTCCTACAGACACTAGCAAGGTGGCCTTTATTTTGAGTTTGTTGACCGGTCCCGCAGGACAATGGGCCACTAATTTAATTTTGGGAAATGACCCAGTCAAGGACAATTTGAATAATTTCAAAAAGTTGTTAACTGATACTTTTGGGGATCCTCTCCGCACGGAGAACGCTGGGTGGGCTCTGTATCGGTTGAAACAGGGAAAGGGGACTGTTTTGGATTACTTAAATAAGTTTAACCTGTATCGCCACCAGCTGGATTGGGGGGAAAATGCATTCATGCTTTTATTTACTGCCGGGTTAAGTGATATGCTCCAGGATGAATTAGCACGCTTGGAGCCGGCTGAAAGCTGGGACGCCTTAGTAGCTAAGGTGCTGCGTTTAGACGCAAGGTTCGAGGCTCGTAAACACTCAAAAGTAATGTGTGCGCCACCCATGCATGTAACCAGGGCACCTGTGGTGATGGGGGAAGAGCCCATGGAGCTTGGGGTCTTTAAAAAGCTGTCTACAGAGGAAAAGAGCCGTAGGAGGCAGCTGGGCTTGTGTTTGTACTGTGGGAAGGCTGGGCATTTTGCCAAAAATTGTAATGTGAAACCTTCCCAGCTTTCGGGAAAAGGCCAGCCCTAGTGCGACGTGAGTCCAACGCACTAGGGCTCCTCAAGCAGTCAACTGAGGGGAGGAAGCATGTTTTCGTACCCATTACATTATCTGTTGGGGGAAGGGAACTTGTTTCTACTTTGGCACTGCTGGACTCAGGGGCTACGGTCTCCTATGTAGATATTGAGTTTGCTAAGAAGCATGGCATTCCTAGAGTGCGCAAGGCATGCGACGTGTGGGTGGAAGGAGCAGATGGGAGACTGCTGGAGACTGGGGTGGTTAACCATGAAACCTCAGCAGTAACGTGGGAGGTGCAGGGAGTAACGGGAACGTTTGTGTGGGATATTACGAGCTTGCCTAGATATGATGTGATCCTGGGGATGGATTGGCTAGCTGTAGTAAACCCACAAGTAGATTGGGCAACACGTAAAGTGATCTTAAAGAGGCAGGACTGTTGCACTCTAAATGTTACTCATTCTGATATGGAGGGAGTGCCTGCTGAGTATGGGGAGTTCTCTGATGTATTTTGTAAAAGAGAAGCGGACAAATTACCACCGCACAGGCCATATGATTGCGCCATCAAGTTGGCAGAAGGTGCGAAACTGCCAGCAGGGAGGCTGTATGCCTTGACTGTACCGGAAAGGCAAGCTTTGCGGGAGTTTCTAGATGAAAATTTAGCCAAGGGGTTTATTCGCCCATCTAGTTCTCCAACTGCGGCACCAGTATTCTTTGTAGCCAAAAAGACTGGGGAACTTAGGCTGGTCTGTGACTATCGGATCCTAAACAAATACACCATTCGGGATAGGTACCCGCTCCCTTTAATCTCGGAACTGTTATCAAGGGTGCAAGGGGCTAAGGTCTTTACCAAGCTTGACCTGCGGGGGGCCTATAACTTAATCCGTATACGGGAAGGGGATGAATGGAAGACGGCATTTAACACGTGTTTCGGATGCCACGAGTTCCGAGTCATGCCTTTTGGGCTTTGTAATGCTCCTGCGGTATTCCAGAGGTTCATGAACGATGTGTTCAGGGACCTAATTGACCAATTTTTAGTGATTTATTTGGATGATATCTTGATTTTTTCTAAGGACGAGAAAGAACATCGTCAACATGTCAAGCAGGTTCTGCACCGACTGCGGGCTAATGGGCTTTTCGCCAAGGCTTCCAAGTGCGTCTTTCATGTGCCTGAAGTGGAGTTCCTAGGTCATGTAGTGTCAGGTAGGGAACTTAAAATGGACCCACATAAGGTTGACGCCGTCAACTCATGGCAGGAGCTGAAGACTAAGAAGGATGTACAAAGGTTCTTGGGTTTCGCTAATTACTACCGGGAGTTTATTCCGAATTTTGCAAAGCTCACGGTACCTTTGACGCAGCTTCTGCGCAAGAAACAGCCATTTGTGTGGGGGCGGGAAGCTCACGAGGCGTTTCTACAATTAAAGTCTAGTTTTCAATCGGACAACATACTAACCCATCCTGATGTTGACAGACCGTTCGTGGTAGAAGCGGACGCTTCTAGCTACGCGTTGGGGGCTGTATTGTCTCAGAAGGATTCCTCAGGGACCTTGCGTCCCTGTGGATTTTACTCGCGGCAACTAACACCCTTCGAGCAGAACTATACCATATGGGAGAAGGAGTTGTTGGCGATTAAGGTGGCGTTTGAGGTGTGGCGGCACTGGCTTGAAGGGGCACGGCACCAGATCGTGGTCAGATCTGATCACAAGAACTTAGAGCACTTGCAAACAGCAAAGAAGTTAAACCAGCGTCAAATCCGCTGGGCTTTGTTTTTCTCCAGGTTTAACTTCAAGGTGCAGTTCGTGGAGGGGAAGGCAAACTTGCGGGCCGATGCTTTATCCCGCAAGCCGGAATTTAAGACCAATGAGCAGGTAGTATGTCAGACCATCTTGCCTACTGCCTCTCTGTGTGTTGTAGATAATGAGCTTGGGTTACATGACCAGATCCTTGAGGCTCAGAAGGATGATGTGTGGACTCAGGAGCAACTGATGCTGCTCTCTGCAGGTAACCGTACCATACTGCCGCATCTCCAGGATCAAGACGGGGTATTGGTGCGTAGGGGGCAGGTTTACGTACCAGTGGGGACCCTCAGGTTGGAGGTGATTAGAGCCCACCATGACGAACCCATGGCTGGGCACTTTGGCAGGTTCAAGACCGTACAGCTTATCACCAGGAGCTACTGGTGGCCAAAGATGCGGCAAGACATTCTGCGCTTTTGTGACAGCTGCGCCGTTTGTCAGCAGAGTAAGACGCCTGTTGGGCGCCCTAGAGGGTTGTTATCGTCTTTACCTGTTCCGGAGAGGCCATGGCAAATCATTTCCATGGATTTTATTTCAGATTTGCCTAAGTCTGGGGGTTATACTTGTATTTGGGTGGTGGTGGATTTATTTAGTAAACTGGCTCATTTTATTCCTTGTTCAACCATTCCGGCGGCCCCTACGTTGGCCTTACTATTTACAAAGCACATCTATCGTTTGCACGGAGCACCCGAGGTGATTATTTCAGATAGGGCTCCGCAATTTGTGTCACGCTTTTGGAAACACTTCCATGAGTGTTTGGGGACTAAGTTAAACGTGTCTTCAGCTTTCCATCCGCAAACGGATGGACAGTCGGAACGGGTTAATGGGCTCTTAGAGCAGTATCTGCGTTGTTTTTGTTTAGATCAACCCACGGCTTGGGTAAAGTGGTTACCGGTGGCGGAATTTGCTTACAACAATGCGGTGCACACGTCTAGTCAGCATACGCCATTTGAGCTAACTTATGGTTTTCACCCACGGGGAGGTGTGGCGCCGTCGACCAATGTGGTCTCTTCGGACCCTGTGTACCGCTCTTCGGAAATGGCTGCATTGCATGATGTTGCCCGTCGCTTACTGTTGGAAGCTAAGGCAACGCAGAAGACTCAGGCTGACCGCCACAGGCAGGCAGGGGAGGAGTTGGAAGAAGGGGATTTGGTGTGGTTATCTTCCAAACATATTAAACAGGCTGGGGGAAAGTTTGCGCCTCGGTATTTGGGTCCCTTTCCTATCGTTAAAAAGATTTCTTCTGTTGCGTTTCGTTTGCGTTTACCGTCTAGTTTAAAGGTCCATCCAGTCTTTCATCGTTCGCTGTTGAAACTTGATACCTCTAGTCGTCGTGGTGCTATAGCGGAGGGTATCACTGCCACTTCTCCGCCATCGGGGGAGGAGGCCTTTGTGAGAGGGGATAGTGTTATGATTGAGCCTCATGGCTCTGTTACTGACAGACGTGGGCGTAAGACTCCTCGAGAGTCAGATACTCTCGAGGAGCGAGAGAGAAAAAGACTGCGAGACATATTTGCAGCACCATCTGACGAGGAGTCTTTCGAAGGGTTTACGGAGAGAATGGAGGAGGGGCTGGTTAGCTCAGAGGAGGATGAGATGGATTGGACTCGGGTAAGGGAGGAAGTGGGTGCCACTGGCCATGATGGGACAGAAGATGAATGGGGACCTTCAGGATTAGACCCATGGTTTAGCTGGAGGGATGGGACGGGATCCACAGCTGGAGATGCTGTTGGGCGTAGTCAGAGGTGTTCCAGCTCTGACGAGGAAAGTGATGAGGAAACGCCCGGGTTAAGGAGGACAGCTGACAGTGATGAAGATTTGTAACTGGCATAAAATGGGGCTTGGGAGCAATTGCAAATTGCGTTGGGCAAGGTAATCTGGGCAAACGCTTGGGATCCGTGTGTGTGTGGGACGCTTCCCTGAAGACTTGTGTGCTTTCCTGTGCTGTGACGTAAGTTGATTGGAATCCAGGGTCAGACGGCGGGAGGGATTGTGTGGGCATTTGTTTGTGCAAACCTGTGCTTACTCTTATTAGCTTGACCCTCCGTCGTCTTCTTGACGGACGCCATCTCCTGCTTTGAGAACTCGGACTGAACTGACCACGGCTTGTCTTCCCCCCTTCTTGGACTTGGAAAAACTACAAACGTCTGCTTCTGGCTTTGATCTACGGAACGGAACTGGTCTACTCAACTGCTACAATCCTTGGCTGATTTACTCGTGTTGGAGATCCTGTCTGCTGTGTGTGTGGGGGAGCGACGCAAGTTACTCTAAGCACAGTGTTGGCAGCAGAGAGGAATCTGCTGCCAATTAGTTGCATTCTTTGTATCTTTTGTTCCTTGGCTTTCGTTTCGTTTATACCCAGGCTGAAGTAAGCAGTTTGTTTTTACCCGGATTAAACTCCGGTTTAATCCGGTTTATCTTTTGAACATTTACTTTTGCCCCTTTTTGCTCCTAAAGGCAAAAACTGCCTGGCCCTTGTGTTTTACGGGCATTTTTGAGTTCTGTAATCTAATAAACTCTGTTACTTTGAATCTTGTGGCGTTCTGTCCTTGACAGGTTTCCCCTTTCGTCTCTGGGGGTTGGTGTTCATCTCCATTTCAAAGCTGAAGAGCCTGCATTGTCCATAGACACCCCCTAGGTCATGTAGCCGGAATGACTGCATGGAGTGCTGTTTGCCTTCCTGCCGAAGCGGTATCTATTGAGTTGTTGTATGTTTTCCGGGCTGTATGGCCATGCTCCAGAAGTATTATCTCCTGACATTTCGACCACATCTATGGCAGGCATCCTCAGAGGTTGCATGCCATAGATGTGGTTGAAACATCAGGAGATAATACTTCTGGAGCATGGCCATACAGCCCGGAAAACATACAACAACCCTGTGATCCCGGCCATGAAAGCCTTCGAGAACACATTAGTACCTATTGATCTACTCACATTTGCATGTTTTTGAACTGCTAGGTTGTCAGAAGCTGGGGCTAACAGCGGGAGCTCACTCCGCTCCCCTGATTCAAACTGCCAGTCTTCCAGTCAGCAAGTTCAGCAGCTCAGCAGTTTAACCCTTTGCGCCACTGCGGCCCCTGATGTGATAGATAGGGCTTACCGTGCAAGTTATGAAATAATCTGTTTCAAGAGCCCCAAGAATGACTGTATGCGATAACAAAACTAGTGCAGACAGGCCAATAATATCAAGCAATATCCTACTATTCCTTATAAGAACCCTTTACTTTGACTGCAACTAAAACACAGGTGGGTATAATGCACAAAAGGATTCAGTCAGCTCATATTTAAAGAGTCCATCAAAATCCTGCAATTCCTAATATTTCAGGGCATGTGAAATGTGTGTTTACTATAGGTATTGGTACCTAGGGAGTAAATAAACACAATTTGGTGTTTATTGAGAGAGAAAATGACACTCCAGTCCCCAATTAACCCGGGGCATAACACAATGCTGCACTCTACTATTAAATACCAATTAAGAGAGAAGTGGAGGCTACACAAGACTGTTTATGTCCCTGCAAAGCCCCTATCACTTACTCTTCTCCTGTTCTGCTCTCTCGTTGATTTAAAGCTGAGACACCTCCAGCCTCCATCGCACTGCTGAAACAAAAGATGTTTTTAAAAAATCTGTTCAGATGGACTGACCCCCCAACAACGGACTCCCGCACTGTCTTCTGTGGATGCCCAAAGTCACCCTTGCAAATCAGGCACCTTTCCTTCAGCTGACACTTGTACTCCCTGAGGTGCAGTGGACCAGCGAGCACAACGCGAGTCTTAGTTGCACTCCTACATCTTTCCCCCACCCCCTTCTTCCCCAAGCCTGCTTCTCCAACCTCCTTCATCTCCAGTTTTATCTCTCCATCGATCTACAACTCTCACATTTGCTGTCATGCTTGCTGCTTTTTATTAGTCAGATAAAGGCATGCTGCCTCAATGTCCATTTCAATCTCTGTTCTCCTCTCACGAGTGGCTGCCTCCCTCCCTGTTTGCTCCTCGCCAACGTCTTCACCCCCCTTTTCTTCTCCTTTTGGGCCCACCACTCTCTCACTTCCACCTCTTGATCCCTAACAGCTCAACATGGCTCCTGTTGCAGCATTTCTCCCTCTTGTAATCATTAGCACAATGCTTTACTCCATTCTGTCAACACTGAAAGAAAGTGGAGGAGAATCTTTCAATTTCCCCCTTTTTGTTGCATAGGCTTGGTCCAGTCTCATCACTCAAATGGCCATAGCACCTTCCTGACACAATGTTGTTATGCTCCCAAGCACTCCTGATGGCAGAGCAGAAACTATTAACTTTAGCAGCACAGACAGCCACTTGCGGTGCCACTTTCTTTGCAGAATATTCCACCGTCAAACAGCTCTTACCATTGGAAAGCTCTTCCATTGTTTAGATGCAATCTCTTTTTCTTGCAGTTTGAATCCATTGCTCTGTGCCTTGGTCTCTGGAGCAGCAGAAGACAATCATTTCAAATATTTAAGCCCAGCAAGGTAGACTCCAGCAATACATGGAGCGAGACTTGCCAGAGGTACAAGCTGGGTTTAGAAAAGGCGGAGGAATGAGAGGCCAAATTGCCAGCATCTACTGGATAATGGAAGAAACTAGGGAGTTTAGAAAAACATCTATTTCTGCTTTATTGACTATTCTAAAGCCTTTGACAGTGTGGATCATAATAAATTGTGGCACGTTCTTGGTGGTATGAGGATACCAAGTCATCTTGTCTGTCTCCTGAGAATGCGATTTCCTGCTTCTGAATGCGATTTCCTGCTTCTTAGCGGGGGGTTGGACTAGATGGCCCATGAGGTCTCTTCCAACTCTACTATTCTATGATTCTATGATTCTATGATTCTATGAAATCTGTATAAAGACCAAGTAGCAACAGTAAGAACAGACCACAGAACAACAGACTGGTTCAAAACTGGGAAAGGAGTACGGCAGGGCTGTATACTTTCATTCTACCTATTCAACTTGTATGCAGAACACTTCATGTGACATGCAGGGCTCGATGAATCCAAGGCTGGAATTAAAATTGCTGGAAGAAACATTAACAACCTTAGATATGCAGGTGATGCTACTCTGATGGCTGAAAATGAGGAGGAACTGAGGAGCCTTATCACCAAGCTGAAAGAAGAAAGTGCTAAAGCTGGCTTGCAGTTAAACATGAAGAAAACCAAGATTATGGCAACCAGACTGATTGATAACTGGCAAATAGAGGGAGAAAGCTTGGAGGCAGTGACAGACTTTGTATTTCTAGGTGCGAAGATGACTGCATACACAGACTGCAGCCAGGAAATCAGAAGACATCTACTTCTTGGGAGAAGGGCAATGGCCAACCTTGATAAAATAGTGAAGAGTAGAGAAATCACACTGGCAACGAAGGTCTGCATAGTGAAAGCAATGGTATTCCCCGTAGTAACCTATGGATGCGAGAAATGGACCATAAGGAAGGCTGAGCGAAAGAAGACAGATGCTTTTGAAGTGTGGTGTTGGAGGAAAATCCTGAGAGTGCCTTGGACCACAAGAGGATCCAGCCAGTCCATCCTCCAGGAAATAAAGCCCGACTGCTCACTGGAGGGAAGGAAGGATATTAGAAGCAAAGCTGAAGTACTTTGGCCACATAACAAGAAGACAGGAAAGCTTGGAGAAGAGAATGATGCTGGAAAAATGGAAGGAAAGAGGAAGATGGGCCAACCAAGGGCAAGATGGATGAATGGTATCCTTGAAGTGACTGGCTTGACCTTGAAGGAGCTGGGGGTGGCGATGGCTGACAGGGAGCTCTGGGTGGGCTGGTCCATGAAGTAATGAAGAGTCGGAAGCGAGTGAATGAATAAACAACAAGAACCAAATCCCCATGCCAATTCTATGAAAAATGAGTCTCTCCAGAACTGCAAGCACTATCTCAACCAAATTTTGATTATTCACATGATCATTATCTACCTTTCTGCCAATCTACATTGCAATAGCAGCACTAGCTGACATAGTGGAAGTGGCCAAGTTGGCCTATCCGGAGCTGGCAGGCAAGCCTAAGGTGTGGGGAGCGGGGAGATTTGACCTGAATTGCAGGTGACAACTGAGGAAACTGTGGGAAATGAGGTGTCTACCACTGGTTCATCTAATCTAGTGGTTCTCACCCTGGGGTTCCCAGATGTCTTTGGCCTTCAACTCCCAGAAATCCTAACAGCTGGTAAACTGGCTGGGATTTCTGGGAGTTGTAGGCCAAAAACACCCAGGGACCCACAGGTTGAGAACTACTGATTTAATCCAAGCCTTGCCGAATAAACCACGGCACAGGAGCAAAGACAAGAAGCTGTATCATTGTTAGACTTTGGATTTGATATGAACAAGACTGTTTCTGATGACCAAATGAAAGCTTAATTAGTGCAAAATCCACAGACTAAATACTTATCCATGTATTTCTTATGGATAAGAAGAGGCATCTAAAGCCCCTTCCACACAGCTGAATAAAATCCCACATTTTCTGCTTTGAACTGGAATATATGACAGTGTGGACTCAGATAACCCATATCAAAGCAGGTATTGTGGGATTTTCTGCCTTGATATTCTGAATTATATGGCAGTGTAGATGGTCCCTAAGATGTTAACCCAAATGTTTCAGCAAATTTCCCTGGTTAGCCTACTCATTTCATGTACAAGGTGTACTCTGTTAAGTATGGTGTAGTGTTTGCAGGAGAAGTTGGGGGTAAAGATGGTCAGAAGCTTGGTGCATTGGTTGCTAAACCATTTGTGTGATGGAAAAAATGCAATAGAAGTCTTCAATAGACACCAAAAAACAGAGTACCATCAGAACAACTTGTGCTTGGCTGAAAACTTCTTGCTAATTCACAGTGGAAAACATCTTGATGTAACCTGTCATCATGATAAAGGAAATAAGAAGAAAGCAGAAGAAAACAAAAAGAAAATTCTTCCAGTTGTGGAAACTATTGTCCTTTGTGGCCGACAAAAACTGAGTTAAAGAGGGAGCAATAATTCAGGATCTATTACCCGTGAAGAACCTTTGTGCAATGATGCTAATGTTGAGATTTTGTTCCAAATCAGGAGACACTGACCTGAAAAGACATCTCAGAAAAAAAGTTTCAACCCCTCCTGAATTTATTTCTGGCTACGGATTTTTCTACATTGCCATATAATCCAGATTATCAAAGCAGAAAATCCACATTATCTGCTATGAACTGGATTCTCTGAGTTGACACTGCTATATAATCCATATATAATGCTATATAATAAAGCATATAATCTGGATTTTATATGGCAGTGTAGAAGGGGCTTCATGTTCAGCTTGTAGTTTTCTAAGGCTCCGAGATCACTTTCATATGGACTGCTGTCAAAATAGCTGTCATTCATCCTATATCTGTGCCCATCCTAAATCTACTGGTCACAAACTTGGAGACCAATATAATGAAAAACAGAGTTTACAAGGATTTTTGTTTCAACTGCTGTGACAGATTGAATTCGTTGTGACTCCATGGGGGAAATGACTAAAGGGCATACCTACAGTTCGGATGTGCAGAACCCTGTCTTCCATGATCCATCCTTCCTATGCTTCCAGTGGACTGTATAAACAATACTGTTAAGTTTATGTTGGTTACAATTGGTTACAACTCCTCATTTTAAATATTCTATTGTTAATTGAGCCCCTGGTGGAAGATGGGGTTAAACCACTGAGCTGCTGAATTTGCTGAAAGAAAGGTCAGCAGTTCGAATTCATGGAGCAGGGTGAGCTTCTGCTGATAGCCCCAGCTTCTACAAACCTAACAGTTCGAAAATATGCAAATGTGAGTAGATCAATAGGTACCGCTCCGGCAGGAAGGTAATGGCACTCCATGTAGTAATGCCGGCCACATGACCTTGGAAGTGTCTACGGACAACACCGGCTCTTCAGCTTAGAAATCATCTATAAGATCCCATATTACACTGATTCTGAAACAACTGCATTGGTTACCAATAGAACATTGGATCTCTTACAAGATACTGGTTCTGTCATTTAGAGCTCGAAATGGCCAAGGACCATTATATCTTAGGGACCGCCTCATTCCTTTCTTCCATCAGTGGTCACCTCGATCCTCCCAGGAAAATCTCCTATACGTACTGGGCCCTAGGGAGGTACACCTGGAAGCTACAAGGCGTAGAGCCTTTTCGATCTATGCTCCAATTCTGTGGAACTCATTGCCTCCATATGTTAGAGCAATATCGGAGTTGCGACCTTTTGGAAAAGAGCTCAAGACTTGGCTGTTTGGTTGTGCCTTTAAGTAAATCAGATCTAATTTGCCAAATAGTCACTGTTGAATGTTTTTATGTTGAATGTTTTTATATTGTGGAATGATATTTTAAATTGTAAGTCACTTTAAGAAATAAAGTGAAGTGAAGTGAAGTGAAGAAATGGAGATGAACGCCAACCCCAGAGTCAGACATGATTAGACTTAATATCAGGGGAAAACCTTTACATTTACCTATTGTTCTTTCTCTCCCCCCCCCCCCGATTTTTTCTTTGCACTACAAATGAGATATGTACAGTGTACATAGGAATTTGTTCATTTTTTTCAATTAGTTCACACACGCATAATCCCTCTGCCACTGGCCCAGCCCATCTGTCAAATTTTGAAACATAATGCGTCCAAAAGTTTGCCCATGCCTGATACATATACATTATCTGTACACATCATAACAGTGAAAATATGTATGTATGTGTTGGAGCCCCCAGTGGCGCAGTGTGTTAAAGCGCTGAGCTGCTGAATTTGCAGACTGAAAGGTTGTGGGTTCGAATCCAAGAGCAGAGTGACTGCACACTGTTAGCTTTAGCTTCTGCCAACCTAGCAGTTCCAAAACATGGAAGTGTGAGTAGATCAATAGGTACTGCTCTGGCGGGAAGGTAACGGCGCTCCATGCAGTCATGCTGGCCACATGACCTTGGAGGTGTCTACGGACAACGCCGGCTCTTCGGCTTAGAAATGGAGAAAAGCACCAACCCCCAGAGTCAGACACAACTGGACTTAACGTAAGGGGGAAACCTTTACCTTATGTATGTGTTTGGGATGTCCACTTCCACAGGCAAATTTCCACTTCCACAAATAGCTCCCCCTACTCAGGAGACACCAATGGCCCTCCCACCAATGACATTTCAGGCTATACTGAGCGCCATGAACATGTACAAGAGCCCTGCCAATGTCCTCCGCAAACATCATACTGCTCACCACCCAAGTGCAGGATTTCATATGGGGACAATTTCATCCTAGATTTTCTGTTTTTCCTCCATCACAGACATCCTAGTGTTTCTTACTCTCTCCATTGGTGTGGAATTTGCATGACCCCACCCATCACCTCTCCCATAACCCTTTCCTATTCTTTTCTATTACACACAGCAAACAGAGGAATTGATCAGCAACTGAACATACTAGAGAGGTTTGGGGAGAATTAACCATGATATATAGGAGTTGTAGATACTGGGATATATATGCAGTTCACCTGCAATCAAAGAGCACACTGGACTCCACCAACAATGGACCTAGAACAAACTTGGCACATTGAACTTCCATGACAAAAAAAAGCCTGGAGGTAAATGTAGGGATGTATAGGAGTTGTAGTTCACCTACATCCAGAGCACACTATGAATCCAAACAGTGATGGATCTGGACCAAACTTGCATACCCAATATGCCCAAATTTCAATACTGGTGGGTTTTGAATGGAATTGGCCTGGACATTTTGGAATTGTATGTACTGGAATTCGTAGTTCACTTGCAATCAATGAGCACTCTGAACTTCACCAAAGATGTAATTGGACCAAACTTGGCACACAGATCCCCCATGACCAGCAAAACATACTGGAGGTCTTTGGGGAAAATTCACCTTGATTTGGGAGAGTTGTAGTTCACCTACATCCAGAGAGCACTGTGAACCTAAACACAAATGGATCTGGACCAAACTTGGCACACATACCTGATATGCCGACATTTGATTACTGGAGGGGTTTGGAGGGAACTGACCTTCCTTTCTGAGAGTTGTAGTTTACCCACAACCAGAAAAACTGTGACCTCCACCGATTATGGACCTGGACCAAACTTGGCACACAGAACCCCCATGACTCATTCAGCCTACTGAAGGGTTTTGAGGGGACTGGCTCACCATAGTGGGAGTTGTAGTTTACCCTACAGCCAGAGAACACACTGAACCCCACTGATGATGAATCTAGAGGAAACTTTCCCAATGTAACAAACTTTAAGTACTGATGGAATTTCTCAGGGTTAACCTGGAATGATGTGAGTTGTAGTTCACCCACAACCTTATGCATTTTGCACAATTAAAAAATGGCTTCTTCGAATAACCTGGGCAATGCCGGGTACCCAAGCTAGTATATAATATAATATAATATAATATAATATAATATAATATAATATAATATAATATAATATATAAACATGTCTTGAGGCTCCACAAGAAACTTTTATTCTGAAAAAGTTTGAGAACCCATTTAATGTGTACCCTACTTATCTCTCGTATAGGACTCAAAGTGACGCACATATGATAAAACAACACAGCTAAAAAGTCTGAAGTACAAAAATTAAGACATATTAAGCACATTGCACTTAAAAATTAATTAAAAACAGTTAAAAACACATAAAAATGCCTCTTGCTCTAACTCAATTACTTCAAAGCTGAAGGCATGTTTAAATAAGAAAATCTTGGCCGGCAAGTGAAAAAAGAGCAGGAAGGGAACCAACTGCACCTCCCTTGGCAGACAGTTTCATAGCCTGGAGGCAGCCACCAAAAAGGCTTTAATACTGATTCGAGGAAGCCAAGCAGCTTGCAATAAGCACAGACACACACTCACACACACCACCCGCCCAATCCTCTGCTCTAAAAGTTCCCAAATCTGATTTTCATTATAAGAATAAAAAACTATTGTAGAAGTTGATGCAGGCAGGGTAATGCGTCACACTCACTTTGGGCTTAGCATTAGGCAGTACCTTTCAAGTTTGATTAAACTGTGCAAGAACCATAGATCACGAGAAACAAAAAGATCCATTAGGCAAAGCGAGACAGTCACCTGAGTCAGCTGAATGGAATAACCCAGAAGTGCAGAAAAGTGTTTGCTATTTTATTTATTATTATTGTACTTTCCCCTCTGAGGGTATGAGCACTTGTGTGATTTTCTTTGCCTGAAATGGCAACATCATTATACAGACTTTTTATCGTTTTAGTGTGGACTTTTTTTACTATGTGAATTGTGGCTGGGTGGGCTTTATCTGGCATTTCATCTCAAGGAGCACAATATTCTGGATGAGCCCTGACTACTAATAACCTTGATGCTACAAGTTCATTTCATTGTTGCTGTGTCTTACGTGCACTACATTTACCTCCCTGCCCTCATATCCTTGAACTGTTATGCTTCCTATAAATTAGAACTTGTTTGCTTTGGCAGGTTTCAGCCTGGAATACTATGTCTCTTTCAAAACCCTATGCACATATCTTCCTCACCTGTTATATAAAATAGGCAGAAATAGGGTGTGCTAAATACCGACTCCTGCCTCCATGGTTTAGTATACAGAGTATTTATTTATTTATCTATCATGTCAGAAGCAAATTGAGGATACAGCTATAATGTGTTTAGAAACATAAACAAAGTTAAAAACTTGGCATTATATTAGATTTCCTTTGACCGGAAGCTGGCTGCTTGGAGTGCCTCTGGTGTCGCTGTGAGAAGGTCCTCCATTGTGCATGTGGCAGGGCTCAGGCTGCATTGTAATAGGTGGTCTGTGGTTTGCTCTTCTCTACACTCGCATGTCATGGACTCCACTTTGAGGTCCCATTTCTTAAGTTTGGCTCTGCATCTCGTGGTGCCAGAGCGCAGTTTGTTCAGCATCTTCCAATTTACGTAGTCTTCTGTGTGCCCAGCCACTGATTGAGGTTCCGGGTTTTAGCCTGCCACTTTTGGACTCTCGTTTGCTGAGGTGTTCATGCAAGTATCTCTGTAGATCTTAGAAAGCTATTCCTTCATTTAAGGCGTTGGCTTGCTGGCTGATATCTGAACAGAGGATGGACCGGAGATGTCAATGCCTTGGTCCTTTCATTGCTGGCTGCTACTTCCCGGCAGATATCAGGTGATGCAATACCGTCTAAACAGTATAATTTCTCCAGCAGTGTAGGATGTAGACATCTTGTGATAATGCGACATGTCTCATTAAGAGCCACATCCACTGTAATAATGTGGTGAGATGTATTCCCCACTGGGCATGCATATTCAGCAGAGTGAAAGCTTGCAAGAATATAGCCTTCTCCAGGATGTACCAGCTTAAAGTGAGCCGTGGCAGTGATATAATGGTTATGCCACATTCTCGTCCCTTCTCCTCATTTACATATAAATATTTGCTTTCAACTATTTAATTAAATCTAATACAGTTTAATAGCATCCCTCTGAATCCCAAGTTTTACTTATAAACAATTCTGTTAAGCCACTTTTCATCTATTGCAGGTATACCTAAATTAACACATTTATTTATTTATTTATTTATTTATTGGCTTATTTGCAGTATTTATATTCTGCCCTTCTCACCTGGAAGGGGACTTAGAGAGGATCACAATGCACATGGGCCCGGGCTGTGGCGCAGGCGGGAGAGCAAGCCAGCTGCAATTAACTGCAATGAATCACTCTGACCAGGAGGTCATGAGTTCGAGGCCCGCTCGGAGCCTATGTTTGTTTGTCTTTGTTCTATGTTAAAAGGCATTGAATGTTTGCCTATATGTGTAATGTGATCCACCCTGAGTCCCCTTCGGGGTGAGAAGGGCGGAATATAAATGCTGTAAATAAATAAATAAATAAATATACACTGCAAACGTTCAGTGCCATTTTTAGACATACAAGACATACAGAATAGAAACAGGTAATTTTCCAACTTCGGCTTCTGGAAGTTTTGCTCGATTTTGTCCACAGGGGGAGCTGTCACTTCATCCATTATGACGTCCGAGTCCTTTTTGTTCATGGCATTTCCTTCTTGCTCTGTGATCGCCGGCATTTGTATGGTGTCGTAAATTATACTAACCTTCCCACTTTAAGGTAAAGGTAAAGATTTTCCCCTGACATTAAGTCCAGTCATGTCCAACTCTGGGGGTTGGTGCTCATCTCCATTTCTAAGCCAAAGAGACGGCGTTGTCTATAGACACCTCCAAGGTCATGCGGCTGGCATGACTGCATGGAACGCCGTTACCTTCCTGATGGAGCGGTACCTATTGATCTACTCACATTTGCATGTTTTCGAACTGCTAGGTTGGCAGAAGCTGGAGCTAACAGCGGGCGCTCACTCCGCTCCCTGGATTTGAACCTGGGACCTTTCGGTTTGCAAGTTCAACAGCTCAGTGCTTGAACACACTGAGCCACCGAGGCTCCCTTCCCGCTTAAGCGGTCCCTAATTTCTCAAATCACAGCTACAACTATTTTTGAGCTGCTTAGGTGGACAGTAAGCGAGGCTATTGGCAGTCAGGTGCTCAATCTGACTCGGGCTTCGAACTTGCATAATTTTCATACAAAATACTTTTTGATAGAAATGTAATCCCCCTGAAATCAAACAATTTAAGGCAGTCATAGATAGTGAGATCCGGACCACGGATATTGGAAAGCCTGATTAATAAGAATGGAACAGATTGCATACATGTTCCAGACTGATGCCATTGGATTTTTAACGCAATATCTTTGAAACCTTCACTTATTTGTTGTGCATATACCATTTTAGCGGCTGGGCAGCTGCATTTCCTACAGTTGCAAAGGGGAAATACTTCATACCGTGTTTCTCCAAAAATAAGACAGTGTCTTATATTAATTTTTGCTCCCAAAGATGTGCTAGGTCTTATTTTCAGGGGATGTCTTATTTTTCCATGAAGAATAATTCATATTCTCATTCTGGCCTGGGGCTGTTGAAACTGAGCCTGGGTGTCGCACCTCAAAATAGTTCACCTTGCTATTGACACCAAGCCACAAACAGAAGAGTCTTTTGTAGTTTTATTGAGCAAAAGCAGAATATATATAATATAAAAGAAGGCAAAAATATAGATCCCAAAGTAGTTGTAAAATAGAGTCAATAAATCCAATGATCCATAGACAAAAAGCAAAAGTCTATTCCCAAAGATACAATAGTCCACAGGTTACAAGGATTCACGAGCAGGAGAATTTCTAAAGCATGAAGACATAGACCATCCACTCTGATGAAGCGAGATTTGCTTTGACAGAGATTTGTCTCCCAACACACAGTTTTAAAAGCAAGCCAAAAATGCATTTCTCTTCCCTTCAGAGGCCTCCCATTTTCCAGCTAATCTCAGGCTACGCCGAGGCATTCCTTTCCATTGCAAACAATCTGCCCGAGATAGCAATGGAGCTTCTTGACTGTCAAGGCCAAACAGTTCATTATCTTGCACCTGAACAGGAGCCTGAGACAAATCAAGCTCATTATTTCCCATGGGAATGTCTCCCTGGTTTTCATCTGTGACAGGCTGGTTCAGGAGTTCATCCACAGGCTGTGCTTCTTGCACTTCTGAACCAGCCTGTGTAACTCCATGATTCCCCATGCCCATGACATCATCCTGGAATTCATCTTGTATCCCATCATCTGACTCCTGCATCTGTAACCCAAAATCCCCTTCCTCATCTTCACTCTGGCTCTGCTGCTGAGTCACAACACTGGGGCTGCTGCTGGGGCTGCTGCTGCCTCCTCCCTGGTGCCCTTCGCTCAGTCATGGCATGGCCCCGCCACCTTCCGGCTCCTCCTCCGGCTACGGGGCCTGCATTTCCCCATGCCCTGGCCCTCGTAGTGGGGAGAGCAAGCCGGGAGTCTATGGCGGGGAAGGCAGCAGCAGAAGCAACACTGCACTACACTCATCCTCCTTTTCCTTGCTTGCCCTTCCTTCCTTCCTTCCTTCCTCCCTTCCTTCCTTCCTTCCTCCCTTCCTTCCTCTCTTCCCCTCAGTGCAGCCTCCTCTTTATCCGTTCAGCCTTGTCACTCCGTCAGCTCCCTCCGTCACATCCCGTTGGCACCTGGCCCCGCCATCTTCCTTCTCATGCCGCCCTTTTCTCCTCAGAAATGAAGGAAGGCAGGCAGGGAAGGAGGGAAAGGGAGGAAGGAAGGGAGAATAACAGCTGCATGCTCTGGTGTTATGTTCGGCAGGCATACTTCCAAACAAAAACTTTGCTAGGTCTTATTTTTTGGGGGATGCCTTATATTTAGCAATTCTGCCAAACCTCTACATGGTCTTATTTTCAGGGGATGTCTTATTTTCGGGGAAACACGGTAATACATCAGAAAATGTAATTCTGCATCCAAGTAGTGCAGCCATTCTGATTGCTTGTGTTGTGCATGTTGAAACACAGCACTTGATTCTCACCATAACCTTCTTTTTAAAAATAGAACTTTCCTGTACACATCTTCAAAACTATTTTCAAGTCCCATATTCTAAAAACATGTTCAGGATGATGGAACCCAAAATTCTCAGGAAGCTAAATGTGCCAATTTTTATGAATTTGTGCAGAAAGCTGAATTCCACACTGACATAAATTTATTCGAAGAGTTCTTTGTGTCTGTTGGGTGTGTCTCTGGAGCATGCGGGTACTATATGTACTGTACTTCTGTTCCATGGAAGGTGTGGATGCTTTAGCCTTTAGAGTTCACAAATACTAGTTTATGTTTCAGATTATCTAAGTATCTTTCCCTTTCCTTATCTGTTTCATCTCAAGCTCTCCTGGGACACGGACAAAACCTTATTGACAAACAACACTCTTCTACTAATCCATATATTGTGTTCAGCTTTTTATGCAGGCAGCTTCAAAGATTTCTCTCTAGCTCACTCCTCTGTGTGGCAGCCGATGGAGCCGGGGGCCCACCACTACTTCCAAAAAATACTGCTTTGCTGTTATGCCAGTGCACATCAATACAAAGTATATGAGAGCTTTTTCCTGATGTTTAGACTTTTTTTTAGAGAAGGGAGAGGATTTCATCAACCAGGCATTTTCAAGCCCTTTCAGAGTTTGCAGCCATGTTTGTTAGAATTTGGAAAAGCACAGAGCTGAAGATGAAATGCAACAATGGAAAATGCCAACAACAACAGTTATCAAACCATGCAGAACAGAGCCCATCTTTTAATTTTGTCCCCGTACCATTGCCTTATAGAGTAAATGTGGAGAAAGGCCCCAACAGCAGATAATAATAATAAATAATGATAAAACTTTATTTATAACCTGCTTCCATCTCTCTGAGGGGATTCAGAGCGGTTTGTTAAAGATTGTAGATGATGTTAAATAGAAGCTCCTATGTCCACCTGTGAACCAAAGTCACCCTGCAGGGTAATGATGTGCCACTCAGCTTTGCAGAACAATTAACAGGAACTTTACTGACTTTAAAATGATCAAACAGAGCAATAATATTTACAATAGTCTCTCTGATTTCATACAGAGAACAGTAGGAATGGCTAGTCCATAAAATTGCCTCAGTGCCTTAAAAATAACAGGGCCTCTGAGATCCGGCAGCCATCTTCTCTCCTGGCTATTTCCAGTCAGCATACACACACTCACTCTGAGGTAAAACTGCTCAAACCAGTTCCCCAATAACATGGCAGAGAAATTAACCAATCGGATTCCTAGCTGTTTGCAGGCTCAGCCAATCAGCTTCTTACATGTACTTTTCCAGTTAACCCATCCATAATGGTGTCTTTACAAACCTCAACACATGGGGACCAAGCCTGATCAACAGATAAAACAATACCACAACAGCATATATCATTGAAACAATAACAGTAAAATAATATTCATAAAATACATAGCGAACATTTGGATTCATAAGAACTGGGGAAATATTATTGCTTCTTCATCTGCTTCACAGACCAACCCGCTTTATATGCCCCAGCGCTCACTGAGATAGATGTTAGAACTGTCCTTGGTTTATACTCCTTCAGACTGCAAGTGGAGGCTCCGGCAATTAAATAGTCCTCCAGTCGAAAAAATATATATGTAAATCCAAGCAAGAAAAAACCGGCATGTCAGGAAACTCCAGAATTGCAAGTATAGATACTGTGGTTTGATCCTGAACGAAGTCATTTTCATGTTAATGTAGTAAAAACAGAGCATTACTGCAAATTTATGTACAATATGTATTCAGAAACATAGAGCCACCATGTGGTTTGACAGTAATGTTTTCATGGAAATCGCCTTGTCAGTCTGTTTCAGTGTAAAGGAGAAGAGGTTGTCTTGTGATACCATTAAAACTAACTAATTCATTATAGTATAAACATTTGTGAAAAGTGGGCCAAATTCCACAAAAGTGTCTGCTGAAATCTGAAAGCACTACATTGTTCCTTTTTTCTGTTTCTCATTGACATCTTATGGTGATTTCCTATAAGATGTACAAACAACCAGACAAAAGTGTGTACAGTCAGTCCCCAAATTACAAACAAGATAGGCTCTGTAGGTATATTTTTAAAGTGTAACTCCATACACACACACACACTAGCTTTGGATATCCTAGGAAAGAGTTACCGCCTCTGTGATGTTTGTTTTGCTGTCTGTGCCCCTATTCAGAAGATATCTCCTCATTTTCTGTCCCTGTGATCATTGGATTTTGAAAAATCTGGCTTGTTGTGAAAACAAGGACTGGAAAGAAAGCTTCAATGGAGATCCCTTTTCCCATGAGCACTCTTCCAGGAGTGAATTTCCCTTCCGAGAGGTAGATTTCGCTCACTTCCTGTTGAATCATCCTCGGTTTTAAATATGAGTCATAGAATCATAGCATTGGAAGAGACCTCGTGGGCCATCCATTCCAACCCTCTGCCAAGAAGCAGGAAAATCATATTCAAAGCACCCCTGACAGATGGCCATCCAGCCTCTGTTTAAAAGCCTCCAAAGAAGAAGCCTCCACCACACTCTGGGGGAGAGTGTTCCACTGCTGGACAGCTATCACCATTAGGAAATTCTTCCTAATGTTCAGGTGGAATCTCCTTTCCTGTAGTTTGAAGCCATTGTTCCACGTCCTAGTCTCCAGAGCAGCAGAAAACAAGCTTGCTCCCTCCTCCCTATGACTTCCCTTCACATCTTTATACATGGCCCCCATCATGTCTCCTCTCAACTTTCTCTTCTGCAGGTTAAACATGCCCAGTTCTTTAAGCCGCTCCTCATAGGGCTTGTTCTCCAGACCCTTGATCATTTTAGTCGCCCTCCTCTGGATACATTCCAGCTTGTCAACATCTCCCTTCAATTGTGGTGCCCTGAATTGGACACAGTGTGATTTCAGGTGTGGTTTGACCAAGGCAGAATAGAGAGGTAGCTTAACTTCCCTGGATCTAGATGAGGTCAAGCCCCCGGGAGCCCCCTGCGTTTAATCTGATCTGACCTGCAGCAGGGAGTTCCATGGTTTTGAAGAGCCCTTTGGGCCAGCCACCCATGAAATGTTCGCCCCAGCAGCAGCTTCAACGAGCCGGGACTATCCTTTCCTCTGCCCCTCTCCCCAACCCTAACATTGTAACTAATCCCAAATAAAGTATCATTGCATTTTTAACTTTCTCCCTCTCATAGTGATACTGTGTGTCTCTTCACTGATACTAGCTTCCTAACATATGAGCTTTTCCTTTTCCACTGACACCAGACTTCTAACACATGGACTTTACATTTCCTGAGCTGCGGGCAGCCACTGGCTCGGGCCAAAATTGCGTTTCTTTGAACCGTGGATACCGAGAACCCATTGGAACCCGGTATCTGCGGGTCAACAGATCGGCTCCATGTTTGGTAATATATTTTCCTAGACTAATTCTAAGACTAACTGCTATCTCACTTTCTGCATTCTGGACTCCTACGCTTTGGGAAATAACCCTTTTTGGATCAAAAGAAACAGCTGATTGTTATCCGTGAATCTCCGCTGCTGCGCTGCCTCCGCCGTCAGTTTCTCGCTACCAGAGAAAGTTAGACTTCATCATGAATGAATTCATCCAGATGATTCCCCATGCTCATCAACCCCTTCAGAACTTTGGCCAACTTTGCCCAACTATTTGGGAACCTTTTGGAACCTCCCCCCCCCCCCCCCCGGATCCCATGTCTTCCCATGTGTTATATGAACTTATCTTGGACTTTTTGATGGGTGGGATGGGTCGATATGATTTCCTTTTCCCCCCGATAAATATCCCTTGCATGTCTCCTTTTCCCCGTGCCCCATATATGAACTACAAAATATGAAGTGCTACCCCTGTGTGACCCCAGCCCACAGGGAAACCCTCTCATTTCTGAGGGTGAATAATCCCTTAACAAAAAGGACTCAACCAAAAGCTCCTTGTATGGACAAGAACAATGGGCACACCACTCCAGGATTCAGAGCAAGGCCACCTAGAGAGAATGCCCCTGGTAATCCTGTCACATTCCAATGAGGGACAACTCGCCTTCGAAAAGCTGTGATTGTCCCAACCGCTTCTTCCTTTGTCTCCACACCCTGGCCGAAACTACTATCAAGATCTCATCAGTTTGTTTCCATATCCAGTCCTCGGGAAATCCGGATCCTGGCGGCCCCGTCAGACTCAGATGTATATTCTCACCACTGGAAATAATACCTAGCTGGCTAGAGGACCCCTTGGGGTTATCGTCAGCCATCGGACACCCATTAAGCCATTTTAATCCACTCAAATTCCGCTCCCGGTCCTTTATTTCCTGCTTGGACCACCCCTTCGCTCCTGATTGGCTGAGAGGCAGAAGCGGTGCTGGCTTTCTGATTGGCCGAGACGTCCACGCCTCCCCTCCAGATGATGACTACAACCAATCAGCGCAAAGCCGGCAGAGGGGGCGGGGGCGGGAAATTTAAAGTTGACCGCCCTGTTTTTTACTATAAAATGTACTGTAATGTATTATATGGCATGTCTGCTTGACGAATTATTGCAACTTTGACATATTTTCCAGCTGGATCGCAATAAACAACTTGGTGGCCTTTTCTTCAGCTTTGGTGAGATTTATTTGGGGAAATTCAAGGGAAATTCTTATTCTGAAGGCTCTCTTTTCTCGCCAGAGTACCTGACCCTCTTTGGTGGGCCTATGGGCTCTCTCCCTCAGGGCGAGACCCTCCAAATTCTAGCTCGATTTCATAGACACTATACTCCTATTTATGCAGGCCAAAATCCCATTGGTTTTTTTCACTGCCGCATCACATTGTTGGCTCATGTTTAACTTGTTCTCCATGAAGAATCCAAGATCTTTTTCACACGTACTGCTGTTGAGCCAGGTGTCCCCCATTCTGTATCTTTGCATTTCATTTTTTCTGCCTAAGTGGCGTATCTTGCATTTTGAGTCGTTTGTAACTCAGGAACTGTCTATACTTGAATTCAAGTTATATGAAAAACTTCCAAATTCGTCCAAAGGAGGACAATTTCTTGCTTTTGTTGCCTTATATATCCATCCCATACTTTTGGGGAGACTTCTTGTTGCAATTTCATGGATCTTTACTAGGGCATTTTAAGGTGTGTTTTTTTAAACAACAACAACAACTGGAGCATGATTTCCTGAGGTGGTCCCATGGGTTGAAGAGCAAACTTTCTACTCTGAACGTACACGTTATTTTTTGTTATAGTGCAAATGTATCTTGGCACTGATGCAATATTGCACTATATTGCTAAAGAAAATAAAAAAAGAGGAGGATGTTTTGTTTTGATCGTCTTGAACTAAAAAGGAATCCAGTTTTGAAAAAGAATAGAATTATATAACCCCCCGAGAATCACAGCAACAAATATCACGCTCTCCTAAGGAGGAGCCCATAATGAATCTTGACAACTATTTATTTTGTATATTAATCATAGAATCATGGAATAATAGCATTGGAAAAGACCCCAAGGGCCATCCAGTTCCACTTCCTTCAATGTTGGAAAACATAATCAAAGCACTCCTGACAGATGACTGTAGGAGACTCCGCCATGCTCCCAGTAAGCCTATTCTGCTGCTGAACAGCTTTTACTGTCAGGAAGTTTTTCCTAATATTCAGGTGAAATCTCTTTTTCTGTATTAATCATGTAATGGATGAAGCCCCCAGTGGCGCAATGGGTTAAACCTTGTGCTGGCAGGACTGCTGACTTGAAGGTTGGGTTGCTGACCTGAAGGCTGCTGGTTCAAATCCAGGGAGAGTGCAGATGAGCTCCCTCTGTCAGCTCCAGCTCCCCATGCGGGGACATTAGAGAAGCCTCCCACAAGGATGGCAAAAACATCAAAACATCCGGGCATCCCCTGGGCAATGTCCTTGCAGACAGCCAATTCTCTCACTCCAGAAGCGACTTGCACTTTCTCAAGTTGCTTCTGACACAAAAAAATGTAATGGATGTCAAAAATTGAAGACAGAATCCAAATGGACAGTGCAAGGATCATGTAGGCAAAGGAAAAGGAGTGACTGGTGTGGGAAACACTGGGAAGAAAAGAGGAAATTGTAAGCAAAGTTCATTCAGTTTTCCTTCATACCTGCACTCACTGTCACTCTTATAGGAATTACGCAACTCCTCTGTTACTGACCCCTTGCCCGACTTTGCCCAAACCTTCCACTTTCCAACATCCCTCTTCCATTTCCACGCTTTCATGTGTGGTTTCTCATCTTCTCCCTCTATGCCGAGCTGGAAGACAAGAATCTACACAAAATTGAGAGGAATATTTTGGAAAAGCCTAGAGCTAAAGGTGGCAATCCTGTTTCCCAGTTCGGCATTCTCATCGTATGTCTTCAGACAATTTCACATGTTAAATGTCAGGGAAATCATGTTTACTTTTGCATTTTCACTTAATGGGGAGAAGTAGTAAATTTAACCTCTCTCGCACTTATTTGCGTATGTAATTAATGCTATTAATTTGCATAATTCAAGGCCTGTCATCTAAAATTTGCCACATGGGAAACAAGAGGAGAAGCAGAAGCTAAGAGCAAAGCACAGAATCATATAATCAGAGTTGGAAGAGACCTTGTGTGCCATCCAGTCCAACCCCGTGCCAAGGAGCAGGAAAATCTCATTCAAAGCACCCCCGATAGATAGCCTTCCAGCATCTGTTTAAAAGCCTTAAAAGAAGAAGCCTCTATCACATTCCAGGGCAGAGAGTTCCACTGCTGAACAGCTCTCACAGTGAGTAAGCTCTTCCTAATGTTCAGGTGGAATCTCCTTTCTTGTAGTTTGAAGCCATTGTTCTGCGTCCTAGTCTCCAGGGCAGCAGAAAACAAGCTTGCTTCCCTATGACTTCCTCTCACATGTTTATACATGGCTCTCATTATGTCTCCTCTCAGCCTTCTCTTTTGCAGGCTAAACATGCCCAGCTCTTTAAGCCGCTCCTCACACGGTTTGTTCTCCAGACCCTTGATCATTTTAGTCACCCTCCTCTGGACACATCTCCCTTCAATTGCAGTTCCCAGAATTGGACACTGTATTCCAGGTGTGGTCTGACCAAGGCAGAATAGAGGGAGGGCATGACTTCCCTGGATCTAGACACTAGACTCCTATTTATGCAGGCCAAAATCTCATTGGTTTTTTAGATGCCACATCACACTGTTGGCTCATGTTCATCTTCCTGTCCACACGAACTCTAAGATCTTTTTCACATGTACTGCTGTCAAACCAGGCATCTCCCATTCTGTATCTTTGCATTTCAAAGCAATATGTTGTGGCTTCAGTTAGTCATATTTTGGCTTAGCTGCAGGTGTAAAAATGGAAACTAGAGGGTGAAGAACTTGGAACTAAGGATTATAAATTGTTACTTGTAGCAGGTTACTTTTCAGAGGAACATGGGACAACAATGATGTAGTGGAAAGGAAAATAATAACAGTTAAGACTGTTAGTGCTATTTGGCACGAGGGTAAAAATGTTGTTTGGGAGATAATTTGTTGATATTTTTGTCCCTTTATAAGTTATTTTAAAAATTAAAAGTTATATGCTAGCTGTAAACTATTAGTCTATTTATCTATCTGTCTTCTATCTATATCTATTATCTATCTATCTATCTATATATCTATACATATAATGGAGCCTCCGGTGGCTCAGTGTGTTAAAGCGCTGAGCTGCTGAACTTGCAGACCGAAAGGTAGCAGGTTCGAATCCGGGGAGCAGAGTGAGCTCCAGCTTCTGCCAACCTAGCAGTTCAAAAACATGCAAATGTGAGTAGATCAATAGGTACCACTCCAGTGGGAAGGTAACGGCGTTCCATGCAGTCATGCCAGCCACATGACCTTGGAGGTGTCTACGGACAACGCCGGCTCTTCGGCTTAGAAATTGAGATGAGCACCAACCCCCAGAGTCAGACATGACTGGGCTTAACGTCAGGGGAAATCTTTACCTTTTTGTACATATAATAAAGAAAAAAATGTGCATTTGTGTATGTGGAAGAGGTGTTCACTTACACAGACAGCCTCCCGCCTTCACAAACAGCTATAGTTCCCTCTGAGCAGGAGAAATCAATGGCCCTCCCTCCACTGACATGCAGGTTACAGTGTGCACCATAAACATGCAGCCCAAAGCCTGCCTGTGTCCTCCACAAACACTATTTTACCCCCCCACCCAAGTTAAGGCTTTCATGCAGGGACAATTTCATCCTAGATGTTCTCTTTTTCCTCCAGAATGGACATCACAGGGTTCCTTAATTTGCATGACCCAGCCCACTGCCTCTACCTTAACCCTTTCCTACCCTTTTCTATGGCACACAGTTCAGAGAGGAATTGATCAACAACCGGACAAGCGGTTTGGGGACAATTCACCATGATTTACAGGAACTGTAGTTGACCTACATCCAGAGAGCACTGTGAACCCAACTAAGGATGGATCTGGACCAAACTTACCATGAATAATGGGACTTGCAGTACCTTCACTGAAACTGTGATCCGCAGCAACAATAAACTGGGACCAAACTTGCTACAGAGAAGCCCCATGACCAACTGAACATACTGCAGGGGTTAGTGGGACTGAATCTTAATTTGGGGAGTTATAGTTCACCTTCATCCAGAGAAACTGTGACCCCCCACTGACAATGGACTGGGACCAAACTTGCCACAGAGAAGCCCCGTGACTAACTGAACATACTGCAGGGGTTAATGGGAATGGACCTTGATTTTCGGAGCTATAGTTCACCTGCATCCAGAAAGCACTGAACCCAGCTGATGTCAGATCTGGACCAAACTTGGCACACAGACCCAACATGGCCAACTGTGCCTGATTTGGGGGTGATTGACCTCAGATCTGGGAGTTGTAGTTCACCCTTATCCAGAGAGTCCTGAACCCAGCTGACAATGGTTCTGGACTAAACTTGCACACAGACCCAACATGGCCAACTGAAAATACTGGTAGGGTTTGGGGTGACTGCCCTGGGAATCTGAGCATTTTAGTTCACCCTTATCCAGACAGCACTAAACCCAGCCAGTGACAGATCTGGACCAAACTTAAATGATGTTACCTAACATCCGAAAACAAACAATGCCTTCTTCTAATAACCCAAGCACCGCCGGGTCCCCAAGCTAGTACGTAATACTATTGGGTGGCTGCAAAAAGCAGGCAACAAATTATATCTCAAACACCTTGTGCGTTTTTATGTTCCCTTTTTAGTTTTGCCATAATGTTGTTGTCATTAAAATATTTATACCTTGCCCTAAATAAAAATCTCAGGGCAGTTGCAAATAACATTAAAACAAGTTTAACATTTTTAACTTGGTGCTACAATTACATGAGTGTTGGCACCTCTCTGGCCTCCAGGAAAAGGCATTGCACAGATGCGTGTCACAGCTGAGAAGACCCTCTACCATGTCCCAACACAGTGTATTGATCTCAGTGGTGGAACATGAAGGTGAACACACACACCTTGGGCAGGCATATATGAGGAAGATATAAGACACAAGATACAGGATGGAATGAAGAAGGTGGCCTCCTTTTTTCCATTGATATATACTCACAATTGGCACCAGGTCAAGGACTAGTCTCCTGCTCCACTGATGTCAAAAAACATGGGAGGACATTATCTTAAGAATCCGCTCCCACCGTGACCTCACACCATGTCCGCCCTGTAATGTCACCGATCAAGAGGACTGTGATGCATGCAACATTCATTGCTGAGAGGCCTGGCAATAAGCATTAATATGTGATGAAGCAAACAAGGGCAGAACAGCGAGATACCTTCTCCTGCCTGGGACTCTCATTACACAATTTGTACATGACTCCTTTGCATGTGCATAACTCCAAGATGTAACACTGCTTACTTTTTTTTATATAAATAAAGGATTCCTTGCCAAGCCCTTATTCTGCCCCAGTTATTTATCACATTTTTCGGCACATGATGCAAAGAGGGGCAGAAAAGGGAGTTCTCAAGGGGCCTAAATTAGCAGTTATTTCATTTCAGCCGTGATCTGAAGTGTAACAAATTCTGAAATGTAACAGCTGTGGCCTGATATGGGTAAGTAAAAAGTAATTAGCTGCTCTTCCTCCAGTAAAGAGAAACGTCATGTGAGCCTGAGAAAGACTGCTTATAGCTTTGGCCGTATTATGTCATTCTATGGGGAGTCAGGAGGAAGGCAGGGGAGCATACAGAGACTGGCAACTGTGAATCCCGACTCTCATTTCCAAAAATCACGCTTCAAGCTCACGTGGCTTGCAGATCAGGTGGTAGCCAGGTACTCAGTGAACCACATGAGCTAATGGGGGTGGCTGAACAAGATTTTCAATGGTCAGATGTAGTCGAAATAGACTAAATCATGGGCAGTCGTTTAAAACATTGGGTTGCTGTGAATTTTCCAGGCTGTATGGCCATGTTCCAGAAGCATTCTCTCCTGACAACTCGCCCTCATCTATGGCAGGCATCCTCAGAGGTTGTGAGGTCTGTTGGAAACTAGACAAGAGGGGTTTATATATCAGTGGAATGTCCACGGTGGGAGAAAAAACTCTTGTCTGTTTGAGGCAAGTACGAATGTTGGCCATCTTGATTAGCATTGAATAGCCTTACAGCTTCCAAGCCTGGCTGCTTCCTGCCTGGGGGAATCCTTTTTGGGAAGTGTTAGCTGGCCCTGATGGTTTCCTGTATGGAATTCCCCTGTTTTCTGAGTGTTGTTCTTTATTTACTATCCTGATCAGTAATGAAATAACAGTAAAACAGTACAGTAAATAAAGAACAACACTTCAGAATATCAGGAAGCAGCAAGGATTTGAAGCTGCAAGGCTATTCAATGCTAATTAAGCTGGCCAATTCCACTATTCACACTTGCCACCAACAGACAAGAGTTCTTTCTCCCACCCTGGACATTCAACAGATATATAAACCTCATTTCCCTAGTTTCCAACAGACCTCACAACCTCTGAGGATGCCTGCCATAGATGTGGGCGAAACGTCAGGAAAGAATGCATCTGGAACATGGCCATACGTCCCAGAACACTAACAGCAACCCAGTGATTCTGGCCATGAAAGCCTTTGACAACCAGTTTTAAAAAAACTGCTTGATTTATATAAAAGAGAAAGCTGACAAAATTCGTTCCCCATTCTGCAGACTTCATGGGTTGCTGGTTGAAGCTGACTACAGACAATGCAGAAACATGGTTTTAAATCTTGTTATGCAATGTCAATATGACAAAGAGCTCATCTAAATATCCCCAAACCACAACTAAAGCAGGCTTCTCTGATGATAGAGCCCATGGGAATAATTCAATCGACATAGATATCCCATGGTATCTTCAATGCTCCAGACCCTTCTAGTAAGTTTCCTTTTTTTCCCTTTGGAAACATTTTTCACTAACTGACTAGGCACACATCAGAGAAAATTGAGAAGGCTATCTTTATTTCTCCAAAATGCCTCTGGGTCCCATGTGAGCTTTGATGGAAGCAACCCAACCCACCCAAAGAAAGACAAAGAGAAAGGGACAGACAGACAGGCAGGCAGGGGAACTGCCTTCTTATAACCTTGGAGGAGGAGAGGAGGAAAAGCAGAAAACATTTGGCAGGGAGGAATCAAGCAATATGGCACAAAGCACACAAAGTGGACCGGAAGAAAGAAGAATGGAGTGCCATGGAAAATATGGGGCAACAAGCAAAAGAGCAAAATCGAACAGGAGAGAAAGGGTAGAGGGAAGGAGGGAATTGAAGTGCCTATGAAAGCACAGGAATTAAGGCACACGTACACATGTAAAAGTCAAACCCATTTAAAAAGATTCACACAAATTTGGGTTGTTGTTTTTTTTTTTAAAGCAGGACCTCCTCAAAGCCACTGACAAATTACAGACCATATTTTTTGGGCCAACATATATTCTGAGGGCTAGTGTTGTAGTCCAGCCTGTGCTCGCATCTGATATCAATTAGGTTTCTGGGTCTGCATCTGATTGCAATGGGGATAATGGTATTGACAGGTTTGCCTTAGCGCCAGAGGTTTCTGCAGAACAGAGATTGGAGGCTCAAGGCCACATTCCTGAAAGGGGCCAGTTTTCTGAGGATTTGTCAGATGCAGATGTAGAGGTTAATGAGCTGGCAAATAGACAACGAGACTGTTGTAAACAGAGAGAGAGAGAGAGTTCCCAGGTTCTTCGAAGGTCAGTATGCTTTCAAGAAAAAAGGGCAGATTAATTATCTGGTGGGAAAGTGAAACAAAATGTGTTTTTCTCACTGCAGGAGGCTTTTTAAGAGAAAGGGAAAAGCTGTTTGCAGGGCCGGCCCCACTATTGAGGCACCTGACGGCGCCGCCTCGGGCGCAGGCCCGGGGGGGCGCCGTCAGGCTGGGCGGGAGGCGGGGCACCGCCCTGACGGTGCCCCGCCGCCCGCCCAGTGCGCCCTGGCCCGTCTGGCCTTTTCTAGCTGGCCAGACTGCAGCGGAGGTCCCTGCAGGCCGCAATCGCAGCCTGCAGGGACCTCCGCTGCAGTCTGGCCAGCTAGAAAAGGCCAGTCGGGCGAGCAGGAGTAGCATGGGAGGCGGAGCCAGCTCTGACGCCGCCCCCCCGCCCAGCGTGCCTTGGCCCTGCCTCCCACGCAGCGTGGGAGGCGGGGCCAGGGCACGCTGGGCGGGGGGGGCAGAGCTGGCCCCGCCTCCCACGCTACTCCCGCTCACCCGTCTGGCCTTTTCTAGCAGGCCAGACTGCAGCGGAGGTCCCTCCAGGCCGCAATCGCGGCCTGCAGGGACCTCCGCTGCAGTCTGGCCAGCTAGAAAAGGCCAGACGGGCGAGCGGGTGTAGCGTGGGAGGCGGAGCCAGCTCTGGCGCCGCCCCCCCCCCGCCCAGCGTGCCCTGGCCCCGCCTCCCACGCTGCGTGGGAGGCAGGGCCAAGGCACGCTGGGCGGGGGGGGGGAGCGGCGTCAGAGCTGGCTCCGCCTCCCACTCCCGCTCGCCCGTCTGGCCTTTTCTAGCAGGCCAGACTGCAGCGAAGGTCCCTCCAGGCCGCGATCGCGGCCTGGAGGGACCTCCGCTGCAGTCTGGCCTGCTAGAAAAGGCCAGACGGGCGAGCGGGAGTAGCGTGGGAGGCGGAGCCAGCTCTGGCGCCGCCCCCCCCGCCCAGCGTGCCCTGGCCCCGCCTCCCACGCTGCGTGGGAGGCATGGCCAAGGCACGCTGGGCGGGGGGGGAGGGAGCGGCGTCAGAGCTGGCTCCGCCTCCTACTCCCGCTCGCCCGTCTGGCCTTTTCTAGCAGGCCAGACTGCAGCGAAGGTCCCTCCAGGCCGCGATTGCGGCCTGGAGGGACCTCCGCTGCAGTCTGGCCTGCTAGAAAAGGCCAGACGGGCGAGCGGGAGTAGCGTGGGAGGCGGGGCCAGCTCTGGCCCAGCCCCCCGCCCAGCGTGCCCTGGCCCCGCCTCCCACGCTGCGTGGGAGGCGGGGCCAGGGCACGCTGGGCGGGGGGCGGGGCCAACTCTGGCCCCGCTCCCTCACTATTCGCCCTGGCCCCGCCTCCCACGCAGCATGGGAGGCGGGGCCAGGGCACGCTGGGCGGGGCCAGGGCGCGGGAGGCGGGGCCGGTGGCGGGGGCGCTTTTCAGCACCCCCGCTTCACATTAAAAAATATCTCCGGCCGGCCCTGGCTGTTTGCTTCATTGGGGTCAGTCTGACTTGAATCAAGACTGACTTGATTCAAGTCAGTCAAACCGAGTTCATGCTCTAAGTTTCCCAAATGGATTTTTAACATCATGTTTTCTGTCCTGCCAAGTTCCTGTTCTTTGATTCCAAGTGTGTTTTAGTTTCATGGTTCCAGTTTACCAAGTTCATGTCTTGACTACTGAGATTTGCACTGCCTTGTGTTTTTGGATTTTGCAACCCTGTACCTTGTGATTTATTCTTGTACCTTGGAATTTGTGGGCTATTGGTGATGTTTTGAAGAAACTTTTTTGGTCTATACTCTTAAATCCTTTTTATTGCTTGGCTTTTAAATGTTCTTCAATAAGCTGCTTGCTGATAATACTCAGCTGGTGTGGTGTTTTATGGTCAGAGGGGTTCCAGTTCTGGGATACAACAGCTAGTCTCAGAGTGGTAGCCACCAATAGCCTTATCCTCCATACATTTGTCTGTGCCATACTCCTCTCCCACTCTAAACTGACCAAAGGCACTTCCAGATGTGGGGATCATAACATGAATGTTCAGTCTTAACAGTATATTTTTTGTTTTGTTTGGGCAAGAAGGGTTGGTAAAAGGAAAGACAGAAAAAATGAAAACACATAAATGGAAGGCAGCTGTGTCTGGACACATTTATTGTTGGAGATAGCAACCTTCTCAAGCCTCCTCTATTTGATGTTTGTCTGTTTTATAATGTGTCTGTTTATTCGCTGAAGTGTATGTCTTATTTGGTTTGCAGTTATCTCTATGTAGTCCCCCCGGGTGAGAAGAGCGGGGTATAAATGCTGGAAATAAATAGGGTTGCTATGTGTTTTCCAGGCTGTATGGCCATGTTCTGGAAACACACCAGAAAACACACAACAACCCTGTGATTCCGGCCATGAAAGCTTTTGACAACATATCTCTATGTACTTAAAGTTGTGGGAAGGGCTGCAGATCATTTGACTGGTTCGGTGACTGTTTAGAATGTTCAGTTTTAAAAGGATGACAATTAGGAATGTCAGTTGAGGCTTGAGTCTGTTAGAGTGCAGAAGCCAGTGTTAGGAGCTAAAAGACAGTTGAGGCTTGTGTTTCTTTGGAAGTAGACTTATTAAAGAGAACTGTACAAAGTAATATAGTTTTGGAAAGACTGTTAAAATTTTTAAGTTAAAGATACAAACTGAAACGTTTTGAAGTTTAACTTGACAAGAAATGTGCCTGTATATTTAAATGCATGATGTTGTGAGTAAACAAACATGTTACTTTAAAGAAGTCTGCTTGAATATTTTTCTTCTGAAAGCATCAAATGAAAACAAGATATGTATCTACCCAGTGATCTTCCATTACCCAATAAACTAAAGGAACACCTCTGAAACTCTGCTACCAAATACTGTATATTTGAGTATAAGCCTAGTTTTTCAGCCCTTATTTAGGGCTGAAAAAGCTCCCCTCGGTTTATACTCGAGTGAGGCTTCTATTCAGGTCAGCTTATACTTGAGTATATAGGTATTCAGAGTTGGATAGTCTTATCTTATTAAAGTCTTATTATTATCTTAAATTACAGTTTTATATAAATATTCAAAACCATTTAACCTACTGATGCCTCAAATAATGCAATTTTATTAATATCTATTTTATTTTTGAAATTGACCCATAGCTACTGCATTTCCCACCCTCATCTTATATTCGAGTCAATAAGTTTTCCCAGTTTTTGTGGTAAAATTAGGTTCCCCAGCTTATATTCGGGTCAGTTTATACTCGAGTATATAAGGTAGGTTATGATCCTAACAGGTCATAATTCCCATTTCTTGTGATCCTAACAGGTCATAAACCAATACTCCAATAAGTTGTGATCCTAACAGGTCATAATCTATCGTCCCAACATTTACCTCTTAAATTCAATGAATGATTGGGCAATGAAGTAGGATAACAGGTCTGTAAATGAAACTGGATTTCTGCATGGACGCTGCCACAGTGTGAGGAAAGCTGATGGACATCATGTTCTATGGAAACACTTTCTGTATTTTAAGTATGGTCTGCTATATGCAGTAGTTTTTGATGTTCTTTCTCCTGAACCTTTCATCCTTCAGTTTCATTGGAGAATGGCTCTGGAATCTTGCAGGACGAATGGTGCAGAAGTAACTTATCTTTCCAACATTCTCCACAATGCCACCTTTAAAGAAATCCCTTTGTTAACAGTTCCAAACAACGAATCCACCTTTTCCACAGCTGGTGCACTTTCCTCCTCACAAAGCAGGCTGCTAATCCTGAGCAGACATATCTGGGACTAAGCTGCACCAACCCTGCTAGCATTCTCTTTTGAATAAACAAGCAGATTATCAGCCTGCAGCAATGCACAGAAACACAGGTTTAGATTGTTATAGCATAGGAACAGACTTACATAAAAGCGGTGAAAGTCAATTTATGAAGGCAATATGTTCCTGGGCATTCGTTCTTTAACAGAAAAGTTGGTACCAGAAGTAGAAATAACCTGAGATGAATAGGGATAGAGAAGAAAGAAGTTCAACATGTTTCAGAAAATGTCTCATTCAAAAGGAACAATGTGCACATATGAAATGAAGCAGCCATTTCAGAGAAGCCTTGCATGAGTAAACAAAAACACTTTGAACACCACTTGATCTTTCAAGAAGCATCCAGGGTTGATATTTTCCACACCAAGTTCAGATTTTCTTATGATTTCCATTTTGTTTTTAATTTGTTGGGGATTGCTGGCAAGGAAGCCGCACTTGCTCTCTGTTTTCTGTTTTGCTCTTCATGCATGGCTAGTAAGACCCCTACTACACTGCCATATAAAATCCAGATTATCTGATTTGAACTGGATTATATGGCAGTGTAGACTCATATAGCTCAATTTAAATCAGATAATCTGGATTATCTGCTTTGATCATCTGGATTATATGGCAGTGTAGAAGAGGCCTTAGAGAAAATGGAGGCAGCTGCTGTTCATCTTGGCTGCAGCAAACAGGCACACAAAGCTACAATACTGTTGGCTGGAGAACTGTGCTCTTTCCCAGTGTGAGCTTTGTTTACTGCATTGTTTACAGCAAGCAAACTGCTGAAACCTAATACTGAAAATCTGTGTTTCTCCAGCCATCTTTTACCATCCTCCAAATCCTAATGCTCCTAAAAATATTCCAGTTTGATAAAAGACAAGGTCCCCTTCTATACTGCCATATAATCCAAATTATGAAATCAGATAATCCACATTATCTGCTTTGAACTGGATTATATGAGTCTATACTGCCATATAATCCAGTTCAAAGCAAATAATCTGTATTTTGTTTGGCAGTGTAGAAGGGGCCAAGGAATGAAGCTGGGTGAACATATGCAAAGCTTGCACAAAGGAGATTCTAATCAGATGTCACGACCCAGGCGGCAGAGGCACCAATAACCATACACAGAGGCCAGAATCTAACTAATATCTTTATTGAAGGAATATATAAAGTTAATAAAAACAAGTATAGAAAATAGTCCAGAATTAGACCCTTCAGGAAAGGTCAGAATTAGTCCAAAAAAGCAATGTCCAATAAGAAATATTAAGGTCCAAAGTTGTAATCCAATAACCGAAACACTCACTTTGCCAAGCAAAGTGAGGGGAGATGACAAGGTCCTTAGTCCATAAAACTTGAGCGTGGCTAGGAAATAACTTGATACTTGAAACAAGGCTTGAACGTGGAACAAGGTAACTAAGAACAAGAACAAGGTCCGTGGAATAACTTGGTAAAATCCGTGAAACAAGGCAAGGATTAGTCCTGGGAAACAAGGCAAAGTCCGTCGGTAAACAAAGGCTGGGAAGCAAGGCGAAGGCTGGATAGCAAGGCAAGGCTTGAGCTGAAGCGAGGCTTGAATCGGAGCGCGCTGTCCAGACACAACTCGCTCCGTAGGCTGACGAATTGACTCCGCGAAGTTGCTACGCGGGCAAAACACCTATATAGAGTCCAACTTTCTCACCAAAGCGGTTCTCTGGGAATCAGAAACGAAAGCTAAACTCTGAGACCAGATGTTAAACTCCTTAAAGATTCTCACGAGAACCAATGTTAATTGGCAACATTCTTAGCTGCTATCCTCGCACTCCTGCGCGAAGCTGAATCCAAACTTCTCTGTTGTTTACAAAACTCCCGGCGCAAGAACACGGGAGAAGTAGGCTCTGGGGTTGTTTGACATACTTCTGGGGCACAACTTTCTTGCAGGTGCAAGGTTTCCAGATCTGCCTGGGAAGGATCTGGCTGAGAGGAATCCAGTTCAGACTGGGAAGGTAAAAAACCCAAGTTTTCATCTTCATCAGGGATTACAATGTCCTGAGCAGGACTACAAGGCCCATGGTTCATCACACTATCCCCCTCCTCAGGGCCCCTCCCAAACTGGGGTCCTCTCCCCGAGGCGCGAGGTCGCGGTTTGGTGGGATAGGTCAGATGGAAGCGACGGGTTAGATCAGGAGCATGGACTGTGGAGGCGTCTTCCCAAGAGCGTTCCTCAGGCCCAAAACCCACCCAGTCAATGAGATATTGTAGGCGGCGGCGATGAAAGCGAGAATCCAAAATGTCCTCAACCTCGAACTCCTCCTCCCCATTCATCAAAACAGGAGGGGGGGCCGGTTGGTCTGTATCAGGACGCACACCATCCGCCGGAAGGAGCAGGGAACGGTGAAACACTGGGTGAATGCGCATTGAACGCGGAAGTTGGAGTTTGAAAGTCACGGGGTTTAATTGCGCCACCACTGGATAGGGGCCAATGAAGCGGGCATCTAACTTCCGGCATGGGCGGTGGGAGGGCAGAAAGCGAGTGGACAGAAAAACCCGATCTCCTACCTTGATTTCGGGGCCCGGCTGGCGGTGTTTGTCAGCGTGGCGTTTATAGTCCTCCTTGGCTTGGTCCAGTTGCTGGAGCAAAAGTTGTTGCACCGCTGTGAGTTCCTGCAGCCAATCCTCTGCTGCGGGAACTTCTGAAGTTTCAATGACAGGGGGAAAGAAACGTGGATGGAAACCGTAGTTTGCAAAGAACGGCGTTTCTTTTGTAGAAGCTTGAACTCCATTATTGTAGGCAAACTCAGACAGTGGTAACAGAGAAGCCCAATTGTCCTGTTGGTAGTTTACATAACAGCGAAGATACTGCTCCAAAGTGGCATTGGTGCGCTCCGTTTGCCCATCTGTTTGGGGATGATGAGCTGAAGATAAGCGAGAGTCTATGCCCAGTAGTTTTTGTAGTGCCTTCCAAAAACGAGAGGTGAATTGAGATCCACGGTCTGTGACTAAACTCTTGGGCAATCCATGTAGTCTGAAAACATGCTGAAGAAATAGATCCGCAGTTTCTTTGGCCGTGGGGAGGCCTTCGCAGGGAATGAAATGGGCTAACTTGGTGAATAGGTCCACCACCACTAAGATCGTGGTGAATCCACAGGAAGGTGGTAGGTCAGTGATGAAATCCGCGGAAATTATTTCCCATGGGCGAGATGGGGTAGGAAGGGGGTGCAAAAGCCCTGAGGGCTTCTCCCTTCGTATCTTGGAGCGCTGGCATACTGGGCAGGTGTTGACATATTTTTCCACATCCTTGCGGATCTTGGGCCACCAAAAATCTCTTAGGATCAAATGCATGGTTTTAAATAGTCCGAAGTGTCCTGCTGGTTTGCAGTCATGACACAGACGAAGCGCTTTTTCCCTGCCCGGTCCGGGTGGGATATAAACATGATTTCTATAGCAGAGCAGCCCATCTTTAAGCGAAAAGGGAAAATGCAGACCTTGGCGAAGTTGGTCCTGCGCCCAGGCATCTGCTTGCTGACTAGCCCTGATTTCTTGAGCACAGATGGGTCCTGGAGTAGGGGAAGTTGAACCAATGGGACTGGATTTGGTGTTCCCCACTGTGAGCGTGGCAAAGTTCTCAGGTTGTAGCAGTTGGGATTCAAGGGTCTCCTTGCGTCCTGCAGCGTATTCCGGTTTACGTGACAGGGCGTCTGCTTGCTTGGTTTGAGCTGGGGTCACATAATGGATCTGGAAGTTGAAACGTTCAAAGAATAAAGCCCAACGTTGCTGCCTCTGATTTAGTTTGCGGGCAGTTCTTAGATGTTCTAGATTACGATGATCAGTGTGGACTTCAATGGGGAATTTGGCCCCTTCTAGCCAATGTCTCCAAGTTTCAAAGGCTGCCTTTATGGCCAGTAGTTCTTTTTCCCAAATGGTGTAATTCCTCTCTGGTGTGGTTAGTTGACGAGAATAAAAGGCACAGGGGTGGAGGTGATCTCCCACCGGTTGTAAGAGTACAGCCCCAATTGCCACATCAGAGGCGTCCGCTTGCACCACAAAAGGGGTTCCAGGATTTGGGTGCTGTAGAATTGGCTGGGAGGTGAATAGTTTCTTCAGTTGCTGGAACCCTTTCTCTGCTTGATCAGTCCAGCGGAAAGGCTGCTTTCCACGGATGCAGCTAGTGATGGGGTCGGACCAGCGGGCAAAATCTGGAATGAACTTGCGGTAGTAGTTCGCGAACCCCAAGAAACGCTGCACCTCTTTCTTGTTAGTTGGCGCCCGCCATTCCAATACTGCTGAAACTTTGGCTGGATCCATGGAAAGCCCTAGAGGCGAGATGCGGTAGCCAAGGAAATCTACCTCTTGTAGATCAAAAGCGCATTTTTCTAGCTTGGCATAAAGTCCATGATCCCGCAGTCGTTGCAACACCATTTTGACGTGGTTCTCATGTTCTGATTGTGATCTGGAAAACACCAAAAAATCGTCCAGGTAGATTATCAAGAATCTGTCTAGATAGTCCTGAAAAATATCGTTGACAAAATGCTGGAACGTTGCGGGAGCTCCGCATAAACCGAAATTCATAACTCGGGACTCGAATAATCCGAATTTAGTCTGGAAGGCGGTCTTCCACTCGTCCCCTTCTCTGATGCGAACTAGATTATAAGCCCCCCGAAGATCCAGCTTGGTGTAGACCTTGGCTCCTCGAAGTCGGTCCAGTAGATCCGAGATTAAGGGCAGGGGATAGCTGTTCCGCTTGGTGATATTGTTCAATGCTCTGTAGTCCACCACCAAGCGTAATTCCCCTGACTTCTTCTTCACAAACATCACTGGGGAGGCGGCTGGGGATTGAGAGGGTCTGATGAACCCCTTGCGAAGGTTTGTCTCTAAGAATTCCCTGAGAGCTTCTTGCTCTGGTTCAGTCAGGGAGTAGAGATGCCCTCGCGGGATCGGGGCCCCCTCCACCAAGTCAATGGCACAGTCATAAGGTCTATGTGGGGGTAATTTTTCGGCTTCTTTCTCATTGAATACATCCCAATACTCGGAGTACTTCTTTGGCAAGGTGATGATGGGCTCGGAGTCTGTGGCATGGCATACCTTGGCTACGAGGCAATGGTTTTGGCAGTACGGTGAAGCAAACTGCAGTTCTCTGTTGGACCAGGAGATGTTAGGGTCGTGGAGTGTCAGCCATGGAATTCCCAAAATCACAGGGAAATGGGGAACCTCGGTAACAAAGAAGGAAATCTCTTCCATATGTTCCCTTATCCACATCCTGGTGGGTTCCGACCACTGGCTTACGGGGCCCGTCTTGAGGGGACGGCCGTCTATGGCTTGCACCACACGGGCATTCTTGAAATCATGATATTGTAATCCCAGAGAGTCGGCATACTCTCTATCGATGAAATTGTTGGTAGCTCCAGAGTCTATCATGGCGTGGATCATGACGGGTCCCCTTTTTGCTGACCATAATGTGACCACGAGAAGGAACAGGACCCCGGTTGGCGGCTCTTGGATGGATTTTTTGACCGGGTTGGCGAGCCTCTCTACACCCGGTCGTTGGCTTCCCCCGCCGGCTGTGTGCCAGTCGGCTCAGACGCCTTCGACTCCGTGGAGGACGCCGCCGCAAGACGGGCGGCAGGCTTCCCTTTGGCTGGGCACTCTCTGGCGAAGTGGCCCCCGTTCCCGCAGTACCAGCAGAGGTTCAAGCGTTGACGACGGGCCTTCTCGGCGGCATCTAGTCTGGGACGCACATTGCCCAACTGCATCGGCACCTCCTCGCCTCCTCTGGGGTATGGGGTTGGCGGCGGGGGTCTCCACACCGGACGTGGCTGAACACTGGCGGGAGCGGGGGGTTTTGCCCCGGCTCTACCGCCCTGGCCTCGAACCCATTGTTTCCTGTTGGCAATCATGACTTCAGCCCGTAAACATTGATCAATGAGTGCCTCAAGGGTCTGGGGAGGATCCACCTTGGAGATTTCTTCCAGCATTTCAATGTTGAGACCCTCCCGAAATTGTCCTCTGAGGGCTACATCGTTCCAGCCGGTGTTGTGGGCCAGCACGCGGAACTCGGCTATGTACTGAGACATGGGTCTGTCTCCTTGAAGGAGGCGCCGGAGTTTGTGACCGGCTGCCTCCAAATTGTCCTCGATTCCCCAGGTCTCCTTAAGGTGATCCAAGAAGCGTTGTGCTGAACTTAGGTGGGGGGAGGCTTGATCAAACAGGGCCGTCGCCCAGCTAGCCGCTGGTCCGTCTAGAAGACTGTAGACCCACGCCACCTTGATGTCTTCTTGGGGAAACTCGGCATCACGGGCCTCTAGATAAGCTTGACATTGGCGGCGGAAAACATGAACCTTAGCAGCTTCTCCAGAAAACTTGGTAGGCAACGCCATGGCCGGGAGGCGAACTCCGCGCTCCCTCAACCCTTTTATTTCTCCATCCTGCGCGTTGAGTCTGTCACGGATGCGGTCCACTTCGTCCTTGCTGATGGTGTAGCTGAGCGGCTGTCCAGCCGGCGCGGCTCCGGTAGACATCCTGGCCTCGGTTAGTTGGTGCTTATGGGTGGCGGAGTCAAACTGTCACGACCCAGGCGGCAGAGGCACCAATAACCATACACAGAGGCCAGAATCTAACTAATATCTTTATTGAAGGAATATATAAAGTTAATAAAAACAAGTATAGAAAATAGTCCAGAATTAGACCCTTCAGGAAAGGTCAGAATTAGTCCAAAAAAGCAATGTCCAATAAGAAATATTAAGGTCCAAAGTTGTAATCCAATAACCGAAACACTCACTTTGCCAAGCAAAGTGAGGGGAGATGACAAGGTCCTTAGTCCATAAAACTTGAGCGTGGCTAGGAAATAACTTGATACTTGAAACAAGGCTTGAACGTGGAACAAGGTAACTAAGAACAAGAACAAGGTCCGTGGAATAACTTGGTAAAATCCGTGAAACAAGGCAAGGATTAGTCCTGGGAAACAAGGCAAAGTCCGTCGGTAAACAAAGGCTGGGAAGCAAGGCGAAGGCTGGATAGCAAGGCAAGGCTTGAGCTGAAGCGAGGCTTGAATCGGAGCGCGCTGTCCAGACACAACTCGCTCCGTAGGCTGACGAATTGACTCCGCGAAGTTGCTACGCGGGCAAAACACCTATATAGAGTCCAACTTTCTCACCAAAGCGGTTCTCTGGGAATCAGAAACGAAAGCTAAACTCTGAGACCAGATGTTAAACTCCTTAAAGATTCTCACGAGAACCAATGTTAATTGGCAACATTCTTAGCTGCTATCCTCGCACTCCTGCGCGAAGCTGAATCCAAACTTCTCTGTTGTTTACAAAACTCCCGGCGCAAGAACACGGGAGAAGTAGGCTCTGGGGTTGTTTGACATACTTCTGGGGCACAACTTTCTTGCAGGTGCAAGGTTTCCAGATCTGCCTGGGAAGGATCTGGCTGAGAGGAATCCAGTTCAGACTGGGAAGGTAAAAAACCCAAGTTTTCATCTTCATCAGGGATTACAATGTCCTGAGCAGGACTACAAGGCCCATGGTTCATCACATCAGAGGCTTCGTTAACTTAGGTATTGTCGGACCTCTGGTTTACTCAATACACCAGGCTGCACACAGGTTGAAGTTTTTTTGTAGTTTATTGGGAAATAGCAAATAAATAGTTCTCAAAGAGAAAAAGTGAAGTTCCAAAAGATTGTTGCAAAACAAGGCTATAAAGAATAATCCAAGAAAACATCAGACATAAAACAAGGTTCCATTAATGCATGACAAAGTTGCATGAACATGAATACACAAAGGCTGCAGGATAATCCGGGAAAGCAAGAGCTTGCTTCTTGTCTCAAACGAGAAGTTGCTTTGACAAAGGTACCTCTCTTAGCACACTCTTTTAATACCCTTTGCACAGCATGAACACATTTCTTCGGCCTCTGACCTCCCTCTTGTTTGCTATTGTAACACTCCTGTGAACCCTGAATTCCAAACGGCCAGCTCGATCTAAAGATTCCGTTTCATCAAGGCCAGACAGCTAGTTAGCATTAGCGTCTGTCTGCATGCTATCAGACTGGGAGCTGTTATCTTTTCCTGAGTCAATTTGCACCTGGCTAGCTTCAGTATCATCTTCAGTATCGTCAACACCATTCCCTGCCATGGGAAAGCCTCCCTGCTCCTCATCTTCCACAGCAGGAACACTCTGAACCTGAATCCCATAATTCCCATCAGAGTCACTCTGAGGCTCCAGCTGAGTTACAACAGGTATCTCTGCATTAACATTTGTGACCAGGCATGTAGCCATTGCTGGGTCTCAGCAATCTCTTGCTCTATCATCTTTATGTCCCACGCCTGCTGCTGAATTTCACAGTGAACCAGTTTCTACATCTCCCCTTCCCTGCCTCCATAAATGCTCAAAAAAGTGTCCACTTCATGTTATGCAGAGGCAAACCCACAACTGTTTCTCACAATTGCCCCTGATGAGAAGCACTTTCACACATGCCAGAAAGGAAAACCAGGATTTACAACCAAAAATATACTCAACAGAACACTGCAGTCCTTCACGGTGCTTTGAATACCTATGATACAAGTGTTAGTAGACAGGTGTTGGGAACATTCGTATGGTGTTAAAAAACTGGGTACGTCCTCAGAAGCGGCATGTGAAGTACTCCAGAGAGTCCACAACTTGGAAGTGGTAGTTAGACCCCTAGAACTGATCAGTTTAATTTGTATGAACATATATGTAATACAGAATTAGACTCAGAGGAAGGAAAAGTGAAAATTGGGGGAAGAAACCCCTACAATTTAAAATATGCAGACCACAGTATACTGCTTACATTATACTGCTTGCAGTATACTTGGAACAGTTACTGGAAAAAGGGAAGAAAGTGAAAGGGATGTTTACAATGATTAATTAAGAAAACAAGTTACAAACAAGAAAGGTTCTGCAGGTTTGTTCTTAAGTTGAATTCATATGGAAATTGGAACAGGTTTTAAAGTGTAACTCCAGCCTATCTATCTATCCAGTGTTCCCTCACTACTTTGTGGTTCGCTTTTTGCAGATTTGTGGTTTTTCAATAAACTCTTAAAAGAATATTATAAATCATAAAAAATTACAATTTACAGCCTAAGGAAGGGAGGGAGGAGAAGCCAAAGGAAGAGAAAAGGAGCTCAAGCAGCAATGGGAGGAGAAGGAAGCGATTTATCAACACACGACTGGTTGATAAAGACTTAAAATAGTGTATAACTACTAAAATAATGTATAAATAAATATATAGCATCCCTACTTCATGGATTTTCACTTATTGCGGGTGGTCCTGGAACCTAACCCCCGCGATGAGTGAGAGAACACTGTGTGTATACACACACACACACACACACACACACACACACACAGAGCTGGAATTACACTTCAACTTATTAGTTTCAGATAGAATAGGGAAGGGTTAATACCCTGTCGTGTTTATTTTACTGTCTGCGCCCATGTTCAGAAGATTTTTCTTCACTTTCTGTCTCTGTGATAATTGGATTTTGAAATATTTGGTTTGTTGTGGAAACAAGGTTTGCTGCTAAGGCTTCAGTGGAGACATTTTTGCCCCATGATAGCTCTTTCACGCCCGTTCTTAACTATGGGTCATGTGTAGGTCGGATGTTTGTAACTCAAGGACTGACTGTAGTTCAAAGATTTTCAAAGATCTTGACTCAGTCCACAATCAGAATGGAAACTGCCCTTAAGAAACCAGAAGGAGACTGGGACTTGGGAGGGCAGCAATGAAGGAACCCCGCAAGATCCTGAAATGCAAAGAATATAATCAAATGCTAAAGTTAGGGTTGTCAGTGGCTTCATATTTCCCATTTCTATGTATGGTTATGAAAATTGGACTTTGAAGAAAGCTGAAAGGAAGACAATCAACACATTAGAAATGAGGTGTTGGAGAAGCGTTCTGTGGATGCTACTGATGGTTTGGTGTTGTTTATTGGTTCAGTCGTTTCTGACTCTTCATGACCTCATGGACCAGCCCACCCAGAGCTTCCTGTCGGCCGTTGCCACCCCTGCAGCTCCTTCAAGGTCAAGCCAGTCACTTCAAGGATACCATCCATCCATCTTGTCCTTGGTCGGCCTCTCTTCCTTTTTCCTTCCATTTCTCCATCAACATTCTCTTCTCCAAACTTTCCTGTTTTATCATTATGTGGCCAAAGTATTTCATCTTTACCTTTATTACCCTTCCTTCCAGTGAGCAGTTGGGCTTTATTTCTTGGAGTATGGACTGGTTGGATGTTATTGCAGTCCAAGGCACTCTCAAAATGTTCCTCCAACACCACAGGCTGATAAACTGACGACATATAACCCAGAATATCAAAGGAGATAGCTAGATAAAAGTAAAGTTTTTCCGATAAAAGTAAAGTGTCAAACTCTAGGGATTGGTGCTCATCTCCATTTCTAAGCCAAGAACCAGCGTTGTCTGTAGACACCTCCAAGGTCATGTGGCTGACATGACTGCATGGAGCGCCATTACCTTCCCACTGTAGTGGTACCTATTGATCTACTCACATTGGCATGTTTTTGAACTACAAGGTTGGCAGAAGCTGGGGCTAACAGTGGGAACTCACTCCACTCCCTGGATTCGAACCAGGGATCCTTCAAAGCAGATAAGGTGGGATTTTATTAAGCTGTGTGGAAGAGGCCTGGATGATATGAACCCCCACTGCCAGATAATCTGGGGTAAACAGAAAACCTGGGATCAGATCCTGGGATATATATAGGGTCTATCTGGAAGGGCCCAGAAGAGTAAGTATGATGGGGCTACCAAACCTGAGGCGGGTTAACACAAGACGAGCAAATAATACTATCCCGGTGGTGGGTCTTATTGGAGGAAGCCAACCAGGAAGAGCCTCGTTCTCGCGCCCCTAGGGTCTCGCGCAGGGCGGGCGCGGATGGGAGGGGCTCTGCTTGCTCGCTCGCGCGCGCCCGCTCTCTCTCTCTCTCTCTCTCTCTCTCTCCCAAAGCGCCGAGGCAGCTCCAGCCACAGGTTGCCGCCTGGCCGAGTCCCTTGGAAACGCCTGGCTCCCTAGCAACGCAAGAGGCGCAGAGGGAAGGCGGGAAGGGGGGGGGGGGCGAGGATGGGGAGCAGACAGAAGAGCCCCTCGTCTCTGGAGAGGGATGGAGAAAGGGGAGGGAGGCTTTTGCCCCTGCAACACGGAGAGAAAGGGGAGGGGGCGTCAACTTGGGCCCTGGAGGTGTTTTGGACTTCAACTCCCACCATTCCTCACAGCCTCAGGCCTTAAGCGGCTGAGGGGGAAAAGGAAAGGGCCTGAGGCTGTGAGGAATGGTGGGAGTTGAAGTCCAAAACACCTCCAGGGCCCAAGTTGACCCATGCCTAGTCCAAACCCATTCTGCACAAGTCAAGCACTCCCGGTAGATGGCAGAAGCATTCTCTCCTGACCTTTCGCCCACATCTATGACAGGCATCCTCAGAGGCTTTTGAGGTCTGTTGGACACTATGTAAGTTGGGTTTATATATCTGTGGAGAGAAAGAACTCTTTGTCTGTTGAATGTTGGAATTAACCACCTTGATTAGCATTGAATAGCCTTGCTGTTTCCTGCCTGGGGGAATCCTTTGTTGGGAGGTGTTAGTTGGCCCTGATTGCTTCCTGCCTGGAATTCCCCTGTTTTCAGAGTGTTGTTCTTTATTTACTCCTGATTTTAGAGTTTTTTTAAAAAAAATACTGCTAGATAGATTTTGTTCAATATACCTCACAGCCTCTGAGGATGCCTGCCATAGATGTGGGCGAAATGTCAGGAGAGAATGTTTCTGAAGCATGGCCATACACCTGGAAAACTCACAGCAACCCCATTTTTTAAATGACGGCCCATGATTTATTTTGTTTTGGCTACATCTGACCATTGAAAATCTTATTCAGCCATCACCCCATTAGCTCATGAGATTCACTGACTACCTGGCTACCACCTGATCTGAAACATAAACTAGTATTTGTGAGCTTTAAAGGCTAAAACATTCACCCCTATAGTTCACAACCGTTGAGGATGCCTGCCATAGATGTGGACAAGACCCTTGGAGAAGCAAGAGAAACCACATGCATCCTAGATCCTTGTCCATCCTGGCTGATTACAGAAGCCAGAGGGGAGTTGGTCAAATGGGTAAGGGTAGTGGTGAACTTCTCCCTCCGGGAAGGCAGACTTCCAACCGGCCTTAAACAAGCCGTAATAAAATCGCTGTTGAAGAAGCCAACACTTGATCCCACTAATTAGAATAACTTTTGGCCTGTTTCCAATCTTCCCTTTCTGAGCAAAGTCATGAAACATGTGGTTGCCTTGCAACTCCAGGAATTCTTGGAGGAAACTGATTATCTGGACCCGGCACAATCTGGCTTCAGGCCGAGGCATGGAACTGAGACGGCCTTGGTCTCCTTGATGGATGATCCCTGCAGAGAGCTGGACAGGGGGAGTGTGTCCTGTTGGTTCTCGTGGATCTCTCAGTAGCCTTCGATACCGTAAACCATGGTATCCTTCTGGGTCGCCTTGCTGGAATGGGCCTTGGGGGTACTGTTTTGCAGTGGCTCCAGTCCTTCATTGAGGACCGTACCCAGAAGGTGTTGATAGGGAACAACTGTTTGACCCCATAACCATTGTCTTGTGGAGTCCCACAGGGTTCAGTATTGTCCCCTCTGTTGTTTCACATTTACATAAAGCCACTGGGTGAAATCAACCAGAGTTTTGGAGTTCAGTGTCATCTGTACGCAGATGATGACCAACACTATCACTCCTTTTTTCCAGCGTCCAAGGAGGCTTTCCAAATCCTGAACTGGTGCCTGGCTGCCAGGGCCAGCCCTAGGTAATTTTCAAGTGTAAACGAACAGAATTTTGGCACACACACCCCCCCAGCCAATCATTGAAAAATAAAAGCGTTGAATAAGTGAAAATGTTGGATAATAAGGACTAAGGAAAAGCCTATTAAACATCAAATTACATTATGATTTTACAAATTAAGCACCAAAACATCATGTTTTACAACAAATCAACAGAAAAAGCAGTTCAATACATGGTCATGTTATGTAGGAATTATTATATTTGCAAATTTAGCACCAAACATTGAACAGGGATATAGGGCAGTATGGACTCAGATAACCCAGTTCAAAACAGATATTGTGGGTAATTCTGCTTTGATATTCTGGGTTATGTGGCTGTGTGGAAGAGCCCTGAGTGTCCTTCCACACAGCCATATAACCCAGAATATCAAGGCGATAATCCACATTATCTGCTTTGAACTGGATTATATATGGCAGTGTGGACTCAGATAACCCAGATCAAGGCAGATATTGTGGGTTATTCTGCTTTGATATTCTGGGTTATATGGCTGTGTGGAAGAGCACTGAGGGTCCTTCCACACAGCCATATAACCCAGAACATCAAGGCAGATAATCCACAATAGCTGCTTTGAACTTCGAGCGAGCTGCCCCTCTCCTCCTTGCCAAGCCTGCGGCCTCCTCCTTTGGAGCAAAGGAAAAAGCCATGGGCTTGGCGAGGAGGAGAGGGGTGGCTCGCTCACCAAGCCCCCAGCCTCTTCCTTTGCTCCTGGCATGCGGGAGGGGGAAGGTGAGGCGTGGCCCGGCGGGCGTGCCCCCCCCCCCCCAGCGGGGAGGGGGAAAAAAGACAAAAAAGACAAAAAATAAGCTTCTCATTTAGGGCATCAGTGCCTCAAATGCACCCCCTAGAGGATGGCGCCTGCAGCAACCACGTAGTTTGCCTAACGGTTGAACCGCCCTTGCTGGCTGTTGTGTTGGACTGGATGAGGAAGAACAAATTGAAGTTGAATCCAGACAAGACAGAAGTCCTCCTGGTCAGTCGTAAGGCCGAACAGGGTATAGGGTTACAGCCTGTGCTGGATGGGGTCGTACTCCCCCTGAAGGTGCAGGTTCGCAGTTTGAGAGTCCTCCTGGACTCATTGCTGAGTCTGGAACCCCAGGTTTCAGCGGTGGCCAGGGGGGCCTTCGCACAACTCAGACTTGTGCAACAACTGTGCCCATACCTTTGGAAGCCTGAGCTGGCCACGGTGGTCCACGCTCTTGTTACATCTTGTTTGGACGATTGCAGTGCACTCTACATGGAGTTGCCTTTGAAGACTGTTCGAAAGCTGGAACTAGTCCAACATTCTGCAGCCAGGTTATTAACCGGAGCGCCATTCAGGGAGCATACAACTCCTCTGTTGAAGCAGCTCCACTAGCTGCCTGTTAGCTTCGGGCACAATTCAAAGTGCTGGCTTTGGCCTACAAAACCTTAAACAGCTCTGATCCAACTTACCTCTCCGAACGTATCTCCCCCAACGGGCCATCCCGCAGATTAAGATCTCTGAGTGAGGCCCTGATCTCGATCCCGCCGCGGTCACAGGTGCAGTTGGCGGGGACGAGAGACAGGGCTTCTTCCCTCTGCGGCTGTGGAACTCCTTACCAAGAGAGATTAGGAAAGCCCCCTTATGCATGTCTTTTAGGAAGCAACTGAAGACTTGGCTGTGGGACTAAGCTTTTGACCCATCCTAAGATATGAGTTAGGAGCCCTGGTGGCAAAGTGCATTAAAGCACTGAGCTGCTGAACTTGCAGACCGAAAGGTCCCAGGTTCAAACCCCGGGAGCGGCAGGAGCGGCCGCTGTTAGCTCCAGCTCCTGCCAACCTAGCAGTTCGAAAACATGCCAATGTGAGTAGATCAATAGGTACCGCTCCGGTGGGAAGGTAACAGCGCTCCATGCAGTCATGCCGGCCACATGACTTTGGAGGTGTCTACTGACAACGCCGGCTCTTCGCCTTAGAAATGAGATGAGCACCAACCCCCAGAGTCAGACATGACTGGACTTAACGTCAGGTGAAACCTTTAACCTTTAAGATATGAGTTGATATGACCTGATGGATTCTGTGAATTAATATTAAGTCGAACACAGACTGGCTCTGACTTTGGCTCGAAATTTCCCCTGTTGTAATGGTCACATGGTTTTAATTGTTTTACTTTGATTTGGATACTGGCTTTTTTTTGTGTTTTATGTTTGGTTTTTACTACATGTTGTATTATATGTGGCATTTAATTTTGCCATTGTGTAAGACCGCTCTGGGTCCCCCTGGGGGAGAAGAGCGGTATATAAATAAAATACAATAAATAAATGTGGGTGAAGCCTCTGGAGAGAATGCCTCTGGAACACAGCCACACAGCCCTGAAAACTCACAGCAACCCAGTGGTTCCGGCCATGAAAGTCTTGGACAACACAAATTCGATGGCTAATGGCGAGCCCTGCTGGCTCGTTGGCACTCTGCACATGCACAGAGGTACTCTGGGGATATACACAGAGAGAGCAAGTCCCAAGAAGGAGCAGATGGGGAAAAGGCGATATGAAATCTCCAACGCCGCCCCGTCTATCAGAAAGACGAGCGGAGGGAGGAGAAGGAGAACGAGGCACAGCCCTCAAGGCTCCCTCCTTCTTTACCTCTCTCCCTCCCTGGTTGTTGCCATTCTCTCTCAGGCCGCCCCCCCCCTCTTGCGGTTGTGTGTGTGTGTGCGCGCGCAAAGTGTGTGTGTCTCCGGCTCGAGGGGGCACGCGCGCCGGCAATTGGAGGGTTAACTGCGGACGGCGGGCGCGAGAGAGACATAGCGAGATAGAGAGAGGCGGACAAGGAAGGCAGTCAGTCGCCGAGGCGAGGAAAGGAGACGAGAGGAGAAGCGGAGGAGGAGAAGACCCGACCTCCTCCCTCCCTCCCTCCTTCCTATCCTGCTTGACCATGGAAGGCGAGGGCAGCCCGAGGAACAGCCTTCACAGCCGGACCCTTCGCCAGGAAGGTGAGTTTCCCCCCATTGGTGGCGTCTTTGCATCTCCCTGTGGGTCTCCTATTGGGACGCATTGACTTCTGAGGGAGGGAAGGAAGGAGTGAGGGGGGGGGGGGCTCTTCTGCACCCCTAGATGGCTCTCCCAGGCAATGGACCCCCTCCTTCCCTCTCTCCCTCATTTCCCGAAGGTACCTGTCCTCTGTTCTCCTTCTGGCTGCATCCCTTGGGCTTCGATATATCCAAGGCATTGCTATGCTGGCTTTGACTCGTGGGAAGAAGAGAGGAAGGCAAGGAAGGAAGGAAGGGTCAGTGTGGATGAGACTGGGAAGAAGAGAGTGAGAGGGAGTCAGGAATCAAGGTGTTCCCAATTCCCTTGCTCCCTTTCCCCCAGAGACTTCTCCTCTGCCCCTTTTCCCATCCCCATTACTTCTCTTACTGCCTCCCTCTTCAAGGACTGGCCAAGACCTGTTGTTGCGCCCAAGAGCAAGAAGGCAGGCACAGAAAATTGCTTCTTGCCTGCTTGGCTCAGGGAGAGATGCTCTTAACTAGGGTTTAACCAAATCCCCATACCTCACAACCTCTGCCATAGATGCAGGTGAAATGTCAGGAGAGAATGCTACTGGAGCATAGACATACAGCCCTGAAAACTCACAGCAACCCAGTGATTCCGGCCATGAAAGCTTTCGACAACAAAGAAGAGTTCTTTCCCCCACCCTGAATATTCCACAGATATATAAACCCCACTTTCCTAGTTTCCAACAGATCTCACAACCTCTGAGGATGCCTGCCATAGATGTGGGCGAAACATCTGGGGAGAATGTTTCATGGCCATACAGCCCGTAAAATGCACAACAACCCACGAATCCCCATCGTTTGGATAGAGCACCGCATAGGGGTGAATGTCTTTGGGATGCAACTAGGATGGGGAAATGTGTTGTCTAAGGCTTCCATGGCCGGAACCACTGGGCAGCTGTGAGTTTTCTGGGCTGTATGGCCATGTTCCAGAAGCATTCTCAGCCATAGCAGAGCACTTCATGAACCAACTTGGACACAGCATATTATTTGTGTCAGACTTCACAGGGAAACCATTGAATCATAGAATCATAGAGACCTCATGGGCCATTCAGTCCAACTCCCTGCCAAGAAGCAGGAATCCATTGAAATCCATAAGCATGTGGACAATTTCAACAGAGAGGAGGAAACCATGAAAATGAAGAAAATCTGGCTACCAGTATTTTTTTTTTAAAAAAAACTCCAAAATCAGAACAACACTCAGAGGACAAGGGAATTCCAGGCATGGGACCAGCTAACACCTCCCGACAAAGGATTCCCCCAAGCAGGAATTGGACAGACTTTGAAACTTCAAGGCGTTTCAGTGCTAATCAAGGTGATTAATTGAAACTTGCCTCCACCATACAAGAGTTCTTTCTCCCACCCTCAACATCCACAAATATATAAACCCCATTTGACTACTTTCCAACAGACATCACAACCTCTGAGGATGCCTGCCATAGATACAGGCGAAACATCAGGACAAAATGCTTCTGGAACATGGCCATACATCCCGGAAAACTCACAGCAATCCTCTTAGGAAGGGTTTAGCCAGATCCCCATTGTTTGGATAGAGCATCACATAGGGGCGAATGTCTTGGGGATGCAACTAGGATGGGGAAAATAAGGCTTCCAGCAGCAGCATTATCCCCATAATGTAAGTATTTTCATGGCATTTATAAAGACAGTAATTTCCCTCTCTCTGACTCCTCTCTATATATGCATCAACTGAAACTAGTTTTACCCCACCCTTCCCATTGTAAAACAATAATCAAAATTATTTCTACTTCACCTTTCTTTCTGTAGAAACTCAAGGCACCTAACAAATAAATACCTGCATAATACAAATTTAAAATAAGTTAGAATACAAAAATTAAAAAAAGAACATTTGAGGGTGGGTTGTTGAGCATTTTCTGGGCTGTACTGCCTTGTTCCAGAAGCATTCCCTCCTGACGTTTTGCCTACATCTATGGCAGGCATCCTCAGAGATTGTGAGGTCTATTGGAAAGTAGTCAAGTGGGGTTTATATATCTGTGGAATAATGTCCAGGGTGGAAGAAAGAACTCTTGCCTGAGGCAAGTGTGAATGATGCAGTTGGCCACCTTGATTAGCACTGAAAAGCCTTGCAGCTTCAAAGTCTGGCTGCTCCATGCCTGGGAAAATCCTTTGTTGGGAGGTGTTAGCAGGTCCTGATTGTTTCTTGTCTGGATTCCCCTGATTTTTTAATGTTTTTCTTTTTTTTACTGTCTTGATTTTAGAGTTTTTTAATACTGGTAGCCAGATTTGTTCATTTTCATGGTTTCCTCGTTTCTGTTGAAATTGTCTACATGAAATTGTTCACATGCCCAGAAAACTCACAGCAACCCAAATATAAAAATACTCCCCATCTCAAAAGACACACATTGAAAAAAAATGGTTACAATCAATCCTTTTAGGAAGTTTTTTCATTCTAACTTTTTATTTTGTTTTTTTTAATCTTCAAAATCTGCCAGCGTTTTAACATTTTCCCCTTTCTTGATGAATAATAATAACAATAACTAAGTAACCTTTCTCTCCATAGGTATTCGAGGCATTTGATTTTTTTTAAATCTTCAAAACCTGCCAGTGTTTTAACATTTCCCCTTTTCTTGATGAATAATATAAATAATAATAATAATAATAATAATAATAATAATAATAATAATAATAAATACTATTTTTATTTCACCTTTCTTCCCATGTTGACTCAGGGCACTTAACAAATAAACGCATGTCAAATACAAATTTAAAATATGTCAGGATACAAAAATTAAAAACCAATTGAACATTTGTGGGTGTTTTAACAGCCACTTTCTGAACACTGAGACATGCATTGAACTTTAGCAGCGTTGCCCAGAAGCCAACCCGGCTCCAGTGGGCTTTCTCTGTTGAAGCAGTGCTTGCTTGGGAGCAGCCCCACTCTTGTTTGCACTGGGAATGCCTCCATTCCTGCCCATGAGAGCTGAGATTCCTGGCCATCTGCGCCACAGGTAGGTGCAATGAGCAGAAAACCCAGCTCTTCTCCTCTGAGGCAGCCTCAGCAGCAGCAACAGCAGCACTGTCTTTCGGCAAGGAGCTGGCAAAGACTGCTTGGTTTTTGTAAACAGTCAATTAGCCACCGTCAACATGAAGTCGCCATCCAGCTTTTGAACACAGCCGGGCTCACAGGTTGGACAGCCCCAGTATTTGCATTCCTGGTCCCAGTCTTGCCGTCCTTTCCTTTTATAGCTTGCCAGATCTATAAAAGAACATAAAAGGTGCCCGGCTGGATCAGACCAAAGGTCCAGCTACTCCCTGCATGATCTCCTGGAGTGACCAGCAGGGTGCCCAGAAAGCTCCCAACGGCATGATGTAATAGGCAGATCCTCTTCGCCTGAAGCTCCTAGCAGTCAGGGGTAGACTGCATCTCATCTTGGAGGCTCTCTTCGCCTTAATTCACCTAGGACTATCTTTCATTAATTTGCTTATTCCTTTTAAGACAGACAAACAAACAGACACCTAGGGGGGTTCTTGCTGCGTGTTGCGTTAATTAATTCTGCAAGTTAGCTGCTTAAATGTGTTTGCGTGAAGAATGGCTTTCTTTTATGTCATGAATCTGTTGCCAATCAATTTTGTTTAGACTGTTCCCTGTTTACCTTGTTTGTGATCATCAGATATAGGTTCATCAGGATCCCTTTGAAGCATCTCTATGTCCCCTCTTTCCCTTCCCAGATCTTAGTGGTTCTGTCTCACCAAACCTACAGATGCAGCTTTAGCAGCTGGTTTGTTGATGCTCTGACTCCTCCTGGGTGAGAATAAAAGTCTATTCATCCATATTGGTATGCCTATTGAACATCCTCCTGTCAGGAGAGACTCTTTGAAAGCCGGAACAGAGCATCCAAAGGGCACATGCCTTCCTTCTCACAGGTGTGGTCAGGCATAGTCAGTCAAGACACGGTCCTACCCAAGACCCACTGAAATGAATAGAATGGATCATACAAGACCACAGGAGTGCAGCGTTTGTTCATCCACTTGTATTTTGCACAAGTTGGCGTTCGGGGTGGGCGGGTGGTTGTGCAAATGGTCTCTGATTCTGGTGAAAATCTGCTATCTGAATGAGGAGTACACATCCCTACATGATAGAGCTATCTCTAAGAGGAGTGTTGGGGTGAAACAGTTTACATATGCAGAATGCATATCCTGACATACACCTGAGGACATAATCCCAGTTAAAAAATATCCGTAATTATTTTTAAGATCCGTGTTTGTTTCCCTGTTGAATTGGTTTTCTCACATTGGATCTCGTCATGCCTTTATCGACTCGAGTGAAGACCTGTTTACTGCCAGAAATACACGGAAGTTCTAGGAACCCAGATACAAACACTGATATGTCAGGGAACAGTCAACTGTGGGATTAATAAGGGAAAGTGACGCCTCCCCACATTCTCTGAGGATGTCAGACAGTCTGTCGAACAGGGCAGCTCAGTTGATTTAGTGCTGTTGGATTTTTAGAAGCTTTCGACAAAGCTCTTCATCAAAGGCTCTAAAGAAAACAAAGTCATCCTGTAATAAGCGGGGCCATCTTTTTGTGGATTGGTAATGAGTTTTTTTTTAAAATGGTAAGTCAAACTGCCAGAAGGTTGTACTGACACTAGCCCTGGTTATTTTGTCTGGGTCAACATTACCATTAAAAGGATGCGGACAGTTAGTGTTGCATTGTTTTGAAAAAAAATCACTCTGGTTTTCTGCCTCAGGCACTGAAATGTTTTCTGTTATTGCCATGTTTGGTTGAGATGTGCTGTGCTGAGGACTAGAATGATGATGAGGTAGGAATAAATAGTCGGTTGTCATGCTCGACAATGTAAATAGGAGGGTGGGAGTAAGCATCTGTATCAGGAAAACTTGGTTAAACATATTCAATCTTGACCTCAGAAAATAACTGGCGGGAGACTGAGGTGGAAATGTTTACAGCAGGCAAAGCTTTGAAGTCCGAAGCAGATAGCTGTCTTCTGGAAGGTCATTACACAACTGGGTGACTTTAGCAATGAAATGGCAGATAAAATTCAGTGTAGGATATTGGAAAGTGTTCATACATGGCCATGGTTGGAGAGAATCTAGAGATCCATATTGTAAGTACGTATTTAAATAAAAGGCAAAGCAAATATTTTAATGTCACTCTGTGAAACAAAGGTGTACTTATACTTCCAGGCTACATCAGTGTCTCTCCTACCTTCACCTATATTTTACGTGGATGTTACAGAATAAAGAGAAAATGTGCCAATGAAGGCAAGAAAAAGATGAAATATCTTGCATAGCACCCGAGGCTGAAAAGATTAGATTAATGGGAATAGAGGGGAAGTAATGACAATTCTAGAGTTAATAGAGGACAGTTTTTAATTTGGCCACAATGGATTATATAAAAACAACTGAGCGCCTGAAGAGGTAGAGAAGATTTAAACTATATACTCAGGAGTCTAGTTCAGTTTGAACCATGGATCAGATGTTGCCACTGGATGTTAGGAGGACAGAAAATAAAACAGTGAGGTTTTTTTTTAAAAAAAGAAAGACTGACATAATAATCCTGTGCAAGACTATATTAAATTCAAAGAGTTTTCTCCCATGGAAGCTGATGCAAGATTTAAGTGTAGCAAAAAAAAATCCTGGAGAAAAAGCATGTCAGTAGCTATTAGGTAAGATAAATCAGGAAATGCAAATTTATACTCAGGGTCTTTCTGAAATCTCACAACAGTTAGAGTTACGGCACAAATTGGGTTACAACAGTCTTATACTTTTCTCTGGAATGTTGAATCTGGTGAGTGTCATCTCTCGTTGATGGGCTTTTGAATGAAACATGTGCACGTATATTTCTATATTTATTTAGTGACATAGTGAACGCTGAGAACATTGCTTTGTAAAATATTTTCATAAATAGGAAGGGTGAAACAACTGTCTCAGAGGGTTTTTCAAACCAGTAGTTCCAGCTAGCTTGTTTGGTTGTAAGACAGGCAGCCAGTCTTGAGCTGCCTAAATACCATCAAGGCAACAGATTTTATTGATCTAGAAAGCTAAGCAATGTCACTTAGGTGAGAGACCACCAATGAATACCAGGTGTGGTATGCTATATTTCAGGGGAAGGAGCTGGGAAAACAATCTCAGAGGATTCCTTATCTAAGAAAATCTTGTGAAACAAATGGGACTGCCATAAGTTGAAAAGTGACTTAGAGGTACACACAGAGACACAGACACACACAGAGCAAATCTTGAATTGCTAAATGGAGGCTATGCAGATCATAACAGTACCTATAATAATAATCCTCAACATTTATATCACCATTCAAAATGTCCATCTTGATTTGATTATCAATGCAAGAAATTGATAAGTTAGGCAAGTATTTCAATATCTCTATATTGCAAATGGGAGTTGGGGGACTCAGAGACCCCTAACACTAAAGTACACAGAAATCTATAATACGTGTAGAGATACAGTTGTCCTATTACTAACGAATATACAGAATAGAACAGAATAGAATAGAATAGACCCCATCTACACTGCCATATAATCCAGTTTCTGAATCCAAATTATGTGCTTTGAACTGGATTATATGGTAGTGTAGACTCAACCTGAGATTATATGGCAGTGTAAATCCAACCTGAGGCAGAGGGCACCTTCCATGAAGCTATCTGACAGGTTCATGGCAGAGGAGAGATTCAATCCAGACCCCTTCCAGATTTTAGCCTAGTTTTTAAGACTGCAATCCCTTTGCTTCTCCTCCCCATGTCCCGCCAAAAGGTTTGGCTCCTCTTGTCCTTGAGAGCAAAGGGAGACTAGATAGGTTTAATGTAGAAACTGGAAGGACATAAAATATATAATTCCACTCTTCCTCCAAAGCTACAAAATGAAACAGAATGAGCGAACTAATTAAATATCAAACTTCTCAGTCACGATGAGGTTTTTTTTTTAAAAAAAGATCTTGCAGTCTTTTCTCACATTTCCTCCAGTTATTTGTGAAGACTGCACAGTTTTGCCATAATGAATGCATGAAATTAATTGCCACAGAATGCAAAGAAGACACTCATTTGGTGCCTTTAAAAATGAATGAGATAGATTAATGATGGGCCTCCAGTCCTGAAGCAGTCCAGCTGGCCTGTCCTCAAGCAAGAAATAGGAAATGGCTGGGGAAATAAAGAGGGTGACCCTCATACTAAAACAACCTTCAGCATCCACGCAGGATAGTTCCCAGACCTCAAAACAGGGAAGCAGGATGAAGGTATCTGAATTCATGAATATCCATACAGCCATAGGTTTGTATGGGTGTAGGGAAAAAGGAAGATAGAAATGCAATTGGATTCTTGAAAACCTGGCTGAGAACATACTTTCAATGTCCCTAGAGGTCATCCTATAGGGAGGGAGGGCTTTCTTCCTTAACATCCATCCCTTATAATCATCTATCCTGTGAATTGATATATTTTTCCTGTTTGATTTGAAAACAGTCTCTGGGTACTGGCTGCTAGCTGTGTCCTTGAAACTATTACTAGTTTTATTTATAATCTATATATATATACTAGCTGTGCCCGGCCACGCGTTGCTGTGGCGAAGAATGGTGGTATGGGAAATAAAGTATTGAGGAATTGGTGGTAGTTAAGGTAAAGGGTAAACGTTTTCCCCTGACGTTAAGTCCAGTCATGTCTGATTCTGGGGGTTGGTGCTCATCTCCATTTCTAAGCCGAAGTGCCGGCGTTGTCCGTAGACTCCTCCAAGGTCATGTGGGATGACTGCATGGAGCGGCGTTACCTTCCCGCCAGAGCAGTACCTATTGATGCACTCACATTTACATGTTTTTGAACTTCTGGGTTGGCAGAAGCTGGGGCTAACAGTGGGGGCTCTCTCCGCTCCCTCAATTCAAACCTGCGGCCTTTCGGTCCAGAAGTTCAGCAGCTCAGCGCTTTAACATGCTGTGCCATCAGGGGATATTATTTCCTAAAGGTTGTGAATATACAATATTTCTGATTGGTTTTTTTTGTTTTTTTTTTTTTGTCTGTTGGAGGCAAGTATGAATGCTGCAATTAGGAAAAATGATTAGGATGTAATGGCCTTGCAGATGTAAAGCCTAGCTGTTTCCTCCCTGAGTGATTTTTTTGTTGGGAGGTGTTAGCTGGCCCTGATTCTTTCCTGTCTGGAATTGCCTTGTTTTCAGAGTGGTGTTGTTTGCGATATTTTATGTGCTTCTACTGTCTGTGGTCCTGAGAAAACAGGATTGGCCAGACTTTGATGATGAGAATACTTTGTTGGGAGGTGTTAGCTGGCCCTGATTGTTTCCTGTGTGGAATTCCTGTTTTCAGAGTGTTGTTCTTTATTTAGTGTTCTGATTTTAGAGATTGTATTGTTCTGATTTATTATACCACATAAATTTTTATATATTCTGATTTTAGTGTTTTTGAATACTTGGAGCTAGATTGTATTCATTTTCACGGTTGACCGCAACACAATAATAATAATAATAATAATAATAATAATGATAGTAATGATAGTAATGATAGTAATAATAATGACTTTGGTAATACATAGTGCTTCACTGCCTTCTCAGCTTCCTTTCTGGAAGAATCCTTTCTTGGGAGGTGTTAGCTGGCCCTGATTGTTTCCTTTGTGGAATTTCCAATTTCCTTGCTTTATTTACTTTCTTTATTTCTTTATTACTGTTCTGGTTTTAGAGATTATATTGTTCTGCATTATTCTATCCTAGAAATTATTTCATATCAAAGTAGAATCTCACTTATCCAACATTCGCTTATACAATGTTCTGGATTATCCAACGCAGTCTGCCTTTTCATAATCAATGTTTTTGTAGTCAGTGTTTTAAATTCATTGTGATATTTTACTGGTAAATTTGTAAATACAGTACAGTAGAGTCTCACTTATCCAACGTAAGTGGGCTGGCAAAATGTTGGATAAGCGAATATATTGGATAATAAGGAGGCGTTAAGGAAAAGCCTATTAAATATCAAATTAGGTTATGATTTTACAAATGAAACACCAAAACATCATGTTAGACAACAAATTTGGCAGAAAAAGTAGTTCAATACGCAGTAATGCTATGTAGTAATTACTGTATTTATTAATTTAGCACCAAAATATCACGATATATTGAAAACATTGACTACAAAAATGCGTTGGATAATCCAGAACGTTGGATAAGCGAGTGTTGGATAAGTGAGACTCTACTGTAATTACTACATAGCATTACTGCGCGTGGAACTACCTTTTCTGTCAAATTTGTTGTATAATATGATGTTTTGGTGCTTAATTTGTATAATGATTACCTAATTTGATGTTTAATCAGCTTTTCCTGAATCCCTTCTTATTATCCAATATATTTACTTATCCTGCTGGCCTGTTTATGTTGGATAAGTGAGAGTCTACTGTATATTGATAATCTTATATTATCTGCTCAGAACTGGATTATATGAGGCCCCTTCTACACAGCTGTATAAAATGCACACTGAAGTGGATTATATGGTAGTGTGGAGTCAAGATAATCCAATGCAAAGCAGATAATATAAGATTCTAAATGGGTTATATAGCTGTGTGGAAGGGCCTTGAGTCTACACTGCCATATAATCCAGTGCAAATTAGATAATCTGTGGAAGAAGCCTGAGGCCTAAATTTGCCTGTCCCCTAACTGAAACCTGGCTGTCCCTTGGTTGCTAGGCAACGAAGTGGGCAGAGATTAGCCCTCTAAACTGGCAGCAATTGGATAAAAAAAATTATTGCTCTCCCTCTAATTAGGACTTTATTTTTCTTTTCTTTTTGTTGTATCAACCCTGAGGCATGTGTGATGGGTTGTGTTGTCAAATTTCAAGGTTGGGGGGCCTGTAGTTTTGTTGCTTTGTCCACTGCCCTGATGCCATCACTCTTTTATATATATAGATATAAATGCAATGTGCGTTTTTCCAATGGAGTAAACAACAAAACCATTGAACCAAATCACACCAAATTTGGCCACAAAAGACATAGTCAAATATGTCTTTCAATTTAATAAAACCTAGAAAAAGCCCAAATTACAGAGGATGAGAAAGAGCCTTTTTCCCCCTGGCTGCCAGTCAGAAAGATAGGCCCTGCTGCCTTTAGGCCCCGCCCCCTTCATGTCCTAGCAACTCGCAGCCAAAATGGCGCCCAGGGCAAAGGCAGAATGCACTTAAGCCTCATTCACACTGCCTATAAAATACAGATTATCTGATTTGAAATGGATTCCATACAGCTATATAACCCAGAATGCCAAGGCACATAATCCACAGTATCTGCTTTGAACTGGATTATCTTGAGTCCACATTGCCAATCCAGTTCAGTGTGGATTTTATACAGCTGTGTAGAAGGGGCCTCATATAATCCAGTTCTAAGCAGATACTAAAAGATTATAAATATAATATATAATAATTACTGTGGTATAATAATACAGAACAATATAATCTCTAAAACCAGGACAGTGAATAAAGAACTTTGAAAACAGGGAAATTAAAAATTCCAGAAAGGAAACAATCAGGGCCAGCTAAGACCTCCCCCCCCCCCCGCAAAAAAAAGATTCCCCCAGGGAGGAAGCAGCCAGGCTTTGAAGCTGCAAGGCCATTAAATGCTAATTAAGCTGACTAATTGCAGCATTCATACATGCTATTCAAACTGGTCAACCAAGGATTCCACAAGGTAGAAAGCAGCCAGGCATGCAAGCAGTAAGGCTATTCAGTGCTATTCAACCTGGCCAACCAAGATTTCCCCTAAATAGAATCTCCCAAGCTTTGAAGCCATGAGGCTACTCTGTCCCATTCAACCTGGCCTAGCAAGGATGCCCTATGTAGAAAGCAGCCAGGCTTTTAAGCTGCAAGACTATTCAGTGCAATTCAAGCTGGCCAAACAAGAATTCCCCAATAAAGGAAGTAGCCAGGCTTCACAGTGGCTCTTTGATTGAGGGTACTACTCCAGCTCGCCAAACAAGGATTCCCTTAGGTATAACACAGCCAGGCATTGAAACTGCAAGGCTATTCAGTGCAACAAAGGACTAGCCTTGGTAGAAGGTGGCCAAGCTTTGAAGCAGCGATACTACTCTGTACTATTGAAGCTGACCAACCAAAGATTCCCCTAGGTAGCAAGCAGACAGGCTTTGAAGTAGTGAGGCTATTCATTGCAATTCTAGCAGCCCAAAAAACCATTCCCCTAGAACACAAGTACCCAGCCTTCCAAGCAGCAAGCCTGTTCCTTTGTATTCCAGCTCACCAAACAAGGATTCCTATAAGAAGAAAATGGCCAGACTTTGAGGCTGCAAGGCTTTTCACTGCTATTACACCTGGCCAAGAAAACATTCCCATAAGCCACAGCAATGCATGGCCGGGAACAGCTAGTTATAGATAAAAATGGATGTGCTTGTTACAGCTTGAACTCCAAGGATATGGTGCCTAGGCACCAACCCCAGAAGCCCAATATTTGTACTAAGAGAACTAAGTGTTGGGCTGGGCACTTATTGTTTTTGTTTTTTTGTTCATGCATTAATATATATGGATGACCTGTGTTCCAAACCTGCAGTATCACATGTAGTCAGAAGTTGTCTCTAACCAATGTAGAGGTTTTAGGCAACCCAATCTGAAGGGAAGGAAACTAGTCTGAGTGCTGGGAAGGGCACCTCCCTCACAGACAGACGTTGAATAGGACAACCTCTCCTATGTGGGTCTTTGGAGATTCCCTGCAGCAGTGCATGTTTAAGGGGTCCAATCGTTTTGGCATTACTTAAATGGGGTGGGCAAACTCTGTGCCCAATAGCAGCGGTCTACATTTGATTTAAGGTTTCAGTGAGCCATACTAAGGGGCTTTCCAACCCATGTGAAGCCAGACTCATTCAGCTGTTTATCTGATAAAAGCAGACAAGGAAAATGATGGAACTGGAAATGAAACCTGCATCCTGCCTTCACGCAGGTGTGGACAGTCATGGCATTCCAGAAGTGTTGTACTGCAATCCCCATCATCTAGGGAGTTAGTGAAAATGCTGGGATACCTTCCCAATTTTGAATGACATTTCTTATTCTTTCCTGGGACAGAGAAAAGCTTTCTGTTGTTGCTGGGTAGCAGGTTGCAGTATCAAAGCATATGTCAACACTGGCCGTTTACCCTAGAGTTGTCGCATCTTGTTTACTTACCTTTTTTTGGAGTGCCTAAAAAAGTAATGGCAATGTCAAGTAATTGTTTTCTGCTTTTCTTTTTCAGCCAGTGCTTTTTTAAAAGAAAAAGAAAAGCTAGAAGAATAAAGCAATATATGTAGCCTTGGGTTTTCTATTATTTCCCATATTTATACCCTACTCTTCTCACCACGAGGGGGACTCAGAGCGGCTTACAGATTTGCCACCTCAGTGCCACATTGCAATACAAAAATATATACATTAAGCTTCCACAATATAAACATACAAATACATAACTTTTAAAACCATATAGCTAAAAACCGTGGTTATCCTTTATGTTGCTGCATATCAGTTCTGTGTTGCTAGCCTTATGGAGTCTCTTTTAGGAGAGAAAAAGTGGGATATAAATACAATCATCATCATCATCATATACTGTGCCATCCTCTGCTAGGCAATCAGCTTCTAGTGAGCAGCTTCTAGAATGCACTCGAATTCCCGTTAGAAACTTATATGTTTGTTAGGAGTATATAGCAGTACAACTATTAATATATCAAGCATGTTTATGAATAGCATAGCACTCTAGCTAGCATGGGGGAAATAAGATATTAGACCCACGGTTTAAAAGCATGGCAGGGCCTAAGCATAGGACCCTGACACATGTGGAGAACATTCCCAAGAACAGAGAATTATAGTTGTGATATCCAATCTAGACCACAATAATTTGAGGATCCTGCCTGGTAAGGAATGCTAGCAATTAATTAAGTTCCCAGATTAGAATAAACTCACCAAAAGCAGTTGAAGACATAAGACAGAGGCAGATTTATTCATCCATCCTAGTCCTGATGTTCCATCTTTTTTGAAAAAGCCCGATCTTACTGTGTACAGTTGTCTGTGTGTGGCCAAACATCCTCCATTTTAGCATCAGCTTTCTTCATTTATTTAATGACCTTTTCAGTTGTTTTTTTCATGTACATTAAAACATTAACATTTATGCAGTAATACTTAAATGAAATCGCATACTAGCAGAATTTTGTTAAGCCATTGTAAAAATTAATGTGCTGTCTTATTCCCATTTTAGTGACTTAAAAAAACATTGAGTTGTATTAAAACAATTCTTACTTTATGTTTAGCATGAGCATTAAAATGTTAGTGTAATAGTAGAAATATCTTTTAAAAGGAGCAATGCTATTAAAATGGCTGAGATATGTGGTCACTTGCTATTCCTGCAGCTGTGACACACCCCTTTTATGGCAGGATACCATGGGTTGTGTTCACACATAAAAAGCTTTGTAAGCAAGAGAAGAGTTGGTTGTTGCCAGTGATGATGTAGCTTACAGGGGAAAAGCAATAATGGTGCAGTGTGAAAATCTGCGGGCTTGGAAGCCTCCCAACACAGCCATTTTGACCCCATCCTCCCTGTGCTCTTGGGACCCATAACATGAAATCTACTAAACCAGTGAAGTGTCAGCAGTCTGCTCTAGATAAATCCCAGTCGGATTTGGCTGTATGCTTATCCTGGCATGTCTGGATGCAGTAGAGTCTTTGTACCACAAGAAATCTGGAGGAAGGTTGTGAAAAGACTGCCTGTTATGAGTACAAAATGTGCTACTGACTTCATAAATTTCTTAGCTAAAGGAAAAAAAGATAGAGGGAAATTAAAACCCAATATCTATTTATGAAGAATAAAGTAGATCAAGTATTAATCAATGTGCCATCTATCTTTAATGGCTGGCTTAGATAAGTTCTCATGTGGTCAATGAAATATAATTTGCCTTCAAAAAAGCCTTTGAGGGAGTTGTGCATGATCTAATCAAACTAGATATATATCTAAGCTAGGTCATCAGTTGGCTGACAACACACAATGCCCTGAGAAGAGCTGACTCACTTGATAAACTGGGGACATGAGGCAACAGGGAAGTTTGTTAGAGATCATCTTCATATTCATGGCTTTTCAATACCTCTATCGACAAAGCACTGTGCCTTTTTTGTTCTTGCAGATGCAAGAATTACCACAGGAGGTAAAGCTCTGTGCATTGTGTGGAGCTGCATGGTACATGGTTATTGGGCACAGATTTCAGCTTTCTGTCCAGGGGTACACCTAGAATGGGGAAAGACTAGAGAAAATTCAGAAAGAATAGCAGAATAATATTTGGATTCAGTTTTCTTTCTACTGTCAGTCTCCATGACAAGAAAGCGTAGTAATTTATTTATTCATTTATTTATTTGCAATATTTCTAGCCTGCCGTTCTCTACCCCAAAGGGGACTCAAGGCGGCTTTACATAGAAGGCAGCTATTAGATGCCTTGGCAACAATACAATATCAAAAGACATTTAAAACCATAGAATTCAAGTAAAACAATTTTAAAACATTTAAAATCACAGTCATAATTAATTACATAATTCACAAGCATAAACCAGGCTGTTCCTATAGTCATGACATATTTGTTTATTGCACAGGTTCTCTAAAGGCTTGGTAACAGAGCCATTTTTTTTACTTTTTGGCAGAAGATCAAAAGGGAGGGCGCTGATCTAATGGCCCTGGGGAGGGAGTTCCAAAGCCGAGGGGCCACCACTGAGAAGGCCTCATCTCTCATTCCTATCAGTCGCACCTGCGAGGAAGGTGGGATCGAGAGCAGGGCCTCTCCAGATGATCTTAAACTACGAGATGGTTCATAGAGGGAGATACGTTCGGACAGGTAAGCTGGGCCAGAACCATTTAGGGCTTTATAGGCTAAAGCCAGCACTTTGAATTGTACTTGGTAGCAGACTGGCAGCCAGTGGAGCTGACGCAATAGCGCGGTTGTGTTCTCTCTATATGCCGCTCCTGTGAGCAATCTGGCTGTTGCCTGTTGGACCAGTTGAAGCTTCCGAGCAGTCTTCAAAAGCAACTCCACATAGAGTGCGTTGCAGTAATCTATTTGGGATGTAACCAGATCGTGGACTACTGTGGCCAAGTCAGACTTCCCAAGGGACAAGTGCAACTGGCGTACAAGTTTTAATTGTATTAAATAAAATAAATAAATTAGGCAAAGTTAACAAGTTATGGAGTGATGAATACAAAGAAGGGCAAAAACAGTCTTGTTAAAAAATTCAGTGTGAGTATTTTAGCACAGTGTACACAGCACTGTGCAGAGAAAAGAATCCAGTTGGATGCTATACACTTAAAATATACTTAATAATTTCACAAAACAGAAACACTTAGGTAAATGTTCTGTGAAAGAATCAAGATACTGGGTTTCTGCTTCATCTTGTTGAAAATAGCAACCTTCTTCAAGCTTTCACTAGTTATTTGTTATGTATATAATTCAGATAGCTTACTGTATTGTGTATATGTGTGTATTGGTATGCAGTTTTCCTTAAATCTATGTTGTGAGAGGGGCTGCAGACCATGTGATCAGATCTGGGATTGTTCAGGACTCAGAAACAGTATGCTTTCAGACGCCAGTAGAGGCAGACTCCATTGGATTTTCAGACTAGACAGAGACTCTATTAAACTCTTAGAACAGTGAGGTGATTTAGACTATGAACTGTTAAGACTATAAGAAAGATACTCTGTGTTACCTGCACAGAGAAACTATTTCAAATGCTATCTGTAACTGGGCTGATAAGCAGTGTACCTGTATGCTGAATACATGAAGTTTGTAAGTAAACCAACTATGTTACTTTTAAAGAAGTCTACTTATTTTGTCTCTTGAGAGCATGGTTTTAATCCAAAATGTTTTAAGGGAGAGTAGATGTTTTTGGGCAAATGAAAGAACACTTCTGAATCTCTGCTATATGTGTGTGTGTGTGTGTGTGTTTGTGTGTTTATGCATTGGCACGTCTTTGTCCCTAACAGTTCAAAGAGATGGGGGACAAGGAAAGAGCCTCCTCAAAGACTAAGTAAATATGGTTGGGCGTCCCCTGGGCAACGTTTCTTTACAACAATGCAATGCTTTTGACACGAGAAAAAATAAAGTTCCGAGATATCTAGGTTTATCAGTTTAATAGCTGAGAAACTTAACTGTCTTGCATGAATACTAGTGGATATTTACCACTAAAGAGAAGGTTAACGCAAGTGAGTTTTAAACTCTTCTCAGGGAGATTCCTGATTTTCCCAAAATGGTGGTGAATGCCATTTTCCAAAAGGTTATGGAGATTTCCATTACCCAAAAGTTTATGATTTCTAACAAAGTCATGCCTTTCCAAAAATCATAATTTTCCAAAACATCTAAATCCAGTTGCTAGACTTATTGTCCCACTGGAAAAAATTGCAGAATGGTAAGTCAACATTAATTTAAATCCCGTTTATTCAACTGGACTACTCAACCTAGGACACCCAAAGTGCTCCACTGATGCACACATGTGCATTCTGGAAGAAGTAGTTAAAAAAAGAAAAGAAAGACAACTAATATGTAATAAACAATCAGCACAGTTAAATATGCCACTGAAAAGAAGAAATGAAATATGAGAAATACAATAACTGAAAACAAATTTCCAAGAACTACTGCAACCTTATAAAATATGTGATCTGTTTCATACGTTTTCAAGTACTACATAAATGTGAGATAGTGGCATAGTATTTCTGTCCTTTCCATTGCTGCTTTCTTCTGCTTTTTATTTAAAAGAAAAATACTTTTATCTGAAACTCATAAAGAGAAGGAAAGGCCAATCCTAGCAGCATCACAAGCTTTCTCCTATTTTATGCCCTTCTGTTCCCTGATAGATTCTTAGCACAGCGCATCCAAACAATGTTACTTTCCTTGCCTTCCTCCAAGCTCAAGGAAGCACCAATAACCACCCCCACCTCTCTCTTTAAATTTGGTGTTATTGCTCTGTGTGGGAGGAGGAAAACTGTGTTCATCGTAGATGCAGGAAGAGTTTCTTTCTCACTCAAGCTTGTTTAAACATTTAGCAAGAAACAACCTATAAATATCCCCACAAAGCATTAAGTGTGGCGTTGTGCACACCTTCCTTCTGTAAGACTGTTGCTTTCTACCCACCCCTCCACGTGAGGCTAGATTGGAAAGAGATTTCTCTCACCCTAAAACCAAAGGGAGTACTTCTGTTCTGCAGGTTGGTTTGGAAGGAATTGAGAGAATTTCCTGCTCTTGTTTTAAGTATTGTGAAAGTCGAAGAACTACAATTCATTTGGTTCCAAGAACAATGTAGTCAAGCTGGCCTTTTTCACATGAACAGCAGGTAAGGTGTGAAAATGCTTCTTCAACTCTACCAGCTCAGATGGAGGTGTGGGGAGACATTTGACTGAATGCTTATGGTGTAGCATTCAGGTAAATGACTCCCCACACCTCCATCTGAGATGATAAAGTTGAAGAAGCATTTTCAATCTTAGAAAGAGTGGGGGAACTATCTTCCTCACACTGAAATAATTCAAGAATGAAAGCTATCCTTCTGCTTGGTATTATACTGCATATTTATGCCCACTAACTTATGCAGTATGATGAATAGACAGATAGATAAATACATCATTTAGCCATGTGATTTCTTATCTGTAATCTGGATTGATGTACCCTTGGGATAGTTTTCCATAGGCTCATACTACATTTTTTTTATAATGGATTTCCTTGTCTAAACAATGTTTAGTGCAGTGAAAACCTCACTCTTGTGGTTGTTGATGTTGTTAACTGTCCTCATGTTGACTTGGACTCATGACATGTCTCTTTGCTGTCCAGGTTTCACAACCACACATAGAAACTGGAAATACTATGGCACAAAATATGGTCCCTAATATACCACATTATTATTAATGGCCATCAAGTCAACTTCAACTTATGGTGACTCCATGAATGAGAGATCTCCAAATCCCCTTATCAATAGCCCTATATAGGTCTTGCAAATTCAGGGCAGCCATGACTTTCCTTGATCAAGTCTATCCATTTACATTCAGTCTTACCAAACATTATTGTCAATTATGGTGAATCGTGTTTTCTCATATTATGACTAAAGTATGACAATATCATTTGGTCATGTTGGTGTCCAGGTAGAATTCAGGCTTGTTTTGCTCTAGGACCAATCAATATGTCATTTTATCATTTTATCAGCACTGGTATCTGCAGAACCCTTCTCCAACACTACATTTCAAATGAGTTGATTATGTTCTTCACTGTGCAGCTTTCACAACCAGGTGTAGAAAGGTGAAATACAATGGCATGGACAACCCAACATTTCAAGCTATCTTCAAAATGTGGTGGCTAGACTATACATACCACAAAAGTGGGCTGCAGCACAGTTTAAGGCTAGTAAAGTTGGAGAAGGTATGAAATGAAGCTTTAATGTGCATCAGCATACTGTAATATAAATTGCATGGCAGGCAAAATCAGCTCTACAGAATGTGATTCACTGTGCAAACACCAAAGCATTCCACTGATGTTCACATTCATATCTCAGAGGAGCTAGTTGGAAAAAACCCACATTGTCCACAGCTGTCAAGCTGCTAATATTGTGGATCCTGCATCCAGTTTGACACTGGCCCCTCTGTGTGTGTAATCACCATCCATACTTTAAAACTGGTTTTAGGGTTTATAATAATCCAAACAGCGAAACTGCTTTCTTCAATACTAGTTTCAAACTGACCGAAGTGTTCAGTGTAGATATGCCCCATAGTTTTCTGATTTCTCCATTTTTATTAAAGACTGAACCAAGTTATGGAAAATCTTCCGCTACCGGTATTTCAATGCCATCCATTCTTGTTTCATGTATGGTCAAAGGCTTTGCTGTACAATTTTGAGCATCACCTTCTTTTCAGGCGAGATTAATGCAATAACCCTGTAGTCATTTCAATTTCTATTCCCCCTATTCTAAGCAATTGGAATGTATATTGAGCATTTAAAGTCTTTGGGCAATTGTTTTGTTTCCTTATTTGTTGACAGATTTTAGTTAGCACTAAAATAGATCCTGTCTCTATAGATTGTAACAGCTCTATTGGTATGTCATCTGTTCCTGGTGATTTATTTCTCCCAAGTGTCCAAAGTGTTGTTTCTACTTTATTTTCTAAAACTGGAGTTTTATCTTTTATCTTCAAATGTCTCTTCTTTGAAAGAATCAGTTATCTTCTCATCTTTCTGTATTAAATTCTTCAATATGTTTCCATCATTTTTTGTCCTTGGTCATGTAATGTAGTCTTCTGCTGATTGTAGAGCATTCTCACTCTTAGTTTAAATTTCTTTCCAATTTCTCAGATCTTGTGAAAGAGGTCTCTGGTTCTTTTCTCTCTTTTTTTGCTGCCACAGCCTATTTTTCTGCATTGGTTATTGTAGTATTTCTTTTTCTGTCTGCACACTTTTGCTTTTAGTCTGTCCTTAACTGCTTCAGGAATTTTATCTGTCATTCATTGAGACAACTCTTTCTTTTTCACTACAGATATTATCTTTTTGCATTCCTCTCTGACAATGTGACTGGCTTCAGTCCTGAGTTCTTCTTGCTCCCAATCAATATTTTGGCAGGATGTTTACTTTAGTATTCTTCTTTAGATTTACTCTAATTTTTGATATTAGAAGTTTATGATCTGTGTCACAAATCTGCTCCAAGTCTTGTTTTTTGCGGAGAGTGGAGCACATCTGTTTTTTGCTTCCAGTTATGCAGTCTATTTGATTTCTATATTGACAATCAGATGTTATCCATGGATACCTCTTTGTTTGCTTGAAGAATGTGTTTGCAATAAACAAACTGTTGTCCTCACAAAATTTAATCAGTTTCTTTCCTATTTCACTTAAGCCAAATTCTCCCACAGTCTTTGATTCTGTTTTGTTACCCAATGCCTATGGTTAACAAGAAATCCTGTTTTGGTTAGTATCAGTTTCCTCCTTTCAATTTATGCCTCTGCAGTTGGATCATATTATTGGATTTTTGTCATACTGATGAGTTTCTCTTGAAATCTCACTGGTATACTTCAGTCAGACTTTGCATTTTACACTTTGACTGCTTTTGCTACATCTCACCTCCCTATTAATGGTACCCCATTTCTCCTTAGATTTTCATTTCTTGAGTAAAACCCTGTCATTATCTGACCCCAAAATGTCCCATTACTGGGCAAGCCTCAACAAGATAGTGAAGTGAAAAACAGCCCTCACGTTAGTTCCCAAGGAGAACTTTACCAGTGATGATCACACCTGCTTGTGTCACCTTCAAACTGGTGGGGATTCCTCCCTGGTATGGAAAGATTGAAGAGATTCTTCAGATAAGCTCCAATTACCGCTTTCTAATGCTGTTTAGGAATTTGTTTTGACATCTGCCACAGCATGGAGATACCAAAGCTAAGAAGAAAGTCGCTGTTCCCACAGCATGAATAACACCAACCTGCTTTTTTAATGAAGAAAAATGGAAGAATATTTTGTGAAATTCATTCCTGTTGAATCAATAATCCTGCCTTTCAGATGAATGACCTTCTGCATGCTTAAGACCTTTGAAAGGAATCTAACAAAAGAAACTATAGTGAAATTCTACTGGCCAAGGAACTCCTCTCTTACAAAATGATTTGATAAACATTAAGGAAGTCAATTGAAAGCTAATCAATCTTCAGAGTTAAGAGTGGGACATTTATTAGCCATAACCCTAGCAATTAGCAAAGGGTTAGATTTTTTTTGTACAAATACTATCTTCAAAGCCAAAACAAAGGAAAGTTTCCATGCTGAAAAGTACACAGAATTAAATATCAACCTTTGGAGGTAGAACCTCCCCCCCCCCCTTTGTTGGATATAGCTACCTATTGAGAAAAGAAGTGTACTGTGGTACCACTGTGTGTTCAGCTGCAATAGTCAATTGTGAATACTAGAATCCCAAAAAAGGACTAAGAAGAAATTTACATTATAAAGCCATTGTGATCTTAAATAAGCAAAAACTGATGGTTCCTTACCCAGATTCTTAACTAACTGCAGTTGATGAGACAGAGGCTGACAGTGGAATTTAAAGAGATTAATATCTTGTTGGACAAATTCACTGGCCAGCTAACACAGAGAAATCAGAAATTAGTAAAACTGACATTTGGGGTTCAAAAACAGACATAAATTTTAGGAAATCGGAGCACAAGGAGGACATCCTGGAAATAAGGACTCTTCCAGAGGTCAAGGAACAGAGTAAAATAATAAGTGCACAAGATTTACCAAAACAGCTGATGGAAGTGATCTGTTTCAAGGTGTCTGAAGTCCTTGCTGAACTTGCAGAAGTTCCATACAAAGATCACAGCTGTGTGGTGAATGAGATCTATACAAAAGGATTCTTATGAGATCTGTCAGAGAAAGTTTCATAGATATGTGGCGGTAAACCTTATAAGATGGCAGATTGACCATCTGATTCTTCTCAATGGATTGCATTGTGGAAGAGATTGGGAAACAAGGTTGACATATAAAGTGGAAGAGAAAAGCAGGAGGAATGCATCCCTAGAGAATGAAGAATGATGACGGCTGATGAAGATTTGTGAATCTGTTGAGATAAGCTGATGACGGGAAATATTTGTCCAACTACAAGCAAGACTGGACTTACTAATTTACTACTTATAATAATGTGGGGGGGGGCATTTGTTTATTGTGAGTTTTAGAATTAGTAGAATGTTATTAAAAGTAGAAGGGTGATTATATAACAGCATTTAAAGGGAATAAAGTAAATAGAAATAAAAGTCAGCATGCAACGAGAGATTTGTAAATTAGTATGTCAGTTTTTTGTTCTTATTGTATAGGTTTGTGTCCTTGTTCTTTTTATTCTTGCTAAATAGTTCTTCTTTTTTAAAAGCCAAAATGGTATTTTGTTTATTTTTCCTGTTTTTGTCTTTTGTAAAAAAATATTATTTCACAAATTTTATTTCATTTTTGCAGTTTTATAACATAAAGGAAAGGGGGAGGGAGAAAAACAAGCAAAAGCATGTTTATACACATGAAAAAGTATGATATATAGATTACAGAGTTTTGTTCATAAGTTAAATCTACACAAGAGTCTGTTGTATCGCCAGTGATGTGGAAGGGGAGGGTATTGTTATACATATTCTCTAACATTTAAAGAAATTCCATCTACAGTATCTTCTATTTCAAGAGAGAGTAGATTCTTGTCACCTGGTGTTTGTATTAATTTTCTGTCTTCTCATATCCCCCCCCCCCAGTTTTAATAATATCCATCCATTTACATATCCCAGAGTTAATTTCTTTTGTTAATAGATTAGTACAGTAGAGTCTCCAACATAAATGGGCCGGCAGAACGTTGGATACGCGAAAATGTTGGATAGTAAGGAGGGATTAAGGAAAAGCCTATTAAATGTCAAATTACATTATGATTTTACAAATTAAGCACCAAAACATCATGTTTTACAACAAATCAACAGAAAAAGTAGTTCAGTACATAGTAACATTATGTAGTAATAATTACTGTATTTATGAATTTAGCACCAAAACATCGCCATGTATTGAAAACATTGACTACAAAAACACTGATTACTTTAAAAAATGACTAAAATAAAGTCCTTGCTGCCTAGAGAAACAGCTGTGGAACTGGGTCGGAGACAAACTGTGTTGGATAATCCAGAATGTTGGATAAGCGAAGGTTGGATAAATGAGGCTCTACTGTAATACATATGTGAATATTTGTTATATTAGTCTATTGTCTAAGCAGGATCTCTCTCTCTCTGTATATATATGTATGTGTGTCTATATTTAGAAATATATGTATGTATATGTGTGTGTGTGTGTCTCTATCTGTAGTGTCAGAACAGAACATAAAATAAAACACAATTTTAAAATACAGTTGAATAAAACATATAGGCATATTAAACAACAACCTAAAACTCAATTAAAACAGTTCTCATCAACCAATGGTAGTAAGCTACTGTAAACTTGGCATTATCAAAAGCTTGTTTATATATATATGTGTGTGTGTGTGTGTGTGTGTGTATTCACACGCGTGCGCACACACATACAGTTTTATTGCAGTTTTATTTAAACAGTCGTCAATGAATTCTCCCATCTCAGGATAAGTACATTGTTCAAGATTAATATACATGGTTTCAAGTAATACCCCCATCTGAGGTTACTTTCTTTCTCCGCCTTGTTGCCACTGCGAGGAATTTTGCCCTATGAGGGTCACCCTGTCGCACTTGTCCCCTAAAAGATATCTAACCATCCCCTGCAGGGGATGCTCGTCATACAGGACACAATTTATTTATTTATTTACAGTATTTATATTCAATTGGATATAAAAGTTGGCTACGTTGCACTGTATTATAGCAGTACTGCAATAAAATGTGTTCTGTTTCTACTTCATTTCCCTCACAGGGGCATAATCTTTGGGAGTAAGGAATTCTAGACAGTCCCCCTCTTAGTAGCTCTGAGGAAAATACGTTTAATCTCGCCTTTGTAAAGAATCGGCAATATTTGATCACTGCAAGGCTTTTTAGGTATTCGCATGTGGCTCTCTGTATGGTAAGTTTACGACTCTAGAGGAGCAAAAGGGATGCCAGTAGTCCAATTGAGGCCGCTTTCCATTCAATCCTCCTCGTCCAAAGAGGTCTGGAGGCTTCATAGGGGAGGTGATGTAGTAAACCTGTTTCCAATTTACATACCATTGTTTTAGGCGCTCATTTTCAGAGTCCAGGCCCTGATACTCAATAGACATTCACCCATTTCAAGGAGCAAGACCGCTCCTTGGTACACAAGAAGGCACATTTGGAAGATCTTTTATTAACCTTGCTTGCACTCTGTATTACAGTTGAATTTTCATATATGTGTGTATGTATATGTATGTGTGTATCTATATATAATCCACATCTTTGAAATTATATACATTCTATTCTGATTTAGAACTATTAACCTATCAATGATCAATTATCAGATTTTTGAGTTTTAGAATATGGAATATAGTCATATATTATTCATATTATGTTTAGTTCACAAATCCTTTTTTTTGGTCTTTGAATAAAAATATATTTAAAGAAATGTCGCACTACTAACACTTTAGTCCACTTACCTCAAGTATTGTAATGTTTGTGCATTTCATGTCTTATATTACTAGATCTAGCTTCCCCTGATTCATGCTTCTCTCAGTCCATATTCCAATAATATGTATTATGCATGTTTGGACTTTCCTTTCATCACTGAGCATTTACATCACTGAATATCATTTCATCTTGAATCCAGCTGCTTCCTTAGGACCTTACTATGTCTGCTTTAGAATTCTTGTCCTTACAAGCTGCCTATTAAACCCACTTTTCTTGCCACTTTCTTCATATGAACTTCCTTTCCATCCGATGAGCTACTTTGATTCACTGCCTTTCCTAAGGTAGTGTCTTCCAAATGTGTTGTACTAGAATTCTCATCTTATGATTTCACTTTAATTGCCTTGGCAGCATCCTATGGGATTCTGGGATTTATAATTTGGGAAAATGCCAGAGGATCTCTCTGGCAGAGAATTCTAAGTGACCCATCACTAAACTGCAAATTCCATGATTCCATAGGATGCAATCATATTTGTTAAAATGGAATGATACTGTTATGACTGTATAGTAAGTAAGGGCCCCATGACATCTGCTCTTCTTCTTCAGTTAAGCAATCAAGCACATAGGGCAGGAGAGGACTGAGATCAATAACAACTGGAAGGTGCAGGCATTCTTCGGAAAAGTAAAGAAATGAATCCAGGGGGAAGGTTCTATGATTAATCTGGAGGCATCAAGGTAATGGCAGATGCCTTTGGGCTTATATAGCCAGAGTGATAAGAGGTTTGCAATGAAAATAAATGAGAGCCTGGGGTTGGACAGAGTCCTATGATCTATGACTTCAGTGTTTTCACCTGTGAGCACAGGTGTAGGTATATCACCTGGTGACTAAACTCCTAATCAGTCACAAGTGAAAATGTAAACTGCATCTGTGTGTGTGGGGGGGGGGGGGAATTGTATTTAATAGATGATGCAAACTGGTTTGAAGTGTTTATGGTGAATCATTTCTTACATGTAAACTAGTATTTAATGGTACATTACACATGAATGTGAATGGCTCTTGAAATGCTGCTGGAACATTTTCTACTTAGTGAGTACCCTCTAGATGTGCCTCTGTGAACCTAGCCAATCTAGTTATGGCCCATGCTGTCTAGTCCAACACATTTGAAGGGCAATGACATGGAGAAAGATGCAAATCAAAGTGGCAGGTAAGGAAGTTCAATTAAGGAAAGTAGCAGAAGGAAAGTTGGGTTAACGTGATTAGAAACCTGTAAGAACTGAAGCTCTAAAGCAGGAAGAATGGATTATGGAATTTCAGAGTGAGGTTCCAGCTGCCCTAGACACTGTATGTATGTATTTGTAAGTATGTGTGTGTGTGTTCAGTATAAAAATAACATGCTAATTATTGAAGAAATTAGATTTTTCTTCTGAAAACTACCTCTCTGATTTTGGAGTGTTTGTGAAAAATCGTAGATACTATTAAACCATCAAAATCTTGTAGGGCATTAATTCAAAGGGTATTAAGTAAGTCAATATTTGCTCTCTTCCTGCTTTCAGATTCTAGTTCAAAGCCCAGCTTTAAAGGGAATCCCTTTCAATCCTCCCCAACACACACCTTCACATCCAACTTTAATGTCATTAAAGTCAATGTGTACACAAATCTATTTGCTCCCGTTTGTCCATTCCTTCGCCTTGTCTTTTACCTCCTTCCTTGCCTTCAGTTCTCTTCCCATTTGGTGAGGATCACAGTACGTGTGATGTGAACAATGACCGACTCTTTTTAGGTCCATGGGCAGAAAGTGCTCCTGTCTGAGGGCACCAGGGCTGGACCTGGGCCACTCTTTTGGTTGCAAGTGCTCTGCATACAGGCTGCGGTTACCTGCCTCCTCTGCTTGGGCTATAGAAAGGACCACGTATATTGGTATGGTCAATGCTCCCAAGTGGCGTTTTTATTGCAGCTAGAGTATTTTATGGAATGTGACAGCAGATCTCAGTCGGAACAAGCAGCACATCTCTCCTTCCCAGCATGTTCTGTCCTTGGCCGTTAAAGTTTTATTTTTGTGTGTACACATGTGTTAAAGTTTAGTACAGTATGAGCACGACCCCATTCAAACTAGTGGGTTCTCATGGTGTTTTTTTTAAGCAAACGTGAAATAGGTTAATCTTACATTTTGACATCATTCCTGTCTATTTATTCAGGGCTCAATCCAGTCACTTTTGTACAAACTAATGAGTACATATGGCTGTGTGCATGTACACACAGCTGTATTTGTATGTATGCTGAAGATGGAGGTTCACTGGGGTGGAAAAGAATGTTAGGCTGGAAATGTTCTTGCATATGGGCAGAGAGGAATCATTAGCTGCCCCTCTCCAAGCAGGAGGCAAAAGTCTCTTAGGATTTTTAAAAAGGAGTTATAAATGGGCTACCTCCTGCAGCTGAGCTGCCTTCTCTCACACACACACACGCACACACACGCGCACACACATTCATGTACACACACACATTTTCTCTCACTCACAGAGCTCCCCACACGCGGTGTAGGTACAGAATATCGTCACTGGCTCTGAGTACCAACATAAGTACAACACTAAAAATAAAATCCCTTTCAGGATAAATCCTGTCCAAAATATAATAGGAGTTTGAAGCTGAATTCGGGAGGAAGCTGAAAGGCAGTGGCTGGGGAAGGGGGGGGGGGATCAGATTTGAGCAGTGGGGAAGGTAAAATTGTCTGAAGCCCACTTGTGGGGGAAGGCAAAACATATTGAGCATGATGTGCCTTGAGAAAGGAGTAAGTAAAGATATTTAAATATTGAGTGAAAGAAATGCTCACTGATGTAATGGTAATGGGTAGTGGCAATTATGGTTACTTTAACCATGTAATAGCAATGGGCAATTACCCTCGCAGTGGTCATTTAAAAGCTAAACCCTGGGAAAGACAACCTGAATTAAAAGCAATGGAAAATAGGTGAGCAGGAAGGGAGCAGAATCTCAGTACTTGGGGAAGGGAAGTCACAGGATTATTGGCAGGCATCCGTGAGAGGACATTTTGTTCCAATAAGAATAATTGTCTTTTATATAACACATTTCAAGTGCTTGAAGTGCATTTTCACATTGGAAGCTTCTCTGGGCAGGGATCCGTCCTCAGTAGTGCAAAACATGCCGTGTGATGGCACTGCATTGTAAGCTTCCTTGCCTCTGAGCCACTTCATTGACTTGTGTTTTGCCAGAGGTGCTTGCTTGTCTTTGTGTCAATGCGTGTATGTGTGTGTAAGAGAGAGACTGAGAGGGAGAGAAGAAAGAGATGAAGGAAGTGAGTCAAAGAAAGTTGTTGCCTATGGCTGCCACTAGTCCCATAGTGTAGTTGCAGGCAGGTTGGAAAAGAAGATACTTAATTGGATAGGGTGCCACTGTCTCAGTGGCCTCTCCTTCCTCAAACTCCTACTAGATGGGATTTTAAGGAATGATCTTTTCCCCAAGAATAGAAGATAGGGAAGACGATGAAGTCTGATCTTATGAACAAAAAACAAAATGAGAAGAGAGGCAAAGGAAAGAAGAGAAGCCAACAAAGAACTAGCCATCCCAGAAGGGGAATAAGACATAGGATCCATTGGGGGACCTGAATCAACCACAGATCCTTTTTCTTCCTTCTGATTTCTCATCCCTTTACTTGTCTCTCCAGTCCTTTAGATTGTGAACCTGAGAACAAGGATTGCCAACTGATTTTTGCAAAATAACCTGGTTTTCAAAAATTCTTTGTAAAGGATTACACTCAGGAAGGATTGTATAAAGCAGGGGTCCTCAAACTTTTTAAACAGAGGGCCAGTTTACAGTTCCTCAGACTGTTGGGGTGGAAGGAGGGAGCAGACCATCGTTTGAAAAAAAAAAAACAGAAATAAATTCCTATGTACACAACACATATCTTATTTGTGGTGCAAATAAAAAAGAAAATTCAGTATTTGAAATAATGAACAGTTTTAAACAATATCAACGTACCAGTGTTTCAATCAAAAGTGTGGCCCTGCTTTTGGCTGGTTGGATAATTGAATTAATTAGGATTGTTGTGCTCCTTCAAGTCATTTCAGACTTTGGGCGACCCAAAGTTTAAGGTTTACGGTGGGGAGGGTGGGTGGGTAAAGGGCCTTGGAGGGCTGCCTCTGGCCAGCAGACCTTAGATATAAAGGATTGGTTGAAGAGCAGGATCAAAATTCTATAAACACGCAACTTTAGTCAGGCATTTTGACCAGTCTATTGTAGGCAACTCCTGGAACTTGGACAGTGACTTTGCCTGACCCTATGTAGGTTTAGAGCATTTGCAGATGATGCTAAATTGGGATATATGAGAGAACCTCCTATCAGAAACCAGTTTTCTCTCAAGGAATATATTAGACTATATTAACCAAGTTGTGGAATGAATGATGGTGGAAAACATTAGAAAAATGCATAGCTATATAACTGTCTCCCCCACCCACCCCGAAGCTTAGCCAAGGTTGTGCCGCTCTTGTTCTGCAAATGGATGCCCGTTACTTATTTCTCTGTCTAAGAGATCATCACTGTGCTGGAAATCAAATTGCTAAATAATCTCATCTTTCCTCACATTCTATGATTAATTTTCCACATATGTCCTTATTACTCCATTATTCTCTTCAGAATCAAAGGAACTCCTCAGAAAAAGCAATCCTCTCAGGGCCACATTAGTCACCGTGTGGCACCAGAACAGCCTTTTATAAAATAGGGAAAACGGTGTCCATCTCTTCCTCTGTCCCAGCCCTGTGGCTCTTTGCAGAGATTCATATGTGTGTTTGCAAGGATCTGGATCTGAATTTAAATACAAGATAAGTGTCTAATCACAACTGAATCATGTTCTATGAGAACAATGTTCAAGAGATTAAAGTAATAAGATTGCAATAAAAAAGCTATTTAGCAGGTAGTAAAAATGCACATCAGATTTACCAGAATATAGAATGAGGAGTGAATTTATTTTCTAAGACAGAAATTTACTCTTTACATTTTGCAGCCATCTGTTCCAGTTACTTTTTTTATCTGCCCATTTATCTCTTCTTCCCTCTGCTCTCTGATCAGGTGTAGGGAGGCGTACATACATACAAAAGAAATCAGGGGAAGAGGACTCTCACCAAGAAGAGAGTTAAGCAGCAACACTTTCCCTAAAAACAGAGGTCTGTCTGACAGCTCTAGTGAACAAGACAGCAAAATGTTAGCACATTGGATTTCCCTTCCAAATTAGTTGGCTGGAAGACTGGTTTCAGCCACACACCGCAGACTAGCTGCCAGACTCCAGCCAAACAGGAGCAAACCTAGTATTTAGTAGGGCTCCTTTTGGAGGGTACAGCTGAGCTGGACATTATTTCCAGTCCTTGGATGGACTGTCAGAACTGGGACCTCTCAGCCTGCAGACCAGCTTTAATACCCAGGGCTTCTCTCAGACACAGAAGCTGGAACACACTAGAACTGAGCATCTGCGAAAGGAGACTGGAGGTTGGCAAGAGGGAGTTTAAAACTGGGCTACACAACCAAAAGCTTGTCTATATCAACATACAAAAGCTCAGAGAAGCCCAGAGAAGCAGTGTAATTGCTGCTTTTTCTTTAAGAACTGCACAACTGTGTTTTGTATCAAGATTTATCTTGCATGTGTTGAGAGGGGAGAGGAAGGGGCAGAAAAGAGCAAAAGGGTAATATACGAAAGTAGCTTGAGCCCACTGGAAAGTAAATACTAAATATTTTATGGACACAATTTCCCCTCGCTAAACTCTTAAGCAGACTTGGGTTTTTCTCGCTGATTCATTCCCTTTAGGTATCTCGTGTGTTTATCATTCAAATTTTATTCATGTTCTGTTTCTTGTCTTCACACACAATTAAAATGGTTCTTCATATTAAATAGATTACATGCTCTGTGCTATAAATAAATGTTGGAATTAAGATTCTGTTAACTTGTTTTAAGTGATAAGAAGTCAGAGACGCCAGACTTCACTCTCAGTCCCAGGAGGGGCTGCATACGTGCTCCAGCTAATAGAAAACTCCCTTATATATATATTCTCCCTCCCTGGACCCTCGTTCTGCTGTGAATGTTTGGAGCATATACATGCAGGCAATAAGCAGCCTGGGATGGGATTTCTTCTATATTTTCTACACAATCAGCTTGTATTCATAACACAGCATATTCATGGAAACTGAAAGGACCCACTGGAATGTGTTAGAAATTGGTGGTCACTAGGTATTCATACATCACCTGTGCTGAAGGGATTTGGAAATGATTTGGGTAACATGCAATCTACATTTACCCATTCTTTTTTTATTATTCCCTGCTTTAGTGAAGAATATGAGACGGATTTACTGCTGAATGGAGAAACCATTGCCTCTAGAGATGGAGACCAGTGCCAGGTAGGCCCACATGTACTATAGAATGATACAAACAAAGTAATGCCAAGGCCAAATAGTAGCCTGGGGGTGTTTTTTTTAAAGAGAGAAATTCATGGCTGCTCCTGTTGCAAAATACTGTACATGATGTCAATTCAGTAACTGCAGTACACAATGAAACACAGATAGCTGAGTGATGATAGGAAACATTAGTGAAGAAAGTTACTGGAAAGGTTTGGATGGACTGATTTAATTGATTAGGACTAGATTGGACTAAGAACCATGGAAACTATGACCTGCTTGTTAACTAGATTTAGACAGGGGCTTGCTGGGAATTTCACTAACTGGTATGAGAAATAGTTTGAGCACCACCATTGGGTTACAATGGACCCACTCTCACAGGCATGATGGATTACACTGGAGGGAGACTTCCAAAAATTTGGGAGGTGGGAGATTATGGGATCTGAGAAGGAAGGCTGCAGAACACATCCACTCAGCCAATCCCGTTTACTCAGTGTTTGCAGATGGCACCACCAGGCACCTAATTGGAGCGGGGAACTGCTCAAGACTGGCTAAAGGGGAGCACTATGTGGTTACTTCCATCTCCAGTTCAAGGTACTCCTGAAGCACAAATTAACAGGGAGAGGCATATGCAAGTCTCTTAAAACTAGGGATTGAAATCTTGCAGCTCTTCAGATGTTGTAGGATGGCACCTCCCAGAAGCATAGCCAGAATAGCCACTGCTGAGGATTGCTGGGAGCTGCTGTCCAACAACAATTTGGTTATGTTTTTGTCATTGGGACTTAAAGAAGCGGAACTCCTGGTGGCTTTTCCCCTGCCTTCTTCTCTTCCCTCAAATGGAAACCAAACCACCATAGCTTGAGAGCGGGGAGTGTTATCGGCCATGGCCTCCAGAGTACTAATTCATCTCTCACCCCCACTTCCCTCCCTCTCTCTTTCCTCTGCAGCAATACAAGGCTCCACGTCATCTCCTGCTTCCATTTACTTCAGCTCTGGCCATTGCTACTTCTGGCTTCAGCAGCTCCATCATGCAGTGCTTGGTCTCTTCGCACCCGGGACACCCTGGCAGCAGCACGGCCACTTTGCAGCCATCGCAATCCCTCAGCTCTCAGATCCGTTTGCCTCTGGGACAAAAACTTTGCTCCGGAGAAAGGCTCCTTCTCCCTCTTGCCGCGCCAGCGAGCCCTGGTTTCCAGGGGAGCTGGCCTGCGCAGTGCAGCACGGCTGAGGCGCCAAGCCCAGGGGAGCCGGCCTGCCACCCCGTCGGGCTTTGAGGATGGGCTGTCTTCTTCACAGTACCCCTGGGCCATAGTTTGGGGGCCCACAATATCAGTTGAGGATGGAGGTGATGCCAACTCTGCCAACCCAGGCTTCCCACCCCTGGATTATACGTTTGTCTCATCAAGTGGGATGGCAACAGCACAACCCAATTCCCATTCACTGTTACACAATGAAGGGCTCAACCTACGCCAGACTCCAGCCACACTACGGCCCTTCCTCTTTGGACCTCGAGGAGAGGGTAATGTTCAGCCATTTCCTTTTATGCCCAAGAACAGATGGGACCAAGATCCTACATTGCTCTGGTGGATCCCGAGTTTCTGCTGAATGTAGCTATGTGACCCCTCTCTACACCACCCCCATCCCCACCCCATCTACCTATCAACCTGCTATCTACCTGGGCAATGTTGCCATCAGCCATTCTGTGGCCAAGATGGTGGTGGTGGTGGTGGTGGGGGGGGGGGGGCAATGAAAAGCAGCCACCCAACCAGCTGGCTATATCTTAACAGGTAACTGGAAGAAGACGTCAGCCTCCTGGATCTCTATAGGATCCACAGGATGCTTGTTTTCCCTGTGGGTGGCTGTAGGAACAGAACTGGCTGGCTATTGAAAGGAGTGGCCATTGATAAAACAGGATTAGTCCTTGCTGTAGCTAATCATAGTAGATACTAAATTCTTCCATCTGACAGAACCAAAAAAGTTATACTTAACGTTCAGTTACACTAACTACACATGATGTGTATGTTGCAAACAGGATGCCAGCTAAGGTGTGGCAACTTCTTGGAGAGAGCCAAGCTTCTCTGTGCCTTTAAGAATTTGAGTGATTAAGCAGAAATTGGGCAGGTGAGGTTTTTCCTATCACTACAACTGCAATGCTCCACTTTCTAGATTCTGCTTCTCTTTTAAAGGCACACAAAGGCACCCAGCCACAAAAGCTGACAATCCAAGATAAGACTTACAGCTTGCTGTGTTCATCATTCTCACTGACTTTCCCTGTCTTTACGTATTCCAGGTGTGGATCCTCAGCTGTATGTTACCATTACGATCTCTGTCATTATTGTTCTAGTTGCTATGGGAATAATACTCAAATTCTGGTGAGTAGATTTTAGGAGGCTAAAAGAACCATTCCACAATTCATCTAACATGAGGGAAGTTACTATGGGATGTGAAGGCACTACATAGAAAGCTAGCAGTATGCTTGAAAACTGGCAATATACCTGATTGCACAAACTGATTCTTTCAGAAGTGGTCAGGCTTCATAAATCAAGTCACTGAAATGCAACAGCTCTATGTCATGGAGCATGTCCTTTCAGGTGTAGCGCTGGATAGGAATATATACATGGCATGTTATGTAAATGCCTAAGAAATGCACCATGTTATTTCTTCACAGTTCACTTCTTTCTTTTCCTGTGGGCAAATCTTTCCATCATACTTTGAATACATTGGTTTATGCCCTGTAAAACCCATAGGCTACACATTGCCTCATACTACCTTAATAGACTCCTGATGTTTTCCCTAACATCTGCTTCTTAACAATAGTGAACTGCTGAGCTGTTCCAAATGCATTTGGAAACATCTAAGGATTTGGCATCTTCACATTTACAAGAGATTGTTTTGTGTAACACCAATGAGCATACTAATTTGTGCATATGAGTTATGTACAGATTTGAGCATCTATATATAATCCAAGCAGCTCCCAGTGGCGCAGAGGGTTAAACTGCTGAACTTGCTAACTGAACAGTCGGCAGGTCGAATCCAGGGAGCAGGGTGACCTCCCACTGTTAGCCCCAGCTTCTGCCAACCTAGCAGTTCAAAAACATGCAAATGTGAGTAGATCACTAGGTACTGCTCTGGCAGGAAGGTAACAGCACTCTATACAGTCATGCCGGCCACATGACCTTGGAGATGTCTACAGACATCTTCATTTCTTCGGCTTAGAAATGGAGATCAACACCAACCCCCAGAGTCGGACTCGACTAGACTTAATGTCAGAGGAAAACCTTTACCTTTTATAATCCAAACATTCATGTGGATTTATTTTAAACTGTAAAAATATTTTAGGTTTAAATTATACATTGCAAAAGTATATTTGAAAAGTTTTAAAATGTCATTTTTCTCAATTCATATTATTTTTAGTCCAACCTGTTATTATTATTCCTGAAGTAGATCATTATATTTCTGCTGTGTGCAATTTAGGATGTAGAATAGCATGACATTTTCAAGGTATTTGGTCCAGTAGCTTTAGCGAGCACAGATATTATGTGCAAATGATCCCGTGTTCAATGCCCAGGATCCCAGGCTGCATCTACACTGTAGAATTAATGCTGTTTGACACAGTTTTAACTGCCATGACTCAGTGCCACAAGGATTGTTGGCATTTGTGGTTTGGTGAGGAATTCTTTGGCAGAAAAGGCTAAAGGCCTTATAAAACTACAATTTCCATAATTCCATTGAATCATGGCAGTTAAATTAGTGCCAAATTGCATTAATTTCACAGTGACAATGTGACCCTCTGAGCTGGGAGAGAGATTTCATCTACACTGATGACTTAAATTAATATAGATGAGTATCAGCCCTGCGGTGGCTACATGCCCATGGGGCTGATCCATTGTAATGTGAGGTAAGACCACCATAACGCACCCTTGCCCCATGTTACCCAAAGTTGGGGAAAGCCCTAATTCTGGCTCAGAGTTGAGTTTCTCCCCAACTTTGAGGCCAGTGGAGACATCATCCTGCGTTCCCTGGGCTCAGGCAGTCTAAGGACAAGGGAGAGAAGTCCCCTCCCCTCGTGCCCCTTGTTGTGATGGTCTCTGGCCACAACATGGGGCCTGCCTCTGCCCCATTGCTTGGCCTGATATCAGCTGAGGCAACAGGGAGTGCTGAAGCAAGAGGAGAGAGAGGGGGGAATTTCCTCTTCTCCCTTCCTTCAGTGCCCAGTTGCTCTGGCTGATGTCAGGACAAGTGATGGGGAACAACAGGTAGGTTTGGTATCACAGTCAGAATTTGGCACCACCGGGTGGTGAAATCTCTCCCAACTCCACAGAAGCTGGGAGAGTCCTCATGTAAACACATTTTAGGACCGATTCAGCATCTAGCACACCAAATCAGGCCCAAATATTTAAATATTTGTGTATATGTGTCCTGAGACTCTGAGGAGTTGCTGCTGATTAGTTGACATAATGAAGATTGATCTGACCCTGTGTAAAGTAGCTTCCTTTGCTTTAAGGGCATTTTTACAGAAATATGATATAAAGGTTGAATTGTGCCAGAGAGGCAAAATTGATGCCTGAATCAGAGTTCTGCTTGATGGAGTGCACATTTGTTCTGCATTGAGAGCTTCTGAGGGGAATATAAGCTAACGCTGCTAGTAAAGGTTTCTTTATACATGTTGTTTTCTCCATAAAGTCTGCTTTCTCCCTTAAGACACCATCTGTGTCTTCCCAAGACACCATATAAGCACTTAATGGCTTGGTTTACTCAACCATCATAGTTCAAGTTCTCTTCAAGAGATTCTTTCTAGGCACATTGATTGTATTTATTTTGTTTTCCTCATCAGTGTGTAACAGAAGCACAATAAACTATTTGAAGGATAAGTACTCCCACGCTAAAAATACCGACATAGCTTTAAAAGTCATCTTTCTTACTTGTTATCTTCTTCTTCCAGAACTGATAGGCAACAAAACAACCCTCTTTTCCTGCTCTCCAATACTGAAGCATATCTTTAAAGCTTGTCCTTGAGACGTGCCATCTTTTTCTTCTTCTTCTGTTTTTTTACAGCTGCTTTAAAATTGTCCTTAGGACATGTCATCTCTTTCAAGAATCCAGTCAACAGAAGCAACCCTTTTTTCATACTGGAACATTATTTCCAAGTAAAAGTTGGAAATGGCAGTGGTGACAGCGAAGAAAGATCTTTGCTACCACCACTGCACCAGCAGTGTCACCAACAGATCCGTCTTAAGAGGTTAGGGGCCTTTTACATTCTGCCCCATAGTAGTTGATAAACCACTCGGCAGCCCATTGTGAAGAGTTTGCGCACTGCTTTGTAGATAAAAGTTTTTGGATCTGCCCTGACTTTATGTCTGCAATTGATACAGGTCTGGTGGATATAGTCTTGATTCCTGCTTGTCCATTTCTATTTGTGCAACCTGAGAATTAGAGAGAATTTTTATAGAAGTGAGAACAACCACTTGCATACTAGGGCCAATCCCTTTCTATCGGCTGAAGGAAACTCAAGAAGTACTGGATTGAGTAAGGGGAGTAATGAATGGCTTTCTCTAGTGAGGCATTCACTACTCCCCTTACCCAATCCACCAGTTCCCCTTGCGTTTCCTTCAGCTGACATAAAGAGATTTCCATCTTGTCTTAGAGAGGTTATGGTCAAACTTTTATTGGAAAAAATCTCACCATACTGGAGACCTGTCAGACATTCTCCAATATCCTGTCCTGGAGTGGGACCTGAATAAAAATAGCATACCAAGCCCAAGGGAGTCTGTTGAAAACCTAAAAGCAAGAGAGATCTAGGGTTTCAGCGAATGAGCCATCATCAGCTTCTACCCCAAATCAATTTATAGATATCTGTGACTACACACAGCCAAAAACCTCAGATCAACATTACATAGAGTGGATTTCTCTGGTGTTGTTTTGTTTGTTATAAGATCAATTTACTGAGTTTCAGAAACTATCCCATACTACAGTTGCACAGGTAGAAAATACACAAACTCTAAAATTTAAAAAGGAAACATTATATAGCTGCCCTCCATTTTGCTTTTGTATATTTGATTACTTGCAAGTTTGTAGCTGCCACGTAACCCATTTCAATTCCCCCTTCCTCATCTCAATCTCAGGAGCTGCAGTGGCGCAGTGGATTAAACCCTTGTGCCGGCTGAACTGCTGACCTGAAGGTTGGGTTGCTGACCTGAAGGTTGCTGATTCGAATCCGCGAAACATGATGAGCTCCCATCTGTCAGCTCTAGCTTGTGCGGACATGAGAGAAGCTTCCCAGCGAACACATCCGAGCATCCCCTGGGCAACATCTCTGTAGATGGCCAATTCTCTCACATCAGAAGCAACTTTTGCAATATGTTCTCAAGTCGCTGACATGATTTTTAAAAAATCACAGTCTCAGTTGATCTCCTTGCCTCGTGATTAGAAGGAAGGGTCGCAGAGCAAGGAGATCAAATTACAAGGTGAGAAGAGGCTAGCATTGTTGACATGAATCTGTAGCATGCAGATTTGCATGGGTTTTCTTTCATTTTCAAGGAGGTCTTGCATCACACAACTATCAGGAACATGAGGGGCTGATTGCATTTTAGAAGCAATTAAGGTATAGAGAATAGATAAACATTTCATAGAACGTAATGTTACACCAACCTGAAACAAATATTTAAAAGACCCAAGCAAATAGCAGGAAAAACAAAAATGTTTAGCAATAATAAATATGTATTTGGGAAAACCTCTCTCAAGCATTCAGGTTTTAATTAAAATGGCAATGAAAAAAGAGGTATAAAATTATTGTAAGAGCTTCCTTAAGCCGAAAGTTCTAAAGAACAAAGCAGGTTACTCCCATTGCTGTCCTCTATCCTGGCCCAAGTTCAGCCTCACTCACATAAGGAGGGAAGGTAAAGTACAGCCACCTCCTGACACCTCCCCCGGGAAACATAACCGAGTGCATGAGGCTAAAGGAACTCCATGTTTTATTATTAAATAATATCTAGAGGTCACCAATGATATTTCCTTCCAAACAGGACTTTGTATCACATTCATAGTAGCATGGCATATTTTAGCACAGAAATAATGTTTAGTCATAATTTTACTTCAGCACAGCATTCCTTGTCAAGTATAGAGGCGGAGATCTTAATTTCCTAGTAGTTCAAATAGTTCACACTCTGGGGAAATATGCTGTCTTCACAGCTGTTGTAATAGCTAAGGGAAAAAGAGTTTTGTGTGCCTTGAAACAACTAAGTAAGTAAGGAATGAATGTTGTCGAGAGTGTCCCTTGGATGGGAAGCTGACACCTTTGCCTACTTTCCCTGCAGCTGGGACCGGAACCAGAAGCGGCGTCACCACTCCAGCCAGCAAAGTGGACTCCAGCAGCAAGGCAGCCAGCAGCCCTTAACGGACCTGTCTCCCACCACTGTCAGCATCCTGGGGCCCTACAGCGACTCACAGGCTCCTACGCCAGAGACGGTGGAAACTGCACAGGTACTAGAAGGCATGGAGAAGCTAGAGGGCCTAGGGAAGACCAGTGCATTCCAGCTCAACAGGTAAGCAACACACTTAGGAAGAGGTCAGTGGAGTGGCTTGGCTTGGCAAGAGGAGGAGTAGAAGGGGAAAATTAAGTGGAAAACACAGCTGACAAAATTGAGCTGAGAAATCCTGCAAAGATATACACAACCCTAATTACTCAACCCTAACTACTCATTCAAACAGTCTCTACTGTTTAGTGGTAACACTGACCATTTCACACATATAGTCGAGGTGATACTTCTGTTGCAGTAACCTCATCTTTCTCCAGCAAAAGATGCACTCCTTAGTTGATGCCTGGGAAATACTATGCTTCAATTATCTCTTACTGCTGCTGTGCAGAATGTGCCCTTTTCCTGTAGAAAATGTCTCATTATTTCACAAATCCTTCTCTTTAATTCTCCTTTCTGCATTTTAGTTCTTTGAAGGCTGTGCATTTTTCTTCTCCAGCATGAGCCCAGTCACCTCTTGGACCTTTTCTGCGATATGAATGATGATGAATAACAGATTCTTCCTCTGCACTGGGGACTTTCACCATTTATTACTTTTGAGATTTTAAAAGCTATTCTATTCTAGGCTAAGAACATCTTCCTTGTCTTTGATAAGAAAATACTGAATACAAGGCTACCAGAAAAATCTCTGGAGGATAAGGATATGGAGACGTTCAGGTAGATTATGTGCTGTGCTCCTACCACATTTTAGCTGAAAGACATTAGCAGATGATTCAGTCAAACCAGAATGAATGGAGAAGAGGTGAGATCATCTCCCCCCACCCTCCACCCCGTCCCTGCATTTGTATGTTAGCTAAACAGCTCTGCATGCCTTTCATAAGAAACCCCATAAAGAGCAATGTTCTTTCCTGAACTGGAGGTGGAGGACTTGCAGAGATTTAAGAGACCTAGATGAAAATAATTGAAAGGAAAAGTGTCATAAACAGTTGAACATTGCTGAGGGGGAAAGAGTAGCCTTGTGTTCTCCACTTTAAAAACAGCATCTCAGTGGATGTTCCTACATCGGAATGATACAGCAGTGGATGCTTTGGAATTTAAGATGTTAAGAAAAAAAACAAACTTTAAAAGGCACGGTCATGGAACAGCTAATTCTGTTATTTGTCATCAGTCATTACCAGCAAGGTCCATATTCTGATCACAGCAGCAATAACTGAATTCCCTTAATGGGCTATATTGTCTCAGAGGCAATAGATACATTTAATGCATCCATTTTCCGTGGATAGGTCAGGATCTAGTTGTGGGTCACAGCCTGAGCTTTAATGGGATTCAACTGCAACATTCCCACCGTACATCTATAGTAAGAGGGAAGAAGTGAACATGTGTCCCAAGCCTTAAAAGGTTGCAGACTGATAAAGATGATCTTCCTTCCATAGAAATTATTAAGGCTGAAGGTATCTCAGTTGTGTATTCCAAGCACATAGAAACAGAGCTAAAAACTAAAGGCTTCGAGTTACTGATGTCACTAGGGACTTCACCAGATTACACTGGGAAGTGTCAGAAGTGTTCAGAAGAAGAGAGTTCAGTCTAACTCAATATCGTAATAAAAAGGAATTTTTCCCCTACCTTTTAATTGCACGCAGTTGTCTTGCATATTTTTCGATGAAGAGGTTTCCACACTGCAGACATTTGGCCCCGCCCACCATCCCTATCGTTGCTTTTTGGTACTTCAACTCCCACAATTCCCAACAGCAGGGAGGGAGAGAGAGAAAGGGGATGGGAGGGAAACCCATTTGTAACAGCAACAGCAAGGGCTCCAGTGATGTTTTGGACTTCAACTCCCACAATTCCTAAGGGCAGGGAGGGAGAGAGAGAAAAGGGATGGAAGGGAAACTTATTTGGAATGGCAACAGCACTGGCCCTCCCAACATTGGAAACAGACCAATCATGGAAGGAAGGAATAAAGGTACCCTAAAAGTCTATTTTAATTTTTTTGCAAAGTAGAAGCGTTATGAGGTAGCTTACAACCAAACCTTCCTGCTTGGGGAGCAAAAGGAAATTGCCCAAAAAAGTTTGTTTTGACTCTCCCCCTATTTCTCCTCCCACTAATTGGGTAATTGTAACCTGAGAGCAACGAGTGCTACTTCATTAGAAATTTGACAAAACATCTGGTGTTTTGACAAAAATCAATTTCCTCATCTCTTCCTGATATGTTGGGAAAAAATGCTACCATCAATGTTTAAAAGACTCAAAAACTGCACTTTAACCAAAACGAATGTGGTGAATCCAGTGGGATACCAGATTAAGTGTAGAACTCAGTGGAATTTAAGTTATGTGATGAAATGGTAGGATTGGTGTCACCCAGCATTGTAACTCATGATGCCATCCCTACCAGACTATAGTACAGTATTATTATTATTATTATTATTATTATTATTATTATTATTATTATTATTATTAACTTTATTTTTATATCCTGCCACCATCTCCCCGAAGGGACTTGGGGTGGTTTACATGGAGACCAAGCCCAGCATAAACAGCAGAGTAAAAACATCATAAAAAATACATCAACCAGCATCAACAACCAGTAAACCAGAACATAGTGGGCCTGATCAGATTCGAGAGGACAGAGCAAGGACTTGTGAAAAATGTAGACTATAATGCCGAGGCTGGTGGTAAAGTGCTGAGAAAAACTAATCAATAAATAAGGGCTGGGCAGACATTGGAAATATTAGAGCGAAAACATCAGAAATATTGACAAAACCAGCAACTATGGGGAAAAAAGCTGTAATAAAAACAATAGCACATGCTTGCTGTGCTTGTAGATTAAACTACTTGATTCGAAGCATATTTGTAATTGAGAAAGAATGACAGCTCTGACCAGAGTGCATGCATATTAGACGGTTAAAAAAGGAAATTAGCATAGAGGATTAGACACGATATTACAGGACTTGTAAGCTGGGCTGACAAAAATATTTTTGTGGTTAGATATAACCACAGGGATGGTTTTTACAACAACAAAAAAAGAAACACTACTGAAACACTTTTTGTAAATTATGTTGGGGTCACCTCCACTGATGGTGTCACCTGGAGCAGTTTGCAGCCCCTGCCCCCCAAATGACATCAATGCTTCAAGTCAGTATGTCTATCAATTACACAGAATCCTACAAGTGGCTTTAACTACAGTGGCAGTTAAGCTAATTCATATGTGTAGAATTGCAGTTAAAGTTGTTGAATCATTGGTGATATTAATTTGAATCTATGGGGCCATGAATTAAGGCAATATATCCTTTGTTAGATCTGCATATTTCTTTAAATGAAATTGTGAATGCGTTTCTTAAAATCTCCAAGAAGAAATAGCCACTTGTTTCTCTGATGTTAGATGTGCCCACCTTCAGAATCTCAGAAGGATATCCAGATTGCCCTGGGTGGACCTTCCATGACAGACTATTGTAATCAAGTGGAGCTAGGAGAGCACACTGCCTGGCCATCACATCCCTGCAGCTTTAACCTACCGGCACTGTGTGTTGGGCAGGAATATATTATCTAAGAGAGATTGGTCTCCATTGTATGTGCCTCCAAATTGGTTCAACATTTTGGGGAAGTCCAAAGGTATAGATTGCAATCCCCCCTTTACCGATTTCCACCCCTCCCAACATGCGGTGTGTGATGAGCAACATCCCTCTCCCCTCATTAATACTTACGTGAAGAGGAAAGCCAACATGGGGCTCTTGACGTTTTGATAGTATGCAAATCCATTTAAATTTAATCAGTTAAAGGGCAGAGCATTAATCAAGTATAATCAATTCTCCTAAAAGTGATCTGTTTGAAAGTCATTTTGATGCAGTAACATGATTTTGGTGCTGTTGCAGGGGGCTAGGAAAGTTTTGGTAGTGCCCCCCACCTGAAACGACAAGAAATTAGGTGAAACAGCTCTAACGTTTGTGCTCCAAACACCGGGACTGTCTTTCTTACTTGTCTCTCTTGTTTCTTGCCCAGGATCCCACTGGTGAACCTGTGACCTCTTGGGAGGCAGCAAGATCCGGCTGCTTTGTGGTGAGACCAAATGCTGAAGTTTCCAAGGAATCCCAGAAAACCGGCAGCCTTCCCCTTAGCCCCTTTGTCCTGTGAGTGTGGTGCTGCCACTCTTGACACCGTGGATCCTTTTGTGCCATGACCCTCCATCATCATTTGCAGGCCCATCCTAACATAGAAAGGTGGGCTCAGGTGCCCCTTGCCAAGCTGGGCTTCTGAGTGGGCTCTTGTCACAGGAATGGCTGGGGTGGTCTCATGTGAGCAGAGAGGCAGGAGTCAGGGCAAGAGGATGAGAGCTGTTCGCATTATAATAACCTAAAGGTGTCCATCTTGTGCCCTAACACACACTGATATATATTTATTTATTAGTAAGCATGCTTGATACCCAGGGCAGAATACTCTGTGTCTCCTCATCTCAACACCACTATTATTTTTTAAAATCATGTGATCTGAAGAGCCAGAGTTTCGCCATCGTCTCTTTCTGGAAGATGCTGAAAACTGTTATGCATTGTGGAAATAGGCAGAAGGAATTGAGTGAAGGAGAGTTAGACACCCACAAATAGTAGCAAACTAATCACATCTCTCCTCTGTTAATCAGCATTCCTTAATCACTACCTGATTTACCCATTTCTTTGGACTTGCTATTTTTTGTTAACTATAAACAATGTTATTGTTAGCAAGGGGAAGACGATAGTAAAAATATAACTAGAACACCAGTTTGCATTGCAAACAACCCCTGAGGCTTTTAAAGGCTCCTGGTTTTCTAACTGAAAACGTCCTGCTTACAAGTGCATTCAGTTTTATCACTTCTCAGTGCGCATAGGTGAGGGATAAGTAACAAACTCTTATTTGGTCCCCAGATAACCTCTCTTAACCATGGCCAAGTAATGTTTGCCCAAATAAAAGCTGTTCAGCAAAACTATCCGGTAGTGCTAATTATGCCTTCCTCTTATATGTTGAAGCCCATTCACTGCTTCCTGATGGCAGCCATTGGGAGTTAGTTATACATAGCTCATAAGCTATCCCTTGAATAGGCTCTCTTAATTGCCACAATGGTCAGTTTCTGTTCCTGATGGATGGATGGGGAGAGGGGGCTGTACTCTTTTTGGCCCAGTTTCAGTGCCTGCACTAGACAACAGAGCAAACATGACCCCTTTCAAAGATGTTTCAGTTAAATAAATTTTATTAAATGCCTTTTTAATCATAGAATTATAAGAGTTGGAAGAGGCCTCATGGACCATCCGGTCCAACCTCCTGCTCTATGCAGGATCTCCAACTAAAACATCCCCAGCACCCTCTTAATGCCTCTTTTTGAAGGCATCAAGTGGAGACCCATCCCTCCAGGAAGTTGGTTTAATTGTTAAACCACTCTTACTGTCAAGAAGTTCCTTCTAATGTTCAATTGAAATCTACTCTTGTGTAACCTCAAACCATTAGACCTCGTTCTCATATACCCTTACATGGGTATATGGACATCAGCCAGATGCAAATGGACAGGAGTCTATAAAAGCTTCTGTTAGAGTAAACCAGTTAGTCCCAGGGGTGGTGCAGAATTGTTTTATGCTTTTAGTCAAAAGGGAAATTTGCAACAAACATGCGCTCCACTTGTCAAAATCTCTTTTTATTTAACTAAAAACTGCAGGAGCCCTACCAACACGTTTGGCAGCTCATGTCTCTATAAAATTCATGATAAGCATTTGAAGTGTTTATATTTTCTTTTTCCTTCCCTAAAACCTTTCAGGAGTTTTTAGCAATTGTATTAAAAACAATAAAGGTAAAAGCTCAAAATGTAAAATCTAGCAGCAGACAGTTCAGGGGGGAAGCATTCAAAAAAATGGTGCCACTATTGAGGGCTTGGTATCCCTGGGCACCACCATACATGTAACCTTTAAAGTTAGGGTACATAAAGTTAGCAAGGATGTAGCAAGGCAGTTCAACTGGAGAGGCAAAGATAAATATGGGGAGGAAGCAGAAGTCGCCATAAAAGACGTTTCCATGGGGAATAGTTTCATTGATAATGGCAAAACTAACCTCTGTGTGATGTGCTTTCATTAGGAAGTCCTTTGTGAAACTTCCACAAAACCAAATTATTTTAAAATACGATGTTTTCTATGTTAAGAAGTGGTATAGACGAAGTAACAGTATCCATAGTATCCTGGTGGGGATTCCATTTTCTTGAACTGAGCTGCTGAATCAGTATTGCTTGTGGCTTCTGGATTCCCCATCTTTTTCAAGTCTGTTCAATGCCAGCCCAGAAGAAAGGGAGTAAAAATATACCCTCTTCTCGTTTCCTGGTAGGTTTATGCTCCCTTTTTGGCTATTTTTCCTGCTGTGTCATCACAGCTTTTTGTCTTGTTTGTTTGTTCTGCTGGCTTGCTTGTCAGATTTCTATTTATTTCACCACTTCCTCCCCTTTATATGCGTATTTGGGCACGGATGTGCAAAACTTAATTGCCATTCAGCTGTCCTTGGAACCAGTGGAAAACACGAAGTGCAACTAATTTGAATCACGTGATTTTAAATTATGCACTTATGTATTTATTTCATTGATTTCTGTGCCAACATAAAAATGACCACAGTTTAAACATTCTCAGGGTGGCATACACTGTGCTAAAATAATACATTTTTAAAAACTGTTTCATTGAGCAATAGCTTACAAACCTTTTAGTTGTAGCCACTGTTCAGTGAAACAACTACCAATTGCTCCAATGATCACAACCTGATATTATATTGGTATGTGAAATCAGGGAAAAGACAAATATAATGGGGAAGTCTTTAAAAAAGGCAAGAAGATGGCTTGAAGGGAGAAGAGCAAGGAGTGATACGGAACATGGGAGGTGGGAAAGGCAGCCAAGGCCATGGTGGCTGCAGCCAGGAGACGTTTGGGCTAGCACACAAGATAGATGTTTCTGCCATTCGGTTTTGCAATTCATTGTGCTTTTCTTACTTCCTCCCATCGCATTGTTTTCCCACCTTGGCTACCTCAGTCAGTGATAAATTTCCTGTGTGAATGCCATCTCCACATAGTGAAAGGGAGCAGTCAAGTGTGGAGTAGCAGTCTGAGGCTGAGCAAGGGCACCAGTCTACCATGATGGAGTCCTGCCCATAAGAATTTAAATTCTTAATGCCATACACCTTTTCTTGAAAAATCTAAGATGTGGTCATGTATAGGAGGAAGTGTGATAAGTAAGCAATGGGCATGGGTGAAAGAGGAGATTTGAGGCTGCAAAACTAAGCTCAGAATTATTTGTCAGATATGAATGTCTATGGAAGCTTGCTTCCAGTTGAAACTATTTGTAGCAAAATAGACATGTGCACATTTGTCACACCATTACAATCTACATAATGGGCTGAGATCTTGCATCATTGCTGATGGTGGCACTCTCCCCCTAACCTACCTTTGCAACCTGGCGGTGCCGTTTCCAAGCCACTGGTGCCCACAGTGAGCTCCAAGTTGCGAGATGCCTTGGGAACAGACGATGGGGAGAGACCCTTGGGGATCTTGTCACTGCTGCTTGTCCTGAGTTGTCCTGCAACCAGGAGAATGCTGCAGATGTCATTTCTGAGCACCCAGATCTCCAGGGCATCAGAAACATTTCAGTCAGAGTGCTGGCAGGCTGCAAAGAGAGATTTTTTTCGCGTGGGATCAAGTTGAGTAATTCACAAATATAAATGTGAATCCCCGCAGTGGCGATACTGTAAATCCAGTTTACAATCTCATAACTGCTGAAAAGGATGCCGGCTGATGTTTCTTTCTTGGAAGTGGAGTCTGTGTAAAATAGAAATGAGGAACTTCATGAAACCATGAGGGACTTTACTCTTGACCGTTTAGCTACTGGCTAATTTGCCACCAGGAGTAGAGTTGCCCTTAAGCATCAGCAGCATAATGGCATCTCCCTATAATGATGCAGGAAAAGAAAGGGGAAGCATGGTTGATTTGGTGATGGTAGCAGCAGCTTCCAAAGCAGGATTTTGCAAGGGAAGGGGGAGAGGGTTTGCTGGTGGCTTTGCACAGCAATAGATTTGTGCTGAGGTGGGAGGAGAAGCAGTTTTGCCATTTACTTTATATTATCATCATTATTTTCCAACGAGGCGGTGCTGTTGTTTGGCAACAAGGTCTGTCGATGGTGGCGGCAGCAACTCCTCCAAGTTCAGTTTCAGCAGCAGCTGCAGCAATGGCAACGGGAAACTCCATGGGGGGTGCTGCCCACAGACCACATGCCACCGATCCCTGGTATAGAACACTTGTTGTGTGTGTGCAGGGTCTCTGTGTGTCTTTCCCCCTTCCTGCCACCTTGTGAACTGTATGATATATTTTTGTAGGGTTCTCTTCTCCTTGTGGTAAAATTCTTAAAAACTTGTGGGATGTTAAGTTTCAACATTTTTAAAATAAAACTTTGGAAAATACCAAAGGCACGTGCTTGGTGTGTGCTCTTTATGGTCTGAGCTGTCTGATTAATCTGCTTTCATGTAACTTTTCCCTAATGACTCTGGGTGGACAACGCATGTCTCTTAATGGAAGGTAATTTGCTAGAAAATGCCGCTTTGATTTCTCTTTAAGATCTGGTGTAGGAAAGCCATCAGAATGTGGGAAGTGCCACACATCCCTATCTTTCCAGCTAAAAGAAAGGGGACATGTGTCTTAGCCATCTGGGGACAGCCTGAGCAGGTTGGAAGCAGGGAGTTGGCCTGCCATGTTAGTTAAGTCTGTAGGACTTGGTTCCACAATTGAGGTTTGTGTTTTAGTAGATTTATTAATAAACCAAATATTACAAAAATAAAACAAAACATGTTTCCAGCACTCTCTCTTCCAAGGCAGCTAAATCTGGAGAGTGGAATTCACTGAGGCAGTTATGAATGTGTAACTTTGAGTGACAAATTTGTAATTGGTTCAGATCCACAGACTCTTAAATATTAACTAGTTTAGGGAATGCTTCGGGACTGTGAAAGTCTCCTAGTCCTAATTTATTGTTTCCCTGTCAATCAGAAAGCAACTGACTGATCTTCCATCTCTCCCTTGATGTCCCCCCCCTTTTTTTTTTGGCAGCCAATTTTTTTTATTGTGTCAGAAGCGTTGCTTCTGGTGTGAGAGATTTGGCCGTTTACAGTGACGTTGCCCAGGGGTCACCCAGATGTGTTACCATCCTGCTGGGAGGCTTCTCTCCCATCAAGTCAGCAGTTCAGCCGACACAAGGGTTTAACCCACAGTGTCACCAAAGCTCCTGGCAGCCAGTGGAGACCTTTCCTTTCCAGCAAGGCTTTGGAAATTGATATTTACAAGAAATACGTTTTTATGATGCCGTAATGCCTAAACACCTTAAAGGCACCAGATCCCATCAGATTTTGAAAGTTAAGCAGAGTCAGTCCTGGTTAGCACTTAAATGAAAGCTGTATTTCAGAGGAAGATACTTACAAACTCATATCTCTGAGTATTCCTTGCCTAAGAAATTTGAAAGCCATGAGGTTGGCATAAACCAATAGGCACATATGTACATATACAAATTGTTTTTAATCTATTTCAAAATAAGATTTTAAATGGTTTTTAATCTGTTGCAATTTAACACGGGTTTAACCTTAATTTTATATGTTTATAACTCTTTGTGTTTTTATAGTATTTTCTGCCTTTTTGTGATATGTCTTGAATTCTGGTCTGGGAGAAATCCAGTATAAATAGATTTTTTTATCGTGTCAGAAGTGACTTCTTCTGACATGATATAGTGTGAGAGAATTGGCTATCTACAGAGATGTTGCCCAGGTAACACCCAGATGTGTTAGCTGAGAGGCTTCTCTCATGTCCACACAAGCTAGAGCTGACAGACAGGAGCTCACCCCATCTAGCAGATTTGAACCGGCAACCTTCGGGTCAGCAGTTCAGCCGGCACAAGGATTTAACCCATTGTGCACTGTGGTTCTTAATAAAGAGATGGTTGGATGGGAAGTTTATGACAGCACGTTCTTTCTTTATAGCAAGAAATCTTATCTAAGGCACTGAGAAATTTTTAAGTCATAACTTGTTGATTACATGCAAAAGTAGGATAATGGCTGCGGTTTTAAAAATATTTATTAAGGACCAATTGCATAGAAGTCTATTTGGCTTACTTGTGAATAGGCATATATAGGATTGCACTGTAAAACGTTTCATGTTTGATTGCTCCTGGACCTCACTGCTAGCAGCTAATACGCATGGAAATACCCCCCAGCACAGATAACCAGACCTTACCCAAGGCATTTTGTTGCTTGAAGTTGTCAATCTAAATGACATCTTTCTTGCAGGCAATTAACAGGGGATATAGCCACTATTGCGTTGTCCTGTACAACCTTCCAGAAGAACTTCCCAAAGGACGATTCTCCCTGAGTCAGATCCACCTCCCTCAAAAAAAAAAAAGCTACCTAAAGGAGCTGGCTCCTCTTACCTCATAGTAGGATTGCCTCTGAATTTCCATGCTCAGTTCTGTAATTGCTGATTTGCCTGTAACATACCATTTACCCTCCTAAAATCGTGGATGTTGTAACATTTTAATTTCAGGCTGCAGCAGGGAGGGAGGAGCGAGGACAGAAATAACTGGAGGAAAAGGAAGAGCAAGGCAGGGAGCAGAAAGCTCGCTCGCTCCATTCCCCACGGCTGCCTCCACGCTTTCTATTTCAGGCTCTTCTTCAGCCTTCTCTATCCTTACATGCTGCTCCTGCCGCCAACAGAATTCCAGGTTTCCACGGTGGTTCTCCCAACAGGCCACCTCCGTTTGCTTTTAGTCTCCCGCTTCGTCAATGTTCTTGGTAATTGGGGATGCGGAAAAAGAGGAGTTCTCTACCCAGAGCAACATCTGGCAATTTAGCTCTGGTCAGGTTGGGATTGGGGGGTGGGGGCTGGATTAATTAACAATTTAAACCCAGGCCAGAGATCAGGGTTGTATACCTGTCCTAAATTCACTGAGTAGACTTCAAGCATAAGTTACTTCTGAAAATTGTACATGGTCCGCATCTGATTTCTGAGAACATCACTCTTGCTTCAAGTATGCAGTAGGATAAGTGGACAACTTGTGGCTCTCCTGGTGTTTGTGACTCCAACTCCCATAAACCCCAGTCATCCTATCCAGTGGTCAGGAACTCAGAGCTGAAGCCCAAAACACCTGGAGGGCCATAGGTTGTGCAGGCCTGTGTTCGGGGAAACTGCCATCCGAACCATTGTTGCCCATGAAAAACGTAAGTAATTATTCCTGTGCTTCATGGATACCTATCCTGCTCTTTTTCGGGATAGACCATTGTTCCTCAAGCAGTCCATGCATTTAAATTATGCAAATCTAACACAAAATCTTTCTCTAACACACTTTCTCTATCCCCATCTGTCCCTATTTGCTCACTATTGTCCCTTTCCTATGACAATGCTTCCAGTATTTAGAAAATCTAAAATCAGGACAGTAAATAAAGAACAACACTCATAAGACAGGGGAATTCCAGACAGGAAACAATCAGGGCCAGTTAACACCTCCCAACAAAGGATTTCCCCAGGCAGGAAACAGCCAGGCTTTGAAGCTGCCAGGCTATTCAGTGCTAATCAAGCAGGCCAATTGCAACATTCACACTTACCTCAGGCAGACAAGAGTTCTTTCTCCAACTCTGAACATTCCACAGATATATAAACCCCACTTGGCTAATTTCCAACAGACCTCACAACCTCTGAGGATGCCTGCCATAGATGTAGGCAAAACATCAGGAGACAATGCTTCTGGAACATGGCCATACAGCCCGGAAAACTCACAGCAACCCAATGCTTCCACTCTTCCTCCCTGGTTCCATCCCCTCTCTTAGAGTCTCCTTTGAGTCTCCTTGTGGAGAGAAAAAGCAGGGTATAAATCTTCATCATCATGATCATCATATAAAACCTGGACAAGGGAGTCTTTTTCTGTTCAGTGGTTTGGTGCTAATAGAAAATGGCTTGAGTCTGGACAAATGGCAAAAACTTCTATCTGGGACCGGTTTATCCGAAGCCACATCTGGCCCAGTACATCCCTTAGTGCTGGTGGGGCATGATGATTCTATTCAGGTTACTTGTTAAAACTAAGCATAACAGTTCAAATTATTGGACTGCATGGTGGGTTGTACTTTTTAAAAAATCTGTAATGAGACTCAAAAGTTCAAACTGGAGTCCGTAAAATTTTATATAGCTTTAGAGCCAGGGCTTAAAAAGTCACTTTTCACAAGGAATTTTTTGTTATTCATACAATGTTTTAAAAATAATCCTATTCCTATCATTCATGACAATGATGGAAAAGCTTTACGTGTTACATCTCTCACAGATTGTTACTTTCCCATTATTTTCTGGGGTTTGTGTGTGTGTGTGTGTGTGTGTGGAGGGAAATCCATTTCGGGGCCCAGATTTCTGTGGGGGTCCCGATCCGTTTTTTGGGAGCCTCCCAAATTCAGGAGGACAGAAATCTGTTTTCAATCTGGGAAGCTGAAAGATTAGTTTTCTATCCAGCCCATTATGGGGGCAGGAGGAAAACAACTTCCCAGGCTACCCTTTTAGGCATTGTTTGTATCTTTCATTAAGACCTGGATTAAAAGTATTAGAGTTAAGAAACAACTCTTTCTGCAATCCTTTCCCTTCTTTCTGTAGAGGAGACCGGGTGTAATGCTTCATTGAAACTGTTTCTACTTTAGAGGAGTGGCATTGCAGACAGATGTGCATGCTTTCTTTCCCAGGTTTGCACCACACTACACATTCTTTCCAAGACATTTTAAGGAGGCTTTCCACTTCCAGGTAAGGAAGAGCGATGACTGCTGGGGCTATCTTCCCTGGGCTTCCTTTAAAAAACCCTCTTTTTTCTTGGCATGCTTCAATCTCCTTTCTGCTTTGGGTTTAATGCTTTCTTAGAGCTGTTTCTACTTTCTACTCTAGAGGAGAGGTAACTAGGTGGTAGTAGTTTTCAGAAAATGAGGGTTTTCTTTTTGTTTGCTGAAATTAATAAAAAAGATGAAACTGTAATGCCGATTCAGGAAGGAGGAGCCAAGATTGGCTGCCATGTGGTCCCATTACAGACAGTAATCTATAATGGCTGGGTCCTTGCCGTTTCGTGCACCCAAAACAAACTGAAGAAGCCAGATTGGCTGAAGGAAATGGCTAAAAACAAATCCGTGCACAACTCTAGTATAAAAAATTAAAATAGTCAATCAAAATGCATCTTACAGTACCCTTTAAAAGGTAACTTGTATAACTATAACATACTACTTATTACAGTACTAACGTACCCATTGCTTTCAAATGTTCACTTTCTTACACTCTTGTTGTCCCTAAAATACCTAGTTACGCTTAGCAATTTTACTTCTGACTCATTACCTCCAAGCTCTGGATTGTTTTGCACCATACCAAAAATTCATGATTCAGTATGAAAGTTTTTGTGACTGTAATTTTTTAAAAACACGAATCAAATTAATTACTGGTTAGATAGATATTTTAAATATTTTCATTAAACTTTAAGTCTAAGTGCAAATGTAAGAATAAAACATGAAAAACAGGGAGCCAGATATTGATATCCATTATTTGTCAAAACTGCCTGACCTTGAAATACCAAATGAGCTGATAAACTCATTTATGTCACTTTGGATCTCCGATGGGCTTGCTGCAGCACGCAGCATCTGAAGATCCACACACAGCACGTTTCCATACGCACCAGGCTGCTTTGAGAACCCATTTTGCAACCTTTCCTCCCATTGCACTTGACTAATCTTAGGATTGCTTCTGGTTCAGAAGGGTTGATGCACATTACCAGGACAAGCATATGATTAGATTCAACAGACCAACAACCATGTCAAGCAGACAAAAGGAATTGTGGGTGGGACAAAATAGATTGAATTAACAGTCTTGTAACATGCTGTGCCTTTTGAACCCTGGTTAATAATAAACCAATGTGGGAAGAGGTGCAGTTTGAGCTTGTTAATTAATACGCAGGGAGCGGCCCAATTCATGTACATGTGCCTGGAACTGTTATTTCTACTTCTGCAATTACTGTGTGAGAACAGATGTCTACACATTGCTCCTTCACAAACTTGTCAAAGATTCCTCAAGTTAGAGCATTCTGAATTTCTCATCCTGTTTAAAAGAAGCAGTCGCTAGTAGAGTTGTGTGTGGATCCATTTTCCTTTGTTACATCTGTTCTTTCATTAATTTCTTTACCTTCCGGAGCATGTAACAGGAAGCCCCCTCCCAGTACAAAAATCAGCTCGACATGAAAGCAAGCGGAAGCCAATTCCAGCTCCTCGCCTTCTTTCGTGAGCAACCTCCTTGCCTTGGAAAGAGAATGTGATGTTCAGGCCCAGAAAGCTCATGTGCCTGCCTGCAGCCAAGCACCTCCTCTTGAGTAAACTTGCCTCCTTGCTTTGAAAAGTGCATGTGGCATACAGGCCCAGAAAGCGTGTGTGCCTACCTGCAGCTGAGCGCCTCCTCTGGAGTAAACCTCCCTCCTTGCCTTGGAAAGTGTGTGTGGCATGCAGGCCCAGAAAGCACATACACCTGCCTGTAGCCAAGTGCCTTCTCTGGGGTAAACTTGCATCCTTGCCTTGGAAAGTGTGTGTGGCACGCAGGCCCAAAAGCGTGCACACCTGCCTGCAGCCAAGCACCTCCTCGAGTAAACTTGCCTCCTTGCCTTGGAAAGTGTGTGTGGCATGCAGGTCTACAGAGCGTGTACGCCTGCCTGCAGCCGAGCACCTCCTCTAGAGTAAAAAACAAGAAGCATGCTCTTTCCTGCAGCCCAACACCTCTCATCTAGAACAGAGCTTAAATGCCTAAAATGATGGGAAGTGGAGCCTGGGAAGCCCCCCCCCATAATGGACTGATAGAAAATGGATCTTTTGGCACCCCAGAATGAAAACATATCTGCCCTCCTGATTTCAGGAGGCTCCCAAAAACATATCGGGGCCTCCACTGAAAGCCAGGACACAAATGGATCAAGGTTACCCGAACTGCACAACCCTAGTAGCTAGTCTGAAAAAGCCCTCCCTGGACCCCCTAGATTAGGGGCTCACAAACATTTTTTGCTCCAGAGCCCTTTTTGAGGCAAAAGTTTCTTGTGGAGCTCCAAAAAATGTTTATAATAAAAACTTTATTTATATACCATCCTGTCTCCCTGAAGGGACTCAGCATGGAGAACAACAAAGTCAGCAAACATTCAATGCCATACAAAATAAAAACACATAAACAGATAACCATCCCACCCAAAACTCTTTATTGTTTAGTTCTGTTATGCTCTGTGAGTCATATTACACACTATACATATACGGAAGTATGAATAATAAGATAGATATTAATAAAGGAAACTAATAAAAAAGAGTAGCTCCCGGTGGCGTAGCTACCGGTAGTTAAATGGCTGAGCTGCTGAACTTGCTGACCGAAAGGTCGGCAGTTCGAATCTAGGAGCAGGGTGAGCTCCCGCTGTTAGTTCCAGCTCCTGCCAGCCTAGTAGTTTGAAAACATGCAAATGTGAGTAGATCAATAGGTACTGCTCCGGTGGGAAGGTAATGGCACTCCACGCAGTCATGCTGGCCACATGACCTTGGAGCACCAACTCCCAGAGTCAGACACAACTAGACTTAATGCCTTTATCACCTTTACTAATAAAAAAGAACTGGAGACAATATTCATTATTTAATTCTACAAGATGATTTAGTTAAGATATTTGAAAAATGTTACAATGTTACATGTACCCCCAAAACTTAATGTGAACAATGTGTCTGCTTCTTGCGGCTGAATTGTCAATGCCTAGTGTCCAAGGCCGTAGCCAGAAAAAAATTTCGGGAGGGGTTTTGAAAATTTCGGGGGGGGGGGGTTGAACATACCCCTCCCCGCTACAAACCTGTCAATATCTGCTTGAGATAGTGCCTGGAGGGACTCTTAATGTTTTGCATCTCATAGACTTAGCATGGGGATTTGGTTAACCAGTTAAAATTCATGAGTAAATGAGATTTTTTTTATAACTTGAAAAATTTCAGGGGGGGGGTGTTTGAACCCCTAACACCCCCCCTCACTACAGGCCTGCTAGTGTCACAGAAGTCAGTTGAAACGCATATCGTCTTCTGCGTCTAAACTAGCTTGATATTTAGTTTTTATAGCCATGTACCTCAAAAAGGCTATTTCACATATGACCAAAAGGCAATAAGAGCAATTTAGCTTTTGAACTCAATATCAAAAGATTCTCCCCTAACTCAGCCCAAAATTTGAGAAGTGGTTTGCTTTTAAATGTTGCCTGACTGTGGCTGTCTGAAACCATGTCTATAAGGATCTCACATTCTGCTGCTGGCTTTGACGTCACTGAAAATGGATGTACAAATCCACTCAGAATTATTTTGAATTGATTCCGGAGTGTCCCTTGGAAAATATGAATTCCAATTTTGAAGCAAGTTTTTAAGGTGCTTTTTTATTATTGCTGGCATTGATTCATTCCTTATTATGTTATTTTCTTCTAAAAAGTTTGAAGTCAATAGAAAACGTGCCAGATCCTTTTTCTTAACAATTTCCGTGTAGAACACTATCTTTTTCTTCAGCGCAGCAATTTTGTCATTAGCATTCAAAATTGTCTTCTGTTGCCCTTGTATGGATGTGCTGAATTCATTCATTTTTTAAAAGTCTGCCAAGTAACATAATTTGCACAACCATTACCTCGTGGCAACTATTGTGTTATGTGTGTAATAACAATGACTTGTGTATACTCTCCATATCTTCACACAGTATTTTGAACAGCCTACACTGCAAAAGGTTGTGTCTAAATTTTGACGGCGTTGTCTAGTACCTGCTATAATAACTCTGGCATTTTTTTTCATTGTGAGGAAGTGTCGATGTAGTACACAATGACTACTTGTGCAGCTTTTTGAAACTTTCTTGATTCTTGTAACAGCTCCAGAAACATGACCTACCATGGCCTTTGCGCCATCTCTGCACAAGTCAATGCAATTGTCCCAATGATACTGAGTTTTCAATAAAGGCATCGAGCAGAAAAACATTTCACTACCACTTGTACAAGATGGAAGAGGCTTGTAGAAAAAATATCTTCATGAAAACGATCTGAAATTTCGTAGCATAAAAATGTCATTAACACAATCTGGCAATGTCCGTGAATTCGGGCAGTTGCAGTGAAAATTCCGTTTGACAGAAATTATGGTATCTGACATCGGTTGATAGATCCCGGATTTGATTGTGTACTGTGTTATTTGATAAGGGCACACTGGAGATCAAGTCTGCTTGGGCTCAGTGGATGGAAGAAGCCACACAAATGCACTGTAAGGGCACGTGCTCTCCCTCAGGGCTGCTTTCACTCGCTTGCCCCCCACCTACTCCAGTGTGCAAACTCGCGCCAGATAAAAACCCAGCTGGTAGCACTTTCTCTGCCTTGATGGAGCTGAGACAGCTGAGTGGCAGAGGGAGGGATGAGGAAGAAAGGGCAGCCGTGTAGACTAGGGCTGGCTCCTTTCCTGAAGTGCTTGGCAGACAGATAATCGGTCCGTGCAAGCTTGCTATTGGAGGAGGTGGGAAGGAGCATGGTGCCCATGTGGAGCCTCTCAGTGTCTCTCACAGAGCCCCAAGGGCTCCACAGAGCACACTTTGAAAATCGATGCCCTATCTATACACATAATAAAAGTGAAAATGTGCATGTATGTATGTTGCACGGGTGTCAACTCATACAGACAGCCTCAGACAGCCTCCATAAACAGGCTATAGTTCCCAGTGCTGAGAAGTCACCAAGTCACTCCCTCCCAGGACATTGCAGGTTACAGTGAGCACATCCCAGTGTTCCTTTCTCTCTCCATTTACATGACCCCGCCCACTTCCTCTCTCTTAACCCCTTCCTATACTTTCCTACGGCACACAGCAAACAGATCAGCAACTGAACATACTGGAGAGGTTTTGGGAGAATTCACCATGATTTACAGAGTTGTAGGGACTGAGATGTTCACCTGCAATCTAAGAGCACTCTGAACCACAACAGCGATGGACCTGGAATTAACATGACACACAGACCCAACATGGCCAAATTTGCATACTGGTGGGGTTTAGAGGTGATTGACCTTGACATCCAGGAGTTATAGTTCACCCGTATTCAGAAATCACTGAACCCATATGATGACGGATCTGGACCAAAGATGGGATGCAAATTCAACATGGCCAACTGGGGACACTGATGGACTTGGGAGGTGATTTACCTTTATCTTTGGGAGTTATAGTTCACCTATATTCTGTGAGCCCTTTGAACCCCACCAATGATGGATCTGGACCAAACTTGACACATAGACCCCAACGCTGCCAACTTGGGGTGATTGACCATGGCATCAGAGAGTTATAGTTCACCCGTATTCAGAGAACACTGAACCCAGCAAGTGACAGATCTGGACCAAACATGGCAACTGTGAATACTAGCACGATTTTGGGGCGATTGCCCTGGGAATGTGGGAGTTGTAGTTCACACTTATCTAGAGAACACTGAACCCAGCAGATGATGGATCTGGGTCACATTTGGCACACAAACCCAAGATTGTCATCAGGAGGAGTTTTGGGAGGATTGACCCAAGATTTTTGGGAATTGTAGTTCACCCACATCCTTACGCATTTTCTAATAGGATTATTCATAAAAAAGCAAAGACTGGTGCTTTTTTAACAAATAGTGTAACATATTACCAAACTGATATTACCTAACATCCAAAAAATAATAAGTTCAAATTTCAAATAACCCAGGCACCGCTGGGTACCCAAGCTAGTACTGTAATAATTACAGACCAGTGTCTAATATACATTTCTTGGGAAAGGTGATCAAAAAGGGCACTTGACCTCCAACTCCAGATAGTTCTGGGTGTCACACACTTTCTTCACCCATTTCAAACTGGCTTCAGGAGAATACAGAGCATGGAGCAGTGCTGATATATGCTGATGACAACCAAATATATTTCATTAGCCTTCAAAAACAGCCTTAGCTAAGGATGAATGAATGCCTGGAGGAGGTAATGGGCTGGATGAAGAAGAAACAAATTGAAACTGAATCCACCTAAGACAGGGGCACTTGCTATTAAAGGTTCAAACCTAGGATTGGATGTGTGTCAATCAGTTCTGAATGGGGTTACACTCCCCCTGAAAGACTGTGTTCATAACTGGATGGGAATACCTAGGAGTGAGCATATTACACCTATAGTAAAATCACTCCACTGGCCGCAAAGTACAAAATATTGGTTATGACCTTGCAGGTTACCTACATTATCATCATCTCCTGTGTAATCCACCCCTTGAGACACTTAGGTCTGCAACCAGCGAGAACCCGATTAGCAGTGGTTACCCAGAGGACCTTTTCATCCACTCCTCCTAGACGGCATAATGATCTGCCAGAATTTTAGATACAATTAAAGACCTATCTCATCCTGCAGGCCTAGCCAGGTAATTTTAAACAATGAATTTTAAATGTATATTCTGTTGCTATTCTATTTTAATCTTTGTCCAATGTATTTTAATATATGTATTTATGGTATTGGGTATTATATGTATTTATGGTATTGGGTTTATATGTATTTAATATATGTATTTATGACATCTGGGTGTTTGAACTATGATATGAGGAGCCCCTGGTGGTGCTGTGGGTTAAACCCTTGTGCCACAAGACTGATAACTTGAAGGTTGGGTTGCTGACATGAAGGTTGCCAATTCGAATTCACCTCAGGGAGAGTGCAGATGAGCTCCCTCTATCAGCTCCAGCTCCATGCAGGAACATGAGAGAAGCCTCCCACAAGGATGGATGGTAAAAACATCAAAACATCCAGGCATACCCTGAGCAACGTCCTTGCAGACGGCCAGTTCTCCCACACCAGAAGCGACAGTTTCTCAAGTCACTCCGGACATGAAAAAAACCCTATGATATCCCCAGCCTCAAGACATGAGGCAAGGCAGGTAACAAATAATAATAATAATAATAATTATTATTATTATTATTATTATTATTATTATTATTATTATTATTTATTATGATACAGCAAACAAGATAGATATGCTGGATTTCGTATCACAAAATCACAAGTCGAACACTTCCCAAGTGTCTAGGACTGTGTGATGTATTTTCGGATGATGCGTGCAGATCCCAGTAGGGTGGCCTTTTGCAGTTGGCAGATCGTGATTTTGTTAATGTCTATTATTGTTGTTGTTGTTGTTATTATTATTATTATTATTACAACATAGTAATTATTATTATTACATCATTCCTTCCTGTTCCCTGCAAAATGTCCCATAATGCATCTTCCCGTGCATTCATGTTCATTTTGCTCCCTGTATTGATGCTAAACATGCCTTTGTCATGTGCAGATACAGCAGCAACCATGAAACATTGGATTTAGCAAAAATGATCGCAGACCACCATTTGTTGATATAGAAAAAGCTAGACATCTCTAGCTTTCAGAGTATGAGTCTAGATAGATCCCTTTGCAGCCAACAGCAATCCATTAACCCAACTCACCTGCTGGGTAACATGGAATAACAGATGTGGAAATGCACTTGGGCATAAGCCTCTGTGTGCCGCCTGGGAGTAAGGCAGAGCCATTTCTCTCCAAGCGGGGTATTGTCTACTTCCCCAAGGTCACTTAAGAGACACATCATACTAGTTATGACAGATTCATAGATTCTGTCTATCCCCAAACTGGATCCAGTCTCCCATGCCAATACTGTCACAATCTCTCACGCCAATCCCATCTCCTGTCAAATATGTAAAAAGTATAAGCAAAGTCAGAACTTATGGCAAATGGCAATCCTCCAGGAATCATGCATCAGTCTCTCTCTCAAATAGAGAAAGTGTGTGTTTGGTGGGGGGATCCCCAAAGGTATTTCTTTACAGCACAGAGGAGTTATGATTGGTAAACAAGAAGGGAGCATACTTTGGGTTATCCCAACTACCTAAACTTATGACTACTGCCCACTCTGGAGCATTCTTGACTCTACAGTGCTAAGCAGAGTCAAACAATGGATGCATACTGCATTAAGCACCTTCAATATTGCACTTCTCTTCTGTCTATTCCATGGTCTCACAATCATACTGCTGGGCATACTTATAATCCCATGTCCTTGCATTAATGCAGTTCCTTCAATGTATTATTATTATCTTTATTTTGGCATGCAGAGCCCCCAGTCGCCCAGTGGGTTTAACCGCTGAGTTGTTGAACTTACTGACCGAAAGGTTGCAGGTTCGAATCCAGGGAGCAGGGTGGGCTCCCGCTATTAGCCCCAGCTTCTGCCAACCTAGCAGTTCGAAAACATGCAAATATGAGTAGATCAATAGGTACTGCTCCTGCAGGAAGGTAACGGGGTTCCATGCAGTCATGCCGGCCACATGACCTTGGAGGTGTCTACAGACAACGCCGGCTCTTCAGCTCAGAAATGGAGATGAGCACCAACCCCCAGAGTCGGACCAACCTTTACCTTTACCTTTTTATTTTGGCATGCTTGTGCAATTTCAGCATTAAAAACAAAAAGGCAATGTTAACTATAACATATTGGAAAACAGTCAATTTGGGAATAGGAGGGAAGTGGGTGGGCAGCTTTTCATGCCATGTTACTGCCAGCATGCTGCAACAGAAGCAGAAAGGCTTGTGCTGCTGAACTGCTGACCTGAAGGTTGGCAGTTTGAATCTGGAGGACGGGGTGAGCTCCCGCTGTTAGCCCTAGGTCCTGCCAATCTAGCAGTTCAAAAACATTCAAATGTGAGTACATCAATAGGTACCGCTTTGGTGGGAAAAGACAAAAAAACAAACCAAAAAAAACCATTCCAAGCAATCATGCCGGCCAAACGGCCAGGAGGTGTCTACAAACAATGCAAGTTGCCCAGCTTGAAAGTGGAGAAGAGCACTTCCCCCAGAGCCGGAGATGAGCACCGGCCCCAGAGTTTGAAATGAAAGGAGAAGCTTTTGCCTTTGTCTGCGTATTTGTGCCTCATTGCATTTCATTGTAACAAGGCATTTAATGTTTGCTCGTGTCTGTTTATATGCTGTAATCTGCTCTGAGTCCCCTTGGGGAGAAGGGCGGAATATAAATAAATTATTATTATTATTATTATTATTATTATTATTATTATTATTATTATTATTATTATTATTATTACATTGAGGAATTGGGTGCTATTGGTATGTTTTACCGTTCAGTAGTTTGGGATGGTTGAATCATGGAGGAGAGGGGAGGCTAATATGTAGTGGGATGCATCATGTCATAAGACTCTAACCATAGATGATAGTCTAGCTGAAATGCTACTTAGCCTGCTTCACACAATACATTTCTATATGCCGACTTGAATAGAGCAAAGCAGAGCATGCTCAGGAGGAGTCAGAAGGGGTTATACCACTTCTGACAGTTTCATCTGCATTGTTTCCTTTGCAAAATACTTACTAAAACAATCCAATCTGTGTGCACCAGAAGGCTCAGTCATTTGAATATGATTTTGGTTATTCCTTTCACATGTATTTTTTAAAATAAATATGTTATTTTATTGTAGAATACACACACACACACACACAAACATATAATCTTGATATTCCATAATCAAAATATGGGTATTTTTTCCCAATCCCGCCACCTCCCCATTCTTCACACATATTCTTGATAGAGTGTACACAACTGCAGCCTTGCTATTGGTGATTATCACTGTTTGATTCTTTTTCAAAGCATCCAATGGAACAATTGGTCTTGACATTGCAAGTTTTTTGCATTTCCATTGCTATTTGCCCATACGTTTCAAAAGTTCACTGCTACTCCTTTTCAAACTTCAGGATAGTCTTTTGCTGCTTCTCAGTTGGTAATGTTTTAATGAATGCTGTTTTGATGTATTTGTATTGTTTTAGTAATTTAGAATCACAGAATTTGAAGTGACCAGGAGGATTATTTACATACACAATGAAAGATCCCTGAAAGATGCCCATCCAACCTCTGTTTAAAAGCTTCCAAAGAAAAAAGAGCCCACAATCCATTCCACTATTGGATAGCTGTTATAGTCAGGGATTTATCCTAAAACTTAGGTGAAACCTCTTTTCTTGTAATTTGAATTTGAGCACTGGTTTGCATTCCAGTTTCAGAAACATCTTCTACATAACATCCCTTCATATATTATTAACAGATGGCTATCATGTGGCGGTGGTAGATAAGAAGAACCGGGTAATGATATATATGAAATCAGCAATAGCTTCAGGGAAAGTTTTTGCAGATGCTCTCGGTAGATATCTAGGAATACAAATTGAATTTTAAGGGGAAAGAAACTCTGTTGGTGGGGGTTTATGCCCCCACAGATAACAAGTCCCCCTTTTTGAAAATGTAATGAAAACTATCTTAGAGTTTCCCTTTGAAATCTCCTCTATTATTATTCATTTTAGCATCCAGCGTTTTACTGAGGGTGATAAGATATTAGGAGAAAATACAAAGAAGAGATATTCAATTAAATTAAGAGTTTTTGCTGATGATGTACTGATAGTATTAGAGGAAACTTTGACAACAATGGAAGGGGAAGTTGCAGGTCTTAGAATTAACAAAAGACAAAATATTTTGATGAAGAAGTTGCCAAAGGAGTACAAAACAAATTTAGAGAAAGAAGCTGGCTTTAGAGTAGAACAAAAAGTGAAATATGTGAGGGAATATGAAATAAAGACTCCATATTGTGATGAGTTCACTGGAAAGGGTTGCTATGGTGACAGCTGCTGAGCCAGCATTCTGATTGGTTGCTGCCTTTGGCAGAGGCTGACCAACGGTTTTTCATTTTTCAGTTTTGTCTTCTCTTCTGGTCAGGAATATAATGGCTGCCATGCTCTCCAAAGTTTGACTATTTAAAGAAGAAATGAGGCATATTTAAAAGGACTGTTACAAACAATAGAGTCTCACTTATCCAAGCCATTTTTGTAGTCAATGCTTTCAATATATTGTGATATTTTGGTGCTAAATTTGTAAATACAGTAATTACAACATAAGATTCCTGAGTATTGAACTACCTTTTCTGTCAAATTTGTTGTATAACATGATGTTTTGGTGCTTAATTTGTAAAATCATAATCTAATTTGATGTTTAATAGGCTTTTCCTTAATCCCTCCTTATTATCCAAGATATTCGCTTATCCAAGCTTCTGCCGGCCCATTTAGCTTGGACAAGTGAGACTCTACTGTATTTAAAAGGACTGTTACATATTGTTGCCCTATATATGTGTTTGAACTCTTGAACCTGAATAAAGATACTGTTATTGCTTTATTCAAGCCTATGTGACAGCCTTATTACACAGCAGAGTTTATCTTCATTTAAAGACGGTGATAAAGCTTCCATTTACATACAGTAGAGTCTCACTTATCCAACATAAACGGGCCGGCAGAACGTTGGATAAGCGAATATCTTGGATAATAAGCCTACTACACATCAAATTAGGTTATGATTTTACAAATTAAGCACCAAAACATCGTGTTATAAAACAAATTTGACAGAAAAAGTAGTTCAATACGCAGTAATGCTATGTAGTAATTACTGTATTTACGAATTTAGCACCAAAATATCACGATGTATTGAAAACATTGACTACAAAAATGCGTTGGATAATCCAGAACATTGGATAAGCGGGTGTTGGATAAGTGAGACTCTACTATATTTATCTTTCTTTTACATAACCCCGCCACAAAATATGTGGAAACTGAATAATAAAATTGCATAGTATTGTCCTTATTGGAAGAATTTCAGCAATGAAAATGAACATTTTGCCCACAATGTTGTTTCTCTTTCAAAAAAATACTGATTTTGTGGAAAGTGTATCCTTTCAAAATTAGCAAAGAGATTTATAACCAAAAAAAAAAAAAAAAAAAAGATCTGGCAGACCATGCAAAAAGAATCTGTGAATCCCACTTCCTCCAAGGTCAACTGAACCACCTAAACTGGGCTCTACGGGCCAATAGATATTCCACCAAAGACATCAGGAAAGCTGCAAAACCAAGAACAACCCACGAGAGGAAACACAAAGATCCACCCCAAGGAAAAGTGTTCTTACCATACATCAAGGGAACCACTGACTGCATAGGGAAGCTGATGAAGAAACACAACCTACAAACCATCTACAGACCCACTAAGAAAATCCAACAAATGCTACGTTCAGCAAAGGACAAGAGGGATCCTCTCACTTCTGCGGGAGTCTTCTGTATACCATGCAGCTGTGGAGAAGTCTACATAGGGACCACCAAAGCAGGAACATGAAAGGCACATCAGACTAACTCAACCAGAGAAGTCAGTCATAGCAAAGCACCTGATGAACCAACCTGGGCACAACATTTTATTTGAGAACACAGAAATGCTGAACCAATCTAACTACTACCATGCCAGACTACATTGAGAAGCATGTGGACAATTTCAACAGAAAGGAGGAAACCATGAAAATGAACAAAACCTGGCTACCAGTATTTTTAAAAAACTCTAAAATCAGGACTGTAAATAAAGAACAATACTCAGAAAACGGGGAAATTCCAGGCAGGAAACAATGAGGGCCAGCTAACAACTCCCAACAAAGGATCCCCCCAGGCAGGAAGCAGCCAGGCTTTGAAGCTGCAAGGCCATTCAATGCTAGTCAAGGTGATTAATTGCAACATTCACTCTTTCCTCTAGCAGACAAGAGTTATTTCTCCCATCCTGGACTTTCCACAGATATATAAACCTCACTTGCCTAGTTTCCAACAGATCTCACAACCTCTGAGGATGCCTGCCATAGATGTGGGTGAAACGTCAGGAGAGAATGCTTCTGGAAAACTCACAGCAACCCAGAGATCCTGGCCATGAAAGCCTTTGACAACACACACAAAAAAGCAAGACAAGAATTCAAGGAAAAGGTTTAAGGTCCTTCAAGAATGTAAGAAATAGGCTTATCTTGGCCTCCTGGACTTGAAGCTATATTTTTCAATTTGTTCTTTAGTTTGGTTTAAACTATGAGGAATGTTAAATAATGATAGAGTGTTTCAATGGGAAGGATGTGGCCTGAAGTTTGCATAGCATGGTTACTTATGGCAAGATAAATCAAAAATTAATATGAATTTTAATGATGCTTTCATAAGACATGTCATGGTGAGAATATGGAATAGATACAAACCCAGGTTATCTCCTAAAACAGTTTTGTGGATTCTTATCCAAGAAGTGTTCCATAGGATTAATAAAAGGATAAATGAAAAATGGGTAATATATCAAGACTTATTAATTTGAGAAAAGATCGATATAGATTTAAAATGCTAGATGAATTAATATGTAAGGTTCAGGAACTTCTGCTGGAAAGCTTACATTGGAGAAAAAGCTTTTTGGCTTTGAAAGAAAAAATGAGTTTGAGGCTTGGTCTTCCTTCTCTGGACAACTTCCAGCTTGTCAATATCCATCTTGAATTTTGGTGCCTAGAATTGGACACAGTGGGATCTGACCAAAGCATAATAGACTGGGACAATGGTTTCTCGTATTGTTAACACTATACTTCTATTGAATGCAGCCTAAAATTGCATTGGCTTTTTTAGTTGCAGTATCACGTTGTTTGCTTATGTTCAGCTTGTGGTCTACTAACACTCCTAGGTCCTTTTCCCATGGCGCAACACATTAAACCACTGAGCTGCAGAAATTGTTGATTGGAAGGTTGGCGGTTCGAGTCCGGGGAGCAGGGTGAGCTCCCGCTGTTAGCTCCAACTTCTGCCAAACTAGCAGCTCAAAAACATGCAAATGTGAGTAGATCAATAGGTACCGCTCTGGTGGGAAGATAAACAGTGCTTCATGCAGTCATGCCGGCCACATGACCTAGGAGGTGTCTATGGACAATGCAGGATTTTGGCTTAGAAAGGTAGATGAGCACCAACCCCCATTGCTGGAGATGAGCATCATCCCTCAAGAGCCAGAAGGAGAAACCTTTATCTTATCTGTGTTTCTAGGCATTGAATGTTTACCTTGTGTATGCTGGAATCGGCCCTGAGTCCCCTTGGGGAGATAGGGTGGAATACAAATAAAGTGTTGTTGTTGTTGTTGTTGTTGTTGTTGTTGTTGTTGTTGTTGTTGTTGTTTTCAAGCCAGGTCTTGCCCATCCTACATCAGTACATTTTTTCTGTCGAGATGTACATTTCCCCTTGTTGAAATTAATTTTGTTAGTTTTGACCCAACATCATTTTGAATGCTGTTCCTGTACTCTGAGTAATTTGCTATCCCCTCTAATCTGATGTCATCTGCAAATTTGATAAGTGTGCCTTCTATTTTGTTTATTTAATTAGAGTATTTATATCTCACTCTTCAGCCACAAAGCTTTCAGAAGAACATCTTATAATTTGTTAATATGCCAATTCTCTGGCCTTAGTCTTAAAATCTAATCTATTATGATCCATTCCACCATTCAAGTCATAAATAAAAATGTTGAATAACACTTGGCCCAGGACCAAACCCTGTGGCATCCCACTGGTCACTTCTTTCTGGGATCAAGAAGAACCATTAAAAGTAGTACCCTTTGGATTCGGCTGGTTAGCCGACCAATCCACTTACTTCCATAGGCGATCCCTCATTGTTTGAGTATGATGACCTTACAAGTGTAGTGTCTTGGCGGTGGATACGTAGGTGTCTGTAGAGCCCTATTCTTGACCCACATGTTCTTCTACAGTGAGGACATCGGTTTCCAAGTGGAAGGCGGTCCCGGTCAGGATTGGCTTGACACGCCTTTCCCTTGGCACGTTTCTCCCTTTTGCCCTCCATTTGTGCCTCTTCAAAATTCCACAGCACTGCTAATCACAGCTGACCTCCAGTTGGAGCGCTCAAGGGCCAGAGCTTCCCAGTTCTCAGTGTCTATGCCACAGTTTTTAAGGTTAACTTTAAGCCCATCTTTAAATCTCTTTTTCTGTCCACCAACATTCCGTTTCCTGTTGAGTTGGGAGTATAGAAACTGCTTTGGGAGATGGTGATTGGGCATTTGGACAACGTGGCCAGTCCAGCGGAGTTGATGGTGAAGGAGCATCATTTCAATGCTGGTGGTCTTTGCTTTGTCCAGCACACTGACATTTGTCCGCCTGTTTTCCCAAGAGATTTGCAGCATTTTTCGGAGGCAATGCAGATGGAATCGTTTCAGGAGTTGAGTGTGATATCTGTAGATGGTCCATGTTTCTCAGGCGTATAACAGGGTTGGGAGAACAATAGCTTTATAAACAGGCACCTTGGTATCCCTACAGATGTCCTCCATACCTAAGTGTAACACTGCCTAGCCCACACTCCATCAGCTTGACTGCATTTGTATATTACTGAACAAGGTCTTTCACTCCACTGGATGAAAGACTGTTAAGAAATATTTTAAATGCATTTTAAATATCATCTGTGACAAATTGAGCCATTGCTTTTAATATAAGATTTTCCATGTTGTAACTAGAACAATTCATGCAGTACAAGTGTGGAGCAAGAAATGATGTCACATTCGTACTTCCTAATGCGTGCTGCCAGGAAAAAAGTTCTGCACTGGTGTTGTTCCTATCTTCTCCTGATGATCTTATCACTTATAAAAATCACCTTGCAAACGTTCACTGATCTGAATCACTTCACCTTCACCTGTGTGATGTAATCTCACACAGAGGCACTGGTTTTATTTAAGCTAACCTTGATGAATGATTTCCAAGGATTGGCTGTCCAACGATCATATTAATTAGAATGCCATTTGCTGTTTTCATCCCCCAGACACATTGTATTTTGTCATAATGTTGTGTGGATATGTCTCTGTCGATGTGCCATGTGCAACAATTACTTCTTTCAGTTTAGCAGCGTTCCACAGGGATCTTCCTGACTTGCTCCCTCGAGAATTCATTAGACTTAGTTCCTGCAGAATTGATGGTGCTGAAACAGCACAGGCTTTGCCAATTCATCAACTAAGCAAGATATCATTGGTGAATTAAAGAGAACCGGTTAAGGACTTTGTCAGCAATATCTTCAGCTTCACATTTTCATGTTCAACACCATGATCATGTGGCCATCCTATGAAATATATTGTTATATTGTTGATAGCAACATTTCCACCAATTTCTCACTGCTTTTAATGACACCTCCCTTCCCCCGGGATGCCAATGATGGGACAACAAAAGGTGTTGGACTAGACCAGACATCTTCAAACTGTGGCCCTCCAGCTGTTTGGGTCTCCAACCCCCAGAATTCCTGGCCATTGAACAAGCTGGATAGAGCTTCTGGGAGTTGGAGGCCCAAACAGCTGGAAGGTCACAGTTTGAGCATGGCTGGAGTATGTTAAGGATTTTGTCTTATGTTAGAGCAGTGGTTCTCAACCTGTGGGTCCCCAGATGTTTTGACCTTCGAATCCCAGAAATCCTAACAGCTGATAAACTGGCTGGGATTTCTGGAAATTGTAGCTCAAAACACATGGGGACCCACAGATTGAGAACCAGTGGACTAGATCCTAAAACATGACCTGCATAATTTGGATGGGAGATCACCAATGGTGACCAATGACCAGGGGCTGTAGGCTGTATTTCAGAAGAAGGACTGGAGTATTCCTTCTTTAAGAAAACCCTATGAAATTCATGGGATCAACAGGTGACTTAAAGGTCCATGCTTGCTTGCTTACTTACTTAGGTGATCCCTCATTGTCCGAGTATGATGGCCTCAAGTGTAGTATCTTGGTGGTGGGTAAGTAGGTGACTGAGGAGTCCTATTCTTTACCCGCCTGTTCTTCCACAGTGAGGGCATTGTTTCCAGGTGGAAGGCAGTTTTGGTCAGGGTTGGCTTGATGTGCCTTCCTCTTGGCACGTTTTTCCCTTTCGTCCTCCAGTTGAGCCTCTTCAAATTCCACAGCACTGCTGGTCACAGATGACCTCCAGTTAGAGTGCTCAAGGGCCAGGGCTTCCCAGTTCTCAGTGTCTATGCCACAGTTTTTGAGGTTAGCTTTAAGCCCAACTTTAAATCTCTTTTCCTGTCCACCGACATTACATTTTCCATTCTTGAGTTTAGAGCAGGGGTCCTCAAACTTTTAAAGCAGAGGGCCGGTCCACAATCCTTCAGACTGTTGAGGGGCCGAATTATCATTTAAAAAAACGAACAAATTCCAATGCACACTGCATATGTCTTATTTGTAGTGGAAAAACAACAACAGCAACAACAACAACAATGCAAGAAAAATACAATATTTAAAAATAAAAACAATTTTAACCAACTCAAACTGATCAGGATTTCAATGGGAACTGTGGACCTGCTTCTGGCCAACAAGTTAATTAGGATTATTGTTGTTGTGTGCCTTCAAGTCATTTCAGATTTTGGGCGAGCCTAAGTCAAAAATGTATTTATTAATTTACTACATTTATATCCTGTCCTTCTCACCCTGAAGGGGACTTAGAGCAGCTTACAATTTATATGTATTTACAATATATTATATTATTAGCATAGAACAATATTAGCATTATATATTACTATATTGGATTATACCACTATACTGTAATATTATTAGTAATATTATATGTAATATATAATATATAATTAATATTATTATTAGTATTACATTGTATTACATTATAATATTACTATCAATATTATATGTATTATATTATTAAAACTGATATAAAAATATTATATTATAAAACTGAGGGCAGGGGCCATGTAAATGACCTTGGAGGGCCGCATCCGGCCCCCGGGCCTTAGTTTGGGGACCCCTGGTTTAGAGTATAACAATTACTTTGGGAGACGATGATCGGGCATTTGGGCAACGTGGCCAGATCAGCATAGTTGATGGCATAGGAGCATCGTTTCAATGCTGGTGGTCTTTGCTTCTTCCAGCATGCTGACATTTGTCCGGCTGTCTTCCCAAGAGCTTTACAGGATTTTTCGGAGGCAACGCTGGTGGAGTCATTCCAGGAGGTGAGTATGACATCTGCAGACTGTCCACGTTTTGCAGGCATATAACAGGGTTGGTAGGACAATAGCTTTATAAACAAGCACCTTGGTGTCCCTACGGATGTCCCGATCCTCAAACACTCTCCGCTTCATTCAGAAGAATGCTGCACTCGCAGAGCTCATGCACATGCACGCAAATCCATATGATGTGCAGCTGCTTCCAGGATAAACTATTCATTCAGAGATCTACAACATTCTATTATAGATATATGTCGAGAGAGGAAAGATGGAATACCGTAGGTAGACAGCATCTTAGATTTCTTGAATGCAATATATTTTTAAATGACATATTTTATCCTCTAAACGTGGTGTGGTTAAACTTCAGCCCTCAAGATGTTTTGGACCTCAACTCTCAGAAATCCCAGGCAGTATACCAGCTGTTAGGAATTGTGGAAGTTGAAGTCCAAAACACCTGGAGGGATGAAGTTTGCCCATGCCTGCTCTAAACTCTACACTTGCAAAACAAAAGTACATATAAAATACTCAGCGAGCCAGAGTGGAAGCACTAACCTAAACCACATTCAGATTAAGTCTTAAGGCTTCATGCTATTAAGTGCCTGTCTGAGAAATAAGTGGGGAAGAGAGCCCACGTGATGTAGTGGCTTGAGCTATGCATCCAGTGACCAGGGTTCAAATCCTCACTCAGCGACAGAAATTCACTGGATGATCTTGGGGAAAATCACCTTCTCTTAGCCTCAGACAAAAGCAATAGCAAATCCCTACTGAACAGTATTGCCAAGAAAACCCTGTGTTATGTTCACTTTAGGATCATCAGAAGTCAGAAATAACTTGAAGGCACACAGCAACAAATAAAATGGTGGTTGTGTCATAAACGCTCCTGCCAACCTAGCAGTTCGAAAGCATGCAAATGTGAGTAGATCAGGTACCGGTCTGACGGGAAGGTAACAGCACTCCATGCAGTGATGCCGGCCACATGACCTTGGAGGTGTCTACGGACAACGCCGGCTCTTCGGCTTAGAAATGGAGATGAGCACCAACCCCCAGAGTCGGTCACGACTGGACTTAACATCGGGGGAAACCTTTACCTTTGCCTGTGTCATAAACTGAGCCACAGCTTAGGAGCAAAATCCAAACAAAGTCACTGAGATAAGTTAACAGTCCAGGGGCAGGAATGTTGATTACAAGAGTCCTTAGAAAGCAGGAGAATACCCAGAAGTCCAACCCAAGGCTGGAAACAAGAGGTTCAAACAAGCAAAGCTACCAGAGCCAAAAGTCAGATTACTAGAAGTTGAAACCAGCAATCCTTGAGTAACAAACCAAGAGACAGATCCCTGACTGAAACCAGGTAATAATGTTGTCTGCTGCAAAGAGTCACAACACTGAGGGCTTTATATCTTAAGATCCCAGTTGGCACTTGTTTAACTACTGTTTTGCAGCTAACCTCTGAGATTTACAATATCTTGCCCACTCTTTCCTACTTTCTAGAGGTGAGGGTAAGTTTACTCCCTTTGTTGCTTGCTCAAATTTACTCTAGAGGGGCTTGTGCAAAATGTTGGGGAGTGTTTGCTTCTGTTAAAGGTTTATCTCTAGCAGTGCCTGAACTAAGTGCTAAGCTCTGGTCACTTTGGAAGAAAGCTTGCATGACTGGGAGATGGACTAGCTCAGTTGTTCTCAACCTGTGGGTCCGAGATGTTTTGGCCTCCAACTCCCAAAAATCCCAGCCAGTTTACCAGCTCTTAGCATTTCTTGGAGTTGAAAGCCAAAACATCTGGGAACCCACAGGTTGAGAACCACTGGACTAGATCGACATTGTGGTATCCTTCCAACTCTATGACACACAAATCCAAAGTGGTCTGATCTGGTTTAGGATTCAGTGAAAACCAAAGAGAAAACTTCTGCCCGTGCAGCAAGGATCTCACTCCAGCATGAAGAATGTTAGTATCCAGATGTGTTCTACAGTATTACTAACACACTGCTCAGGAAAAAAAATGTCTTCATGCAGAGAATGTACAGGGAAGCAGTCAAATACGGAATTAAAAGGTGCTAAACTGAGCGGAATGTAAAGGAAGTACAATGAAACACAGCTATTTCTGACGCACTAAATCATTTCAACATCAAGCCAGCTATAGAAATAAATCTCATTATAAATTGTATTGGGGAGAAAAATAAAAGACCATCATGCTTAAAGAATATGATGGCTAGAAAGTCAACCACTAATGACTTAGGAATTGAAGCTGCTTTTTCCACCTGCTTCCCACTACCTTTGGCACTTGATAGACTCTTCAATTATATTACCACATTCTATTTTTTTTTTTACAAAAAACCAACCAACCTTATTTGAAGCTTGAAATGGAAGACACTTGAGTATTATTTCTTCTTCAATGTATATTATTCAGTATTATTATAATATATTTAAAGTCATTAATTTCCCCATTAGGGTTGTGCAATCCGGGTAAACCTTGGCCCATTTCGTGTCCCGACTTATGAGCCCACACTGCCATATATTCCAGTTCAAAGTGGATAATGTGGGATTTTACTCAGCTGTGTGGAAAGGGCCTGAGTATAGGTGATGAAGACTGTCCATGATGCAGGTAATTGTAGCCTGTGATGCCCACAGACTACAATGTCCAAAGCCCATTGCAGTTAGCCAGCCTCAACACTACACATTTGCTGCAGTCTTTCTCTTTAAAGTATGTAAAGAGATGTAAAGGCAAATGTGCACTGGGAAATTTGAGACCAAAGTGGGAGCACTTTGCATCAGGAAAGGGTGCCAATGCTGTTTGGAACTCAATGCCTCTCTTTTTCCCCAGCCCACCTCTTCCTTCTCCTCCTCCTGCTCCACAGGGCTGCCCTGAAATTTTTACTATCCTTCACGGTGTCACCCAGTGCAGTTCACCCCCTCTTTACTGCTTTCATGACACTACTTCATCACTGATGCTGTCACAAAGTGTTCAGGGGTGAAATTTGAGGGCTGTTCACACCCGATTTGCTATGGCTTGCTCACTCAACAGTTTGGATTAACTCCATGCTGCTGCTGCTGCTAGTGGTAGTTGCGGTCATTGTGTCGGGTGCACTCCACTCTACAGGCTTGAATAGAAATGGGCAGTGATCAGCGTACTCCAGACTGTAGGTGCAGCTCATTCAAGTGCCAAGCTCACTTAACTAATGCGATTCTAGGCTGCATCAATTGGAGTATAGGGTTTAGATCAGTGGAGGCAAACCTATGGCATGCATGCCAAAAGGGGTACACAGTGGTGCAATGGGTTAAGCCCTTGGGCCAGCAGGACTGCTGACTGAAAGGTCAGCAGTTCGAATGCGGGGAGCGGGGTGAGCTCCCACCTGTCAGCTCTAGCTTCCCATGCGAGGACATGAGGACATGAGAGAAGCTTCCCATAAAACATCAATCATCCTGGCATCCTCTGGGTAATAAACGTCCTTGCAGACGGCCAGTTCTGCCACACCAGAAGTGACTTGCAGTTTCTCAAGTTGTTCCTGACACAAAAAAAGCATCCTCTCACTTGGCATACGTGGCAGACATGCCCACCCCCAGCTCGCTCGCCCTCTTTTGCCCTCCCTGGAAACTACACCCTATGATGAGGATCTTAGGGAGCTGAGTATGGTTAGCCTAAAGAAGAGAAGGTTAAAATGGGATATGATAGCCATTTTGTAAATGTTTGGAAGGATGTTATATTGAAGATGGAATAGGCTTGTTTTCTGCTTCTCCAGAGACTTGGACATGATGAGCAATAGATTCCAACTGCAGGAAAAAGGATTCCACCTGAATATTAGGAAGAACCTTCTGGTGGTAAAACCTGTTCGACAATGGAATACACTGCTTTGGAGTGTGAAGGGGTCTCTTTCTCCAGATATTTTTCAGCAGAGGCTGGATAGAGCTATTTCTCAGGAGTGCTTTGATTATATATTCTTCAGAGGATTGAACTGGATGAACTTTTGGAAAATAACTGCATCCAGTCTTTGGACACATATCATTTTGACAAATGTGAATCTCCATAAACATATGGAGACCACCTTTTGAAAACCAAAGATCAAGAAGAGCATGACCTTGTTAGAAGTCAACCCTTTGAACAAGTGATATTCACAAGCATTCATGTAATGGCACACAGGTAACTCAGCGGTTAAACTGAAGAACTATGTCTTTGTACTGCCAAGGACAAAGACATGTCACTACAAAAATATATTTGGTTAGGAGAGGATGGTTGCTTCCTTAAAGTTGAAATTGTAGTTGCATTTGCCCAAAACATATACACACCCTTTAAAACCTTTTAGTTTAAAATATGCACTCAGAGATTTAAAAAAAAATCAAGTCTTCTTTGAAAAATAAAATATTTTATATATTCACAAGCTTCTTGTATTAATTCACCGTACAGGCACATTTCTTATTAAAGTTCAGTAACAGATAGGATATAGCTTCTCTGTATTGAGTACACAGGGTATCATTCTTAATCAATTGTTCATAGTCTTGAAGTATATTTGTACTCACTGAAGTCCATAAGCATACTTCTATACTGAAGTCCAAATACGGTAGATACATCTGCTTTCACTGAAGACCAAACAGATACATGCATCCACCTCCACTAATGTCTGATACAAAAGTGAATATAAAATAGAGTCCTGAGTCTGAACATGCTCAGTACAATCACATGTCTATAGTCCTTCCCACACCAAAGAGGTACAGTCAAACTGGCAAATCAACATACACATAGGTTAGCAAATTAATATATATATTAATATTAATAACAAGAACAAATACATATTTTACTGTTATAATTATGTAATTTGTATTGCTTGTTTATGCTGGGCTTGGTCCCCATGTAAGCCACCCCGAGTCCCTTTGGGGAGATGGAAGCAGGTTATAAGAACAAAGTTGTTATTATTATTATTATTATTATTATTATTATTATTGACACAACGACATTGTATGACACAGCAAACAAGATAGATATGCTGAATTTCGTATCACAAAATCACAAGTCAAACACTTCCCAAGTGTTTAGGACTGTGTGAGGTATTTTCGGATGATGCGCGCAGATCCCAGTAGGGTGGCTTTTTGCAGTTGGCAGATTGTAATTTTGTCAATGTCTATTGTTTCCAAATGCCGGCTGAGATCTTTTGGCACGGCACCCAGACTTGTAATGTCTGGTGTGTTGTGTTCCAGAACTTTGTCAGTCTGGATTCGGAAGTCCCACAGTATCTTTGCATGTTCATTTTCCATTACCTTTGCAGGTTTGTGATCCCAACAGCTATTTACTGTAGGGAGGTGGTGCTTGAGGCATAAGTTCCAATGAATCATTTGGGCCACATAGTTGTGCCTCTGTTTGTAGTCAGTCTGTGCAATTTTCTTACAGCAGCTGAGGAGATGATCAATGGTTTCGTCGGTTTCCTTGCACAGTCTGCATTTTGGGTCATCAGCTGATTTTTCGATCTTGGCCTTAATTGCATTTGTTCTGATGGCTTGCTCCTGGGCTGCAACGATCAGGCCTTCTGTCTCCTTCTTCAGTGTCCCATTTGTGAGCCATTATTATTATTATTATTATTATTATTATTATTATTATTATTATTATTATTATCAACACAACGACGTTGTATGGCACAGCAAACAAGATAGATATGCTGGATTTCGTTTCGCAAAACCACAAGTCGAACACTTCCCAAGTGTCTAGGACTGTGTGATGTATTTTCTGATGATGTGTGCAGATCCCAGTAGGGTGGCCTTTTGCAGTTGGCAGATGGTGATTTTGTCAATGTCTATTGTTTCCAAATGCTGGCTGAGATCTTTTGGCACGGCACCCAGTGTGCCCATCACCACCGGGACCACCTGCACTGGTTTCTGCCAGAGTCTTTGAAGTTCAATCTTGAGGTCCTGATAGCGGCTGAGTTTTTCCTATTGTTTTTCATCTATGCGACTGTCACCTGGGATGGCAACATAAATGATCCAAACCTTGTTCTTTTCCACAACTGTGATGTCTGGTGTGTTGTGTTCCAGAACTTTGTCAGTCTGGATTTGGAAGTCCCACAGTATCTTTGCGTGCTCATTTTCCAATACTTTTGCAGGTTTGTGATCCCACCAGTTCTTTGCTGCTGGGAGGGGGTACTTGAGGCATAAGTTCCAATGAATCATTTGGGCCACATAGTTGTGCCTCTGTTTGTAGTCTGTCTGTGCGATTTTCTTACAGCAGCTGAGGATATGATCAATGGTTTCATCGGTTTCCTTGCACAGTCTGCATTTTGGGTCATCAGCTGATTTTTCGATCTTGGCCTTAATTGCATTTGTTCTGATGGCTTGCTCCTGGGCTGCAAGGATCAGGCCTTCTGTCTCCTTCTTCAGGGTCCCATTCGTGAGCCAGAGCCAGGTCTTCTCCTTATCAGCTTTTCCTTCAATTTTGTCAAGGAACTTTCCATGCAGTGTTTTGTTGTGCCAGCTGTCAGCTCTAGTTTGTAGTGCGGTTTTCTTGTACTGGTTTTTTGTCTGCTGTGTTTTGAGGAGTTTCTGATTTTTGACTTCAATCAAAGCAGGTTCTTCACTTTGCTTGACATATTCTGCCAGGGCATGTTCTTCTTCTTTGACTGCTTGTTTTACTTGTAAGAGTCCTCTGCCCCCTGATCTTCTAGGCAGATATAGCTGGTCAACATCACTGCGAGGGTGCAGGGAATGATAAATGGTCATGAGTTTTCTTGTTTTTCTGTCCAAATTGTCCAGTTCCACCTGTGTCCAATTTATAATGCCAGCAGTATATCTTATGACAGGTATGGCCCAGGTGTTTATGGCCTTGATGGTGTTGCCTCCATTGAGCTTGCTTTTGAGAATTTTTCTGACCCTTTGTGTGTATTCTTTGCTGACCACAGTTTTCACATGTTCATGCTTGATGTTGTCCAGCTGTAGTATGCCCAGATATTTATAGGCCTCTGGCTGGTGACACTTTATTGTTTGGCCATTGGGCATATTTATGCCCTCACTTTCAATGATTTTTCCCTTCTTCAATGCCACTGAAGAACATTTATCCAAACCAAACTCCATGTTGATATCAGTGCTAAAAATTCAGACAGTTTTGGTCAGAGACTGGATTTCAGTTTCCGTTTTCCCATATAGCTTCAGGTCATCCATGTACATCAAATGTGAAATTTTGTGAGAATTCTTAGATGTTTGATAGCCGAGATTTGTTTTTTGTAAGATTGTTGACAGAGGGATCATGGCGATAATGAAAAGCAGAGGGGACAATGAATCTCCCTGGAAAATTCCTCTCCTGATGTTGACAAGTCCATAGCTTTCATTTCCAACAAACAGTTCAGTTTTCCAGTGCTCCATCATGTTTTCAATGAAGGTGCCAACGGTTTTACAAATCCCGATGGCGTCCAGGCACTTGATGATCCAACTGTGTGGGAGTGAGTCAAAGGCCTTTTTGTAGTCAATCCACGTCATGTGAAGATTAGCTTTTCGGCTCTTACAGTTCTCCAGAATCATTTTGTCAATCAATAACTGGTCTTTTGTGCCCCTGTTTTTCCGTTTGTTGCCTTTCTGTTCATCTGGCAAGATGTTTTTTTCTTCAAGATAGTCTTGAATTCTGTCAGCTATGATGCCAGTCAGTAGTTTAAACATAGTGGGCAGACACGTTATTGGCCTGTAGTTTCCTGGTGCTGCTCCTTTTGCTGGATCCTTTTGTATCAGGTATGTTCTTCCAGTTGTTAGCCATTCACTGATACTTCCTTTCTGCAGCATCTCATTGAATTGTTGGGCCATTTTTCCATGTAAACTAATCAGATGTTTGAGCCAAAATCCATGAAGTTGATCACTACCAGGCGATGTCCAGTTCTTGACTTTTTGCACTCGTTTGCTGATCGTTTCAGTTGTTATTTCCATCAGTTCCATTTTGTTCTGTGAGAATTTTCCTTCAAACTCCTTTATCCACCCAGCGTTTTTGTTGTAGTTTTCATTATTTTCCCAAAGTTCTTTCCAGAACTTTGTTGTTGCAGTTTTCTCTGGCTTTATGGTTACTGTGTCTGTTGTTTGGTTCAGACTCTGGTAGAACCGTCTTTGGTCTGATTGAAACAGTTGATTTTGTCTGTACTGGATGATTCTGGCTTCATACCTTTCAATTTTTCTGGCTGTTGCTGTAATTTGTTCTTTCACGATTTCCAAAGCTTCTTCAATTTTTCTGGTGTTCAGCCAGTACTTTCGGATCAGGTATTGCTTGATTTTGTCATTCTTCAGTTTCCTCTCTTTCATATTTTTCAGGTTACTTGCGTCTGATCTAAGTTTCTTGATTTTCAACTCTAGCCTGACCTTCCACTTTGGTTTTCCAGTCGATTTTCTTTGGGGCTGCCTTGGTTGTAGGAGCCCAAGTTCTTCTGTTACTATCACTGCTGCACTGTAGGCAAACTGGTTTGTTTGTTCAATTGATGTTATTTGGACAGTGGAGAGACAGTGTTGGACAGTGTTATTTGGACAGTGTTGGACAGTGGAGAGACAGTGCTGGACAGTGTTATTTGGACAGATTATTATTATTATTATTATTATTATTATTATTATTATTATTATTATTATTATTATTATTATAGTGCGAGGCTTGGGATGTTGCCATTTCTAACACCTTTGTGGTCTCTTCCAACTCTACGATTCCATATGTCCCTGTGACATATAATGAAAGATATTTTAAAGCTTTTAAATGAAAAAGATTTATGGAAGAATTATTTTGGTGATTTATATTAGTCTAGTGAGGAGTTGTACTACTGTAACAACTTGCTCTAACATTGCACATACAGATAAGTAGCACTTTTCTGTGCAGCAATTTCTTCCAAGGCTGTATAACACCTATTGTTAGCTCCCTCTTTGAACTCTTAGCCCAAATGGCTATTGACAGGTCGAAGGGATGCATCAAGAGAGCTCCATTGTGTCTCTGTCCATACAGAGCCCCTGCAAAAGTGTAACAGCAGAGCTTTATGTTCTGTCAGCATCAAAGAGGGCCTTGGCCATACTGTCCCAATGTGACTTCACAGTCACAAGCAGACTCCCCAAATGTATTCCATTTGAGCATACTTTTAGAGCAGGGGTCCCCAAACTAAGGCCCGGGGGCCGGATGCGGCCCTCCAAGATCATTTACCTGGCCCCCGCCCTCAGTTTTATAATACAATATTTTTATATCAGTTTTAATAATATATTGTATATGCATATAATATTGATAATAATCTTATGTTATACAATATAATACTAATAGTAATACCATATGATAATATTAATTATATGTTATATATTACATATTATATAATACTATAGTGGTATAGTTCAATATAGTAATATATAATGCTAATATTGTGTTATGCTAATAATATAATATATTGTATGTACATACAGCTGCTCTGAGTCCCCTTCGGGGTGAGAAGGGTGGGATATAAATGTAGTAAATAAATGCAGTAAATAAATAATTACTTTTAAACTTAGGCTCACTCAGAGTCTGAAATGACTTAAAGGCACACAACAACAACAATCCTAATTAACTTGACTATCTCATTGGCCAGAAGCAGGCCCACACTTTCCATTGAAATCCTAATAGGTTTATGTTGGGTAAAATTGTTTTCATTTTTAAATATTGTATTGTTCTTTCGTTGTTGTTGTTGTTGTTGCACTACAAATAAGACATGTGCAGTATGCATAGGAATTTGTTTGTATTATTTTTTTCAAATGATAATTCGGCCCCTCAACAGCCTGAAGGATTGTGGACCGGCCCTCTGCTTAAAAAGTTTGGGGACCCCTGTTTTAGAGTATCGGCTCATAAAGCACTTGTGTATTCTGTTTTTAGAAAAGGTTATATTAATAATTTGAGTTCAAGTAATAATCATGACATCATCCAGAGTCACAGGGGCAACCCTGCAAGTCACACTCCTCCCTTCCTTTGGGATGGGCTCTGATGGGACCAAAATAGCTGGAGTTGGAGATTAGGTCAGAGGTCCCACAGTGGAAGGAACCCCAGGGGCCTGAGTCATTCTTTCTTTCGTGGCAATGAAGAAGCAGGATTTGCATCTTGCTTGAGTTCTGCTCCTTCTGATGTTCGCTCTGGATGCTGGGGGAAAATGTCACCTCCAAGGTTAATCTATCAAGCACAAGAATAAATTACATTAGATGAAGAGGGGTAAAGTGATGAGAATTCATAAATATTCAGGAAGCAATTTAAAAAACAGCCATTAATAAGGAAATTAATTGTGACAGTGATTGGGGTTGGCAATTCCTTTCAGTGAAATGCACCAACAATTGCCTCCTCGTGATCCCTTTTGGTAGAGAAAGGGAGAGTTGAAGTCTCGTGTTGCCTTTTCTGTATGGATAAGTCGAAGGAAAATAATGACCAGGGACCATCTTGAACGACATAGTTCAATTCCATTTTAATTGACATGGCAACATCCCATAGAATCCTGCAACATGCAGTTTCAGGTGGGGTATGGCAATGATTGTATTCTACTTTTAATAAACATACCAGTGGAATGAATGAAAAACCAGCGTGGTATAGTGGTTTGAGCATTAGACTATGACTGTGAAAACCTGGGTCCAAATTCCTGCTCATCCATGGAAACCCATATGGTGATCTTGTGCAAGTCACACTCTCTCCGCCTCAGAGGAGGGTGAAAGCAAACCACCTCTGAACAAGAAATAACTCAAAGGCACACAACAACAACAACCAATTTATAATTCCCAGACGAAGAGTTCTGATGTCTCACCAAGCTCTACTGAAGCCAAGATACACTACATCCACAGCATTCCAAAAATCCACAAAGCTTAGAACTTTATTGAGAGAGAACAGGAGGTCAAGCAAAAGAGACAAAAGATTAGTGACTTGTTTTTAGAGAAATCCATTTTGGCAGCTAGTACGTAATCACTGCTTGTTGCACTCTAGCCTAGATTCACCTTTGTACCCAACACCATACAGGAGGCGAATACCAATAGTACGAACTAAACAATTTATTGAGAAAAGCAAATATAAAAAGGGCAACAGGCAAAAGGTAATATAAAAAGCAATGTCCAAAAGGCAATAGGAAAAAAGGCATTCAAAAAACAATTGTCCAAACAGGAAGGTTTTGTTTAAAAGTGAAAAGGTACCTGAAAAAAACAGGAATCAAACATAAGCTTAAATCCATAGCCAGGAACATAGGAACTTCTTTCAAAACATGAATCCAAGAATATGAGTACCAGACTTTCCCAAAGAGCTAGACATAGATGTGAACGTGAAACAAGACCCAAGACTATACAGTAATGCAGTGTTGCCTAATCTGACTCTTAAGTCAACAGTACTCTAATTTAAGGACCATAAAGCCACGAAGTTATGCCTTTGACATCTGCTCAACATCTGCTCCAAGATCTTTTTCACAGGTACTGTTGTCGAGCCAGGCGTCTCCCATTCTGTATCTTTGCATTTCATTTTTTTCTGCCTAAGTAGAGTATCTTTCATTTGTTCCTGTTGAACTTCATTTTGCTTGTTTCAGCCCATCTCTCTAATTTGTTAAGATTGTTTTGAATTCTGCTCCTGTCTTCTGGCATATTAGCTATCCCTCCCAATTTGGTGTCATCTGCAAACTTGAACTGGGCCCAAGACGGAACCCTGTGGCACTCCACTCGTCACTTCTTTCCAGGATGAAGAAGACACATTGGTAAGCACTCTTTGGGTTCGTTCACTTAACCAATTACAGATCCACCTAACTGCATCACTTCAGCTTACTTAAATAAAATACCTCTGTGGCTTCTTCGTCAACTTGGTGAGATTTCTTGGTTTGGGAACATTGGATTAGCTTCTTTGTCTTGCCAGGAAAACGGATCCACAGGCGGCCCATTGCCAGTACTAGCCACCCGCTTAATGGAACTCAGTATCCACGCTTTGCCTGGGTCTCACTATCTGCAGCCGCTTTCAATTGCTCTATTTCAAGAACTCCGTTCTTTGATAGGAAAGTTAGGATGCTGATCTAAACACCTTCATTTTACAAAAGCTGAGTGGAGTGTTGGAGAAACATCCCTAGAGTATCAGTTTACATAACATTGACTCTTTAGTGCTAATCACTGTGGCACTTACAACAAGGCGAATCAGTTTCTATGAAAAGTGGAAATTCCCCAGCAAGGGATTATCTGAACTGAGATGTAAACCAAGAACTGTTAGACTCACACTCTTAAGTACTTACCTATATCAGCTTGTGTGACTTTCTTCCAATTAGAGTCCTCATCCACACTTTCGTGGATCACTGGTTCAGTCCCTTTGCAACCTAGCAGGCATGATCACTGTAAACGAAAAGAGATTTAAGATTTTAATGGAAACAAACGGGTGTCTCTTCCGTAGTCGATGGGAGAGACATGGCATCTTTTACTCACTACATTAGCTGACTTAGATAAAGATACAGTAGGCATGACCAGTGTAACAGAAAACAGATTTAGGATTTTAATGGAAATAAATCAGTGTCTTGTCCATAAATGAAACTATGTCCAAGCAGCTCACATAGTAGTCCTACTGTACACAAAGTAATAATGTCATTAGAGTTCTTTTAAAAGTTCCTACAAATAGAATTGTAGAATTGGAAAGGATACCAATGATCACCTACACCAACATCTTGTAATCCATACCTGAAGCATCCAACTTCTGTTTAAAAACCATGAAAGCAGGAGAGTTTGTCATCTTGCCTGGGAGTCGGTTCCACTGATCAGTAGTTCTTACCATGAGGAATTCTGTGTTAATGTTAAGTCAGAATCTGCTTTACTCTCTTAGCATGAGAAAGAAGAACCATCTAAATTGCTTTGATGTTACAAAGTGACAGGCTAATTACCCCTTCTTTGGTGCTGAACTGACATAGCACAATTGTTGGTTCTACACAATGAGGACAAGACCAGGACTTACAGCCAAATGAGCATCCTGTATCCTCCACTCGACAACAGAAAGAAAGAGACTCCCACATATACTCACTGCTCAAAACTTGCTTTTTCTACAAGTATTTTATTCTTTCAATTTAATTATTATTATTAATTGTCTTGATTTTTCCCTGAAATTCCTGAATTAATTTCCTTTTTAAACACTGGTGTTGCATTAGCTACTGTCCATCCCCAGATGCCACCAAATTATAAACAAGTGATAGTGACAACACTTTAGAGCAGTGGTTCTCAACCTGTGGGTCCCCAGATGTTTTGGCCTTCAACTCCCAGAAATCCTAACAGCTGGTAAAACTGGCTGGGATTTCTGGGAATTGTAGGCCAAAAACACCTGGGACACACGGGTTGACAACCGCTGCTTTAAATATTGATATATGTTAACATTAGATTCTATGAACCAATGATGCAGAGGCCAACTCCTTTGGATGTCTCCCTAATTCCGTGGTTCTCAACCTGTGGGTCAGTTTGAGACTGTCTTGGGTCTGGTTGGCCAGGATGAAAACTGGTGAAAGATCTTGTCTCTTGAATGTTTGTGTAGAAGAATGGTTCTGGAAGAAACATTAACAACCTTAGATATGCAGGTAATACTACTCTGAGGAGCTGAGGAGCCTTATCACCAAGGTGAAAGAAGAAAGTGCAAAAGCTGGGTTGCAGTTAAACATCAAGAAAACCAAGATTATTGCAACCAGACTGATTGATAACTGGAAAATAGAGGGAGAAAGCGTGGAGGCAGCGACAGACTTTATATTTCTAGGAGTGAAAATCACTGCAGATGCAGACTGCAGCCAGGAAATCAAAAGATGTTTACTTCTTGGGAGGAGAGCAATGGCCAACCTCGATAAAATAGTGAAAAGCCAAGACATCACACTGGCAACGAAGGTCCGCATAGTCAAAGCAATGGTATTCCCCATAGTAACCTATGGATGCGCGAGCTGGACCATAAGGAAGGCTGAGAAACGGAAGATAGATGCTTTTGAACTTTGGTGCTGGAGGAAAATCCTGAGAGTGCCTTGGACCGCAAGAAGATCCAACCAGTCCATCCTCCAGGAAATAATGCTCGGCTGCTCACTGGAGGGAAGAATATTAGAGGCAAAGTTGAAGCATTTTGGCCACATCATGAGAAGACAGGAAAGCTTGGAGAAGATCATGATGCTGGGGAAAATGTAAGGAAAAAGGAAGAGAGGCCGACCAAGGGCAAGATGGATGGATGATATCCTTGAAGTGACTGGCTTGACCTTGAAGGAACTGGTGGCGGCGACGGCCGACAGGGAGCTCTGGCGTGGATTGGTCCATGAGGTCATGAAGAGTCGGAAACGACTGTGTGAATAAAGAAGAAGAAGTAGAAGAAATATGTTATTTCTAATTCAAGCAGATAACAAGCCATACCTACTGAAATTCCCGTTTCCATACAGCAATTCAAGATGATCCCACCAAACACAATGCAAGCCGAGGCCACTGGCTAAGATGAATAGATAAGAAAGAAGTACTTAAGGAAAGGATGGTAGCATAGTAAGACAGAGTACATTTGGCTGGTGTATACCAGATTTGAACAGGACTTGACCAGCACAGACCCTCTTTCAGTAAACTAGTGGTTCTCAACCTGTGTGTCCCCAGGGGTTTTGGCCTACAACTCCCAGAAATCCCAGCCAGTTTACCAGCTGTTAGGATTTCTGGGACTTGAAGGCCAAAAAATCTGGGGACCCACAGGTTGAGAACCACTGCAGTAAACTTTGGGTGAACTATCCCCATTTACATAGAAATAGTGACGCTCCCTGATATTACAGGCAGATGCAAATTATAGTATGACACTGTGTAGTGAGATAAGCATGCATAATGCCGACTGATATAACAATAGAAAAATAAATATTTTATATATAAATAATTAAGAGTGCTGTATGCTGAAGAAGAAAGCATCAGATGCTATAAATATCACATTAAAACTTGTCATGTTTGCTCACCTGGCTTTGAGAATTGTCTCAGTTAGCCCTTCCTCACAGACTGTTAAAGGCTTTTTGAGTGATTTCCTACTCCTATGTGAAATAATTGACTTGCATTGCACCAGGCAAGCAACAAAGAGACAGGTGCCTTCTCTAGTTTTCACCCTTGCAACCCTACAATCCTTGTAGAGGCAATGAAGACTGTCCGCAATGAGCTGGTTGGCGTTTAAGATGCCACTTTTGACCTAGGAAGGAAAAAGAGTTACTATTATTTATTTATTTACTTATTTACAGTATTTATCTTCTACCCTTCTCACCCTGAAGGGGACTCGGGGTGGATCACAATGCACATATACATGGCAAACATTCAATGCCATGAGATATATGACATATAGACAGACACAGAGGCAATTTAACATTTTTCAGCTTCCAGTTTCATGAGGGTATACTCGATTCCGACCACAGGGGGAGCTGCTGCTTCACCATCCAGTCCTTGATGGAGTACTTCCTCATTCTTCTGCACTCTGCTGGAAATTTTTATAGTGTCATAAATTAGTTAAATTAGCCTCCCCGCATAAAGCGGTACCTAAATATTCTACTCGACAGATGCAACTGTCTTTTGACCTGCATAGGTCAACAGTGAGCTAGGCTATTTAATAGTCGGGTGCACAATCTGACCTGGGCTGGCTTCGAACTCATGACCTCTTGGTCAGTAGTGATTTATTGCAGCTAGCTACTAACCAGCTGCACCACAGCCCGGCTCTAGAAGAGCCGGGGAGGAGATGGAGGTGAACAGTTCCCAACAGGATGTCATGCCTAGCTCATTTAATGCTGCAGATGAGCCCGCAGCTGAAGCAAGCTTCAGAAGGGTTAAGCATACACACATCCTTAGGCCCTTTCCACACAACTGAAACAAAATCCCACATTTTCTGCTTTGAACTGGAATATATGGCAGTGTGGACTCAGATAACCCAGTTCAAAGCAGATATTGTGGGATTTTCTGCCTTGATATTCTGGGTTATATGGCTGTTTGGAAAGAGCCCTTAGAAAAATGAATACACAGGGTGGGGTTTCAGCTATCCAGAAAACTGCTCATTATTCAGGCAGCAGCTGACATCCTGACCCAGAACTATAAATCTAATCCATACAGGCACTCCCGTGCAGCGGACAATGTTGTTATTTTGACTCAAGTCCATTTGTATCTAGGGATTCCAACCACGGACTTGAATTGGTTGCTATTCTTGCTTGACTTCAAAGGACTTGTGACTTCGGTTTCTCTGACTTTGGATCTTGGCTTGGCTCACACATCCTTGTTTCTTGTTTGTACTTTTTCTGAGCTTGGACCTGACTTGTTAGTATTTTGGCATGACTTCCAAGGACCTCCTGAATTATGTTTCGCTGCTATTGAACTGTTGGCTTTGGCTGGGCTCGCTTGTCTCTGTTGCTTGTTTGGACAAAGTTGTTGGATTCGCTGGCATGTTTATGACACCCAGACTACAATGCCCAGGCTCTTTTGCAGTTATCCAGGCTCAATGTAATCCAATCTACCGCCTGTATCCACCCCGGCCATGTGGAGATCTGTAACTGGTGTCTGGCTCTAAAGAGGCAATCGTCAGGTGGGCAGGTGGATGCATGCAGTATGGGTACAAAGCCATATGAGTGACTGAACAGAGATATCTAAACTGTGCTTCTTTATGTGGCAATACAGTGAATTTTGCCCATTTATTTATTTATTTATTTACAGTATTTATATTCTGCCCTTCTCACCCCGAAGGGGTGAGAACACATATATGGCAAACATTCAATGCCAACAGACAAACAACATACATTAGACAGACTCAGAGGCATTTTTAACATTTTTCCAGCTTCACGATTCCGGCCACAGGGGGAGCTGTTGCTTCACCGTCCAGAAGTGGCTGTACTTCCTCATTCCTTTCCTTGTGTTTTGCTGGCAGTTTTATGGTGTTGTAAATTAGCCTCCCGCATAAAGCGTCCCTAAATTTCCCTAATTGACAGGTGCAACTGTCTTTCGGGGCTGCATAGGTCAACAGCAAGCCGGGGCTATTAATGGTCGGAGGTTTAACCCGACCCGGGCTTTGAACTCATGACCTCTCGGTCAGTAGTGATTTATAGCAGCTGGTTACTAGCCAGCTGCGCCACAGCCCGGTCCTATGCTCCGGACTATATGAGCAAATATAGTCTTCCAGTGCAAATAATTAAATATAAGAATATGAACCTATCCACCATTGTTTCTGACCCAGATCTTAGTGTTGGAAACGAAAGAGGATCAATACTTGTATTTAGAGTAACTAGGGAAACCAGTGGTACATGTTTGCTGTCTTGTTTTCTCTTCTGTTTCTTAGATCTATGTGACTGAAGAGATATTTCTTCCTGCCTTCATCTAGAATAATAGAATAATAGAGTTGGAAGAGACCGCATGGATCATCTAGTCCAACCCCCTGCCATGCAGGAGAAGCACAATCAAAGCACCCCCAACAGATAGCCATCCAGCCTCTGATTAAAAGCTTCCAAAGAAGGAGCTTCCACCACACTTTGAGGCAGAGATTTCCGCTGTTGAACAGCTTGTACAATCTGGAAGTTCTTCCTAATGTTCAGGTGGAATCTCCTTTTCTGGAATTGGAACCCATGGCTCCAAGTCCTAGAATCCAGGGCAGAAAACAAGCCTGCTCCCTCTTCCTTATAGAAGCTGCTTCCCCCTTCTTTCCAAAAGTTTTTAGTACTTTATTGCCCTTTGTTTGAGAAGGAAGCATCATGAGGCATCTCCGTCTCAAAATCCCTTTACGCACAGACATGAGAGTCAGCATTAAAGACTCATTAAATGCTGATTTTATTTTGTCTATACTTTTTATCCCAAAACAATAAATGTAGGTTTTTACTTTTTTAACTTTAGGAAAGTGTCTTGCATATTTTATCTTGTTTCCTATCGTAAGCTCTTATATGACTCATTGCATTCTCTTCTACTATCGTTACTACACATCCCTATAAACTAATTTTACAATAACATCATATGAAAAATATTAACTTTAGAACTACATATGTGAGCCCTTGATGGGGCAACAGGTTAAACCACTTAGCTGCTGAACTTGCTGAACTGGTTCAATTCCAGAGAGTGGGGTGAGCTCCTGCTATTAGCCTCAGCTTCTGCCAACCTAGCAGTTCAAAAACATGCAAATGGGAGTAGATCAATAGGTATCGCTCCAATGGGAAGGTAACGGCGCTCCATGCAGTCATGCCAACCACATGACCTTGGAGATATTTATGGACGACGCTGGCTCTTCGGCTTAAAAATTGAGATAAGCAGCAACCCCCAGAGTCAGACATGACTAGACTTAATGTCAGTGGAAAACCTTTACCTTTACCTTATGTATCCTTAGTAAAAAAAAATTCTTGAATATTTGAATTCACTGTTTTATATAATTTTCCACATGTTTCACAGTGATCTCTAGAATACTTTGCACTGGTACCTGCCCAGAAGTCAGCCTGGCTGGAGACACATTTTTGACACATAATTCTCTCAACCAAGATCTCAGGGGCGGCTTGCATTATTGCAAATATAGCAGATTGGGCCTTCGAAGTTTGCCATCTAGTGGTGTTTGTCATGCAAGAAAAAGTAATCCAGAAAACTTGATGGGATTACTTTCCATATTCTAAGTTTGGTAGTTGTATTTGTTTTCTGAATTTGTAAACATATACATGTCCATTTATAATGTGAAATAATGGAATCTGTATGTGATTAAGAGAAGAGGGAGAGTGGAAATATGAATTCCATTTCTAGGCTAATGACTTTTGAGTTTAAAATTGCCGAAACCATTGGAGTGTTGTTTACTAAGATGAGAATCTAGAAAGTTGCTGTACAACAGCAATAACAGGGGAAAAAACATGGGATTAGGAGCAGTGAATTGAGTCTTCTTAATTGTCTGAGGCATTCATACAAGCACAATCACTAAGATCCTTCTATTTCTATCAGAAAAAGCCACTAATGACTTCATTACACGCAATAAAATCAGTGTTTAAGAATCGGCAACCCACGGAGCCATCACATAATGCAAGCCTCAACTGTGGGTTTCAGGCATTTCACAGTTTCTAAAGTATCGATTTTCCCTGAGATTCCTAAGTCAATTGGCAATCAATTTATTTTTCTAGATTGCGGTGAGTTTTCTGTGCTGTATGGCCATGTTCCAGAAGCATTCTCTCCTGACGTTTCACTCATATCTATGGCAGTCATCCTCAAATGTTGTTAGAGGTCTGGCTACGAGTATTTTAAAAAACTCTAAAATCGGGACAGTAAATAAAGAACAACACTCAGAAGACAGGGGAATTCCAGACATGAAACAATCAGGGCCAATTAACACCTCCCAACAAAGGATCCCCCCCAGGCAGGAAGCAGCCAGGCTTTGAAGCTGCAAGGCCATTCAATGCTAATCAAGCTGGCCAATTGCAACATTCACACTTGCCTCAAACAGACAAGAGTTCTTTTTCCCACCCTGGACTTTCCACAGATACATAAACCTCACTTGCCTAGTTTTCAACAGACCTCACAACCTCTGAGGATGCCTGCCATAGATGTGGGTGAAACATCAGGAGAGAATGCTTCTGGAACATGGCCATACAGCTTGGGAAACTCACAGTAACCCAGGTCACTAATTTATTAGATGGCGGAGATTCCTTAGATGTTGCTTCTCTGAATTTCAGCAAGCATTTAACAAATTCCCATGCTATTTTGATTAGCAAACTGATTAAATGTGGAACTGATGGGAACAGATGGATCCATAATTGTCTGGAAAACCATGTTTATCAGTGTTGTCATCAATGGCTGTGCTTCAGATGTGTAGATGATAAGACAGAGATAATCTTTTTCAAGTCTGTGGATAATACCAAACCTGGAGGGGTGGCTTTCATGACAGTAACAGAATGTAAAAGGTTCCCTAATAAACTAGAAAATTGGATTGCAACTAATAGATTGAAATTCAGCACACAGAGACCAATGTAAAATTTTACACATAGGCTACAAAACCAAAATGTACGCGTATAGGATGTGGGATGTTTGGGTGAGCAGTGACAGAGTGGGAAAGGACCTTGGGATTTTTATGAGTCATACATTAAACATGACCCAGCAATGAGATGCTGGAGCAAAGAAGGCAAGTAATATGTTAGCCTGCATTAATCGAACTGAGGTTTCAAAGACATGGGAAGTAATAGTTCTGCTATATTTTGCGGTAGTCAGACTTGTCTGAAATACAGCATTCAAGAAGGATATAGGCAAGTTGGAGCAAAAGAAAGGCAGCAAGGAAGAGTTATGAGGAAAGGCTGAAAGAGTTTTTGGAAAGGCATGACTTTTTAGAAATCATCACCTTTTGGAAAAATCAGAATCTCCATAACTTTTTGAAGAAAATGTCATTCACAACCATTTGAAAATCATAACCTTTTGTAAAAGTATGATCTTCCATAGAAGAGCCAAAAGCTTGTTTGAATAAAAGGTTATCTTCAGTGGTATATATCCACATGTATTTATGCAAGGCATTTGGCTTTTCAGTTGTCAGACTGATAACCTAGTTGTCTCTGATCTGTTAGGAATAGAGATTATGCCAATGCACAAAAAACAGTTTCAGAAGTGTTTCTTTTCAGTGCTCCAAAACATCTACTCTCCCATAAAATATCTTGTTTCTATATCATGCTCTCAAGAGACAAAAATAAAATAGACTTCATTAAAAGTAACATATCTGGTTTACTCACAACCTTCATGTATCCAGCATAAAGGCACATAATTTTTCAATCCAGTTACAGATAGATTTGAACTGGTTACTCTGTGCAGATAACACAGGACATCTTTCTTAGAATCAAGAGCAACATGAGTTTGCTCTTAACAGTCCATAGTCTACATGGCGTCTGATGGAGTTTGTGCTCTAATGGAGTCTAAGTCAGAAGCATCTAATGGCTAAAGCATTTCTGTGTTCTCAAATGTAGTCTCAGCTCAGAGTAGTCCCAGATCTGACCCTATATTCTGCAGCCCCTCCCACAACCTCAAGAAACATAGAGTAAAGGGAAAGCTGCATACCAAAACATTCATAGGCAATACAGTAAGCAAACAGAATCATCTATATAAATAAATATCTAAATGTTTGTTTGTTCAAAATCTAAAATCTCTGAAAATACTTCACCGATTGCTTTGAAATTTGGACACAACGTTGCATCTGGATATTTTTTTATATAACTATTAAATAGATGTCACACATGTGACAGGCAAAAATATGCTTTTTCTGAAAAAAAACAGCATCATCTGTTGACCATTTGGGATATTGCTTGCAGGAGATTTCAGGCAAACATTATTTATTTATTTATTTATTTATTTACAGTATTTATATTCCACCTTTCTCACCCCGAAGGGGACTCAGGGTGGATCACATTGTATACATATAAGGCAAACATTCAATGCCATATACACATAGAACAAAGACAGAGACAGACACAGAGGCAATTTAACCTTCTCCTGAGGGGATGTTCGATTCCGGCCACAGGGGGAACAGCTGCTTCATCATCCACTGCAACAGCACTTCCTCATTCCAACGGCAGCTGGATGATTTTTATGGAGTCGTAAATTAATTAAATTAGCCTCCCCACTTTATAAGTGGTACCTTAATTTCCTACTTGATAGATGCAACTATCTTTCGGGTTGCCAGGTCAGCAACGAGCAGGGGCTATTTTTTATTTTTAATTGTCAGGTGCTTAGCCCGCCATGGGCTGGCCTTGAACTCATGACCTCATGATCAGAGTGATTTATTGCAGCTGGCTGCTCACCAGCCTGCGCCACAGCCCTGTAATTCCTCGATCGACACCAGCAGATGAAGTAAATGCTTGCCTCAAATATTCTGTTTTGTGGCGACAAGTAAAGATGTTAAAATTAACTACAGTAGAGTCTCACTTATCCAACATAAACGGGCTGGCAGAATGTTGGATAAGCGAATATGTTGGATAATAAGGAGGGATTAAGGAAAAGCCTATTAAACATCAAATTAGGTTATGATTTTACAAATTAAGCACCAAAACATCATGTTATACAACAAATTTGACAGAAAAAGTAGTTCAATACTCAGTAATGCGATGTGGTAATTACTGTATTTACAAATTTAGCACCAAAATATCATGATGTATTGAAAACATTGACTACAAAAATGTGTTGGATAATCCAGAATGTTGGATAAGCGAATGTTGGATAAGTGAGATTCTACTGTACAAATATGAGTGTCCTCATTCCTCACACTCCTATTATTCCAACGGATATGCCAATTTAATTTAAGTGACTGCAATTTTCTATTCGATTGGCATTTGCAATCATCATCAACAAAGCACAGAGCCAATCTTTAGAATTGTGCGGATTAGATCTAGACACGGATTGCTTCGCAAATGGATAGTTATATGCTGTGTGTTCTAGAGTCGGCAAACCACACAACCTCTACACAGACAATGGAACAACAAAAAAATATTGTTTACCCACAAGCATAGTGAAATTAAACATATTAGAAAATATATTACAAACATGCTCTTTCTCTTTTCTTTCTTTTTCCATTTAACCAGACAGAGCCACAGCAATGCGTGGCCGGGTACAGCTAGTATACAAATAAATTACTAGTGGAGGCTTGAAGAAGGTTGCTATTTCCAACAAGAGTTGGATATGTTCTCTGCAGCCCTGGATGGTAGGACCAGCTCTGATGGTCTTAAGTTACAGGGAGGGTATATTTCAATTTAACATTAGAAGGAATCCCTTAACAGTAAGAGTTGTTTACAAACAGAGGATGGATAGCATGTTCTCTGCTTCCCCGAGGGTTGACCCAGGTCTAATGGTCTTACGTTACAGGAGAGTTGTGACGGCGCGAGTGGCGCCATCTATATGTTGGAACTATAAGTTTCAAGATTTGAATTGTTGTATCATGTCTGATTTTGCCCTTACCCTGTAAATGTAGTTGGATTGGTTATTTATATCTGTCAATCAATGTTGTTTGTACCTGTTATATTGCTCACTCAGCAAAACTGTTTGGCTCCACCTCTTCCTGGAGTAGGACTGTGTTTCCTCCTTTTCATTCCACCAGCAAGCTCTATATCGGATGGACGTGAGAGAGAGACTTGGCACTAAAAGCCATTCAAAAGTTACCTCTCAGCACCAATTCTGAGGTTCTTACCCTTGGGACTCACACTTCATGTTCAGGGCCAACCTGAACAACGTTGAGGAGTCTCAAGCGCCTTCACATCAGTCCTTTGGCAACAGAGGAAGACTCTTGTCTTCAGATATAGGTCATTGGACTGAGGCTGAGTTTGCTCCGGCATTCACAGCCAGAGAAAGAGGGATCTGGACAAGCTTCATGGACTTAAACAATCAAAGACTGTAATGTATATTTTCTTTTACCCCCTTTGTGAAGAATAAACCCAGTTTTTGAGTTAACTACAGTGTTTTGGTCCTTGGGAGTTCCAGTTTCCCTAAAGGAGGGCAAGAAGCAATCCCCTGGGGAAAGATGTCACGTCCATGCCTCTTTCACTAAGAGTTTACAGCCCCAGGCGCGACGGCACAAGAGTATTTTTCAATTTAACATTAGAAGGAACCCCTTAAGAGTAAAAATTGTTTACCAAAAGAGGCTGGATAGCTATCTATTGGGGATGCTCAAGCTGCTAAAATTTCCAGCATTAAGCAGCGGGTTGAACATGATGGCTCATGGGGCCTCTTGTAAATCTATCAGGTCATCTCAGGAAATGCTTGGCTTGAGCAAAATGAACCTCTTCTTGCAAGAACAGCTTTTCATGATGTTGTTGCATGAGAACACCAGCCCCAGTTCCTTAGGATATCTAATTTACCTGGGCCAGGTCACCGCTCATTGAAGTCTCCTTTTCTTCTCTTTTTTTCTCTCTCTGGCGACTGCCGGAGCACTAATCCAATGAAAGGCTAAGACTACTTCTTAGATGCCTTGCCATCGGCTTCCTCTGAAGGTCTATATGATGTGCCATGACAACCAGGGGTAGATTACCCCTGGCCATGACTTACTGGGGAGCCTGGCTTGTTAAAGGTACTTTGGAAAACTATGTCTCTCATGTATATAATTTGTCCTTAACACTCCATGTTTTTTCCTATGCATTCCTATTTTGCCTATATGTTGTGTTAACCTAACGTTTTATGCTCCTGAGATCCCCATTCCTTCCCTTTGGGAAAACGGTGTTCCTGAACCCAAAGATGTCTTGCATCCCACGCAGTTGTATAGCCTGGGGAAAAGAAACTAAGCTGCGAACTTCCACGTCAAGTTCCCAGTTTCACCTACTTTTTTGGACCTTATCTGGACATTGCAACACAATACAGTAAAGTCTCACTTATCCAAGCCTTGTTTATCCAAGGTTTTGGATTATTCAAGGCATTTTTGTAGTCAATGTTTTCAATATATCATGATATTTTGGTGCTAAATTCATAAATACAGTAATTACAACATAACATTACTGCGTATTTAACTGCTTTTTCTGTCAAATTTGTTGTATAACATGATGTTTTGGTGCTTAATTTGTAAAATCATAACCTAATTTGATGTTTAATAGGCTTTTCCTTAATCCCTCCTTATTATCCAAGATATTCGCTTATCCAAGCTTCTGCCGGCCCGTTTAGCTTAGAGTCTCACTTATCCAAGCTGTACTTCTATTCAGGCAGGGGAAATCATCTCCCTCGCCCCTTGGGGAAAGAGCAATTCACCACCCTGTGTCTTTGATGAACAGGACCACTCGCATCGGAAGGAATCTGAATATCAACAGCTAAACCCCAACCTCTGTCATTTTGCATGATTATGTCAGAATATGATGCTCTGTTTCTCTGGGATCTGGAACCGCCAGATCAGCCCCCTCAATGGGCTAGATCATGTCCATCCTATAGAACAATAGCCTTCCTGGGTGGGGAAGGCTTTGTTATTTTTCCTGTTCAATAAAAGGAACCTCATTTATCAACGCTTAATCATCCCTTGTTCCAGCCCACACCAGCCAATGAGCCAAGCCTCTATCTGTGACTGGTCAGAATTAGAGGCTTGGCTGCAGCCTATGCCAGCTTGTGTATGAAAAGGGCTGTGAAACTGTATTCTGTATGCTATCTACTTTGTGAATGACTCACTAGCTAGCATCTTATCTGCAGATAATAAAATCTTCCTTTGCTGAAAACCACCTTCTCTCCTTTCTTGCTGGCTGATTTCAATTGGGGCTAATCTGTATGCTCGCCACAGCAGGGACTCACAATGGGTAGCTCAGGCTGATCACTTGCCTGAGTTTCTGCCAACAGGCTTCTCCCTGGTCACACTGCTAGGAGTTGCCTCCTAAAATGTGGCCAACAATGTAAAACTTTTAATCTTTTAAAAATTTGAGCTGATTGTGTTTAATATTTTTTTAGCTTTTTTATATATTGATGCCATTGTTTAACTGGTTGTTTTAATTTTATTTGTAAGGTGTCCTAAATTCTTTTTGATATAGTGGAGAGTAGAAATAGAAGGACGGGGAAGGAAAATGGCTGCTAACAGCTGTTGCCACTGGGGTCCAGGACCCTGTTGGGGTTCAGCAGCAAGATCGGAGCCCCCGGTGGTGTAGTGGATTAAAGCCTTGTAACTTGAAGGTTGAGTTGCTGACCTGAAGGCTGCCAGGTTCGAATCCCACCCGGGGAGAGCGTGGATGAGCTCCCTCTATCAGCTCCAGCTCCATGCAGGGACATGAGAGAAGCCCCCCACAAGGATGGTAAAAACATCAAAACATCCAGGCGTCCCCTGGGCAACGTCCTCACAGACGGCCAATTCTCTCACACCAGAAGCGACCTTAGGTTTCTCAAGTCGCTCCTGACATGAAAAAAAAAAAAGCAGCAAGATGCCGGGGATTCATAGGATGAGGGGGATGATGGGTTTCCCATTGACGAGTCTATGTGTGATCAGGGTGATTTGCAGGTCTCAGATCAGAGAGAAGTGCCAACAGCTGCAGAGGAGACAGAGGATGTTTGGAATACCAACGTCCATTCCTTAGTAACCAGGGAAAAGTCTGTTTCTCTTGGGAATCGGCCTTCAGGGTCTTCTGCAGGTGCAGATGGGGAGTTTTCTGTGATATCAGATTAGGCCGTTACACTGAGGGAGTCAAGGATAGATTAATTAGGCGTTCAGAAAGACTCTGTGAGAAGTCTTTGAGACCCAGGTCTCAAAGGCATGACCTCATGGCTTCTTGGTTGGGCTTGAGCTTAAATTAAGTTATGTTTACTTGGGATCTCCAGTGCAGACAATGTTGCCATAGAATCAAATTCCTGTTTCAGCTCTCATGCATATGTTTCAAGTCTCTTGTGTTTGCCTATGTCCCTGAAGGAGTTTTTGCCTTGGAAATGTTCCTGTTTTCATGCTTATGGATTAATGCCTATGTTCTTGACTTCCTGGATTTCATATACATTGCCATTTTGTACTATTGGTTTTTTGAATATATGGACTACTGCTATTTCATAGCACCTTTTCTACTGCTTTTTGGGAAATGCCCCCCCCCCCTCTTTTGTACAGGCTTTGTAAATAAACGGCTATAGTTAGTAACTACTAGACTCTGTGTGGTGCTGGGTAAAAAGATATTCCAAGTCTAGAGTGCAATAGATCCTGTTTAGGGTCCTCTTGAAGTCCTATGCACAGATATAAGACCAGCCAAGTAATCTGATAAATCCAATTGATAGACACCCACCTGGAAGCTATCTGGGTGTCTATCAATTTACCAGCAAGCCACTAGCAGTCAGGGCTGTTCTTCTTCCAGGTAATAGAATAGAATAGAATAACTTTATTATCATTGTACAAGGAAATTAAATCCTTTCCCCAGCACACATCACATGAACAACACACCCATCCCTCCACACATCAACCACCACTGTGTAGACCCCAATGCCACATCAATGCAAAACCATGGAGTTCAATATAGTTACAGCTCTATGATAAAAGCTGTCTCTCAGTCTGTTTGTTCTTGCTGGATAGAAGCAAGGGCCTTGACTCAACAGATCTGAAAGTGTTAATAGTTGTCAAAATGTGGAAATGCTGAGCTCTCCAAAGACTGGAGGCCAATGTTCACAGGGGCCAGTGTGGCAACAACCACTGTGATGCTTACCTTCTGGGCCTCCACTTTCTGGAGTACCTTTGTAAAGAGGGTAAATGGAGGAAAGCATACAGGAGACCTATCAGTCACAGAGAGGCAAGAGCATCTGTGGCTATTACAAACAGATTCTTATTCCTGAAAAAGAACCTCCAGACTTGGTGATGTGACTCCTCTCAACACACAACACCCCGCAAGATAATCTATTTCGTCCGTTCAGAGTGAAGAGGACACTTCCCTAGCTGGATCATGGATCAGGCGATCCAGACAGCTTTATATTTAATTCTTTTTTCACATATTCTCAGAACAGAGAGAAAGAGAAAGCAGGTCTCCTGACAGAGGGCTTGGAATTATGAGCTGCCTTGTTTGTTTATATGAATCTTCAAAGTGATGTCGTTTTATGGTTGTTAGAAGTGAATACTATGTCAGTAAAATCATTAAACACCAGACTGACTACCAACTGAGAGTCTTCAAGCAGCCCTACGCAATCTAATTGCCATCCACCACATTCCTCTGGCAGTGAGCCTCCTACTCCCAAAGCAAACATTCAGGCAACTATGCCCTCCAGTCATTCACTCCTTCGTTCACCAGCAACTGATCCACAGAGGCATATTGGGATATATATATATATATATATATATATATATATATACACACACACACACACACACATACATACACACACACACACACACACACACACACACACACACACACACTAGCTTGGGTACCCGGCAATCCCCAGGTTATTTGAAAAAGGCATTGTTTGTTTTTGGATGTTATGAATTAGAAATTGGTGCAGATCCATGGCTGATGGGGTTAGCAGTAGTCTCTGGATGTGGGTGAAGGTACTGCAAATCCCATCATCCATGGTGCATCTTCCCCCAAACCGCACTAGGATGTAAAGTGGGACATGGGGGTTTACGTGTCAAGTTTAGTCTAGGTCCAGGTTCGTCATTCATGGAGGTCTCAGTGGTCTATGGAAGTCAGAGCCCTGGCCAGAAAAATCCATCGCCATCCACCTGGCTGGATACATACATACATACATACATATACATACATAACACTGACTTTTATTATAGAGATAGAGTTAGATATAGAGACAGAGATAGAGATAAAAATGATAGGGATAGGGATATGGTAGGGATAGGGATATGGATAGGGATACATACATACACACACAAATCAGACTAATAGCCATTGATGGCTATTAGTCCATCCTCTATGAATGTATCCTTTCCCTTTTTAAAACCAGATGAATTAGCATCACATCTCATGACAATGATTTCCATAGTGTGACTATGAACGGTGTGCAGAAGCAATTCTTTTGTTCTGAATCCCTGCCATTCAGCTTGTGGATGATCCCCAAATATTATGAGAATGAGAAAAGCATTTTTCAAGGGATGCCTGGAGCCCTTGAAATGTAGAGAACCTACTTTCTTTTATTCCAGACTTTAAAGGAGTCATACAAGATGCTGTGCTGATTTGGGAGAAATAATTCAGCACCTTGGATAGCTCCTGCAAAACAAGCCAGAGCAGATTCTCTGTTTCCCTGATATGGAAGCCATTGGTCAACAGGGTTTCTCCCAGTAAACTTTATCTCACTAGGTGGTCCTTTTCATGTGTCAGCTACGGGCTCTCTTTTTCAGAAAATAAGCTCACTTTGAGGAAGTAAAAATTTTTAATAAAAGAAGGACAGGAGCAAGCTACTATATCTTGGTTATTGTCAGAACGGTCAAACCTCACAAATATTTATAGGTAGTACAATTCTAATATTGCATGCGCTATTCTCCCACTTTTCAAGGGCCTTCTCCTTAATTAGTCAGTTAATCAAAACATCTTCCCATTACTACGCTTTCTACTTTCACAAGAAAAAACTTTGAGTTACCTTTGTTCTCATAACAGAACCCATAACTCAGTCTAAACAAAGATGAAATCCTAGATAATGAAATCTTGGCTATACCACACTCTATACATACTCTTTAAAGCAAAGCTTTCAAAATTGTGTGTTGGGACACACTAGTGTGATGCCTGTAGTGTTGCACCTCACGTTAGCTTCACCTTGCTAAAGACAACAGACTGTACACCAAAAGTAGTCTTATTAGGAAATAGGGAAAAGATAGTTCATAAAAGGCAAAAATTCAGTTCCAAAAGATACCTGCAAAAACAAGGCTGTAAGAACAAATCTATGGAAACATTAGGCATGAAACAAGGTCCTTAAAACGAAGCCAAAGTCCCAGAAACGAGGATACATCCAGGCTACAAGATAATACAGGAAAGCAGACTTGGTTCTTGATTCAGGCAAGGAAATTGCATTGAGGAAGATTTCCCTCTCAGTGGACTGTTTTAATAGCATAACATGAAGGCATTTCTTTGCCCTTTGACCTCTCTTTTATTTGCTATTCTGAGACTTCTGCGCAACCCCCTGAAATTCCAGACACTAGCCCGATCTAGAGATGCGGCCTCATCGCTTTCGCTTTCAAGGCCACAAACTGAGGCTGGGAACCGCTCTCCCTTTCTGCTTCTTGCACCTGAAAACCATAATCATTAACAACATCATTTCTTCCCATGGGAAAGCCTCCCTGCTCTTCATCTCCCACAGCAGGAACACTCTGCACCTGAATCCCATAATTCCCATCAGAGTCATCCTGAAACTCATTCTGAACCTGAATCCCATCATCTTGAAACTGCATCCCAGAATCCTCATCAGAGTCACACAAAGGCTGAGTCACAACATGTAGGCCCCGTGTGTCACCTGAAAAATGTTCTCATCCACTCCTGACCCCATAAACAAAGACAACGCTGAAGAGAGAGAGGAGGAGTTACAACATACCCCCAAAGTGCATCTAGTTCACTCACCTTCAATTTTATTTTGTGTCAAAAGCATTGCATGATAAATAAGTTTAAAAGTGATAACATAAAGGAATCACAAGCAGCTAAATAGTTTTAGACCAAAAGCAGGCAACAGCAACCTCATTGTCCATAGCTTTAAACAACTGCTCCTCCGTACATGAGGCAGGACATTGTGGGCAAGCATACATATGAGGAGTTGTTTTTTCTGCTCCACAGACACACAAGGTGGAGGATTCCTCCAGGTAGTGCCACCTTGCCAAGTTGTCTTTTGATCTGCCCACTCCGCTTCTGAGTCTGTTCGGGGACTTCCATGTTGCCCATTCTTGGTTTGTCCCTGGAGAAGGACCCTCATGGGGGGCCATCCAGTTGGAATTGCCTGGTTTAGCTGCCCAGAGGGACACCCTTGCTGTTGCTGGAGGAACATTAAGAGGAGTGGTGGTTCTAATGAAGCTTTTACTTGATTTGAGTCTACTGGGAGGAGGCTGATAGTCATGCAGTGGGTGGCTTTCACAATGTTCAACCTTATTTCTCTCACATTTAGCTGCAACTTCCCATTGCACATTGGGGGGGGGGGGGGGCAATGCCAGATAACTTGTAGAGTTTATCAACAGGTGTAGGTTTAAGGCATCCTGTGATTATTCTGCATGTTTCGTTCAGTGCTATGTCCACCTGCTTCGCATGGGGTCGGGCTGTGGTGCAGGCTGGTGAGCAGCCAGCTGCAATAAATCACTCTGACCAAGAGGTCATGAGTTCGAGGCCAGACCGTGGCGGGGTGAGCACCCGACAATTAAAAATAAAAAAATAGCCCCTGCTCGTTGCTGACCTAGCAACCCGAAAGATAGTTGCATCTATCAAGTAGGAAATTAAGGTACCACTTATAAAGTGGGGAGGCTAATTTAACTAATTTACGACTCCATAAAAATCATCCAGCCGCCATTGGAATGAGGAAGTCCCATTGCAGTGGATGATGAAGCAGCTGCTCCCCCTGAGGCTGGAATCGAACATCCCCTCAGGAGAAGGTTAAATTGTCTCTGTGTCTGCCTCTGTCTTTGTTCTATGTGTATATGGCATTGAATGTTTGCCTTATATGTATATACAATGTGATCTGCCCTGAGTCCTCTTTGGGGTGAGAAGGGTGGAATATAAATACTGTAAATAAATAAATAAATAAATAAATAAATAAATAAATAAATAAATGGGCAGACTTGTGCCAGACAGGACAGGCTTACTCAGTCAAACCACCCTTGGGTGGCCATCCAGTCTCCATTTAAAAACCTCCAGAGATGTTTAATCACTACAGAAGTGGCGTGTGGATGCTGTTCAAGTGTAGGGATTTTTAGAACATTTATAATTTGTACAATGTGTTGATTGATTTGCAGTAATTTCCACTCAAATGGATAGGTTTCTAATTAAGAAAAGAAAATGTGTTGACAATGATGCCTGTGATGAACCACATGGAGTGGCTATAGAGGAACTTTTCAGTGGATAGCAATCTCCCAAAGCAGAGATGAACATGCAGGCAAAGGCATGCAGGCTGAGGCATTGAGCCAGGCGATATAATAGCTGCTTCGGTCTGCTGGAAGCCTTGTAATCACTGTTTAGTCTAAGGCTCTGCTACATCAGGGTGGACTGCAATCTCTGAAGTGGAATCTCCAGATTAGACACCTCCCAGAACATTCAGGGGAAGCAAACACATGGAGCTGAAGCTTCTGCCTTGCAGGAAGAGCCAGAGCTGCTCCAGCTAGGAATCCAGTTGAGATTTTGTTTCTCTCTGTCTTGCTGTTAGAACTTGTTTATTCTGCTCCATTTTAGCTGTTTTGTTGAACAGTGTGGTGAAAAAAACCCTTCCAATGAAAAATGTTTTGTTTTCTAGAACTTTGCTCTCTTTTATTCTTTGCTATTCTTTGGGACAATGATTCCAGATGACACACTTTCATAAACCATACATGGCTTAACCTTAAAGACACTGATAAATATTCACGTTTTACCCCTTTTTGTTGAAACGTGCGAAAAACAACATTATTTATTTTCAGATTTTAAACCAACCAGCTGCATTAATCATGTAAGTGATTTAGAGCAGCAATTTTTCAATAATAATGTGGTAATAAATTAAACTTCAGATTTGTTATATTGCTAGACGCACTAATATTTGATATATGCAGGCCAAATGCTTACATTGGTTATTAAAATTTATGGCCTTTCTTTCTTTTATTATCTTTTTTATATATATACATATATATTATAGTGAAAAGCAGCAACTTTAAAATATTGATGACGACTGGTATGGAAATAAACGCATGGAAGATTTCCTTCGAAATACCCATCATTTTATGACTTATGCTCTGAAAGAGAGCCATTTCCTCAGCAATTTGTCTTCCATCTAACTGTTAATATGATCATTATTCATACAAAAATGTCTAATCTCTTTTTTTGTTTTCTTCATTGCTTGTTTGCATCACTTGTCACAAGATAAAGACGCACTTTATTAAAAAGCATTTGCCTCCATCATTTTCTCATTCTGATTTCGCTGAATACATACACATGCTCAAAGAGTATTACAAAGGAGAAGCAAGAGTGTCAATAGTCCTCCTTTGCCTCATTCATCAGACTGCTGAATTTAACTCCCTTGAGCTATGTTTTATGTAAACCACATCGTTTTGAATCTACATTTTGTGTGCAATTTTTCTGTTTATTTGTTAATTTAGAGGTTATTAATCTTTTCTTTACCATGGGCCCTTTAAATACATGTGTTGCCATGGACCGCCAAAGCTTAATCCAGAATTTTAAACTCTCTAAAATGCATTCAATATTTATTTAAAGTTGCTCATCAATGGTCTTCACATTTGGAGAGAAGGAAGAAACATGAAAATGCTTTTGGTTCTAAAGCAGGGGTCCCCAAACTAAGGCCTCTGGGCCAGATGCAAAATGGCATTTGCAACCATTTTGGGAAAATCAGGAATCTCCCTGAGAAGAGTTAAAAATTCACTTAAGTCAACCTTCTCCTTAGTGGCAAATATGCACTAGTATTCATGCAAGGCAGTTAGGTTTCTCGGCTGTTAAACTGATATACCTAGAAATCTCATTGAACTGTTACGGACAAAGAAATGCCAACGCACAAAAACACACATACATACATACAGTAGAGTCTCACTTATCCAAGCTAAACGGGCTGGCAGAACCTTGGATAAGCGAGTATCTTGGATAATAAGAAGGGACTAAGGAAAAGCCTATTAAACATCAAATTAGGTTATGATTTTACAAATTAAGCACCAAAACATCATGTTATACAACAAATTTGACAGAAAAAGTAGTTCAATACGCAGTAATGTTATGTTGTAATTACTGTATTTATGAATTTAGCACCAAAATATGATGATATATTGAAAACATTGACTACAAAAAAGCATTGGATAATCCAGAATCTTGGGTAAGTGAGTCTTGGATAAGTGAGACTCTACTGTACATACATACATACATAGCGGAGTTTCAGAAGTATGCTTTCAGTTGCCCCAAAAGCATCTACTCTCCCTTAAAACATCTTGGTTTAAATCATGTTCTCAAGAGACAAAATAGGTAGACGTCTTTAAAAAGTAACATAGTTGGTTTACTCACAAACTTCATGCATTCAGCATACAAGTACATTGCTTATTGGTCCAGTTACAGGTAAGATTTGACGTAGTTTCTCTGTGTAGGTAACACGGGGCATCTTTCTTAGAATCTTAACAGTTCATAGTCTACTTATTTGTTATATATTTACTGTATCTTTACCCAGCTCTATCTCACCCTGAAGGGGACTCAGAGCGGCTTCCAAATTGGCAATAAATTCAATGCCGTACATACATAACATATAAATGCAGCACCTCCCACACACACTGCTGCTCTTGCTGTAACATTGCTACTGCAGCAACAGAAGAAGAAAAAAAGATGTTGGTGCATGCGAAAGATAAATCTCTTTTTCCTAAAGGGTCAACATCTGACTGTCCACTTGCCTGCCCTCCTTTTTAATTGTAAAAGCTCGTAACATTTATTCATGCCTTCATGGATCCTGAGAGGACTTTGTAACTCTCTAGGGGTCAGTGAACCACATGGTAAGAACCAGTGTTAATTCACAATCACACGAAGGGTTGCTTTAACATAAGAAGGAGCTGTGGTGACGCAATGGGTTAAACCCTGTGCTGGCTGGACCGCTAATCTGAATGTAGGGTTGCTGACCTGAAGGTTGGCGGTTCAAATCGGCGAGATGGGGTGAGCTCCCATCTGTCAGCTCTAGCTTGCAGAGACATAAGAGAAGCCTCCCAGCAGGATGGTAACACATCCGGGCAACATCTCTGTAGATGGCCAATTCTTTCACACCAGAAGTGACTTGCAGTATGTTCTCAAGTCACTTCTAACACAATAAAAAAAACATAAGGGCAACTCTTTCACAACACACCTAGAAATGATATATGCACTTGCTCATGAGTGAGCAGTACAAAAATAGGATACTTTTGGATTCCACTTTTCTTACATGAGCTTCTAATGACACCAGACCTTGAGACAGCACAGGCTGAAATATAATTACTGGCTCAAAGCCATCCCTGTGGGCTTCCCAGCATTTCAACCTGAGTATCCTTCACACAATTTTCAGAAGAATTAGCCATGTTAGACTGTATTGCAGCAAGAATAATAAAATTTGGTGGTACTTTGAAAACATTTATTATAACATTATATTATATTATAACATAGAAATATGCTGCTTTCTCTGACTGAAGGGTGTCCACTAACCCTTTACACTGATTTGTAGACAAACTCATGCCCCTCTTATATGAATGTGGCTCTCATTCACAGCTCTGAATTGCACACAATCCCTTTGTTTGCCTCTAAGGTAAAGGTTTTCCCCTGACATTAAGTCTAGTGGTATCCGACTCTGGGGGTTGGTGCTCATCTCCATTTCTAAGCCGAAAAGCCCGCATTGTCCGTAGACACCTCCAAGGTCATGTGGCTGGCATGGCTGCATAGAGCGCTATTACCTTCCCGCCAGAGTGATACCTATTGATCTCACATTTGCATGTTTTTGAACTGCTCGGTTGGCAGAAGCTGGGGCTAACAGCAGGAACTCGTCCCGCTTCCCGGATTCGAACTGCCGACCATTCAATCAGCAAGTTCAGCAGCTAAGCAACACCAGGGGCTCAATTGTTTGCCTAAAACTGCCTAATAAATGCCCAGCTTAATGAGTTAAATAAGAAAATCCCTACTAGTGTAGGATCAGATATAAAATATTGGATCTGCTGCGTATTCCCTGGTGGATATGCAGATTGCAAATGGATGCGCTGAATCAGCTTGGAAAGAGAACTAAACTTTGATCAAAGGGGCAATCCTCCCCTTACCTTCAAGAACAAGCTGCTCTGAGTCCCTTTGGGAGATGGGGCAGGATATAAATAAAGCTTCATTCATTCATTCATTCATTCAAGAACAAGCAGTCCAGCCGCTTCTTAATGAAGACAACAGGAGAAATTTATCAGGCAAATGGAAACTTTTAAAAGTTTGTGGTACAGTGACTTCATACAACATTCAACCCACGAGTGGATAAAAAATGAAATTAGTTCTCACTGCAAAAATATAGTATCATCCAAGCAGAAAAACAAAGTCTTACCATCTTTAGTTGCAATATCAAGTGATTCGATTCTGTCCTTGAGTGGTTCTTTATATGTCTAAAGGCAGGTGAGAACTGAGTTAGGCTGCTGATGCATTAATACAGACCTCAGTGCATTCTTTTTCTTTTGTACTTTATTTAAAAGGGAAGGGATCAAAATGAGAGTTGTACAATAAGACGGAGGCACTTTGGTTCTAAAGCAGAAAGGTCTTTTTAACTTTCCCATAGGACACAGTTCTGAGTTAAAATCTGTGTCACTTCTCAACAGCAAAGTCGCTTAAGCGCAGGGCACTATTTCTAGTATTGCTACCAGCGCTAGGGAAGCTATTCTCCAGAGCATCTTTTAACCTTACACAAGCAGCCATTTCAAATTATGGGCTGCTTCTCTGTGATTCCCCCCCCCCCCCATAAGACACAAATCATAACTCATTTTAGAAAACTCATGATTCCACCCTGTACAATGATCAAAACACATTTGCAATTACAAGCCCAGGCATCAGTGCCATGACCAAATCTTACTTTGGTGTAATCTCAAGTTGATCTCATGTCCACAAAAACATAAGGGGCTCATGAACCTGGCAGGGCAGTGCACAGAATCATAAAATTGGAAGAGACCACATGGGCCATCTAGTCCAACCCCTTGCCATGAAGGAAAAACACAATCAAAGCACCCCTAACAGATGACCATCCAGCCTGTTTAAAAGCCTCCAAGGAAGGAGCTACCATCACACTCTGAAGCAGAGAGTTCAACTGTTGAACAGCTCTCATGGTCAAGAAATTCTTCCTAACGTTAAGGTGGAATTTCATTTCCTGTAAACCAAACCCATCTCCCCATCACCCATCCCAGTTCCCAGGTGGAGGCCCTGTACTGAATGAAACACCACCTAGTATTTCGCAATGTGGTGTTGTGCGTGTGTTCATTTTAAAAGCATGAAAAAGGGTGAAAACTGAGAAATGACAAAACAGATCTGACCTTATCTGAAATTAAAGAAAGGTGGCCATTGCAAGGTATGTGTTTTAAAATGCCATTAATGGGTAGAGTTAAAACATAACAGCTTTTCTGGGTCAGACAAAGGGTCTATTTCAGTTGCTCATTTCCAACAGATGGCTGGTCAAGTCTTGCCAGGAATGAAAACCAGACCCTAAGGGAGATAAAATGTGCCCCCGCTCCCGCCAAGCCTGAAGTCCTTGAGTAAAGTTACTACCACACTGCTAACTCAAATGCCCCATCATCCCCTGCCCCTTATGATCAAGGATGTCAGAAAACTACTGGCTGAAAATGTGTTGTCGAAGGCTTTCATGGCCGGAATCACTGGGTTGTTGAGTTTTTCAGGTTGTATGGCTATATTTCAGAAGCATTCTCTCCTGACGTTTCATCCCACATCTATGGCAGGCATCCTCAGAGGTTGTGAGATATATTGGAAAACTAAGCAAGGGAGGTTTATATGTCTGTAGAAGTTCCAGAGTAGGAGAAAGAACTCTTGTCTGTAGGAAGCCAGTGTGAATGTTTACTGTCTAAAAATTAAGTGCAGGATCCCTTGCAAGATTCCCATTCCTCCCAGAGGAATGAAAGTCTGAGATGGAGAGTAGTGTTAGATTTGTAAAAGTGGGATTAGCAACAATCATATGGAATATATATTTTTTAAAAATCTTGGGAAAGTAATTTTCACTTGGACTGAAACTGAGAACAGTCCAGTAGACATAGCTGCACCAAATGAAACATTTCTAAAGATTTCTAACCCCCCAATAAAACATGCCACATTTGTCCAATTCATTACAGATCACAACTAGGGTAACCAAATTTGAACATAACTTTAAGGTAGATTTAGTTACAACGATTTTTATGCATTTTAGCAGCATGACGTCTCTTCAGCAAATGTTATTTATTGGAACAGATAATATTGATAATGTTTGAACAGATAATAAATAATATTTATTTTATTGTTGAAATCACTGCGTGTTATTTGGTTTCTGGGCTGTATGGCCATGTTCTGACAGCATTTAATCCCAACTTTTTGCCTGCATCTGTGGCTGACATCTTCAGAGGATCTAATGGTGGTAAAGCAAGTGGAGTATATATGCCTGAGGAATGACCTGCTGCTGCTGCTCAGTCGTTTAGTTGTCTCCAACTCTTCGTGACCTCATAGAGCAGTCCACGCCAGAGCTCCTTCAAGGTCAACCCAGTCACTTCAAGGATACCGTCCGTCCAACTTGCCCTTGGTCGGCCTCTCTTCCTTTTTCCTTCCATTTTCCCCAGCATTGTTGTCGACCGCGTTTTAGGGGATCGGGCCCTTAAGGAGAGAGCCGATCCGGTCCTGAGAGAACGGACCTTGGCGGAGCCAATAGGAAAATATGAGCCGCAATACAACCTGAAGCCGAAATGAAGAAGGTCCGCCAAAGTTGAAGGAAAATCCGCCAAGGAGTCTTTATTGAGCGATTCAGCTGAAAAGGACTCTAGTAGTGATCATTCAGTCTACTAGGGTACCACATAATCAAAATAAAGCCATATTTATACAAAGTTTCAGTCTGACAGCCCTTTGGATTTCCCGCCTTGCTCTGTTGGCCCAATAGGAAGCTGTTTTTTGTCTCGAGCCAATCAGGAAGGAGAAGGCGGGAGTTATTAAAACAATGAAGTGACAGAGCAGGAAAAGATCGGATTAATTCCTGCTAAGCCGATTTCTAAAGGGATTAATGGCAGCAATCAAGGAATGTCCGGGTTTCCGTCACGTATACAGATTTTAGATATGCCTTGGGGTGTCAGGGGTGGAAGTAGTGATGGGTGGTGATGAGCCATAATTGACAGGCTCTGCAGGGCGCCTTCCTGAGGTGTCCTGGGTTTTCCTTTGGATGAGATATGACAATGTTTGCCTTGGGGCGAATCACCTTTAGGTCAACACTCCGAATTCGGCGACTCAAGCCCTATATTGTCCATGCAATCTGAATTTGATTGGGTTAAGCGGTGGCAGATTATCCTTTTGTTTTTGGGAAGGGAAGCCTGGGTCATAGAAAATGGGACAGGTCCTGGGGTTCAGGTTGAGTTCAAAATATTTCCTATTTGATTTCATGACTTGACAATTATATGAAATAAAATGAAAAATAAAATAAAGTTGGAATATAAACCCTGCTGGGAAAAATACATATTTTCCGGGGATCCCAAAGAGTACAAATACATATAGGCAGATAGATAGATTTCATGGAAATAAGGGAGAATCCATAAAAGTGAGTTACATTGCATAAGGGGGAATCATGAATGATATAAACAATTGAAAATATTTGATAAGAATGAAGTTCATAACATCTGTGGAACCCAATATGGAAATTCATAAAAGTGGAGTTTTAGCAGCATGATTTTACAATTCATGAAGTTGTTATCTCTTGCCTCAGAGTGCAGGGATAATCCACAGTAAACTCCAGTAAAAAGTCTCAATCACCTTCTACTATAAATATATGGAATATAGAACATAAAGTCTTGATTTTTGAACTATCTTTTACAAAGTCCTGGGGGGGGGGGGGGGGGAGGTCACCTCGATCACAGCATCATGATCTTTTCCAAGCTTTCCTGCCTTCTCATGATGTGGCCAAAATACTTCAGCTTTGCCTCTAATATCCTTCCCTCCAGTGAGCAGCCGGGCATTATTTCCTGGAGGATGGACTGGTTGGATCTTCTTGCGGTCCAAGGCACTCTCAGGATTTTCCTCCAGCACCAAAGTTCAAAAGGATCTATCTTCCTTCGCTCAGCCTTCCTTATGGTCCAGCTCTCGCATTCATAGGTTTCTATGGGGGATACCATTGCTTTGACCAGGGATCCCCAAACTTTTAAAACAGGGGGCCAGTTCACGATCCTTCGGACCGTTGGAGGGCCAGACTATAGTTGGCCAGCAAACAATAATAATTATTAATAATAACAATAATAAAAAAGAGGGTTGGAAGAGACCCTTTGGGCCATTGAGTCCAATCCCCTTCTGCCTTTGTGCACCCAAAGCACAAGCAAAGCACCCCTGACAGATGGCCACCCAGCCTCAATGTTAATAACAATAATAATAATAATAACAAAGAGGGTTGGAAGAGACCCTTTGGGCCATTAAGTCCAACCCCCTTCTGCCTCTGTGCACCAAAAGCACAACCAAAGCATCCCTGACAGATGGCCATCCAGCCTCAATGTTATTATTATTATTATTATTATTAATAATAATAATAAAAAAGAGGGTTAGAAGCGACCCCTTGGGCCATTTAGACCAACCCCCTTTTGCCTTTGTGCACCAAAAGCACAAGCAAAGCACCCCTAACAGATGGCCACCCAGTCTCAATGTTAATAATAATAATAATAATAATAATAATAATAATAATAATAATAATAATAATAAGGGTTGTAAGAGAAGAAGAGACCCCTTGGGTCATTTAGCCCAACCCCCTTCTGCCCTTGTGCTGTGGGGGCCAGATAAATAGCTTCGATGGGCCGCATCCAGCCCCCAGGCCTTAGTTTGGGAACCCCTGGCTTTGACTATGCGGACCTTCGTTGCCAGTGTGATGTCTCTGCTCTTCACTATTTTGTCAAGGTTGGCCATTGCTCTCCTCCCAAGAAGTAAACGTCTTCTGATTTCTTGGCTGCAGTCTGCATCTGCAGTGATCTTCATGAAATATAAAGTCTGTCACTGCCTCCACATTTTCTCCCTCTATTTGCCAGTTATCAATAGGTGTACTTGCCATGATCTTGGTTTTCTTGACGTTTAATTGCAACCCTGCTTTTGACCAGGGTTGGAAAAAAAAACCAAAGTCTGCAAAGGGTGCAATTAGCAAGCTTGATTTGCAAGTGTTTGAATGGGATCCATCCATTAGCATGTGAGTAACTAAGAGGATCGCAGAGTCAATTAGTGAGGACATTGCCTAGAAGGTGCCTAGCCTTTGTTCCCTTTGAACTGTTTATTGCCTAGAGACATCCTTTGTCTGAATGGTGTTGACTAGCTATTGATTGCTTGCTGCATGGAGACCTCCTGTGTCTAGATGGTGTTCATTAGTCACTGTCTTTATTCTGGTGTTTTTCACTTGTCTACCAGTATTGGAAAACTGTGCACAAAAACTATAAAATAACGAATTTAAAAGCAAAAATAAAAAATTGCAGCAGCACAAAAAGAAAATGAGAGCACTCAGCTAGCTAAATTGTTCAGTGGAGTTCCAATACTGAAGGCCAGTTGAAACAAGGGCATTGCCACAGCCTTCCTAAGGCTAGCCAAGGGGGAGAGCTAAATGAGCTTTCCAGGGAGAAGTCTAGACTCTGTGAACAATAGTTGAGAAGATTGTGTCCTTTGTACTGCACTCAGCAGGGAGGCCCAAATAGTCTTCCTGAAGCTCTCAGTGGGTGATCCAATGAATGTGAGAGTGACATCGATTGGGCTTTAAAAAAAATGGAATATTGGTTAACTTCCCATCTCTGTAGACTGTCAATGAAAAGCAACAATTGCAGACTACCTGCTCCTACCCACCAGTTCTCCCCATATGCATTATCTCAGCAAACTCTGGAAAGATACATTCCTCACAATTTTAAAAACAATATACCGTAGGTGCTCTGAGAGAGAAAGAGTCACAAAATCTCATTTTTATTCTGGAAGTATAGCTATATTCCTTCTGTAGTGCACAGGAAATAACAAAGAGTTCAGTTATGAATCCATTTCTTGTGACATGTCACTACATGCAGAAAAACAGAATACTGGAATCCAGGTATGCCTCCCTTAACTTGTTATAGCAAATACAAGATTAAAGTAGTAAACAAATAAAGAAGTCCAACCACACTTCATTAGACACATGGAATTAGTATTGACATTTTATATTGTGCTCCTGAAAAGCAAAGAAAATGCAAGAGACATTCCACGCTTGTAAAGAGCTGTTTCAAAGTGTTCTATTGCAATGAAGCTTCATGTGGTTATGATGATCCTATGAAATGAAGAGTGTAGATAATTCTTATGTTCATATAGGCTATGAAGAAATGTCAAGGAATCATAGAATCATAGAATAGCAGAGTTAGAAGAGATCTCATGGGCCATTCAGTGCAACCCCCTGCCAAGAAGCAGGAAATCGCATTCAAAGCACCCCCGACAGATGGCCATCCAGCCTCTGCTTAAAAGCCTCCAAAGAAGGAGCCTCCACCACAGTCCGGAGCAGAGAGTTCCACTGTCGAACAGCCCTCACAGTGAGGAAGTTCTTCCTGAAGTTTGAAGCCATTGTTCCGTGTCCTAGTCTCCAGGGCAGCAGAAAACAAGCTTGCTCCCTCCTCCCTATGTCTTCCCTTCACGTATTTGTACATGGCTATCATGTCTCCTCTCAGCCTTGTCTTCTGCAGGCTAAACATACCCAACTCTTTAAGCCACTCCTCATAGGGTTTGTTCTCCAGACCCTTGGTCATTTTAGTTGCCCTCCTCTGGATGCTTTCCAGCTTGTCAACATCTCCCTTCAATTGCGGTGCCCAGAATTGGACACAGTATTCCAGGTGAGGTCTGACCAAAGCAGAATAGAGGGGGAGCATGACTTCCCCGGATCTCGATGCTATACCCCTATTTATGCAGGCCAGAATCCTGTTGGCTTTTTTTAGCAGCCGCATCACATTGTTGGCTCATGTTTAACTTGCTGTCCACGAGGACTCCAAGATATTTTCACACGTACTGCTGTCGAGCCAGGCGTCCCCCATTCTGTATCTTTGATTTCCATTTTTTCTGCCAAAGTGAAGTATCTTGCATTTGTCCCTGTTGAACTTCATTTTGTTAGTTTCGGCCCATCTCTCTAGTCTGTTAAGATCGTTTTGAATTCTGCTCCTGTCTTCTGGAGTGTTGGCTATCCCTCCCAGTTTGGTGTCGTCTGCAAACTTGATGATCGTGCCTTCTAACCCTTCGTCTAAGTCATTAATAAAGATGTTGAACAGAACCGGGCCCAGGACAGAGCCCTGCGGCACTCCACTCGTGACTTCTTTCCAAGATGAAGACGATGCATTGGTGAGCACCCTTTTGGTTTGTTCGCTTAGCCAATTACAGATCCACCTAACCGTAGTTTTGTCTAGCCCACATTTTACTAGTTTGCCAAAAGGTTGTGGGGGATTTTGTCAAAGGCCTTACTGAAATCCAGGTACGCTACATCCACAGCGTTCCCTGTATCGACCCAACTCGTAACTATCAAAAAAAGAGATCAGATTAGTCTGGCATGACTTGTTTTTGGTAAATCCATGTTGGCTATTAGCATTTGTACCGCATTTGTTTCTAAATGTTCGCAGACCACTTCCTTAATGATCTTTTCCAGAATCTTGCCTGGTATCGACGTGAGGCTGACCGGACGGTAATTGTTTGGGTCGTTCTTTTTTCCCTTCTTGAAGATAGGGACCACATTCGCCCTCTTCCAATCTGCTGGGACTTCTCCCGTTCTCGAAGATAACTTCCACTAGTTCCTTCAGTGCTCTTGGATGTAGCTGATCTGGCCCTGGGGACTTGAATTTATTTAGAGGCCAGGTGTTCCTGGACAACTTGTTTCCCTATTTGGGATTTGATTTCCCCCAATCCTTTGTCCATTCCATATTGCTGAGGTTGAAGATGGCTTTCTTTTTGTGAGAAGACAGAGGCAAAGAAGGCATTAAGTAGTTCTGCCTTTTCCCTGTCCCTTGTCACCATCACCTCATCTTCTCCTCGCAGAGGCCTATTGCCTCCTTGGAAATGTTATTGCTGTTGTGAGCCGATGCTAATAAGCTTGGCATTGTGTGAGGTGCCTTGCCACACATTCATACCAAAACAATTTAATGTAATGTCTAATTTGATTTTAGCTGCATTATGTGTTGATGAACTTAGGCAATTCTCTTGGGCCAGCATTAAGGGGGGGGAGGGGCAGAAAGAGAACTGTGAACTTATTGGAGGAAGGTGGAACATACAATAAGCATCTCTTCAGTGCCAACTGCTACTAGAGAATACTCACAATATGATTGAAATCTACACTGTCAAGAAGGATATTCTCTTAATAGTCACTTCCATCTTTCCAGTGTTCTATCTGAAGATGTGAGTATCATAAAGGGATAGCAACAAGGATGCTCAGATACCTCCCAAAGTCTCAAAGAAGCCTTCTATTTTGGTTGCTTTGATTCTGGGCTTGGTCCCCATATTTATTTATTTTGTGTCAAAAGCACTGCATAATAAATAAGTTTAAAAGTGATAAAATAAAGAAATCACAAACAGCTAAATAGTTTTAGACCAAAAGTGGGCAACAGCAATTGCATTGTCTGTAGCTTTAAACTACTCCTCCTCCGTGCATGAGGCAAGGCATTGTGGGCAAGCATGCATATGAGGAGTTGTTTGTTCTGCTCCATAATCACACAAGGTGGAGGATTCCTCCAGGTAGTGCCATCTTGCCAGGTTGTCTTTTGATTTGCCCGCTCCGCTTCCGAGTCTGTTTAGGGATTCCAAAGTTGCCCATTCTTGGTTTGCCCCTGGAGGCAGACCCTCGTGGGGGGCCATCCAGTTGGGATTTCCTAGTTCAGCTGCCCAGAGGAACATCTTCAGTTGCTGGAGGAACATCAAGAGGAGTGGTGGTTCTCAAGAAACTCCTCCTTGACTTGAGTCTACTGAGAGGAGGCTGACAGTCATGCAGTGGGTGGCTTTCACAATGTTTGACCTTATTTCTCTCAGTTAGCAGCAATTTCCCATCGCACATCGGGGGGGGGGGGGGCAATGCCAGCTAACTTGTAGAGTTTATCAACAGGTTTAAGGCATCCTGTGATTATTCTACATGTCTCGTTCAGTGCTATGTCCACCTGCTTCGCATGGACAGACTTGTGCCAGACAGGACAGGCGTACTCAGCAGTTGAGAAAGACAAAGCCAGGGCTAATGTTCTTATTAATTGTGGGTCTGCACCCCATGCACTGCCAGTCAGTTTCCGCAAGATGTTATTGCATGCAGCTTCTTTGTGCTTGGTGTTCATGCAGTATTTCCTATATATTAGTGTTCGATCTAAGGTGACACCAAGATATTTAGGATGTAAACAGTGTTCAAGCTCTTGGCCTTCCCAGGTAACTTTCAGTTTCCTGTTGACTTCACAGTTACTTGTGTCTTGGCAGGGTTAGGCTTCAGATGGTTCTCTTTGTAGTAGCTGGAAAGATCTTTCATGGCATTAGTGAGTTGACTTTCAACTGTTTCAAAATCTTTTGCTTATGTTGTTAGGCCAAGGTCATCAGCTCTTTGTGAGTGGTAGTAGTGGCTGATCATTCGTGAAGATGTTAAACAAGGTCGGTGCAAGAATGCTGCCTTGGGGTAAACCATTTTTTTGCCTCCTCCATCTACTTTTCCTGCCCTGAAACTCCACATAGAAGCTGCGGTTTTCCAAAAGGGTCTGGACAGCTGCCCTGAGTCCCTTCAGGGAGATGGGGTAGGACATAAGAATAAAGTTATTATAATAATATTATTATTGATAGTGTATGTTCCCAGCATTGTCTGGGTATCAGAGGGCCTCTGCCCACCTGCTTTCTCTTTTCTCCACCTCTGTTAAGATCTAGCTCACAATGTCTCAATGACAATCCTCTGGCAATGGTGGGCAGTAGACTTGTGCACGGATCTGTTTTCTTTTGGTACCTTTGTTTCCTTCAATACCTTTGGGAGCATGTAATGGGAAGGGCCCTCCTGATATGAAAACCCACCCAACACAAAAGCGGGAGCCAATCTTGGCTCCTCCTCCCCTATTCGGCATCACAGTTTAATCTTTTATATTAATCCCTGCAAACATGGATAACGTTATTTGCTTTCGTCGTGTTTTACAAATCTGTAAATTAACATATACATTTTAGATCAGTAATTTTTCACCTTCTTATAAGTCCACATAAAAAAGGAGTCCGCCTCATCTTGACATTCCTAACATTGGTTTGAAATATTCTGGGATATTTTCAACATCTTATTTGGAATTAGACGCCATCTATGTATCATTTTAGGCAGCTCTTCGTTAAATTACTGCACAAAGTAGATTTTATATCTTTGTACCATATTTTCCCAGACAGCCATATAGACAGCATGCTCAAAATTTTGAACTGTGAATTGCATATAAACAAACCAATTAGAACCTTTGCCTTCTTTAACCATTATCTTTCAGGATCTAAACTGGCAACTATTTTTTTCAAGGTACAAAAATTGTCATGGGACATCTCCAATTTTTAATATTTTAATATCTGTTAATATACAAACTCTGGAGTATTTCCAATACAATGATGTTTAAATTTAGCATGTGCCTTGGATGTTTTTGTACAAAGGTCTCACATTTCTAAGCAATAGCCATTCTTTCAACCATTCTGGGAGTTGAAGGCCAAAACACCTGGAGACACTCAGGGTAAGAACCACTGGATTAAGGGAATTTGACAACTGTATTTTTCACTTTTCAGTTCTGCAATATTCTTTTTAGTATGGCGACCAGAACAATATGCAGTATTCCAAGGGAATCCATCCCCTAACAGCTGATAAACTGGCTGGGATTCCTGGGAGATGATGGCCAAAACATCTGGGGACCCACAGGTTGAGAACCACTGGGTTAAGGGAATCCATCCCCTTCCTCCTTCTCCTGAAGATGTCTGGGCCTCCAACTCCCAGAAGCTCTAGCCAGCTTGTCCATGGTAATGAATCCTGGGGATTGAAGCCCAAAGTGCCTGGTGGTGCAGGCCTGAAAAGCCTAACAGCGCATCCCAACCTTTAGTCCTCCAGATGTTTTGGACTTCACCTCCCAGAAGCCTCTGCTGCCTTGGCCAAAGACGAGAGCAACCTGGGAGCTGAGGTCCGAAGTTAAAGGCCAGAGTTTGGGCCTACTTCCGGCCACGCGGGGCCCGCTAACGGCAACCAGAGCCCAGGCTCTGCGCGAGCCCCGCTCCTTCCTTCTCTTCCGGCCGCGCGCTCTGCACCTTGAAGACTCCTTTCTGGCCGCCGACGGAAGGCAACCCCGCGCTCACCGGAAACGTTGGCGCCGACTCCGCCTCTCGACCTCGGAAGCGAAATCCTGCTCCCTTTTCCGGTGAGGAGGAGGAGGAGGCTGCGGTTGCCGCCACTCGGGCCAGAGCCGGGGGGCCGGGCGGGGCCGGGGCCGGGTCATGGGCAGCGGGCGGGAGACCATGAGCGGCTTCCCTCGGCAAGGAGCGCTTCCGGGGTTAGGTCACCCGGAAGCGGAAGAGAAGGGCTGCTTGCTGTCCGCCTGGCTGTCCGGGGGAGCGGCGGTGGCGGTAGCGGCGGGCGGAGGAGGAGCAGGCGGCGGAGGAGGGGCTTCCGGGGCGGCCCCGTCTCATCTGGACTCCACGTCGGCGCGGCCGCTCTTCCCGGCCTCGGCCCGGGCCGGAAGGAGAGCCAGGGGCCGCGGGAGGGGTCAGTGCGGGCAGGGAGCGAGGGAGGGAGAGAGGGAAGGAGGGCGGCAATAATCAGTCAAAGCTCTCCTGACAGATGACCATCCAGCCTCTGAATCTTAGGACCGTAGAGTTTGAAGGGACTCCCAATGGCCATCCAGTCTAACCCCATTTCTGCCCTGCAGTCATAATCAGTCAAAGCCCTCCCGAGAGATGGCCATCCAACCTCTGCATCATAGGACCCTAGAAGTTGAAGGGACTGCCAGTTGCCGTAGGACCCTAGAATTGAAGGGACTCCCAGTGGCCATGCAGTCTAACCCCATTCTGCCATACAGCAATAGTCAGTTAAAGCCCTCCCAGGAGATGGCCATGCAGCCTCTGCATCATAAGACCCTAGAGTTGAAGGGACTGCCAATTGCCGTCCAGTCGAACTCCATTTGTGCCAAGCGGCAATAGTCAGTTAAAGCCCTCCCGAGAGATGGCCATCCAGCCTCTGCATCATAGAACCCTAGAGTTGAAGGGACTGCCAATTGCGGTCCAGTCTTAACTCCATTTGTGCCAAGCGGCAATCATCAGTCAAAGCCCTTCCAAGAGATAGTCATTCAGGCTCTGCATCATAAGACCCTACAGTTGAAGGGACTCCCAATAGCCATGCAGTCTAACTCCATTCTGCCATACAGCAATAGTCATACAATGCCCACTCAAGAGATGGACATCCAGCCTCTGAATTATTAGACCCTAGAGTTAGAAGGTGACTTGCAAGTGCTATCCAATCCATCCCCATTCTGCCAGGTGGCAATAGTCAGTCAAAGCATGCTCAAGAGATAGCCATCCAGCCTCAGAATCATAGGACACTAGACTTGAAGGCACTCCCGATGACCATCGAGTCTAACCCCCATTTCTGCCAGGCAGGAACATACAAACAAAGCACTCCTAAGAGCTCCTCTCTTGCCCTGCTGCTTGTGGTCTTTCCTGGAACAAGCAGCTGGTACAATGGAGATAGTTTTCTAGGAGTAGTACCCATACGTCCACTGCTGTTGGATGCTTGTTTTGCACTTTTATTCCAACTGTCAAAATTGGTGAGGATTTATGGAATATATTCCTGAAAAAGAGGAAGCCTTGTGTTGCATTCAAGCTTAAGTGTAAGACTTAAAATTACCCATTTCCCCCAGCTGAACAGCTAGTACAGTTTTGTATGTTTTGATCTGCATCATTACAGCATTTGTGCTGGAGTCTTCCTATGAAAGAAAAAGGTTGCCATTGTCTCTTAGATTTTTCAAGAAGTCTTGGCTTAAAAACTGTTAGTGGATCACAAAGTTAGTGACTGATTCAAATCAGCTAAAATGACATGTAAGCATTAAATTTATCGGTGGTTTTCAACCTGTAGGTCCCCAGGTGTTTTGGCCTACAACTCTCAGAATATCATGGATGTAAGAGTCCAGGAACATGATGCATTGAAGAGTCCAAGAAGAGCCAAATTGTACCTGAATGTTTGATTTAGTGCAGCATTCTGTCCCCACAGTAATGCAACCATCCCTGGAAAGCCCACAAGCAGGAGATGAAGGCAACAGTAGCTTCCCACTCATGTTCCCCAGCATCCAGTACCAAAAAGCATAGTGTCTATCTGGCAATCGTAATCAGTAGCGAGTGATAGCTTTATCCTCCAGGAATCAAATCTTTTCAAGTTGGTAGCTATTGCTGCATCATGTGATAGCAAATTCCTGTTTGAAATGCTTCCTTTTATCTGACTTTAATGTCACTGCTATTCAGGTTCAGTAGATGACCATAGGTTCTGAGGGAGGGGATGAATGTCCATATTAACTTTCTATACACCATGTGTAGTTTTATTTATATCTGTCATGTCTGCTTTTACATTTTTAATAGGCTGAACAATTTGACAGCTGTATTTTTCACTTTTCAGTTTTGCAATATTCTTTTTAGTATGGCGACCAGAACAATATACAGTATTCCAAATTTGCTTGTATTTCAGATTTATATAAAGGTAGTATGATATTGACAGCCTTGTCCATTTTATAATTATGCTGCCCATTGTCATTTTTATAACTGTCACACACTACCTTAGCATTTTCATCAAGCTTTTCTTGGGTAGTCTCTCCCAGCTCAGGCCACAATGTGCAGCTTGGCAGTTGATTATATTGAGGTATATTCGCTATTTTAATGTCCTTTTCACCTATGTTTAGGCCTCTGTTTACCATCCATTTCCAGTCACCCTAACTAATTTGGTGTCATTAGTCATGCTGTTAACGTCAGGTCATAAATGTGGTTGAAAAGCACTGCTTGCAGGAATGATTGGCTCCATTGTAGCACTCTACTGTTTACATCACTACATCTCAAAAATTATTCCTACTCTCTTCCCTTTCTTTAGTACTAATTAAAAGGACTGATCCATTTGTCCCTTGTCTGCTAAGTGCTCTTAGAGGATTATGGTAAGGGACTTTATCAGAAGGATTCTGAAACTCGGTGTCTCCTGATTACCCCGGTCTTTTGTTGTTTGATATTCTCAAATAATGCTCAAGTGAATCAAATCTTTGTCTTCATGATGAGCTGAATTACAAAACCTTCAAAACCCTAAATTAAATAAACTACCAGTGAATACTTTTTGAAGCAAGTTTATTTTGATCCTGCTGTAAGATATTTGGACCAAAGTTCTCTGGTCCCAAATATATTCACTAGCAGGTTTTTTTTTCAAGAATATATAGGATTTTTAGTTTCTTGGGAGCATTGGAGTTGGGAAGGATAGGCCCAATACTGGGGTAGTCTTTTGCCATATGTGGAGACGAGAAAGGACTTTAATGTTTTGTTAAGCAGCGAGGACGCCAAGCCTATGTATAATCTAGCTTGAACAGGATCAGCTGACTGTTTAAATCATGTTTGGCCCTAACTCATTGCATCCCAGTGAATTGAACCAAGTAAAACTAGCTCTTTTTAGACTTTCAGTGTGAAATAATCATTAATCAGCTTCAGAATTCAGGGTTCTTCACTGGCTCTCTGTTTTGTTAGAGGGGTTTTTTTCCTTCAAACCTGTCATCACAAAAGTTTGGCACCAGTGAAAGTGGAACTATTTGTTTTGATTAAATTCATTGCAGGGCCCTTCTACAAAGGCCCTAATATGCAGAAGTAACTGGATTTGGGGGAGGGGGGGGCTAAATGATGCTAGCTGTAAATCCGCGCTGATTCATAGTAACAGACAACAAACACATGTTTAAAAAGTGTGCTTAAATCCCGAGTCCAGCCTTTGCATCACTGTATATCCCTGGAGTCATGCAAAACACGTGCTTTCCTTCCCTTCTCCCTGTGTGGACTTCTCTAGCACACGTGTGCTTTTTAAAAGCCTGAAACAGCTGATCCACTGATCAGGCTTCAAACGGACACACAGGTGGTTCAAGGGAAGCACAAGTGAAACACAATTAGAACTCTCTGAAACACTTTATTTTAAACTTTATAATATTAAACAGAGCTTGAATGATCAATTAGGGAAAAAATAAAGATCTGGCAGAATTTTTTTTATTAAAACAATTCACTGTTACATGCTAGACCTCATGTGCACATGCAAATCTGCTTGTGTTTATAATACAGTAGAGTCTTACTTATCCAACATAAATGGACCGGCAGAACATTGGATAAGCAAAAATGTTGGATAATAAGGAGGGCTTAAGAAAAAGCCTATTAAACATCAAATTACATTATGATTTTACAAATTAAGAACAAAATTGATAGAAAAAGCGGTTCAGTACATCATAACGTTACGTAATAATTACTGAATTTAGCACCAAAACAGTGCAATGTATTGAAAACATTGACTACAAAAACATTGACTACTAAAAAGCAGACTGCATTGGATAATACAGAACGCTGGATAAGTGAAGGTTGGATAAGTGAGACTGTACTGTAGTTACAATAATTTTATTTCTTACCCACCTCTCCTCATGGCGGGTTACAGAACAATTCAAGAACATAAACGCTGCAAAAAAACCAACAATAAATACACATATTAAAATGTACTTCTATAAAAGCTACTCACCAAAACGTACCTCTGTAAAATACATATTGAAATACACATTATATCAAGATATTCACATATGCGCATATATGGTCCAACGCATAATTGAGTGATTTTATAAATTTAAAAAAATTCTGCTGAATGTCCCCCATCTGCCTTCTATCTTGATCCGCTTCAAAAGAACGCTGTGAGGACAGTGGGGGACTATATCCCGGGACTGACAGGTCTGTGTGTGGACATGCTGTTAGGTCCCAGGATTTTTTGTCTTCAATTTGAAATGTGGATTTTGGCGCTGTCTGGAAGCACCAATATTTATTTTTGCTTGCCATGTTTCAAGGAGACAGGGAACAACATAGAGATCTGTGCCATGCTTGATTTGCACAAAACTTTTGTGTTCCTGTGAAGATCATGATGCAGTGCAGAGCCCATCTTCCCCTTGAAGATAACTTCAGAATCTGGGTGATAATTTGGGCTTTTGAAGCTTTGTAGCATCAGAAACTTTTTAGATAGGTGGGTGGGATCTAGAATTACAACTGTTGAAAAAGGGAAGATGCAGTGCTTCAGTATCACAGCTATGCAATTTGACATCAAGCCTTGTCACTCTTTACCTCTTAGCTAGAATGGAAGAATCCCACTTCAATTCCTCCCCATACTTCTGGCCAGGAGTACCCACTGTCTCCGGGCAGGTAAGAGATGTCTGGTTTTTAACATGTTTTGTGCAAAGTTTGTGCCATAGCTCTTCCAAAACCTCATTCTTCTACTCCTCTCTTCTCACTCTAGATTGACAACAATATGTTCATTAATAAGATGAAGGAGCAGCTATTGCCTTCAGAAAAAGGCTGTGGCCTCGCACCTCCCCACTATCCAACCTTACTGACTGTACCAACTTCTGTGGCCCTTCCTACCAACATTTCCATGGATTCTGACACCAAGCCAGAACAGCTTACCCCACATAGCCAAGCTTCTGTGACACAGAACATCACTGTGGTGCCTGTGCAATCTGCTGGACTCATGACAACTGGTGAGAAGATTTGGAAGCTGATATGGTTGGTGCTGTGGATGGGGAGGGATTGGCCTGTCTTTGGTGAAGAATCATAGGTAACTCATGTCTATGATGCTAGAGAGAGAGAGAGAAGCATTTAAGCTAAATATGCAGCAGGAATACAGTTCACACTACAACATTTCTGCTTACCCACTTACTGTCTAAGCAGAAATGTTTTATTTCTCCAAGAGGTTTAGAGTGGAATGTGTACAAGGACCTGCTTTTTATCAGACTTGAAACTTGGTCACCAACTTCCTTCATTTTCAATCCTTGGGAAAGGTTAGGCAAACCCTGAGCATTTTTCTCACTAACTAGTGACTAAGTGTGGCTTCAGGCAGCAGCTTTCAACACTTTCCCCTTCTTGGATACCCTGTGGGTAAAAATCTGTATTCATGGTTCTTCTCCATCCCACTCTTCTTATTGTTGTTGTTATCATCAGAATAACTTTGTAAAGTAGTTAGGCTGAGTGGTTGGCCCAAGATCATCTGGTGGGGTTTATGGCTGGGATTGGAACCTGGGGCTTTTGGATCCTAGTAATTATATCATTTAAAGGTCAGTGTTGCACCCCCAGGCAGCATGACCACTGCAAACTAGACAGAGACCAATAATCATATAATGTCTTTATTAAAGCAAATATAAATTCAGGAATACATAAGTGGAAAGGATGAGTGGGAAATAGTCCTTTGTGAAAAGGTATGAATAAGTCCCAAAAGATGAAGAGAAATGTCCAATATAATTGTCCAAAGTCCAAAAACCGAAACACGCTCAAACTGTTGGAAAGTTTGAGCGGGGAACAAGGAAACAAGGCTGAATAACAAGGTCCAAAGTCACTAGGAGGTCATGGATATCAAGGCAGGAACGAGACGAAGCAAAGATCAAACTTAATTCAGGAACAAGGCAAGAAAGGGTTTACTCCGGTTCTACTCGGGAGTCACGGCTCGGCTTAGCCGCCAGGAACAGGAAACTTGGCTGGGTAAACACCAGGAGCTAGAGTCGGTGAACTGTTCTTAGGTATTTGCTTGTTTGCAGTGCAAGACACTTTTATGGAACAAAGATCAGATCCCAACGAAGGGAAACCAAACTCCCCAAAGGTTCCCAAGAGAATCTTCTTATCCACAATCCCCTTGCGATGCCAAGCGATTACTCCTTCGAAGCCCTTGTTTTTCTGATCTCTGGCGATGCAGAAACTCCCTTCGGTTGAAGGGCACGTTCTCTGGGGAACTCTGGACATCTGGTTCAGCCACGGGAGTAACATCTCCAGTATCTCTCCCAATTAAGGAAGCATCTGAAATATCAACAGCCAGCAGCCGTAACTGAAAGGAGCTCTGCAGACTAGGCAAAGGGTCAGAATAAGCTTCATCTTGGTCAAAGTTAATTTCTGAATCAGGTTCAGAAACCAAAGGTGGCTGGGGTATGTCAGGTTAGATGTGCTTTATCCTGGGAAAAAGGTGGAGTATACATTAAATATAAATAGATGCATACATACAATATTTGAACATTTAAAATATGATCAATATTCTTTCTGGGATTGGTAACTGATCTTTCCTTCTTTCACACAACAGGGCCTGGTCTTGTGATCACTTCTCCCTCTGGGTCTCTGATGACCACAGCCTCTTCTGTCCAAACCTTTCCCATCTCAGCACCCATGATCGTCTCAGCGCTTCCCCCTGGTTCCCAGGCAGCTCTTCAAGTAGTACCCGACCTTTCCAAGAAGGGAACTATTGCCCTTTCGGAAGGTGGGATAGTGACTGGTATTGGAGGTATCCCTCCCAAAGCTCCTCGAGGTCGGAAAAAGAAGCGGCTACAGGAATCTGGCCTGCCAGAGATAAGCGATCCCTTTGTGTTGCCAAATGATGATGATGAAGACCAGCACAAGGATGGCAAGACATACAGGTGAGGATACAGGACTTGAAATTTTGTAAACACAGCTAAGAATTTCCTTTCTATTTTATGGGAACCATTGTGGTCACTATTATTCTGGTTCATTAGACCTGTTCTCAGTAGACAGTAGAAGTAGGTGAAAGATGTAAACTCTTGGCTTGGGTCTTGCATACTATTGTTAATTTTAGAAGGAGGAGTATAAACATTTGCAACTGGAATGTGATTTTCAATGAGATTACACTGTGCGCTGGAAAAAGCTTATTGGGCAGCTCATTCTAATGTCCAAACTATGGGGTGCAGTCATATCTCTTGGCAGCACTGACATTTCTAAAGCAATAAGAGCTGGTTCCATAACAATGATTTCTTAATATTAGAGAGGTCTATTAACAAGTTACTTATATTCTGTTCCCATGATTTGTTGAATGTTGTAGTGTTTTGTTTTGTTTTTAATAAATTTTTTATTGATATATAAAATAATTGAATACAACGAAAGAGTGAGAACAATGTTTGGTAACAGAAAGTGAAGAAAAAAAAGAGAAAAAAGGAGAGAGCTGAAAAGTCTGTATTGAGAAAAAAGTGAGAAAGAAAAAATGTGGGAATGGGGAATGTTGTTGTATTTTGTTGTTGTTGAGACTCTTGTGACACTAGTGAAAATTGCTTTAATCTCTTGTGGGAAAGTATTTATCTGTTTGCTGGAAGCCAGGTGCAAATTTGGGTTAAGTATCCCTTATCTGAAATGCTTGGGGCCAGAAGTGTTTTGGATTTTAGATTTCAGAATACATGTGTGTACATAATGACATAGCTTGAAAGTGAGATTCAAGTCTAAATCCAAAATTTGTTAATTTTTCTGATGTACCTTATACATATAACCTGAATGTAATTTTATACATGAGATTTTAATAATTTTTGTGCACAGTTTGTGTGCACTGAACTGTAGGAAAGCAAAGGCCTTACCTGGCCTGAGATGAAATTAAAACATTTGCTGTTCACTTTCAGTATATAGGTAATCCCCGAGTTACAAACATTTGAATTACAAACGACTCATAATTAAGAACGGGGGTGAGACAACAGAAAGTGAAATTTACTCCTAGGAAGGGAAAATCACTCCTGAAAGAGTTTTTATCATGGGAAAAGGTTTTTCCACTGAAGCTTTTCTACCAATCCTTGTTTCCACAAAAAGCCAATTTTTTTCAAAATTCATTCTCACAGGGACAGAAAGTGAGGTGAAATATTTTGAACAGGGGCACAGACAGCAAAACAAACACCACAGGGGTATTCACCCTTTCCTATGCTATCCAAAACTTTATATATATATATATAATATAATATAATATAATATAATATAATATAATATATATGGAGCCCCAGTGGCGAAGTGCGTTAAAGTGCTGAGCTGCTGAACTTGCAGACCGAAAGGTCCCAGGTTCAAATCCCGGGAGCGGCTTGAGCGCCTGCTGTTAGCTCCAGGCAACCTAGCAGTTCGAAAACATTCAAATGTGAGTAGATCAATAGGTACCGCTCCAGTGGGAAGGTAACGGCGCTCCATGCAGTCATGCCGGCCACGTGACCTTGGAGGTGTCTACGGACAATGCCGGCTCTTCGGCTTAGAAATGGAGATGAGCACCAACCCCCAGAGTCGGACATGACTGGACTTAACGTCAGGGGAAACCTTTACCTTATATATATATTTGACTGGAGTTACACTTTAAAAATGTACCCGTTCTGATTTACAAATTCAATTTAAGAACAAACCTACAGAACCTATCTTGTTCGTAACTTGAGGACTGTCTGTATTGTGTAATTAGAATGAAGATACTGTAATTCTTCTTAGGATCATCTCTTCCAAATGACAGGGCTTGTTTTGCAGAGCTTTATAACATATGATGATGTGGCTTAACAGGTCATGTTTGCAAGTGGAGATTTTATGGCGGACTTCAGGGTTCTTTTCCTGTTAAACCTCTCATGCAAGTTTCCCTCTAAAATGAACTAGTTTGCATGAATCCTGTATCTTTATGGTACACGCTAGTTCATTTTGCATTGATTTAGTGATCTTGCACTTGTGATTATGATCTGAGTTTCTTAGTCTGTTGGTTTGAATGTGTTCTTTTCTCTTTGTAAGTTGAATCAAAGCAGGGCTTGTGTTCCTGACATTAAGCTTTGTGAAAGTCTCCTTTAAATGGAGTTTGTGATCATATTTGTACGAACAGCTGCTGTACTGATTTGCTTTCCTTCCTATATTTTTTATTATTATGGGCTTTTGTTGGAAAAGGTTTCTAGGTGAAAATTACTGTTTGTCTTTTTTTGGTCGTGGGGTATAATAACTTAAAAACTGCATAGGAAATTATTAAGTGAATGCAGGCATTTTCCTTGTATTGAAATATGCCCATTGTAAACATCTAAAACAAGTTCTATCAGGGGTCCATTTTTGAAGGGTAGTTCTGTGCATACATAACTATCATAGAAACAGCTGCATCAACAAAGGCTTATATCAGTTGCTAATTGATGAATTAAGCGCTGGTGTTGTACAAGGCCTACCCTGAATCCTCTTTTCACTTTTTAGTGAATTGCATATTCTGCCTGCCTTTGAGGAGCAACTGAGTAAAGGATTGTAGTGCTAACATGTACATTGCCACTACATATTATTTAACAGTGTGTAAGCGAGTGAGGGTGATTCCATTGGTTTGATATCCCCTTGCTACTCCACCTGTTTGGATCACTAGTCAACAAAAGGAATAGCATTGGCCAGTTGCTGCCTTGGTTCCTCCCCATTTAACAAATAAGTACTATTGAGTGGTCAACATTTAGAACCTTTATTTTTGGCTATTGATATTACAGTATCGCCCATTCACCTTTCTTCTTAGTCTCTAGGCTGCCATTCCCTTCTTGTGATAGATCCCTCACAAACCTAGATAGAATGTTGCCCCTGTATCCCTATTGTTTCTTAGTGGATATTATGTTGAGCATTTGAATGTATGAGATACAACCAAGTTGGAAAGACGTTGTTTAAGACCCATCACTAGTTTGAGTGACAGTGCTTTAGTTTTTTTAAGTCAATATACATATTGATGATGGAAGAAAGTAGGGAAAGCACCCTTTTCTTCATCATATGCACATGATCTGAACACAGCAAAGACTAGATTTGATTTTCAAATTTTTGAAATGTGATATAACCCTTGAAGCTAATGGTAGAAGTTTTCAATTGGGCAAATATGTTGTATCAGTGGCTGGCTTGTTAGTTCCTCTTACTTTGAAAGGATCAGCTCAGAGTGGTTTAATATTCCTAGTAAGGTTTTTTAAGAAGTACTTTTTGGGATATATTAACATAATTAATTAGTACTGAAGAGTTCAGTGCTTAATGAAAGAGGTGCAAATTCCTGAATAAGTTTCAGATGTGGGGTTGAGGTAGTATAGTGAGTAAGAACATGAGTTCTGAAGCAGAAAGTTCACAGTTCAGTATTTAGTATGTGCACACCTCTAGCTGTTTCTCTGAAATATGCAGGTGGTAATAGCTTCCTCCTAAATATTGTCCAAAGCTATTTATTTGAGTCCCTTGTAAGCTGCTCTGAGTCCCTCTGGGAGATGATGGCAGGGTATAAATAAAATTTTTTTATTATTATTATTATTATTATTATTATTATTATTATTATTACATTTATCTCTGTTGAAATTCATTTTGTTAATTTTGGCCCAGTTCTCCAATCTGTCAAAAAAGGTAAATCCTTTTCTTATGCTCTGGAATAGTAAGCCTTAGCACCCCCATCAAGATCTTTGAATAAGTATCATTCTGTCCCGCAGTTTTAAACCATTCAAAAAGTATTAAACAGCACTGTGCCAAGGACGGATCCCTGAGGCACTCCACTTATGCAGACATAAGTGAGCAGTCTCTGGGGCTGGTCTATCAAAGATTTATAGATTCTCCTAACTATAGCAGTGTCTGGCCCACAGTTTAACAAGTTGTCTGCAAGAATGTCGTGGAGGATCTTATCAAAAACCTTACTTGAACTCAAGATATACTACATCCACAACACTTCCCTGATCTATCAAAACAGAGATAAGATTAGCATGGAATGACATTTGAGAAATGCAGGATCTAACTTGTAATCACAGCCTTCCTTTCCAGGTGTGCACAAACTGACAGTTTAATAGTCTATTCTAGTGTATTTCCTGATAAGGGTTGATAAGTTGTTTGAGCCCCCCCCCCTTCTTGAAGATAGAGACAATATTTGCCCCCTCCAATCTGCTGGGTCTTCTGACCTCTAAGAATTCTGAATTATTATTGGCAGTGGCTCTGAGATTGCATCTGCAGGTTCTTTACTGTTCTTGGATGTAATTCATCAGGCCCTAGAGGGTTGAATGCATTTCAAGTGTCTTAAGTGTTCCATTGCTATGTCTTTATCTGTTCTAGGCTGCAGTTCTCTTATTTCATGATTTATTCTATTAAAAGCACTGTCTTCATTTTGGGCAACGACTGAGACAGAAATTGTAATAAACACTGTAGGCATCTCTCTGTACTTTATCAGTACCACCCCCCTCTTATGTTCCCAGTGGTCCTGCCATTTTCCTTATCCTTCCACCTTCTTTGAATATAGTAAAAATCACATTGCTTCTTTTATTACTTTAACCGCTTTAGCATGCATTCTCAGTTTTAGTTTTTCTGACCTTCCTCCTATGCATATTGGCTATTGCAGTGGTTCTCAACCTGTGGGTCCCCAGGTGTTTTGGCCTACAACTCCTAGAAATCCCTGCCAGTTTTCCATCTGTTAGGATTTCTGGGAGTTGAAGGCCAAAACATCTGGGGACCCAGAAGTTGAGAACCACTGGGCTGTTGGTTTATATTCCTTTTTGGTGGATTCCCCTTTCTTCCATTTCTTGTACACATCCTTTTAAAATCTCAATTCATTTTAAAGTTTTTTGTACATCCATCCTGGTTTAATTAGCTTCCACTTTTCATCCTCATTGGAAGTGTTTACAACTATGTCTTCAACCTTTAAGCTCCCATGCACCATATACTTCTTTCCCTTTTAATAATTCTTTGACTCCAATCATACCCAATATTTCTCTAAGCTATCTGAAGCTCAAAATATGTGTCTAACTTTGACTTTCCTTTTCCTCTCTATATAAAAAAAATCAATCCATTCATTTCTGTTGGTAAGAATAAAATCTAAAATAGTGGATCCCCTAGTTTCCTCCTCCATTGTTTGAACAATAGATTGTTTACAAGGTTAAAAATAAATGTTGGAACTTACAGAGTGTGACTTCCAAGAAATATTGGGGTGCTTGAAGTCTCCCATCGCTGCTTCTCTCTCCTTTTCCAATATTTGGTCATTTGTTTTAGGAAGCCCACATTCAACTCTAGTCTGGCTTGGGGACCTACAGTAGATGCGCAGAATAATGTGTCTGTTATTTCTGTCCCCTTGGATTTCATGGATTTCCTCACAGAGGCATTCATTCTTGACATATAGTGCTGCTACTCCTCTTTTTTTGTTTCCTATCATGGAATTATAGAGCTGAAGAAACCACAGGGCCATTCAATGCATGAATTAATCTACAATCAAAGCATTTCCAACAGATGGGCATCCAGTTATGTTTCTTTGGAATAGGTTATACCTCTGCATTACTTCATTTATCCCACCAAGTTTCAGTATTGACTGTAAATTAATATTTGATGCCTATTAAATCATATTTGTCTTCCTTTATAAAGAGTTCAAGTTTGTCTTGTTTAGTTACCTTGGCATCTAAAACTTCTTTGTTGTTTTTTCTGTTCACTGTTGGGCACGCTCCTCATAATAGAATCACAGAGTTGGAAGAGACTGACTGCATGGGCCATCTAGTCCAACCCCCTCCCATGCAGAAAAAGCACAAAATACCCCTGACAGATGGCCATCCAGCCTCTGTTTAAAAGTTTCCAAAGAAGAAGCTTCCACCACACTCCAAGGCAGTGAGCTCCACTATTGAACAGGTCTTATGGTCAGAAAGTTCTTCCTGACGTTCAGGTGGAATCTCCTTTCCTGTAATTTGAACCCATTGCTCCGAGTCCTAGTCTCCAGTGCAGTAGAAAACAAGCCTGCTCCCACTTCCTTATAACATTTTTTCAGATATTTATACATGGCTGTCATGTCTCGTCTCAACCATCTCTTCTGCTGGCTAAACATACTCAGCTCTTTAAGTTGCTCTACAAAAGTGCAAGAGCAATGTTGGCTCTATCAGCAAGGCTATTGTCCATGGTACTTTCTGCCCTGCTCTTCTCTGGAATGCTGCTTCATTCTTCCCATGCAATTCAGTTTAAAGCTCTCCTGATTGGATTTACAAGACACATAGTAAATACAGTTCCCCAACTGCTGTGAGGTACAACCTATTTCTCAACAGAAATCCTTCGTTAAAGTACAGACTACCCTGTTTCCCCGAAAATAAGACATCCCCAGAAAATAAGACCTAGTAGAGGTTTTACTGGATTGCTAAATATAAGACCTCCCCAAAAGTAAGACCTAGCAAAGTTTTTGTTTGGAAGCATGCCTGCCGAACAGAATACCAGAACATGCAGGATCGGTAAATGTATGTACCATTGTACCATTATTGTACATGGAAATAATGGTTGTAACAAGAAATTCTTGATAGAATTTCACAGTTTGTCTGGTTATGCTGGTTTGTGATGACGACTACTGTACAGTATATAATAAATGTTCTTTTTTTTGTTCAACAATAAATGTGAATTCTTCTTCATGGAAAAATAAGACATCCCCTGAAAATAAGACCTAGCATGTCTTTGGGAGCAAAAATTAATATAAGACACTGTCTTATTTTTGGGGAAACAGTATGGTCCTTTGTTGATAGCACCACTTGTGAAGCCAGTTGGTCACTGTTCCCTTTTCCAAGGGCATACCTTTCAACTGGAAGGAATGATGAAATAAATGTAGATCTAGTCTCCTTAGAGCAGGCATATCTAAAGTCCGGCCTGAGGGCCAAATGTGGCCCCTATTCAAATTTCCATCTGCCTCCCTCTTCAGGCCTCCATCCCTTGCTTCTTTCCTTCCTCCCTCCCTTCCTTGACTTCCTTCCTTTCTCTCTATAGGAAGGAAGGAAGGAACTATAAGCTCTCCCTCCCTCCTGGCCACAATCAGAGCCCTCTTAACAGAGGGCCATGCCGCCTCTGCTGAAAAACCTCCAAGAGATCCTTTCACTGTAGGGATGTCTTTTTTATGCATAACGGTATCTTCCACACCTGTACAGTATGTTGGTAACACTGTATAGATTTGGTGTTGTGCTTTGTTTTACATCTGCCTTTAAAACAGTGGTTCTCAACCTGTGGGTCCCCAAATATTTTGGTCTACAACTCCCAGAAATCCCAGCCAGTTTACCAGCTGTTAGGATTCCTGGGAGTTGAAAGCCAAAGCATCTGGGTAACCACAGGTTGAGAACCACTATTTTAAAGCCATCATCGTACCAAATAATAAGAGATTCAATGCTACCTATGCATAGTTCAGTGTATAGGTCAGTGTAAGGAACCTAAAGCAGTTTCTTTCAAAAATTGAAGAATAAAACCACCCACATCAGTATGCAGCTGTATGTTCTTGTTATATTTATTGGATTAAACACTTGCTGCTTTTTCTAGGTAACTGCTAAGAAACGCCACTGTTTTATAAAGGAAGCCTTTTTCATGGCTCCCACTATTGATCTTTGTTCTCTCAGTTGTAAGATGGATACCATGCTGTATCACTAGGATTTCACACCATGAATCTGCCTACTTAATGTTCTGTGAGAATGGCCACGTTTAAAAAATAAAGTTGATTTGAGAACTACTCAAAGCTTTCCAAGTGCAAAGGAAACTAATTGAGATTGGAAATTCTGCTTTTAATATAATCATAACACAAAGGAGGTGTGTGTGGGATCCCAGACTGAAAACAGACTTCTTTCTCAAAGCAACTATGTCTGCAGTTTTGAGTTGTCCTTCTATGCAAAATATTCTACAGGGCAAGTTTATTTTATTGGTGCTGCTGTTGGTGTGTTATATGGTTTCAAAAGGAAATCAAGTAAATTGCTCAACTATGACAAGAATTCTTTCTAGTGAAGGGACCATAGCAAGCCCAGTTTTGAAATATTTAGGTTCAAACCACCAGCAAAAGGGGGGTTTAATGTGAGTGCCATGTTTCTGTTTTAAAATTGTTGTATAATCAAAACCAGCTGTTTAATTTTGCCAGGCATCCTAGAAGATGTGAGTGGTATGTGTGCATTAGTCCTATAAACTCAAATCTTGCTTTTTGTTTGAGGGTCACTTGGCTAATTTTGTGGGAAGAAAAGGCTCTAGCCAACTCAGAAATACATGAAGCCTTGATTGAATTGCCCAGGAAAACTAAAATGTCAGTTAAATCCGTTTCGAAGTGTTTTGGTTATTCAAAAGGCAGGCAATAGATACTATGGGCACGGTAAAATAAAAACTATTTTGGCATATCCCATTTTTAACTTATGATACAGAATCTCTGGTCATTCAAACGTTCTGGATAAAAAAAGTTATCGTGCTTTACTTTGGCTATGGTTTTGGGGATTTGGAGAGCTGACATTCAAAACATTTCAAAGACCCAGGATTTTCTATCCCTATATTAAATGGCCTGGAAGAATGTAAAAAGTATATCATAGATGTATGTTAAGAATCTATATATATAAAAGAGTGATGGCATCAGGGCAGCGGACAAAGCAACAAAACTACAGGCCCCCCAACCTTGAAATTTGACAACACAACCCATCACACATGCCTCAGGGTTGATACAACAAAAAGAAAAGAAAATTAAAGTCCTAATTAGAGGGAGAGCAATAATTGTTTTTATCCAATTGCTGCCAGTTTAGAGGGCTAATCTCTGCCCACTTCGTTGCCTAGCAACCAAGGGACAGCCAGGTTTCAGTTAGGGGACAGGCAGATTTAGGCCTCACTTAGACTTCTTCCACAGATTATCTAATATGCACTGGATTATATGGCAGTGTAGACTCAAGGCCCTTCAACACAGCTATATAACCCATTTATAATCTTATATTATCTGCTTTGCACTGGATTATCTTGACTCCACACTACCATATAATCCACTTCAGTGTGCATTTTATACAGCTGTGAAGAAGGGGCCTCATATAATCCAGTTCTGAGCAGATAATATAAGATTAGAAATATACAGTAGAGTCTCACTTATCCAACATAAACAGGCCAGCAGGATAAGTAAATATATTGGATAATAAGAAGGGATTCAGGAAAAGCTGATTAAACATCAAATTAGGTAATCATTATACAAATTAAGCACCAAAACATCATATTATACAACAAATTTGACAGAAAAGGTAGTTCCACGCGCAGTAATGCTATGTAGTAATTACAGTAGAGTCTCACTTATCCAACACTCACTTATCCAACGTTCTGGATTATCCAACGCATTTTTGTAGTCAATGTTTTCAATATATCGCGATATTTTGGTGCTAAATTAATAAATACAGTAATTACTAAATAGCATTACTGCGTATTGAACTACTTTTTCTGCCAAATTTGTTGTCTAACATGATGTTTTGGTGTTTCATTTGTAAAATCATAACCTAATTTGATATTTAATAGGGTTTTCCTTAACGCCTCCTTATTATCCAACATATTCGCTTATCCAACATTTTACCAGCCCACTTATGTTGGATAAGTAAGACTTTACTGTACTGTATTTACAAATTTACCAGTAAAATATCACAATGAATTTAAAACACTGACTACAAAAACATTGATTATGAAAAGGCAGACTGCGTTGGATAATCCAAAACATTGTATAAGCGAATGTTGGATAAGTGAGATTCTACTTTGATATGAAATAATTTCTAGGATAGAATAATGCAGAACAACATAATCTCTAAAACCAGGACAGTAATAAAAAAATAAAGAAAGTAAATAAAGCAAGGAAATTGGAAATTCCACAAAGGAAACAATCAGGGCCAGCTAACACCTCCCAAGAAAGGATTCTTCCAGAAAGGAAGCTGAGAAGGCAGTGAAGCACTATGTATTACCAAAGTCATTATTATTACTATCATTACTATCATTATTATTATTATTATTATTATTATTATTATTGTGTTGCGGTCAACCGTGAAAATAAATACAATCTGGCTCAGCATGTTAAAGCGCTGAATTGGGGGAGCGGAGAGAGCCCCCACTGTTAGCCCCAGCTTCTGCAACCCAGAAGTTCAAAAACATGTAAATGTGAGTGCATCAATAGGTACTGCTCCGGCGGGAAGGTAACGCCGCTCCATGCAGTCATCCCACATGACCTTGGAGGAGTCTACGGACAACGCCGGCTCTTCGGCTTAGAAATGGAGATGAGCACCAACCCCCAGAATCAGACATGACTGGACTTAACGTCAGGGGAAAACATTTACCCTTGACCTTAACTACCACCAATTCCTCAATACTTTATTTCCCATACCACCATTCTTTGCCACAGCAATGCGTGGTCGGGCACAGCTAGTATATTATAAAACTATTTACCACGCAGGAAGACAATATTTAGAATGGAGACTCAGGCTGGTGCTAGCACTCAGTGCTAGTGCTAGAAATGAAACAGGATTAGAAATATTGTTTGCAACTCTGAGAACCCAGCTGATACTCTAGAACAGTGGTTTTCAACCAGTAGTTATCAGCTGTTAGGATTTCTGGAAGTTGAAGGCCAAAAACATCTGGGGACCCCAGGTTAAGAACCATTGACCTAGAGACTATTTCACCATGCACTTTATGAGACTGATAGTGATTGTAGTTATCTTATATCTACAGCCACTGTTGCTTGTACTGATTTTAGTCAGGGCGGTTTATGATGTTCATGTTGGTTGTTACTGCTTTTGAGTTATTGTCTTTGGACTTTTTGTATTTGCGTGTTTACACCCTTGAGTACTTTGTGAACTGCCCCGAGTCCCTTTGGGAGATGGTGGCGGGGTATACATAAAGTTTGTTTGTTTGTTTATTATCAAGGCAATGTAGTGAACTGTTAAAATGAGATTTGATGCAGATTTCTGTTACAAGCAACAAGTTGTAATTGAATTATTGGTTCACAAATAATGAAAGAGTGGTGAACAACCATAAATGTTTTTGTGCTGCTTACAGGAATTGAGATCCTGCTCTGAGCAAGTCATTGGACTTGGTGAACCATGAGGCCCTTCCTGCTCTGTGATTTTATGTCTCGCCAGCCTTGTGCGATGCATCTGCTCAGTCTTTCTTTTTCCTTCCCCCTTCTGATCTCAGATGCCGGATGTGTTCCTTGACATTTTACTCGAAATCGGAGATGCAGATCCACTCCAAATCCCACACTGAGGCAAAGCCACACAAGTGCCCTCACTGCTCCAAGAGCTTCGCCAACAGCTCCTATCTGGCCCAGCACATACGTATCCATTCAGGAGCCAAGCCGTATACCTGTAGCTACTGCCAGAAGGCCTTCCGCCAGCTTTCCCATCTACAACAGCACACACGGTAAGGTCCAAGGAAAGTGTGGTACGAAAGCATTCATGCCGCATGCTGCCAACATCATAGATGATGCAAGTGCCCATGAAAGAGACTACTATGGGCAGATCTGTCATTTGGTGCCAGTGATTCCACCCATAGATCCCACAGTTAGTAAAGGAATCCCTCAACTCATAGTGTCTCGTCCTCTGACAAAGGACAATCTAGGATAAGTTAAGAGCCATTAAGCCACCAAGGGAGACTAAAACCTGTAGGCACACAACTGACAACCTTCCCACACCACCAGCAGATTTACTGAGTACCAGAATGCTCTTCCCTCACTTCTCTAGCCTTGAGCTTCCCATACACACATGTTTACCGCCATGTACTCCTCTCTCTGGCCTCCTGGTGCAGCTAAGTCTTTGGTCTTCCACTCCCTCTTGTGGAGTTCAGGGCAAGAATCCCACTTGGTTTTCCTCCATTGTAGCCAGACAGCATGGTGCCATTCCTCATGTTGTCATTGCTAGCCAGCTGGCGGTCATGTCCAACTGCTGCCCCTGCTCCTCCTCTTCGGCAGGATCCACTCCAAGCTCCACACGGCGATTGTCAAGCCGCACAAGTGCCCTCACTGCTCCAAGAGCTTCGCCAACACGTCCTACCTGGCCCAGCACCTCCGCATCCATTCGGGGGTCAAACCCTACACGTGCCGTTACTGCCAGAAGGCGTTCCGCCAGCTCTCCCACCTCCAGCAGCACACACGGTAAGGGCCAAGTAGGCTGGGGGCCCAGCCTGGCCCCCCGTGCCGTCAGCATGCACCTTTTTGGGAGCACACATTGCCTGGCATGCAGGGGGAGGGTGGGAGATGGGACCGGCCCTGTCAGCTGGAGAGATACGGCCCATCAGGATGGAGTGGGAGCTGCAGAGGAGACACTGACCGTGCCAGGGCACAGGTGGGCATGTTCTGACCCTGGAAAAAACTTATTTTCTTCTCCCCATCCCCCAGGGGGTCACAGAGAGAGAGAGAGAAAGAGGCAGACATGGGCTAGCAGCCCGCAAGCCTGTGAGGAAATCAAGGGGGTGGCAGGCTTTGTCTCTAGAGTGTGTGGAAGCTTTCACTAGTGTTTCAAGGGTTTCAAAAGTATGTTCGTTCCTTGAGCAAATTTTGGCTAGAAGTGTGTGTAAGTGCTGGTTTTTTGAAAAGGGGAATCTGGTGAAATCTATCTGCCTGGATCATCCTTTAGCATTGTGGAAGGCAGGGGAAAAACCTGACAATTTGGACCAAGAATCTTGTTCTCCTTGCCCTGGCACTGCCACAAATGACTGCGGTAACTGAGCTTGCCTTTTGCCTATGAGCTGCTTTGTCCTCACCTTTGAGCCTTGCATGCTTTGCTTCTTAGCTTAACTAGCTGACTTGGACTAGGAAGGAGGTGGCATGTGAACTAACCCAAGAAGCAGATTGAATAAGCTGGTGGAGGGTGGCGCAGCTTTTGTTTTTCTAGCTCAGCTGTAGGACAATGTCAGGACATTTGGGAGAAGGATTCTGATTTTGTTTTTTTTATCCCCTAATTTTTCCTTTACTCTTTCCTTCCTGTGGTAGGATCCATACTGGAGACCGGCCCTACAAATGTGCACATCCTGGGTGCGAGAAAGCTTTCACCCAGCTCTCCAACCTGCAGGTAAGGTGATTGTTCCGTATGTGCTCCACACTACCCTCCGAACATCAAACTCCCTTGGAGAGCTTGTGACTCATGAAGATTTAAGTGTTTGTTTCTGACTTGTAAGTCATGAATAATATCAGAGGGTGGGGACTGAAATAATATCACTTGATATCATTTCCTTTGACCCCCTTCCCCTTCTTTTCGTAGTCCCACAGACGGCAGCACAACAAAGATAAACCATTCAAGTGCCACAATTGCCACCGTGCATACACAGATGCCACCTCATTGGAGGTTCATTTAGCTACCCACACGGTGAAGCATGCCAAGATCTACAATTGCTCCATGTGTAATCGGGCCTACACTTCGGTAAGAATCACCCTGGGTGTGGGGAGCATGAGGCACTGGATAATCAGGCAGGTGCTTCTCTCTTGGGCCATTTTTGTCCCGGAGATACCATATTTACTCAAATCTAATGCTCACCATTTTTGACTAAATTGCATAGCCAAAAGCAAGGTTCGCAGTAGATTCAATAGCACATTAGAATAATGTATGTAAACCTCTGTCAGAATGAATTCACCATACTCAGCCTGACGGAGGGACACGGCTTCCCAATTGGCCTCATTCGTGAGGTCTTCAAAACCTCTCCCTTGGTTTTTTAAAGATATTTTTATTTATTTTATCATAATTCAATGCATTTGTTATACATTGTTTGTTTTACATCAGACATATAATATTCAGTACAATCTACTATACATTAACTTTTTTAATCTGTTATTTTTACGCTTATATATATTTTCTGTCCCTCACCACTGTGTTCCCCTCCCCCTGAGCCACTCATTTTATATATCATCTGTCAACATTTAATTTCCTCTTGTGGAGGTAATGTTCCGTCTTTCTTTTTGAATCCTTTTTCAATAAATTGTCTCCATACATCATCAAAATCACTTTGTTTCCATATCCCTCTTTTAACTTTTAATTTACATGTCAGCTTATCATTTATTGCCAATTTCCATACTTCCTTATGCCACTCTTCTATTTGTATATTTATTTCCATTTGGTTTTGAAGATCTTGTGAATGAGGGTTTTGCCTGTTGGCTGTTCCATGGCGAATAGCAGAATGGCTGACAGGCAAGAGGAGCTGTGCATTAACATTTGACAACAAATATTTTCTTCGCAATGTACACCTTCAAAACTGAGGTGCACGTCACAATCAATGTCACGTTATACTTGAGTAAATATGATAGTTTCCTTTTGTAATCCCTGTAGAGCTTCTTTGGTGGTTGAAGGAGCTGGTTGGGTGATCAGTCTGCATCTGTACCTCTGAATTGATTTTTAATCTCCCTTCTCCCACAGGAGACATACCTAATGAAACATATGAGGAAACACAACATCCCAGACCCACAGCAGCAGGTGGCTGTTGTCCAAGCCCAAGTGCAGGCCCAAGTGCAGGCCCAGGTCCAGGCTCAAGTCCAGGCCCAAACGCAAGCATCACAGCAGCAGCAACAACAACAGCAGCAGCAGCAGCAGCAACAACAGCAGCAGCAGCAGCAGCAACAGCACTTCCAGTCGCAGGGTGGTGGGGGAGCAGGGGGTCCATCTGGCGACAACCCTTCCAACCCCCCACCTCAGTGTTCCTTTGACCTTACCCCATACAAGACTTCGGAGCATCACAAAGACATCTGTCTCACGGTTAGCACCAGCACCATCCAAGTGGAGCATCTTTCCAGCTCCTAGAGACCTTGGCAGAGGGAAGTGGAAAACTTCTTGCACATACTATGCCCAAGGGTATTTCTTGTGTGATGGCCTCTCCTCATGCAACCATTTCTGGCCTCTTCTACAGCTTCCCTTTTAGGGAGGGGAATGGGGGTTGGTTATATCTCAACTTGTAGCCACTTCTTGGCTTCACCATTAGTGCCTCAACATGGCACAACATCACGTTTTAAAACTGGGAACGAAGAGATCTCCCTTCTTGTGAGAGCAGTCTTTCCCATTCAGCAAACATGTTTGGCTTATAAGGGGAAAGCCTCCCCCCATTACCATCTCCTGGGAAGCTAGGAGTTAGAAGGGGATTCAGCTTTGACTGATTCCTGGTCAGTGAAGGCATCCAGTAAGGGGATGTGTATAGTGGAAAACATTTGCTTTGATTGTCCCTTAATTCCCATGTGTGTGGGAGGAAAAATGAATTACTCCAGTCCTAAGCATGACATATTACACGTCATGCTGTACCATGATGATGGGGGGGTGTTACTGTCTAATAAAATACTCTAGATGGCAGGGGATGGGGTGGGGGAGCACTCTTTTCTCAGCCAACTACAAGAGGAATTAGCAACTGGGGGTGGGCAAGGTTGCAGCTGACGCCTTTTGTGGCTTAAGCACCATCAGAATGAGACGCCTGCTGCAGGCATAGAAATACAAACCTGAACCAAAAAAAGCAGCCAGGGTGAGAGTGCCAAAATGAACATGCTTCCCTCCCTCAGAAAGGAGGAGAAGAAGTGGTCCCTGTATTTCCCCACCCCCAGTGTCACAAGCTGCAACCTCCCCCCCAGGAGACCTTTTTGAGGGGCCGGTGGGAAAGGGAACTGTTGATCTGCTCCTCTCTATCCATCATCCAGATGCTTCCTTCACTCTCCTTATTGCCAAGGCAGACTGGAATGAGGTGGCTGTGGTGGTGACACTTGGAGAGCAAGAATCAGAGGAATCTTCCAGAGGGTGGACAGTGGAGAAGAGGCGATGGTGCAAAGCCCACCCCTGCACGGAGAGACCAATGAGAAGGGGGGAAACCCCAAGAACAGACTCAAGACCCCTCCTTGAATTTATATATAAATATCTATAAATATATATACAGATAGATAGATATATCTATTCACATCCCAACCCCATCCAGCCTGCTCTGTCCTTGCTGTAACTGTTTCTATCTGTGTTTATAAAATGCATTATCCTTGCGCACTTTTTTTTTTTAAAAAATCCCTCCTTGATTTGTCCCCTCCTTCTCCCTCCCACTTGCTCTCTTCATTTTCAGGTTGATTCTTCCCCTTCTCTCTTGAATCTTGTGGCTCCCCATGGCATCATTTCAATGTTCTGATTGTCACTTCAGTCACCAGGGCAGATGAGAAGCCACAGAAAAAGGAACCAGGATCGCACTAGGGAAAAGATAGGCATGCCCGTACTGTGGGTTAGCGGTTGGGAGGACTGTGGTGTTTTAAAAGACTGGTGCATAAAAATAAATGGGTTGAGATATTTTTCTATGTGAATGAAGGTCCTGGCAATTGGTGGTATTGTGCCCAAGGCAAGAATGTCCTTTTGCCATCTATGAGAGAACCAACCCAGTCAGAGCATTGTGGACACCCCCTTCTATGCAACACACTCCACTTCCTAGAGTGTAGACACAGCAGCTGTGTGGTGAAGAAGAAACCCAGAAGTGTCCTGATCATTCTGCATACACGGGATGAACCAGAGCTGATGAACATTTCCTTATTCTCTTCTCCATTCTCCCTTCCTCAGACTACACACAGACCCAGTGGAGATGAAAGGATGAACTGACATTTCAAGATCGTGGTTTAGGTGCAGGGACTATGTTGAACTTGAGTGCGTGTGCCTTGTTTCTGTCTGGCATGAGTATGACTTTGTGTGCATGTGTCCCTGTGCTTCATTTGTGCACGCTACTTTGGCAGAATTCTGGGTTGGATTTATTTGGTCCCAGTTGTACATGTCTGGTTATTGTGGCAAGCATTGTTGGAGCTATAGGGGTTGACACTGCCCTTTTTCTATGCACAAAGATTGAGTTGAGCACTGGAGAACAGTATACCAGGTTCCTTGGGCTAGCCACAATCATGATAGATTAGTGAAGTTGTCTATGCCAATGGTTCTCAACCTGTGGGTCCCCAGATGTTTTGGCCTTCAACTCCTAAAAAATCCTAATAGCTGGTAAACTGGCTTGGTTTTCTGGAAGTTGTAGGCCAAAACACCTGGGGACCCATATGTTGAGAACCAATGGTCCTTGCTAACATTCATTTGATGTGATGGCACAAGGGTTGTATTTCCAGCTCCTCCTATATCTGTACAATTAGCAATATTTCTTCATGAACATTGCAAACATCATTGGTGGGGTTTCGGTTTGGGTTTTGGTTTCTTTTGCCAGAATCAGGAGCGAAGATCTTTCACTGGCTTAAGACTGTTCGCAAATAAAAACTGTTTAAAGATTCTGAAGGTATTGTAGAAGGATACTGCATAAGCCTGTGCAACATGTATCCGTGCTCTTTTCCTGCTTGTTACCATTATTATTATCCCAGGGAAAACCTTTGTAGAATGCAGTGGAAAGGTGTGCCTGTCTCATAAGCACAAGTGGCTTTCTGGTAGTGTCAGATTTCTGCAAAATTGTTTTCTGTGCTGCTTGCACTGTTGGGAAGTAATAAAAATGTGCATTGTTACTTGGCGATGGACACAAAAGAGGGAGCGAGTGTGAGAAAGCCAGCTTGCATGCTTTGAGCCCTTATGGATCTTATTAAAACGGAGAGCTTGCTGCTTCTATTCCCAGGATGAAATGTAAGCAACCGTCATCTTAAGCTTGTTCTCAGTGTTAAGGCTGTGAAGAGCCAACTATCGTGATTGAGGTTAAAGCACAGCAAGGCTTGTAGCCCTTAATCTAATGAGGGTTGGAGTTTTTAAATTAGGTGTGGACTATTGAGGTTGAAAGCTGTGGCCTTGTGCTTCGCAGTGTCCCATGCATTGGTGCCTGAGGGAGTTTACAACATCTTCCTGCTAACACCTGGAGTGAAAAGGCTACAATTCACAGGTTGAGTCAGTGTAGACTATTGATTATTGGGTGGGGGGAAAAAACCTTGTATGGGAAGAATCTCCTGTCAGTTCCCCTCTATTGCCCTTCCTTGCCTTACCTGAGGTTTTGCTGGTTGCCATCCCTACCTCTTTGCTATAGAAATAGGAGGAGAGTTTGGCCAAAAATGAATAGTAGGAACTGCTTTGAGAGGAGACAAGTTTCTTTATGCTTGGTATAAAGCACCTCCACAGATAAAATGTTAAAAGGTAGCCAATAAAAACACACCAAGTCAAGAAATGCCAAATGTTTTGAAGGCAATGTTTGTGCCGTACTGGATGCTGCATCGGGGGAGAGAAGAATAGCTGGAATTTGGGTCAGTGAATGTTAAGGAGACTATTTCCTGTTTGTTCATACCTTTTGGAATTACCACATCAGTTCAGGGTGGGTAACTTTCAACTACTCTTTAAGAGCCTCTCATGTTGCATTTCCCAGAGGGAGAGGGGTGTTTGAAATTTCCAACCTCAATATTGCATTAGAACTTTTTGTATTTAATTTCATTACTTTTTTTACAAAAAAAATAAATTCCAAAAGCCCTCGTAACCTTCATGGAACTGCGTTGTGTGTGGTCAAATTTTCCTATGGCCGGATGAGTGTTACAAATAGAAGCACCCTCTGTCTTCAGTGCAGACTGAAATTCAAGGCAGACTGAAACAAAATTAGAAGCTCCAGAAACACGTTGGAGCCCATCTGTGTTTGTGAACACTGGAAAAGCATTGAACATGCTTTATTTCTTACCAGTTGCCAGCTTCTGTATCATAGAGTGAAAGTGTCTGTTGGATCTGGCTAATAGTGATGTGTGCAGTATTTGTTTCATCTGTTTCATTCATCTATTGGTTTACTATCATACATTTGGATGCACAAAAAAAGATGCCATTTTTGGACAAAACAAAAGGTGACACAAAAGAGAAAGCTGCACGATCACCGTGCTTGCTTTCGTTTCATTTTGGACTGTGTAACAATAAGCAGATACTGACAGAGGGCTGCTTTCCCATTACAGCTGATGTGTACCAATGGGTGTTAATAATAATATTAATATTAATAATAGTTACTCTGGGACCCTAAGCTAAGTCTGAGAGAGGGTTGCTTCTCCATGACAGCTGATATGTGCCAATGGGTGTTAATAATAATATTAATATTAATAACAATAGTTATTCTGAGACCCAAAGCTAAGTCTGAGAAAGGTCTGCTTCCACATAACAGCTGATGTGTGCCAATGGGTGTTAATAATGATAATGTTATTTATTACAATGGTACTCTGGGGAAGACCCAAATGTTTTAAAAGTTGGTGGGCTAAAAGGGTTGAAATGCCTTCCATGCATGGCGATTTTCATCCCTCTAGCCCAAAAACCGAGCTGGGGGGGGGGGGGGTGAGCTTCGGAAGCCCTCCCATTGCCGCCAATGGTTCGAAAATTTTCAATTTTTTTTCGTAAGCAAGACAAAAATTCTATTTGTATAAGTGCCCCTTTGCAGAAACGGACAAATACAAAACTGATACAAAATGAATCAAACTAAACAAAATGAACAGTGATTCCATACAAATGCACACCACTACTGGCTAACCTAAATGTCTTTATGGACATTACACAAAGGCCTCTCTCATCTCCCACCTGCAATGGGTATGTCGCAGATCCCCCCCCCCCCCCCCCCATTATTTTAGGTTTGACACAATCCGCCAGGGCAGCACTGGTTTGTTTTGTCTGGCTTTTTGCATCCCCAAAGAAATACTGAAGTTTGTATGTAACCTGATAGTAATTAATAGGCTTGAGCATAATTTCGGATTAGATTGGAACTCAGATCTGGTTCGTTAAATCTGAGCATATGAAGGTGGGTTCCAAGGCATTCAAGGAAGCAGGGGATTTAGAATTTGAATCACCTATTTTTTCTGAAAATGTTCTGTAATGTTCAGATGTCTCCCGAGGTCAGTTTAATTTCACTATAACCATTAAGCAACTTTGGTAAAGTTGCTTTTAAAATATTTAAAATATTTAAATTTATCTTCACTGGCGCTGCCATAAGGGAGGTTGTGTGGCTAATCACAGCCATCTTAACTGTACTTTAGCAAGACCAAGCCCCCAATGGTAGAGATTGCGAAAGGCCCTGCCGTAAACTACATTTCCCAGTATGCCTTGGGATGAGAATGCACCAATCAGGAGAGAGAAAATTATCTTTCCGCCTAAACTGTTCGATTTTCTGAAGACTTTAAAAAAAATCCCTTAAATCAGTAGATGTACTAGTAATTCTGAAAGTTGGGAAGAATTATCCCCTGTTAATCTTGTGTCATTGGATAGAAAATGCAAGGAGATCGCTCTTCTAGGTTTTTAAAAAATGTTTTTAAAAACTTTTAAAAATTGCCAAAAATCCATGGATAAGTCAAACGTAAAATTTGGTGGGCTAACCGTGGTAAATGTGTTCTACCACTATAGCAAGCTTCATCAGGATAGCTTGAAAAATGAGGGAGAGAAGAACCCCTGAAGTTTCCCCACTGCCAGTGATGTTTTCCCTATTGCGCATTAGCGACTGCCATTAACGAAGTCCTTATGAAGATTCGTAAGTTTCATCAGTGTTTTGAAACTTTTACCCCAAAAATTTGGAAAGAACTTTAGAAACGAAGCACCAGCACCCCCTACTTTTGAACACAGTTTAGGATAATGTTTTAATGGATCGCACATAGTAAAAGTATAGGTTTTCCCCTGACATTAAGTCCAGCCGTGTCCGACTCGTGGTTGGTGCTCATCTCCATTTCTAAGCCGAAGAGCTGGCATTGTCCGTAGACACCTCCAAGGTCATGTGGCCGGCATAACTGCATGGAGCATCGTTACCTTACCTATTGATCTACTCACATTTGCATGTTTTTGAACTGCTAGGTTGACAGAAGCTGGGGCTAATAGCGGGCACTCATTCTGCTCCCTGGATTCGAACCTGTGACCTATCGGTCCTCAAGTTCAGCAGCTCAGCGCTTTAACACACTGCGCTCCGGGGTCTGCGGGATCGCACATACCTAGTAATTAATATTCTGTGGCAAAGAAATCCAGACTAAGTTGAGATGAGTTGAATTTGCTATATACTATGGAAATATGTATATTTCTTTTTCTTTGATATAGAACACACTGAAACACAAGACCTGTGGTCCAAATCTGGTCCGCCACGTCATTTTATATAGCCTGTGAGGCCTTCAATGCCAGGGCAACATAGTTACATTTATACAGTCTTACAAAGAGTTGTTTGAAGGCAACCATAAGAACGATGTCGCCATAGGTGAAAATGAGATTGGCATCCCAATATAAAATATGTCGGCAGCCAATACAAGAAATACAGCAACAGTGGAAATACAGTGACAGCATAAATGCAGCTTGTCCAAACTGTTATTTGAAATGGGCAGTAAAAGGACCCCTGCCCAGTGCTGTGACATAGTAGTACCAGCAGATGTCAAACTATCACCCCTTGGGAAGAGGAGAGTGTTAGGGATTACAATGGTAGTGGGGGGGGGGGGGGCTTCCAGGTTGTCAATTTAATAGGTTCAGCTACATCTGAGTGCAAAACTGAAGAAGAATCTCCGAAGGAAGATGTTGGTATACAAGCAAGATCATGTCAGAGAACATGCTTCTTGGCACTGACCTAAATCCAATATCGGGGATAGTATCCACAACTGTATTGAAGGTAATTGAGATGGTAGATTAAGGTCACCCAGTCACAAGGCTGTATTATTGCCAAATCTAGATGTGAGGCCAACTGATAGCACTAATACCTTGCCCTGCAAAATTGTTGTCGTCCTTGGGGATCTGGCAAATGTAGAGCTGTTCTTACCCATTCAAAACTCATCTATCCCACACCATAAAACCTCAGGACCAAAGGATGTTTTGGACAAATCCAAAGTAGCATCTTGTACTGCCATAGGATGTAATCTTTTTCTTTAAAAATGGCTCATCGGATTAGCAGATCACTAAAAGGTTTCCTTGCATAGCTTGTGAATGGAGTTACCATATCACCCAGATAACTGAGTTTTACTTGAATTCTAGACATGTCACTTAGGCCCGTTCCACACAGCTGAATAAAATCCTATATTTTCTGCTTTGAACTGGAATATATGGCAGTGTGGACTCAAGGCTCTTCTAGACAGACCCTATATCCTAGGATCTGATCTCGGATTTTCTGCTTTAAACTGGATTATATAAATCTGCACTGCCAGATAATCTGGGATAAACAGAAAACCTGGGATCAAATACTGGGATATAGTGTCTGTCTGGGGCCTCTGGTGGCACAGTGTGTTAAAGCACTGAGCTGCTGACTTGCGAACCATGAGCGCCCGCTGTCAGCCCCAGCTCCTGCCAACCTAGCAGTTCGAAAACATGCCAATGTGAGTAGATCAATAGGTACTGCTCCGGCGGGAAGGTAACGGCGTTCCATGCAGTCATGCCAGCCACATGCCTTGGAGATGTCTATGGACAATGCTCTTCAGCTTAGAAATGGAGATGAACACCAACCCCCCAGAGTCGGTCACGACTGGACTTAACGTCAGGGGAAACCTTTACCTTTTTAGAGCCTGTCTGGAAGGGCCTTCAGATAAACAAATCCAAAGCAGATATTGTAGGATTTTCTGCCTTGATATTTTGGGTTATATGGCTGTGTGGAAAGGCCTTAAGTGCCTATTTGGTTTATCATTTGACTCAGATTCAATACTTCCATTAAAAAAAAGTTTCTCATGCTTGTAAAAATGATGATAGGGTGCCGAATTGAATTTTTAAAAGTCCCAAGTTGGAACCCATCTCGAGAGAAAGGCAAGATATAAATTCAGTACATAAGCAGAAAGACATTATTTCATCAGATTGTTCTGCAAAATACAAATGCACCCCGGACTTACAGGCATAAAGGGAGGAAGGGAGGGAGAGATGGCAGAGTAAACAGTGAGGATGGCAGAATGTAGGAGAAAAGGGATTTAGGGGAAGGGAAGAAAGAGAGTAAGAGGGAAAGAGTAAACAAACAGTGCTAGTTGCAGTGTTCAAGAGCCAAAGGCAGGGTGCAAGAATGGAAGGCATTGCAAAAGCGCAAGGAAAGGAGACGGAGAAAGCAAGAGCAGTGGAATGCAAGAACAAAGGGAAGGATGCAATGTCAGGGTGTGAAGTGAGGCCAAGGAAGGAGCAGGTGAGAAGTAGAATGAATGGTATGATAATAGAGTGTAAGAAACAAGTGTTACAAGGGTGTGAGGTGAAGGGGAGAGTAGAAAAGAATGAAGGTATGAGTGACAGAGCCTAAATTTTGTAAGGAAAAATTTGTGACAAAGTAGCTTCTCCACCTTCCTCTCCAGTCAGGAAGACCAGACCAAGAATGTGATCCATTATCTGTCTTTGGTTGATGACACAAGTTGTCCTATGGTTTCAAGAAGTTTCCAGTTTATGGTAATCCTGATGTGACCTTATCAGAAGGGTTTCCTGGTCAGATTTGTTCAAAGGAGAGTTGCTTTTGCCTTCCTCGGAGGCTGAGAATGTGTGATATGCTTAAGGAGGACTGTGAGGTTCTGAGATGTTCAAGACAGGCTTAGCTATCTAGGTATAAATCCAGCATTCTGCAGATTAACATACTGTAATTCTGGTTTTGCTCATTACATGAAGAGGCCAGACGGATACTTATCTTCTGGAATCTCAAGAGGAAATAAATTTGAAGTACAAAAATGTATCCTGGTTTCAATATATACAAATAAAAGAATACTTTAATAAAGATAAAAAGTAGGCTTTTCAGAGAAGGATTCAGCACGGGACAAAATATTAAAAATGCAAACAAAATTGGTCACAAAAATACACAAAATTCTACTGCAATGGTCGACAGAAACTGAACAAGTAAAGGATTGTATGATTAAATAGGCCATTAATATAAAAATGAAAGATTGGGGAAAATGTTGGAACAAGAAGTTAAAATATACATATTCTTATAACTTAAAGGAAAATTGGTACAAAATGCAATATGGGTGGTATATGACACCAGACAAACTGGTGAAATGTTATAAAAATTTACAGCCAAATTGTTGGAAATGTGAAAAACATATACAGTAGAGGCACACTTATCCAACGTAAACGGGCCAGCAGAACATTGGATAAGCAAATATGTTGGATAATAAGGAGGGATTAAGGAAAAGCCTATTAAACATCAAATTAAGTTATGATTTTACAAATTAAGCACCAAAACATTATGTTATACAACAAATTTGACGGAAAAAGTAGTTCAATACGCAGTAATGCTATGTAGTAATTACTGAATTTACGAATTTAGCACCAAAATATCACGATATATTGAAAACATTGACTACAAAAATGTGTTGGATAATCCAGAATGTTGGATAAGTGAGACTCTACTGTAGGTACCTTTTACCATAAAGTGGACATGCGAAGAAACAAGCAAGTTTTGGAAAATTATACATGGAACAAATTAAAAAAAAAATGAAATTCCCAATGAAACCAGAGTACTTTCTATTAGGAATAACAAATTCAATTTTTAATAAAAACCAAGATAAATTATTTACTTATTTTACCATGGCAGCTAGGATAGAATATGCAAAAAAATGGAAAGCCAAAGAAACACCTAACATAGAAAATTGGATTAAAAAAACTATGGATAATATGAATATGAATAACATATTTAAAGAGCTACCAAGCTAACCCAATTTAAAAAATGGAATGGACTTGTTTCAGAGACTACTTATACTCAGAGACTAGAAAAATGTTCATTTGAAATATAAATTATGATAAAGAGAATTTAAATTAAAGAAGTAAGACTACAAAGGACCTACCCCAAGAGGAAGAGATCGGAAGTCAACAACTATCCCTGTGTGTCTACTCCCTCTCGTTCTATCTTTCTTCTTTTTTCTCTCCCTTTTATCCTTTCCTAATGGTCCCTCTCCCTGTTAACTTGTAATTAGTTTTAAGTTTTAAAAAGTTTTGTATTCCTCCCCTTATTTTTGTTTGTGTACCTAATAAAATTATTTTTTAAAACAAGAGACGAGTCACTGTACAGCATGCTCAAGGTCCTCTATCAGCCATTGGCAAGCTATTCTAGCTATTCTCTGTTAGTGCTAACACTGCAGTTTGCATTGCCACACTCCCAAGGATGTCTTAGCACTACCTGTGCTTGAAATTATTTTTCAGAAATTGGGACAATCAGGAAATGAATCCAGAATCATATGTAGTACAGACTGGAGAACCTGCACTATGCTTGCAGCCTACTCCTAACACTAAATGTACAGATAAGCCACCATTTATCCACTTATTCAACCCAACCATGGTTTGAAATATTCCCCCAGAAAATACATTCCCAAAAGCTTGATTTTGCCACTTGAGATCAGGGACACCATATGACCATGTTCTTATAAATAATGGCATTTGAACATCTATGGATTTTGCTACTCATGGAAGCGGGGAAGGTCCTGGAATGAAAACTTCGTGGATACTGAGGGTTGTTTTTGTGCAGTTTTCCGATAGAGACAAATAATCAATTTTTCCCATTAACTTAAGGAACAAGATGCACCTTTAATAAACAAGAAATAATCTATCTCAGGCTCGGGCTGTGGCGCAGGCTGGAGAGCAGCTGCAATCAATCACTGCAATGAATCACTCTTACCAGGAGGTCATGAGTTCGAGGCCCACTCGGAGCCTATGTTTGTTTGTCTTGTTCTATGTTAAAAGGCATTGAATGTTTGCCTATATATGTAATGTGATCCGCCGAGTCCCCTTCGGGGTGAGAAGGGCGGAATATAAATGCTGTAAATAAATAAATAAATAAATATACACATAATAAAAGTCAAAATATGTATGTGTAGCTGGGGTATCAACTTATACAAATAGCTATAGCTCCCACTAGTCAGGAGCCACCAAAGGCTTTCCCTCCAATGACATTTCAGGTTATAGTGAGTGCCATGAACATGTACAAGAGCCCTGCCAATGTCCTCCACAAACACCATACTGCCCACCACCCAAGTGAAGGCTTTCATACGGGGACAATTTCATCCTAGATTTTCTGTTTTTCCTCCACCACAGACATCCCAGTGTTTCTTACTGTCTCCATTGGTGTGATGCCTCATGGGCCTTGTAGTCCCGTTCCTAGTGTCACTGTGGCAGATGAGGATGAAAACATGGGGTTTTCTCCGGATCAACAACAGCCGGACTCCTTCAAAATGCCTGATGTTGATGTTCTTGCCCAAAAGCCAATTAAAACCGACCTTGAACAGCTCTCACCTCCCTTCGCTAGGAGACATTCCTTTACTGCAGACAGGGGAGTTAAAGAGCGGGTTCGCAGGAGTTTAAGAATTGCTGCCAAACAAGACACTGATTAGCCATGTTTCCCCTGGGAAAATCCAGAGAGTCTCACATCTGCAAAGTTAGGTTTCGTTCCCTGTTCTCTAGGGAAAGAGGACGCTGAACACCTGTTTGGCGGGAAAACGAGACCCCAATATAGGTGCCTGGCACGTTAGAATTGTTGCGGAGTCAACTGAGCAGCTCCAGAAGCAACTTCGTGTTTCCAGCCTTGTGTGGACTTCGCAAAGTCCGTAACCCCAGTTCCTTGCTTCACGGATCAAGTATTCAAGATTGGTCTAGCCTTGTTTTTAGCCACGGACCTTGTTCTTAGAATCTCTGTAACGCCTTGTTCCTAGTCACGGACCTTGTTTAATGATTCAAGTTTGTTTCCAGCCTTGTTTTCTAGCTACCTTGGACCTCAAAGACTCTGGGCGCTTTCCCCACACTATTGCTTGGCAATAGTGTGTGTTTCGGTTATTGGATTTAAAACTTTGAACTCTAATATCAATTATTGGACAATACATTTCTGGACTTTATTTGACCTCATTTGATAGGTCAGCTTCTGAACTATATTCTTCACTTGTTTTTATTACTTTTATATATTTACTTAATAAAGATATTAGATAGATATTGGCCTCTGCGTCTGGTTCTTGGTGCTCCGCTGCCTAGGGTCTGACAATTGGTGTGGAATTTGCATGGCCCCACCCACTGCCTCTCCCATAACCCTTTCCTATTATTTTTTATGGCACACAGCAAACAGAGGAATTGATCAGCAATTGAACATACTAGAGAGGTTTGGGGAGAATTCACCATGATTTATAGGAGTTGTAGGTACTGGGATGTATCATTCACCTGCAATCTAAGAGCACTCTGAACTCCACCAACGAAGGACCTAGAACTAACTTGGCACACAGAGCCCCCTTGACCAACAAAATACTGGAGGTTTTTGGAGGAATGTATAGGAGTTGTAATTCACCTACATCCAGAGTGCGCTATGAACCCAAACAATAATGGATCTGGACCAAATTTGGCATGCATACCCAATATGTCCAAATTTGAATACTGTTGGGTTTTGAGGAGAATTGGCCTGGACATTTTGGAGTTGTAGGTACTGAGATTTATAGTTCACCTGCAATCAATGAGCACTCTAAACTCCACCAAAGATGGAATTGGACCAAACTTGGCACACGAAGCCCCCATGACCAGCAACAAATACTGGAGGTTTTTGGGGAAAATTCACCTTGATTTGGGGGAGTTGTAGTTCACCTACATCTAGAGAGCACTGTGAACCCAAACACATCTGAACCAAACCTGGCACACATACCTGATATGCCAAAATTTGATTACTGGAGGCATTTGCGGGGGGGGGGGGGGGCTGACCTTCCTTTCTGGGAGGTGTAGTTCACTCTCAACCAGGGAAACTGTGACCTCCACCGATAATGGACCTGGGGCAAACTTGGCACACAGGACCCCCAAGACTAACTCAACCTGCTGGAGAGGCTTGAGGGGACTAACTCACCATGGTGGGAATTGTAGTTTACCCTGCAGCCAGAGAGCACACTGAACCCCACCAATGATGCATCTAGAGCAAAGTTGCCCCACATAACAAACTTTAAGTACTGATGGAGTTTTTCGGGGTTAACATGGCATGATGTGAGCTATAGTTTACTCACAACCTTATGCATTTTGTACAATTAAAAATTGACTTTTTCAAATACCCCAGGCAATGCTGGTACGTGGTACCCAACCTAGTATGTGATTAAAAGAAAAAGAAAAATATGTATTGGAGGAGATGAACAGTTACAGGATGAGATGGGAGGTGGTACAACTGACTCATTCTGTGTAGGATTTCTGAAGAACGCAGGGAAATAATAATCCTGTCTGCTCCAGGGCTCAAGAGCTGCATGCATGGGTTGATAGTTCAACATATAATGAACTATTGTCTTAAAATGGCATGTGGCAAGTTTTGGAAACGTATATTCATAAGTGCAAGTATTCCCCTTAGTTCTAATCTTCACTTCGTTTGTCCATCAATCTCAATAGAATGTATACCAAAATACATAATGGCATTTTCTTACTGCATGAACAACACTTACACTTTCTACCTCACGTCTGACCAGTGTTCAAGTGGAAGAAAACTCGGATCAAAAGACAAAGGTTTTTTACATTTCTTCTGGATCTGAAAGTGGAAGACAAGAGAATTGTAAAGATGTCAGGCAGGAGGAGAAATCTTTTTAAAATATCCCACCTCTGACACCGATTGCGGAGATGTGGAGATGGAGGTTGTTTTTATTAATTAATTATATTATATATATATAACTATATCCGCTGCCACCAGTTATTAAAGATGTCTTGTTTAAACGCTGCCACCAGAGGTAAAGTTGTTTATGATGCGGCCACCAGATGTCAAGGGGATCATCAACTCTTGCCACCACTATAGGAATACGTAGCCAGTGCCACTAACTACTTAGAGAGGAGACTTTTATTTTTCTCCTTTCTTCTTGTTTATTCTTGATGTGTGTATGTATGACAGAGACTGAGATGTTTGAAGGAATAATAACAAGTTTATTCAGGCACAAGCTTAATGGATACAATTCTCACTTAGAGGCACTTTCCTTAACAATTGCAATAACAGAATGAGGTGTTTCAAACTTCCTAAAATTCCACTTCAATTACAGAATATCTGTTCCTAGTCAGGAGACAGACTACCTTAAAATAAGCCACCAAACTTATTTTAAATCCAACCTTTGAGCCACCCTGATTCTCCAACTGAGAATCAGTCTTAACTGCAATTCCTCCGATTACAGACTACCTTAAAATAAGTTACCAAACTTATTTTATCCCTGATCCCCTAACCAGAATCAGTCTCCCGGTACCTCATAAGGGCACCAACTCTAAAAACTAACCTTCCCTATGGTTCTCTGACCACAGACTGACTGACTGACTTTTCCCTCCAAATTCTGCTCTCTTCAGCTAACCCAGTTGGCTCCGCCCCCTTCTCCGTGGCAACCAGCCCATGGTGCAGAGTAACTGAAATATTAACCCTCTTTTTTAAAAAACACAGTTAAACATGACTTTTAAAACACAATTAAACATGACATCTGTAAACTAAAAAATTCTTTACAAGAATGAATAAAAATCCATGTATCCACTGCCACACACCCACAGATTTTCAGCCCCTGAAGGATGTGAACTAACTGTGATCCTAACAATCATATAATATTTGATATATTTTTGAGCATCTTACTTGTGATTAAAAGGAAACTTAAAACAGTAGCCCTTTATTGTTCTGAAGTACTACCTCACTTCTCAAGGTAGCTGTATTCTTTTACTCCTTTAACAGAACATTTGGTGCTAGAGGCAAAAATAACATGGAGAGAACAAGGCTCTAACCCACGGACAAGAGGAGTACTTCAACATCTTTCAGCAATATTTTTCTTCAAAACTGTATGCTCATGTGAAATACAAAAAAGGCCAGGTAAGCCTTATACAAGTAAAAAAAAAACCACATATATTGAGCCTTACAGTTCACTACTCAAAATCTTCTGAAACGTATTGCTAAGCAGAGGGAGAGGGGGTGAGCAGTCATTAATGCTTTTCCAAAAAGTACTTTCTTTGTCAGGACGTATTGTTATCGGGAAAACGAAATTTACAATATAATACAGATTGAGCATTCTTTACCTGGAATTATGTGATTCAGAGTTTTCCAAAATCTGAAATTGTCCACACGGTTGGCTGAGACAGTTAGATCCAGGGAAGTCATGCTCCCCCTCTACTCTGCCTTGGTCAGACCACACCTGGAATACTGTGTCCAATTTTGGGCACCACAGTTGAAGGGAGATGTTGACAAGCTGGAGAGCGTCCAGAGGAGGGCAACTAAAATGATCAAAGGTCTGGAGAACAAGCCCTATGAGGAGAGGCTTAAAGAACTGGGCATGTTTAGCCTGCAGAAGAGAAGGCTGAGAGGAGACATGATAGCCATGTACAAATATGTGAGGGGAAGCCATAGGGAGGAGGGAGCAAGCTTGTTTTCTGCTGCCCTGCAGACTAGGACACGGAACAATGGCTTCAAACTACAGGAAAGGAGATTCCACCTGAACATCAGGAAGAACTTCCTCACTGTGAGGGCTGTTCGGCAGTGGAACTCTCTCCCCCAGACTGTGGTGGAGGCTCCTTCTTTGGAGGCTTTTAAACAGAGGCTGGATGGCCATCTGTCGGGGGTGCTTTGAATGCGATTTCCTGCTTCTTGGCAGGGGGTTGGACTAGATGGCCCATGAGGTCTCTTCCAACTCTACTATTCTATGATTCTATGATTCTATGATTTTAACACTTGTGCTTTCTGATGGTGCAATGGACACAAACTTTGTTTCATAACCAAATTATTAAAAATATTGTATATAAAATTACCTTCAGGCTGTATGTATAAGGTGTATATGAAACAAAGGTGAATTTCATATTTAGACTTAAGTCCTATCTCCAAGATATTATAATGATAGAATCATAGAGTTTGATGAGATTCCGTGGGTCATCCAGTCTAACCCCTGCCAAGAAGCAGGAAAATCGCATCCAAAGCACCTCTGACAGATGGCCATCCAGCCTCTGCTTAAAAGCCTCCACCACACTCCAGGGCAGAGAGTTCCACTGCTGAACAGCTCTCACACAGAGGAAGTTCTTCCTAATGTTAAGGTGGAATCTCCTTGTAATTTGAAGCTATTGTTCTGCGTCCTAGTCTCCAGGGCAGCAGAAAACGAGCTTGCTCCCTCCTCCTATGACTTTCCCTATGACATATTTATACATGGCCATCATGTCTTCTTTTATAGTGGTATATGCGATTACAGGTATTCCAAAATCCCAAGAACTTCTTGTGCCAGACATTTTGGATATGGGTTACTCCTACCTGTATGAATCATTTTGTGTAGTATACATAGAATCATAGAATCATAGAATAGTAGAGTTGGAAGAGACCTCATGGGCCATCCAGTCCAACCCCCTGCCAAGAAGCAGGAAATCGCATTCAAAGCACCCTCAACAGATGGCCATCCAGCCTCTGCTTAAAAGCCTCCAAAGAAGGAGCCTCCACCACAGTCCGGAGAAGAGAGTTCCACTGCCGAACAGCCCTCACAGTCAGGAAGTTCTTCCTGATGTTCAGGTGGAATCTCCTTTCCTGTAGTTTGAAGCCATTGTTCCACGTCCTAGTCTCCAGGGCAGCAGAAAACAAGCTTGCTCCCTCCTCCCTATGACTTCCCTTGACGTATTTGTACATGGCTATCATGTCTCCTTTCAGACTTCTGTTCTGCAGGCTAAACATGCCCAGTTCTTTAAGCCTGTCCTCATAGGGCTTGTTCTCCAGACCCTTGATCATTTTAGTTGCCCTCCTCTGGAAGCTTTCCAGCTTGTCAACATCGGACAGAATTGGACGCAGTATTCCAGGTGTGGTCTGACCAAGGCAGAATAGAGGGGGAGCATGACTTCCCTAGATCTAGACGCTATACCCCTATTGATGCAGGCCAAAATCCCATTGGCTTTTTTAGCTGCCGCATCACATTGCTGGCTCATGTTTAACTTGTTGTCCACAAGGACTCCAAGATCTTTTTCACACGTACTGCTGTCGAGCCAGGCGTCCCCCATTCTGTATCTTTGCATTCCATTTTTTCTGCCGAAGTGGAGTATCTTGCATTTGTCCCTGTTGAACTTCATTTTGTTAGTTTCGGCCCATTTCTCTAGTGACAGCCTTAAGAGCACAGGAGAAAAACTCACAGTCTCCCCGGTTTGCCAGCTGGGACAGGAGTTTAAGCTACCGTAGACTCCCTTCCATTTTGCAGTCTCAACTGTCTCTGTTTTCAGTCCCACCTCTTTCACAGGCATGACTGGTGGGGACGAGAGACACGGCCTTCTCAGTGGTGGCCCCTCAGTCGTGGATCTCCCCAGTGAATTCAGAGCAGTCCCCTTCCTCCTGATCTTTAGAAAGAAATTAAAAACTTGGCTGTGGAACCAAGCTTTCACATAGTAACTTAGTGAAATAAGAGGATATGAAATAAGTGCAAGGTTCCTGGACTTTGCCTTTGGATTTGTGTGCTTTTAATGATTGGTTTTAATGCACAGGTGTTTTTTTTTCTTAACTTTTATGGCTCAGTGTATATGTTTATTGTTTTTATATGTTTGTTCATAGAGCATTGAACTGTTGCCAATTTGTAAGCTGCTCTGAGTCTACTTCTGGGTAAGAAGGACGGGATATAAATATAGCTGAAGAAACAAATAAATGAATAAATAAATAAACATCATAATAATAATCCCTGATTATTCTCTCCCCTAGACTCTCTACCCCAGACTGTGATGGAGGCTCCTTCTTTGGAGGCTTTTAAGCAGAGGCTGTATGGCCATCTGTCAGGGGTGCTTTGAATGCGATTTCCAGCTACTTGGCAGGGGGTTGGACTAGATGGCCCATGAGGTCTCTTCCAACTCTACTATTCTATGATTCTGATGTAGCTCAGCAGGGAGGTAAAATTGAGCAGTTATGGAATAGTCAGTTTAAGACCCAATGCAATGAGTGTGATGGATGGAAGGAGAGAGAGCATACGTCTACAGAGAGAGAGAGAGAGAGAGAGAGAGAGAGAGAGAGAGAGAGAGAGAGAGAGAAAGAAATGAGATTTTTTTAAATGGTACAGGCAGTCCCCAGGAGCCCCCGCTGGCGCAGCGGATTAAACTGCTGAGCTCCTGAAAGGTTTGCTGTTCCAATCCACAAGACGGGGTGAGCTCCCGCGGTTAGCCCCAGCTTCTGCCAACCTAGCAGTTCAAAAACATGCAAATGTGAATAGATCAATAGGTACTGCTGCGGCAGGAAGGTAATGGCGCTCCATGCAGTCATACCAGCTGCATGAGCTTGGAGGTGTCTATGGATAATGCCGGCTCTTCAGCTTAGAAATTGAGATGAACACCAACCCCCAGAGTCGGACACAACTACACATAATTGTGATCGAGGTGACCACCCTCCCCCCCAGGACTTTGTAAAAGATAGTTCAAAAATCAAGACTTTATGTTCTATATTCCATATAGTAGAAGGTGATTGAGACTTTTTACTGGAGTTTACTGTGGATTATCCCTGCACTCTGAGGCAAGAGATAACAACTTCATGAATTGTAAAATCATGCTGCTAAAACTCCACTTTTATGAATTTTCATATTGGGTTCCCCAGATGTTATGAACTTCGTACTTATCAAATGTTTTTCAATTGTTTATATCACTCATGATTCCCCTTTATGCAATGTAACTCACTTTTATGGATTCTCCCTTATTTCCATGAAATCTATCTGTCTGCCTATATGTATTTGTACTCTTTGGGATCCCCGGAAAATATGTATTTTTCCCAGCAGGGTTTATATTCCAACTTTGTTTTATTTTTCATTTTATTTCATATAATTGTCAAGTCATGAAATCAAATAGGAAATATTCTGAACTCAACCTGAACCCTAGAACCCATCCCAGCTCCTATGACCCAGGCTTCCTTTCCCAAAAACAAAAGGTGATTCGCCCCCAAGGCAGACATTGTCATATCTCCTCCAAAAAAAAATCCAGGACACCTCAGGAAGGCGCCCTGCAGAGCTTGTCAATTATGGCCCATCACCACCCATCTCTACTTCCACCTCTGACACCCCAAGGCATATCTGAAATCTGTATACGTGACAGGAACCCTTGATTGCTGTCATTAATCCCTTTAGAAATCGGCCGGGCAGGAATTAATCCGATCTTTCCTGCTCAGTCACTTCATTGTTTCAATAACTCCCGCCTTCTCCTCCCTGATTGGCTCGAGTGGGGACAAAAAGCAGCTCCCTATTGGGCCAACAGAGCAAGGCGGGAAACGAAAGCCCGCCTCGTTCAACCCTCTAGCTTAGAACTGGAGATGAGCAGCAACCCCCCAGAGTCAGACACAACTGGACTTAATGTTAGGGGAAACCTATATATACATATACATATATATAGGTGTATAGGACTGAAGAGGTCAGCCTCCCAATGCTATCAGGCTGCTTAGAATGGGCACCCTGGAAATTAGGCCACAGAAGTGGGGCTTATTTTATAAAGTGGTTGAGAACATACAGAAATATTGCAATTGGCATTTATTTTCAAGAGCAAAAACAAGCTATAGGGACAGCTTCTTGTATTTACTGCCTCTGAATCATCATCCCCGAATGTTGTCATGGTAACCGCCTGCCGGTGCCAAATCTGGAGATGGCAGCAAAGGGAGGCAGGTGAAGAGGGTCAGGAAAAGAGATTGGTCAGGCAACAAAAGGACAAAAGGTGGGTGATCAATAAAATGCACCCCGTCATATCAATAAAGATCATTGGAGAGAAAGGAAGCAAAACGTGACACCATGCTTGGAGTGAGGGGCAGTTGGAATGTCACTTAAGACAAATAAGAATGCGGCCCAGATTGAGTTTCCTTTGTCCAACGTGCTTTGGACCAGAAGTGTTTGGTTTTTTAAAGGATTTTTGAATACCTTTATTTGCAGGAGAAAGAATTATTGGCTGTTGTCAAAAGCTTTTGTGGTCGGAATCACTGGATTGCTGTGAGTTTTCGGGGCTGTATGGCCATGTTCCAGAAGCATTATTTTCTGACGTTTCACCTGCATCTATGGCAGGCATCTTCAGAGGTTGTGATGTCTGAACATGGCCATACAGCCCCGAAAACTCACTGCAACCCAGAACTATTGTCTATTTGAGGCAAGTGTGAATGTTGCAATTGGCCACCTTGATTAGCATTGAATGGCCTTGCAGCTTGAAAGTTTGGCTGCCAGTAATTCCAGTGATAATGCTTTTTGCTTTTGCTTTTTGGTGTGTTTCTTTGCCAAGTACTTTTGCATTTTTATATCGCCACTAGCTGTGCCCGGCCACGTGTTGCTGTGGCAAAGTGGTGGTGGTATTGGTTAAAAATTGTTGTGTAATTTTTATTTGACGTTATTTGTATTTTTTATTAATTTTATTGTAAGTTATCTTACTATTTATTATATTTTATTATTTTCTTGTATTATTTTTAGTTATTTTCTGTTATTATAGTATTTTATTGTATTAATTTTTAGTGGTTTTTATTATTTTTTAGTTTTTTTATATTTTTTATTGGGTTGCTAGGAGACCAAGTTGGAGGAGCTTAGCCTTCTAACTGGCAGCAATTGGATAAAAGCAATTATTCCTCTCCCTCTAATTAGAACTTTATTTTTCTTTTCTTTTTGTTGTATCAACCTAGAGGCGTGGATGATGGGTTGTGTTGTCAAATTTCGAGGTTGGGGGGCCTGTAGTTTTGTTGTTTTGTGGGTCGCCGTGATGCCATCACTCTTTTATATATATAGATTTGTTCAGATTTTTTTCTTTTTTATATAAATATGGACATTTTAGCTTTGTTTTTGGTTTTTGGGGTTTTTTTCTCTCTCTCCCTTTTTGATCTTTTTTAAATCTCAGTTTTCCTACTTTCTATGCCATCAAATGTTCTCACTCTTTCAATGTTAATTTACTCTATCTTATAAGGTAAAACTTCAATTAAAAATATTTTTTTAAAAAATATCTTTAAAAAAAAGTTTGGCTGCTTCCTGCTTGGGGATCGATCCTTTGTTGGGAGGTCTTAGCTGGCCCTGATTGTTTCTTACTGAAACAAGCAGAGACATCATGCTGTCAACGAAGGTCTGCATAGTTAAAGCAATGGTATTCCCCATAGTAACCTATGGATGCGTGAGCTGGACCATAAGGAAGGCTGAGCGAAGGAAGATAGACGCTTTTGAACTTTGGTGCTGGAGGAAAATCCTGAGAGTGCCTTGGACCGCAAGAAGATCCAACCAGTCCATCCTCCAGGAACTAACGCCCGGCTGCTCACTGGAGGGAAGGATATTAGAAGCAAAAATGTAGTATTTCGGCCACATCATGAGAAGACAGGAAAGCTTGAAAAAGATCATGATGCTGGGGAAAATGAAATGAAAAAGGAAGAGAGGTCGACCAAGGGCGAGATGGACGGACAGTATCCTTGAAATGACTGGCTCAACCTTGAAGGAACTGAGGGCAGCGACAGCCAGCCGACAGGGAGCTCTGGAGTGGGCTTGTCCAGGAGGTCACAAAGAGTCAGAAATAACTGAGTGAATGAAGAAGAAGATGAAGAAGATTATTTCTTCTCTGAAATTCCTGTTTTTTTAGCGTTGTTCTTTATTTACTATCCTGGTTTTAGAGTTTTTTTAATACTGGTAGCCAGATTTTGTTCATTTTCATGGTTTCTTCCTTTCTGTTGAAATTGTGCACATGCTAACATCTCCCAACAAAGGATCACCCAGGCAGGAAGCAGCCAGGCTTTGAAGCTGCAAGGCCAATCAATGCTAATCAAGGTGCTAATCAAGCTGGTCAGTTTCAACATTCACACTTTCCTCAACCTGTGTCCAGGTTGTTTCATCAAGTGCTCTGCTATGGCCAGCTAACACCTCTCAACAAAAGGATTTTCCCAAGCAGTAAGCAGACAGACCTTGAAACTGAAAGGCTGTTCAATGTTAATCATGCTGGCCAATTGCAACATTCACACCTGCCTCAAACATAATTCTTTCTCCCACCCTGGACATTCCACAGATATATAAACCACTCTTGCCTAGTTTCCAACAGACCTCACAACCTCTGAGGATGCTGTTGAGGTTTATAAAGACACCATAATGGATGAGTAAACTGGAAAGATACGTGTAAGAAGCTGATTGGCTGAGCCTGCAAACAGCCAGCAATCTGATTGGTCAATTTCTCTGCCATGCTACTGGGGAACTGATTTGAGCAGGTTTTACCTCAGTGTGTGTGTGTGTGTGTGCTGACTAGAAATAGCCGGGAGAGAAGATGCCTGCCGGCTCTCAGTGGCCCTGTTATTTCTAAGGCACTGAGGCAATTTAATGGACTATAAAAGGACTATTCCCTACACCTTCCCTACACCTACCCTACTGGATAAGCGAATATGTTGGATAATAAGGAGAGATTAAGGAGAAGCCTATTAAACATCAAATTAGGTTATGATTTTACAAATTAAACACCAAAACATCATGTTATACAACAAATTTGACAGAAAAAGTAGTTCAATACGCAGTAATGCTACGTAGTAATTACTGTATTTACAAATTTAGCACCAAAATATCACAATGTATTGAAAACATTGACTACAAAAATGCATTGGATAATCTAGAATGTTGGATAAGCGAATGTTGGATAAGTGAGATTCTACTGTAATCAAAACTATTTACCTTTCAATAATATTTTTAGAAAGGACTATTTATTCCTACTGTTCTCTGTAAGCAATCAGAGAGACTATTGTAAATATTATTGCTCTGTTTGATCATTTTGAAGTCAGTAAAGTTCCTGTCAATTGTTCTACAAAGCTGAGTGGCACATCATTACCCTGCAGGGTGACTTTGGTTCACAGGTGGACATAAGAGCTTCTATTTAACATCATCTTCAATCCTTAACAGATGCCTGCCATAGATGCAGGTGAAATGTCAGGTGAGAATGCTCCTGGAACATAGTCATACAGCCCAGAAAACTCACAGCAACCCAGTGATTCCGGCCATTAAAGCCTTCGACAATCTTATGAAATTACATAGAGGCCCAATTGTTCTGCTTCAAGAGAGTCGGCTTACCATTTAAAATTCTACCTCATCCTAAGCACAAACATAACACACACCACAGCATCAACAGACACACACACACCGTCTGTTGCCCTATTTCCATTTCAATGGCTTTTTCCCCTTTCTCTATTCATCTCTCTTCATGCTCTTTTTACTCTCTTTATCCCCTACCCTAAAGGAGCAGCTGGCGAGCCAGAAAAGAAGAGTCCCTTTTGAAATTCCCTCCAGGCCGTCTTCTCCTCTATTTATTGGTGTGCTGAGCCACCTCTCGCATGCCACCACAGTCCCCCCTCACAAACACAAAAGGACCCCTTTAGCTTGTCATTGGCCGCTCCTATGGGGTGGGGGGACAGGGGGGCAAGATGGGATTTGCAGACAACGTGACAGCTGCGTTGGGCCTGCCCTATAAATTAAATAGAGAGAAGGAGGGAAATTTGAAAATCGTATTGGAGAAACGGAGCATGGACTTTGAGACAGAAGCCAGTGAAACTTCGCAGGCAAGGATGCAGTCACCAAGGGCCCATGGTAAGAGGAAGCCAAATCTAGAGCAGCCCAAACGCCTGGTGTACAAAAAGGTAAGGTTTATTTAAAAAAAAAAATTGGAGGGGGGAGACCTGAAGCTAGACTAAAAGGAGGTGTCTGTAACGGTCTGGCTGCTGAGCTAGCTTCACTTGGGTGCATTTATTTATTGGGTCAGAAGCAAAGCGAGGGTACAGTTGTAATGTATTTGAAAAGACAAAGTTAAAAACCTGGCATTACACTAGCACTTGGATCCTCTTTAAATCCACTTTAAATCCACTTTAGGGAGGAGCCTTTAAACAGCTCAGCCAGACTGGTCCTGGGTCTCACCAAACTACAAACCCCATAATTCTGCAGGAGGCAGAAACTGGATTTAAAGTGAATTCATGCTTTAGTGTGATGAGGCTGTAAATGTCCTTTGACCAGTAGTTGGCCACTTGGAGTGCCTCTGGTGTTGCTATAAAAAGGCCCTCCATAGTGCATGTGGCAGGGCTCAGGCTGCATTGTAGTAAGTGATATGTGGTTTGCTCTTTTCCACATTTGGGTGCAGCCAAATGGAGAATGTGGGGCATCATTAAGGGCAGCAGAGTAGCAGAAAATCAGCATCATGTTTGGGACAAGGTCCTTAGGGAAATTTAGCTCTGGGTCGCTGTGCGTTGTCCGGGCTGTATGGACATGTTCCAGAAGCATTCTCTCCTGACGCTTCGCCCACATCTAAGGCAGGCATCCTCAGAGTTCGTGAGGTCTGTTGGAATCGAGTCAACTAGGGTTTATATATATGTGGAATGTCCTGAGTGGGAGAAAGAACTCATGTCTGCTTGAGGCAAGTGTGAATGTTGCAACTGATCACTTGATTAGCATTGAAAGTATGGCTACCAGTATTAAAAAACTCTAAAATCAGGACAGTAAATCAGGAGCCACCGGTGGTGCAATGGGTTAAACCCTTGTGCAGGTAGGACTGCTGACCAACAGGTCGGAGCTTTGAATCTGGGGAGAGCAGGTGAGTTCTCTCTGTCAGCCCCAGCTCCCCACGCAGGGACATGATAGAAGCCTCCCACAAGGTTGGTAAAAATGTCAAAACATGGCATCCCCTGGGCAATGTCCTTGCAGACAGCCAATTCTCTCACTCAGAAGCAACTTGCAGTTTCTCAAGTCGCTACTGACATGAAAAAAGGAAAGTAAATAAAGGACAAAATTAAAAGGGAGAGATTCCAGACAAGAAATTATCAGAGCCGCCGACAACAGCAACAACTTTATTTTTGTACTCTGCCTCCATCTCCCTGAAGGGACTCGGGGCAGCTTACATATGGCACAAGGTACCTAAAACAATGCATAAAATAAACACATAGTACAATACAAAATAAAACCACTCATTTATAAAACAACGTCAGGAAAGAATGCTCCTGGATCATGGCCATGCCTTCTTAATCAGTAATGCTATTAATGCAAAAAAATTTCATCTCCAGATCATTAAACCGCTTATGGAAAAAAAACGAAGAGATCGCATTGCCCATTCTCTGAACCAGCTAAAGGCTCTGTTGCTAGATGTGCCCAATCAAGGCAACAAGGTAAGGACGTCCGGTGCTAGTCCAATGGGGAGGTGAAGTATTCATCATGAGCCCTCATACGCTGTGGACTTAAAGTGACATAGCCACTTTTTCTTCAATCCAACGATCCCTGAAAACTGTAGTCTTGTGGCCTGGTCTGTGGAAAAAGGGTATCCTTATTATTAAAGCATCCTGATTGATGGCTTTTCAAATTATCTTGTCTCCTACATTTCTCCTAACCATCACGGCTACTGTCATGCACGACCCAATGAGATAGGAGACACCTCTGTCAGCTTCACTTCGGTTCCAATTTCGTGCTTGCAAATGGTTTGAAGAGAAATCTTGTCTTTTTGCTAACCAGACGTTTGGGCTGCTCGAGAAGAGCTGTCACACAAATTGATTGGCACAAGGTCTCTAGTTTAAGGAGATATTTTGCTGCCAAATGACTTGTAGCAGATGGACAGGACACACAGATCTGCGAAGACGAGAGACCGAGATGGAGAGGGGGGAATAGACACACAGACTGAGATTGGATATACACACTCAGACACGGAAATACAGAGAGACAGACAGAGAAGCAGATGGAAAGGGAGAAGGAAGAGAAAAGGAGACATACACAGAGTAACAATGATGGAAAACACGCATAACTACACAAGCAGAGGCAAGCGCATATACATGTAAAATATATGTGCACAAACTGGAATTCATGCACACACGCACACGAAGGCAAAGAACCACAATTATGCAACACTGGCCCCTTCTACACTGCCATATAAAATCCAGATTCTCTGCTCTGAACTGGATTATATGGCAGTGTGGACTCATATAATCCAGTTCAAAGCAGATAATGTAGATAATTGTAGCCCTCAGTGGCAATGGGTTAAATCCTTATGCCAGCAGGACTGCTGACCGAAATCTGAGGAGTGGGATGAGCTCCCATCTGTCAGCTCTAGCTTCCCATGCAGGGACATGAGAGAAGCCTCCCACAAGATGGTAAACCATCAAAACATCCGGGCATCCCCTGGGCAACGTCCTTGCAGACGACCAATTCTCTCACGCCAGAAGCAACTTGCATTTTATCAAGTCGTTCCTGACACACACACACACACAAATATGGATTATATGGCAGTGTAGAAGGGGCCTCCCTGGAAGAGGAATGGGAACACCCAGCAAGGCGTCTACATATCCACATATACATATATTATACATAGGGGGGTGGGGGTGGAAAATGGCGTTCATAACCATTTGGAGATCATAACCTTTTGGAAAAGTGATTTTTCAGAGAAGCGCCAAAAACCCAATTAAGTAGAATCTTCTCATACGGCATAACCAAATGTATTGTGCAAGGCAATGTCTTCAGTTGTTAGACTGAACCTATTGTCTCTGATCTGTTAGGAACAGACAACATGTCAATGCATAAAAACAGCAGTTTCAGAAGTGTTTTTCAGTGACCAAAAATATAACAACTCTCTCATAAAACAACTACTTTTATATCGTGCACTCAAGAGACAAAATGAAGTAGGCTTTGGTAAAATAACCTATTTGGTTTACTCATAGCCTTCATGTGTTCAGCATAACATAGGTACATAGCTTATCAGTCCAGTTTCAGATATATTTGAGATAGTTTATCTGTGCAGATGGCACAGGGCATCTTTCTTACAACAACAAGTGTTTGATCTTAGCAGTCCAAAGTCTAAGAAGAATCTCTAAAATGGAGTCTGAGGTCTGAGCAGTCCCAAGTCAGATCATGTGGTCTGCAGCCCTTTCCACGACTTCTCATGAAACATAGAGCAAAAGAAGCTGCATATCAGAACATATACGAGCGTTATCCAGAAAGTAGATTACATTTTGGAATTAAAAATGAATAAAGTATAGGAGAAAACATTTACCATATGCAGTTGAAAGTCACACCCAAATGCCACTTCTCAACATAGTCGCCATTCAAATCTAGGCACTTATCATAGCAATGAATGAGCTTGGCAACTCCTCCCCCATAAAACTCTGCCGCTTGCGTTCTCAATGCAGCGTTTTGGCAATGACGTGCAGCTACGGGAAGAGGTGACCGGCTGGTTGAGGACGCAAGCGGCAGAGTTTTGTGGGGGAGGAGTTGCCAAGCTCATTCATCGCTATGATAAGTGTCTAGATTTGAATGGCGACTATGTTGAGAAGTGGTATTTGGGTGTGGCTTTCAACTGCATATGGTAAATGTTTTCTCCTATACTTTGTTCATTTTTAATTCCAAAACGTAATCTACTTTCTGGATAACCCTTGTATATAAAACAGTAAGCAAACAGAATCATAGATTAACAAATTATTAGAGGAAGCTTGAAGAAGGTTGTAATTTCCAACAGGGTGAGAGATACAGTACAAAGAGGGAAAGATGAAAATATTCTGTACACACAGAGGTATATGCACACAGAAAAAGCAATACACCAATAACAAGAACCAGGGAAATTACTATTCTTGGAAAAATTCCTAGGGGATTTTAGGACTTGGAGCAGTTTATAAGCACGTGGTAGTGCAATGAAACACTGTAAAACACATCACACAAAATGCAGTGTAATCTAGCAACATCCTTTCAATAAGTTGTACACGAGTTTAGCCGACTACTTCAGATGAACCTGAAGAAATTATTTTTAAATCCATGAATGCTTAGGTTGAAAGAAATGAGTTATTCTTAAAGGTGCTGCTAAATCCCTTCCCTTCTCCTCCACCCCCTCCTTCCCATTTCCTGTTCATGCTGTAAGAGGAGTCAGTTTGTTTCTAATTACCTCTGTAAATACGTGCGGTTTATAACATGCTATAATTCTAGATTTTGGAATTCTGCAAACTGAAATGTGTAAATACACACTTATTTGATCCAAGACGATAGTTCCCAGTATTACAACTGCTGGAGGAGTCATATATACGAGTTACGTTTTCTATCTTAGTGTCTTTGTTTTGTAGTTCTGATTTTTAATTTGCTGGATTTAAGTTGCATTTTTGAAGATTTAATAAAAATATATATTTTTAAAAAGGGTTACTGTGTTTGTCCAGAAGAGGGCAACCAAACTGGCAAAAAGTCTCATAGCCAGAAATTCCTATCAGGGGCAGCTTAGGGAGCTGGGTATAAAAGTCTCGCTTATCCAACCTTCGCTCATCTGACATTCTGTATTATCCAACGCATTCGGTCTCCCACTCGGATCCACAGCTGTTTCTCTAGGCAGCAACGCGCAGTGGGCCTCTCTACATGTCGGGTGCCCACTGGAAGGGTCAAGATGTGATCGGCGCAGACTTTTCCTGTTGGCCTGCACTGGCCACATCTCGTATGGGCGCACTGCTGCCCAGAAAAACAATGTGTTACTGCCCAGCAACATGCCCAGCAACAACACAACAAAATCATAACGTGATTTGATATTAAATAGGCTTTTGCTTAAGCCTTCCTTATTATCCAACTTTTTCGCTTATCCAATCTTCTGCTGGCCCATTTATGTTGGATAAGCGAGACTCTACTGTATTTCGCCTGGAGAAGAGAGGGTTAGGAAGGGACATAGCAGCCACGTTTGAATATTTGCAAGAACGTCATATTGAAAACGGAGCAAAATTGTTTCCTACTGCTCCAAAAGCTAAGACACAGGACAATGAATTCAAATGGCAGGAAAACAGATTCCATCTAAAAGTTAGGGAAAAAATTCCTGACAGAGCTGTTTGACAGTGGAATATGCTGCTGACTCAGAATGTGGTGGCATCCATTTCTATGGAGGTTTTTAAGCAGAGGTTGAGTGCCCATCAGTCAGGAGTGCTTTGATTGTGTTCCTGCATGGCAAAGCTGGTTGGACTGGATGGCCCTTGCGGTCACTTCCAACTCTTTGATTCTATTATTCCTCTCTAAAGTATATTTTTCTCCCATAAGTCTTTCCCCAGTTCTCGCACGGACAAGGCAGCGCTTCTTGAAATGACTGTGAAGCGGATCCAAACTTTGCAGCTAGCAGGTGAGAGTTATAGGTGGGAATGGCGTGGAATAAGGTTGGGGATCCTGATGCCCCAATCCATCCCTCTGAAGTTTCCCAGACAGCAGCTCCGCTTTCTCAGAATACCATTGTTAGGTGGCTCCCCCCACCTGAAATGCTTAGTTTAAGATTTAGGCCTTTTCTACATTGCCATATAATCCTGATTATCTGCTTTGAACTGGATTATATGAGCCTACACTGCCATATAATCCAGTTCAGGTCAGAAGGGGCCTAGGTTACCATCAGCAGGTGTTTTGGCCCACCAACCATGGCACGCTCTGCCACCCTAAACTTGCCTGACATTGAATTTAGACTCGGGCGGAAAGCCTTCCCTCCTCTTTCCATACAGCAGAGTAATAACACTGGGAGTTGTTTCATATGAGAAGCTGAGTTTTACATAGGAATTTTCCTCCCGTTTTAATGCCTGGTAGTTTTCTTGCATCTTCAGACAGAGTGAATCTGCTCTCTTCTCTGTTTCCTGCCTTTGAAGAAACTGAAAAGGGAACAGATCAAGCCCAGATGTAATGGTACAGCTGAGTATTCTTCCTGGGTGTACCTCTGAAAAAATCCTAAAGCTATGTGAATGCTTAAAACTTCTGAACTATAGTGGCCAAGCTGCAATGATTTTTGTGGGGTTTTTATTTATTTATTTACAGTATTTATATTCCGCCCTTCTCACCCCGAAGGGGACTCAGGGCGGATCACATTATGTACATATAGGGCAAACATTCAATGCCCATAAACCGAGACAGAGACAACAGACAGACAGACGCAAAGGCAATTTAACCTTCTCCTGAGGGGATGTTTGATTCTGGCCACAGGGGGGGAGCAGCTGCTTCATCATCCACTCTGATGGCAGTTCCTCACTTCCTCATTCCAACGTTGTAAATTAGTTAAATTTGCCTCCCCACTTATAAGTGGTACCTTATTTCCTACTTGATAGATGCAACTATCTTTCGGGTTGCTACGTCAGCAACGAGCAGGGACTATATTTTATTTTTAATTGACGGGTGCTCATCCTGCCACGGGCTGGCCTCGAACTCATGACCTCATGGTCAGAGTGAATAATTGCATCAGCTGTTTACCAGCCTGTGCCACAGCCCGGCCCCGGGTTCATACTAGCAGCATGAGACGGAAACTGGGTGCATACTTAGGGTTTCATAAGACAAAAATATGCAATTAGATTTGTTGGGGTTTGTACAGTAGATGGAAGCCGCAGCTAATTTAAATGCTTTGATTTGCTTAATCCTAGTACAATTCATGTTTTCTTATTTCTTAAGGTGTATCATCATCTTAAGAAGCCCCGGTGGCAAAGTGTGTTAAAGCACTGAGCTGCTGAACTTGCAGACCAAAAGGTCGCAGGTTCAAATCCCGGGAGCAGAGTGAGCGCCCGCTACTAGCTCCAGCTTCTGCCAACCTAGCAGTTCGAAAACATGCCAATGTGAGTAGATCAATAGGTACGGCGGGAAGGTAATGGCACTCCATGCAGTCATGCCGGCCACATGACCTTGGAGGTGTCTACGGACAATGCCGGCTCTTCGGCTTAGAAATGGAGATGAGCACCAACCCCCAGTCGGTCACAACTGGACTTAACGTCAGGGGATACCTTTACCTTTACTATCATCATCTTAGGTTGGTACTAGTCAGATAGTTCTCTTACAAGGCAAAAGGAGCTGATGAACAATGGAACTCTCTACCTTGGAATGTGGGGGAGGCTTTGAAACAGGCTGGATGGCCATCTGTCAGGGGTGTTTTGATTGTGCTTTGCTTGCATGGCAGGGGGTTGGACTAGATGGCCTGTATGGTCTCTTCCCACTCTATGATTCTACGATTCTATGCCTTTTCTGTTTGCTCATTCTTTACACAGTGGCAGATGACAGGGGCTTCCAGACTGGGTGCTTGCGTTGTGCCTCCTTTGCTCCAGCCACCATCTCAGAGAAACAGCCGTATCCAGAACCTCCCAGTCAATCCATTCCCAACAATGAGATCTTCTCACTGGTAACTCCTCCTCAAGCCTCTGGCCTGGAAAAGATCTCAAGCTGGAATGAAGAGAAGGCGGCTTTCCGCGGCCTCCAGCGTCCTGGAAAACCAGTCTCCTCCATGGTTCTGAGCAGAACTGGGTCTCATGGATTCTGGAGACCCTGGTCTACCTGAGTCTCTTATATTTTTTAAAGCCCATGACTGAAGGAGAGGATAATAGATGACAGGACTATAGCCTCTAATTTATTTGATATTTGGAAAACAATGTTAGAAAATCTTTTTTTGCTCTATGAAGCATGTACCGTCTTGTTCTTGTTCTTGCTGTTGTCTCTCGTCTTAAGCACCATTACTTGTAAGTTTTTTTTATGTCTCTTCATGTGTTGCTATTTTATTCTGAATTTAATGTTGTCCATGTGTTTTGCATTATAAAAATGAAGAAATTGTGTGTAAATTGTTATATTATGTAATGTTAAGGATCATCCAGTAACTGAGGTGTTTAATACAAGTTGAGCATCCCATATCCAGTTTCAAAATGCTCTCAGAATCCACAATTGTTCACATAGGTAACTGAGATAGCGACACCTTTGCTTTTTTTTTGCAAGTTTTGTTTCTTGCACAAGATGAAGAGGAACCGTTGGTAAACACCCTTTGGGTTCAGTCACATAACCAAATATAGATCCACTTAATAGTAGCATTGCCTAGCCCACACTTCTCAATGATGACTGCCAGTGGTTCTGAAATTACTTCTGTTAGTTCCCTTCAATACCCTTGGATGTAGTTCATCTGGCCCTGGAGACTTGAATTCATTTAGAGTAGCCTGGATTACTTTTTTACTTATTTTGGGTTGCATTTCCCCTACTACCTCTTCTGCTCCATATTGCTCATGTTGAACACCAATTTCCTTTTGAGAAAAGACTGAGGCAAAAAAGGTATTGAGCAGATTTGCCTTTTCTCTGTATCATTAGCATTTTGCCATCGCCTGCAGTAACCCTACCATTTCCTTGTTCTTCCTTTCGGTGGAGTGAACTGCAGTACAAATCTCCACTTGGCTATGGAAACCCACCTGTGAGAGAACTTTGGGTAAGCCTCACATTCTAGGAAGAGGTGCAGATGATGTATCAGCTGAAGCTGGTAGTAAGCATTCCTGATCATGGCATCTACCTGAGCTTGATCCTGGAGGGATCCAGGATTTCCTATCTGAGTCTGCCTGAGACCAGAGATCCTCAAGAGGGGTTCTTTTCTCAGTCCCACTACTTTTGGAAGTGTTCTTTTCAGTGCTTCTACTCTCCCATAAAATATATTGTCAAAAGACAAAAATAAGGTAGACTTCATTAAAAGTAACATATCTGGTTTACTCACAACCTTCATGTATTCAGCATGGACTGGCCACGTTGTCCGAATGCCCGATCACCATCTCCCAAAGCAGATATTCTACTCCAAACTCAAGAACGGGAATCATAATGTTGGTGGGCAGGAAAAGAGATTTAAAGATGGGCTTAAAGCCAACTTTAAAAACTGTCGCATAGACACTGAGAACTGGGAAGCCCTGGCCCTTGAGTGCTCTAACTGGAGGTCAGCTGTGACCAGCAGTGCTGCGGAGTTCGAAGAGGCACGAATGGAGGGCTTAAGGGAGAAACGTGCCAAGAGGAAGGCCCGTCAAGCCAACCCTGACTGAGACCGCCTTCCACCTGGAAACCGATGTCCTCACTGCGGGAGAATATGCAGATCAAGAATAGGTCTCTTCAGCCATCTACGGATCCATCCCCAAGATAGCGAAGACGGAGGACCATCATCCTCGAACTACGAGGGATCGCCTAAGACATAACTTGTCAATTCAGTTATAGATAGGTTTGAAGTGGTTCTCTGTGCAGATAACACAGGGCACCCTTCTTATAATCAACAGCAACATGAGTTTGCTTTCAACTGTCCGTAGTCTAATAGCATCTCATAGCTAAAGCTTTCTTCATTCTCAGCAGTCCCAGATCTGATCATGTGGTCTGCAGCCCCTCCCACAACCTCAAGAAACATAGAGTAAAGGGAAAGCTGCATACCAAAACATACATAGGCAATACAGTAAGCAAACAGAATCATATACAAAACAAATCACTAGTGGAGGTTTGAAGAAGTCTGCTATTTCCAACACAACTCACTGTCCTCTAGGGAATTTAAGATACTGAAATCATGGTCTTTGACAATGGGACGGACCAGGTTGCTGTGAGTTTTCTGGGCTGTATGGCCATGTTCCAGAAGCATTCTCTCCTGATGTTTCACCCACATCTATGGCGGCCATCCTCAGAGATTGTGAGGTATATTGGAAACTGGGTCAGTGAGGTTTATATATCTGTGGAAGGTCCAGGGTGGGAGAAAGAACTCTTGTCTGTTGGAGGCAAGTGTGAATGTTGCAATTAATTACCTTGATAAGCATTGAAAAGCTTGCAGCTTCAAGGCCTGGCTGATTCCTGCCTGGGGGAATCCTTTGCTGGGAGGTGTTCACTGGCCCTGTTTCATGTCTGGAATTCCCCAGTTTTCAGTGTTGTTCTTTATTTACTGTCCTGATTTTTAGAGTTTTTTTTAAATTCTGGTGCCTTTATGTTCTGACGAAGAAACACAACCTACAAACTATCTACAGACCCACTAAGAAAATCCAACAAATGCTACGTTCAGCAAAGGACAAGAGAAATCCTCTCATTTCTGCAGGAGTCTACCATATACCCTGCAGCTGCTAACAGGTCTACATAGGGACCACCAAACGCAGCAGCATTGCCCAAACACGAATCAAGGAACATGAAAGGCACTGCAGACTGATTCAACCAGAGAAATCAGCCATAGCAGAGCACCTGATGAACCTACCTGGACACAGGCTATTTTTTGAGAACACTGAAATACTGGATCACTCTAACAACCACCATGTCAGACTACACAAGAGAAGTCACTGAAATCCACAAGGATGTGGACAATTTCAACAAAATGGAGGAAACCATGATAATGAACAAAATCTAGCTACCAATATTTAAAAACTATCAGGACAGTAAACAAAAAGCAACACTCAGAAAACTGGGGAATTCCAAACAGGAAACAATTGGGGGCAGTTAACACCTCCCAACAAAGGAAGCAACCAGACCTTGAAACTGCAAGGCCATTCAATGCTGATCAAGGTGATTAGTTGCAAGAGTCCTTTCTCCTACCCTGGCCATTCCACAGATATATAAACCCCACTTGTTTAGTTTCCAACAAACCTCACAACCTCTGAGGATGCCTGCCATAGATGTGGGCGAAACGTCATGAGAGAATGCTTCTGGAACATAGCCATACAGCCCGGAAAAATCGCAGCAACCCAGTGATTCTGGCCATGAAAGCCTTCGACAACACAGTGGGACAGACCATTCAGAAACTTTGAAGTGTCAGTGAAGATGGGTCTCCACAATTTGAAGGCACGCCACAACGAAAGGCAGAGTACAGTAGAGTCTCATTTATCCAACACTTGCTTATCCAACGTTCTGGATTATCCAACACATTTTTGTAGTCAATGTTTTCAATACATCGTGATATTTTGGAGCTAAATTCGTAAATACAGTAATTACTACATAGTATTACTGCGTATTGAACTACTTTTTCTATCAAATTTGTTGTTAAACATGATGTTTTGGTGCTTAATTTGTAAAATCATAACCTAATCTGATGTGTAATAGGCTTTTCCTTAATCTCTCCTTATTATCCAAGATATTCACTTATCCAACGTTCTGCCGGCCCGTTTATGTTGGATAAGTGAGACTCTACTGAACCTTTTTAATGGGCCCTTCCACACAGCCATATAACCCAGAATATCAAGCAAGGCCCACAATATTGGTCCACAATATCTGCTTTGAACTGGGTTATCCGAGTCCACACTGTCATATACTCCAGGTCAATGTGGATTTTATACAGCTGTGTAAGGACCCAATGTCCGTAAATGTCCCCTTTTCTGAAATGTTTTCTTTAAGTTCTGTATCGTCTTCAGCCTCAGTTCGTCCTCCCGCTCAAAACCGAAGCTCAAACCGGGCGGAAGTGAGCCGTAAGCCCCACCCAGAAGTCGGTTTGATTAAGGGCGGAAGTGACGCCACAGCGGGAAGCGGGAGGAGCTTGGGCGCTTGGCCGAAACCCAAGATGGCGGCGGGGATGTACCTGGAGCACTACCTCGACAGTAAGCGCGGGAGCGGAGCGGGAGGAGGGCCGAGGAAGCCAGCGGCCGCCTCGGGAGGAAGAGGAGGAGGCGGGGGCGCTCCTCGTTCATTCACACGTTAGGCATGTTACCCACATGCGAGTCGGACCCAAAGAGCCTCTGAATGAAGCACTGTGGCCAATGCTTTGGCCTGACAGCCTTGGTCTGCTAGCGCCCCTGTGTTACGTCCATTACTACGTTTAAGGGCCCTTCCACACAACCATATTGCTCAGAATATCAAGTCTGAAAATCCCACAATATGAACTGGGGCCTTTCCACACAGCCAAATAAAATCCTACATTATCTGCTTTGAACTGGGTTATATGGCAGTGTGGACTCAGATAACCCAGTTCAAAGCAGATATTGTGGGACTTTCCACCTTGATATTCTGGATTATATGGCTGTGGAAGGGCCCCTGAGGCCCCTTCCACACAGCTGAATAAAATCCCACATCTGCTTTGATTTGGAATATATGGCACAAAGCAGGCATTGTGGAATTTTCTGCCTTGATATTCTGGGTTACATGGCTGTTTGGAAGGGCCCTCACTCACAACAAATAACATTTCAAATGTCTGACCTTCTTAAGGCTGTTCACAAAGATGGCTCTTTTCTTATTCTGGGTAGTTTCTACACTGTACAAGCTAAATGGAGCCCCAGTGGCGAAGTGCGCTAAAGCACTGAGCTGGAGACCGAAAAGTCCCAGGTTCAAACCCACTGAGCAGCCACTGTTAGCTCCAGCTCCTGCCAACCCAGCAGTTCGAAAACATGCCAGTGTGAGTAGATCAATAGGTACCGCTTCGGCGGGAAGGTAACGGCACTCCGTGCAGTCATGCCGGCCACATGACCTTGGAGGGGTCTACGGACAACGCCGGCTCTTTGGCTTAGAAATGGAGATGAGCTCCAACCCCCAGAGTCGGTCACGACTGGACTTAACGTCAGGGGAAACCTTTACCTTTACCTACCCTGTTTCCCCGAAAATAAGACATCCCCGAAAAATTAGACCTAGTAGAAGTTTTGCTGAATTGCTAAATATAAGGCCTCCCCTGAAAGTAAGACCTAGCAAAGTTTTTGTTTGAAAGCATGCACAGCGCCTGCCAAACAGAACACCAGAGCATGCAGGAGTGGTAAATGTACATACCAGTTGTACATGGAAATAATGGTAGTAACAAGAAATTCACAAGGATTCACAGTTTGTCTAGTTATGTTGGTTTGTGATGACAACTATTGTACAGTATATAATAAATGTTCAATTTTTTTGTTCAACAATAAATGTTAATTCTTCTTCATGGAAAAATAAGACATCCCCTGAAAATAAGACCTAGCACATCTTTGGGAGCAAAAATTAATATAAGACACTGTCTTATTTTCGGGGAAACACGGTACAAGCTAAATATTGAGCACTGAAGCTGCCTGTGGGTGATTAATATGTAAACAGACATTATGTTCATTGAAGATGACTGTGGTGGAGGCTCCTTCTTTGGAGGCTTTTAAACAGAGGCTGGATGGCCATCTGTCGGGGGTGCTATGAATGCGATTTCCTGCTTCTTGGCAGGGGGTTGGACTGGATGGCCCATGAGGTCTCTTCCAACTCTACTATACTATGATTCTATGAACTCTTCTCTCAGGCCCCTTCCACACAGTTGTATAAAATTCCACATCTGCTTTGATCTGTAGTATATGACCGTGTGGATTCAGATAACCCAGTTCAGAGCAGATATTGTGGGATTTTCTGCCTCGATATTCTGAGTTATATGGCTGTATGGAAGGGCCCTGGGTTATCTGAGTCCACACTGCCATATATTCCAGTTCAAAGCAGATGATGTGGGATTCATCTGTGTGGATAATTTGGTGTTGGTCATTCTATAAGAAAGTATTTGTGATGGTTCTGGAAGATCCCATCTGGATGGCTGTCTTCTGTGTTTCACGATTTCTTTCCTTTTCCTAGGTATTGAAAATTTGCCATTTGAGCTGCAGAGAAACTTCCAACTTATGCGAGACCTCGACCAACGAACAGAAGGTGAGTTGGGAACCGTGCTGGGAGCAGCCAGTTAAAAATGACTGTCATCTTTATTGCATGTAAAGGACAACATGTATTTGTCTCTATTCGATCCGCCGTTGTTCAATAGTTGCCTCTGTTAAAACTCTTTGTCCTGCCTTTGGTTTCAGATCTTAAATCGGAGATTGATAAATTGGCCACTGAGTACATCAGCAATGCACGGACGTTATCTTCAGAGGAGAAACTGGGCCTTCTAAAGCAAATCCAAGAAGCATATGGGAAGTGCAAGGAGTTTGGGGATGACAAAGTGCAGCTTGCTATGCAAACCTATGAGATGGTAAGAGGCATGTCAAAAGGGGATTCATGGGTTTGAAGAGGTGGGATCTGATGGGTGGTCACTTTTATTAATGCAAGAACCTTCAAATTAGGTGAAAGCCTTCCTCTTTGGCCTAGTTGACTTCTTGTCCTATTAAGCATTTAATTCCACCAGTGTCTGAGCCTCATCCACCACCACGCCCTGTTGTCATCCTACTTGTTTGTGGCATCTTGGCTTAAGTACTTGTTCTGTCTTTTAATATATTTGCAGGTAGATAAGCACATCCGGCGGTTAGACACAGATCTTGCCCGATTTGAAGCTGACCTGAAAGAGAAACAAATTGAATCAAGTGATTATGACAGCTCATCCAGCAAAGGCAAAAAAAGTGAGTTGGGAATTCCTGTTTTTGTACACTTTGGTTGGACTTTAGATGGGGGATGTGTGAGGTGTTCTGTGACAGTAGGATTTCAGACTTTGGGATAAATAGAAAGATATTTATTGAGGTTGAGTACATTATATTGTCTTAAGTTGAAGTTGAGGATATTACCGTAATCCAAAGAAGGTATGGCATGTGATAAGAGTTGAATTGGATATATCTGAGTTCAGACTTTTATTCAAGGAGAATACTGGGTAATGACCAATCACATTCTTTCATCCTAGTCTTGTCATTATTTATTTATTTATTTATTTACTGTATTTATATACCGCTTTTCTCACCTCTGAGGGAACTTAAAGCAGTTTACAACATAATTGAAAAATTCAATGCCAAACATACAAGTAAACGAAATCATATATCTAAAACAATAGACGTATCACTATGCATTAAAACAATAGAACAATTAAAACATGAGGTATAAACAACATTAAGACATTAAAACATAGAATTAAAACACCTGGTACAAACATTAAAATCACATGATCCAAAATCGTAGACTGGGGTTGTTCCAATTGTCAATTTCACATATCTCTATTTATTTCTTGCACTGCATTATTTTACTGGCCAAAAGCTTGATTCCATAACCTTGTCTTTGTTTTCTTTCTGAAGGCCAAGAGGGAGGGCGTTGATCTAATCTCTTTGGAGAGAGAGTTTCAGAGCCGAGAAGCCACCACTGTGAAGGCCCTGTCTCTCATCCCCACCAACCGCCCTTGCGAAGGAGGTGGGAACAAGAGCAGGGCCTCTCCAGAAGATCATAACCTCTGTGATGGTTTATAGAGAGAGATATGTTCGGATAGATAAGCTGATAAGCTATCATCTCTCTTAGTTGTGTGTTGTAAAAGCATACTAGTTAAGCAAATAAATTCTCTATATCTGATGGAGAAATTATATTTGTTACTCTCTTTCTATATTCTATATTCTATATTGTGTGCACAGAAGGCCGGGCCCAGAAAGAGAAGAAAGCCGCCCGTGCTCGCTCCAAGGGAAAGAATTCGGATGAGGAGGCACCAAAGACAGCACAAAAGAAGCTGAAGTTAGTCCGCACGTGAGTGACTGGGAAGATGTGGCAGAATAAAAGCCTGACTAGTTCATGCCCATAGGTACAGCCTGAGCTCCCCTAAGATCAGGTCTGCTCCATTTTAATCCATTCTAGCACATGCTTCTTGTTTTGTTTTTCCTGTGACTAGAAATTCTCTTTGACTGGGGTATGGGAAGAAGTGAAGGCCAGGTTGTGAGAAATGTCAGTCTGGCAAGTTCTTGAGTAATCTGGGAGGTTAAAGTAGCAGATTCTGGGGCGAGGTGAGATGGAAGGTAGCTTTCACCCGCAGGGGTTTCACTGTGCAAGTAGTGAGGACCTGTTGTCAATGACTGACTTAACTGTGCTTTTCCCCCTTGAAGCAGCACAGAGTACGGGATGCCTTCAGTTACCTTCGGCAATGTGCACCCCTCTGACGTACTGGACATGCCTGTGGATCCCAATGAGCCTACCTATTGCCTCTGCCACCAGGTCTCCTATGGGGAGATGATTGGTTGTGACAACCCAGATGTAAGAGACTTTTGGGGGTGGGATGGGAGTTGGGGGGCTGTGAAATAAAACTAGTAAATGCTGTTTTTTCCCTCTTGTTTAGGGAACAGTAAATAGTTGCAAATGTGAGTGTATACATAACATTTAACATTTTTGGCAATATTCAGGATTCTAAAACTTGGAACAAAGTGACACATTATGTAGTAATAGTCATAATAATGTTTATTCATTATCTGCTTCACTTTTTGGCTCGAGGCAAGGCACAACATAGTCAAATATATCTATAAAAGCACATATTAACTATGACATACAGTAGAGTCTTACTTATCCAACATAAACAGGCTGGCAGAAAGTTGGATAAGCGAAAATGTTGGATAATAAAGAGGGATTAAGGAAAAGCCTATTAAACATCAAATTATGTTATGTTATGATTTTACAAATTAAGCAACAAAACATGTTTTACAACAAATTGACAGAAAGAGCAGTTCAATACACGATAACATTATGTAGTAATTACTGTATTTACGCATTTAGCACCAAAACATCTATATTGTACTATATTGTAGTACATCGCAATGTATTGAAAACATTGATTACAAAAAGTGACTATTAGTAGATCTATAATCTAGATTGTATGTCTTAAACTGTTTTTCAGTGCTAGTAGCTTAGTTCCATTTTTTGATGACAAACAGGATATAAAGCTAATAGTGGTGGCGGTGGGAGTAGTATTAATAAAAGTAGTAATGTCTTTATATTCTTCTCTAGTGCTCAATCGAATGGTTCCATTTTGCTTGTGTGGGCTTGACGACAAAGCCAAGAGGAAAATGGTGAGTAACTAGCTCTCCATATACTTGATAGGTTTTTTTTTGATGCCCAACACACTGGGGAATCTTAGATACTGAAATTATGGTCTTTGACAGTGGGACAGACCATTCAGAAGAGCTAACAATATCTATAAGGGGAAGGTTTCTTATTTCAACATTGTCTGGTAGATGCATAGCAAATGGGGAGTCCTTTGGGTTTCCGGTTATTGAGAGCTGGGCTGTCTTTGTCTGGACTGGAGGCCAGGCTCTGACCTTATTAAAAAATTGTAGTTAATGAATTCTAATCAGGAAAGAATATAGAAGTTAAGACTTTGTATTGTCTTTTTGGAAAGATAATCAAGTGTTTTTCAGTTCATTCAAAGGGCATTAGATGTTAATATGCATGGAGTCCCAAAGTGAATGTTTTTAGTTTATGATGTCTTACTTAGTGACATTTTAGGACTCCTGAAACCTTGAAGAAAGAGAGATTGGGGGTTTCCTAGTTACACACAGGGTTTAAAACAAGGTTGAGAAACATGTAGCCCTTAAGATGTTGGACTGTAATTTCCCATTATCCTATCCCATTGGCTGTGCTTGCTAGAGCTGTTCAGAGTTGCAGTTCATTGACATCTGGGAAGTAAGGCCATTCCCAGCCCTACTTTACAAGGCCTTATCAGCGTGATGTAATGTTTGGACATTACACTGTGACTTTGGAGACCAGGGCTCAAATCCCCGCTTAGCCATGGAAACCCACTGAATGACTTGGGGCAAAAAGGCACACAACAACAATACAGTCTTGCAAGGGCTTAGATCCAGAGAAAGACTTCTTTTTCTTTGTAGAGGCCTTATTTCCTATTTATTTTAATTTTTCTAGATTTTCCCTTGTGTTTCCAAATATTCCATGTAGCCCCAGTCTTCTGTCAGTTTTACTTAAATCTCTATTCTAAAAGGGCCTCACAGATTTTAACAAGGCTCATAACTTAAGGAAATATATGAATGGAATCATATTAAGATACTTCAGTCCTGCAGAGCTCTAGTTTTTAATTGTATTTTAATTGTATGTTGAATTTTATATTCATATGTGTCTGTATTTGCCTTGCTTTTTAAACTATTTTGTGTCATATCACTGGTAGCCAGCTCTCTTGAGTCCCTATGGGGAGAAAGGCAGGATAAAAAATAAATTAAATAAATAAAATTGAAATGCCACTCCTGTTTCCTTATGGCATTAGCTTCCTGATGATAAATGTTGTTTGATCATGGGACAGGCAGCATTGGCTGTCCTTCCCTGGAGACTTTTTAAACAAGAGTGCTTTTACCTTTACAAAGGATTGGATTGATGACTGTCTCCTTCCAATTCTATTCTCTGATCATAAAGCACTCTCCAGTAGAAAACATAATGCAGTATGCCCAGTCATTTAAACCAGTGATTTAAACCAAGGCATCTTAAACCTTTTCCATTCGGAATCCCTTTTGGACTGAAAAATATTACACAACCCTAGGTATATAGGCATATAAAATAGGAATAAAAATCACACATTTACTGATAGCAAATCAGCATTGGCAAGGCTTGCTGAACAGGAGTGCAGCTGAAGCAACTTCTGCAGAGTCCACTGTAAACACTGCACAACAGATTCGTGTAAATGTCTAAAACAGCTACTAGCTGGCCTTCAGAAACATTTTACTGCTGCCATTATTTTGTGACCCCAACACTCAACTCAGGGAACCCCATTTGAGGCCAGGGCCCACAGTTTAAGAAGCACTGATACAAACTATCTCCCTTTATGCTGTGCTTAATAGCATCCAAACTCTAAATTGTTGTCGTAGATTTCTTAATGGTAATGCCATTTCACTATGTGTTCAGTATACCCAATTTACCTGACATGGTTTTCTACATAAATATTATGAATGTTTTGATATGCAGTGCCTTCCGTGAATTGCTATTTGTTTGCCACTTACTTCCCTTGTCTTTCTGCTACAGGTTCTGTCCTCGTTGTTCCCAGGAGAGGAAGAAGAAATAAAAATCAAGTCTTCTAAGGTTCTGATACTGTTGTTAGAGCATCCAGCTCTGCTCCTGGACTTCAGCACTCTTTTCCCCAGTTTGTGGGGCCTCATAGTTAGGGGGCCTCACCTTTGGTGAGGAGAGTTACCTGTGAATGGTTTGTACCTATACGATGGTCCCCTTGTGTGTGTACTGCAACACTCACCGCTTGCTCTTGGAGGGAGATAGAGTAAGCCCTCTTCTTTTCTACAGCCTTATACCCTCCATAGGTTTCCACTAAAGGAAAACAGGACTTATTGGTGGGAGAAGGAATGATGCCTGAATATCTAAAGAAGAACAAAATGTTCCCTCCAGATTTCCTAGCTGGGTCTCGGAATGGGGGCAGCAGAGCCAGCCCTTTTAGCAGTAAGTGATTTAAGAAGATGGGCCTCTTATTCTTTCTCCCCATCCCACAACATTCCGTTTTTCAAAGGGAGAGGAATGGTTTAGAACCAGCTGGAAGCGTGTCTCATCTTCTACAAGGGATAAGGCTTTTTGTGAGGTGAGAGTTCTCTGCCACCTGCTGAATGGAAAGATTTTGTACAGGAGGCCAGTCCAGCTCTCTCCTCTCTTGATGGTGCTTCTTTTGGGGGGGAAACCCTTTGTAACATATGGCATTAAATAAATAAAACCAATTCAACAAGCGTTGGGAGTTCTTTTCAATTTTGAGTAGGCATGATATGATCAGCAATTAGTTTTTTGACAAGGAAGTGTCCTTTTGTGTTCAGTATTATTTGTGATAATTTGAATATGAAAACATCTCTATATACAGGCCGGCCCAGGGCAAAGGGCAAGATAGGTTCTGTGGGTCTGTTCTTCAATTGAATTTGTATGTAAATTGTAGCAGGTACATTTTTCAAGTGTAACTCCACCCAAAATATTTTGGATAGCACAGGGAAGGGTTAACATCCATGTGACATTTCTTTTGTTGTCTGCTCTTATTCAGAAAATTTCACCTCAGTTTCTGTTCCTATGACAATTAGATTTTGAAAATTTTGACTTATGGAAATAAGGATTGTTAAGGAAGCTTTAATGGAGACACCTTTTTCCCATTACAGTAGAGTCTCACTTATCCGACTTTCGCTTATCCAACATTCTGTATTATCCAACGCAGTCTGCCTTTTAGTAGTCAGTGTTTTTGTAGTCAATGTTTTCAATACATTGTGATGTTTTGGTGCTAAATTCTTAAATACAGTAATTACTACATAACGTTACCATGTATTGAACTGCTTTTTCTGTCAATTTATTGTAAAACATGATGTTTTGGTGCATAATGTGTAAAATCATAAAGTAATTTGATGTTTAATAGGCTTTTCCTTAATCCCTCATTATCCAACATTTTCACTTATCCAACGTTATGCCGGCCCGTTTATTTTGGATAAGTGAGACTACTGTATAACTCTTCCAGGAGTGAATTTCCCTTCCCAGGGGTAGATTTGGCCTCACTTTCTGTTGTCTTGCCCCTCTTCATAATCATGAGCCAGATGTAAGTCAGATGGCTGTAACATGGAAACTGCCTGTATTTGCCTATAATCTTGTGAAAAATTACAATGAGAGACCAAGAGAAGAAGGCGGCAAACAGGAATTTTACTGGAAGAAAGAAACGAAAATTATAAGTAGCTGGTTGCTAAGATTTGAGGCAGAATAAAGTTGCCAGTTTAGAAACTATAAGGCATTTATCAGAAGGGACCAAAATAATCAGCTGTGGCCATAAAGATGTTATTGGAGATTTGGGGGTGTATTTCTCCACTGGCAGCAATGCAGAGTAGATCTAGTAGCACCGTATGAATGCATGCTTTGGTTAGACCTCATCTGGAATAATGCTGTGTCCAGTTCTAGGCATCACAACTTTGGAAGGTTATTGACAAACTAGAATAATGTAAAATAACTAACATTTAACCCGGTGGTACAATGGGTTAAACCGCTGAGCTACTGAATTTGCTGACTGAAAGGTCAGCAGTTTGAAACTGGGGAGTGGGGTGAGCTCCTGCTGTTAGCCCCAGCTTCTGCCAACCTAGCAGTTCGAAAATATACAAATGTGAGTAGATCAATAGGTATCACTCCGGCAGGAAGATAATGGTGGTCCATGCAGTCATGCCGGCCACATAATCTTGGCGGCATATACAGACAACACCGGCGCTTCGGCTTAGAAATGGAGATGAGCACCAACCCCCAGAGTCAGACACAACTAGATTTAATGTTTTTTAATATGTTTATTTCATGTGATAACAATAAAAAATATTTTCACCAAAAAAAAAAGATTTAATGTCAGGGGAAAACCTTTACCTTTACATAACTAACAGCAGCACAAGACAGGGCTTACAAATGTGATTATAAGGCCTAGGAGAACTTCATTGTGTAGTTCCTTAATGTATAAGATAGGAACTAACTGAAGCTTACTGGTTAAAGAGTTCCATAAAGTATCACAGCTTAAAAATACATTCTGCCTGTATTTGCAATCTACTTTGCTTCTGAAGATAGGTATTTGAATTTGTCGGTGACCAGTTACTCCCTTATGGATCAGAGTCCAAGTCAAACATCTTTATACCTAAGTACCATCACTATGGTACTTAGTGTAAATTGTTTTTAGAATTGGATCAGTAGCCAGTGGAGCCATTTTCGCCATGGATGTAATATCTCAGTGAGTACAGAATATAGTGAAACAAGTCCTTTAACTGATGTAAATTGAAATTCTGATGGTGAAGATTATGAATAATGTTTAACTGTTCTGTCTTCCAGCTACTAGTATATCGAACTGCCTTTACAATCCTTGGTAAACTCTTTGATTTTACTGTGAGAGTACCTAGAAACTGTTGCATGGGTTATTTGGAAGTAGGCAGATGAGAGCAACAGTAAATAATTAAGAACTGTAATTTGAAAAGCAAATGCTTCTGGTAGGTCTCCGCCTGGATCCACTTTAAATTTTGGATTGTGTTCTGTTCTGTACTGAATGAAATAGTTTGTATAACTAGTACTTAATATAGTGGAGGACCCTCAAATATTGGAACACCACTAACTCCTGAGTGGCATTTTATACTGACATGACACTCTTTTCATACTTTGTGTATTTCCAGTTTAAATTTAAATGCTGATCTAATGACATCCACAACCACTGACACAACGAAAAGGGAATGTGCAAGCCTCTGATAAAAGCATAGCAGATTATGGCAGGTTCTATTGGGGAAAATCTATAGCCATCTATCAAATATGGGGAACGTACTGTGACTACGTTGCCCTGGATATAAAGTTTACCCTTTGCACCTTGTCACTTATGTGTTGCTGTGTCTTTTCTTCTGCTTTCTTTAAATACTCTCAATTCATTTGGTATGTCTATCACTGCTGTCTCTAAAGAAGACTTGACACCAAAGGATAAGAAGCAAAATATGCCACCTTCCCATGGATTCGTATAACTCAGCCTTCTGCATAATCCTCCCTGCCCTCCAAATGGATTACAGCTGGATGAAGGTTTATTCATACTCTTAGGCTGTTCCATGCCATTCATTTCAGTGGGGATTGCAGTGAAAGATTTACAATAGGCAATGCTCCATTAGTCAGATTTGTGTGCTGCCCTTGATGGCAGCCCAAACCTGATGACAGAGAAGACCAGTGTTGTTTTCTTACTTGCATGTGCACCCTCCCTTTCTCCCTCCTTTCTCTTGCCATGGCTTCAGTTGTGAGGTCACTGTGTTCTCATTCCAACAGCTTCTGATTCTGTCAGCCCTTGAAATGGATGGATGTGTTGGTGGGAAGTGGGGCCACCTGAAGTAAAAGAGGCAGAATGCCTACGCTGAGACTCAAGCCCCCACCATGGGTCCTCCTGGTGGGTGAGTGTCCGCCCCAATGGGATTCCTTCAGCTTTCCATCCAACTGGATTCACAGAACCTATAACTAACATTGCGTTGGTGGCCTGCCTTCTATGACAAGCAAAGAAGTCAAAAGCCAACAGAGAGGCCCATAAAGCTCTTTTAGGGGCCTATAAATGAGCTACTCATTGAATCCCAAAGACGTGTCTCACATTACTGAACCAGTTTATGGGATAGAAAGCAGTTGGTATTTCTATCCAATTTAGTATATTGGAAGAAAAAGTTGTAGTTCTTGAATCTAGAGCAGTGTTTCTCAACCTGGGGTCCCCAGATGTTTTTGGCCTTCAACTCCCAGAAATCCTAACAGCTGGTAAACTGGCTGGAATTTCTGGGAGTTGTAGGCCAAAATATTTGGGGGCCCACAGGTTCAGAACCATTGATCTAGAGGGATAGGCACAGTTTCTATATAATTTCTAACAGGATTTTGTAATTACAAAATACCTGCTTTTTTAAAAAAAATGTGTCTTGAATTGGGGCACCATACAGAATTGTAATTCTTCCTCCTTTTTATTGCTATTAGAAGCCCTTCAAGCATAAATCTATTCCCATTATGTACAGTAGAGTCTCACTTATCCAAGCTAAATGGGCCGGCAGAAGCTTGGATAAGTGAATATCTTGGATAATAAGGAGGGATTAAGGAAAAGCCTATTAAACATCAAATTAGGTTATGATTTTACAAATTAAGCACCAAAACTTCATGTTATACAAAAAAAATGACAGAAAAAGTAGTTCAATACGCAGTAATGTTATGTTGTAATTACTGTATTTACGAATTTAGCACCAAAATATCACGATATATTGAAAACATTGATGAGAAAAATGGCTTGGATTATCCAGAGGCTTGGATAAGCGAGGCTTGGATAAGTGAGACTCTACTGTACTTGTAAGGTAAAGATAAAGGTTTTCCCCTGTCCGACTCTGGGGGTTTGTGATAATCTCTATTTCTAAACCAAAGAACCGGTGTTGTCAGTAGATACCTCCAAGGTCATGTGGCCGACATTACTGCATGGAGCACCATTACCTTTCTGCTGGACCAGTACCTATTGATCTATTCATATTTGCATGTTTTCATACTGGGGCTAAGAGTGGGAGCTCAACCCACTCCCCGGATTCTAACTTCCGACATTTCAGTTGGCAAGTTCAGCAGCTCAGCAGTTTAACCCGCTGCGCCATCAGGGGCTCCTGTATGTACCTGTATAAAAATAATATTTGTCTTTAATTTCTGTCAGGTACAGAAATTAAGGAGCCCTGGTGACGAAGTGCGTTAAAAGCACTGATCTAGAGACCGAAAAAGGTCCCAGGTTCAAACCCCGGGAGCGGCGTGAGCAGACGCTGTTATCTCCAGCTCCTGCCAACCTAGCAGTTTGAAAACATGCCAATGTGAGTAGATCTATAGGTACCGCTCCGGTGGGAAGGTAACAGCGCTCCATGCAGTCATGCCAGCCACATGACCTTGGAGGTGTCTACGGACAACGCCGGCTCTTCGGCTTAGAAATGGAGATGAGCACCAACCCCCAGAGTCAGACATGACTGGACTTAACGTCAGGGGAAACCTTTACCTTTTACCTTACAGATCATTTTGAGAACAAAACCCCTTTTTGAGATGTTTATTCTTTCATACTGAACAGTAGAAATATGTTAATTCTGTTGCAGAAGTCTTCATTAGTAAATGAAGCTTAGGTTTGAGAAGGGTCACTTATTCCGTGGCTTCAGAATATATATATTTAAAATTACATTTCTGTTTTGGACGACAGATGGCTCTCTTCTGCTAGTCTTATAGAACCTAGTGGTTCAATACTGAAAGGCACATGGGCTTATTTTATTGAATGGGCATCTTTGCTCATGGGGCTTTCAGGAAAGTGTGTTGCAGGATAACACCTGAAAGCTAGAAAGAGGACCTTGGCTGCCCTGTTCTTATCTCATCCTTTTTACAAAGCCTGTATTTGAAATAATATTTTATGCAGGTCTGCATTTTTAATTTGCTATTAGCACTGAATGGCAAGAGAACCTTGGGTGGGAGTGAACTTCATGGGCCAGGAACAGTGATAGGATAACTGTGGAACTCTCCCCTCGCCTGCTTTAATATTCTTCCCTCTGTTTTTCTTTTAGGGCTCCTACTCTTTCTGACACAGTTAACTCCAAATGTTCTGTCGTCAATCCCAGGCACCCCTCTCACAGAGGAAGAGTATGATACCTTTTTCTCGTTCCAAAAGCCCGTATGGAAGGCAAACCACTTGTGTCAGATCCGGCACAGCAAAGGGTGCAATGATCCTAGAATAATGCCTCTGGATCAGTTCGAAAATCATGGCGAGATCCCAGAGGGTATGTGCAAATCAATGGTGCTCTCTTCAGGTTCCCTCCAGCACCTTTTTGTGATGAGAACCACTGGTTGAACATTCTTTCGAAGCCTTTCTGTGGTCAAACAAAAGTAATCTTGAACCCTAACATTACATCCATTTCAGTTGTTTATACGCATACTCTCCCAATCACACCACACTGTCTCAGTGTTCTCCCAAAACATATATGTTCTGCAGTTTTAGAATAATTTATTATCTTTGTAGAACCTTGGAAACTGAAGCTGTGTTTTCATCTGCTTGTGCTCACTGACTTTCCTCAAAGGAGTAGTCACCAGGAAATTGACCTGTACAAGATTACCGCCTTGATTTCCAGTGCCATAGCTGTAAATATTCACTGAAATAATAATAGTGATGATGATATTGTTGGGCGAGTGGGCTTATTAACAAAAGACCCTCCCCATAAATGTACAGCAGAGTAACTTATTAGAAACAGGGTGACCCAGCACCAGTAGCCATAAGTGATAAAAAGAACAACACAGAGACCAATGTTATCTCTTCCTTAGGAGGCTTTTCTTTGTAGCAAAAAAATATGGTTGCACTACTCACAGAAACAAGGCTTACATAACACAAATAAAGTTCTTTATATGTCCATCTTTGCTTCTACAATAGGTTTCTTTCTTAAGCAGATAAACAGCTTCGCTCTCCCAGAGCCTCCTCTCACACTGAATTTTCACAGGAGCTCCACACAGCATCTTTACACACAGCAGCATTCACACTGGAGCCTCATCCACGAGGCCTTCAACCTGGGTGAGAGGCTTCACACATCGAAGCCTCTCACACCAGGCCTTCTGCACAGAGGCCTTCTAACACTGAGGCTTCTCTCACTAGGCCTTTTCTCACACTGAGGCCTACCTCACACTGAAGTTTTCTCTCACTGTTCAGGATGACACTAACTTTACTGAGCCTTCTCTGACACTAAGGCCTACCTCACACTGAGGCGTTCTCTTACTGCTCAGGAGGACACTAGCTTTGGCCCACCAACTCTAACAGGCTTCGCGCAACTAACTCTTCTCAAAGTGACACCAGCCCATTTAACCCTTTTTCGCCCTTGACTACATTTTTGTAATTAAAAATACCTAGTTAATGTTAATATTTCTGCCAGATGTATCTTATTTTTCTCTATTAAAAAACTCAAAGCAGCTAGCAGTGCTAAAATAATGCAATGTACTATTTAAAACCTAAGATATATAAACACAGATATAAAATTGAACATGGAACTATTAAAATTAGTAGTTAAAACCATCAAGAACTTGGTAAAATACATAAAACACTATACAGCACCCCTGGCTCATTGTAATGGCCTCCCTAGGCAAAGAGTCCCAATGTTGTGCGGCAGTCACCAAATAGGTCCCCTCTCACAGATGCGATTTGCCAAATAGCCTGGACCCTGTAGAGCAGTGGTTCCCAACCTGCAGTCCATGGACCACCAGTGGTACCTATGAATTAAAATATGGTCCACAGCCTCACCGTTGCAACACTCTCTTATACTGCTGAGGCAATGGGGATGTTGGGAGGGGAGATGGTGACTACCCATGAAAGGCGCAACAACAAGCCTCCTGACTGCTGCTTCTCCTCCTCCCTCGTCCTCCTGAGCGAAGCCATTCATGTGGTACCTGGAAGTGGGGGTGCCTTGATGTCTTTGTTTTTAGGCCGGTTCCTGTTATTAGGCCTGTTATTTGGGGTGCTGATTCAGGAAATTGCATTGGATAAACCACATCAGCTCTAGATTATTAAATATGGTTTTTCTGTGAGCAAACAGATTGAGACTTCTGGATGGCACATGTTCTGTATCAGAAACTAGAGCTGATGTGGTCTATCCAATGCAGTTTTCTGAATCAGCACCCCAAATAACCAAACTGAATATAAGTTGACCAAAAACTTATTCGTAACTCTTTTGGTACTAATGTTGGAGAGTGGTCCCTGGTCAAAATGGTTCCTGGTCAAAAAAAGGTTGGGAACTACTGCTGTAGAGGACTTTATAAGTAATGATCAACACTTTGCATTGGGCTCGGAAACAAACTGGCAGCCAATGAAGCTTTTGCAATAGATGGGTTATGCACTCCTTGAGTTATGCAGCTCTGGTCAGCAATTTGGCCACAGCCATTTGGACCAGCTGAAATTTCCAAACACTCTCCAAAGGCAACCCCACATGGAGCTTGTCATAGTAATCCAAATCTGATTGAATTGAGGAATATGCCACCATGGACAGATCAGATGTCTCAAGTCTGGAGTGTGCAAAAGCACTTCTGGCCACTGCAAAGGCCTGGGCTTCCAGCTCTAGTGCTGAGTCCAAGAGTACACCTAAATTGCACATCAGTTTGAATTTATGTATCAACATCCACTCCACCCAACCCAGAGTTTTATAACTTGCCAATGGTATTTAGGAACTTTTGTTGTCTGCAGCAATACATTCAAGATTCTTCATATTTTACAGGAAAATGCTCATACATCCGAAAACCCTCATTTTTAATTAAATGCTTCCAAATTTTCATTTCAAGAACTATCTCCTTGTGCCATGCCTACACCCCAGGAAAGCTTGTGAAAATAAGCAATTACTTGTACATAGCTTGAGCTTGTCCTCTTTTCTCAATTAAAAATCTAGGGCTCCGATGTTGCCAGGATTCGGTATGAACTCTCCCTACCTCTCGCCCAATTGTAATAATTTTCATCTTTATTCTTCCAGGTCCCATCTGCACTGATTTTCCTGTGTACACACGTTTTGAGAACTTTTGTGAATTTGCACAGTCTCGGTGCTTAAATCACCACTTCTATGCTAGGGTGAGTGGGGAAGAACTACTAAGGTGTTTGTTCCCCAGTTAACAGGCAGACCAGAACTGACCTAGAGACTTTAGCTGCTTTTTAAAAGAAAATCACTGCAAGGAAAAGAATTTCCCTAAAATTAGGGAGAGTTAAGTCTTCTGTATTTAATTTACTTCTCCCTATGGTTTGTGCATAGCAAGTGAATCAGTCCAAAGGCAGCTACAGGCCACTAGTCAAGAAAAGGCATGACCTTTGTTAGAAGTCAACCCTCTAAATAAGTGATATTCACAAGCATTAGTGTAATGGCACACAGATAACTCAGCTGTTAAACTGAAGAACCATGTCTTTGAACTGCCAAAGACAAAGACATGCCACTACAAAAATATATTTGGTTTACAGAGTTTTAAAGATGTTTCTTTGAAGATGAAATTACAGTTGCTTTTGCCCAAAATATATATACTCCCTTGAAACCTCTTAGTTTAAAATATGCACTCAGATATATATAAAAAAGTTTTCTCTGAAAAAAAACACATCTTGTTTACTCACAAACATATTGTATTAATTCACCATACACGCACATTTCTTATTAAAGTTCAGTTATAGATAGGATGTAGTTTCTCTGTATTGTAAACACTGGGTATCATTCTTAATCAATAGTCCATAGTCTTATTTTCACATAGTCCAAAGTACAATTGAAGTCTAAAATCATGCTGTATCCACTGAAGTTCAAAAGCATATACATGCACCCACCTTCACTGAGGTCTAAAGCAGATTTGTTCCACTGAAGGCCAAACACGTACTGATAACAAAATGGAGTCTTGAGTCTGAACATGCTCAGTACAATCACATGTCTATAGCCCTCTCCACACACACACACCAAAGAAGTACAGTCAAACTGGCAAATCAATACACACACACACACACACAATACAGGGTAGCAAATATATACATTAACAAACGGTGAAGACTTGCTACCCTGTTTCCCTGAAAATAAGACATCCCCAGAAAATAAGACCTAGTAGAGGTTTTGCTGAATTGCTAAATATAAGGCCTCCCCGAAAGTAAGACCTAGTAAAGTTTTTGTTTGGAAGCATGCAGGATCGGTAAATGTACACATCATAGATGGTTGTACATGGAAATAAAGGTAGTAGCAAGAAATAATAATAATGATGTAATAATCACTTTATTCTTGTATCCCACCTCCATCTCCCAGAAGGGACTCAGGACAGCTTACACAGGGACAAGCCCAACAACAACATAAATTAACATACAAACAGAAATTTAAAACAGTAATTTAAAAACAGTATAGCAATAAAATATAATATAGAAATTATTGAAAGGATTCACAGTTTGGTTATGCTGGTTTGTGATGACAACTACTGTACAGTAGATAATAAATTTTCATTTTTTTAAAACTTCAACCATAAATGTGAATTCTTCTTTGTGGAAAAATAAGACATCCCTTGAAAATAAGACCTAGCGCATCTTTGGGAGCAAAAATTAATATAAAACACTGTCTTATTTTCGGGGAAACAGGGTATTTTCAATAGTGAGGTCATCCAGAAGAGAGCTAGAATGGGAATGCAGACTGGGAGCGGCAAAAGGGCAGGGAAGTAGAGATGCCTGGAATAAAGTAAAGCACAAGCCATGCCAGGTAATTAGGAATAACATTTTCGAGAAACAGCTCTGTATGGGATAATGAAAAGAAATATAATATAAAATTGTATATGCAAAACAATATAGTCATGGGGGTGTTGTGTGGTTTCTGGGCTGTATTGCTGTGTTCTAGCAACATTTTTTCCTGGCATTTCACCTGCATCAGTGGCTGGCATGTTCAAAGATCCTCTGAAGATGCCAACCACAGATGCAGGCGAAACATCTGCAGAAAATGCTGCAAGAACATGGCCATACAGCCCAGAAACCACACAACACCCCAGTGATTTGGGCTGTGAAAACCTTCGACAATACAATGCAGTCATATTGACCCAGATTCCATTCTACCCCCAATAGAGGATCCCATGCCTTGAGCCTCCAGTCCTAGAAGAGATAATTGTCGTCTCTTCAGCTACAAGCAAGGCCCCTGACACATCTATACCTGTGCCAATTGAGACTACTTCACCTTCTCCTGAGATGCGCCTTCGCACCAACATTGATGCCATTTTGAAATACGCCTTTGCAGTCTCTGGCGAGGCGCCTGTGCCTAGGAAGCCCACACCAGTTCCGGAAAGCATCCTGGAAATCCTTGAACCTACCACCCCAGCATATCAGCCAGAACTCTCAAGCGCTCAAATTGCCACACTCACTGCTGAAATGCTCTTCTCAGACAGCCAAAAGAGTGAAGGCACAACAAGCTCCGCAGAGCTTGTTGTGCCTTCATCCGCAGACGATGAGCTCCACCAAAGCATCCACCGCCTAATTGCCAAGGCCTTTTCACTGGAGAAGTCTCTGAATGCGGACAAAGTGCCAACAGACAAAGATGTAAAAACCGAACAAGAAGCAGCTTCAGAGAACAGTACCAGCGGCAGGTAAGGACAAAGCTCAGCATGGAGCAGAAGAGCTGAGCCATCTCATTCCCAGGCCAGGACTTTTATCGACTCTTTAGCTGATAACTATTATTTGATGTTGAATTATGATTGAATAAAGGGAATAGCAAGCCATTTTCAGAAAAAAAAACCAGTCCCAGCAGCATGAAATGGATGATTAGATTCTATGCCAGGTTAAAGTGGGGAAACTGTGGTCCTCTAGGCCTGATAGGTGATGACCGATTACGGAAACTGTAGTTTATTAATGTCTGAGGGTCCAAAGATTGCCCAACCCTGAAGAAGATGCCTCATGCCATTCTTTCTTTTATCCTCTTGGTTTTTCCCCTCTTTACATCATTTCCCCAAAATTACGAAGTTTAAAATGTCAACTGACAAGGCACTACTGCATAAAAGTCTCCATGTCCCATTTGTTTCTACAGTAGAGTCTCGCTTATCCAACGTAAACAGGCCGGCAGAACGTTGGATAAGCGAATATGTTGGATAATAAGGAGAGATTAAGGAAAAGCCTATTAAACATTAAATTAGGTTATGATTTTACAAATTAAGCACCAAAACATCATGTTATATAACAAATTTGACAGAAAAAGTAGTTCAGTACACAGTAATGGTATGTAGTAATTACTGTATTTACAAATTTAGCACCAAAATATCATGATGTATTGAAAACATTGACTACTAAAATGTGTTGGATAATCCAGAATGTTGGATAAGCGAGTGTTGGATAAGTGAGACTCTACTGTATTTATTTATCTTTTACTCTAATCCCAGCCAGTTTACCAGCTGTTAGGATTTTTGGAAGTTGAAGGCCAAAACATCTGGGGACCCAAAGGATGGGAACCACTGCTGTAAAGCCATCAAGAGAACAGGGCTGTTGGTTTAAGGCCCTGGGTCATTCTTCAGACACCCTGGCTTGTATATGGGGGAAAAGCAGCACTTACTATATACTTTTTAAAAGCACCTTTGTGTAGTTTCTAGTTGCTAAGTTGCATGAGCGGGTGTCTTTGGATCTCTTCACTCAAGGGAGGGAAAGTGGGAGGTAGTGTCTTCTTCTCATCGCGTTCCGTGGTGTTTCGTCTTGAAAGAAGACAGATAATTTACTCACCCCACCACACAGGATGCGCCTCTACCTGTTTCTAGTTAAATCATGTGCTTCGTTCCTCATCACACAGACAGCTGTTGTCTCCTCCCATTCCATCATCCAGGGAGTGCCCATATCACAAGGGGGGGGGGGGGTTGCGTCCTTTCTTTGAAATTGTGGAAGAGCTTTCAAAACAGGAAATTATCAGTAAGATGGAATGTCAAAGGTTCAAAATTGCACAGTTAAAAAAAACAAGGGATGATAGATTTATTTACTAGTCCCTTTCTGTGATCAAGGAGTAATAGCAGGAGCATCAAGGAGCACGAAGAGACCACCCGCATGCATGCCACACTGAAACATCACAAAATGAACTGAAAACGGGAAAACACACCATTTTCCATCCCACAAAAAATACCAATTTCAAAATGATTCTAAGTGCAGGTTGCTGCAACAGATGTTGTTGTTACTTTGGTTTTGAGTCTGCTAAGGTTAAATAACTTAGATACACGAGATAGTATGTTGTTATATTTGAAACATCAAATGTGGCATCATGCGACAGGTTTTTTACTTATATACACAATATAAAGGTGCAACTCTTATCTCTATCGTAAATAAATGTCAGTATTCACATAAATTTCAGATGAGAGACATCAATCTCCTCTTAATAAACACAATAGTCCCATATATTGATAGGATATAGCTGATGATTCCAAAAGTCAATTTAAAGTTTCTTGGAGATCCATTTGTTGCCGTTCGCATGATAACACATTTGATGTTTCAAATACAGTAGAGTCTCACTTATCCAAGCTAAACGGGCCGGCAGAAGCTTAGATAAGCGAATAACTTGGATAATAAGGAGGGATTAAGGAAAAGCCTATTAAACATCAAATTAGGTTATGATTTTATAAATTAAGCACCAAAACATCATGTTATACAACAAATTTCACAGAAAAAGTAGTTCAATACGCAGTAATGTTATGTTGTAATTACTGTATTTATGAATTTAGCACAAAAATATCATGATATATTGAAAACATTGACTACAAAAATGGCTTGGATAATCCAGAGGCTTGGATAAGCAAGGCTTGGATAAGTGAGACTCTACTGTATAACAACAACATACTATCTCGTGTATCTCAGTTATAGATATCTGTGCTCTAAGATTAAATAGCTTGCCATCTGTCCAATAGATGATTTCCACGCAGGTGGGAAGTTTCCCATTAACAAGGTGCAGTATCATAGTGATGAAGATGGAAAATAGGGTTGGGGCAATAACACATCCCTGTTTGACACCTTATTCCACCTTAAATGGATCACTTTGGGAGTCATTGCTATCCAAGATTGTTGCCTTGATGTCATCATGCAGGATGTTCACGACATCTGATTTTTAAAAGAAGACAGCATTGCAATTCACTGTGTCAAATGCCTTTGCAAGGTCAATGAATGCCATGTACGGAGGTTGATTTTGTTCTCTGCATTTTTCTTGGAGCTGTCATGCAGTAAAGATCAAGTCCACTTTTCCTCTGGAGGGGCGGAAGCTGTTCTGGGATTCTGGGAGGATGTCTTCTGAAGTAGGTAGAAGGTGGTTTGCAAGGATTCTTGTGAGCATTTTCCCAGCGGAGGTTAGAAAGGAGACACCTCAATACTTTCTACAGTGTTCCCCTCCCCCTATTTTGAAGAGGATGGTGGTGGTAGCATCCTTGAGGTATGCTGGGATTTTCTTGTTCACCCACACGTTTTCAATGAACTGGTGGAGTTGTAAGTCAGCAAAGCCAACAGCCAAATAAAAATAACAAAGCCAGTGGACCTGATGGGATCCCTGCTGAAATCTTTAAAGAGGGTGGACCTGAGCTGTCACAACAACCACAACTGCCTTGTAGCTTCAGACCATTAGACCTGGCCCAACTTTTTGGGACTGCAGAGAAATAAGAACGCGTGCTTCCTCTTCTCAGGGAGCTAAATCCCCAAAGGTAAATATTTCCCTAGTGGTAAGTAGTCATGGTGGAGGTTAATTATATGAAAGCTACAATTTTCAGCAGTGAATTATATTTCCCATAAAACCCACTTAGAATCTGGTGTCGAAATCTCAGATAACCCAGAGGTCAGTTGCCTCTACTTTGGGGGGAAATGGGGAGAGGGAAAGGTTCAAAATCCAAACATTTCTACTTGTCAGTTCTCACAATTTGGTTTTCTTCTTCTCTCCCTTGTTGCATTAGCATCTTATCTCTTGACAAGAATGCAGCATTGGTGATTCTGTGTTATTCAGTCCTGCAAGATATTTGCATAACTACCGCTGTTAGTAAGGCCTGGCAAGAAGTGGAAGCAAAATTCTTTGGCTATGGGGATTTGGTAAGCTTCAGTTCTCGATACGAGCCTCATTTTCCCTCCAACAGAGTCCATCACTTGGAAGACACTGACATCTGTAACCCCAACTCAAATGCTTGTGCCACTTTCTAGAACATCTGCAAAATATGAGAGACTGGAGGCTTTTAGCTAGAGTAATCTTCACTTTGAGTTTAGTAACAGTGCTAGTAATTCCTGGAGATCAAGAAGGAGCATGTTAGGAAGACTGCTGGCCATCCCACGCCCAACTTGCCAAATGCCACACAATAGTTTGAGGAATTAAATTAATGTTACCGTTGTCCTTCTTACTGCTCCATCACTTTCTAGGTATGTGACAACTTTGGTCGACGGCACACAAATCTGTGTACTGGGTGTGCATTCTGCTCCCTGAAGATAGAGCAGTGTCAAGGGACTACCAACCTGAAACGCACCCACTGTGAAGGCGACAAGTTTAGTGACTACATCAATCCCGGGATCTTGGCCCAGCACAAGGCCATGGTCCCTATGGTAAGGTAAAGCTTTTGCTGAATGACTGAAGAAAGAGCAGGTGTTTTGGTGCCAGATCCTCCTTTTACCTCTTTTGCCATCAGATCACCTCGGTGGAAAATGAGTATTATGGGATTGAGGATTATGGTGGCTTACAGACCGAGTACTGGTGTGGTCGCCTGGCTACCCACGGTTGTGACGACTACCGTGCAGCGCTCTGGTTGCAGTCAGAATATTCCTCCTTTCAAGGAGGAGATTTCCCCGACAAGGTAACCATCAGCTGCCCCTCGCCCCTCATTTGATGGTTCCTCTCATTTCCTGCTCCCCACTTCTATGTGTTATTTCATTCATCCCAGATCTGTGACTCAGAAGGAAATCAACATCCTACCTATTGTGCTTTCAAGAGCAAGCAGTGTCTAGAGTACACCCTCAATAAGAAGAAGGTGAGTGGGCAGCCCCGTAGTTCTTCAGGAACCCTTCAAAAGTGGGAGGCTGTTTCTAGAAATATAATTACTTGTCTTTTTCCCCCTCACCTTTTTAGTCAGTGCTTCTCTGGGAACGTCTTCAAAAGTCAAACTGAGAACAGAAACAAATGGAATTTTTGTAGCGCATAAAAATCTCACACTACCCCATTGAGGACTTCCCACCTGTTAATTGCAATACTCATCCTTCTTTTTTTCATTCGTTTCTCCATTGACTCATTCATTTGTTCATGACTTACCTATCTTGCCTTTAAAATCTCCTCTGCCCCCCAGGAAGACTTATAAAGAAGGAAACAAAACAAAAGTAGAACGCCATCTAAAATGTACCCAGGTTTTTTTCGTGTCAAAAGTGATTTGAGAAACTGCAAGTCGCTTCTGGTGTGAGAAAATTGGCCGTCTGCAAGGACATGGCCCATGGGACGCCCAGATGTTTTACCATCCTGTGGGAGGCTTCTCTCATGTCCCCACATGGGAAGCTGGAGCTGACAGACAGGAGCTCACTCCGATCCCCGGATTCAAACAGCTGACCTTTCGATCAGCAGTCCTGCCAGCACAAGGGTTAACCTATTGCACCACTGGGGGTTCCTAATGTACCCAGTAAATAACAGTTATACATAATATCAAATACTGATTAAATTTCTATCCTGACATAATCAAATCTAAGAGCCAAGAGGAAGAATATAATCAATCATAAAAACTCTGACAGGATGGAAAGGGCCCCACTATGGCTGCAACTGAAACTGTAAATGAGCAGGGCATATTTAACTTCAACTGAAATGGTCAAGAATGCTACTGCACATTTATTATTTATTTATTTATTACAATATTTATATCCCGCCCTTCTCACCCAACAGGGGACTCAGGGCGGCTTACAATAAAACGTATATATACAAATTGTACAATACACTATAAATCAGTTAAAAAATTAACTTACACCAGACATTCATAAACGCATTATAAAATACAGATAGGCGTGTTCAAGTTTAAAAGACTGGGTCTGTCAATTGAGTTCCAGCGTACATAATAGTAATTAATGCTGCTAATTGTAATGCACATGAAAAGCACAGGAGGCCAGAGACCTGTGCTTACCTAATCTACACTGCACAGACTCAAGCCACAAAGGTATTTTGGTAAGAATTTTGTGTGTGTGTCAGGAGTGACTTGAGAAACTACAAGTCTTTTCTGGTGTGAGAGAATTGGCTGTCTGCAAGGATGTTGCCCAGGGGACGCCCAGATGTTTTGATGTTTTTACCTTCCTTGTGGGAGGCTTCTCTCATGTCCACACGTGGTGCTGGAGCTGATAGAGGGAACTCGTCTACACTCTCTCTGGGTTGAATTCGAACTGACAACCTTCAGGTCAACAACCCAACCTTCAAGTCATCAGTCCTGCCGGCACAAAGGGTTTAACCCATTGTGCCACTGGGGACTCCTTGGTCAGCACAATTGCCACAAATCCAAGACTGAACACAAATGCAAGAATGGTACAACATTGCAAAGCAGTGAGTTTGCAGTGGCTTGGCCATTTTTTAAAAATAAAAATGTGAACTATAATGTCCATTTCAGGCAACATATGAGTTTGAACGATATTAGTGTGGGCCTGTATAAGATTTCAGTGTTTGCAGCAACAACAACAAAGCTTGTCAGTATCTTCCTTTTCTGGTGGTTTAAAGCTCACCAGGTTTAGATATAACAACATACAATATGTTGGCTCCAACTGCTTTTCTTTGAGAAACAGTTTGTTGCTATATTAATGGCCATCTGGAATGGCCCATAACACTGTCTGGATATGGTATGGGATACTGTAATGTGTATGTGTACACACACACACACACACACACACATATACACACAATACACATTTGATTCAGCAGTCCCCCCAAATGAGAAAATCGAAGCATATACAACCTTCTATTTAAAAATAAAATTGATGAGCAACACAGACAATCTTTTCACCGGATCATAATTGTAAGTTCTTTTAGAAATTCACTTCAAACCAATCATCATTGTGTTTCACAACTTCAGTCCCTTCTTTGATGTGTCCACATCCTGCTACATGCTCCAAGATCCTTCTTGTCAAAGGGCTTTTGAAAGATGTTGAGCAGCACAGAATTTCAGTTTTGAAGGTGTTTGGGCGAAGATGGAACCCCCCCCCCCTTCCGAATTCCTCTTGTGGTCTAAATCTATGTAGTTGTGTAGAGAAGAGAAAGCAAGGCAAGTGAAGCATGCAGGTCACTTTTGTATTCTTATATGCTCAGAGGAAAGGTGCAAGTAAGTAGGAGCACCAAGGCAAAGCAGCAGTAGGGCTAGAGCAGTAGTTCTCAACCTGTGGATCCCCAGATATTTTGGCCTTCAACTCCCAGAAATCCTAGCAACTGGTAAACTGACTGGGATTTCTGGGAGTTATAGCCTAAAACACCTGGGGACCTACAGGTTGAAAACCACTGGGCTAGAGGTTGACAGTTCTCTCAGCAGATGTCTAGCTATGCTTATTTATGGTCCTGGCCTGTTTGCTGGCTTCTTAGCTGGTTCTGTGGCCAGCTGATTCAAGGAATCACCTATAGCTACTAGTTCTGATTCCTTCACATTTTTGTCTCCAGCTGTTTCGGACGGGATGCCTTAAAAATGAAACCTACAATGTGCTCAACAAGGGTGAAGGAGAAGATGAAGTGCTGCAGTGGAGTGAGAAATTTTCAAGCGTCGCTGAATCATAACTGCACAGAAGGGTAGCGTCAACAGAGAGGATGAGGAAGCAGAAAAATAAAACCAGTTTGTGTCTATGACTCTCATTTCATGGACATTACATACTGCACAGACTCTTCTGTGCATTACGTATTGCAGACTCTTTCTTGTCCATCTTGCATAGTGATTTCACTGTGGACCCACCAACTGTTAAATCTGTTCATAATGACTGCAAAATTGAAATGTCCCTTTTAAGCAGTAATTGGGTTTCCCCCCAAACAGGGCTCTTATAACACTCTGTAACTTAGAAAAGAATCCAAAAGAGGATGGTAGTTGCAATGACTTCTAGTTCACTCCTCTATGATCCTTACGATCCCGCATTTCCATTAATGAATTCATATATGTACTATTTCTTACATGTTGGTTCATAAAGAGGCTTTTTATGCACAATTGGTTCTTGTTTCTGTTTGGATGCGTGGTATTCGATGCGTGATATATGAGCAATGGAAGATTACTCACCATGTTGTATGAAATTATATTTCCAGTCTGATCGGTGATGGTAACATCAAAACCCACCTCTGTTCACCCAATGCCTGAGTATTTTCAGCAGGGTATTTTTTGGGAAGCAATTTCCTTTACATAAATAAGAAAAACTAATAAACCAATGGTAGACAACTATCTTCTAGTAAAGGTAGTTTTCCCGTGACAAAAAGTCCAGTCATGTCCGACTCTGGGGGTTGGTGCTCAACTTCGTTTCTAAGTCGAAGAGCCGGCATTGTCCATAGGCACCTCCTTCTTACTTAGGCGATTCCTCGTAGTTCGAGGATGATGGTCCTCCATTTCTTGGAAGACGCCTGCGCGTGATTTTTTTTAATGTGTGGAGGTTGGTGCACGGCCGGTCAACACACAGTCTTCACAGATTGAGGTCCCAGCAGTGGTGTGATTAACACAACGAGAGTGGCTTCTCAGTCTGTTGCAACCTTCTTCCGCCTTCACAGCCGTTGTAACATGTACCATGTTATCCTCCGCCTGCTCCGCCGTTGAGGTCTTTGGATTGTTCTTGGTCTGGATCCTCCCCTGTGGCCACTCCTGGGAGTGTGTGACTCCCGTGGTTGTGCCTGCAGGTTCATTGGAACACGCAAGCCCCCTCACCATGTCAAGGTGACAATCCATCGAGGGTCATGTGGCTGGCATGACTACATGGAGTGCCATTACCTTCCTGCCGGAGCGGTACCTATTGATCTACTTACATTTGCATGTTTTCGAACTGCTAGGTTGGCAGAAGCTGGGGCTAACAGTGGGAGCTCACTCCACTCCCCGGATTTGTACCGCCTACCTTTCCGTCAGCAAGTTCATCAGCTCAGCCGTTTAATCTACTGCGCCACCGGGGGCTCTTTCTAGTTTCTAAAACCTGATAAATACCTCTATTTAATGCATTAACATGGGAACTGGTTTTATTCCACAGTGAAGGCAAAAGATGGCCAGTTCCATTCAAAAGATAATCAGACCTGAAAATGTATCAGCTCAGGCCTCCCTCTGTGTGGGTGCATATTCAGGTATGCATGAACACACAGAGATGTCCTTCATCACTTTAGTAAAGTTATTTTATTCCTACTATGCAGAAAGTGTAACTGGCTGCATACTAACACACAGCAAACTAGGGAAAAGTTTATCCCTTGGTCTGCAAGTGTTGAGCCCCACCTCTTGGGCTATGGGGAAGGCGTTTCCCAAGGTCCCTTCCGGTGACTCACTTGCTGCCTTCACACTGCAGTGTCTGTTTCCCTTCCAGGCTTCCTCCCACTTCTCCTCCTAGTAGCAGAGCAGAGTGCCCTTCCACCAAATGCTGGCATTGCCTATACTTGACCAAGCAGCACCAGCTGAGCTTACAGATCCACTTCTCTGCAACTTCAGACTCATGTCAGGAAGCCCTCAACACAGACATTCAGAGCCGTCCATGGCATGGGAAGTCCTGTTACACAGACATCTGAAAATGTCAGTGATCCTCCCACATGAGTCCTAGTCACAAAGTAGACCATGTTATGGGCGCTGTGGGCTTGAAATAGAAACTCTCTAGAAGAAATCCAAGACAGAATCCCACTCACTTCAGAAGTGGCACCTTTAAATTTTCTTCCAAGATAGTGTCTATTTTGTAAAGCATGTCCTTCCAGCTTGAACGGACTTCATTGGAGCTGAACACCCCATGGCACTTGGACTCTACTTTCATGTGGGGCAAAACAATATCGAACAAAGTGTAACTGTCATTAGCGTGCTATACAACTTTAGCTCTCTTTGTTGGATACACAAAGTGTCTTACAAGGAAAGTCACTGACAAAATTTATCCGTACGTGCAACGGCAAAGAGGCTAGAGGCAAAGATGAAGTATTTTGGCCACATCATGAGAAGACAGGAAAGCCTGGAAAAGATCATGATGCTGGGGGAAATGGAAGGAAAAAGGAAGAGAGACCGACCAAGGGCAAGATGGATGGACGGTATCCTTGAAGTGACTGGCTTGACTTTGAAGGAAATGCGGGAGGTGATGGCCAACAGGGATCTCTTGCGTGGACTGGTCCATGAGGTCACAAAGAGTCGGAAATGACTATGTGAATAAAGAAGAAGAAGCACCATAACATTCTGGCTGAATCTAAGGTAAAGGTAAAGGTTTCCCCTGACGTTAAATCTAGTCATGTCTCACTCTGGGGGTTGGTGCTTATCTCCATTTCTAAGCCGAAGAATCGGCGTTGTCCTTAGACACCTCCAAGGTCATGTGGCCGGCATGACTGCATAGAATGCTGTTACCTTCCCACCAGAGCGGTACCTATTGATCTACTCACATTGGCATGTTTTCGAACTGCTAGGTTGGCAGAAGCTGGAGCTAACAGCAGCCGCTCACTCCGCTCCCGGGATTTCAACCTGGGACCTTTCGGTCTGCAAGTTCAGCAGCTCAGCGTTTTAACACACTTCGCCACCAGGACTCCTAAATGTATATAGGTCTACACTATATGGTCAGTGTAGACCTATATAATGCAGTTCAAACTGAATAATATGGCAGTGTAGATCCAGCTTCTATGTCAGCAAGGGTCAAGTGCCTGGCCGCTGTGGTGGACTGGATGAGGGCTAACAAGCTGAAACTTAATCCTGAAAAGACAGAGGTGGTCCTTGTCAGTCGTGCAACCAATCGGGGTATTGGATAGCTACCCGTGCTCCCCCTGAGGACACAGGTCCGCAGTTTGGGGGCCTCCTGGATTCAGCACTGACGCTTGATGCTCAGGCATTGGTGGTGGCCGGTAGGGTCTTTGCATAGTTAAAGCTTGTACGCTACCTGTGACCGTACCTCGAGAAGTCTGACTTGACCACGGTGTTCCATGCCTTAGTTACCTCCAGATTGGACTACTGCAATACGCTCTACGTGGGGCTGCCTGGAAACTACAATTGATGCAACTGTCGGTGGCCAGGTTGCTAACTGGAACAAATTATAGAGAGCAGACAACCCCCTATTAAAACAGCTCCACTGGCTGCTGATAAGCTTCCGCTCCCAATTCAAGGTGCTGGTTATCACCTATAAAGCCCTAAATGGTTTAAGTCCAGCCTATCTTTGCGATCGCATCTCCCATTATCAACCTGCGTGGACTCTTAAGATCTGCTGGGGAGGCCCTTCTCTCCCTCCCATCTCTGTCACAAGCACGGTTGGGGGGGAGGATGAAGGAGAGGACCTTCTCCGTGGTGGCCCCCCGGCTCTGGAACTCGCTCCCCAGAGAGATTAGATTAATGCCCACCCTGGCCACCTTCTGGAAAGACCTGAAAACTTGGTTGTTCCAATGTGCCTTTGACTAAATGATTCAACAATTCATTTGGCCTTTCTAGCCCTAACATAATATCTGGTTCTTGCATTTTATTACCAGCCCCGCCCTGTAGTATGTTGCTCAAGCTCCGCCCTGCCCTTCTGTTCCGAATACACCCACTGTGTTCGGCTACTGGCTACTGGTTGTTGCTGAGTTTATGTTTTTATGATATTTTATGTTTTTATATGTTTAATTCAAGGTAATGTAACTGTAGTTTATGGTGATACATTTTAATTTAGTATTAATGGGCTTGGTTCCCATGTAAGCCACCCCGAGTCCCTTCAGGGAAATGAGGTGGGATAAAAGAATAAAGTTATTATTATTATTATTATTATTATTATTATTGACATAACAACATTGTATGACACAGCAAACAAGATAGTTATGCTGGTTTTTTGTGTCACAAAACCACAAGTCGAACACTTCCCAAGTGTCTAGGACTGTGTGATGTATTTTCGGATGATGCATGCAGATCCCAGTAGGGTGGCCTTTTGCAGTTGACAGATCGTAATTTTGTCAATGTCTATTGTTTCCAAATGCCAGCTGAGATCTTTTGGCACGGCACCCAGTGTGCCCATCACCACCGAGACCACCTGTACTGGTTTCTGCGAGAGTCTTTGAAGTTCAATTTTGAGGTCCTGATAGCGGCTGAGTTTTTCCTGTTGTTTTTCGTCAATGCGACTGTCACCTGGGATGGCGATATCAATGATCCAAACCTTTTTCTTTTCCACAACTGTGATGTCTGGTGTGTTGTGTTCCAGAACTTTGTCAATCTGGATTCGGAAGTCCCACAGTATCTTTGCGTGCTCATTTTCCAATACATTTGCAGGTTCGTGATCCCACCAGTTCTTTGCTGCTGGGAGGTGGTACTTGAGGCATAAGTTCCAATGAATCATTTGGGCCACATAGTTGTGCCTCTGTTTGTAGTCAGTCTGTGCAATTTTCTTACAGCAGCTGAGGATATGATCAATGGTTTCGTCGGCTTCCTTGCACAGTCTGCATTTTGGGTCATCAACTGATTTTTCGATCTTGGCCTTAATTACATTTGTCCTGATGGCTTGCTCCTGGGCTGCAAGGATCAGGGCTTCTGTCTCCTTCTTTAGTGTCCCATTTGTGAGCCATAGCCAGGTCTTCTCCTTGTCAGCTTTTCCTTCAATTTTGTCAAGGAACTTTCCATGCAATGTTTTGTTGTGCCAGCTGTTGTTGTTATTATTATTATCATTATCATTGTTGTTATTATTATTATTATTATTATTATTATTATTATTATTATTATTATTAAGAATGTTTGTAATTGTGACATATTAGAGAAGAAGCCATTTTAGTCTCTTGCAGCAAAACCCGGAAAGGGACAAATACAGGACAGTGTTTGTCACTGAAAAAAACCCTGCCTCAGAGTGTGGTGGAGTCTCCTTCTCTGCAGGTTTTTAAAAAAGAGTCTGGATGCCACCTACCAGGAGTGCTTCTATTGTGTGTTCTTACATGACAGTGTTGGACTGGATGGCACTTGGGGTCTCTTCTAACTCTGATTCATTAATGATCATACTAAGTTTGATAATTATATAGCAGTAGTCCCTAATTCAGAGACAGGACTCATGCAGCCTTCCATATCATATGGGGTTATATTTCCTAATATTGTCCATAATTCTATTGCCTAGGGCTGCTGAAATTTGCCGTCCAAAATATCTGGAGGGACACACGATTCCCATCTCGGATAGCCACCCCTATTTTGACCATTTTGCAGTACAGTAATTTGTGTTAGTATCACAACATATCACACTTAACTGTTCCATACCTTGAAGATACAGGACAAAAGGAAAGCACATGTTCTCTGGCCTCTGGCACAGGAAATATGAACAAGGGACTTTCCCTCAGTAATCAGAGCTTCCATAAACCAAGATGAGGACCTGAGTTTCGCAGGTGGAACTTGCCTTCTTTGACTAGCCATTGCTAATACAGTACCAGAACATCAAGCTGCTCACCCATCTAAGAGTAAAAAAAAACCCTAGGTGTTATTGAGCCATTGACACCCTCTTCCAAATTAATCCAGATATGTATAAAACTGCACATGATTTAATTTTAAAAAAATTTTTTTTCTTTTTAACCCATTCTGCTTCACCAAAGCTTTGCTAGAAGTTAGAAGCCCCGGAAGGACTCAGCAGCAACTGTACCCCATGCTTTATGAGATTGAATCCTTAAATGAATATATTAAATGCTATTTCGGTATATGCTGTATTAATTGATATTGTATAAAGTCAAATCAAATGTATTGTGAAGGCACCTGTTATCCAGCCCCCTCTATCAACCTAAACCCCTGAGAACAGAGCTCACTGAAATATCCCTCCAGTGATCTCCCAAGCCTAAACATAAAACCAGTTTGTGTGTTGGTGAAAGACAGACAATTTCTTTATCAATAGGGCTGTGTTTTGCATTGTTTACCTGACAAGATGTCCAGGTGCTTATGATTCCCACAGAAGACAAAGCTAAGAAGGAATCAATAAATTAGCCTTTTAAATGAGTTACCGGGCCTCTGGATATCTGGCATCATCACCTTTTGTTTTCTGTACTTCTCATCATTAAGTCAATCGTGGATGCATCTGTATACCCATACCATCATACTCCTCAGTGAAGCCCCCGGTGGCGCAGTGGATTAAACCCTTGTGCCGGCAGGACTGTTGACCAAAAGGTTGGCGGTTTGAACCCAGGGAGCGGAGTGAGCTCCTGTCTGTCAGCTCCAGCTTCCCATGCGGGGACATGGGAGAAACCTCCCACAAGATGGTAAAACATTCAGGCGTCCCCTGGGCAACGTCCTTGCAGACAGCCAATTCTCTCACATCAGAATCAACTTGCAGTTTCTCAAGTCGCTCCTAACATGAAAAAAAAATACTCTTCTGTTTCACACTTTCCACGGGGGTATCCCCACAATGGACTGAACCTGGAAACCTATCAATAAGCAGCTGTTTGTCTTCTTGCCAGGAGAAGCCCCTTTTCTTGTCTGTGACATGAAGGAGACTCCTGGCCAACCATGGCACTGATCCTAGCTGGCTCGTTTCTAAGCCAGTCGGGAAGGCCTTCAACCAACCCTGAAGTCTTACATCCTCTGTTCTGGCTCATCTGGTTTAGCAGACGCTCACCAGGCACAGACCCATTAGCCATGGTTTCTGCTGAAAATCACATCATTGGGATGGAGTCTGGCTGCTGCTCCACGAGCCATGGGCACAACTATTGCTTGGCATTTAACAGTTGATGACAGTTTCACAGCTTCAGGGCCTCCCCACCCCATAGTTCTATTGCCTCTTTCTGAGGAACAATCCTATTTCAGGTGTTACGTCAAAGCAAGGCCTTCCGAGATTCAGCCAAAGTGTTGCCAGATTGAGGCAGACCAGCAGGGTAAAGTTTGCTTCATTTTTCTTTCCCAGTTCAGCTGAAGGGTTACATAAAAATCAGTCCAGCAGAAACCATGAAGTAGTCCGGGTTGACATGTCAGCAAATTTCTCATGCCTCAAGCCCTCATCCGGGACGGCACTACTAGGGCACCCATGCTAACTAATGCCTCCCTTTGTTGCAAAATCCTGAGGTTGCTATTCCTGTCAGATCACCCTAAAAAAAAGGAATCAACATATTACAATCCGCCTCTAGCCCAGTGACTTGTTAAGATGGCTCTTTCAACTCCACCTTTGAAGCAGAAGTTTACTGTTTAAATAAAGAACAACACTCAGAAAATGGGAATACCAGGCATGAAACAATCAGGTCCAGCTAATATCTCCCAACAGGGGCCTCCGGTGGCCTAGGGGATAAAAGCCTTATGACTTGAAGGTTGGGTTGCTGACCTGAAGGCTGCCAGGTTCGAATCCCACCCGGGAGAGCACGGATGAGCTGCCTCTATCAGTTCCAGCTCCAGCTCCATGCAAGGACATGAGAGAAGCCTCCCACAAGGATGGTAAAAACATCAAAACATCTGGGCATCCCCTGGGCAACATCCTTGCAGACGGCCAATTCTCTCACTCCAGAAGCAACTCTGGTTGCTCCTGACACGAAAAAAAAACAAAAAACCTCCCAACAAAGGATTCCCCCAGGCAGTAAACAGCCAGGCTTTGAAACTGCCAGGCTATTCAGTGCTAATCAAGGTGGCCAATTGCAACAGTCTGTAAGGGTTTATAAAAGACACCATCATGGAATGAGTTGACTGGAATGGCATGTGGCGACAGCTGATTGGCTGAGCCAGCTAGGAGCCAGAATTCCTATTGCCTGATGCCTCTAGCTTGATGCCGAAGCCAACAGTTTTAACTGCCACTTTCCTCTAGGAGAGGGAGGGGAGCGCTAGCTGAAAATGGTCAGGGAGGAAATGGCTGCCATACTCTCCAAAGCCTAGTTATTTATAAGGCAAATGAGGCATATTTAAAGAGACTTATGTTCTCCGTGTGAATTCAGAAAGACTGATACATATTTTGTTGCCCTGTTTGAACTTTTGAACTAAAGTAAAGATACTGTTACCTGTTGCACAAGCCTGAGTGACATTTTATTTATTTATTTATTTATTTGCAGTATTTATATTCCGCCCTTCTCACCCCGAAGGGGACTCAGGGCAGATCACATTATATACATATAAGGCAAACATTCAATGCAAAACATTCACACATAGAACCGAGACAGAGACAGAGACAGACGCAGAGGCAATTTAACCTTCTCCTGAGGGGATGTTCGATTCTGGCCACAGGGGGGAGCAGCTGCTTCATCATACACTGTGACGGCACTTCCTTATTCCAACGTCGTAAATTAGTTAAATTTGCCTCCCCACTTTATAAGTGGTACCTTATTTCCTACTTGATAGATGCAGCTATCTTTCGGGCTGCTAGGTCAGCAAGGAGCAGGGGCTATTTTTTATTTTTTAATTGACAGGTGCTCATCCCGCCATGGGCTGGCCTCGAACTCATGACCTCATGGTCAGAGTGATTTATTGCAGCAGGCTGCTCACCAGCCTGCGCCACAGCAGGGTTTATCTTGATTCAGAAACTGTGGTAAAGCTTCCATTTATTTATTTCTATAACCATCCACACATTAACACCTGCCTCAAAGAGACAAGAGTTCTTTCTCTCACCCTCGACATTCCACAGATATATGAACCCCACTTGCCTAGTTTCCAAGAGACCTCACAACCTCTGAGGATGCCTGCCATAGATGTGGGTGAAGCATCAGGAGGGAATGTTTCTGGAATATGGCCATACAGCCCAGAAAACTCATAGCAACTCAGAAGTTTTCTATTTTTTCTTCTGTTCTCTCTTTTTCAGTCCTTCTCAGAGCTTCATACCACGTGCCTCAACCAGTAGCTGGTTTCTCAAGCCTGTCTAGCCTCAGCAGCAGCAGCAGCTCCTTTAGGTTTACTTTCACATTCACAATTCCTGTCACTCTTTCCATCTGCCAGCCTGATAAAGTACTGCTTCTTTCAGGGCTGGTTCTGGGAAGGAAAGGGAGAGTAGCCTGAAGCTTGGGCTGGCTGCCTTGCTTCTCTCTCGCCCAGCCAATCTCTATTCTGAGATGGCTCCTTTCTTCCCTACTATCCTTGGAGCGACAGCAAACATCTACAGCCTCACCTCCTGGACTTTCCCTATGGAAGCCTTAGCTCTTTCCCTGAATGCTCTCTGTAGACACATGAGGTGGCTGCTCTAGGAAACGAAGGGCGACACTTAGGCAAAATATACTCCTTGACCCTCCTTGTACAAAATCACAATCTTTTCTTCCTCATCAAAGACTGGGATAAGACAAATAGTCCTCTTTCACTGGATTCCGGACTTTTGAGGGATTTTTTTTCCCCCTGGAGTTAAGATTTTGTCAGAAATTATTATCCTTGGAGGATGACCTCCCTTAGCCCTTGCAAGTCTGCAAGAAAGCTGCAAGGAGATTCTTTCATGGTATTGACAAATATGACCTATCTTTTTTTCTAACCGAGGTTGCTGTCCACCCCTAAGCACATTTCACGACCTCGTCACATGCAAACATTTTCTCCTGCAGTTTTATTACTCAGGGCCAGTCTATTCCACTGTCTAATTTGAAAGGCAAGAAAACACCTTTCTACTTCTCTGTGTCAAAGTCACCTGCTAGACTGCTAGCATATTCAAAGCAAAGCTTGAGGCACAGCTTATGTTATAGACAATCCATTTCACACACAGCAACCAGTGGGACAGACAACTGGATCCTGCTCCAACAATAATGAAAGGATAAGTATCTCCACCACACCTAAGGCACTGAGTTAGCTTGGATGGTTGCATAGATGGATGATGTAATGAAGGCTGGGAGGCCTAGGGATGAAAACTAAAAACCATTCTTTTGCTGTTGCCCCAGGTTCATCACTTTAAGAATGATATTTTAGAAGATGTGGAAGATGTCTATTTGTCCTAGCACATGATTTTTCTCACTTATATATCTTATAAGGAGCCCCTGGTGGTGCAGCGGATTAAACCACTGAGCTGTTGAACTTGCTGACTGAAAGATCGGTGGTTTGAATCCAGGGAGCGGGATGAGCTCCCACTATTAGCCCCAGCTCCTTCCAACCTAGCAGTTCAAAAACATGCAAAATGGGAGCTGATCAATAGGTACCGCTCTGGCAGGATGGTAACCAGAGCCGGCCCTAGGTATTTTTCGAGTGTAGGCGAACAGAATTTTGGCACCCCTCCCCCCCCCAAACCAATCACTAAAGAATAAAAGCGTTGGATAAGCGAAAATGTTGGATAATAAGGAGGGATTAAGGTAAAGCCTATTAAACATCAAATTACATTATGATTTTACAAATTAAGCACCAAAACATCATGTTTTACAACAAATCAATAGAAAAAGCAGTTCAATACATGGTAATGTTATGTAGGAATGACTATATTTGCGAATTTAGCACTAAACATTGAACAGGGATATAGAGCAGTGTGGACTTAGATAACCCAGATAGCCCTCAGTATTTAAAAAAATCTCTAAAATCAGGACAATAAATAAACAACAACACTCTGAAAACAGAAGAAATCCAGACAGTAAACAATCAGGGACAGCTAACACCTCCCAAAAAAAGATTCTTCCAGGCAAGAAGAAGCCAGGCCTTGAAGCCACAGGGCCATTAAATGCTAATCAAGGTGATTAATTACAACATTCACACCAGGAGACCTGAAGGAGAAGGAGGCGGAGAGTGCCGCCCTCCTCCCAGGACGATGGTGCCCCCGGGTCGATGGCGCCACAGGCAAATGCCTAGTTCGCCTTATGGTTGGACCGCCTCTGATGGTAACAGCACTCCATGCAGTCATGCCAGCAACATGACCTTGGAGGCATCTATGGACAATGCCGGCTCTTCGGCTTAGAAATGAAGATGAGCACCAACCCCCAGAGTCAGAGGAAAACCTAACATTATATTTAGCAATTGTATATGTATATGTATATTTTATGAATGTTTATTGTATTTAATTTTAATTGATTGAATGTTCTGTATTATTTTTATATATGTTTTTATTGTAAGCCACCCTGAGTGTCCTATTGGGTGAGAAAGGCGGGATACAAGTAGTGTAATAAATAAATGAATGAATGAATGAATGAATGTTTTGTATTTCAAATGGTCTTTGAAAAATAAAGAGATGTTTCCTTTGCAATTATGCTTCTGAGATTAGCACCTCTGAAGAAATCCATTCCCCTTCATATTTAGTTTTGCTCTCACTGGTGACTGAATTTTCTTACAGCAGCCGGTGTTAGGCAAAGCCTTCCACAAGTTCCACTGCATCTGAGAGCAGCAGACTGCCTTAAAGAAGCATGGCACAGCCCATGTTGCTCATACTGCTCTGACCTCCTACCTTTATGGGTTGCTTACTCCTTGCTCAGCCTGTTAAATGATGCAATATATGGCATTATCAGCAACTGCAGTAGTCGTAGCAGCAGCAGCAACATGCATCACATAAACCTTTGGAAAGGCATGACTTTGTAAAGATCATAACCTTTTGGGAAAAACCAGCATCTCCATAACTTTTTTGCACTCGGTTCCACCTCCTTTGCAGGCTCAGCTGGTGGGGATGAGAGACGGGGCCTTCTAAGTGGTGACCCCTCAACTGTGGAACTCCCTTCCTAGTGATGTGAGATCAGCCTCCTCCCTCCTGGCATTCAGAAAACAAGTAAAATCTTGGCTTTGGAACCAGGCGTTTGGTGACGAGTTGCAATGAAATGGAGAGCTGAAAATTAATGTGACTGTAACTGGAATCGCTCATGGACTCTGACTAGGGACTATGCGATTGTTTTAATTGTTCTTTAAAATCCTGTTTTAATTGTGTTTTGTACAATATTGTTTTATGTTTAATGACTGAATGTTTAATGCATTTATAATTTATATGTTTATGTTTTGATGTGGCATCAAATTATGCCAAGCTGCAAGCTTGGCATAATTTGGGATGAGAAGGATGGGATAGAATTATAGTAAATAAACAAATAAGTAAATAAACTTTCAGGCACAGATTGAAGGGAGATTTATTCATTATCAATTTTGTACATTTTAAACTATGTATCAGCACTCCAGCAAATATTCACGAAATTGATCATGTTAAACAAAACAATATATTAAATGACAATGAAACACTTGCCACCATTCTTCTGATTCCGACCTCTTCTTCCCAAGGTAACAATGCATCTCTTTTATTTTCAGTATCCATTTACAGAACGAGATATGGATGAATAAGGCACCATAGAGCAAAAAACATGCTGCTCCATATACTAAAGTTTCTTTAAGTATTTCTTATTACAAGCAAATAAAGTCTACAAACAGGATATAAAACTGTCACAGAGACAAGTAATGTAATCATTTATCATTGTTAGTCAAAGTAGTATATTTTGTAACAGTTTATTAGGATGTGTAGTACAGAAATGTTGGACAATCCGGCTGCAGCAATATCACAATATTTGAAACTAATTGCAAGTCAGGAGAGCTCATTTCGGAACTTTGAGCAATTCTTTTACAAAGCATTTGATTTCTGAGTGTGTAAATGTAGCATTTTAAAAGAATATAGGAGCCTTTACTGAAGGATAGTGTATGTATGTATGTACTGTATATAGTCGAGTATAAGCCAACCCTAATATAAGCCGAGGCACCTAATTTTACCACAAAAAACTGGGGAAACTTATAACTCAAGTATAAGCTGAGGGTGGAAAAAGCTACTGGTAAATTTCAAAATGAAAATAGATCCTAATGAAATTATATTGAGGCACCAGTAGGTTAAAGGATTTTGAATATTTACCGTATTTCAAAGAAAAACAGTAAACTTGCTCTGTAAGTGAAAAAGTAGGGTCAACAAAAACAATATGGTATTAACAATAACATAATAATAATAATAATAATAATAATAATAATAATAATAATAATAATAACAACAACAACAACAACAACTTCATTTGTACCCTACCCTATCTCCCATGGGGACTCAGGCTGGCTTCTAACATAGTAACAGACAAACATTCAATGCCTACATAAACAATGCAGAGCTAGATATAGATCTATAATTATATATACTAATTTCACATATGCATTTCGCCCTGAAACGTTTGCAAATCCTCTCTCTATATATGTGCATTTTCCTCCTGCAATATTTGCAAGCTTTATATATTTATGTTTATAACTTTCTAGAAATCTGTATGTGTGTGCATTTCCCCTGCAATATTTGCAAGCCCTATATTCATAGCCCTATATTCATACCTATCTATCTAGACATCTCTCTCTATATAGATAATAATATCTATATAGGATTTTGAAAGACTTGCAAACATACAAGGTGAAAATTCAAATATAAAATAATATATACACATAGATACAGATATACAGGTACATGGAAATCTCTAGCTATCTATATGTATATAGGATTTGCAAAGACTTGCAAACATATGAGGGGGAATTCGTATATAAAATTAATGTATATAGATAGATAGATACAAATATAAAGGTACATAGGGATTGCAAAGGCTTGCAGGGGGAAATGCCTATATATCTGTAGCAGAGATTAACAAATATTTCAGGGGAAAATGCTTTTATAAGATTAATGGGTATATATATATATTCTTCTTCCTGACTTGCAAGGACTTCTTTCCCTTTTCAAAACATTCCCTTGGTTAAGAGCAAGGGAGGCTTTGGAAAAGTAAATGCTGATAAAGGAGGGTAAGATGAGAGATAAATATATCATATATTGCAAGCAACACTGGCTTCACTGGCTTGATCTTGACCCGATTATAAGCCAGGAGAGGCTTTTTCAGCTCATAAAATGGGTTGAAAAACTCAGCTTATCTTCAAGTATATAATAATAATTCTTCGTATTATTATTATTACTATTATGATGGGGAAAGTGGCCCATGTACAACAGTTCGTCTGTGAGATAGGGAAAATTATCTCCTCCGATGTTGATTGTTATTTTCCAATTTCAGAAAACACCTTTCTCAAAGACATGTTGGGATCTGCAACTCCCGACACACCTCCATAGTCTGGTTCTACCAGCTACCAGCTCAGACAAGAACGTGGAGGAAACAGAGGCACTCCTGCTGTTTTCGCCAAGGAGTTAAGACCAAGCAACAAGGCTTCCTCGACATGGTGTGGTGGGCTTTGTAATGGCACAGCTCAGAGCCTGTTAGAGCATAAGAGAGGTACGTAGATCAAAATTTTGAATTAATAGCACAACTAGGCTGAGTTTTAAAAGTTTATTAACATTGGCTACTAGCATGGGACTTACGTAAGGGTTGGTGTCAAGGTGTTGGAATTGTTGCGCTCTCTTTCACAAGAGCTATAATTTAGTGGCTATGAGTAGGAGCTAAGAACTGAAGGGGCCATCCTGGGTTACACACTCAATGCTCACGGGGTGACCTTATCCCGGGTTATAAACCCAAAGCCCTTACACCAGCATCAGTGCCAGTCTAAGTTCTCTCTGCTATGCTCCCTTCCTCAGTAATAAGACTGACTACTCTTGCAGAGATATTGTAAGGGGTCATGATAAACTCAACATACAGAGTTAAATTTGGAGACATTTCTTTTCCATCCTCTCCTATAATAATAGAACAGGCTCATTGACTGGAATGTACAAGAAGCCAGAAAAGAATGTGTCTTCAGAAAGATTGAATTCAATTTATGGAATTTATTAGTACAAAGTGTGGTGCTTGTTGCTACTTTAGATGGATTTTTAATGAGTTAAACTTATAGACGTGGGACGAGCCCAACAGGGACTAGAAGTCGCAATAAAGAGAAACTTCTAAGATTGGTTGCAGCATACTTAGTCTGAGCATCCTAAGTCAGTGAAGAGCAAAGGGAGGGGGCACCCATCCATTGTAAAAACTTCCATCCCGTAGAAGCAGCATGCTGCGACCTTACCTCGTGAAGTCTGATCTGGCCACGGTGGTCCATGCCTTAGTTACCTCTAGACTGGACTATTGCAATGCACTCTACGTGGGGCTGCCCTTGAAGACGGCCCGGAAACTCCAACTAGTTCAACGTTCGGCAGCCTTGCTTCTAACTGGAGCAAATTATAGGGAGCGGTCAACCCTCCTGCTTAAGGAGCTCCACTGGCTGCCGTTCACCTTCCGGACCCAATTCAAGGTGCACGTGATCACCTACAAAGCCCTGAACGGTTTGGGACCCTCCTACCTTAGGGATCGCCTCTCCCCCTACGAACCTGCACGATCTCTTCGTTCGTCAGGGGAGGCCCTCCTCTCGCTCCCACCTCCGTCACAAGCACGGTTGGTGGGGACGAGAGAGAGGGCCTTCTCCGTGGTGGCCCCCCGGCTCTGGAACTCGCTCCCCAGGGAAATCAGGCAAGCCCCCACCCTGGTAGCATTCAGAAAGAGCTTGAAAACCTGGCTCTTTACTCAAGCCTTTAGATAAAGATTGCTCATCCAGAAGCAATCTGAATCTGTGACCATTCTTGTACCGGTTTGCACCTTTTACCTTTGTCAACTCGATATAGACACAGGGTCTATTCCCATCCCAATTTGCACTTCCAGAATTTGCAGCACTTTATCAGTCACCTTGTGTTTACAATATTTATATGGTGCACTTTACCCAGTCTACTTTTACAATCTCTCAGTTTTAATCCATGTTTTTATTAGTTCTTGTTTTTTATTGGCTAATGTTTTATTTTTATTTTTTTATTTTTTTTATTGTGCAAGTTGTTGTCTATTGCTGTGTTTTATACTGCTACTGTTTTTATTCGGGCTTGGCCCCATGTAAGCCGCCCTGTGTCCCCTTCGGGGAGATAGAGGCGGGGTATAAAAATAAAGTTATTATTATTATTATTATTATTATTATTTATCTCCAACAGAGGTATTTGTATCTTCTTAAGCAGTGGTTCTCAAACCTTCCTAATGCTACGAACCTTTAATACGGTACCTCAAAAATAAAATTATTTTGATTGCTACTGTTATGAATCGTAATGTAAATATCTGCGGGATGTATTTTCATTCACTGGACCAAATTTGGCACAAATACCCAATACACCCAAATTTGAATTCTGGTGGGGTTGGGAGGGAGGGGATGATTTTGTCATTTGGGAGCTGTAGTTGCTGGGATTTATAGTTCACGACAATCAAAGAGCATTCGGAACTCCATCAATGATGGAATTGAACCAAAGTTAGCAAACAGAACGCTCATGACCAGCAGGAAATACTGGAAGGGTTTGGTGAGCGTTGGGCTTGAGTTTGGGAGTTGTAGTTCACCTACATCCAGACAGAACTGTGGACTCAAACAATGATGGATCTGGACCAAACTTGGCACACATACTCAATATGCCCAAATTTGAACACTGGTGGAGTTTGGGGAAAATAGACCTTGACATTTGGGAGATGTAGTTGCTGGTATTTATAGTTCACCTACAATCAAAGATATCCTTGAATCCCACCAAAGATCGAATTGGGCGAACTTCCCACACAGAACCCCCATGAACAACAGAAAATACTGACCTTTGGTGACCCCTCTGAACCTCCCCACCCCCGCGTGATCCCCCAGGTTGAGAAATGCTGCTCTTAAGGATCATTAAGCTAATGCAGACACTTGGGATACCCAAAATATACTACACACATATTTGAGAAACTTTATGTAGCTAGTGGGAGCTATGCCCATAATTTTGGCTATAAGTGTTTTCTCATTAACTTCCTTGGAAAGGTCTTTGGTTGATTTTCTACCCCTGCCCTGATATCTTTCTTCTTCAAGGAGTGAGAAAGACAAAGAACAACAGGCAGATGTCAGCTGGGAGGATGGGTAGGGAATCGGTCCCCATCACCAGCTTTTAGAGGTTCTTATACTGGGAAGAGTGATGCTTCTTCTGATTGGAAAGTTCAGATTGTGGGGGACAGCTTTTGAAATGAACTGAACCACTTCAAGTAGATTTTTGAGAGCTCCCATATAATTAAACAAACAAACAAAAGAATGACACATTGTAAACCAACTTAGATCTCATACTCAGAGAAAGGCAGGAGTAATAAAAATACAGCCTGGGTATGTTTGTGCACGCAGAGCACACATTGCTTCTCCCAACCTCAATCTTTTCTAACATTTATAGTCCCACTGGCCATTTCCCGCTTCTGTCTATTATTTATTTATTTATTTCTGATATTTCTACCCCGCCCTTCTTCCCGAGGGAACTCAGGGCGGCTTACACAACTGGCAGGATCATTACCAGTACATCATAATACAATAAAATAAGAATAAAACAGTTAAATAACATAGTAAAATACAATATATAAAAGATTTAAACACAGTAAGACAGCTTACCCGAACAGAGTAAGCTGTCTTACCCTGTTCGGAAATAATATAGTCCCACTGGCCATTTCCCGCTTCTCTCTATCTTCCAAGCCTCTTAAAACAAATTCACATCTTCTAGTTTTCTGTTTTCTCCATGGCTCTGACCTTCTCTCCACCTGCACCTAGAAATGCAAATAGGGCTATGCTCCTGAACGAGAAGACAGGTGCACACATCTCCCATTCTGGTAAGGCAGGAATAGTTGCAGAGAGACACCCGTCAGGTTTTGTTTTTTCAGAAACAGAACCACAACCATGACCAACAACACTTCCTCCTAGAACACCACCTGGGTTTAAGCAAGGAGGAAACACGAGTTTGTAATGTTTAGTTATCTCAGAGGAATATCAGTACTATTAGCAACCTCCCTGTAGTTAATTACAGGTACTCAGAGTGCAGTCTGTAAGTCCAATTGCCTCTTGTTATGGCACAAACAAGGACTAAAATGTTTGCATTTTCACACATTCAAATCTGCAGGACTATAAAACAGAGTGTCTGCTTGAAGAGACAACCCTTTTATCAGCATCAGGTTTTTGTAGTACTGAAACCACAAAGACACCATATCCCTTAAGCTAACCTTAAGAAATGCGGCTACAAAGTGACATGCGAGTGTGGAGAAGAGCAAACCACAGGCCACTTACTACAATGCAGTCTGAGTCCTGCCACATGCACAATAGAGGACCTTCTTACAGCGACACCAGAGGCACCCCAAGTGGCCAGCTACTGGTCAAAGGATATTTAGTATAATGCCAAATTTTAAACTTTGTTTGTGGTTTTTTATACATTGTAACTGTATTCTCAATCTGCTTCTGACAGGATAAATAAGTACCATATCCCTGCTGATCTTGAAAGCTAAGCCGGACAGCTCTGGTTAGTACTTGGATGGTAGACCACCAACAAATGCTAAATGCTGTAGACTATATTTCAGAGGCAGGAACTGGCAAAACCAACTCTGAGTATTCTTTGCCTTAAAAAACCATGTGAAATCCATGGGATTACCATAAGGCAACTTGATGGTACAAAAATATATACCATGTTTCCCTGAAAATAAGACAGTGTTTTATATTAATTTTTGCTCCCAAAGATGCGCTAGGTCTTATTTTCAGGGGATGTCTTATTTTTCCACAAAGAAGAATTCACATTTATGGTTGAATTTTTAAAAAAATGAAAATTTATTATCTACTGTACAGTAGTTGTCATCACACACCAGCATAACCAAACTGTGAATCCTTTCAAGAATTTCTTTATTATATTTTATTGCTATACTGTTTTTAAATTACTGTTTTAAATTTCTGTTTGTATGTTAATTTATGTTGTTGTTGGGCTTGTCCCTGTGTAAGCTGCCCTGAGTCCCTTCTGGGAGATGGAGGTGGGATACAAGAATAAAGTGATTATTACATCATTATTATTATTTCTTGCTACTACCTTTATTTCCATGTACAACCATCTATGATGTGTACATTTACCGATCCTGCATGCTTCCAAACAAAAACTTTACTAGGTCTTACTTTCGGGGGAGGCCTTATATTTAGCAATTCAGCAAAACCTCTACTAGGTCTTATTTTCTGGGGATGTCTTATTTTCAGGGAAACAGGGTAAACACTCACCAAAAAGAAAAGATAACTAATATAAACCAACTTTTTAGTTACGTCTCATGTAGGGCAGGGTGGGACTCATGTTATGCTCCAGATGTCATTGCACTGGAAGTCCCATCATCCCTTGCCAGTACAACCCTTAATGAGGAATCCTGGGAATTGCAACAAAATCTAAAGGGCCAAATGTGTAAGGCCATAGTTTGGGGACCCCTGGGTTAAACCCTTGTGCTGGCAGGACTGATGACTTGAAGGTTGATGTGTTGTCGAAGGCTTTCATGGCCGGGATCACAGGGTTGTTGTATGTGGCAACTTCTGGCTAATGATTAAGCTTTGGTGCTTTGCTCTGTGCTCTTTTCTCTGAGTCAGGCAGGGCGAGTGATTCAGAAGAGGGGGAAGGGGAAAAGAGAGAGAGAAAACGTGCCACTCGTTCACTTCCTTGTTTGTCATATTACTCTCAGCATGACAATTGCACAGGCAGCCAAGGATGCTGTTGGGACTCCACTCTTATTTTTGCTTTTATGCAGACTCTTGCATGGCTTATCGACTTACGGAGTCAAAGTTCATTTTCCGTTGTCAAATGCCAGGTTGTTATCACAGAAAGAGGATAAACAAAATGGGATGGAAGGAAGTGCCAGTGACTTATCCCTGAAGGAAGAAATGTTTCAATGGCATGAGAGAAATTGGTAGTCGGGAATCCTTGGGTGATCCAGGAAAAGTCTATGCAATGGGAGGCTTCTACCTAACATGAGCTACTCCGCGGAGTTTGGTCTGCTTCAAGTTTTCTGGAGAGCCAAAATTCTTACAGTTGCTGTGAATGTTAAGCAGAGGACTTTGGGAACTTGCCATTCCTTTGAAGCTAGACAATCGGAGAGGTAAATTTTGTGTGTGTGTGTGTGTGAAACAGAAAGATGGGATTAGATGCTAGGACGGAGTCTCTGCATGGGTGAATGTATGCAATAATGTCATTGTGTGTTGAAATGTTGGCACATGAGCAATGTGAATCATTGGAATGAACTGAAAGGGAATTTCTGGCCTTCAGGTGTCTCTTAAAGGAACAATCTGTTTTCTAACCTTCGATGTAGAAGGTATGTAATTTATGTAGGAATTAATTTGTGAGATGGGATGTCTCAATGCTTCTGCCTGCCTCTAAGGTAAAAGGTAAAGGTTTCCCCCTGACATTAAGTCCAGTCATGTACGACTCTGGGGGTTGGTGCTCATCTCCATTCTAAGCCGAAGAGCCCGCTTTGTCCGTAGACACTTCCAAGGTCATGTGGCCGGCATGACTGCATGGAGCACAGTTACCTTCCTGCAGATGTGGTACCTATTGATCTACTCACATTTGCATGTTTTCGAACTGCTAAGTTGGCAGAAGCTGGGGCTAATACTGGGAGCTCACCAGATTCGAACATGCAACCTTTTATTTGAACGGGAGCCCCTTCCATACAGCTTAATAAAATCCCACACTATCTGCTTTGAACTGGAATATATGGCAGTGTAGACTCTGATATTACTATCAATAATAATAATAATAATAATAATAATAATAATAATAATAATAATAATAACAACTTTATTTTTGTGTCCCGCCTCCATCTCCCTGAAGGGACTCTGGGCCGTTCACATGGGGACAAGCCCGATCAACATGGGTTAAAAAATACAATCAGCAATTTAAAAACATTATATGCATATAAAACCACATAAAACAACATCTGCAGCAGCTCAAAAGCAGGTGTTGTGGGTTATTCAGCCTTGATATTTTGGGTTATATGGCTGTGTGGAAGGGCCCTGGGTTATCTGAGTCCACACTGCCATATATTCCAGTTCAAAGCATAAAATGTGGGATATTATTCAGCTGTGTGGCAGGGGCCAGTCACCTGAATTCTGCCTATTGTGTAGTGATTAAAGGCATACAAGATCGAACCAAAAAAAAAGGACAATTCTGTAGTGATTAATGGAATGCAGGACAAAACACAACTTTATTTATTTCTCGAGTCAGAATTGAACCAAGAGTACAAGTTGTAATGGATTTGCAAACACAGAGATTTTTTAAAGAAAAAAACTTGGCATTGTACTAAATGTCTTTTGCCCAGTAGCTGGCCACTTGGAGTGCCTTTGGTGTTGCTTTTAGAAGGTCCTCCATTGTGCATGTAGCCAGGCTCAGAATGCATTGCAGTAGGTGGTTTGTGGTTTGCTCTTCTCCATAGTCGCATGTTGCGGACTCTACTTTGTAGTCCCATTTTTTAAGGTTGGCTCTGCATCTCATGGTGTCAGAGCGCAGTCTGTTCAGTGCCTTCCAAGTCACCCAGTCTTCTGTGTGCCCAGGGGTAAGTCTCTCATCCGGCATCAGCCACTGATTAAGGTTCTGAGTTTTAGCCTGCCACTTTTGGACTCTCGCTTGCTGAGATGTTCCTGAGAGTATCTCTGTAGATCTTAGAAAGCTATTTCTTGATTTAAGGTGTTGGGGTGCTGGCTGATATCCGAACAGAGGATTAGTCCTTTCATTGGCTGCTACTTCCCAGCGGATGTCAGGTGGTGCAATACCGGCTAAGAGGTATAATTTCTCCAGTGGTGTAGGCCGTAGACATCCTGTGATAATGTGGCATGTCTCATTAAGAGCCACATCCACTGTTTTAACATGGTGAGATGTATTCCACACTGGGCATGCGTATTCAGCAGCAGAGTTCCCATTGAAATACTGGTGAGTTTATGTTAGCTAAAAGTGTTCTTCATTTGAAATATTATATTGTTCTTTTGGGGGGGTTTTTGCACTAAAAAAATAAGATATATGCAGCATGCATAGGAATTCGTTCATTGTTTTTCAAACTATAATCCGGGCCCCCTAACTGTCTGGGGGATTGTGAACTGGCCCTCTGCTTTAAACGTTTGAGAACCCTTGTTTTAAATCATAATGTATACTGTTTTTAATGTTGAGAGCCATTTTGAGTCTCATTTAAGATGAGAAAGCAGGACATAAATAAATATAACAACAACAACAACAACAACAACAAATCTTCCCTCTTTGTGGAGAGCTAGGATCCTTGGCTGTATGATGAATACCCATAATTTATCAATTTATTGTCATATTTAATTTATACCACTTTTTAGGACTTGGCTTTCACAAAGTGACTTTAGAACAAGAATCAGGATTAATAAAATGACACTACTGAAACTACAATTAAAAATAATATTCAAATTAAAATTAAATTAAAACATAGTGAAGCAGCAGTGAAAACCACAGAAAGGTTTGGCAGCAGAAACAGGCGCTCATGCCCTAAATTAAATATCACATGCCCACCTAAGTGAATTAAGTAAATGCGTTTGTCAGCATTTCATTGTGGAGTATAAAGAGAAAGAGTGGGCAAATATGTTTAGGCAAACTTTATATTCAAACTAAGAATATGCACATGTGAAAGACAACAACCTAAGCCTTGCAAAGGTAAACAAAAAATTTGGAACCTTCTGCAGACAAAGTAAAAGCTTCTTTCAGAATGCATCTCAGGATAAAGTATTCTTTCACTAGTCTTTACTTATCTAATAATTTCAATTTTGTTAGCCAAGCATACACAGCTATGGTTTTTATCATGTGGGTAGAACCCTTTTTTGCTGTTTCCTTTTCCCTCTCTTACCTGTAGTTGGGAGGTGCACATGACTGCAACAAGATCGGCTAGAGCAGAATCCCATTCTTGCCCATATTGAACTTCCTTCATTGTGCTCTACATATTGTTGCAACACAAGGGGGAAGATCTGTGCTTCTGTGTTTCCACTGTCGTTCACTATCCTCCCAATGACAACGTTGCTAAACTCCATGAGCTGAGTGGGAAAACAGAAACAGCACACACAAAAAGTCCTTAATTTAACAAGTTCCAATCATTCCACTATATTTCATATTCACAGCTGAATTTAAGCCACTTTTGTCAGTATCAACTTTACTTAATTTTTTTAAGTCTCTGTAAAGCCACACCATTAAGCTTATCAATATACCGATTGATCTTACAGAATACTGAGGGAAATTGAATGAGTAAACATGGTAGAAAGCAAATCAGGATGTTTATTTGTTCGCTGCAGGGTTAAATCCACATTTAGCTCCAGGCTTCTGACCTGCCAGAAGTAGAGTAGGGCCCAAATTCCCCTTCATCTGTTTCTTTCATGGTTTTGTACCGTACCATCCATTCAGATGGCACGGAATGGTAAAACCTGAGAACGAAAGAGGCAGTGAAATGAAAAAGGAAACGGTATCCGTTTGGTCGGCTGATTTTCGGCGCTCGACACTCGTAGGCCTGGCTCGCAGGGCCTACAGTAGAGCATTGAGCACTTGGCGCACAACTGTAGGCCCTGCCTGCCAGGCCTACAAGCCATTGAGTGCTCAGTGCTCATGGGCCCTGCATGCCAGGCCTACAGTCGAGTGTTCAACTGTAGGCCCTGCGAACCGGCCTACTGCCCATTGAACACTCGGTGCTCGTGGGCCCTGCCTGCCAGGCCTACAGTCAAGTGTTCAACTGTAGGCCTTAGGAACCGGCCTATGAGCCATTGAGCGCTCGGCGCTCGTGGGCCCTGTCTGCCAGGCCTACAGTTGAGTGTTCAACTGTAGGCCCTGCGAACCGGCCTACGGGCCATCAAGTGCTCTACCTTCGTAGGTCCTACCTGCCGGGCCTACTGTTGAGCGCTCAACTGTAGGCCCTGCAAGCTGGGCCTTCAAGCCATTGAGAGCTCGGCGCTCTTGGGCTCTGCCTGCCGGGCCTAAAGTCGAGTGTTCAGCTGTAGGCCCTACTAACCGGCCTATGAGCCATTGAGTGCTTGGCGCTCGTAGGCCCTGCCTGCCAGACTTACAGCCAAGCGCCGTATCCGCTCAGCTGTAAGCCCTGGCTAGCAGGTCCTGGCGCTTTGCTGCCCAAGGCCCAAAAATCTTTGGGTTTCTTGGACCTTGGATGGAAAAGCCCATTTGTATAGGCGCCCATTTCCGTAAGTGGCAGACGAAAATGGAAATGGGGTCATACGAATGGAAACGGGCAGTGATTCCATACAAATGCACAAGACAAGCCAGAAGGAAGATTCATCCACACCTCCCCTTCAGGAAAGACCCTCGGGTTGGATCTGTACTCCCCTATAATCTAGTTTCAGAATGTGGATAAACTGCATTGATCTGTATTATGGGGCAGTGTAGACTGATATAATCCAGTTCAATGCAGTTAATCCACATTCTGAAACTGGATTATAGGGCAGTGTAGATCTAGCCTCAGGCCCCATTTACACTGCCATATAATCCAGTTTCTGAATCCAAATTATCTTCTTTGAATGGATTATATGGCAGTGTAGACTCATGTAATGCAGTTTAAAGCAGATAATCTGGATTTAGAGACAGGACTATATGGCGGTATAGCTCCAGCCTCAAACCCTTGAAAGACAATGAAATACTGAGGGTATGCTGTTATTGAGACAAAATACTTGGTTTTACTCACACACTAAGTAAGGTTTTCTAGAATGTCACAGAGATTTTCTTTTTCTAGGAGGCATTCCAAGAGGGAAGCAAGAAGGAGCTCCATATGTCCCACCTCCTGAAACACTCTTTCTTCTTCTTTTTAAACTGTTGGTGGGATGTTGCAATATGTGTTTGATCTTGGAAAACAACAGGGTGGTAATACTACTTCCTTCAGTGTGGATTTCTGTTGATGCAACGTTGGATGTTTTTGTCTGCATCATACTGTTGTCGACCGCGTTTTAGGGGATCGGGCCCTTAAGGAGAGACTCGATCCGGTCCTGAGAGAACGGACCTTGGCGAAGCCAAAAGGAGAATTACGAGCCGCAATACAACCTGAAGCCGAAATGAAGAAGGTCCGCCAAAGTTGAAGGAAAATCCGCCAAGGAGTCTTTATTGAGCAATTCAGCTGAAGAGGACTCTAGTAGCGATCATTCGGTCTACTAGGGTACCATACAATCAAAATAAAGCCATACTTATACAAAATTTCAGTCTGACAACCCTTTGAATTTCCCGCCCTGCTTCCCCGCCCATCTGATCGTTGATAGGCTAGAAGGTTGAACGAGGCGGGCTTTCGTTTCCCGCCTTGCTCCGTTGGCCCAATAGGAAGCTGCCTTTTGTCTCTACTCGGGCCAATCAGGAAAGAGAAGGCGGGAGTTATCGAAACAATGAGGTGACGGGACAGGAACTAGCGGATTAAGTCCTGCTAGACCGATTTCTAAAGGGTGCTTAATTTATTAATGGCAGCAATCAAGGGTGTCCGGGTTTCTGTCACGTATACAGATATGCCTTGGGGTGTCAGAGATGGAAGCAAAGATGGGTGGTGATGAGCCATATTGACAGGCTCTGCAGGGCGCCTTCCTGAGGTGTCCTGGTTTTTCCTTTGGGTGAGATATGACAATGTTTGCCTTGGGGCGAATCACCTTTAGGTCAGCAAACTCCGAATTCGGCGACTCAAGCCCTATATTGTCCATGCAATTTGAATTTGATTGGATTTAGCGGTGGCAGATTATCCTTTTGTTTTTGGGAAAGGAAGCCTGGGTCATAGGAAATGGGATAAGTTCTGGGGTTCAGGTTGAGTTCAAAATATTTCCTATTTGATTTCATGATTTGACAATTATATGAAATAAAATGAAAAATAAAATAAAGTTGGAATATAAACCATGCTGGGAAAAATACATATTTTCCGGGGATCCCAAAGAGTACAAATACATATATGCAGATAGATAGATTTCATGGAAATAAGGGAGAATCCATAAAAGTGAGTTACATTGCATAAAGGGGAATCATGAATGATATAAACAATTGAAAATATTTGATAAGAACGAAGTTCATAACTGGAGAACCCAGCATGGAAATTCATAAAAGTGGAGTTTTAGCAGCATGATTTTACAATTCATGAAGTTGTTATCTCTTGCCTCAGGCTAAAAGGTCAAACACCTTTTGTACAGAGAGTTTTAGTAAACCACAGTAAACTCAAGTAAAAAGTCTCAATCACCTTCTACTATAAATATATGGAATATAGAACATAAAGTCTTGATTTTTGAACTATCTTTTACAAAGTCCTGGGGGGGGGGTGGTCACCTCGATCACATTTTCCCCCCTTCGGGGCTTGGAAATGGCTATGAACATTTCCCAAAGCCCCAACATTTCACTGCATGCAGGGCCTCTGCCTTGGTAGATCAGATTGTGCCTTTTTGTTGGAGGGCAGGAGCTTGAAGAGGTGAAAGCTGAGGTTCAGTCAGTGGTGGGTGATCCCATGGTGTTGAAACAGATGTCCCTTGGTCTGGAGTCATGGGAAATGGAGCATGAAGGTGGAGGTGGTGAGGGCTGGGGATGATGGAGGCTGTGATGCAGTACTCCCATTTGGCTGCCTTTTCTTGGCTGCAGCTTGGGCCCCCCTTTGTAGTTGGCAGCTGGGGGCAACTGGGCACAGCTTCTGCACCTCACAGCACGGCGCCTCCTGGTGACTGCAGTCAGGTCCAGCACTCCAACAGAGGAGACGGAAAGGAGAGAGTGCCTAGGGAAACTAAGGACAGATTATAAGCCCCCCCCCCTCCCTACCGTGGTGGGGTTAGTCAGGGAAGTCACGCATACCTTGTGAGGGCTCCAGCAGTCCTGGGGTTCTTCTTTGGCACAGCTCTGGTGAGAGTGGAACATCCTTCCCTCATGGTGGTCACTGGTAGAATCCTGTTCACTTCTTCTGGGACAACTTCTGCCATGGCGGCCAATTCTGTCCCCTGGTGATGTCATGAGGGCCTCCTTGGCAGCGTCAAAGGCAGACCTGCACTCAGTAGCCCCTTGCCAGGGCAGAATCAGGCCAGCTGGAGGGCACCATACGGTGGTCTGGCCATAAAAGCCCAGGTCTTAGAACTGTTCATGGTGGCAGGTATGGATTATGGGTCTTGCAGTCTGGTCTGATGTCCTCAGTCAGGTGGTTGGGTCCGAACCTCTGGATCTCTTCAGCTGTGCCTGGAAGGTCCCCTGGACTCTGTAGTGCCCTCCTCATATTTAAAGGCAGTTAGAGGGATTTTTAAAACATTCACAGGCATGCACTCAGGGAAAGGGAGGGAGAAGGACCCGAAAGGAAGAAAAGAGATTGTTGGGGAACTGTGGAGAGTGAAAGAGTGCCTTTACTATAAAAGTAAACCAGGATTTTGACTGTATGTTTATAAGGAGAAATGGGGATGCTGGGAGTCCCCTTCACAGGGGAAGGAAGGGGGGGAGAAAGCTTTGAAAAAGGAGAATGTTGAAGTGCATTTTGGCCTAGGAAAACATGAAGTGGAAGAGAGAGAGAGAGAAAAAACTCACATATAGGAAAATACATCCATTCTTCCACCCCCCTTTCTCCCTAAGATAAGGGAGGTTTGAGAAGCGAGAGACAAGAAAAAGTTAAAACCACAGAAGCAGCAGGATTTCTCTGGGGGGGGGGGTAAGGGGAAAGGGTCTAGAGAGGAATCTTTGGGGGGGTTGTTTTTTGGAGCCCAAATCTCTGCATGGGAAGACGTGGACCCCCTCCCCCCTCCCATTCTCTCTCTGGCTTAGGGCCATGAACATCGCGGCATAAGCAAGCTGGGACCACTTGCCCTCCCCATGGCAATGGCTCTGGAGTCTCAAGATGAGACTCTCATCCACACTGCCATGTGGGGGGGGGGGCAAGCTGTTCCCCCTTCAAGGGCCACAAGGGGCCACTTATGCACGCTGAGTTGGCCCAACCTGGCCTGCACCATGTTTTTTGATGCAAACCCACCCCAATTGGCCAGGATCTTACCCAATGGAGAATCCCTGGGGATGTCTGCTGGGGTGGGACACCCTAGCCGTGCTGAACAAACACCCATCCTTAGTTCAGCCCCTGCCTACACCGACAGTTAATGGAGTAACGACTCACCCAACCGGTAGGATGCAGCTCGTCCTTTCAATAGTCCCCTCCACTAAGGCTGGATGGCTAGCGTCCGTAGAATCCGTAGGTGACCCGGGAGCACAACCGTTCCCCTACCCTACGATCCTTGAACCTGCAATCTGCAAGCTAGACTGCTCTCACACGCTTTTAGGTGCCAGATGTTCCCGCGTTTCACCAGGATTTGTTACCGAGCTCTGATCCGAAGTGCAATACCTCCAGAGATCCTCCCACCTGGGTCTTAACAATGGAACCGGTTCCTTTTCAGGGCGTCCCCTGTTTCACGTTGGCGCCTTTCCTTCGAGGAGCTAAAAATCTGCTTCATCCTATCTGGCTCCTTTGTTCAGTACCCTGAATCAGATCTAGAGAGAGAAAGGGACTGCCAGAGAAATTTGGATGTGAAATGAGGTCAAATTGTTGGTCGGAGGGCCCTCCTTGCAGCCGTTTCTCTCCCCAACCTGTTCCAGAATATCTGGACCAAGGTCGCCGCTTGGAATTTTAGCCTAAAAATTGATTTTTTGGAACTTCCAAGCAAGTCCCTTCGTGGTAAAGCCAAATTATGTTGTCAACCGCGTTTTAGGGGATCGGGCCCTTAAGGAGAGACCCGATCCGGTCCTGAGAGAACGGACCTTGGCGAAGCCAAAAGGAGAATTACGAGCCGCAATACAACCTGAAGCTGAAATGAAGAAGGTCCGCCAAAGTTGAAGGAAAATCCGCCAAGGAGTCTTTATTGAGCAATTCAGCTGAAGAGGACTCTAGTAGCGATCATTCGGTCTACTAGGGTACCATACAATCAAAATAAAGCCATACTTATACAAAAATTCAGTCTGACAACCCTTTGAATTTCCCGCCCTGCTTCCCCGCCCATCTGATCGTTGATAGGCTAGAAGGTTGAACGAGGCGGGCTTTCGTTTCCCGCCTTGCTCCGTTGGCCCAATAGGAAGCTGCCTTTTGTCTCTACTCGGGCCAATCAGGAAAGAGAAGGCGGGAGTTATCGAAACAATGAGGTGACGGGACAGGAACTAGCGGATTAAGTCCTGCTAGACCGATTTCTAAAGGGTGCTTAATTTATTAATGGCAGCAATCAAGGGTGTCCGGGTTTCTGTCACGTATACAGATATGCCTTGGGGTGTCAGAGATGGAAGCAAAGATGGGTGGTGATGAGCCATATTGACAGGCTCTGCAGGGCGCCTTCCTGAGGTGTCCTGGTTTTTCCTTTGGGTGAGATATGACAATGTTTGCCTTGGGGCGAATCACCTTTAGGTCAGCAAACTCCGAATTCGGCGACTCAAGCCCTATATTGTCCATGCAATTTGAATTTTTTTTTTAAATGACCTTTATTGGAGTTTTACATATACATCAGTTAAAACTACAGATTGGGTATCCAGGAAAGGTAGAGGCAGGGGTATAACTAGGGTTAGGGGATAATCTAGGGGGGTACTAAAAGTTGGAAGTGGAGAAAGGGATAGGAGGAGTAGGAATAAGGGGGGCATGGGGTAAAAGGGGAAGGGGGAAGAAGGGGATGTTGGTCTTCCTTTATCTTCCGTATCGGATGTATAAGTTATCTATTTAACATCTTTCTTTCTGTCATTATTGTGCTATATAATTTCTAAGCTTTCCCCAGTTTGTTTGTTTAATACTTTTTCCTCTGGATTCTCTTAATAGAAATGTTAATTCGTCCATTTCTTGTATTTCTATCAATTTCTGAAGCCACGCTTCTTTCAGTGGAGTTTCTGCCAGTTTCCAAAATTTGGCGAAGACTATTCTTGCTGCCGTAGAGCTATACATAAATAAAATGTCATCATTTTTGTCAAACTGTGCGTCTGAGTCTGTTAATCCCAGTAGATAGTATTCTGGTTTAATTGGGAATCTTTTCTTTAAGATATTTTGTGTCTCTTCGTGGATTATCTTCCAATATTTTTTGGTCATCTCACAAGACCACCATGTGTGGTAAAACGAGCCTTCTTGAATCTTGCATTTCCAGCAGGAGTTGTTGTATGATTTGTACATCTGTCCAAGTTTTTTAGGGGTCATGTACCATCGATGGAATGTTTTAAGCCAGTTCTCTTTTATTTCTATTGCGTAAGTGTACTTTAATTTTTTGTTCCATATCCGTTCCCAGTCGGCTAGCATAATTGGATGTCCAATGTTTCTGGCCCAATTTATCATACAGTTTTTGATTGCTATCGTCTCCGTTGACCATTCTAGTAATGTGTTATAAATTGTGGAGATTACCTTCTTTTTTGATAGCATAATTCTATCCCACAAACCATTTGGGTCATTGAAACCAATTTGAGAGTCCTTAATATATTGTTCTTTGATAACGGCATATTGGAACCAGGACATGTTTTTAAAGTTTTCCTTTAGCATTTCTTGTGATTTTAATTCATAAATCCCATTTCTTTTCACCAATATTTCTTTGTAGCGTGGCCAAACTGTCCATTGTAGAATGTGACGCTGAGAGGATTCAAGAGAAGAAATCCATAGGGGGGTTTTGTTGTAAAACCTCATTTTATATTTCTCCCATACTTTTATTAGAGCCACTCTAATAAAATGGTTACCGAAGTTCTTTTCAACCTTTCTTTTATCATAGCCCACATATGCGTGCCATCCTCGCCGGAGATCAAAACCTTCTAGGGTCAATATGTTTTTGTCTTCCAAGGTTGTCCAATCCTTTACCCATTGTAGTGCACAGGCTTCATAATAAAGTTGTATGTTCGGTAGCCCAAAGCCTCCTCTTTTGGTTGCATCAGTCATGATGCTATATTTAATTCTTGGCCTTTTGCCTTTCCACACGAATTTTGCTATATCTTTATTCCATTCCTGGAATAATTTTTGAGTTCTTAAGATTGGGAGGTTTTGGAATAGGTACATTAGTTTCGGCAGCACATTCATTTTAATGGTCGCTATTCTTCCTAGTAGGGAAATATTTAGATTTTGCCAGTTCTGTAGATCGGTTTTGATTTCTTTCCATTTGTTTTGGTAGTTGTTTTTTAGTAGGTGGGCATTTTTTGCAGTAATCCAAATTCCTAGGTATTTCACTTTCGTGACTGTCTCAAATCCTGTTGATTCTTCCAATTTCCGTTGCTTTTCCCTAGTTATGTTTTTTGTCAAGATTTTTGTTTTTTCCTTGTTTATGAAGAATCCCGCTACTTTACCAAAATTTTCCATATTGTTAATCCATTTTGTTATTTGTCGGTGGGGATCTTCAATAAAACATACAATATCGTCAGCGAAAGCGCGGACTTTGTATTCTTGGTTTCTAATTTTAGTTCCTTTTAACTGATTATCTGTCCGAATGTTCTTAATCAAGATTTCTAAAGCAAATATAAAGATTAGAGGGGAGAGGGGGCAGCCCTGTCTTGTTCCTTTTTCAATTTGGATTATTTTGGAGTGTTGTCCATTAATTAACAGTTTTGCTTCTTGTTTTGTATATATCGCCTCAATTGCATTTATGAAGTGGTAGCCTATATCTAATTCTTTTAATAGAAGTTTAAAAAATTCCCAATTCAAATTGTCAAAGGCTTTTTCGGCATCAATAGTTATTAGGGCTAGTTCTTTTTGGTGGAATGTTTCATAATATTCAATAATGTCCAATACGCACCTAACATTGTCCTTCATGTATCTGTTTGGTAGGAATCCTTTTTGTTCAGTCCCTATCCAATTGTTAAGAAATTCTTTAAATCTGTTTGCAAGGATTGTAGAGAAGATTTTATAATCTGTGTTTAATAGTGATATCGGCCTAAAGTTTCTTACGTTTGTGGTATTTGTGTTACTCTTTGGAATTACTATTATGTCCGCTTGCCTCCAGGAATCCGGGATTATTTTATCTTTTAGTGCCGTATTCATTATTTGGTTTAAATAAGGCATTATCTCATCTGTTAATGTTTTGTAAAAAATTAATGTAAAGCCATCTGGACCAGGTGCTGAGCTAGGTCTCATCTGTTTTATGGCCTTTTTAATTTCTTCATTAGATATATCTTGATTTAACAGCTCCCTTTGTTTTTCTGTTATCTTTTGCAATCCTTGATTGCTCAAGTATTGTGAGATTTCATCTGGATCGGTGTGATTTTTTTGATATAATGCTTTAAAGAATTCTTGGAATTCTTGCAAAATGTCCTCGTCTGATGTTAATGTCTTTCCTTCTTTTCTAATCATTGTTATCTGTTGTTTTTGCGATTTTTGCCTAATTTTCCGTGCTAGCCAAGCACCCGGCTTGTTAGCATTTTCGAAGTGGTGTTGCTTAATGAACTTCAGTTGCTTCGCGGTTTGTTCCATTTCCAGATTCTTCTTGTTGTTTTTCAATCCCAACAACTGTTTTGTTAATGTTGTCTCTTGGGGGTTCTCTTTTAATTTTTTTTCTAATTGAGTTATTTCTGTATTTATTTCGCTTATTTTTTGATTCCTTAATTTGTTTCTTATTGCTTTTTGTTGGATGAGATGGCCCCTTAGGACTGCCTTAAATGTATCCCATACGATATGGTCTCTTGTTTCCGGGATCCAGTTAACTTTGAAGAATTCTTGTGTTAATTTTTTACACTTATCTATGTCCTCTTCTTTTTTAAGGAGATTGTCATCTAGTCTCCATTTCTTTCTTATTTTCCTTTGACTTAAATGCATTTCTAGTGGTCAGTGGTCAGATTTATCTCTGGGTAAAATTTTGATATAATCTACTTTAGAGCAAAGGGAGTTTGATAACCAAATCATGTCTAATCTTGACCACGACTTGTGTCTGTGGGAATAAAAAGTGTAGTCTTTAGTTTCCAAATTGTGTAATCTCCAAATATCCTGAAGTTGGAATTCTTCCTTTAGCTTTCTAAAGTTTTGTGGCATCAATCTTGCATTGGCATATTTCTTTTTCAGTATTTTTTTACTTGTGTCTAATTTTATGTCCATTATACTGTTAAAATCGCCTAATATGATCAAATGATCAAAGTCCGAATTACTTATTTGTTTTCTTAATTCTTTAATGAAATGACGTTGGGGGCCGTTGGGAGCGTATATATTACAAACGAGAATTTTTTGCCCATCCAGATTTATAAGAACTGCCACATATCTTCCTTCATTATCTTTAAACTGAAGTGTAGCTGATAAGTTTTCGTTAACATAGAGTACAACTCCCCTTTTTTTTTTTTTATCCGATGAGCAGAATTCCTTTCCTATTTTCCTGTTAATTAAAAGGGCCTCGTGTTTAGAAGTGATGTGTGTCTCCTGCAGGGCAACGAAATCATACCCTCCTTTGCTTAGTTGGTTAAATAGAATTCTCTTTTTATTTGGTATGTTAATTCCGTTAATATTATTAGAATAAAATTTCAATTGACGTTTCAGATTACATGCATTCTTGGACATGTTCGCCGGATGTTTCATTCTTGTTGATACCTTCTCTGTTGGTTGTATCCTCTTCTTCTGTTATTAATTCTTCTTCTGTTATGTTAACTTCGTCTTCCTCGTCCTCTCCGCCTACGTCTGACGCTTCTGAAGTCTGTGAGGGTTTGGTTATCTTAGGATCTGTCTTTTGTGGTGAGTGGTGCCTCGCTCTTTTTGGTTTTTTCCTCTTTAAAGAAGGAGGGGTTGAGTCAACGAGGTGTTTTTCTTTGTCTTGTATATATTTTCTGTAGAAGTCTTTTGCCTTGTCTTCACTCGTGAGCCAATGTCGTTCTCCATTCAGCGTGACCATAATACCTTCGTTCCTTTCCCACCTAAATCTAATCTTCTGTTTTTTCAGTTCCTCAGTTTGAATTTGATTGGATTTAGCGGTAGCAGATTATCCTTTTGTTTTTGGGAAAGGAAGCCTGGGTCATAGGAAATGGGATAAGTTCTGGGGTTCAGGTTGAGTTCAAAATATTTCCTATTTGATTTCATGATTTGACAATTATATGAAATAAAATGAAAAATAAAATAAAGTTGGAATATAAACCATGCTGGGAAAAATACATATTTTCCGGGGATCCCAAAGAGTACAAATACATATAGGCAGATAGATAGATTTCATGGAAATAAGGGAGAATCCATAAAAGTGAGTTACATTGCATAAAGGGGAATCATGAATGATATAAACAATTGAAAATATTTGATAAGAACGAAGTTCATAACATCTGGAGAACCCAGCATGGAAATTCATAAAAGTGGAGTTTTAGCAGCATGATTTTACAATTCATGAAGTTGTTATCTCTTGCCTCAGGCTAAAAGGTCAAACACCTTTTGTACAGAGAGTTTTAGTAAACCACAGTAAACTCCAGTAAAAAGTCTCAATCACCTTCTACTATAAATATATGGAATATAGAACATAAAGTCTTGATTTTTGAACTATCTTTTACAAAGTCCTGGGGGGGGGGGGTCACCTCGATCACAATACTATGGACTTTTATTTATCTTATGATCTGCTAGGATTCCTAGATCCTTTTCAAAGGTGCTGCTTTCAGGCTAAATGCCAGTCATCGCTACATTTGTGCATCTAATTTTTTAAAGAAAAATTCAATGTAATTTATTTTTAGATTGATTGCCTGGGTATCAATCTGTTGAAATTAATTTTCTTAATTTTGGCCCAGCTCTCCAAGTTGTCAAGATCATTTTGACTTCTGATTCTGTCCTCTGGGGTGTAGATTATGTCCCTCCCTATTTTGTGTCACTTGCAAATTGCATAAGCATACCTTTTGTTATATCTAAGGCTGAGTTCACACCACCAAAATAATTCAGGTCCTGTGTTGTCAAAGGCTTTCATGGCCAGAATACTGGGTTGCTGTGAGTTTTCCGGGCTGTATGGTCATGTTCCAGAAGCATTCTCTCCTGACGTTTTACTCACATCTATGGCAGGCATCCTCAGTGTGAATGTTGCAATTGGCCACCTTGATTAGCATCGAATGGCCTTGCAGCTTCAACAAAGGATTCCTCCAGGCAGGAAGTAGCCAGGCTTTGAAACTGCAAGGCCATTCAATGCTAATGCCATCTGCACCTAGGCACACCTCCTGAAGAGACTGGTGGACTTCCACTCCATACAGCTAATCTACTGCTTTAAGACAAAAGCATGAGCTTTTCCACTAGTCCACCAGACTCTTCAGGAGACAAAAGCATGAGCTTTTGTAGATATAATAAACCCATGTCTTAAGATGCAGTAAAGAGTGACAATGAAAGCTCAGGTATAACACATATTTACACTGTTGTGGGAGTAGGATGTATGGTAATCAGAAAGATGCAAATCATGACACTTGCCTGAATTTTCATTAGTTAGCATTGATGTGCAAATACAATAAATCTTATCACTCAGTGCTCTTTGTTTCAAAACTCTCTCTGAGAAGATTCCATTTGCTATATGTACAGTGGTGAATAATCTTATACTAATATATGTAGTGTGCTATGGAGCCAGTGTCTTTTTTTCATATTTCATTTCACTCTAAGGATGGCCTGCCATAGATGTGGGTGAAACGTCAGGAGAGAATGCTTCTGGAATATGGCCACACAGCCAGGAAAACACACAACAACCTTGTGATTACGGCCATGATAGCCTTCGACAACACATTAAACCTTTTGTGATCTTTAAGATTGGACTCAGCATCTTTGCCTGTGTAAGTGCTAAATTCTTCACACTTCACACTTTGCTTGCTGTGAGCTAAATGCTCGACTATAGGTATCCTGTTTTTGTATTTTTGGATACTTTGCTGTATTTTTAGTAGTTTTCCCTAACAAACAGAAAATCCATAACAAAGGGAAATTAAGTGTGATTTGGTAATTTGGGCAACATCCCAGATGTCAAATAACGTTTTCTCTTTGGCTGAAACATCTATATCAAAAAGCATAGTTTGCTGTGTTTGAGATAGCCAGTGTTGCTTCCCTGGTGTCTGAACTGAGTCAAGGCTTTGTGGAGACAGCCCTAGTGATTACTAATCTGCAGTCCACCTTCCCCAAGACTCTTTTAATGTGGTGTTTGATATTTTCTATGGTAGCAACACCCTAGAACAGGGGTCCTCAAACTTTTAAAGCAAAGGGCCGGTCCACAATCCTTCAGACTGTTGAGGGGCCGAATTATCATTTGAAAAAAAATACCAACAAATTCCTATGCACACTGCACATGTCTTATTTTTTGTAGTGCAAAACAGCAACAACAACAATGAAAGAACAATACAATATTTTAAAACGAAAACAATTTTAACCAACATAAAACTATCAGGATTTCAATTGAAAGTGTGGGCCTGCTTCTGACCAGTGAGATAGTCAAGTTAATTAGGATTGTTGTTGTGTGCCTTCAAATCATTTCAGACTTTGGCCATGCCCAAGTCTAAAATTAATTATTTACTGCATTTATTTACTACATTTATATCCCACCCTTCTCACCCCGAAGGGGACTCAGAGCAGCTGTATGTACATACAATATATTATATTATTAGCATAGCACAATATTAGCATTATATATTACTATATTGAACTATACCACTATACTGTAATATTATATGTAATATATAACATATAATTAATTAATATAATAAGGTAAAGGTTTTCCCCTGACGTTAAGTCCAGTCATGTCTGACTCTGGAGGTTGGTGCTCATCTCCATTTCTAAGCCGAAGAGCCGGCGTTGTCCGTAGACTCCTCCAAGGTCATGTGGCCACTGGCATGACTGCATGGAGTGCGGTTACCTTCCCGCCGGAGCAGTACCTATTGATCTACTCACATTTGCATGTTTTCGAACTGCTAGGTTGGCAGGAGCTGGAGCTAACAGCGGGTGCTCACTCCACTCCCGGGGTTTGAACCTGGGACCTTTTGGTCTCCAGCTCAGTGCTTTAACGCACTTTGCCACCGGGGCTGCAGAATTAATATAATAACATAATATTATTATCAATATTATATGTATATACAATATATTATATTATTAAAACTGATATAAAAATATTATATTACAAAACTGAGGGCGGGGGCCAGGTAAATGACCTTGGAGGGCCGCATCCGGCCCCCGGGCCTTAGTTTGGGGACCCCTGCCCTAGAATAATCTGGAATCTGATGATAAAAGAGATTGCCTCCTCTACTATCACGAGTTTTAAACTGCATGATTACCAGTCTGTGAGGCAAAATTTCGCAGACAATTGTTTGGATCAAGTCATTTGGTTGATGAAATCAAAGTCAAATTTACCCCCACACCACTGCTCTTTTTTATATTAAGCCAGCCCCATTTTCAGTTTTGTAAAGAGAATCTTCAAAAACATCTGCATTTTTTCTGAGCATTTTTGTAGCTTCTATATTGTACTAGGTTTAATATGGAGCCGCAGTAGTGCAGTGGGTTAAACCCTTGTGCCGGCTGGACTGATGACTTGAAGGCTGGGTTGTTGACCTTAAGGCTGCAGTTCAAATCTGTGAGACGGGATGAGCTCCCGTCTGTCAGCTCTAGCTTGCGAGGACACGAGAGAAGCCTCCCAGCAGGATGGTAACATATCCTGGTTTCCCCTGGGCAACAACTCTGTAGATGGCCAATTCTCTCACACCAGAAGTGACTTGCAGTATGTTCTCAAGTCGCTTCTGACAGGATAAAAAACTAGATTTAAAACCAGCCTCCTGTCTGTTTCTCTTGCTTTTCTTCTTTTTTGCATTTTTCTCCACGTCACCCACCTCTATGGTTTCCGGAGCGAAAACTAGATATGACTACTGTGCTTTGAATGGGTGAAATCCCCTTTCTTACACATCCATAAAAGGTGCAGAAGTCACCTCTCGTTTTCACTCTGCTGTGACTTGTTGTTGCCATGTGCCTTCGGCAGTATGACTTCATTTTTCATTTCTTCCTTGTGAATATGCTGCTGTTAAACATGGCCTGTCTAATTTCCTTCCAGACTCATCTTCCTGTAATCAAGACTGGCACTACCATTCATCCCGCTGGAGACTCAAGAAAAGAATGCTGGGAAGACATCTAACAGGGGCTGAATGAAGAAGTAAAGCAGCAAACACAGAGCTGAGTCTATGCGGTTGAAGAAGATGCTCTCTTGTTTTATTTCTCCCCACTGCCTAAATGCTAATACTGGTACTTTCAGCTGATTTGCAGGGATGTCAGCTGCCAACATAACTCTGTGCAAGGATTACAGTGCCAGTCATCAACTGCACCTGGTTGGGTACAGCCTGATCTTCATAGGTGGTTTATTTCTTAATGTTGCTGCAATCTGGATCTTCCTGTATTACCTGAAACTCAAATCAGTAGTGAGCTTCTATATGTTGAACTTGGCTGTGAGCGACCTCCTTTTCACAATATCCTTGCCCTTCCGTATTTACTACTATTACAAGGGGGAATGGCCCTTTGGAAACGTTCTTTGCCAGATCTCGGGCTCTGTCTTTCAAATAAACATGTATGGGAGCTGCCTCTTCCTCATGTGCATCAACCTGGACCGCTTTGTCGCTATTGTCTATCCGCTACGCTGGCGCCATCTCCGGCGCCCCAAAGTGGCTCGGCTGCTCTGCCTTGTGGTCTGGGTGCTTATCCTCATGGGCTCCGTGCCAGTTGCCGGCGTCCACAGGACAACCAAATGTGTGAAGCATAACAAGTCAATAACTCTGTGTTTTGAAAGCTTCAGTGATGGCCTGTGGCAGAAAGGGCTCTTCCCCTTGGTCATTCTAGCAGAGATCCTTGGCTTTCTCCTGCCTTTAACTGCTGTGATGTATTGCTCCATAAGGATTTTTCAGAAACTGTGCCAGGCCGATACCATACACAGTATGCGCCAGCAGAAGACAATCCGCATGCTTGTGGTCAACCTCATCATCTTTATTATCTGCTTTGTACCCTACAATGTCATCCTGGCAGCCTATGGAATGATAAAGGCTCGTGTGATCCAAGCTGAGCCAGCAATGCGTGATTCGGTGCGTCAAGCTCTTGTTGTCACTGTAGTATTGACCAGCATGAACTGCACTTTGGACCCTTTGATCTACTACTTCAACACAGAGGGCTTTCGGAATACATTAAAGAAACTGAGAAGAGGGCAAGCTTGGGACTCTGAAATTGGAACAGTTCAGAATCGGGTAGCAGAAGAAAGGTCCTGCAAGGCTGCAATTCGTGTCAAGCCAGGAGCCAAAAAAATTCTAGTTCAGGACTCAATCCTTCGTTCTGAGAGCTTGCCATTTGCTCCCCCTAAGTTATTTTTGAATAGTCCCATTGAAGACTCTGAAATATAAGAACAGATGGACTGTCAGACTGGTGGTGAGCTAAAGTCATTACAGATCTAGTGCGCTGAAACTATAAAAATGTGATGTTCATAATACAAAGTGCCTTAGAACAAAGACAGATGATAAGACTGTGTTGTTGAAAGCTTTCATGGCCGGAATCACTGGGTTGTTGTGCATTTTTTGGGCTGTATGGCCATGTTCCAGAAGCATTCTTTCCTGACGTTTCGCCCACATCTATGGCAGGCATCCTCAGAGGTGTGAGGTCTGTTGGAAACTAGACAAGTCGAGGAATCCTTTGTTGAAGCTGCAAGGCCAATAAATGCTAATCAAGGTGGCCAATCGCAACATTCACACTTGCCTCAAACAGACAAGAGTTCTTTCTCCCTGGACATTATTCCACAGATATATAAACCCCACTTGCCTAGCCTCCAACAGACCTCAAAACCTTTGAGAATGCCTGGCATAGATGTGAGCGAAACGTCAGGAGAGAATGCTTCTGGAACATGACCATACAGCCCGAAAAATGCACAACTCAGATGTTAAGACTTCCCCCAATTTAGGGGAATAGTTTATGATGTTATACAAATTATCATGCTAATATGTGATCCCACTGATGTAACTATGCATTTATAAGCCTGGATAAAACTCCAATTGTTTACTATATGCCAACCATAGAATTGGCTAAGACAAGCTGAGGATTTTAAGTGCACTGATGTCCCACTTAAGTTCAGACTTCTAACTGCTGAACCAGCTGCTTGTACGCCTTCTCCATAAAATTAATTTCTTGTTACTCCAGTCATAGTTGATTGAACAAAAGTCTGTTTCTATCATTGTTATAAGAGACTTCCAAGGGTGTATTTTTACCAACCAGGGAGGAGCCCCCGTTGGCACAGTGAGTTAAACCCTCCCCCAGAAAATCCCCAGAACCCTTTGGTCATCCACATCCAGTTCAAAGTTACATTGGAGGCACCAACAATCAGATCTCTCCCAGAGGCTTGCTGACAACATCACTTTTCTAGTCACATGGCTTTCACCAGAAATGTGATGTTGCTAGCAAGCCTCTGGAAGAAAGCTGCTTGCTGGCAGTGATGCATTGGTGGATCTACTGACAATGTGAACGGTAGATCAAGCTGAATCCAAACCTATTCAGCTGTCTACACCTCTGAAACTGTGGGATCACTTTGGAACTCCCAGGAAGTTCTGAAGGAAATCTCATGTTCCATTGTTGTGGAGTAACAGCTGGATGCAGAGCCAGAAATCCAGCCGTGCATTCATGTGAACTCCCTAGAGCAGTGGTTCTCTGTGGGTCCCCAGATGTTTTGGCCTACAGAAATCCCAGTCAGTTTACCAGCTGTTAGGATTTCTGGGAGTTGAAGGCCAAAACATCTAGGGACCACAGATTGAGAACCACTGCCCTAGAGCAACTAAATGGTAAGTCCACATTATTGGCTATGTAGACATGTCCCAAGTCACTCCATCATCAAGAGCCCTGCTCAAGTCTTGCAAGCTCAGGGCAGGGCTTCTTCTTTAGTCTATCTATCTGGAATGCAGTCTCCCACTGCCTTTTATCTTAGCAAAGCAGTATGGTCATTTCTAGTGAGTCATGTCTTCTGATATGGCCAAAGTATGACAGTCTCAGTTTAGTCATCTTGGCTTCTAGGGAGAGTCCAGGCCTGATTTCTTCTAGGAGACATTTATTTGTCTTTTTAACAATCCGTGGTAGTAAAACTCTTTTAATATACATAATAATAATAAAACACAAGCATTTAATAACATTTTTACCTGCTTATGTTTCAGTATTTCAAGCTCTCCTAATACTAGTAAAAGTAAAGGTAAGATAAAAGTTTTCTCCTGACATTAAGTCCACTCGTGTCTGACTCTGGGGGTTGGTGCTCATCTCCATTTCTACGCCAAAGAGCCGGCATTGTCCATAGACACCTCCAAGGTCATGTGGTCAGCATGACTACATGGAGCGCCGTTACCTTCCCGCTGGAGCAGTACCTATTGATCTACTCACATTTGCATGTTTTCGAACTGCTAGGTTGGCAGAAGCTGGGGCTAACATCAGGTACTCACTCCACTACCCGGATTCCAACCTGTGACCTTTCAGCAGCTCAGTACTTTAACATGCTGCGCCATCGGGGGCTCCTCTAATGTTAGTAGTTTAAATAAAAATCTAAATGAACGATGTTATTTTTGTCATGCCTCTGGTTAAATAATTGAGCCAGAAATCCTCACTGATCCATGACAGAGCAAGTTCTGCCAGTAGATCCAGCCTTTTAGCCATCTGTGTCCTAATATCACAGTTCTATATTTTTATCCTATATTTATGGAGCCCCCAGTAGCGAAATGACTTAAACTCTTGTGCTGGCAGGACTGCTGACCAAATGGTCAGTGGTTCGAGTCTGGGGAGTGGGATGAGTTCCCATCTGTCAGCTCCAGCTTCCCATGCGGGGACATGAGAAAAGCTTCCCATAGGATGGTAAAACATCCAGACGTACCATGGGCAACGGCCTTGCAGACAGCCAGTTCTCTCACACCAGAAGCAACTTGCAGTTTTTCAAGTTGCTCCTGACATGAAAAAATTCCTATATTTATAATGATATGTGATTTTTGCTACCTAACAAAATAATGAGCTCTCCCATCAACGCTTTTGCCTGGTTGGAATTTAGGTTGTACCTCCAACACAATGAAAATGATGTTGCAGTAGTACTCAAGTTATAGGAGAGAGGGGCTATGATGAAGAGATAGCATAACATGGAAGTCTAAGGGCTTTATCACACCAAACCGCTATTCCACTGCAGTCATGCTATCACTGATAGTAGATACGTACCAGATTGAACACCTTCAGTATTGCACTTTTCACGAAATCACACCAATTCAACAATTCATGTTCCTGAAATCATACTTCTACATATCCTTGTTACCCCGCCTTCCTGCGTTATTACTGGTCTGTATTTTTTTTAAAAAAATTAAATAAATGTCATAATCCGAGCTTTGGGGAAGGGAAAGGAAATATACGGTAACTCTAAAATACAAAATAAAAGAAAAAAAACAGAGCTTTGGAATAGATGGGGAGATGAGGAAAATTCTGATGTCACTTTGCTAGCATAAAGGCAGAAGAAAAAGCGACCCATGTCACCAAGGTAAATTATAGGACTGTTTCGGGTTTTGGAAATATTGATTGGTTTTACCCGTTAATAGGATAATCACAGGGAGGAGTCAGACCAGCAGTGAGATTTGCACATTGTTGTGTGATAGGGATCATTCATCTCAGGTGACAGTTCACCTGCAATGCTAATTTGCTTGCATCATACAATGAAACCACCATTCAAATCCCCACTTGGCCATGGAACCCCATGGAACGAACTTGGGTAAGTTGTGCTCTCTCACAATGTAAGGAGAATTTATTTATTTATTTACAGTATTTATATTCTGCCCTTCTCACCTCGAAGGGGACTCAGTGTGGATTACAATGCACATATACATGGCAAACATTCAGTGCCATTAGACATATGACATATAGACAGAAACAGAGGCAATTTAACATTTTCCAGTTTCTGGCTTCATGAGGGTATGCTCGATTCCAGCCACAGGGGGCGCTACCGCTTCATCATCCACTGACATCAAGTCCATGATGGAGTACTTCCTCATTCCTTTCTGCACACTGCTGGCAGTTTTATGGTATCGTAAATTAGTTACATTAGTTACATAAAGCAGTACCTAAAATTTTCTACTCAACAGATGCAGCTGTTTTTCGAGCTGTTTAGGTCAACAGCGAGCTAGGCTATTAACAGTCAGGAGCTCTATCCAACCCGAGCTTTGATCCCGTAACCTCTTGATCAGTAGTGACCTATTGCAACTGGCTACTAACCAGCAATGAAAACCCCCTAGAAAATACATTTTGCCAAATTAACTTTAAAATAGGGGTACCACAAATTGGAGTCAACTTGAAGGCACATTTTAAGGCTATAGAAGTGTGTGTTATTTGACTAAATCTAGGGAAACACAGAGGGTGGGACTTGTGGGTTTCATTAATGCCTTCCACCCTGCACACAGATTAACTGTCCTCTATCATTTAATCAAGAATAGTCAATCTGCTTCACATGCTGCTGGCAGTAATCTCTTGAACAAACTGAAACTGAGTTTTTCATTGAAAAAACTCACAAACCTGATCAGATATTCCATTCTGAATAGAAAAGATTACATCACATTATTGTGACAGCATTTTAGTAGTGACCTATATTTTAGAGAATCTTACAGTTTTTGACATTATCTAAATCAGAGCTTCTGAAACATTTTTAACTTGTGACCTTTTGGCTGAGAATCTTTTACGTGACCCTGGGTATATAGGCATATAAAATAGGTAAAGGTAAAGGTTTTCCCTTGACATTAAGTCTAGTTGTGTCCAACTCTGGGGATTGGTGCTCATCTCCATTTCTAAGCCAAAGAGCCGGTGTTGTCCGTAGACCCCTCCAAGGTCATATGGCCCGCATGACTGCACTGAGCACCGTTACCTTCCCGGCGGAGCAGTACCTATTGATCTCACATTTGCATGTTTTTGAACTGCTAAGTTGGGGCTAACACTGGGAGATCAATCCGCTACCCGGATTTGAACTGCTGACCTTTCGGCCAGCAAATTCAGCAGCTCAGTGGTTTAACCTGCTGAGCAATCGGGGGCTCCTATAAGTATATAAAATACAAATAAAAAATGAATTTCTTTATGATTTATTATTAGTAATTTTTTTATTTGACAGCTATATAAAATTTGATAGGTACACAAATAAAAAAATTGCTAATAATAAATCATAAAGAAATTAATTTTAATTACTTTTGTATACCGATAATTTTACCTTTTATTAAAGATTACAGCAAATTTGCATACTAATGAGATGGATGTGCTTGCTTAGTTTTACAGAGAGAATGAAATCTTGACATTTGAAACCAGAAGAGATAGAGCATCTTCCACCTTTTTCAGGCCATGCTGGCATGCTTGGCTTGCAGCCCCAAGTGTACATCCTCCATGTAGTTGCTAACAGATTCACGTAGATGTCTAAAACAGCCATTAGGTGGCAAGCTACACACATTGTTCACAAGCTCCAAATTCAGTTAGGGAATGTGACCACAGTTTAAGCTATGATCTAGATTGCTGTAGTTACAGAACTGGGAACTCTTCCATTGCAAACACAGAAACTTCCAAAATCTCAGAGGTCCATTAGCTGCTGGTTCATATATTTGTTGCATCTGGTAATGGAGCATCAGCCCCCTTCCTGGATTAAACTAAGGGCACATCTACACTAACCACTTACCATATATACTCGAGTATAAGCCGACCCTAATATAAGCCGAGGCACATAATTTTACCACAAAAAATTGGGGAAACTTGCTGACTCGAGTATAAGCCAAGGGTGGAAAATGCAGCAGCTAGTGGTAAATTTCAAAATGAAAATAGATCCCAATGAAATTATATTGAGGCATCAATAGGTAAAAGGTTTTTGAATATTTACCGTATTTCAAAGAAAAACAGTAAACGAGCTCTATAAGTGAAAAAGTAGGGTCAAAAAACAATATGGTATTAACAATAACTTAATAATAATAATAACAGCCAGCAGAGTGTCTGCTGTGGACTCATCTTGTTTTGTTTCAAATAATAATAATAAAACTTCATATGTACCTCGCCCTATCTATCTCCCCGTGGGGACTCAGGCCAACTTCCAACATAGTAACAGGCAAACATTCAATGCCTACATAAACAATGCAGAGCTAGATATAGATCTATCATTATATATACTAATTTCACATATGCATTCCCCCCCCCTGAAACATTTGCAAATCCTCTCTCTATATATGTGCATTTTCCTCCTGCAATATTTGCAAGCCCTATATATGTATATTCATATCTTTCTAGCTAGACATCTCTCTATATATAGATAATTATATCTGTATAGGATGTGCAAAGACTTGCAAACATGTGAGGTGAAACTTCATATATAAAATAATGTATACACATAGATACAGATATACAGGTACATGGAAATATCTATCTATCTATCTATCTATATAGGATTTGCAAAGACTTGCAAACATATGAGGGGAAATTCATATATAAAACTAATGCAGATAGATAGATAGAAATAAAGGTACATAGGGATTGCAAAGGCTTGCAGGGGGAAATGCTTATACAGTAGAGTATCGCTTATCCAACGTAAACGGGCCGGCAGAACATTGGATAAGTGAATATGTTGGATAATAAGGAGAGATTAAGGAAAAGCCTATTGAATATCAAATTAGGTTATTATTTTACAAATTAAGCACTAAAACATCACGTTATACAACAAATTTGACAGAAAAAGTAGTTCAATACGCAGCAATGTTATGTTGTAATTACTGTATTTACGAATTTAGCACCAAAATATCACAATATATTGAAAACATTGACTACAAAATGCGTTGGATAATCCAGAACATTGGATAAGCGAGTGTTGGATAAGTGAGACTCTACTATATATCTGTAGCAGAGATTAACCAATATTTCAGATGGAAAATGCTTTTCTGTCGGGGGTGCTTTGAATGAGATTTTCCTGCTTCTTGCAGAGGGTTGGACTGGATGGCCCGTGAGGTCTCTTCCAACTCTATGATTCTATGATTAATGGGTATATATATATATATATATATATATATATTCTTCTTCCTGACTTGCAAAGGCTTCTTTCCCTTTTCAAAACATTCCCTTGGTTAAGAGCAAGGGAGGCTTTGGAAAAGTAAACACTGATAAAGGAGGGTAAGATGAGAGGTAAATTTGTCATATATTGCAAGCAACGGCCTCCAGGCTCCACTGCTGACTTGACCTTGACCCGATTATAAGCTGGGGGAGGCTTTTTCAGCTCATAAAAAGGGCAGAAAAACTCAGCTTATCTTCGAATATATACGGTAGGTTAGTTTGAAACCAGTTTAGATTGACATGACAGGAAAAGGTTTGAGACCTCAAGATGGGCGGGGAACATTTGACGGAAGTTTACTTTAAAAAAATTATCTCTGAGATGTGCAAAACATAAAACTCAGATCTGTGATATTTGCCTGTGTATATTTCTACAAAGAGAATTTCAGTGACGATCATTAGATCCTCATGTTTCTGCCACAAAACTTAAGTTTCTTCCTACTATACCCTGGGAGCTGCAACCTGCCTTTGGAAAATAAGGTGTGTTTTTGGGCCATCCATCCTCCTGCCTCCAGTCAATGCAGCCTTCCTGGCCTGAGCCTCTGCTGCCACCTGCTGTCTCCATCTGCGGAAAATCTCAGATATGGTACTTGAGCCTTTGCATCAGGCATCTGACTATGACCCCTTTATCACAGGTATCTTGTTACAATCCAAGCTCAGCCTCACAAAAAATGGGGTCATATATTTCCTTTAGGTATTGTCCATGTGGTTTTATAAAACTGTAATTTTGTAATTATAAAATTAACAAACACCAAACATTTCATAAACATCCAGCTGAAGACAAGTCTATATAGGAACCACCAAATGCAACGCCCAAACAAGAATCAAGGAACATGAAAGGCATTGCAGAGCAATACTCTGAAAACAGGGGAATTCCAGACAGTAACAGCCAGGGCCAGCTAACACCTCCCAACAAATAATTCCTCCAGGCAAGAAGCAGCCAGGCTTTGAAGCTGCAAGGCCATTCAATACTAATCGATGTGGCTAATTGGAACATTCACTTCTGCATCAAGCAGACAAGAGTTCTTTCTCCCACCCTGGACATTCCACAGATATATAAACCCCACTGGCCTAGTTTCCAACAGACATCACAACACTCAGAAAACAGGGGAATTCTAGGCAGGAGACAATCAGGGCCAGCTAACACCTCCCAACAAATAATTGCCCCAGGCAGGAAGCAGCCAGGCTTTGAAACTGAAAGGTCATTCAATGCTAATCAAGGTGGTCAGTTGCAACATTCACACTTGCCTAAGGCAGACAAGAGTGCTTCTGGAACATGGCCATACAGTCCGGAAAACTCACAGCAACCCATTTCATAAACAGGCAGTCCCCAAATTACAAATATCTGACTTGCAAATATCTCCTAGTTAAGAATACAGTGGACAACAGGAAGTGAGTGAAATCTACCCCTTGACAGAGAAATTCACTCCTGAACAAGTTATCATTGGGAATAGGTGTCTCAACTGAAACTTTAACACCGATCATTGTTTCCACAACAAGTCAAATTTTTCAAAATCTTATCACGATGACAGAAAGTAAGGTGAAATCTTCTGAACAGGGGAACAGACAGCAAAAAAAAAACAAACAAACAAACAAAAAAAAAACTCCACAGGGGGTTAACCCTTCCCTGTGCTATCCAAAGCTTATATAAGTATATACAGTGTTCCCTCACTACTTTGCGGTTCACTTTTCGCGGATTCGCTGTTTCGTGGTTTTTCAATAAATTTTAAAAGACTTATAAACCATAAAAAATTACAATTTACAGCCTAAGGATGGGAGGAAGGAGAAGCCAAAGGGAGAGAAAAGGAGCTCAAATGGCAACGGGAGGAGAAGGAGGCGATTTATCAACACACTATTGGTTGATAAAGACTTAAAATAGTGTATAACTACTAAAATAATGTATAAATATTAAAATAAATATAGTGTTCCTACTTCGCGGATTTTCACTGGAACCTAACCTAAGTGAGGGAACACACACATATATATGGCTGGAGTTACACTTTAAAAATGTATCTGTTCAGACTTTCATACAAATTCAACTTAAGAACAAACCTACAGAACCTATCTTGTTCAAAACTTGGTGACTGCCTGTATTGCTCTCTTTGTACTATTGTCAACTTTCTGAGAGGGAGTTAATTAGTAACAGTAGTAAATAGAAGAAGACATAATGTCCTCCTTCTAATATAGAGCAAACCTTGATACATCAGATGCTTCAAGCGGGTCCTAAAAGAGCTCTTCTTTCCTCCTGTTATGTGGCTGGAAAGTCACATAGATCACCACTCTACCCTTCCCCCTTTTTAAAATTTTTGCCCCAAATAAAAAAAAATATTGAGAAGATTTGTGGTGCATTTTTCAACAAAATGTATATAGATTGAGAAGATGGAAAGCAAGCATATCCAAGAATGAGTGCACACACATCCCCTCTCAGACAGTGCTCCTCAAGACATGTGAATCCAACAACAGCCAACATCTTATCAGGGCAGGGCAGAAGTGAATGTTCCAATTAGCCACATCGAAATGTTGAACTCAATTTGTGTTCTCTTCCATTCAATCTGCAAATATTGGTTTTTCTGTGGCATTCATTCAGGCACCAGGAATAGTTAGAAGAGGACCTCGCACACTCAGGACCTGTTTGGCCACTATCAAGGACCTCAATACATTGTGGCTTAATTTGTGGGCGATAGTGGGGGAATATGCCAAGCAGCGTGGCACATCCGACAGTCAGTCTCAGAAACCGTCGCTTGCACTCCTCATCGTCCCTTTATCCATCCCACAGGGAGAAGCATCGCCACCCAGATTCCCCCCATGTTCACCCCATTCTTTCCTATGAGAACACAGGAAGCCTCTTCTGTTCTCTGGGCAGTGTCCTATGATGCTTGCAGGGAACTGGAAATATGGAGCCTTACGTTGTCCAGCAAGCTCCGTCCACCCTGTGTCCCGCAAGCATCTTAGGTAAAGTAAAGGTAAAGGTTTCCCCTGACGTTAAGTCCAGTCATGTCCGACTCTGGGGGTTGGTGCTCATCTCCATTTCTAAGCCAAAGAGCCGGAGTTGTCTGTAGACACCTCCAAGGTCATGTGGCCGGCATGACTGCATGGAGCGCCATTACCTTCCCACCGGAGCGGTACCTATTGATCTACTCACATTTTCATGTTTTCGAACTGCTAGGTTGGCAGAAACTGGAGCTAACAGCGGGCGCTCACTCCGCTCCCCGGATTTGAACCTGGGACCTTTCGGTCTGCAAGTTCAGCAGCTCAGCGCTTTAACACACTGAGCCACCAGAGGCTCCTCGCAAGCATCTTAGATCACTAAAATTTTCTAATGTAATGAGGTCCTTATACTCCAGAAAGTGCAAGAAATCATTCAGCATAACTGAAAAAGCAGGCATCAGCCATTATCTTGTTGTCAGATTTGTTTCTATGTCATTTTCAGACTTGGAAGGACTCCTAAATGGTGTCACCACTAGATGTTTTATTGCTTGTATCATAACACAAGATCGACTCGCCTCGCCCCATGTCTTGGTTGCATATACAAAGGTGACCAGGACTGTCTCCTTAATTTTTCTTCGACACTAGCAATGGGACCATGTCCTGCCCTGCCCTTGCGGGCAGCAGATGTAGGAGGGCAGCGAGAACTCCCTGCACTGTGCTAAGATCTAGGTGTGTGAGCAGAATTTGGATTTTCTGTCTCAGGGCATCCTATCTGTGGCCATTAAAGCATTTCTGGGTAATTGCTTTTATAATAATCAGCATGTTTTATGTTACTTTCTTTCCCTATTTGTAATTCAGATTGGGTTTCCTTGAGACAGGAAAACATGATTAAATGGTTAAATAGAAGCCGAAAACAAATGAAAAGACTCACATTTATAGCCTCCTGCTGTCCTGCTTTCATCATGAAATGAGTGGCCAGACAAGCAATGACACAGTCAGAATCCACAACATCAGTGTGGCGGGGCTATTTTCAGGAGATAAAATGCATGCAGACCCAACAAAGCAGCTGTGCTTCTTGGCCATGTAAACAACAGTCCCAGATTCAGCATGAACATGCTGGGTCTGGGGCTGCTCCAGGTTACATTTACACTGGGCTGAACCATTTGAACTGAATGGCAGCTACATTTGTTTTCTTTGGGACTCTGTCCCTTGCATATCTAATTATATATAATATATATTTAGTTGAGTTTCCTGTATAAAGGTCTAAAATCAGATCAGGTGAGCCCCTAAGTCCCTTCTACACTGCCCTGCATCCAGAGGCGTCTCACCAGTGAGGTGAATTAGGCGGTCGCCTGTAGCGCAAACCACCCAGGGGTGCAGTCGAGGTGCCCCCGCATGCGCACGGCAGAGAACCATCTCCCATGCTGGGCAACCCGCCGAGGATGACCCTCTTGAAAATTACCTTCAATCGTCCTCGGCGGGTTGCCCAGTATGGGAGACGGCTCTCCGCCAAGCCAGCAGCCACCCCTCTCCCACCGTGGCCCCCTCCGCAGAAGCCAAAGCTGCCAAGGTGCTGGGCGCCAAGGATGGGTGAAGCCCTGTGCGTGCACACAGGACCATCGGCCATTTTGGGCGATGGTCCTGTGCATGTGCGCAGGGCTTCGCCCATCCTCGGTGCCTAGCACCTCGGCTTCGGCTTCTGCGGAGGGCCGTGGGGCCATATGCCCCAAGCAACCACTGGGCCGGCTGCAGAGGGTGAAAATGGAAGGCAGTGAGAAAGACAAAGCAGTCAAAAGTAGAGGATAACGCACCAAGATGCACATTTATTGAAGGGTTAGGAAACAATGGCCCACCTCTCCTCGGGTGAGCTCCTGCTGTTAGCCCTAGCTTCTGCCAATCTAGCAGTTCGAAAACATGCAAATGTGATTAAATCAATAGGTACTGCTCCAACAGTAGGTAACGGCTCCATGCAGTCATGCCGACCACATGACCTTGGAGGCGTCTACGGACAACGCTGGCTCTTCAGCCTAGAAATGGAAATGAGCACCAACCCCCAGAGTTGGACACGACTAGACTTAATGTCAGGGGAAACCTTTATCTTTACTTTACCTAGGGAACAATATAACTAAAAAGGAAAGACTGTCTCAACAAAAGTATCCTGGACACTGTTAGCTGCTGCCGAGCTCTTCCAGACCTTCAAATGTTCGCAAAAGGGAAAATGGCCACATAAAAGGTGCTCGCTAGCTGCAGCCTGTCTCCAACAATACAATTTAATATATTTTGACCTGTGGGAGGGTCTGTGTTTAACATCACCAGTTACAATAATAGCTGTTGTCATTATTATTGCAACAGTAGTAATGATTTTTAAAGTCCATGTTTGTAGTACAGCATATGTATTTTGTGTTCCTTGTCATTCTGATCTGCCCTAAAAATCACTAAAAAATAGAACTCTAGATTTTTTTTCCCAGGCAAGTCTTAATACAAGGCTTCCTTTATGGAATTATGTGAGAGTTCGGAGTTGTCTTCAGAGTTGTAACCCTCAGGTTTTCTTTGTCTTCTCAGCTCCGCAGTAAAGAATAAATGCTAGAAGAGCTGCACAAAATATTTTGACTGGCAGCTTTATCTTTGGGTTGCTGTCAGTTTTCCAGGCAGTATGGCCATGTTCCAGAAGCATTCTCTCCTAACGTTTCACCCACATCTATGGCAGGCATCCTCAAAGGTTGTGAGGTCTGTTGGAAACTAGGCAAGGAAAAATTATATATCTGTGGAAGGTCCAGGGTGGGAGAAAGAACTCTTGTGTGAATGTTGCAATTCATCCCCTTGGTTAGCTCTGAAAAGCCTTGCAGCTTCAAGGCCTGACTGATTCCTGCCTGGGGGAATCCTTTGTTGGGAGGTGTTCGCTGGCCCTGATTGTTTCCTGTATGGAATTCCCTTGTTTTCAGAGTGTTGTTCTTTATTTACTGTCTTGATTTTAGAGGGTTTTTTAAATACTGGTAATCAGATTTTGTTCATTTTCATGGTTTCCTCCTTTCTGTTGAAATTGTCCACACGCTTGTGGATTTCAATGGATTCTCTGTATAGTCTGACATAAGTAGTTGTTAGAGGCCTTCTAGAACATGGCCATACAGCCCCGAAAACTCACAGCAAGCCAGTGATTCTGGCCATGAAAACCTTCAACAATGCAGCTTTATCTTCACCTGAAGGGTTTTACATTCTGTATTCTGTATTCACACTGTAACTGTGTTCATTTTAATTGAACTGTTTTACTGCTGTTTTACAATATCGTTTTTATTATGTTTGTTTGTTCGTGCCGTTGTATGTTGTTTTGACAACTGACTGTTTGCATATGCTGGAAACCACCCTAAGTCTTTCTCTCGAGAAGCAGAAGCGGTATATAAATAAAGGTATTATTATTATTATTATTATTATTATTATTATTATTATTATTATTATTATTATATGACGCAGCAAACAAGATCAACAAAATCACAAGTCAAACACTTCCCAAGTGTCTAGGACTGTGTGATGTATTTTCGGATGATGCGTGCAGATCCCAGTAGGGTGGCCTTTTGCAGTTGGCAGATTGTAATTTTGTCAATGTCTGTTGTTTCCAAATGCCGGCTGAGATCTTTTGGCACGGCACCCAATGTGCCGATCACCACCGGGACCACCTGCACTGGTTTCTTCCAGAGTTTTTGCAATTCAATCTTGAGGTCCTGATAGCGGCTGAGTTTTTCCTGTTGTTTTTCGTCAATGCGACTGTCACCTGGGATGGCGACATCAATGATCCAAACCTTTTTCTTTTCCACAACTGTGATGTCTGGTGTGTTGTGTTCCAGAACTTTGTCAGTCTGGATTCGGAAGTCCCACAGTATCTTTGCGTGCTCATTTTCCAATACTTTTGCAGGTTTGTAATCCTACCAGTTCTTTTCTGCTGGGAGGTGGTACTTGAGGCATAAGTTCCAATGAATCATTTGGGCCACATAGTTGTCTCTTTGTTTGTAGTCTGTCTGTGCGATTTTCTTACAGCAGCTGAGGATATGGTCAACAGTTTCATCGGTTTCCTTGCAGAGTCTGCATTTTGGGTCATCAGCTGATTTTTCGATCTTGGCCTTAATTGCATTTGTTCTGATGGCTTGCTCCTGGGCTGCAAGGACAGGCCTTCTGTCTCCTTCTTCAGGGTCCCATTCATGAGCCATAGCCAGGTCTTCTCATCAGCTTTTCCTTCAATTTTTATCAAGGAACTTTCCATGCAATGTTTTGTTGTGCCAGCTGTCAGCTCTAGTTTGTAGTGCGGTTTTCTTGTACTGGTTTTTTGTCTGCTGTGCTTTGAGGAGTTTCTGATTTTTGACTTCAGTCAAAAATATTATTATTATTTTTATTATTATTATTATTGAAAAATGTAGCTGCCAACAAGAGGAAAGAGAAGCAGATTTCGGATGGTAAAAAGAGGGACCATGAAAGTATTTCAAAGGAAATTGGAGGAAGAGACTTGGAAAGTCAGAAAAGTTAAAGATACCCAGCTGGCGTCCAGTTTCATGCTCAGTGGAAGCAGAAGCCTAGGCCCAGCCATAGCAAACACATTCCCTGCTAAGCTGGCTTTGCTTGCCGGGGCTTGGCCCGTAGAACCAGGCCTCTGGGAGTATTATGGGATGGCGAGGCTTGACATGTCGGATGAAAGGAAATGAATATTATGGGATGGATGGAGCAATGAGTGGTGGGCTATGCGGCCAGAGATGTGAGGAGGGGCTGAGTGGCAAGAGTGTGGAGGGATGTCGTAGCTGCTGCTGTTGCTGCTGCTGCAGCTGGTGGAAATATTATGGGATGGTGCCCCACGAGAGGCCAGAACTATTATGGGATGGCAGGGCAAGCCGAGGGGGTGGGGTGTTGTAAGCTGGAGTGTGCACTGGGGAGTAGTAGGGGATATCTCAGCAGTTCGGAGGGAGCACGTGACTTCAGAGAACATTATGGGATGTTGTGGCCAAGATGGAGGGGAGGGGATGATGAATATTATGGGATGTCAGCGCAGACAGCGTGTCTGGCTGCGTTGCTTGGGACTGTGTCCAAACGGCTGACCTTCTGGCTCCCAGTTTCTTTCTCTCTTTCTCAGCCATGACCAGGGTGCCCCCTCCCCTTGATCACCACCCGCCTGCTTTTGCCACCAGCCCAGCCCAATCCCACCCCCCCAACATACACTTAATCTCCTCTGTTTCAACTGTCAGAACCTGTAAAGCAGGCATGCTATTATGGGATGGTGGCTCTGCAGAGTGGGGGTGGGGGTGGTTGCTAGGCAATGTCTCCTGTTGGGGATATTATGGGATGTGCCCAGTTTTGCAGGGTGGGGCTGCCCAGGAGGTTTGTTCAGGGACCTTCACAGCCTGTGCCTCTTTTGCTCAAGATGCAGGGAAGGAGAAAGAGGATTGAAGGACACAGGACAAGAGGCTTCTAGACATCTCTCTCCACTTGCTCCTTTTATTGCAGGACCTTGCCCAGACTGCCCAGCTTGTAGAGTTGTATGTATGCATCTTTTGCACGTGTGCATGCCCTTGGATGAATTCATACCCCAACCTGATCCTCTTGTCATTCCACTTTTTGTACTGATTCTTAAAATACGGTACCCCAGTTGCTTTCTCCTCCTTTGTCCTTAGCTTTAGTTGCTGCAAACTGAGCGCCCTTCCAGACAGGCCCCATATCCCAGAATATTAAGGCAGAAAATCCCAAAATGTCTTATTTGAACTGAGTTATCTGAGTCTACACTGCCATATATTCCAGTTCAAAGTAGAAAATGTGAGATTTTACTCAGCTGTGTGGAAGGGGCCTAATTGCAGTTCAACATTTGGAGACTATGGCCTCTTCTAAACTGCCATAGGATCCAGATTATTAAACCACATAATCCATATTATCTGCTTTGAATTGGATTATGACACTACACTGCCATATAATCCAGTTCAAAGCTGATAACCTGGATTTTACTTGGCAGTATAGAAGGAGCCTGAGTTCTAAGTGCAGAAACAATTCATAGCATTTCTTACCTTTGGCTGTGCTGGCAAGAGTTAGTAGGACTTGCAGTTCAATATTTGGAGACTATGGCCTCTTCTACACTGCCATATGATCCAGATTATTAGAGCAGGTAATCTGCATTACCTGCTTTGAACTGGATTATATGAGTCTGTTGTTTATTTTGCTTCTGGCCAGGGCTCCCTGTCAGCCATGGCCACCCCCAGCTCCTTCAAGGTCAAGCCAGTCCCTTAAAGGATACCATCCATCCATCTTGCGCTTGGTCGGCCCCTCTTCCTTTTTCCTTCCTTTTTCCCCAGCATCATTCTCTTCTCCAACTTTCCTGTCTTCTCATTATGTGGCCAAAGTGCTTCATCTTTGCTTCTAATATCCTTCCTTCCCTCCAGTGAGCAGCCAGGCATTATTTCCTGGAGTATGGACTGGTTGGATCCTCTTGCGGTTATATGATTGTATGAGTCTACACTGCCATATAATCCAATTCAAAGCAAATAACCTGCATTTTATATGGCAATCAAGCCGGCCACATCACCTTGGAGGTGTCTGCGGACAACGCAGGCTCTTCGGCTTAGAAATGGAGATGTGCACCACCCCCAGAATCGGTCACAACTGGACTTAACGTCAGGGGAAAACCTTTACCTTTACCTTAGAAAGGGCTTATGTGATTCCTCTACTCGATCTACCTTGAAAAGTGAATATAATAGTATCCCAAAATGCACGCTAGCAGCAGTGAACTGTTGACCACATTTTCTACCAAGAAAATGCTGAAAAGGGAATACATTTTTGGCAATGTTATCCTGTAGTGTTACTTTTTCACTGGGAATTACAGAGCAACATTGACTTGTTTATTATGCTGTATCACCTAGAAAGAAATATATATTGTGTCCCCAGGAAATGCCCAGCTTCTGGCTAAATGCATAGGTATTGCTATTGTATTTGATGTAGGAGACGTAGTTATGACAAGTACAAAGGGGCCCCCAGTGGCGCAGTGGGTTAAATCCTTGTACCGGCAGGACTGCTGACTTGAAGGTTGGGTTGCTGACCTGAAGGTTGCCAGGTTGAATCCAAGGAGAACGCGGATGAGCTCCCTTTGTCAGCCCCAGCTCCATGTGGGGACATGAGAGAAGCCTCCCACAAAGATGGTAAAACATCAAACATCCAGATGTCCCCTGGGCAACATCCTTGCAGACGGCCAATTATTTCACACCAGAAGTGACATGCAGTTTCTCAAGCTGCTCTTGATATGAAAAAAAAGACAAGTAGAGGCTGGATTAGATGGACCTTGCAGTCACTTTAACATTTTGCATCGTCAGGTGGGCTCAGGGGTGTAAACTACACCAGGTGACACCACCAGACAGGGTGGCATCAAACTGAGTGTGTATATGTTTTTGTGCAGTATTTCAACAAAAATATATTATTTTAGATATAAAATATGTACAACTGCAAAAAGATTTTTCTTAAGCCTATCTTACATGTATCAATCTATCTGCAAGGCTAAAACTCAGTGTATTTTTTTTAAACTTTCTGGTGAACACACGCTCTGGCAGAGCTGTCATTATTATCCTATTATAATGGTGCTTTGAACACATGGCTTCATCTGCACACACTGTAAGCATGCTCTATTTTTCTCACTGCTGGGTTTTTTTATAGTTGCTGATTTTGTCAATTTTTCTGGTAATTTAGTTACAATATTATGGTATAATCTGGCACAGGAAGTGGTCCATCAGGGTTGGGGGAGTGGGATAACACCATGAGTTACTTGGGTGGCATCAACACTAGTGTCACCATTACTATTAGATATTGCTTGTGATTACTGTGTCCTTGAGAGTTCACACTGTACAAAAAGAAAATATATATGTTCTTTAAACTAACATAAATAATGAAGGTTTTATGTGTTGTCAAAGGTTTTTCTACAGCCATCTTCCACTTTCATGGGTTTCATACTCATGGATTTGATTTATGTTCTAGCTGCTTCTGCCTCCTGAAACCCCATCCTCAGGAGGTGACTGGAGGAGGTGTTCAGGAGTTGAATGTGCTCCATGTTTCTGTTCTGGCCAGTAACTTCCTTCGCCCATGTAAAACAGGCACTTGCGGCACAAAGCAAGAGGAGTAGCCGACCCCATGCGCCACTTCACTTTCTCCACAGATCTGGCTCCTCTTCCTGTGTTCCATGAATGTCTTTTTTTGCCCAGGCAAAGAAAGATAGAGGTCCACAGAAGACAGGAAGAAGAAGAATTAGACCCGCCAGGTAAGTTACAGATGCATGGCCTCTTCCTGTTTGCACGTGTTTATGTCCCCTAGATCTACATTTGCCTGGGCAAAACAGATGCTTGCAGCGTGTGAGAAGAGTAAAGGGATCTGATATCTGTACAGTTAGTGAAATGGTGCACAGGGTTAGCTCCTCATCTTCCCCCTGAAAACACAGCAGGTAATGCCCTGTCTTGCTACTGGAGATATTCATAGTTTTTTCCATTTTTGCGGGAAGGCTGGGCCTGTAACCCCATGAAAGTGGAAGGACGACTGTACTTCCCTGTTATTTCATCATATAAAATATCTACAGGAATATATACCCTCTAATATATAACTCAAGTACAAGAATGATTATCTAATATTTCAAGTAGAAATTGTTTTGTAGTAACAGTAAGGTAAAGGTTTTCCCTGACGTTAAGTCCAGTCGTGTTCGACTCTAGGGGTTGGTGCTTATCTCCATTTCCATGCCGAAGAGCCGGCGTTGTCCGTAGACACCTCCAAGGTCATGTGGCCGGCATGACTGCATGGAGTGCCGTTGCCTTCCCGCTGGAGCGGTACCTATTGATCTACTCACATTTGCATGTTTTCGAGCTGCTAGGTTGACAGAAGCTGGAGCTAACAGCGGGCGCTCACTCCGCTCCCTGGGTTTGAACCTGGGACCTTTTGGTCTACAAGTTCAGCAGCTCAGCACTTTAACACACTGAGACACCTGTAACAGTGCCTCACCTAAAATGGACTATTAGCTAGTCAAAGAATTTGAATATCGGCTCTTCTTGACAATCTCCAATATATCCCTCATCACCCCCATATTCTCAGAGGATATGTTCACGTGGATACATTATTGAAACGAAGTGCCTCTGGCCCAAGAATATCATAGAATCGCACTAGAACATGTCTAGAGAAGATGGATTTTGTCAGATGGGGATAACCAGGGGGCATAATGTTTTAAATTAACTATTCTGACACTGAAAATGAAAACTTACCATGTTTAATATGATGTTCAATTCCATTATTGATCAGACCAGAGTTGCAACTGTTTTATAATCAGTCAGCAAAAGCCTTTTCAGGCATTGTTTACAATTTATTAGCTCATCATTTCAGATGGGACACTTGTTTTGGGAAAGCATTTTGCTTTTCTGACAAAATACATACCATGTATTTCTGTTCCCCCTGGTACCCTTTCTTTGCCTGGGGGGAAACTAACATTCGCGGAACACAGGAAGAGGAAGAGAAGCCGGATCCGTGTGGTAAGTGAAGTGGCACATGGAAGCACACTCCTTATTCCTGCATTCCCCAAGTGTTTGTTTCACCCCAGGCAAAGGAAAGGAAGAACCAGGTGAAATATACACGCAGCATGCCCACCTCCCAAACAACTCCCCCCTGCTCACTTTCTGAGGATGGGGCTACTGTGTAAACGTTCAGATGGCAGCCCCAACTTTGAGTGGTATGGATGCATTTCAACATCATGAATAATCAAAACCATGGGTGAGAAACCCATGAAACTGAATGGGGTTACTGTAATTCCCTTAAATACTACCTTGCTTCCAGTACACTTGGTATGTGCAGTTTTAAATTTGTTGTGCATTTCTGCTATTGACCCTATTCACATAACTGGGGGTAGCAGCAGTTTCAAGCTCATATGTTCTCATTGTCCACTAGCAAAACCCTCTCTTTTTTCCATTACTTCTTCCATCTTTCTGTCTTATGGTGGATGGGGTGGATGGGTTGGGGCTATAATTTTTTAAAGGCTATCTTAGTAAACTTGTCATAATGGAGGAGGAAAATCCCCCCCTCCCCAGTCTCCTCACCTATCATTTTCTCATGCCAGGAGGATGCAAGGAGAGGCTTCATGGCTGCCAGGGACCTTTTAAAGTAAATTTAGGGGGTAAATCAGGGGCTGGAGGGAGGGGGTGGCTTCCAAGAGACTAGATATGCAGAATGGATGTGGGGACTCAACCCCGGTGTCAAAGAATGCAGCCCCAGAAGTTAGTCCCCATAGGCCCAATACCTCTTTAGACCCGGACCTTTCAGGAGGGCCTGGATCTGATAAAGTATTTATTTAATACAGGAACCCTCATTTTCCCAGAGCCGTTGTTTGGACGCCTTAGGTAAAAACTGAGACAGATCCCACATTTTGGGATTGTCTGGATAGGCTCCTTGAGGATAGGAGCCTGCCCCCTATTGTTTGTTCTTAGACTTAAGGCAAGAAAATCCCGGGGGCATCTCCATTCAGAATTATTTATTTATTTATTTATTTGCATCACTTTTACCCCACCTTTCTCTCCGAGGGGACTCAAAGCGGCTTACAATAAATAGGCAACAATTCAATGCCTAAAAACAATGTAAAAAAAACAATTCATATAAAACAGATACCATTACAAAATAAAATCACATTATATAAAATTTTAAGTATGTCCAAGATTAATGCAATTTAATCCTGTTTTAGCTGTCATTACTATGGAATCATGGGAGTTGTAGTTTTTAAGGGATTTAGCCTTCTCTGCCAAAGAGAGCTGGTGCTTCACCAAACTCCATTTCCCATGATTCCATAGCATTGAATCATGGTAGTTAAAGTGGTGTTAAGTTGTGTTAGTTCTACAGGGCCGTGGTGGCGCAACTGGTTAAACTGCTGAGCTGCAGAATTTGCTGACTGGCAGGTTGGCAGTTTGAATCCGCAGGACGGGGTGATCTCCCGCTGTTAGCCCCAGCTTCTGCCAACTTAGCAGTTCGAAAACATGTGAGTATATCAATAGGTACCACCTCAGTGGGAAGGTAACAGCGCTCCATTCAGTCATGTCGGCCACATGACCCAGGACAGTGGTTCTCAACCTGTGAGTCCCCAGATGTTTTGGCTGGTAAACTAGCTGGGATTTCTGGGAGTTGTAGGCCAAACACCTGGGGACCCATAGGTTGAGAACCACTGATCTAGGAGGTGTCTACAGACAAAGCCAGCTCTTCAGGTTAGAAATGGAGATGAGCACCACCCCTCAGAGCCAGAAGGGAAAGTCTTTACCTTTATCTGTGTTATGATTGTTTTTAGACACTGAATGTTTGCCTTCGTGTTTGTGTATGCTGTAATCAGCCCTGAGTCCCCTCGGGAAATTAGGGCAGAATACAAATAAAGTATTATAAAATATTATTATTATAGATGCACACTCTGTGTGTTAGCACTGACTTGAAACTGTGTGTTTATATGTGTGCATCTATGCATACACCCCCCACTTTCTCTTACACTGAGTCTTTCAGCTGCAGGTTGCTTTGGAACTGTTTGTGTAGACTATCCAAAGTATTCACCTGCTGGACTGCATCTTCGCTCCTTGCAAAAAGCATGGTATTGCTGTCGCTTTTTTAGCTCTCTTTAGGCAAATGTTTTAGTTCTCTTTTAATTACTGATCTCACTTCCCTTCTTTCTCCTCATGTTGTTTCTTTTTTTTTCTCTCCCCCTCCCAACAACTAATTAAAATCAACATTTTCCCACCCACTTCTCCCCTCTTCCTGCAACTCCTACCTACACTCTTGTTCCCTCTTTCTCCTGTCCCACCAGCTCCTGGCAAATGGTTTATCTTCTACAGAGCTTCTCTCCCCCCCCCCCCCCCCCCATCGTCTTTCTTTTTTCTCCCAATTTTTATGCTCTTGCCCCTTCCTGAAAGAAAACATTAAATCATGACTGGTTATGTTAGATTCCTATCATTTTAAAGTTACATTACACCCAACCAAGCTTGCTTCTGAATAGACATGTATAGATAAGATTTCCTTATTAATTTCTATTGTACTGCTTATCTATTACCATCACTGCTGTTGTCATTATTATCATAATTATCATTGTTATAATCTGCTGATTATTAATAGCATGATCGTGATGGTGATAGTAATATGATTTGGGAAAGAGAGAGCAAACCCTGTGAAACATGGCTAGTGAGGGATCCAGGTTAATGGGAGCAATCCATTAAAAAGGAATGTTTCTTTAGTGGATTACAACTATATGGTAAAAACAAGTGATTAGAAAAGTGCTCAAAACAGAGCTAAGGTAACTGATTCTTTTTTCTATTCAAAGTCAAACTGGGAAAACTTAAGTTGGAATACAACTCCCATATATCGTTCAAAACAGTACTTGCAAAGGTTCCAAAAATAGGCTCCAAAAATTTCCGTTCAATGCAATGCATTGGAAATGTAATTTCCAATGAGGGAAGTATTGTCACATGTGTTAGATTGGGCTAGATTTTACCATTGTTTATGCTGGCTTGTAAATCCAGGTCCAGGCAGATCAGAACAGAAATGCTGTGGACTAACCCCAGAGGCAGTTACATACAACCTCGCAAACCTGCTGTGGCAGTATGTTGAAATCTACACAATCGGTGTGCTATCATATCACCTTCGCTGCTCCCAGCCAATCACAGAACTCCAACCAAGCTCTTGTCCATTGTGGGCAACCCATTGTGACATCTCCAACACCCATTGTGAACCCTGACAGGCCTTTGATCCCCTACTCCCATTTGCTACCACTCTACACAGCGAGTTGTATTTGTGGTGGAGGTACACCAGTACCATCTTGACATTACACTGGTACCAAGTCTTCAGTGGTGTCATTTCACCAAGATCAACTGGTGCAGGATACTTACACAAATCCTAAAATCTCTCCATCTGACACAATTCAAGCATATAAATGCAATCTAAAATAAAATAAAAGTTAAATGGACAGCTTGAAAAATAAAATCCAAAACTGAAACAATATCAGAAGAGAAAAAATCTTTAAAAAACATTTTAAGTGCATATGTATGAATGTTAGGCTGTTATAATAATCAGTACAACCTTGTTCAGCCATGAGAGTGAATCTTTTTGTGATCTTACAAACTACTAGGAATACTATGCAAAGGGATCTTATGTCACCTTTGAAACCAACTGAGAAAAAGAAGTTGGTAGCATAAGCTTTCGTAAGCTAACATTTACTTCTTGCATCTGGTGAAGTAGAATTAATACGAGGTATGCAAGCTTCTGCTATCAACTGCACGTGCTGCAAGATCCCTTTGCATACTGATGTTCCAGTCATACTCTGGAATATCAGTATGCAGATTGTGTCTGAATTGTATTGGAATGAAATCCTAACAAATCTCAACATTGTGGCCATAACGATATAAGAGTTGTTAATCTATAGAGTTACATTTGTTACATAGGCCTGCCAAAATACATGGAAATACCGTTTCCCTTTCCCCTATACTGACATAGTGTGTGGCTATTTAAATGATAATGTGTACTTGTATTAATTCCTATGTCCTTTGAGTACTGTATATACTTGTGTATACTTTGACACACGTATAAATTGAGGGGAAGTTGGGGGCCAAAATGATAAAATTTTATACAGTCCTTTGATAAGTTGAGAACCTAAAGGAAGCAGCAACCCACTCTATACTCTCTGTCACACTACTGCCTCTGGCCTTTTGGAATATTTTTAAAGAGTTTCCCCACCATGGCACAGAAAGCAGAGGATGCTTTTCTCAGGCTTTCTCCAAATTAATTCCAGGAATGAGCACACTGGATGTATGGAGGAGGAGCAGAAATGGCAAGCCAAACACTAATGAAAGGAGACTTGTTGGCTCTGTGGCAGTTGTTCCCCCATCTTGGAAAATGATTGATCACATCATTCTGATTCATAGTCCAGTGATTCCCAACCTTTTTTTGACCAGGGACCAATTTGACCAGGGTCCTCTCTCCAACATTAGTACCAAAAGGGTTACAAATCAGTTTCTGGTCAACTTTAGATTTGGTTTGGTTATTTGGGGTGCTGATTCATAAAATTGCATTGGATAGACCACATCAGCTCTAATTTCTGATACAGAACATAAGCCATCCAGTAGTCACCATCTGCTCGCCCACAGAAAACCATATGTAATAATCTAGAGCTGATGTGGTCTATCCAATGCAATTTTCTGAATCAGCACCCCAAATAACCTCAGGAACAGACCTAAAAATTAAGACATCAAGAATTTTTTTTTGATTGGGCTGTGTTATTATCTGTAGTAGTAACAGTGAGGCCGTGGACCATATTTTAGTTGGGTTGTTGTGTGTTTTCCGGGCTGTATGGCCATGTTCATTCTGGAACATAGCCATACAGCCCAAAAACACACACAACAACCTTGTGATTCTGGCCATGAAAACCTTCAACAACATATATGGAGTGAGAAATGCTAGATGTCAGTCCTGAGTTTAGGAAAGGAGGAGGCACTAGAAATCATATTGTACATATATGCTGGGTAATGGAACGTGCTAAAGAATTTTAAATGGAAATTCGCCTGTGCTTTGGAGACTATAGCAAAGATTTGTTTGTATAAATCATGAAAAGCTATGGATTCTAGTAAAGAAATAGGTGTGCCACAATATTTTATTAATCTGATGCATAACTTGTACACAGAACAAGAGACTACTGTTGGGACAGAATACAAACATAATGATTTCCAATTAGCAAGGGTCTCAGGCAAGGCTGCATTTTATCAAACCATAAAGGTATGCTAACAGTATCATATGTAAATCAGTATTAGATTTGGAGGAAGAAGGTGTGAAGATAGGAAGAAGAAACATCAACAATCCAAGGATTTTAAAGGTCAAAACCAGCACCTTGAATCGGACCTGGAAAGGAATTGGCAGCCAGTGCAGGTGCTTTGGCAGGGGGGTAGTAGGCTTCCTGGCTGCAGATCTCTGAAGTAATTGAAGTTTCCGGACACTCTTCAAGAGCAGCCCCACGTAGAAGGGGAGTGGAATGGCAATATAAACAGTTGCTGCCATTTCCCAAATAGGAAGTGGCATAGCTGCTTACATGGCACCAAAGTCACGGCCTACTCTGGATTTTCTAGGAAAATTCAGTGCAACCCATGAGTTTTGTTACTGCAGTTCAAGGCTGCATTAACTGATTTTGGCCCTGTTAACCTGTCTCATGCAACTGCCATGGAGCTGATTTGGTTCCATGTGTCAGCGGAGATGCACCGTAAGAGATACCAACGACATAACACTAGCAGAAAAAAGACTTGGAATTATTTGATCATTGAAATAGCCCATGCTATAGTCCCACTTCTATAAATGCCTGTGAAGAAAGTTGGTAGGAAGAAAATCAACTCATTTGAAATGGGGTGCTGCAGAAGAGTTTTGAGGATACCATGGACTAAAAAGAACAAATGAATGGGTTTTAGAGCAAATCAGGCCTGAACTCTCCTAGAAGCCAAGGTGACTAAACAGAGATTCTTGTTCTTTGACCATATCATGAGAAGATGTGACTGAAAATACATTAATGCTTGGTAAGGCAGAAAGAAAAGAGGATGACTGTATTCCAGATACAGAGACACCATCAAGTGACCTGAGAAAGGTGGCAGACAATTGATAGGGTGACTTGGAAGTCTCTCATTCATGGGGTTGACATAAGGCAAATCAACCTAGAGGAAGCAAACCACAAAACGTTTGGTATTTTAATAAGAACCCATCATGGTCTGGAATGGTGTGTCTCTGTTTCAGAACATGGACTGGGAAATTTCTATGCCAGACGTAACATTTGAAATGATAGGTCATAGATATGTATCACTACGGTTTGGTAGTTTTATAACTAGTGATTTTAATAGTACAGAAGTCTGATCACAAGTGGTCCTAATACAGGATGCTTGCAAAAGGATATTAGCATCATGGGATATGCTGCATACACATATTATAACACAGTCCAATTGGGGGGGGGGGGGGGAATGCTTTTGGTGTCTCGGTTTTTAGACCTATTTCTGGGGTTATTCAGCATTTAGAAAATTGCATTGGATAGACCTCATCAGCTCTAGTTTTGTAGATATGGTTATGATTTTCTATAGACGAGCAACTGGTAGATGGCATATGTTCTGTATCTCAAAAAGTAGAACCGAGAGGGGAGCCAAATATACCCAGAAACAGGTCTAACTTGTGAGGCAAGTGATACATAGTCAGTTTTATTTTGAACAACTCAGTTTAATTTTATGATGGAAAAACTTTTGTTTTAAATCTGGACCAAATACTTAGCAAAACAAAAACAACAGACCGAATATTCATTGGATGTTTATGTGGCAGTTACCCTAGAAATCAATGCTAGTATAGTTTACTTTAATAGGATGTTGATGCCCAATTCCTCCCATTCTGTCGTTATGCCTGGAAAACATGGAGGTTCACGCTCTGCCTTTGGAGGACTTACTTATGACCTCTAAGCTCTTGTCTTGGAGATTAAGAAAGATGGTAGGATCCTGCAAAGGAAGCATAGAGAGCCCTGGCAGGCTTTGGCAAGAGAGAAGGAGAGCATTATGGGATGTGCCCTTTGGCCTGTGCCCCCGACAAGCCATTGTGCTGGGCTTGTTGGGCCGGGGGCCAATCCCTTTTGGCCACTCAGTGCTCCCTTTGAGGGCATTTGGGGAGTGGGGGACGGTGTTGTTTTCTGAAGGCCCTTCCAGACAAGTCTATATCCCAGGACCTGATCCAAGATTTTTTGTTTATCCCAGATTATCTGTCAGTGCAGACTCATATACTTAGGCGATCCCTCGTGGTCCAAGTTCTTGGAAGACATCTGTGCGTGAGTTTTTTAATGGGTGGAGGTCAGTGCACAGCCAATCACCACGACAAGGTGACAATCCATCAAAGGGGGAGGGGAAGACTCATATAATCCAATTTAAAACAGAAAGTCTGGGGGGCCCTTCCACACAGCTGAATAAAATCCCACATTATCTGCTTTGAATGGAATATAAAAAGGTAAATGTTTCCCCTGACGTTAAGTCCAGTCGTGACCGACTCTGGGGGTTGGTGCTCATCTCCATTTCTAAGCCGAAGAACCAGCTGTGTCCGTAGACACCTCCAAGGTCATGTGGCCTGCATGACTGCATGGAGCGCCTTTATTATTATGGCAGTGTGGATTCAGATCACCCAGTTCAAAGCAGATATTGTTGGATTTTCTGCTTTGATGCTCTATGTTATATGGCTGTGTGGAAAGCCCTGGGATCAAATCTTGGGAGATAGGGCCTGTCTGAAAGGGCCCTTAGGTGTTGAGAGTTATGCACTTTAGCGTATGGAAATGAGGAGGACTAGGACAATTTAAGACATTTGAGTGCTGGCTAACCCACTTGTATTTTAATGTAATTGTATCTTAATTGCTTTTAGGGTATACAGTAGAGTCTCACTTATCCAACATAAAAGGGCCGGCAGAACGTTGGATAAGCGAATAGGTTGGATAATAAGGAGAGGTTAAGGAGAACCCTATTAGGTTATGATTTTACAAATTAAGCACCAAAACATCATGTTATACAACAAATTTGACAGAAAAAGTAATTCAATATGCAGTAATGCTACATAGTAATTACTATATTTACAAATTTAGCACCCAAATATCATGATGTATTGAAAACATTGACTATAAAAATGAGTTGGATAATGCAGAATGTTGGATAAGCGAATGTTGGATAAGTGAGACTCTACTGTATATGTTGTAATGTTTTAATCATGTTTTAGTTTACTATGTCTTATTGGATTGTTTTTGAACATTTTCATCTCGATGCTTAATTTTTTTTGTTGTAAGTTTACTGTTGTTACTGTACATTACCTTGTACTGTTTTGATGTGTTTATACTCATTTGGGGCACTGCATGTTTGCCTTTTTGTTTTGTGTCTGTAAACCGCCCTGAGTCCCTTCAGGGGGACAGGGCGATCTAGAAATAAAGCAGAGTCTCGCTTATCCAACATAAACGGACCAGCAGAACATTGGATAAGAAAAAGTGTTGGATAATAAAGAGGGATAAAGGAAAAGCCTTTTGAACATCAAATTACGTTATGATATTACAAATTAAGCTCCAAAACATCATGTTTTGCAACAAATTGACAGAAAAAGCAGTTCAGTACACGGTAACTTTATGTAGTAATTACTGTATTTACAAATTTAGCACCAAAGCATTGCAATTTATTGAAAACATTGACTACAAAAACATTGACTACTAAAAAATTGACTACAAATAAAGACAGGTAAAGGTAAAGGTTTCCCCTAATGTTAAGTCCAGTCATGACCGACTCTGGGGGTTGGTGCTCATCTCCATTTTTAACCCGAAGAGCCGGTGTTGCCCATAGACATCTCCAAGGTCATGTGGCCGGCATGACTGCATGGAGCACCGTTACCTTCCCGCCCGAGCAGTACCTATAGATCTACTCACATTTGCATGTTTTTGAACTGCTAGGTTAGCAGGAGACACATAAAGATAGAATTGCATAAAACTTGCAGTAACAACATTGTCGGAAGTTAAATCCGTAAAAAAGTTCAGTCCTTTGAAGATTTTTAAAAATTTGTGATCCTTTCCTGACTAGAGAAACATCTGTGGATCTGGGTGGGAGGCAGACTGCGTTGGATAATACAGAATGTGGGATGAGCGAAGGTTGGATAAGCGAAACTCTACTGTATGATGATGATGATGATTACTATATTAGGAGCAGCTCAGCTCTGGCTGGGCTGGATTGGGCAAGGAGTGCAGTGTGTCAGGGATTATTATGGACTGGGCAGTGTGAAAAGTGTTTTGTTTATTTGTTAATGGTGGGGGGGAGGAGATAAATGCAGTCAGTGCCAGCCTTGTAGGCTGTGGCCCTGTTTCCTTGAAAATAAGACAGTGTCTTATATTAATTTTTGCTCCCAAAGATGTACTAGATCTTATTTTCAGAGGATGTCTTATTTTTCCATCAAGAAGAAATTAATATTTACTGTCGGGAAAAAATGAACATTTATTATATACTGTACAGTAGTTGTCATCACAAACCAGCATAACCAGACAAACTCTGAATTCTATCAAGAATTTCTTGTTACTACCATTATTTCCATGTAAAACAATCCTGCATGCTCTGGTGTTCTGGTACTGATCCTGTATGCTCTGGTGTTTTGGTCAGCGGGCATGCATCCAAACCAAAACTTTGCTAAATCTTACTTTCAGGGTAGGCCTTATACTTAGCAATTCAGCAAAAACTCTACTAGGTCTTATTTTCAAGGGATGTCTTATTTTTGGGGAAACAGGGTAAGAGTTGCTGGTAGCCTTATGGGATGTCTCAGTAGATGGAAGGAGACAGGGCTATTATGAGGATGCCTTATTATTATTATGGCAGTGTGGACTGACTCAGATAACCCAGTTCAAAGCAGATATTGTGCGATTTTCAGCCTTGATATTCTGGGTTAGATGGCTGTGTGGAAAGGTCCTGGGAGATAGGGCCTGCCTAGAAAAGTGCCCTTAGGTGCTCAGCCCTGGCTTGGCTGGACAGGGCAAGGAGAGCAGTGTGTCAGGGATTATTATGGGCTGGGCAGTGTGAAAAGTGTTTTGTTTATTTGTTTGGGGGGGGGGGGGAGAGGAGAGCAATGCAGTCAGTGCCAGCCTTGTAGGCTGTGGCTAAGAGTTGCTGGTAGCATTATGGGATGTCTCAGTGGACGGAGGTGGCGAGGGAGAATGGGACTATTATGGGATGCCTGTCTGGGGGGGGGGGGAGAGAGAATGAAGAGTATTATGGGATGTCAGGGGAAACTATGGTGGGGGCCTTGGCAAGGAGTGATGGCCTGCTCTGGTCTGGAAGGAGATGGGGGCTATTATGGGATGCCTGCCTGAGGAGTTGGGGGGGGGGGGGAGAGAATGAGGAGTATTATGGGATGTCAAGGGAAACTATGGTGGGAGCCTTGGCAAGGAGTGATGGCCTGCTCTGGTCTGGAAGGAGATGGGAGCTATTATGGGATGCCTGCCTGAGGAGTTGGGGGGGGGGGGAGAGAATGAGGAGTATTATGGGATGTCAAGGGAAACTATAGTGGGAGCCTTGGCAAGGAGTGATGGCCTGCTCTGGTCTGGAAGGAGATGGGGGCTATTATGGGATGCCTGCCTGAGGAGTTGGGGGGGGGGGGGAGAGAATGAGGAGTATTATGGGATGTCAAGGGAAACTATGGTGGGAGCTTTGGCAGGGCATTTTCCAGGGAGGGAGGAAGTGCTTGCTCTGGGATGCCCGGCTTGGCAACACAACCAGAGTGTGCATATTATGGGATGGATCTGTCTGCCTGCCTGCCTGCCTGTCTGTCAGTGATGGCCTTGCTCTGGGATGTCCAGCTTGCTTGGCAACACAACGGAGGGCACGCTTATTATGGGATGGATGTGCCTGTCTGTCTGTCTTATCTGTCAGTCAGTAGAAGGAAGGAAGGAGGGGAAGATTACAGAGGGGAATGGGATTCAGGGTAAGGACTAGGGAGTGACTATTATGGGATGTTGAGGGCAAGGGGGGGAGAAGAGGAGGAGGAGAGAATGGGATTCAGTGTAGGGACTAGGGGGCGACTATTATGGGATATTGAGGGCAAGGGAGGGGGGAGAGGAGGAGAGGAGAGAATGTGGTTATTATGGGATGCCTCCTGGGTGGGAGGGGGGAAGGAGGAGGGAGAGGGCGGGCAGGCGTCCACTGTGGTATGTATGTATGAGTAAGAGCGATGGAGTATTATGGGATGTTTCCGCATGGAGGAGGGGGGAGAGGGAGGAAAGGGGGGGCGGCTACCTTACTGGACGTGAGTTATTATTATGGGATGTTTTGGGGAAAGGGGAGGGGGGAAGTTGGGAATGAGGAAGGAGAGACTTATTATGGGATGTTTTGAGGAAAGGGGGGTGTTGGGAGTGGGATGTTTTTGTTAGGGGGTTTTTGTGAGTGAGGGAGGAGAGACTTATTATGGGATGCCGAGGAGTTTTGTGCAGGGTGGTGGTGGGGGGAAGTCTGTGTTTCTGTGTGGGGAGAGAGTATTATGGGATGCCAGCCCGCGGAGGGAGGGAGGGAGGGGTGGGCGCGCGCGCGTGTATGTGTGTGTGTGCGCGCGCGCGCGCTGAGGTGACGGAGGTGGGACCGGTCGCCAGGGCAGCGGGGCTTATTATGGGATGGAGGCGGGAGGGGGGCGGGGCTTGGCTGTGGCCTTTTTCTCTTCTCCTTCCCACCCCCCCACCCCTCTTCCCCTCCTTTAAGAGGCGGCGCTGGAGCCGGAGCCATTTTCCCTTCAGCGGCGGCGTCGAGAAAATCAAGAAGCCGGGGCTGCCTTAAGTCGGGTGAGGGCGGGAGGGGAAGAAAGAGAGAAAGAGGCAGAAAGAGCCGGGGTAGGCCTTTGTCTTTGGGGAGGCGGGAGGAGGGCAGGGAGAGGCCCCTTTCTTCCCGGGGCAGAATTGGAGGAGAGTGTGAGGAGAATCAGGCCTTTCTCTTGGAGGAAATAATAGGCGGGGAGGGTCGACTTTCCCCTTCCCCTCCCCCCTCAAAATGTGAGTCCCAGCGCCCTATATCCCAGAATATCAAGGCAGGAAGGAAATCCCACAATATCTGCTTTGAACTGGGATATCTGGCAGTGTGGACTCAGAGATCCCAGTTCAAAGCAGATATTGTGGGATTTTCTGCCTTGATATTCTGGGATAGGGCCCCTAAAGAAGAGAATTAGACCCGCCTCGTGCTTCTTTCCCCTTTCCCCCGCTCTTTCCTCCCTGCTTTCCCTCCCCGCCATTACAAGTTTATTCTCCTCCCCTTGATTGCCCCCCTCTTTTTGTTTGTTGTTGTTTCATTGGAACAACAACAAAAGTCTTGCTTTTGCCATCCTAACTAAGGACCCTTCCACACAGCTCTATATCCCAGAATATCAAGGCAGGAAATCCCAATATATCTGCTTTGAACTGGGGGCCCTTCCACACAGCCCTATATCCCAGAATATCAAGGTAGAAAATCCTACATTATCTGAGTGTGGACTCAGATAACCCCGTTCAAAGTTGATATTGTGGGATTTTCTGCCTTGATATTCTGGGTTATAGGACTGTGTGGAAGGGCCCTATGTCCACACTGCCATATACCCCAGTTAAAGCAAATATTGTGGGATTTCCTGCCATGATATTCTGGGTTATATGTCTGGGTGGAAGGGCCCTGAGACATGGTTTTGACATTCTGAGGGCCCTTCCACACCACCCAGAACATCATCCCACAATGTCTGATTTGAACAGGGTTATCTATGTCCACACTGACATATATCCCAGTTCAAAGCAAAAAATGTGATATTTTATTCAGCGGTGTGGAAGGTGCCTATGGGGGAAAGATGATGAGATCCTTGGCCGTTTGCCCTGGCGCGGAGGAGTGCCCCCCCCCCCTTCTTCTCTTTCTCCTCTAATATCAGTCCCTTCTCAAGAGGCTCAGTCACAGGGCCATTCCACACAGCCATATAACCCAAGATACCAAGACAGGGAATCCCACAATATCTGCTTTGAACTGGAATATATGGCAGTGTGGACTCAGATAACACAGTTCAAAGCAGATATTGTGGGATATAGGGCTGTGTGAAAGGGCCCAATGTTTCAAAGGGAGAGGGAATGTATATGGGTTCTTTTGCCTTCTGTTTTGTCTTGGTCTACAGAACTGAAGCCCCACATTCCTGCCAGAGTGGCCTCTGGGATGGAGCCAAGCTGGCACTGCCTCCTCCCCCATCTTACAAGGGCCCTCACTTGCCTCATTGCAGGCTGTTCCCAAGTTAGGAACAAGATAGGAACAATGTAGGTTCTTAGGAGAGAAAGCTTCTGGAACATACAGCCCGAAAGACTCACAGCAACCTAGGTTCTGTAGTGTTGTCAAAGGCTTTCATGATCAGAATCACTGGGTTGTTGTGATTTTTCCAGGCTGTATGGCCACGTTCCAGAAGCATTTTCTCTTGATGTTCCACCCACATCTATGGCAGGCATCCTCAGAAGTTGTGAGGTCTGTTGGAAACTGGGCAAGTAAGGTTTATATATCCAGGGTGGGAGAAAGAACGAACTGTCTGCCCGAGGCAACTGAATATTGCAATTAACATTGAAAAGCCTTGCAGCTTCAAATCCTGGCTGCTTCCTGCCTGGGGGAATCTTTGGTTGGGAAGTGTTAGCTGGCCCTAATTATTTCTTGTCTGGAATTCTCAGGCAGGCAGTTCTTTCTCCCACCCTGGACTTTCCACAGATATAGAAACCCTACATGTCTAGTTTCCAACAGACCTCCCAACCTCTGAGGATGCCTGCCATAGATGTGGGTGAAACGTCAGGAGAGAATGCTTCTGGAACATGACCATACAGCCTGGAAAACTAAGTGATTTCACTTCACTTTCTATCCATGTGAGAATTGGATTTTGAAAAAAAATGGCTTGTTGTGGAAACAAGGATTGGTGAGAAAGCTTCAGTTGAGACACCTTTCCCCCATGATAACTCTTTCCGGCCCCTTCCATACAGCTGAATAAAATCCCACATTATCTGCTTTGAACTGGGATATATGGCAGTGTGGATTCAGATATTCCAGTTCAAAGCAGATATTGTGGGTTATTCTGCCTTGATATTCTGTGTTGGCTGTGTGGAAGGGCCTTCCTTTCCAAGGCGTAGATTTCTCTCACTTGTTCTCTCACCCTTGTTCTTAACTATGAGTTGTTTCTAAGTTGGGTGTTTGTAACTCAGGGACTGCCTGTATGCCTTGCGAAGAGCCAAATCCCTTTGGTTGTTTGCAACACTATGGGCCCTTCCACACTGCCGTATAATCCAGAATATCAAGGGAGATAATCCACAATACCTGCTTTGAACTGGGACATAATGCAGTTCAATGTGGATTTTATATAGCTGTGTGGAAGAGCCCTGTGATGACTACTCTTCTCTTTGCAGAGTGCTCTCCTGGCGTTTGTCGTAAGGAGGTGCCAAGATAGCAGGGACCGCTTGAGCCTCCTGAATTGCCCCCCAAACCTGGGGGCATGGCATCAGGCATGGGGTCCCCGTCGCCCTGCTCCGCCGGCAGCGATGAGGAAGAGATGGAAATCCTGTTGAACAACAGCATCCACCAACATCAAGGTATACAGATGAATTCCCATGATATCATTGAATGCTTTGTTTTGGAGTGCCGTGGCGGCTGCTTCTTTTTTGGAACAATGAATAAAGAGTTTTTCTGTTGTCGTTTTCAATCAAGGAAGGCAACATGATCCCCTCCCCCCATTCCACCCCCTGTAACTGGGGGCTTGAGACATTGAGTTTAATCCATGCCCTCCCTTAATGGGTTTAAGTAGGAGGCAGCAAATTGTCCTCAATCGAATCTTCGGTTGCTTTCTGGTCGCTGTGCTGTGTCATTCTAGTTGCAGTGGAAGAACTTGGAAGTTAGGAGCTTGCGGTAGATGGGGAGTGAAAATTGTTCAAAACTTTCAGATAAAGAACTAACCATCCTGGCTGCTAACACACTGGATGCCTAACTTGCTTGTCTGCTTCTTCAACTTTCTGTGGATCTTTCTCACTCACTTTGACTTGTCGTTCTGGAACTATTTTTGCAAGAATATAACACAGTGGATGCAAAAGAATTTCACAAGGGAATTTTCTGCTTAGTAGGCACTGGCCTGTTTATTATAAAATGTATGTTACTACTTCCTGCGTTCCTTTTGTTGAATATGTGGTGGTGTTGATTTCTTGGGCCCGTTGTGGGAAGAGGAAGTCTTGTAAGTGGACAAACTGAGACAAGAAGGAAGAGTATGGGTGAAGGTTCCTGTTGAGAAAACAGAATTCAGGGAGTTTTGAAGGACGTATGGGATGCAAATGTCTTTTGTCCACTTGAGAGCTGAAACGTGTGTGTGACCAAAATGATAGGTGCTTTGAGCTATTACATGACCCATTTTTCTTCCCCGGCACACCCAGTGTGTAGTTCATTTCATTGCTACTCACCTCGGGATTGAGTTGGCCTGCACAGTACAGTGCGGAACAGAGCATAATTCATTTTGACATATCTTTTGATTTAGTTGCTTTGAAGTACAAATTCTCTTGGCATCGTTTGTTCCATGGAGGGGTCACCAAATGGTTTGGCAGTATGGTTGGAGAATACAGTGGGGGTCTCTCTGGTGCCTTTAGACCACTGGGAACTGCTCACCTTGTTACCTCAAGAACATCATCTGTGTTTTTCTGATGTCCATTAGGGACTTCAGACTTCCCCCCCCCCCCCATTGTTTTCTTTTTTGAGCTCTTAATCCAAAGAGAGATGTTTTCCATTGAAGTATCTTCTGTGGATGTTAGAAAGCCTAAAGAAACTGCAGAGGATCATCCTTGAGTTCAGGCTTTGTGGAGCTGTGTTTTATGTCTCCTTGAAATGTGTAAGGACTGGGGAGTGTTGGGAGAGTTGTGCAAGAGGAATTTGGGAAAGCAGGACTCCCCCGCCACAGCCACGCCATAGCAGTTTCTCCCCTGATTCTTGTCCTTCAATTGTAGCAACTGCTGTGACCTGTGGCTTCCCTCATCCTGCCCAGCGCCTGTGGTTAGGAGGCCATTTTCCCTTGGAGGGAGAGCGAGCGAGCTAGCGACTCTGGCTCTGTGTAATGGGCGGGGGTGGTGGATAGAGGGGAGGGGGGAGGGAAAATGGCTGGGTTGCTGTGGATCTTGTCACAAAGGAAGCTGCCGGCTGGCTGTGCCCCTCTGGGCTTTTAGGGGGTGGAGGATTGGAAGAACAGATGGGAATGTGGTCTGTCAGAGTGAGGAGGGATGTGTTAAGTGTGTGTGTGTGTGTGTGTGTGTACATGTGTGCGTTTGTGTGTGCGCGTGCAGGCGCGTCTGCCTCTGGAAATGAGGGGGGATGGAATGAGTTAAGGCTTGCATTTGCATAGCGAAGAGGCAGTTATGAGTTAGAAGGCGCTGGCACCTGACTAGGCACCTGGTGATTGAAATGGAGGCTCTGAGTAGTAACATCTAGGCACGAGGAAGGAGTCCATCCAAGTCGTTACCTTTAGAGTGTTACCTATAGAGTTGGTTGGAAACACTGGGATGGTTGTGAAGTGCATTGATTATTTAACGGATGGATCTTGGACAGTTTATTTCCTTACTTGTTGATGTAAATGTAGAAAAATCCCATTTCCCCTCTTCGGCTTCCTGTGTCTGTTTTTAAGGGGGGCGGGGTCTGATACCTGTCCTGCTATTTTAATCATGTAATACTGGAATATTGTGTCCAATTCTGAGCACCACAATTGAAGGGAAATGTTAACAAGCTGGAATGTGTCCAGAGAAAGGCTACTAAAAGGATCAAGGGTCTGGAGAACAAGCCCTATGAGGAGCTGGGCATGTTTAGCCTGCAGAAGAGAAGGCTGAGAGGAGACATGATGAGGGCCATGTATAAATATGTGAGAGAAAGTTATAGGGAAGAGGGAGCAGGCTTGTTTTCTGTTGCCCTGGAGACAAGGATGTGGAACAAAGGCTTCAAACTCCAGGAAAGGAGATTCCACCTGAACATTAGGAAGAATTTCCTAAATGTGAGAGCTGTTCAGCAGTGGAACTTTCTGACCCGAATTGTGGTGGAGGCTCCTTCTTTGAACGCTTTTAAAGAGTGGCTGGAAGGGCATCTATCGGGGATATTTCGAATGTAATTTTCCTGCTTCTTGGCAGGGGGTTGGTCTGGATGGCCCACAAGGTCTCTTCCAACTCTGATTCTATGATTCTGCTATTGTTAGACTAATAACCTACTCCATGATTCTTTAAATTCAGAAGGCTGTATAAATTATACAGAAGGCTGTATAAAACTATGCATGAGAATATTACTTACAGAATAAACAGTTAAATTATCATATATACATGGCGGCAGGAACACAAGTAAAAGAAATTAAGAAAGAGGTTATATATGTAAATTGAAAGATGTTGCTTATGCCATGCTTTGATAATGTGATGAAACATAAAAGTGAAAGAGTAGCAACCAGTTCCAGTCTAAAGCTTTTAAAATTGAGTTGTCTTTCTCTGTTGCCTTTCTAATTTTCTTTAGAGCCAGAAGAAGAGCCAGAGGAAGAGCTGTTATCGGAAGCAGAGATACCAAAAATCAAGAAGAAGAAGAAGCCGAAAAAAGCGAAGGAGCCTAAAGTACCCAAACTCAGTAAGCGCCAGAAAAAAGAGGTAAGGGATAGAGCAGGTCTTATAGATATTTGGGAGATAAAACTGCTGACTGTACAGGTGGATTTACATGCTGATTATATTAGAGTTTGGTATCCTTTCGGAAACAACTAGTTTGAATTCTGACTGTGTGCTTGTATTCTTCTATCTCCCACCACACCAGCTTGGAGACAGCTCTGGCGAGGGAAATGAGTTTGTGGAGGAAGAAGAGGAGGTGCTGCTGCGCTCAGACAGTGAGGGAAGTGACTATACCCCTGGCAAGAAGAAGAAGAAGAAACTTGGGCCTAAGAAGGAGAAGAAGAGCAAAGCTAAGCGCAAGGAAGAAGAAGAGGAAGAAGATGAGGATGACGATTCCAAGGTGAAAGAGGGAGATACTTGAAATGGCCCTCTAAATTACTTCCAGTGCTCCTATTTCTACACACTCCATTCCTCTTCATTTTTGATTTAGCTGTGGGTAGGGTGAGAAGGACAAAACAAGATTGGCTTTTAAACCAAAGTGATGTTTTCCTTCTCAGGGCTTAAAAAAAATGAGTAGTCCCGTTTCTTCAGAATTAGCATTTTTCTCTTCCTTTTGAAGTGTCCTCTACAAACCTTTTCTCTGAATCTAGTAGATCTCTTTGCTCCAGGAAGTCTACCAATTGTGACTGTACCTCACTAAGTGTTTTTGTCCTAGGAGCCAAAGTCTTCTGCCCAGCTTTTAGAGGACTGGGGCATGGAGGATATCGATCATATTTTCACAGAGGAGGATTATCGCACTCTTACCAATTATAAGGCTTTCAGTCAATTTGTCAGGTATGTTCAACCAGAAGATGAACAGTCAGTGAACTAATGTGATATACCATTGTAGAACATAAACTATGTGTCTCATCTGTACTTTTTAATACTTTGGATGTCACCAGAGGCTACTCCATTTCTGCTTCAGTATTTCAACTATGATAGTACCTGGGAGAAAGACATAATAGAATCTCCTTTATAGGACTCATAATCCTGAGATAAGATGTGCAAAATACAGTGAATGTTATGGAAAGATCAAGTACGATTTGGTTGGGGTTTCTATGCGTGCATGTGCATATAACTGTTGGATTTCCCTCAGAAATAGTTTAAGAGAGTAATAATCCACAAAATTGTTCTCTTTGTGACAAAGTTGGGGACTCAGAAAAATCTAAGCTTTCCTTATGGTAATGCACAGGAAGATTTTTCTCTCTCATCTGCTGCATGACTTCTGGTGGACATGTTCAAGAGAGATTGGTAATTTATATTTCCAAGACATGTAGTGTGATCAGCATGGTGTGTCCCGCCCCCCCTTCTCAATCTCCTTAGGCCACTTATTGCTGCCAAGAATCCCAAAATTGCTGTCTCCAAAATGATGATGGTTCTGGGGGCCAAGTGGAGAGAGTTCAGCACAAACAACCCCTTTAAAGGGAGCTCTGGGGCATCTGTGGCAGCTGCCGCCGCCGCTGCTGTAGCTGTAGTGGAGAGCATGGTGGCCAGTGTGGATCCAGTCCCCCCTCAGCCTCCAGTTGAAGTGCCACTTCGAAAAGCCAAGACCAAGGAGGGCAAAGGTGAAGAACTGATATGGGGTTTTCTGGGATAATAGGACAAGTTATTTTCTTCCTAAAACTATCTCTTCGTTCTAGCAACTCTGATCAATTCTACTTTGCTATGCTTCCAATATAATTCTAGTAATCTCTTACAAGCCAAAACTACCTTGTTTGTTTTCTACTCTTCCAGTGTTGAGTACAGGTGATGGTCTAGGGCAGGACTTCTTAAACTGTGAGTCCTAACCTTAGCTCCATTGTAGGGTCCTGAAAAATTTGGCAAAAGTAAAAGTTTTTTGAACATCACTTAGTGACTATTTTAGACATTTACATGAATCTGTTGTGCAGTGTTTACAGTAGACTGCAGAAGATGCTTCAGCTGTACTTCATAAAAAGGAAAATCAGCCTATTTAACAAGCCTTGCAAGTGCTGATTTGTTACCAATTTTTGATTTTTATACCTATTTTATATACCTGGGTTCATGTAAACATTCATTGAGCCAAAAGGAGTTTGAATTGAAAAGTTTAAGAAGCCCTGGTCTAGTCTGCTAGTTAATAATGGAACAATTGTGATTTGTGTTTTAGGGCCCAATGCCCGGAAGAAGCCCAAGGCCAGTCCCCGTGTTCCTGAAATCAAAAAACCCAAAACGAAAAAAGTGGCACCTTTGAAAATCAAGCTGGGGGGATTTGGTTCCAAGCGTAAAAGATCTTCGGTGAGTTTTGCCCATTAGGTAAAATGGGTGGGATTTTGCTTCTGCTGATTTGGTTATCCTTCAAGATACAGTATGACTGGTATCAGACTCTGATCCGTTTTTATCGGGTTTTGTTTCTCTAGAGTGAGGAGGATGACTTGGATGTTGAGTCAGACTTTGATGATGCAAGCATTAATAGCTACTCTGTGTCAGATGGATCTACTAGTCGTAGCAGCCGTAGCCGCAAGAAACTAAAAGCGGGGAAAAAGAAAAAGAAAGGTATTGAACTTCACTCAGATGAGAAGTGTAATATGTAAGGTATACGAATTAGATGCAGATTTCATGATTAAAAGAATGTAGTCCTGAAAGCATGTGTGTAAACAAAGCTTGCATTTGTGAACTGGGAGAAGGCTCTGTGTTTTTCTAGGGGAGAAACACTCCTATGAGATTTATGCTTTCAAGAGATCTTAAGTATCTTTTGGACCTTTTATTTTATAAAGTGGCTATTGCTGATTCAGCCTTGGGATTTGGTGATGATGCCATTCACCATGTCAGCAGCTATAGTTTTCTAAATTGTAGAACTTTGCAGTCTAGATAGTGCTTTCTTGCATGATGCTTAAAGAGCTCCCTTGAAGAACTCACTTCCCTGCTGTCTCACTCTGCTAGGAGAAGAAGATTCTGCTGCAACTGTGGATGGCTATGAAACAGACCACCAGGACTACTGTGAGGTGTGCCAACAGGGCGGAGAAATCATCCTGTGTGACACTTGCCCTCGTGCCTATCACATGGTTTGTCTGGATCCAGATATGGAGAAAGCTCCAGAGGGCAAGTGGAGCTGCCCACATTGTGTGAGTTTTGGATTATATTACATTAGTTAAAATGTTGGGAAGGTAGTATGAGATGGACTGCTTATTGAGATCTTAGCACCTCGATCTAACAGTTCCCTTCTCCTTTAGGAAAAAGAGGGCATCCAATGGGAGGCCAAAGAAGATAATTCTGAGGGCGAGGAAACAATGGAGGATGCTGTGGGGGACGCAGAAGAAGAGGATGATCACCACATGGAGTTCTGCCGTGTTTGTAAAGATGGAGGAGAGCTACTGTGCTGTGACGCGTGTCCTTCTTCCTACCACATCCACTGCTTGAATCCCCCATTGCCAGAGATTCCCAATGGAGAGTGGCTTTGCCCACGCTGTACTGTGAGTTCTTATATTTTTTTACCAGTAGGGAATTTAAGTTGAGTTAGGGGCTGTGAGAGTGTTATACTTTACATACCATTTGACCCTAGGTGCTCAAAACTGAGGCATGTCTATCTTCGGCATCCACAGAGACCTTTTCCCCCCAGAATGAATAATTAAAATATTTGGAAGTGAATGTGATCACTGGGGTTTGGTAAAAGCAACCAGATTTATATACAATTTTCATATTTAAATAAGATTCACTACTCTGATTTTAACACCAGCTTCAGTGATCTGAGGAGTGTAAGGTGGGATTGGACTAAGTATAAAATGTCTGGGACAGTTACTCATTTTGAACCATTGTTAATGAATATGTTTCATGCCATTCTGAACTTCAAAAACTTGGAAGTTTCACTTTTGGTCGTGATGGGAAGGTGAGAAAAAGATTAAAGCTAGCTACTAAACTTGTGAACTATTCTGATTTTCTGTACTCTTAGTCAGTTCCCAAGCATTCTGGTGCTCTCTGCACCCGGTAAAAAGTTTTCTATTTTCTTCCTAAAAGACAAGAAAGTGGGAGGAATTTCTCCTGCCTCCATAGTAGGCAAAAATTCCAGGCTTTGTTTTCTTCCCTTGCTGAATAATAGGATAAGTACTCATGACAGATGTTTTACTCTTATCACTGTAAATTGTTAGAATATATGAACAGATTGTGATTGAATTTGAATTCTTTGCTGTTTTAGGTGTATTGAAAATACCTGGACATTCCAGCCAGTGTTGACGGGGTGGAAGCAGAGGGGAGAAATTTCTTGTAGGGGGTGCAGTTTTTAATATCTCTGCACAATTTTCCTAGTGTCCGCCTCTGAAAGGCAAGGTGCAGAAGATCTTGACTTGGAAGTGGGGACAGCCGCCCTTACCTACGCCTGTCCCACGGCCAGCCGATGCTGACCCGAATGCACCGTCTCCAAAGCCGCTGGAAGGAAGGCCTGAGCGACAATTCTTTGTCAAGTGGCAGGGCATGTCCTACTGGCACTGTTCCTGGGTATCTGAGCTGCAGGTAATTGAAAGAGAGCTTGTTTGAGTCAGAGGAAGAAATCTAGTTAACTCCATTTTTAGATGGGTGTGTAACTCTGCATTTGTTTGTACCACAGCTGGAACTGCATTGCCAAGTGTTGTTTCGTAATTACCAACGAAAAAATGATATGGATGAGCCCCCGTCGGGAGATTTTGGAGGGGAAGAAGAAAAGCTCCGAAAGCGCAAGAACAAGGACCCTAAGTTTGCAGAGATGGAGGAGCGTTTTTACCGTTACGGGATCAAGCCAGAGTGGATGATGATCCATCGGATTCTCAACCATAGGTAAGGAAAGCAGTGGATATTGCCTGAAAACCTAAACTGGCAAAGCTGAGTAGCCTAAATTGCTTTCCCAGAATATGTCCCTTTCTGGAAAGTTGGAATGGAACAATTTGTGAATCCATGTTGCTGTTTGGGGGCAATTGCAGCTGTGGTTCTAGGTGTATGGATAGTTTTGCAATGGGTTTTAATTCTTTATTTTTAATACTGTTCATGTTTAATTCTATTTTGTTTGTATATTTTTAGGTTTTAAATTAAATTGTGTTGGTTTTATTGTAAGCCACTTTGAGTCTTTCGTTTAGGAAGAAAGTAGGATAATGATAATATACCTAATAGGAGCACTCTTTTTTTTAATTGAACGATTTTTAAAGTTATATCAAAAGTTAAAAAGATAAGTATATAATAAAAACACAAAAGTGGCAAGAAAATGAAAGAAAACAAACAGAAAGGAAAAAAGAGAATATAAAAATAAAAAATAGTTGACTTCCAATCTATCTTCACTCAGCTACGAAGAATCACCCACCAGATTTCTTAATTTTGACTTTTTTCTCGAACAGAAACACTTTCTAAATTAGTCTTCAAAACTTAAAATTGTTCAGTCCTTTTCTTCTTCATACAGGAAAGTCAATAAAAGGTTTCATATGCCCCTTTTAATAAGCAGGTTAATTTATCCATCTTTGCCAAGTGTCGGTGTTACACTAGTGTAGCATCAAGTTTTAGAAAAATCTCAATATTGTGTTTTTCTTTCAGTGTGGATAAGAAGGGGAATGTTCACTATCTTATTAAATGGAGAGATCTACCATATGACCAAGCTTCTTGGGAAAATGAGGAGGAAGACGTGCAAGATTATGACAGCTTCAAGCAGTCATATTGGAATCACAGGTGATGGCATGGATTTAAATTTTTATTGAACATCAGACAGAGAAAGCTCAGTTAGAAATATGAATGGGGTGTGGGTATCCTACTGATTTATTCCTGAATGGATTGGACTCTATATCAGGCCTGTGATTATTTCTCTGAGGGGAAAAATGTTCCCCAGCTATCTTTTGTTGTATTTCAGATTCTGTCTAACTCTTGTATTGTTGTTTTCTTGCATAGGGAGTTGATGAGGGGTGATGAAGGAAGACCTGGCAAGAAGATAAAGAAAGTGAAGTTACGGAAATTAGAGAGGCCTCCAGAAACACCAACAGTTGATGTGAGTTCATGGTCGGGGGCGGGAGTGTAAGAGACAACAAAGTACAAGTGCATTGGACTTGTATAGTCAGGATGGAAATGCTCTGATTGCTCTGTTCATTGCAGTTTCATTTTATTCTTCATAGATAGCATCATTTCCCTTGTAGTTCTGGTCTTTCTTCATCTCCCCATAGTATGTGTTTGCATTAACTCTGTCTTATCTTTTTCAAACAAATTTCACAAGCAGGAAATATAGACATAACTTAGGAAGTTGTGTGCAGTTTCATATGCTCAGGATCTAAACTGGCAAGGATGTACACATAAGACCTCTGCTTTTGAGGCCTTTAGTTATGTGCTCATTTGTTTTTAACACTAGTAATGGAGATGACACTGAACACAGAAAAGGAATACTGAAATCTATAAAGTCTGGTTCAGGATCTAAAGGTATTAACATTAGCAAGTTTCAAAAATTAGGCTTGCTATACTAAGACCTGAACCAGATTGCTCTGTGCTATCTAGTGAAGCATATATTGGTACTGGTTCTTCTCAGTACTGGCAGGCAGGAATTGAGGCAGTTCTGAATTCATTTTTTCTCTCTCTGCAGCCTACCGTGAAGTATGATAGACAACCTGATTACCTGGATGTGACTGGAGGAACATTGCATCCTTATCAACTGGAGGGCCTTAACTGGCTGCGTTTCTCTTGGGCCCAAGGCACAGACACCATCCTGGCTGATGAAATGGGCCTGGGAAAGACTGTACAGACAGCAGTGTTTTTGTATTCACTTTATAAAGAGGTGAGGTTCAGGTTGATGTCGAAGTGTGTCTGCATACATTTATATTACAGAAGCGCATTTCCTGTTCTCTTACCTTGTGGGTTTATTTCACCCCAGGGACACTCCAAAGGGCCTTTCTTGGTGGGTGCTCCATTGTCTACCATCATCAACTGGGAGAGAGAATTTGAAATGTGGGCCCCAGACATGTATGTGGTGACATACGTTGGAGACAAAGACAGTCGAGCCATTATCCGTGAGAACGAATTCTCCTTTGAAGATAATGCTATACGTGGTGGAAAGAAGGCTTCCAAGATGAAGGTATTATGGCAGACTAATTTAAGATTAGTGCTCTTGAGAATGTTCTGGGGTCCTGAATAGATTGTAGTGAAAACAGGTGGTGAAATATGGTTCTGGCCTCAGACTGCACCTTTCCTCTTTTCATTTTCTTTCAGTTTCTAATTTATTTTCCTCTGTTCCTTGCAGAAAGAGGCATCTGTGAAATTCCATGTGTTGCTCACTTCCTATGAGTTGATCACAATTGACATGGCTATTCTGGGCTCCATTGACTGGGCTTGTCTCATAGTTGATGAAGCACACAGACTGAAGAATAATCAGTCCAAGGTAGGGGCAAACTCCAGTGATTCCTTGCTCTTCATGGTTTATAACTTAAAATACAGAGGCTTTTCTAGATTTACAATCATTTTACTTGTTAAACTATTAGTGTTAACTGTCATTTGTATTCATGACGCAAATATTGAATGATTTTAAACTTGAGTCTTTACAGTAGCATGATACAGACCATGAGGAGAAAGGCAGGGTAGAAATTAAAATGATGATGATGATGAGGAGGAGGAGGAGGAGATCTTGGAATATGCCCTGCAGTTCCCATGTGTTGCACAGATGTGTTTCACAGTTGTACCTGTCTTTAGAAATAATTAAACAATATCTGCCTGAAGACCTATTTCTTCTTCAGACAAATATTGTAACTACCTTGATTGTGCTGTTGCCCCCAAATCTCTGGAATCTTCATTTTAGTCTCATGTTTATTTTCTTTTATTGTAGTTGTGGAACAGCAGGTTGGTATTATTACAGTAAATGCAGTTTTCAAAGTGTTATGAGGTTATTATAGCTTTACATAGGTAAGGAATTGATTGGTTTGTGTAAAGGTAATGACAAGATGAGTGGTTTGTCTTCATGTACAAGAGTTCTAAATATTTGAGAACATAGTAATAAACCTCTCCTTTTTTTTTCTTTCCAACACTGCCCTCAGTTTTTCCGGGTGCTGAATGGTTACTCCCTCCAGCACAAGCTCCTGCTCACAGGGACTCCCCTACAGAATAATCTGGAGGAATTGTTTCACCTCCTTAACTTCTTGACACCAGAGCGATTTCAGTAAGTCCCTCAGACCACAGTTGGGCAAAGATTAGTTCTTGACTTGCTTTTTCAGAGGTTCCTTTTTGTTTTGTTTTCTGAGTATTTGTCTGAATTCCCTTGTAGCAACCTTGAGGGCTTTCTGGAGGAGTTTGCGGACATTGCCAAGGAAGATCAGATCAAAAAGCTTCACGATATGTTGGGCCCGCACATGCTGAGGCGGTTAAAGGCAGATGTCTTCAAGAACATGCCTTCCAAGACAGAACTCATTGTCAGAGTGGAACTAAGCCCTATGCAAAAGTAAGTCTCATCTAGCTATTCGTTCCTTTATTAACAGAACATTTTGTTGAGAAGATAAGGTTGAGATTAGTGGATTCCCTCTTTCTTTTTTAGCCTTGAGGTGCTGATTTAGAATCAAGTATGCACTCAAATTTTTGTTTTTAGTCTCCCATTCTTGCTCAAGTGCATAAAATAGGTGTTTACCAATCAGGGGCCCAAATAGTTTTAGTTTGGTAAAAAGACAATCATGCTTCAGTGTGCTTGATGCTAAATTTCTGCAGCTGATCAGTATTATGTGAAAAGAGGTTAGTAAAGTGAGTGTTGATATTGTTACAGGAAATACTACAAATATATCCTGACAAGGAATTTTGAGGCCCTGAATGCCCGTGGTGGCGGCAACCAAGTTTCTCTACTCAATGTGGTTATGGATCTGAAGAAATGTTGCAACCACCCATATCTCTTTCCCGTAGCTGCTATGGTAAGTGCAATCTCCGAGTCACAGACATTGAAATTCCATGCTATTCCTAGTTAAAAATGGGGGTGAGACAACAGGAAGTGAGAGGAAATTACCTCTAGGAAGTTAAATTAACTCATGGAAGAGTTATGATGGGGAAAAGGGGTCGCTACTGAAGCTTTATAATGGATCCTTGTTTCACAACAACCCCACATTTTCAAAATTCAGTTATCACAGGGACAGAAAGTGAAGTGAACTCTTCTGAACAGGGGCACAGGCAGCAAAACAAATGGTACAAGTGTGTTAATGCTATCCTAAACTGTTAAAAAAGGTTTTGACTGGAGTTACACTTAAAAATGTACCTGTTCTGACTTCCATACAAATTGAACTTGAGCACAAATCTACAAAATTACGTTGTTTGTAACCTTGGGACTTGTCTGTATTCAATTTGTGATTTGTGCCTTAAGGAGTTAGGCAGTTTGCTTGATGCTTTTTTTAAAATCCTGGTTATTGCTTTTCAAGCTAATTTATATGGCCTCATCTGCTACAATCCCTTACTTCATCATCAGCCTTTTATTACAGTAATCTTATCATATGATGGTCATCTCAAATGTGACTGAATTTGGCAAAATTTCCTAAGTAGTGAAACATACATTTGTTGCTGTGTGCCTTCTTCCATGGTGCAAGCAGGATTTTCTTCCAAATAAAAGATACCGTAAGGCACCAGATCACATTTGATCTTGGAAGCTAAGTTAATATTTGGATGGGAGACCACCAAGGAATCCCAGGTGCTGCAGGTTACATTTCAGAGGAAGAAATGGCAAAACCACCTCTTTGCATGTGAAATTCATGAAATCACTAGAAGTTAACAAGCAACTTGAAGGTCTGCACACACAGAGACCCAAATGATAGACACACACCCAACTTTATAAACTAATGAACTACCAGAGCAGCAATGGCAAAAAAATAAATGTAAGGTTGCTGGAATGCCTTCACAATAAACTAAACTGATACTTGTGAATAGCTATCTGGCCAAAACTAGCAACTTGACAAATAACTTTGCTCCTCGTTAAATATTTTTTCCCTTTTTCTTTATATCCAGGAAGCTCCAAAGATGCCCAATGGGATGTTTGATGGCAGTGCTCTAATTCGTGCCTCTGGGAAGTTGCTTCTGCTGCAGAAGATGTTGAAGAACCTCAAGGAGGGGGGACACAGAGTACTGATTTTCTCTCAGGTAACCAAGGACAATAATTTCTTGCTTTGGCTATGGATGATAGTACAGTAGAGTCTCACTTATCCAACATAAACGGGCCGGCAGAACGTTGGATAAGCGAATATGTTGGAAAATAAGGAGAGATTAAGGAGAAGCCTATTAAACACCAAATTAGGTTATGATTTTACAAATTAAGCACCAAAACATCATGTTATACAACAAATTTGACAGAAAACATAGTTCAATATGCAGTATTGCTACGTAGTAATTACTGTATTTACGAATTTAGCACCAAAATATCAAGATGTATTGAAAACATTGACTACAAAAATGCGTTGGATAATCCAGAACGTTGGATAAGCGAGTGTTGGACAAGTGAGACTCTACTGTATATCACAGTAGCCATCGAAATGATGGCAGGTGAGCTACATGAATTTAAGTCTTCACTTCCGTTTGTTCACTTACTCTTTTTTAAAGATGACTAAGATGTTGGATCTGTTGGAAGACTTTCTGGAACATGAAGGATATAAGTATGAGAGAATCGATGGTGGAATCACAGGAAATATGCGTCAGGAAGCCATTGATCGTTTCAATGGTATGAACATGAAAGGAGGATATAGTACCTTGGGGAAGTTTGAAACCCCATTCTCCCCTGTCCAAACCTTTGTCAGTCTTGTTGATTGCCACTTTACCACCCTGGTTCATCTGAGGGAACTCTGAAAAATGAAAAGACTGGGTATTTTAAGCCTACAATATCTGACAGTGTTTTGTCTTTTCTAGCTCCTGGTGCCCCACAGTTCTGTTTCCTACTTTCTACAAGAGCTGGAGGCCTTGGCATCAACCTTGCCACTGCAGACACAGTGATAATCTATGATTCGGACTGGAATCCACATAATGACATCCAGGTGAGTTTACAACACAGGATAAGAACATCTGAGATAAGGAAAGATTTTTTAAAAAGTCCTAAAAATTCATGCTTGAAAATCGATCAGGAACAATGGATGAAAACACAATGAAAGAAAACACTAGTGTTCATAGACACAGAAAAAGTATTTGATAATTTAAATTGGGAGTCTTTGTTTGCAATCTTAGAAAAATGGAATTTTTAAACTAATATAATAATATGGATTAGAGCACAAAGCACAAACTTCCAAAAATTTAGTGAACAGAGATGTTTCTAAAGAATGTAAGATTCAAAGGGAAAAGGGTGCCTATTGTCCTCACGGTTATTCATCCTGACATTTCGAGCGTTATTAATGAAGATAAAGAGAAAAGAAAAAAATCAGAGCGCTCAAAATGAGGAATGAAATATTCAAAACAATTTAATGGTTATAATAGAAGATCCATTAGAAAATGTAGAGAATTTACTACATACATTAGAATAATTTGGACAAATAATAGATTATAAAATACACAAAAAATTCTTACCAAAAATGGAACAGAAAAAGATAAGAATAAATTTTTAAAATATCAGGACTAAAAATAGAAAAAAAATACTTATGTATAGCATTCGCAAACTAAAAGTTCCTTAGCTAGTGAGGGAAACTTAATGAGTTGTGGACTTTTTTCTCCCGTCTCTTTTGTCTGTTTCAGGCCTTCAGCCGTGCTCACCGAATTGGGCAAAATAAGAAAGTCATGATTTATCGTTTTGTCACAAGAGCCTCAGTGGAAGAGCGAATCACACAAGTGGCCAAGAAGAAAATGATGTTGACCCATTTGGTTGTGAGGCCAGGGTTGGGCTCGAAGACGGGCTCTATGTCAAAACAGGAGCTAGATGATATCCTCAAGTTTGGCACTGAGGAACTTTTCAAAGACGAAGCTACAGAAAGTGGTAAAAACCTGCGCAATGTAGCACAAAGTAAGTGAACCAATTATTAACATTTCTTTGGCTCTAGTGTGTGCTTTGGTCCTTGGAATTACAGCCAAATCTTTATTTTCCTGTCCCAGGTGATACCAAAGAAGGCGAGGATATCAGTGTCATTCATTACGATGACAAGGCAATTGAACGTCTCCTGGACCGTAACCAAGATGAAATAGAGGATGCTGAGATCCAGGGTATGAACGAGTACCTGAGTTCCTTCAAAGTGGCTCAGTATGTGGTGCGTGAAGAAGAAATGGGGGTAAGTAAGAATGTATTAACTGCCTTTTAACTTATTCCTTGGTATAAAGTACCTCTACAGCAGATGTTTCAGGCAGCAAGTGCCACAATCCCTTGCTATTGGCCATGTTGAGCATGAGAAATGGGAATTGTAAGCCAGAATATCTTAAAGGGCTAAAGGTTCTCCATCCTTGCTATAGATCAGGGGTCCCCAAACTAAGGCACGGGGGCCGGATGCGGCCCTCCAAAGTCATTTACCTGGCCCCCGTCCTCCGTTTTATAATATAATATTTTTATATCAGTTTTAATAATATAATATATTATATATACATATAATATTGATAAAATATTACAATGTTATACAATATAATACTAATAATAATACCATATGATAATATAGAGTTATATGTTATGTATTACATATAATATTACAATATAGTGGTATAGTTCAATGTATAGTAATATATAATGCTAATATTGTGCTATGCTAATAATATAATATATTGTATGTACATACAGCTGCTCTGAGTCCCCTTCGGGGTGAAGAAGGGTGGGATATAAATGTAGTAAATAAATGTAGTAAATAAATATATGAATAATTTTATACTCAGGCTCGCCCAAAGTCTGACATGACTTGAAGGCACACAACAACAACAACAATCCTAATTAACTTGACTGTCTCATTGGCCAGAAGCAGGTCCACACTTTCCATTGAAATCCTGATAGATTTATGTTGGTTAAAATTGTTTTCATTTTTAAATATTGTATTTTTCTTTCGTTGTTGTTGTTGTTTTGCACTACAAATAAGACATATGCAGTGTGCATAGGAATTTGTTCATTTTTTTTCCCAAATGATGATTCAACCCCTCAACAGTCTGAAGGATTGTGGACCGGCCCTCTGCTTTAAAAGTTTGAGGACCCCTGCTATAGATGTTCCCTGTTTGGAAGTAAACCCTACCAGGATTTGTTTCTGAATGAACCTGTATATACTGTCTTTCATCACCTAATTGTCACACTTTTTATCCCTTTTTATTTTGACCAAAGAAAGGGGATGCAACCGATAGAAAACAATCTGCCTTTGATTCTCCAGTTTCTGGGTTGTTTTTAAAACTGCCTTACCCACAAGACAGGAGGAGAAAGGGGTGATCCAGCCTCAAACAAAAAGTTCAATTTCTGTGGTTTTTTAAAAACTGCCTTTAAACTTGGAGAAAGGAGGAAAGAGGATGGAAGTTTCCCTTCTCTTCCTTCTTTCTCCGAAGTAAGACTATTTACAAAATCTGAAATGGAGCTCTTTGGGGGAAGGAGGGAAGATCTGAGTACCAGAGACCTCAACCTCGGGTTTTTTAAATTTGCCTTTGAAGAAGGAAGGAAAGAGGAACACAAAAATACCAAATTTCTCCAGCCAAAAAATGGGATGTGACTATTATGCGATGAAATGCAATGAGTGTGCTATTCTTAAGATTCGGTATTTCTATGGTAGGAGGAAGAAGAGGTTGAACGGGAGATTATCAAACAAGAAGAGTCAGTGGATCCAGATTACTGGGAAAAGTTGCTTCGTCATCATTATGAACAGCAGCAAGAAGACCTGGCCCGGAATCTGGGGAAAGGCAAGCGTATCCGCAAGCAAGTCAACTACAACGATGGTTCCCAGGAGGACAGAGGTGTGCAGAGAACAGGAGGTGAAGGGGTTTATGGTAGTATCTACCTTGCCCCAGACAACTTAGCTGTGCATTTTGTCTTTCCAGATTGGCAGGATGACCAATCAGATAATCAGTCTGATTACTCTGTTGCCTCTGAGGAAGGAGATGAAGACTTTGATGAAAGATCAGAAGGTAGCTTATTTTGTTTTGTGCCTTTCTCCTTTTTGGATATGGAATGTGGAGGATGAAATTGTTAGTCTAGGTGAAATGCTGAAGGCACCTGCGGTATCATAGTTGGAATGTCAAGGCAAGATTAGAGAGGTCCAGATTAAAATCTTCATTCAGACACAAGCCTCACTGATTTGACCTTGAGGTCATCACTGCATCTCAGCTTACTTGAGAAAAAATGGTGGAGATGAGAGAAATATATACGCTGTCTTGACCTCCTTAAAAGCACAGTATACGCTGAATCAGAGAAATAGGGTGGAGATTCTTCACATACTCCCTCTATCCATTCCCACCCCTTACGTATATGTATAACAGAGCTTTCCAAACTGTGTATCATGACGCATGGATGTGTCAGCTGCAATGTGTAGGCGTCTCATGCTAATGTAACTAGAATCCTCTTAATCTATGTGAAATAAGCAATAAATCATATATTTCAAAAATATAAATGAAAGGTTTTCATGGGATATGATGTATACCCACACATTTTGTTTTTGCATTCATTTATGACAAAAATCTTGGAAATGTTATTATTGTTACTATACAAATCATATATTTTTATATGTGTCCGTATCTCCTGTATGTATCCGTATCTCTTATAAGGCATTTGTTTGGTTGTAAAACTGAACGACTGTCACAAAATGATGCATATCTTAAAAAGTGTGTCACCAACATGAAATGTTTGGAAAACTCTGTTGCATAGGGTATTGAAGTCCATCTAACTCCATTATATTCCTCTTGATTTTTCTTCTTCTTGGACTTGCCAGCTGCTCGCCGACCGAACCGCAAAGGCTTAAGGAATGACAAAGACAAGCCACTGCCCCCTCTCCTTGCCCGTGTGGGAGGCAACATAGAGGTAATTTCTAGTGTATGGTACATTGGGAGTTATGTAGTAAAGTATGAGAAAGAAACCTTTTAGATGAATTAAATGATGAGGGACATATGTACTTGATGCTGGTGGTTTAATGTATAGCTGTGAAAGTTGGAATAGTGAAAAAAGCTGACAGGAAGAAAATCAGTGCATTTTAAATGTTTGGGAGGAAGGATTCCATGGATATCAGGATGGCTGAAAAGAAGTGAATGAATTCTAGAGCAAATCATGTCCTAACTTTTAACCAGAAGCACAGTTGACTAAACAGGTGGTCATCTTTCAGACATACTGTGTTTTTTCAATTCTAAGACACACTTTTCCCCCTACATAAATACAGTAGAGTCTCACTTATCCAACATAAATGGGCCGGCAGAAAGTTGGATAAGCAAATATGTTGGATAATGAGGGATTACGGAAAAGTGTATTAAACATCAAATTAAGTTATGATCTTACAAATTAAGCACCAAAACATCATGTTATACAACAAATTTGACAGAAAAAGTAGTTCAATACATGGTAATGCTGTGTAGTAATTACTGTATTTACGAATTTAGTACCAAAATATCATGATGTATTGAAAACATTGTCTACAAAAATGCGTTGGATAATCCAGAACGTTGGATAAGCGGGTGTTGGATAAGTGTATCTACTGTATCTACTGACTACTGTATCTCTAAAAATGGGATGTGTCTTAGAATTGCAGGTGTATCATGCATTTTTTTGTGGGTGGTTGTACTGAAATTAAGGTGTGTTTTACAATAGAAGAAGAAATATGGGTATCGTGAAATAAAGTGACTCAACTGGAGTAGGAGAGTTGATGACTGGGGATCTTGGAGGTCTCTCACTTATAGTTGTCATAAATGGAAGTCGTCTCAGTGGTGCATAATAATGAACCAGTACTGTCATTGAATATATTTTCCCCCTCTTTCTCACAATCTTCTGTTGCCCTTCAGGTTCTGGGCTTTAATGCTCGGCAGCGGAAGGCCTTCCTTAATGCCATCATGCGCTATGGTATGCCTCCTCAGGATGCCTTTACCACTCAGTGGCTGGTGCGAGATCTCCGGGGAAAATCAGAAAAGGAGTTCAAGTGAGTTTTTGAAAGCATTGAGGACGGAAAACTTTTTTTCAATTTTTTATTTTTAAATGTGCATTTTTATTAAAAAGAACAATAAAAATCTATACCCAGGTATAATACATAAGCAAATGCAATATTTTTAACATCTATACAACAATTGGTTGTAACTATGCCTTTTCTTCCTCTCACTGATCTCATTGTAGTGACTTTGGGTTAGAGACAGATAATGTATTGTTATGTTCTTCCTTCCTATTATAATATTTTGCATTTCTTTCTTCTAGCATAATAGTCACTATTTAAAGATTCCATACAAAAATTCTGACAGTTGAATTATGAAGCCTTTTATAACAACAGTTCTCTTTCTTTTTACAACATTTAGAAATGGTTTCCAGTCTTTGATAAAGGGTGTGTTTGTGTGTTTTTCTTCGTTCATTTTATCAATTTGCACTATTAAAAAAACTTTTACAGTCCATTTTTCTATTGTTGGAAGGTATGACTTCTTCCAAAGTTGTGCATATTGCATTCGTGCTGCAGTTACCATGTAGTGCAGTACTTTGTAGTTCAGTAATTTTGTTTGTTTATTTGGCATTCCCAATAAAAAAGAATTCAGGCTCTAATTTTAGCTTTGATTTAAAAATTTCCTGTAAAGTTTTGTGCCTTGCCCCAGAATGAGTAGCTTTTAAAGTTCAGTGAGAAAAGATGACGGAGGGTTAACTTTTTAAGCCTATGGGAAAGGGAAGTGTAACATACAGGCAACAAACTACTATGGAAGAGAAATGACAGCACTTGACAAGCAGTGTCTGGAGAGAAAGTGATAAGAACTATGCCAGCCATAGTGGAATAATCGAACATAGTGCCTCTGAGGTTGTTACTGATCTACCCAAATGACTTATTTTCTAGGACTGTGAGACTGTTAAGAAATTTCAGCTAATATTGAGTAAATCAGTCTCATTTTTATGGGAAAGAAATCATAATAACAATTATAATCATATTTTTTTATTTCTTACCTGCTTCTCGTGGTTTGAGGCGGGTCATAGCAAATGTTCAAATTTCAAAAACCTTATTTCTTTCTGTACTAGTAATACACTCAATACAATACATTTGTTTTGAGCGGGGGACAATTATAACCAAGAGCCATTTCTAAAACTAATTCGGATATGTGAACATTGTGCTTACAGGCACTCATACACAGATTTCTTTGGCTGTCACAGAAAGGTAACTAATGTGATGGTGATGCTTCTACAAACTGGAAAAATGTAACTACCATGAAATTGGAATTCAGGCCCCCTGTTCCTTTCCACAGGGCCTATGTCTCCCTCTTCATGCGTCACTTGTGTGAACCAGGAGCAGATGGGGCAGAAACATTTGCTGATGGGGTCCCACGCGAGGGTCTATCACGGCAGCATGTCCTCACCCGGATAGGGGTCATGTCACTCATACGAAAAAAGGTAGGCACTTTTTAAAAAGCAACTTGTTACTTTATGAGGTTAAGGAAGTTTTTTCTTGTTTGCCCTCAGACCATTTCCAATTTAGAGTTGCAATATCACAATGTTTTCTTGACAAGATTGGTTCAGAGAGGATTTCTATGGCTGAGTGGGGATTTGAACCCCATTCTCCAGAGCAATGGCTCTCTTAGATGCTGGTTAAAAGTTTCTAGGTAATTGTTAATAAGTCACATGCAGTGTGATATAATGGTTTGAGCATTGGACCTCAACTCTGGAACCCTCTTTTTATTTATTTATTTATTTATTGCATTTATATACCGCTTTTCTCACCCCTGGGGGGACAACATAATGGCAAAAATTTAGTGCCAACCATACATGTGAAAATAGCAGATCAAATAATAAACAATAAAATGAACAACATAAGGTGTACTTATCGAACAACTCAAAAATAACAAAAATAGAAATATAAATATATAAATCAAACATTTAGGGCATATTTACGAATAGATCTAATATTAGTAAACAGTTAAAACATTAAATGTAACAAGGCCATTTATTTTTCTCCAGAATGGCCCCCTCCCTGCTATCCTTTCAACAGCAGGCTAAATCCTTTTTATTCAAGCAGGTTTTTAATGATTTTAATATCAAGTCAGAGGTGCTGAGGTTTTACCTATGAATTGGTTTTAAGGGTTTTACCTGTTGATTTTTAATATCATTAATATTTAATTTTATTTTAACGGTTGTATATTTTTAGGTTTTATATTGTACAGTATTGGTTTTATTGTGAGCTGCTTTGACTCTCTTTTAGAGAGAAAAAGTGGGGTATAAATGACAAAACCAACTCTGGAGACTTGGATTTGATTCCCTTCTTGGCCATCCATGGAAAGGTGACCTTGAGCAGGTCACAGACACTCTGTTTCAAAAGCGCATCATAGGGACAGCATTATGAAAGGCTTTTCCTTCCTGTTTCTGTATTAATCCAGAAATATCAAAATACTGTTTCATTGGTTCTGATTTTGAAGATTTAAGAACTTCAGCTTTGTAATTTCTGATTAGGTACAAGAGTTTGAACACGTGAATGGACGCTGGAGTATGCCAGAACTAGCGGAGATTGAGGAAAACAAGAAGTTGTTGCAACCCAGTTCTCCTTCCCCCAAAACCCCAACTCCCTCTACACCAGGAGACACGCAGCCTAACACACCTGCCCCTGTTCCCCCACTTGGTAAGGATCTTCAGTTTTTATACTTCTCAGAGAGCTCCGTCCAGCCTCCAATTCCCACCTCTCTTTCCAAAGCTTTGGAAGAGAGGGCTTGTGGCGGACGTAGATCAAATTGACTCTTACTTTAGGAGGGTTTCTCAGAGCTCTGAATTGCCCTCAAAGGCACAGGAGGACATATTTGTGGGACATTGGCTTGGTAAAGGGTTGTGCTAGAACATTGCTTTCTCTGGAGGTTTGGAATGAGGAGTTTATTTTAAAATGTATTTCTCTTTTCTTTGTGCCAATACTAGAAGAGGGTGTGAAAGCGGAAGACGTTCCTTGTACCAAGGATCTAGGAGATCAAACAGAAATTAAGAAGGAGATTAGTTCCAGTGCTATTACTGCTGAGAATGAAGTCCCAGCTGAGGTGAGGTTCACTCTTAGACCACATCTTTCTTTACAAAACCTGCAGGAGTTCTGCAATCAACAGGGGAATGCTTTCTCTGAGTCCTGTCCTGAACATAGGCTTGCTTGGTAAAGACAGGCTTATCAGTGGTTGCTTCCCTGGAATTCCCTTCTGTGGGAGGCTAACTCCATCAATGCTTTCCTTTCGCTGGCAGGCAAAGATTTTTTACTTAAGCAAACTTTTAATATGTCAGGAGCTTCTTCCTAATGTTCAGGTGGAATCTCCTTTCCTGTAATTTAAACCCATCACTCCCAGTCCTAGACTCCAGGGCAACAGAAAACAAGTCTGCTCCCTCTTCCTTAGGACATCCTTTGAAATATTTAAATAATTTGTAATTTCTTTCCAGGTAGGCTTCTTATTCCTGTGTGTGCTTTATTGTTTTTTTTTATTTCATTTGCTTTGAAAATAATTGATTCTGTTTTAAATCTGATTATTTTAATTGCCTTTATCAGAATTTGAATAACGAGAAACACAACTGTATTGAAACTTAATACTCATTAAAGCAGCAAATAGTGTTCAAGGATGAAGAAAGCCCTCAGTTCTTTTAGCTGACCTTGTGTATGGGGAGAGGGGTGTCTTTAGCGGTTGTTTTTTTTACTACTGCACTAAGTGACTCTTTGTGTATGTATGTGTATATATATTTGGGTCAACAACCAGCATTAAAACAAACAGTAAAATATAAGTAGGCACTAAATTACAATTATAAAAAGTAGAGTTCAGATACAATGTAGAGTAAGTTAAAAAGATTAAAATTTTGTATATTTGATTAACAGCGGTAAAAGCTTAGATACAGTTATATAACTAAATGACTAAGTTATCCTTCTCCACACATAGCAGGCCCCCCCTCCAACAGAGACTCCCTCACAGGAAGCTAAATCTCCTGTGAATGCTGCAGAAGTGGAAGAAAAGAAACCAGATGATCCACAAATAAAAGAGGAGCCTATGGAGACAGAAAGTAAAGGTGTGAATTGATATATGGTGTGCTTTAGTACTGGATGGGACCTGCAGAGCATGAGGTCTCTGGGACTGTCAAATCAACCTGCTTTGGGACTAAATTGGCTAATACTTGGCAAATTAGTTACCAATAAGAGTGTTTCTTTCTTGCAGCTGATATAGAGAAGGTTGAAGAGAAGGCCCCTGCAGAACCACCCACAGAGCCTCCAACTATAAACCTAGAAGAGAAGGGTAAGCACGTTAAGGCTTGTTTAATGTGTAGATGTAGTCCCTGCGGAGATTGCCTGATCAGCCTCACATAACCTGTATTATTCTTCTTTCTAGAAGAGAAGAAAGAGGATGAAAAGAAAGATGTGGTTATGCTCCAGAATGGAGAAACGCTCAAAGAGCCTACTGATGACCGGCACAAGAAGGCGCTGAAGCAGCGATTCATGTTCAATATTGCCGACGGTGGCTTCACTGGTAATAGTTGTTTAAGGATTATCTATTGCCTGGGAACTGTAGTTTATGCATGTGTGGAAAATACATTTTTGGACATGCTTTCCTCCTTGCAGAGTTGCATTCCCTGTGGCAAAATGAAGAGCGGGCAGCTACTGTTACTAAGAAGACCTATGAGATCTGGCACCGGCGTCATGACTACTGGCTCCTGGCAGGAATCATCAAGTATCCTTTTTCTAGAGCAGGCATGTCAAACGCATTTTCATCTAGGGCCACATCAGCCTTATGGTTGCCTTCAAATTGCCACTGAATCCATGGACAGAAAATCATCAATACAGAGGGCCAATTATATATTTTTTACATAGTGGTCGATTCTCTTTAGTTTTACTCAGTTTGGGTCCCCAGATGTTATTGAACGACAACTCTCATAACCTTTGGTAATCCACTATGCGGACTGAGGAGACTAGGAATTGTGACCCAACAGCACTTGTGGCTCTGAGGTTGGGGAAAGGGTATTTTAAAGTTGGGCATGATATCAGTAAGCCTTGTATCTAAATTCAAATTCCAACAGATTCTGCAGCAGTGACTTCTCTGGAAGTGGGGTATAATGAGGAGCACCAACATAGGAGAATGAGCAGTAGCAGACTACTTGTATTAAGGTCCACTTTGCAGATCTGGGGCAGAACTGATTCAGGGTTTGTGACTTACATCATTGCAAAAGATCTGAGGATGCAAATATGGAGATAGTTTTCTTCCATTGTTTTAAAATAAACACTCTTCTGAGTAGAAATAGGATCTCAATTACACTTTAAAGGACTTCCCAAGTTATTTTTTCTGACCTTAGCTAATTTTAGCCATGGTTATGCTCGGTGGCAAGATATCCAGAATGATCCTCGTTACGCCATTCTCAACGAACCTTTCAAAGGTGAAATGAACAGGGGCAACTTCCTGGAAATAAAAAACAAATTCTTGGCCAGACGGTTTAAGGTGAGCACCTGTTATTCCGATCTCACTAGTTGCAAGGTATTTAAACTGCTATTGAAAGCAGTTTCATTTTTCCTTCTGGACTTTCTGATAAATTAAGAGCTGTATTTTGCAGAACACGTGTGGATTGTGATGAGTGTACTAGCATATGGTATATTAAATAGTGATAGGACTAGAGCCAGATGTTGATATTGGAGTCCTGTGGATTCCAGTAACATGGTAGGTGTCCTATTATTGCAAAAAAGGCTTTTTAGCCTGATTTTATCCATGCAGGGTTTTGTATGCTCAAATACTGTTTCAGGATGTTTGAAAGAATTGTGTGAGGAAGGAATCTCTTCTGTCTATCAGATCTCTCACCAGATGACCACCCAGCCTCTGCTTAAAGACCTCCAGAGAAGGAGACTCCATTGCCCTCCAAGGCAGCATATTCCACTACCTAGCAGTTCTTACCAGCAGGAAGTTCTTTATAATGTTTAGGCGGAATCTGTTTCTTGCCATTTTAATTCATTGTGCTATTAGTGGTATTGAAATTGGGGATTAATTATCTAAATGTCTTGCTTTGCTGTCAGGCACTGTTTATCTTTTGATTCAAAGTGGTGGACTGCTGTTTATGCATAGATTAGGATACTTTGAGGTAGAATCATCTGAGACACAATTCCATATAGGAAAATAAGCAGAAATCACTTAATTCATTCAATATAGCTGAATGTATGCTTTATAGAACTTTGATAAATTGGTGTTACATGTCAAGCTGCTACTCCTATTGAGCAAGAAAATTTCAGAACTTGGGACAGGTGCAGAAAGGAGTAAGTAAATAAAGGGCTGGAGCAAGCACTCTGTGAAGTAAGAGCATGATGTTTGAAGCTGTTGAGCTTCAGAAAAGGGGGCAAGTAAATGCTACCATGACGGAAGCATGTGAAATTATGCTTTGACATGGGAAAGTGGTTGAGGAGACATTTTTCTTTGTTATTTGGGAATGTGATGTAAGCTACTGAAGTGAGAAATTTAAGACTGTTAAAGAAAGGAGGCATCTCAGACAGAGAAGCAGTAGGATTTGGTTCCACTAGAGTCAGTGCTTCCAAATTGGACAACTTTGAAAGGAGACCAAATATACTTGGACAAGCATGGTATCAATGATAGGTATATTTGTGCATTGATTTCAGCATTTGAGGCATTGCATGAGTGTGTACTGGTTGCTCGGGAAAAGAACTGGAAAGGTGTGAGTTTTCCAAACAATATTTGTATCCTTCCTCTTTCTCAGAACTCAAAACAACATGCATTGTTTTCTTTCACATGCATGTTGTTTTGAGTTCTGAGAAAGAGGAGGGATACAAATATTGTTTGGAAAACTCACACCTTTCCAGTTCTTTCATACGTCTTCATTCTCACAAATAGGAACCCCTGGTAGCACATTGGGTTAAACCTCATTGAATCTGGGGAGTGGGGTGAGCATTTGTCTGTCAGCTCCAACTTTCCATGCGGGGGACATGAGAGAAGCCTTCCACAGAAACATCCAGGTGTCCCCTGGGCAACGTCCTTGCAGACTGCCAATTCTCTTACATCAGAAGTGACTTACAATTTCTCAAGTCGCTCCTGACACACACAAAAACCAATAAAATATTCTCATAAATATGTGAGTTAGGTCAGGATAAAAAGAGTTTGTCTAGGAAGGTTAAGGCTCACGGCTGTGAGCATATGGATTTCCTATAGCCCAGCCACTGCACTGACTTGTACTCATGTAGTGTCCCAGAAGCATGTAGTTAACTGCTGCATTAACAGAATGATAGATTAGATAGATCTGATGTAATATGGACTTTCTGAGGTCTCTTGTACTTAACAAAGCATGTTGAAACGGGAACTAGAAGGTAGACACCCCAAATTATATGCATAGATCCATAAGAGGATCTGAAATTAGAAAAGGTCTTCTTTTGGTTGCAAAAGATCTTTGGTGCACCACAGGCAAGTGGTGAATGCACATGTTTCCATGCCCTTTTGCAGCTGCTGGAACAGGCATTGGTGATTGAAGAGCAGTTACGGAGAGCTGCGTATCTGAACATGTCAGAAGACCCCTCCCATCCTTCGATGGCCCTGAATACCCGTTTTGCAGAGGTGGAGTGCCTAGCTGAGAGCCACCAGCATCTGTCCAAGGAGTCTATGGCTGGCAACAAACCAGCGAATGCAGTGCTTCACAAAGGTGAGGAGTTACCAAAAGATCACACTGTGTTAGGGCAGACTTGTATTATATTGCCACTGGCCCCCTCCCCCCATCCCATCTCCCACCACCATGTTGTGCTTCATCCTTACTTAATGGATTTTTTTTTTTGCCATAGAGATAGCCAGACCTCAGTCTTTCACATAAGAAGATAGATCACATTGGGCCGTTGAAAGGGTAGGAACTAAAAAAACGGATTGAAGGAAGGTTTTCTAGGAAGGCTTATAGGAAGGAATTAGGTTGATAAGGAAAGTTGGAAGTTGGGGGAATGTTTTGAGGGTAACAAAGTTACCCTCAAAATGGTAGGACTAGGTGTTGAGAGGAAAGTTAAGGAAGTTGATTGAAGGAAGGGAAGGAGTAAGTTTTAGGGTAAAGGAAGGAAGAGGTTGATGGGAAAGTAAATTTAAGAAGGTAGCAAGAAAAAGTACCAGGTCCATGGATTATCAAGAGACCTATAGAAACACTGATTTATCCAACATATGTGAACTATTGGGACAGTCAATATGTCTCATCTTTCAACAATTTGAGACATTAACCAAAAGGTTGGACCATCTTTTTTGCAGCTGTGTCTTTAATAGAAAAGACCCCAACTGATAACTTGTGCACTTGGAACATAGGAAATGAAGAAGCTGCAAGCCATGCGGATAAAGACTGGTTAATGGGTGGAAACGAGAAGGGAATGGGAGGGGTGGAAGAGGGATTGAGATCTGTGGAAAATGGGGAGGGAGAGAAGAAGACTTTTATGGGGGGGGAGGGGGGTCAAACCACGAGGGACACTGAACTCTCTAAGGGGAGAAGACAATTGGGACTATTTTGGGTCACTGCAAAAGGAATCTTCTGATAACTTTTGAAGACATAAGAACACCAAAAGAGGTACTAACACAGGGATCATTACTACGTCATTGGGGAATTTACCTAAGAAGGGTCTTTCAGAACACAACTAACCGACTACTGATAGTGGGTTGGAAGACAAGCCCCCGAAACAGGAACATCCAACAGTCCCCAAAGATCCCTAGATCCTGCCTACTGGATTTTATGATTGGCCCAGACCCCCCACAAAATAGTCACATATGCATGAGGGTATAATGTGACCTGGTGGCACCACCATCATCACTATTGAATGAGCAAATTCGCTGCTTGTATCATTTTTTAGCATTCTAGTGCTAGCTGCCCTCCTCTTAAAGGAAGAGAAAAGTAAGTTCTGGACTTGCCTGTGAATTTCTGCTCTCTTCAGGGAAAGGAGGGCAATTCTTCCACATAACATGCATGGTGCCATTCAATTGCATAGCTTATCGTGCAAGGCAATGTTTGGGGAAGACGGTTCTCCAGGAAGCCTCCCCCGTTTTCTTTCTGCATACCCTGTTCTCTCTACATGTCACAATTTGGTAATTTGGGCCTAGGAGTATTGTCAGATCTAATATCCAGGAACTGAGGATGGGCAGCCCCTTCCTTTCGCAAGACTAGCTTCCCTCCTTCCCTAAAGGAGAACAGATTCACAGGTAAGTCCAGAATTTCCTCTTTTCTTCCAGTGCTGAAGCAGCTGGAGGAGTTGCTGAGCGACATGAAGGCCGATGTGACGCGGCTACCTGCCACAATTGCCCGCATTCCTCCAGTGGCTGTGCGCCTCCAGATGTCAGAGCGCAACATCCTCAGCCGCTTGGCAAACCGTAGCAGTGAACCTCCACCACCACCACCACCACCCCAGCAGGTAAGCACCTAGGTCTGCCTTTTCGCCCTTCCACTTCAACCCTTGCCATGAACTGGGGGGAGGGGGCCCATGGCGACCTCCCCAGCTGGGGTGGGAGGGTAGAGGGGAATCTGTGTGACCTGCATTGTACTCAGTGAGCGTTTTCTCTCCTCCATCCTAGGTGGCACAGCAGCAGTGAGATATTGGTCCAGCGCTGCCAACTCAGTGATACAGCTCAAGTGACATACGCTTCCTTGTTTGAATTTTGACCCCACTTCCCCCCTGCCTGGCACTCCTGTTCAGATGGCGTCGTCTCTGCATGGGGGATGGCTGGAGAGAAGAGGAAGTACAATCTTCCATACGTTGCCAGTTGCACTTGGATTGCCCTTGGGTGACAGGAGACATTGGATGGACTCTGTATATAGTGACTGGAGACTGCAGCGCCACATCTGTTACACAGACCTGGCTGCAGGGTTCACCACCATGGCCCACACTTCCTTGATTTTAATTTTATTTTGAGTTCATTTAACCAGGACAAGTGCAAGCAAAAGTCAGGACAGACACAGCTACCTCCATCAAGATCCTTTTAATACAAAAAAACTGACTGGACTTGTCCTCTGAAACAGCTGGAAAAAAAGACAAAAAAATCTTGATAACATTGAAAATAAAGGTTTCCTTGTATTTTATTCGCCTCTGTCAAACTATTTGGGGGAATCAAGAGGTATTTTTACAGTGTTGGGTGCCTTCTAGCCTGGCAACCACCTAAGCAGCAGCCAGGCTTTGCTTTGAGCTTAAAATGATCAGCTCTCAGGTGTTTTGTGAGGATTATCAAATGATAACTCCAGTTTGATTTGGATTTATGAGATTAATCATCAAAAGGGATAATCAAATATATTTTGTTTTTTCCCATAAAAGCTTTTTTTGCGCTCACACAAGCAGAAGGGTATCAAACTATGGGAGGAAGCACCAGTTGCTGACTGTACTCTAGGCTCAGCTGTGTTTTTTGCCATAAATCATCCTCAGAGTTACTGTTGTCAGAAGTGGGAAAAGTTTGCAGGAACCTCTTCCAAACTTAGCATAATGGTAAAGTTGATTTTTTGGAGCCCCCAATGGCGCAGCAGGTTAAACCGCTGAACTTGCTGACAAACAGGACAGTAGTTCAAATTTGGGGAGCGGGGTGGGCTTCTGCTGTTAGCCCCAGCTTCTGCCAACATAGCCATTTAAAAACATGCAAATGTGAGGAGATCGATAGCTACCACTCTATGCAGTCATGCCGGCCACATGACCTTGGAGGTGTCTACGGATAATGCTGTCTCTTCAGCTTAGAAATGGAGATGAGCACCAACCCCCAGAGTCAAGACAACTAGACTTAATGATGGGGGAAAACCTTTACCTTTACTAGAGTTGATTTATAGGTACATGTATTTAGCTACTTGCTGCAATGCTTTTGTTTTCAGAATGGTATTGTGTCAACCTATAAAATCTTAAAGCGAATATCTTGGATAATAAGGGATTAAGGAAAAGCCTATTAAACATCAAATAAGGTTATGATTTTACAAGTTAAGCACCAAAATATCATGTTGTACAATAAATTTGATAGAAAAAGTAGTTCAATATGCAGTAATGTTATGTTGTAATTACTGTATTCATGAATTTAGCACCATAATATCATGATATATTGAAAACATTGACTACAAAAATGGCTTGGATAATCCAGAAACTTGGATAAGTGAGACTCTACTGTATAGATAGGTAAAGGTAAAGGTTTTCTCCTGACGTTAAGTTCAGTCGTGACCGACTCTGGGTTTGGTGCTCATCTCCATTTCTAAGCCGAAGAGCCGGCGTTGTCCATAGACACCTCCGAGGTCATGTGGCCGGCATGACTGCATGGAGCACCATTACCTTCCCGCCGGGGCGGTACCTATTGATCTACTCACATTGGCATGTTTTCGAAGTGCTAGGTTGGCAGGAGCTGGGGCTAACAGCGGGCGCTCATTCCGCTCCCGGGATTTGAACCTGGCACCTTTTGGTCTGCAAGTTCAGCAGCTCAGTGCTTTAACGCACTGTGCCACCATACACACAGTATAAATTGTCAAAAGCCTTCATGGCTGGAATCACTGGGTTGCTGTGAGTTTTCTAGACTGTATGGCCATGTTTCAGAAGCATTCTCTCCTGATGTTTCACCCACATCTATGGCAGACATCCTCATAGGTTTTGAGGTTTGTTGGAAACCAGTCAAGTGAGGTTTATATATCTGTGGAATGGCCAGGATGGAAGAAAAAACTCTTCGTCTGTTTACGACAGGCATGGGCAAACTTGGGCCCTTCAGAGGTTTTGGACTTCAACTCCCACAATCGCTAACAGTTTACTGGCTGTTAGGCATTGTGGAAGTTGAAGTCCAAAACCCCTGGAGGGCCCAAGTTGCCCATGCCTGGTTTAAGGCAACTATGAATGGGTTGTTGTATGTTTTCCGGGCTGTATGGCCATGTTCTAGAAGTATTCTGACGTTTCGCCCACATCTATGGCAGGCATCCTCAGAGGTTGTGAGGTCATATAACATACAACAAGCCTGTGGTCCCGACCATGAAAGCCTTCGACAATGCAACTGTGAATGTTGCAATTGATCACCTTGATTAGCATTGAATAGCCTTTCAGCTTCAAAGTCTGACTGATTTCTACCTGAGGAAAGCCTTTGTTAAGAGGTGATTAGCTGGCCGTGATTGTTTGCTGTCTGGAATTTCCCTGTTTTTGAGTGTTCTTTATTTGCTGTCCTACTTTTAGAGTTTTTAAATACTGGTAGTCAGATTTTGTTCATTTTCATGGTTTCCTCCTTTCTCTTGAAATTGTCCACATGCTTGTGGATTTCAATAGCTTCTCTGTGTCACCTGACATGGTGGTTGTTCGAGTGGTCCAGCATTTCTGTGTTTTCAAATAATATGCTGCATCCAGGTTGGTTCATCAAGTGCTCTTCTCTGGCTGAGTTAGTCTGCAGTGCCTTTCATGTTCCTTGATTCGTGTTCTTACCGTACATCAAGGGAACCACTGACCACATAGGGAAGCTGATGAAGAAACACAGCCTACAAACTACAGACCCACTAAGAAAATCCAACAAATGCTACGTTCAGAGTTTGGAGTAGTTTAGTTAAGAGTAGGCAAAGCAATGCATATCACTTTAAATCCTATACAGAATTCTGAGGCTTGTAGTTCAAGCCAACTTAACAGTTCGAATGTGAGTAGATCAATAGGTACAGCTCCGGCGGAAAGGTAACGGCACTCCATGCAGTCATGCCGGCCACATGACCTTGGAGGTGTCTACGGATAACGCCGGCTCTTCGGTTTAGAAATGGAGATGAGCACCAACCCGAACACGACTGGACTTAACGTCAGGGGAAACCTTTACCTTTACCTTTTAGTTCAGCGAAAGGCACTTGCTCCTTCCTAAACTACAAGCCCCAGGATTCTCCAGGAGGGAACCCCAGGATTTAAAGTGAAACGCACGCTCTTTAACCTACTCCGGGCGCAGAAGCGTATCACTTGCCGTCCAATCCCGAGGTGGACAGCTCTAGCGGAAAGCGTCCCCGTGGCCAATGAGAGCCTCCTCCTGAGGCGGAAGTGCGAAGAGGAGGTGGGCCCGTAATCCACGTGTGCACGTCGAGGAGCGAGGCCTGAGCAGCATGGGGCGCAAATTGGACCCGGCGCGGAAGGTTAAGCGGGGGCCCGGCCGCAAGGCCCGCAAGCAGCGCGGCGCCGAGGAGGAGCTGGCCGGGTTCCTGCCTCCCGGTGAGTGGGCTCAGGGTTTCATTCGCCGGGGGAGGCCCTCACTGTGGGCCGAGGCCTCCGGGGCAGAGCACGGCCCTCGCCACAGGATCCTGGGAGTTGTCTTTGGCGGAGAAGGGCCCTTCCACACAGCCCTTTATCAAGGCAGAAAAACTCACAATATCTGCTTTGAATTGGGATATCGGAGTCCACACTCAGATAATGTGGGATTTTCTGCCTTGATATTCTGGGATATATGGCTGTGTGGAAGGGCCCCTGGGCAGAGAAGGCGGGAGACCAAGGGCCCTTCCACGCTGCTATTTGACCCTGAATGTCAAAGCAGGAAATCCCACAGTATCTGCTTTTAATTCACTTTATTTCTTAATTAGTCGCTCTCCACCAGAGTGCTCCGAGCGACTTACAATTTAAAATATCATTCCACAATATAAAAACATTCAACAGTGACTATTTGGCAAATTAGATCTGATTTACTTAAATGCACAACCAAACAGCCAGGTCTTGAGCGCTTTTACAAAAGGTCGCAACTCCGACATTGCTCTAACATATGGAGGCAATGAGTTCCACAGAATTGGAGCATAGATCGAAAAGGCTCTACGCCTTGTAGTTTCCAGGTGTACCTCCCGAGGGCCCAGTACTTATAGGAGATTTTCCTGGGAGGATCGAGGTGACCACTGATGGAAAAAAGGAATGAGGCGGTCCCTAAGATATAATGGTCCTTGGCCATTTCGAGCTCTAAATGTCAGGATCAGTATCTTGTAAGAGATCCGATGTTCTATTGGTAGCCAATGCAGTTGTTTCAAAATCAGTGTAATATGGGATCTTATAGATGATCCCGCTAGCAGCCTGGCCGCCGCATTTTGGACCATTCGGATCTTCTGGGTTTTTGTCTTTGGAAGGCCAGCTTATAAGGCGTTACAATAATCCAACCTAGTGGTGGCTGATGCATGGATTACCGTTGCCAATGCTTCTGTCAAAAGGTAGGATGCCAATTTCCATGCCTGGCGAAGATGAAAAAAGGCCTGCTTACTTATGGCAGTGATCTGGGCCTCCATCGTCAGCGATGAGTCCAACACAACCCCAAGGCTTTTAACTGTAGCAGATGGAATCAGAACTTCCCCATCAAAATCTAAAATTTAATTGGGTTATCTGGGTCCATAGTGCCTTATATTCCAGTTCAGAACAGATACTGTGGGATTTCCTGCCATGATATTCTGGGTTATATGGCTGTGTGGAAGGGCCCCTTGTAAAACCGCAACTCCCAGGGTTCCTGACCCTTGTGCCATGCTGGGCACTTCAAGGAGCCTCGTCCTGCATGGAAGATGAAGTGCTCTGCCAGGTCAGAAGGCATTCTTGCTCGCTTAGAGACCTTTTCGTGGTGTTGTTTTATGACAAAACAGGGCTTGCGGGGGGGGGGGGGGGGGTCTGTATGGAGCTCCATTTGTATGGAGCTCCATCCTGTAGTGCCATAGAATCCAGATAACTACTGGATTCTGTGGCAGTGTAGACTCATATAATCCAGTTCAAAGCAGATAATGTGGATTATCTACTTTTATAGTCTTGATTATTTGGCAGTGTAGAAGAGGGGGCTTACTGAGCTCCAGGGAGAAATCAAGATGGCTCAGGCATGGGACTGGGTTCTACAGCCTCTTCTACATATCCATATAAAATCCAGATTATCTGCTTTGAACTGGATTATATAAGGCTACGCTGCCAGTTAAAAGCAGATAATGTAGCTTATCTGATTCAGTAGTCCAGATTACATGGCAATATAGACGGCGCCAATCTCATCAAAGCATTTGTCTCTGATATGGCCAAGTGAAGAATGGTCATCTACTGGATTCTCACTCACCTTGGAGGATGATAAGGCAGCTAGGTGTCAGGGAGTGAGATTTTCTTGAAAGGCAAATTGTGATCATAAATATAGGAAGCAGAACAGTTACCGGTAAATAAGCATCTGTACAGTCAATGAAAGAGAAACTCACAACACTGAATCTACAAACATTTGCACATATGGGCAAGCCTTTGCTTTGATGGTCTGGGTTATATGGCAGTGTAGAAGGAGCCTCATATAATCCAGTTCAAAGTAGGTAATCTGGATTCTATGACAGTGGGCAACATGACCAGGAACAACCATTTCCCAATGCTGCAGAGGAGTGGTAGGCAACCTGAGACCTTCAGAATAATAATAATAGTAATAATAATGGTGAAGGTGACACATCACCATTATTATTACTATTATTACTGTATTGCTGCATTGATAGCGTGCAGCATAGGAGTGGTAGGCTACCCGGGATCTTCAGAATAATAATAATAATAGCAGCAGCAGCAACCCATCTCTCCTCTTGGCTCATTGTTTCTTCTAGACTGCAAATCTTGCCATTGTCCTTGTTGGAATTTTATCCCAAAACAGTGGAAAGGCATATGTTTGCCTACTCCTTCTGTGGATCATCCTGTAAATTGTCTACTCCTTTTGTGGAAAACACAGATCTCTATCACACTACACTTTAAAGCGTAGGATTTAGAGTGTGCATTCCACTATGGGATCCTGGGATTTATGGTTTGTTGAGGCATTAGTCCTCTTTGGCAGAGAAAGCTAAAGACTTTGTAAAAGTGCAACTCCCATGGAGCCACAACAACGAAAATAGTGTCAAATTGCACTAATTCTACAGTGTGGATGCAACCTTGAATTCCGCCGGGAGTCCTTGATGTTGTTACGGCTGTGCTTACTCTCTTGTTCGACCTCCTATAGAGTTTGATATGTCTATTTTTTTCCTCCAAGACCCTGATGACAATGTAAGGAAGCTCTCCAGTCACGCACGACGAAGGTTAGTAGAAAAGTTACCAATATTTCTAATGGTTCAGGATAAAACTTCTTCTTCATTTATAAACGTGTCTGTCAAAAGTTATAACATCCTTACTTTAAATACGATTTCTCAAATTTAAGAAAGTCATATGAACTCTGGTATTACTGTATTTCTTCCATTGTGAGATGCACTCTAATTTCAGTACCACCAATAGAAAAAAAGGCTTTATTTATATGTATTAAACACCTATGATTCTAAGACACACTCCATTTTTTGAGATGTTTATATCGGGGGGGGAAAGGTGTGTCTTAGAATCGAAGAAATAATGGAATAGTATTTTTAAAATGTCTTTAAATAAATCACCATTGTTCAAGACATAGGCAGGTTCACATTTTTGTCTGCTACCTACTAGACATGGTGAACTAAAATAGTGTTTAAAAGTAAATGTAGCTTTACAAGCTGATAGACCTATTTGTGTTTTTCATCTTATGCTCTCTTGCTTTTTTGCTTATCATTTTTGTCTCATTTTTAGAGCGGCAAAGAGACGGATCAAATCTGTGAAACTTCAAACAAACAAGAACAGCCGTGTTCTTCAGAAGGTTCAAGGTAAAGCGGTAGGAAGTGAGAATGTATATAGTACACTCCTGAATATCCACAAGGATATCATCTTGATTGTGCAACTTTTCAGGGGTTAGGTCTGTAGTTTTAAAGTTTGAATATATTTTAATGGATTTCAACTGTGAATTTTAAAAATATTGTTTTTTAATTCTATTTTGATGTTTGCATATTTATATATTTTAAATTGTATGCTAATGCTTTTATGTTAAGCCGCTTTGAGTATCCTTCGAGAGAGATAAAGTGGGACATAAATAAGTATTATAATGATAGGTCCTGCTTAGATGTGCTTCTACTAATTTTTGGGATGCTCTCATCTAAGGCCCCACCTATACTGCCATATAATCCAGTTTCTGAATGCCGATTAACTGCATTGAACTGGATTATATGGCAGTGTAGATCCATCTAAAAGTATTGCAGTAGTGATCCTTTTTTTAGGATACGTATCTAAAGAAAGCTCTACCTGATATACAGGGTGTTTGAAAAATAACTCCCTAGTTTTAATGTAATTATACTTAGAACTAGGGAGTTCTTTTTCAAACTCCCTGTATATCAGCAGTTTATCTTTTGCTGTTGTTTAAGTGTCATTTTTTCAGCTTTGTTCACTCTCTGCACTGTTTATCAATAGTAGTAATAATAATAATAATAATAATAATAATAATAATAATAATAATAATGTATTACACCTCTCTGTATGGCTCAAGGCAGTGAACAATACAGTTAAAATACAGCATCATAATAAAACATGTTGTATGTTGAAATCCACCCTTTGGGGAGATAGGACGGAATAGAAATAAAGTAGTTATTATTATTATTATTATTATTATTATTATTATTATTCAATAAAATCATATATTAAAACATATTTCTGTAAAATACACATATTAAAATACACAGGACAAAGATTAAAATACAACAGACATAGAACGTAAATTTAGAATTCATAGTTAAAAACTGACTTAGTAGGCCTGCAAAAAGAGATGGTTCGTCAACTGTATCTTAAATTCGAACAGTTTCATTTTAAATTAAGATAAATCTGATGCAGTTCAACTAATTGAAAAATGTATTTCACTCAAGGATTGATTGCAATACAGCAGATTGATAAGTGTGGAATCAATGTATGACTAGATGGAAAAGTATAACATCAGAAAACTTTCCACCTCATCTCTTGGGGGTGCATCACCACCGTAGAATTAATGCAGTTTGGCATGGCTTTAATTGCCATTGTTCAATGCTATGGAATCAAGGGAGTTGGTAGTTGTACATGGTATTTAGCCTTCCCTGTCAAAAAGTGCAGTGCCTCATCAAGCTACAATTCCCAGGATTCCATAGCAATGAGCCACGCAGTATTAGTTCTACAGTATAGATCAGGCATGGACAAACTTCGGCTCTCCAGGATTTCAACTCCCAGAAATCCCAGCCAGTGTACCAGCTGTTAGAAATTGTGTGAGTTGAAATCCAAAACACCTGGAGGGCCAAAGTTTGCCCATGCCTGGTATAGATGCTCTTTGGGCTTCAGGGGATGGAAACTGGACCTGATCTTTCCAGTCCTTGTTGAGAGGTAATCTGTGGGCAAGAGATCGAATTGTGTTCAGTTGTTTCTTTTCTGTGGCTGAAAAGTTAACTTGCTAGATTCTGTGGAAGACATACCAACATTAGTCACTCTCGTGCTATAAAATGTGTGTTCACTATGTTTAGATAAATCATTTTTGAGGTAACATAATACTCTTGGGGGGGGAAAACCATTTTAGATCTCTCTTCATCTTTATAGATGCCAAAGCAGTGTAAAAAATTAACAATAAAATTCCTCAACTCACAGCTGCATTTGTATTGCACATTGATATGGTCCAAACTTTCCTCTCAAGAATGTCCTTTATAGTGTTCCCTCACTTATCGCTGGGGTTAGGTTCCAGGACCACCCGCAATAAGTGAAAATCCGTGAAGTAGATACACTATATTTATTTTAATATTTATACATTATTTTAGTAGTTATATACTATTTTAAGTCTTTCTCAACCAATCGTGTGTTGATAAATCGCCTCCTACTCCTCCCATTGCCGCTTGGGCTCCTTTTCTCGCCCTTTGGCTTCTCCTTCCTCTCTTCCTTCGGCTGTAAATTGTAATTTTTTATGATTTATAAAAGTCTTTTAGAGTTTATTGAAAAATCACGAAACAGCGAATCCACAAAAAGTGAACCGCGAAGTAGTGAGAGAACACTGTATTCCTTTGTTTTTATAGGCTCTTAAATCATTTTAGATCATCATTTGCATTAATAGTAGTTTTTTCCCTAAAATGTCTTGTTTAAGCTAAGGTGTATGTAAACACTTTTTAGAACTAGAACACAAGTGCAGATACTTAGGAGGGAAAATGACTTTTTTCCACACTTGTTGCAAATCTTTTCTTGGTCTTGTTTTGAAGCTGCCAAAAATCTGTTATCGGAGGGCGCAAACAAGAAAGCAAAACTACAAGTTGGCCACCAAGCTGGTTTCAGTGATGAGAATGCTTCATGGCTGACTCCTGGGAAAAAGAGAGCGAGATCTAAAGAAGATGAAAGTGCCGCACTGAGTGACAGCGATGGGAATGAGGGCCCCTGGGAGAGTGATGGCGAGGAGGGAAGCATGGATGGAATGGTGGACGACTATGGGGCTTCGTCTTCTAGCGATGAAGAGGAGGTAAAGGTTTCTTGGTGCTTAATTTGAGTCACTCCTGTTGTGAATGGATGTAAATGTGTCTTATTGTGGACCCATCTACATTGCCATATAAGGCAGTTTTCAGAATGCAGTTTAACTGAATTATTTGAGTCTACACTGCCGTATAATCAAGTTCAGTGCAGTTTATCTGCATTCTGAAACTGCATTATATGGCTGCGTAGATCCGGTCTTGGTGTGCTTAGGTTTAGTCTTCCGTGGTTAATAATAATAATAAAACTTTATATATACCCCGCCACCATCTCCCCATGGGGACTCGGGGCGGCTTACATGAGGCAGTGGCCCAAACAACATACGGACAAAATATAAGCAACATAATACAAATCACAATATAAAAAAGATACAACAGTAATACAATATATCAAAACAATACAAGGATAAAAAATTGCATTTAAAACACATAAATAGTAAGACCGTAATAAATACCGGATAGATTTTTAAAAACCCTTTGGGGCTGATTAATTAATGACTGTATCTCCGAAGGCCTGCTGAAACATCCAAGTCTTCAGTTGTTTCCTGAAGGAAGATAGAGAGGGAGCCAACCTAATCTCCCTGGGGAGGGAGTTTCAGAGTCGGGGGGCCACGGCCGAGAAGGCCTTCTCTCTCGTCCCCACCAAACACAGTTGTGAGGAGGGTGGAAGTGAGAGGAAGGCCTCCTCAGAAGATCTCAGCGATCGGGTGGGTTCATAGGGCACGACGCGGTCACGAAGATAGGCAGGTCCCGAACCGTTTAGAGCTTTATACGTAATAACCTGCACCTTGAATTGGGCCCGGAATATTATCGGCAGCCAGTGGGGCTGATTGAACAGCGGGGTTGACCGCTCCCTGTAAGCAGCTCCGGTTAGTAACCTAGCTGCCGACCGTTGTACCAACTGCAGTTTCCGAACCGTCTTCAAGGGCAGCCCCACATAGAGTGCGTTACAGTAATCCATCCTTGAGGTAACCAGAGCGTGGACCACCATGGTCAAGTCAGACTTCTCGAGGCCAAGGGGATAGTATTTATAAAGTAGTGTAGTGAGAGCAATTATGAACATAGTCAATGGGAGATGTTTTGGCTTGTAATACATATTACTTAAAGCAGGCCTCCTTAAACTTTGGGCCTCCCAAATCCCAGGAGCCCTACCCATCTTGTTCAATAGTTAGGAATTCTGGGAGTTGGAGGCCCAAACAGCTGAAGTGGCCAGAGTTTGAGGAGGCCTGACTCAAAGAATGAAAATGTATTTATTTATACTCAAAAACATCAGTTGTCAAACTTGTGATGCTACTTCTCTGTGTTCTCCATCTTGGTAAGTTCTGCATCTAAATAAGCTGCTTCCTTTTCTTTCTCCGTATTTCTTTGTTTTTCAACCTAGCTCCTACCCATAGAAAAAGCTTCCCGAAAAGACAAGCTGGAGGGGTGAGCAATTTATTTGTTTATTTTATTTATGTACCCTCTTTCTCATGAGTAAGACTTAAGGTGGCTCACAGGTAAAATACATTAAAGCAATACTTTTAAAAAACCAATTTAACTATTGGGTTGCTGTGGGTTTTCTGGGCTGTATGGCCATGTTCCCGAAGCATTCTCTCCTGACATTTTGCCCACATCTATGGCAGGCATCCTCAGAGGTTGTGAGGTCTGTTGGAAACTAGGCAAGTGGGGTTTATATATCTGTGGAAGGTCCAGGATGGGAGAAAGAACTCTTGACTGTTTAGTATTCAAAAGCCTTACAGCTATAAAGCCTGGCTGATTCCTCACTTTCCTAGTTTCCAACAGACCTCACAACCTCTGAAGATGCCTGCTATAGATGTGGGTGAAACATCAGGAGAGAATGCTTCTGGAACATGGCAATACAGCCCAGAAAACAACCTAAACATGAATAATTGTCTGCACATGAAGCACTCCTATGTAAAATGTTGACATGTATTAGCCAGCAGCTACATACCCATTAGAAATAGTTGTAACACAAAATAGCTGTTACGGAAACTTTATATAAAATAGTTGTTCTCATGTGATTTTATTTTAAAATCAATTTTAATGTGATGCTTAAGATTTTTTCAATGCTTTTGTAATCTTGGGGTTTGCAGAACACAGTTTGGGACCTACTGGTCTACAGGATGTGACTAAGTCTCTACCAGTTAAATGCCTCTCTTCTTGGGTGCAGGGAAGCCTTCAATGAGGATGACAGCGAGGATGAAGAGGAGAGCCCACCACACCAGCAGGAGGAAGACACAGACAAGGACGCTGACCTACAACTGAATGTAGAGACAGATGAGCGCTTCGTGCTCCCTAGTGGGCAGGAGATAGAGAAAGAAGATATCCTTTCTCTCAGTGCATTTTTGGTGTATAGTAAGATGGAGATGTCAGCACGTTTGCAACTGCAAGCAGGGTTAGGGGTGGGGTACTGCACTTGTGGCAGCAGATACAACCTTCTTTGCACATCTTTCCCCTTTAAGGCCCTTTGCTGTTCTTTGTGGTATATCACAGAAACATTGTCATGTAAAGAATGCCTATAACAGCGGTATCCAACCTTTGGCCCTCCAGATGTTTTAGATTTCAGCTCCCAGAATTCCTGACCATTGAACAAACAGGGCATCTGAGAGTTGGCGTCCCAAGCACCTGAACACCACTGGCCTGTAATCTGGGAAGTCTCTTGTTTGAAATCTTGCTTAGAAGCCTAGTAGGTATCTATAGTCTAGCCACTGCCTTGGTCCTAAAGCTTTCCCTCTGCAGCAAAGGAATTGATCTCTTACCTTCACTTGACAGATCTCTTAAGGATTGCTGAGATTATCTATCTATCTATCGGCATTGCCTGTAGTAGCACAGACAAAATGCAAACTATAGACTATGTGTAACTCTTTATTAAAAACTCCATCACATTCCTGGAATTGGGGATCGCAATTTTGTCATGCAACAAATGAGATGGAAGCTCACTTCTTATTTGCTTGTTTAAAAAGGGAGATATGTGGGGTTTGAAATGGCAAGATTGTCTCCACACTTTCTCGATTGGGATCATTTTTAGTGGAAATATGTTCTTTCCATAAAACAAATTAAGTTTTGGACAGTACAGTTTCCTGAGGTCCTGTTGTGAGCCCAGGCAGTTGTCAATCCCTGATCTTTATAGAGTGCAACTCTGTAGTATTGTAACAAATCACTTTATGTCTTTTGCAGACCTCCAATATGACTTGGTTGCATGGTCAAGAGAGGACTTGTCATGTTCATAGTGGAAGCATAGTTTTCAGCCCATGCTGTTTCATTGCAGTGTGCCTTGTGCTAGGCATAGTTTGAAAAACATAGTTTCTAACTACTTACTAGCTCAGCATTGACAGATGTGACCTCCCTAATTTATAGTGTTAGAGTCCCAAAGACCCTCCCTTAAGAATTATGCATGGCTACTACCTGAGGAAACTGTAGTAAGCTGAGTGGACCAATGGTCTGGTGTAGCATTGGGTTGCTTCAAATGTTTGTTGTTGCTCCTTGACTTCTGGATCACTTGCTCAGGCCCCCGACCTCCAGCTTATTCATCAGCGAATAAAAGACAACATAGAAGTACTTCAGGACTTCAGTACCAAGCGTGAGGAGGGGCATTCGCGACAGGAGTATCTGTCTCTTCTACGCAGGGATCTTGCTGCTTATTATTCTTACAGCGACTTCTTAATTGGAAAGATGATGGACCTTTTCCCACTTTCTGAGGTATTTTTTTAGTGACCAAATATATTATTTCTTTCCTGTTTCCCCCTTTTTGTAACCTGTTCAGCAACAGAAAGGCGGGTAATAAATGTTGTTGTTATTGTTGCCCATTTTCTCAGTGATTCACACTTTGCCTCTTTTCCACTGACCTCTTTTCCAAAGATAGAATTGTATTCCCATACTTACATGCTAAGAAAGATTTTCATCTCTGGTTTTGCTTTTTTCCCCTTTCTTGTTTCAGTTGGTTGACTTCTTGGAGTCCAACGAGGTTCCTCGGCCTGTGACCCTTCGCACCAACACACTCAAAACAAGGCGACGTGACCTGGCACAGGTGGGTCCTTCTGTAGTTTGGATACAAGCCCTTCTCTTCCCATCTCTTTTCACAATGATCATTACATTACTTTTTTTTTAACCTTTGTTCTGTAGGCCCTGATAAACCGTGGAGTAAATCTTGATCCTTTAGGAAAATGGTCAAAAACTGGGCTTGTTGTATACGATTCATCTGTGCCCATAGGTAAGCAAGACTACCCTTTTGTTCTATTTACATCCAAACCCCTGAGCCTGCTGGGAAGACTTCTCTGTTGGTGGAGAAGGAAGATTTGGGAATGGTTTATCTTCTACCACTGAGATCTCTAGCTTCTCCATTCAGTTCCTTGCCATGTTTTTCACTTTTGCCCAGAAGAGATGTTATCAGAGCTCCTCCATGTTTTCCTGGTCTTAATTTCTCTTTTTCATTCTCTGGATCACTATCCTAAAAAATAACAACAAAGTTTTTCTTGTCTTTTTTTATTTAACTCCCCCTTGCCCTCCTTTCTCCTTTGCTCATCTTCCACATTTCATTTTTCACCATGGATCCTTTTCTGTCCATTTTTCTTTGTACTGTGGGGAAATTCTCTTGATCTTCAGGAAAACTCTCAAATCTTTTCCCAAAAGGCCCCAAACACATCCACACCTCTGAGGACATCAAAGCTCTTTTAACTACTTCCCAGAAGCTGTAAAAAGAAGAATGTTTATCAGTTTATCAGGAGCCCCTGATGGCACAATGGCACAAACCCTTATACTGGCAGGACTGCTGACTGAAAAGTCGGCGGTTTGAATCCAGGGAGCAGGGTGAGCCCCCGTCTGTCATCTCTAGCTCCCTATGTGGGGACATGAGAGAAGCCTCCCACAGGATGGTAAAACATCAAAATATCCAGATGTCCCCTGGGCAACGTTCTTACAGACGGCCAATTCTCTCACAACAGAAGTGACTTGCAGTTTCTCTTGTTGCTCCTGACACACACAAAAAATCTGTCCGATATGACTGCCTCTTCCAACATGAGATCATGGAGAGATAGGGTTGGTGATGTTTGGAGTGACTCTGATCTTACCCTCATTGCTGAGGTTGCCTCAGTTGAAGCTGTTTCTGTGAGATATCAGAGCAGTTGGGTCTCAACTTGTCATCTGACATGGAAGAAGCTGAGTGGGTTGAGTTGAAGCAGAGGACATGCCACCAATACAATCTACCTTTAGTTGTATATCCTAGCACAGGCATGGGCAAACGTTGGCCATCCAGGTGTTTTGGACTTCAACTCCCACAGTTCCTAACAGCCGGTAAGCTGGCTGAGATTTCTGAGAGTTGAAGTACAAAACACTTGGAAGGCCAAAGTTTGCCCATGCCTGTCCTAGCAGGTTTTCCCCCTCACGTGAGGGATTTTCTGGGCACCAAGTCGAAATGTTCTGGGCAGCTTTCTAAAGTATGCATGCATTTTGTGGCTCAGAGTCATGACCATGGCCATTTTAGCTGGCAAAGGAGCAGAAACATATCTATCTGAACTTCCTGTTCAGATACTCCTGTATGTACTAACTAAGCTGTGATGAAGCAGATGTTCCTCGCTGCCCAAAACAGAAGCATATACATCTCTGTGTAAAGGGACTTGGAGTAGAATCCCTCCCTTGTCTGATAGGATTTATCTAACTAGTTACACACTCCCACATGCTTGTCCAAACAAATTAAGGTGGCCAGGCATAGGGGGAGTTAGACAGGGGCCTTAAACCTAATACCCTGTGTAGGCATATTTCAGCTTTGACCTTCATTTTGTCTCATGTCATTCATCTTATCCTCTCTTCTCCACATAAAGGACTACTTGAGAGGAGCATCTTTGCTGTATCCCCTGTTGGTGCATCTTTCTCCAACATGGACCTCCATGATGTTCTCAGAATATTTACAAAGGCTCAATTTCAGCCACTTAGATTGGTGCCCTCTTTACATACTTTCTCTCAAGGTTATTTTCTCATGGCCATTACATTGGCCAGATGGATTTCTAAGCTGGTCCCCCTCTCAGTGTTCTCTTTTCACTGTAGTCTTAAGGCAGATGCTGTCTCTCTCTCTCATTAGATCCAACTTTTCTGCTAAAGATGAACTTTATTCCCCAGATTTTCCACCACTGGTGCTTCCCTGTTTTTGTCCACTTCTTGCTCATGCTTTGGAGAAGAAGTGGTGCAAACCAGATGTCCAGAGAGCCTTAAAATTTACAACTGGTGGACATGCTCATTCAGGAAAACTGAGCTTTTCTTTGTCTCATTTCTCCTGTTTCTACTGTCATTAGATGGCGCAGTGCTTGTATTTTCACAGCAAAAAGGTCACTCAATTTCAAAACTTCAGGGAGTAACATTACATTCAAAGAAATCTGCTGCCACATCTGCAGTTTTTTTTTTTCTACCAGTGCCTCCATAGAGGAAAATAGCAAGGTTGCAGCTTGAACAACACCTTCCCCATTACCAAGTATTATAAGAGAGACAGGTTTGCATCTGTAGGGCCATTTTTGGCAGGAGGGTCCTCCAAGTGGTCTCCAATTTTTCAGTTTTTCCTCTTTCTATTTTTTCCCTCCTGGTACTAATTTGAGTAAGTCCCATTCCTAGATGGTTGCTTGCCTGCTGACGGAGAATGGTACATTGGGAACTTACTGTGAAGGTCCGTTCTTGTCAAGGAAAAGGAAACGTCCAGAATCATACTCTTAGTAACAAAGGGCTCTTCTTTATTTTAGTTCTGTCTGGCTTTTTTTACTGAACTGAGTAGAAAAGAGCAAGCATCTAGCAAAAAAGTCTCATTTTAGATGATATCCCACCTTGCCTTGTCTGGATGACGGAAGAGGTCATCCCATTCCTGGAGTCCTCCTTTTTGGTAATACTGGCTTTTCATGAGCAGTTCCAAATGTACATCTAGTTTCTCATTGTTTTCTCTGTGTTTATCCATTCTTTCCTAGGTGCCACTCCAGAATACTTGGCTGGCCAGTACATGCTGCAAGGAGCATCTAGTCTTCTCCCCGTCATGGCTCTTGCCCCCCAGGAGAATGAGCGGATTTTGGACATGTGTTGTGCCCCAGGAGGCAAGACCAGCTATATAGGTATTAGTGCAGGACTGGCATTGTTAATAATAATAATAACAATAACATAAAAACATAAAATCATAAAACCAATAGTTAATAGTCAGGCGCAGTGAACATGTTCCACTGGGGGCAAGGCCAGTGTTGTCTGTGTTGTTTTGTTGGTTTATGTTTCTGTGATTCAGTGAATTCCAGGGAGGGTCTTCTTATTAAGAAATCTTATCAAGGAGTAAAAAGCTAAAATCCCAAGCTTTTTTCTGGCTGTATTTCTGGATATCTCTATTAAGTTCATCTCTATGGGGTAAAAATGAGGCTACAGTCCATCTTTTTCCAAGCAATTTGCCATACCTTTTACAGGTAAATTCCCATCAGTCCACCAAATTCCTCTGTACAGCTGCCTTCTTTCTATAAGAAGGGTGACTACAATCAAAAGTTTGATTTTCCTCCAAAGAGGTGTATTAACTGCTCTGGCTCCTGCTCCAGCTTCCCGGGCTCTTTAACACAGTGTCCATGAACTTTTCTATTTTCTCCATATCTTAATGAGAGTTTCTTCCCTGATTGAACAACGTTTACTGGGAGAGCGTACAAACATCTTGGGTTGCTGGCTATCACTGTCGATCATTTACGGTTCACTTGATAGTTGATCCTTGAATAACAGCTGCCAAAGCTCAAGACAACCTAGGAATGCAGTAATCTGATATGGAAACTGAGGAACTAAATTTCCACTGAAATGAAGGATTAAAATGAATTTCAGTGGAAATTTAGTTCCTCGGTGATGCCAGAAATACATTTCATCCTTCCTGAGTTGCTCTCTAGTAGATGAGTCAGTAATCCTCATAGAGGATTGTCTGTGCGGTTCAATGGAATGATCGTGCATCCCAATGATGATGATGATGATTATTATTTATATCCTGCCCCATCTCCCAAGGGGACTCGGGGCAGCTCACAATATAAATAATACAATAAAATACAGAAAATGGAATAAATACTAATAACACATCAATAAATATAAAACACAAAATACAACACAATCAAATACAAAAAAAAACAATAAAAATAAGCATTAAATTAAAACACAGCCGTTCCTGTAAGCTAAAAGGAGCTTGCTACTATAAAACAGGCTTGGAAGGGTTACTTAGCTTAGGAGATAGTGAGTCAAGTAAAGTATCCATGGTGAAAAAAGGAACAGAAAACATAGTTTCTTTTGTTTATATACTTTGGAAAGTAGCAGATGTTATTTTTACTCTTGCCTTGGTGAGGATTGGGAGGAATCTTGCCAGAGCTGATTCTACTTGTGAAGGCTTACTTTCTTGAGGTGTATTGAGTATTTTGTATTACCTCTTTTCAGCCAAATGTTTGGCACCACCACAGTGCAGAAAAGTGTGCAAACGCTCCAAAGGGGACAATGATAGCCTCCAAAGCAGTGGTTCCCAACATGTGGTCCGTGGACCACCAGTGGTTCACAAGAACTAAAATATAATTCATGGCCTCACTGTTGTTACTACTACAGATAATAATACAGCCCAACCAAAAAAAAATTCTTTGTGGCTTCATTTTTAGGCCTGTTTCTGGGGTCATTTGAGGTGTGGGTTCGGAAAATTGCATTGGATAGACCATAGCAGTTCTAGATTATTGAGTATGGTTTTCTGTGGGCAAGTAGATGGCAACTACTGGGTGGCATATGTTCTGTATCGGAAACTAGAGCTGATGGTCTATCCAATGCTTTTTTTCTGAATCAGCTCCCCAAATAACCAAACTTAAAGTTGACCAAAAACTGATTTGTAACCCTTTTGGTACTAATGTTGGAGAATTGTCCCTGGTCAAAAAAAGGTTGAGAACCACTGCTCGAAAAGGTGTACATTTTTGTGGCCTGAAGCCATCCACAGAGGAGAGCTTCCTGTATTATACAACGCCTTCTACCCCATTATGTTGTAATCTCCTCCAGTTTTTCAGCCAACAGTGATCCACAACCTGTCCAGTTGGTTGACTATTTTATCCTACCTTGGACATTTGCGGGGTGAAGAGTTAATTACAGTTCTGTAGCAAGCTATCCAGTGGGGGTTAGGTATTAGGAAGAAAGTGGAAAGTGCTTCCTACTGTATCCTTCTACAGAACCTTTCTTCAAAGATTTTTGCCTCCTGGTTGGAAGAAATAACACGCCAGTTTTGGAACCAGTGAGCAATTACAAGACTACCGTGCAGGTGATACAACTTTCCATTCCTCTTTGTAAGAAGAGCAGGGGTTCAGTGAAAAGAGAATAGCAAAGAAAAGTTATGCGTAAGGGATTTAACTGTCTTGTGATCAGAGCTGGAGGAATACAAGTAATGTGCTTTACAGTTTTGATTCCTGTTTCTTTTCCACTGTGACAGCCCAACTGATGAAGAATACCGGTGTGATCCTGGCCAATGACAGCAATGCAGACCGATTGCACAGTGTGGTGGGAAACCTGCACCGTCTGGGTGTCACAAACACTGTTGTGAGTCACTGTGATGGGCGCCAGTTTCCCAAGGTATGTTCTTGAGGGAGCTGGGAGTGTTGCCAGGGCAGTGTTTGGCCCAGAAGCCTCTGAGGTGGGGTTCTCTCTTGAGAGAGGGGAGCGCAGTTTCCACCTCGTTGCCCTTAAAGCCTAGCAGTGCATTTACTTCACCCTTTCCCCGATTTGGCAAGCAGGACAGTAGATCACCTGCAGGTTATGATCTTGAGCGTGGACAGGTCAAGACAGACGCTGCTGCATTCTCTTGCTGCATTGGGAGGGTTTTAAGATAAATTTTTGGGCTCCAGGTGACAAGCTGAGAGGGAACATTTTGTGCAACCAAGAGAAGAACTGTCATTTTCAACGTTTTGTTGATTTTTAATATTGTTTTTAATGGTTTTGCCTGTATACATTGTTTAATTGTTTAAGGTAGATAAATAGAAGATAGATAGAAACTTTTGCATAGTTTTAAATCTGTTCTGCTTTTAATAATCGAAAAGCTGTCTTTGAGTCCCAGTTTTGGGAAAAGGGCAATTTATAAATGAATAACACCAACATAACAATTATTGTTCTTCTGTCCTAAGGTACTAGGCGGTTTTGACAGGGTTCTGCTGGATGCTCCATGCAGTGGCACAGGGGTTATTTCAAAGGACCCCACAGTTAAAACCAATAAGGTAAGTTTGGTGCAGTCATTGCAACAGTACATTAGACAAAGTGCCATAACCAAGAATTTGCAGACTGTGGGTTAAGAGAAGGGAAGAGAAGCTTGGCATTGCACTTCCTCCTTGTTTTCATTTTTTATTACTATTATTAGCATGCATGGGTGTATACATGTTTCAAATTATCTGATAGAGATGGGAACAACAAGAGACCATAAGGATGTGCTAATGGAATTGTGACTTGCCTATCTTGTTGCTAGCTGCAATAGATAAGTCTTATCTTGGAAGTGATCTTCATAGAGCTGACAAGACGAAGTGGCAGTGGATTTCATCCTGAATGGTGTCCAGAATCTCATGCATTTTATAATCTGTCCAGACAGAACAAATATTTTCCCTGGATAGGATACAAGTATAAGATGAAGATGCCAAGGATTGAAGTTGTAACCTGTCCAGGCAAAATACTTCTTCTGTCATTAAATAATGAACCTTTCCTATGCTGCCTATGAAGGGTGGATAAACATTGCCTTCAACTCTGCCATGAATTGCCATATATACTTATAAACCGAGTATAAACCGAGTTTTTTAGGGCTGAAAAAAGTCCCTCAGCTTATACTCGAGTGAGGGTCCTGCCCATCTTATATTCAGTTCGGTTTATTCTTAAGTATATACATTAATCAGAGTTGGACAGTCTTATCTTAAATTACAGTTTTATGTTACTGTCCAAAAACATGTAACCTATCATTCCTCAATTAATATAATTTTATTGGTATCTGATTTTATTTTTATAATTTACCAGTAACTGCTGCATTTCCCACCCTCATCTTATACTCGAGTCAATAAGTTTACCCAGTTTTTGGTGGTAAAATTAGGTGCCTCTGCTTGTATTCAGGTCAGCTTATATTCAAGTATATATGGTAAATAGATGGTTTTCAGCTAGCCCACTGGTTCTCAACCTGTGGATCCCCAGAAATTCTAACAGCTGGTAAACTAGGTGGGATTTCTGGGAGTCGTAGGTCAAAACGCCTGGGGACCCACAGATTGAGAACCACTGAGGTAGCTACTGTATCTTATTCTGAGTGCCCTCACAGTGGAAATGGTTGTGATAACGTTGGCTACTTGATAATGGTAGTAGTCAGTGCTTGGCATGTTTTGAATATTTTGTACACATTACATTTTGCTATTATTGACAAATGTCTCCCTTTTCTGTTTCAGGATGAGAAAGACATTTTACGCTGTGCTCACCTACAAAAGGAACTGATACTTAGTGCCATTGACTCAGTTAATGCAGCCTCAGAAACCGGCGGGTACATTGTGTATTGCACATGTTCAGTCATGGTAATTGTCTGTCTGTCTGTGTCTGGTTTTCACTGGGCTATGAGCCAGTCCTGTTGTTTGGGGGACTTAGAAAAAACTGAAAGCCCCCACTCTCTGTTGCAGGTGGAGGAAAACGAGTGGGTTGTGGATTATGCCCTGAAGAAACGTAATGTCCGTCTGGTGCCAACGGGCCTGGATTTTGGTAAAGAAGGATTCACCAGGTACGCATCCTTTAATCCAAAGCCAAGAAATGGAGGGCAGGCCATCTTTCTGGAGAATGCCATTAGTCTTCCCAAATTTTCTGTACCTTCTTCCTCCAGATTTAAGGAGCGCCGTTTCCATCCTTCTTTGAAGTCTACACGGCGTTTCTACCCTCACACTCATAACATGGATGGCTTTTTCGTTGCCAAGCTCAAGAAATTTTCTAATGCCATTCCCAAGGCTGTGAAAGGTAACAAATCAGTGGATTTGCCTGTCAAGAACCTTGTTTGGCTGGCATATGCATTCTGCCAGAATTCAGTGGTTTCTTCTTTATGGTCAATCACACAGTTTTGTAGAAATGGTCAGTGTAACACCCTTACTTATTGTGGATTTTGGTTAACACCAGCCAAGTGGCCATAAACAACATATACTTTATAATTGAAGGTAAAGCCCAAGTAAATCTAGGGTTTCTTTCTGGGGAAGAGGTCCCCTATATGTATCGGGGTTCACTTTCAAGTAATTGTGGTGAGAAGTGGACTGCAGCTTAGATACTACAGGAGTGGATTGTAACACCTGCTTTACAGCAAACAATTTTTGAGACTGTTGTTTTGGTTTTAATATACTCAGGAGATGATAAAATTGGCTGTTCCCTCTAATGCTGAGCAGCAGCTCCAAAAAAGGCAACAAATGTTATTCGACATTAGTTCTTTTCAGGCACAATGAAACTGGGCAAAGTAAATACACAAGAAAGGGGAGGGTGTAATGCCCTCTGTGCAAAGTCACCCTCATATAAAAAGGGGACATAATGTGTGATGGGGGCAGGATAACAGGCTTCTTCTTGTTTATTTAACCCAGGCCTAAATGGGGATATTATCCAAATATCTTTCAGTTGACTCAGTCCGTTAATATAGATCAGAGCACAGAATATTCCTGTGTTGGTTGACTGAAGTACCTTGTCCTAACTGGTCTGGGAGGGAGAAGCAATTGGATTAAGATTTCTTGAATTGTTGCTGTGGGCCTTGCCATAGGGATCGGAGTCAAGTGTCACTCCTGCGCATCTAGCTTACTCCTCCTCTGGATTGTAGTAATGGATGTCAAATATAAAACTATAACAAACCATGGCTGTTTTTTAAAAAACTATTTGGGAGGATTATGGTGTGAAAAGTCTCCTTTTCTAAAAGTGTTTTAGATGGTGCTGCATGCATCTCACAGGACCTCTTTGCTGACCCTTGCTTTAGCAAAAGCTGGCACTAAAGACTTTTGTTTTAAAACCAGAACAATCATATGAAAGTAAAGACTGCCTGTATATATTTCAGATTTCAATATTAATGTCAAAAATATGTAGTATGATTTTACACAGGATTTGTGCTACATTAGAACAATAAAGACAAATATCACTTAAGAAACCCCAAAGGTAAAAGGTAAAAGTTTCCCCTGACGTTAAGTCCAGTCGTGTCCGACTCTGGGGGTTGGTGCTCATCTCCATTTCTAAGCCGAAGAGCCGGCGTTGTCCATAGACATCTCCAAGTCATGTGGCCGGCATGACTGCATGGAGCACCGTTACCTTCCCGCCGGAGCGGTACCTATTGATCTACTCACATTTGCATGTTTTCGAACTGCTAGGTTGGCAGTATCTGGGGCTAACAGCGGGCGCTCATTCCGCTCCCGGAATTTGAACCTGGGACCTTTTGGTCTGCAAGTTCAGCAGCTCAGCGTTTTAACGCACTGTGCCACCAGAAACCCCAAAAAAGAGGTGTAAATACTAAACTAATCTGGGAATCTCCTACTGTGACACATCTAAGAAGTGGTTTAAAACCAGTATAAAAAAAAAGTTTAGGACTAAGTACGTTCCAGTCTGGATGCTACCTAGGAGGTGACAATCTTTAATCTGAGATACTCTTGTGAAAGAAGGCAAAGGTCTCAAACAGAATATTCTCTGAGCTGTTCTCCTGCTGTGCACACATTCCACCATCCCTACTTCACTGTTTTGGCCTAACACTTGGTTCTGTTTTTAGATGAAGAATCAAATGGAGAGCCAGCCGTGCAAGCAGAAGAAGCAAGCTCTGCTCCAGCAGCAGCTGAGCCATTGCCTCAAGGGAGGAAACAAGTAGCCTTGAAAGCTGCTAAGAAACCTACGGCAAAACAGGGACTTTCTGCAGCAACACCAACAAAGGCCAAAGGAAGCCCAAAGGGAGATAAACAGAAGAAACAGGCCTCAGTCTCCTGGCAAGGCTCCTTTCAGAAGCGGACCAGGCCGTCAAAGGCTGCTCGGCCCTCTCCTGGGGGTCTGAAGGCTCGGCCCACCCACAGCAAGAAACGCAAACTGCACAGAGGCCACCAGTAGTGGGATGCATTGGTCAGGGACCACTTTGCTTGGTGCTTTTCTGACCGCTGCTAGCCAGGGCCAGTGAGGTTGTTGGGTGATCTCATTCAAGTTGCTTGACCTGAAGAGACTCGTGCAGGGTTGGTGCTTGGACGCTCTGACATGGCCGGGACTGACTTCAAATATTTTATTTACTTTTAGTCCTGCTTAAGGGCAAAGACTGTCCAGATTAGACCTCTCAATCATTAAATTTTTTCGTACTTGGTCATGTTCCGTGTCTTGTATCTGGTGTAGGAGTTTATTTCAGTTCCCACTAATAACTACCAGTGACTGTTGGGGTTCTGAATTGGTGTGCATTTTTGCAGTTTGTACTCATCACCTCACTTCTCTTGCGGGGACATGAGAGAAGCCTCCCAGCAGGATGGTAACACATCCAGGTGTCACCTGGGCAATGTCTTTGTAGATGGCCAGTTCTCTCACTCCAGAAGTGACTTGCAGTATGTTCTCAATTCGCTTCCAATACGATTTTTTTTTTTAAACCACTTCTTTTCTGTGCTTAGAGTAATCATGGGAAAGGGGAGTGTTCACTTCAGAGTGGAAATAAACTGTAAGGCCAGTAATGTGGACTGGTGTCAGAAGCAGTTATCTGGGTGTGAGGGTTGGTGTTCATGGGCAGGATAGGGCATTAAGAGTGAGGCATTCTGCCTGAAATGATGGGAGTTGTTGTCTGTAGTTAGAGCAATTTGTGTTCTACAGCAGGGCTTCTTAAACTTTTTCACGTGGGACCTCTTTTGGCCCGAGAAATTTTTACATGACCCCAGGTATATAGGTATATAAAATAGGCACAAAACTAAAACATTTATTGGTAACAAATGAGCATTTGCAAGGCTTGCTAAACAGGCCGATTTTCTTTTTATGACATACTTCAGCAGAGTCCGCTGTAAGCGCTTCACAAGACAGTTGTGTAAATGTCTAAAACAGCCACTTGGTGGCATTCAAAAAACATTTGCCAAATGTTTCATGACCCCAACATTGAGCAAAGGGTTGGGGTCGGGGTCGAGCTAGATGAACCAGTTTTCAGAGGAATAACACTGAGCAGGGTTTGTCCAGAAATACGCTCCAAAGGACCATTTATTCCCTCCCTCCTGAAATTGCCTTGATTTTCTCCTCCAAGAAGAGTTGGCATGCTCTTGTCTTTTCTGTCCGATTTATTGGTTTAGCAAATTGCTTTTGGTGGAAATGAGAAAATGAGGCAGAAAGACTGGGTGTTTCCATGTAGAAAGATGCATTACATGCTCCCACCCATTTGCAGGTCTGTGGTTCATTTTAGGCAAAGCAACATCATATACTAGATTAATTTGCTTCTCATTTGTTTTTGAGCCTAGTTTAAAAATGTAGGGTTTTTAAAAAATCTTTAAATGGCTTAAGGTCTCAGTATTTGAAATGTCTGGTCCTCCTTAAACATACTTGTGCACTTACATCTTGGTAGGAGTCATTCAGCCTTCTTCATGTTTTTGCACTGAAATTCTCTGCATCTTAACTGTCTGTGTTAGTTAAGGCTGATGAGAGTCGTGGTCCAATATCTGGGGTGGGATGGGGAGCACATGATTGACATCCTGATTTCGATCATCAGTTGAAACTGATAGGTGAAGCTTTTCTTCAGTGATGTTACCCAGTGCGTGAGTTTCTTAGCCCCAGACAGCTTATCTGGTAACCTGGAACAGATGCTCCTGTTTAGGCCTGAAATCCCCTGGATTAAGAACAATGGTGGGTATATAATTTATTATTTATTTATTTACTACATTTATATCCTGCCCTTCTCATCCCGAAAGGGACTCAGAGCAGCTTACAAATAATATGTACGTACAATAAATTATATTATTAGCATAGCACAATATTAGCATTACATATTGTATTGTATTATACCATTATACTGTAATATTAGTAATATTACATGTAATATATAATATATAATTATTATATTGTATTAGTATTGTATTACATTACAACATTATCAATATTATATGTTTATACAACATATATTGTATTATATATATATATATATATAGAGAGAGAGAGAGAGAGAGAGAGCATGTTACTGGGGAGAGTAATAATTATTATTAATGAGTAATAATAAATGAGTAATAACAAAATCTATGTGGTTAATTTTTGGAAAACCATTGGATGGTTAAGTCTAAGCATTATGTTTATTCTTCAGTGTGCTTTTAGTATGTAAATTAGTAAATTGTAGAATGTGGTATTTACCCCACCCCAAAATATATCGGCTTCCAAGAATGGCAGTTTTAGATCTAGTTTAAAAGTTGTACCTGGCATTGTTTTAGGATGTGCTAAGTACGATTTCCGATGCCTGGAGATACTATAGGACCAGACATTGACATACCTCTCCCTATCAAAAAGCAAGTAATATAAAAGTGTGGTCATTGTAATCCATGTAAATTTTGATTAAATTTTGCAAAGGTAAAGGTTTTCCCCTGACATTAAGTTTAGTCGTGTCTGATTCTGGGGGTTGGTGCTCATCTCCATTTCTAAGCCAAAGAGGGGCATTGTCCGTAGACACCTCCAAAGATATGTGACTGGTATGACTGCATGGAGTGCCGTTACCTTTCCGCCAGGGCGGTACCTCTTGATCTACTAATATTTGCATGTTTTAGAACTGCTAGGTTGGCAGAAGCTGGGGCTAACAACGGGAGCTCATCCCACTCCCTGGATTTGAATTGCAGACCTTTCGGTCAGCAAGTTCAGCAGTTTAATCGGCTGCACCACCGGGGGATTCATTATCTTGATCAGTCTCACTGATCAAGATAATGTCTTACAGGGAAGTAAACCGAAAGTACTTCTTTAAGAAAACCAAAATAAAACGTGTGGTAGAGACCTCAAAAAGAGCTTTAGGGCACCCCATGTGGCCTGTAGGATCCTTTTTTTTCAGTCCTGGAAAAACTGTATTGAAGTCTTCAATAGAGGGGAAAGAGAGTAAGAATTACTTGCATAAATAGCTTAATGCATGAGCTGGCGCTCTCCGTAGTGCTATGACAAGGCTGAAATCTGAGACACTTAGCTCTTGATAAGTCTCAAAACGGAGCCATTGCTAAATTATGTATTATAAATGCAAGCCTCTTATGATGTGGTCATATTTTGTCGTTAAAAGCAGGAGTTCTTCAAAACACTATTGGTTTTAAACCTTTGTAGTCACACCAATCCTATGATGAAGGGCCTTTGCTGGGAGTGAGAGGGAAGGGAGTGAGAACAATGTCCCTTTCTGGCTTCTTTGGAGATAATATTTATTAGGTATATTACCTCTGAATGTGGAGGTACTATGTATTGTATCAGAAGTGAATTGAGGGTATATTTATAATATATTTAAAAACACAAGGTTAAAAAACTTGGCATTGAGGGGACCATAAGCCAGAAAATAGTAAACTTGCTATGTAGCTTTGCCTCTGCATATGCCCCTCCCTTCCTGTGATCTGGTGCCTTTCTCCAGAAAGTTCCAAGACCAAAAGTTAGATTGAAATCAACAAGTGAGGTCACAGGTATCACTTATGTCAAGTGGGTGTGGAAGGTGAAGAAGACCCTCAGCTATTGGTCAATTTTAGATAAGCCAAAGGTATAAATTCTTTGTTTGCTACACACATGTGGCGGCAGCCATTTGCAAGTACAAACCTTTTGGAGTGTATGGCTGTTCGCCTTCTCACAGCTGTGATGAAAATAAACTTTGCTTTTTGCATCTCTGTGATGACTCATGGGCCATGTAGTCCCGTTCCTAGTGCTGTTGTGACAGATGAAGAGGAAAACTTGGGTTTTCCACCATTTCAGCCAGAAAAGGAACTTTCCCAGCCAGAAATGGAGCCCTTGCACCTGCAGGAGGTTTGTCTTCCAGAAATCTGCCAAACAAGCCCTGAGTCAAAATCTCCCCCTTTTTCTCGCCGTAATTATTATCTCCAGCAAAAAGGAGTGCAGCAGGCTAATCGCAGGAGCTTGAGAATTGCAGCAAAGCATTCAGAAGATTAAGCCTGCTGCCATGAGAAATTTTAGGGAGTCATACATCTGGACACAGAGATTGACTTTCGTTTCTGATTCCCCAGAGAAGTGTTCTCTGGTGGGAAAACGAGGCCTATTTAGGTTCCTTGCTCCCGAAGGAATCTTGCGGAGTCAATTCGTCAGCTACCGGAGCAGCGTGTGTGGACAGCTACTCCTGCTCTCAAGCCTTTGTTCCTGTTCCAAGCCTTCGTTCCCAGCCTTGTTTTCTCCCCGGATCTTGCCTTGTTTCCCGGACCTCGCCAAGTAATTACCACGGATCTTGTTCTTGCTCCTCGTTTCCTTGTTGCCTTGAATCAAGCTTTGTGTTCCAAGAATCAAGTTACTTTCTAGCCTTGCTCAAGTTCATGGACTAAAGGACCTTGTCATCTCCCCTCACTTTGCTTGGCAAAGTGAGTGTTTCGGTTATTGGATTACAACTTTGGACCTTAATATTTCATATTGGACATTGTTTCTTGGGACTAATTTTGACCTTTCCTGAAAGGTCTATTTCTGGACTATTTCATACACTTGCTTTTATTAACTTTATATATTCCTTCAATAAAGATATTAGATAGATTCTGGCCTCTGTGTATGGTTATTGGTGCTCTGCAGCCTGGGTTGTGACAATCTCTCACGAGACTGAGTTTTTCTGCCTGATTTCCTTCCTGAGCCAGGACCTTTTGAAGGTAATTGTCTTACAGCATTATGTTAAATGTCCTTTGACCAGAAGCTGGCCACTCGGAGTGCCTCTGGTGTCGCTGTGAGAAGGTCCTCCATGTGCATGTGGCTGCATAGGTGGTCTGTGGTTTGCTCCTCTACATACTCGCATGTCGTGGACCCCACTTTGTAGCCCCATTTCTGAAAATTGGCTCTGCATCTCGTGGTGCCAGAGCACAGTTTGTTTCAGTGCTTTCCAATTTGCTCAGTCTTCTGTGTGCCCATGAAGGGAGTTTCTCATCTGGTATCAACCATGGGTTGAAAGTTCTGGGTTTTAGCCTGCCACTTTTGGACTCTTGCTTGCTGAAGTGTTCCTGCGAGTATTTCTGTAGATCTTAGAAAACCATTTTTTGATTTAAAGCGTTGGCTGGCTGATGCCCGAACAGAGGATGGGCCGGAGGTGTCACTGCCTTGGTCCTTTCATTATTGGCTGCTATTTCCCGATGGATGCTATACAGTATAGTCTCACTTATCCAAGCTTCACTTATCTAAGGTTCTGGATTATCCAATGCATTTTTGTAGTCAATGTTTTCAATATATCATGATATTTTGTTGCTAAATTCATAAATACAGTAATTACAGCATAACATTGCATATTGAACTACTTTTTCTGTGAAATTTGTTGTATAACATGATGTTTGCATGATGCTTAATTTGTAAAATCATAATCTAATTTGATGTTTAATAGGCTTTTCCTTAATCCCTCCTTATTATCCAAGATGTTTGCTTATCCAAGCTTCTGCCTGCCCGTTTAGCTTGGATAAGTGAGACTCTACTGTATATCCTTTATTTTTCTAAGAGCAAGCTTGGATCAGGTGCTAACAGAACTGGAGTCATCTGCCCCTGAGAGAAGATAACATTTGTATTGGGCGATCCTGAGTTGCAAGGCATTTTTTCCTTTGCACAAGCCCACAACAACCCAGGCAAGCCGAGGGAAGACTGCTGATTCTCCCGCAAGAGCCACAATGTCAAATATAATTTGGGAACTACATGCATAGATTTGCTTCAGCTCTTTAGAGTCCTGGAAGAGGCTACATTTCATTGGATCCCTGACCTGGAGGCCTCCCTGTTAGGATGCAAGTGTAGTGACTTGTTGAAGGTCCAGTTTTCCATGGTTTGCCTGGCTCCCTTTGGATTATGCTTCAAAGCAGTGGTTTGAACAGGGGTTTCCAAACTACGGCCCTTGCAAGCTCATTTACCTGCCCCTTGCCCTAAACTTTTAGACTTAAGGTCGCCCTAAGTCTGAAACGACTTGAAGGCACACAACAACAACAATCTTAATTAAATTGACTGTCTCATCAGCCAAATGCAGGCCCACACTTCCCATTGAAATACTGGCAAGTTTATGTTGTTTGAAATGGTTCTTCATTTGAAATATTGTATTGTTCTTTCATGGCTTTTTTCCCATATAAAAAAGATATGTGCAGTGTGCATAGTTCTATGGGGGTTTTTTTCAAACTATATGCTGCCCCCAAAAGTCTGAGGGATTGTAAACCGGCCTTTGGCTTAAAAAGTTTGAGGACTCCTGGGTTAGAGACTTCATTCTGTCTGGCTCTCAGAGTGAACTGACTTTTCTCTAAGTCTTTATGGTATTGACACTGTATTCTCTTTTCTTTCTCTCTCTCTCTCTCTCTTTCTCTCTCTCTCTCTCTTTTTGGAGAAGAAGCAGTCTGGATTATAGTGCTTTGGAGTTTTCTATTAGGGCTGGAAAGTGAAATATGATCCATTTTATAATAATAAATAAATAATAAACTTTATTTTTATATCCCGCCCCATCTCCCCGAAGGGACTCAGGGCAGCTCACAACAGGGACAAGCCCGAAACAACGACACAGCATTTGACAAAACTTAAAACATTTATTTTTTTAAAAATTAAAACATTTATAAAAATAATATCTCCTGATTGCCCTAATCTAACCTCATTTTAAAAGCTACTGATGCTAGCAGCCATCATGGCATCTTCTGGAATCATCCACTCGGGGAAGAATCTCTCCATATCTGTTGAATTTCTTGTCAATTTTTTTAATGGATAAGTTTTAATATTATGAAAAAAGGGAGAAGTCCTCATTATGAATAACCGTGAAAAAGTATAAAATTTGGCCATGGATACCTTGGGTGAGTCAGGTTCGAATCTCTCCCAGGGCGAGCGCGGATGAGCTCCCTCTATCAGCTCCAGCTCCATGCGGGGACATGAGAGAAGCCTCCCACAAGGATGATAAAAACATCAAAACATCCGGGCGTCTCCTGGGCAACGTCCTTGCAGACGGCCAATTCTCTCACACCAGAAGCGACTTGCAGTTTCTCAAGTCGCTCCTGACACAGAAAAAAAAAAGCCCGAGAATACCCAGCAATAGGGTTGCCTCGGGATCACCGTAAGACTGACTTGATGTCAGGTTCTTCGGCATTCGAACCGTTACTTCAAAGAAGTGTCTTACTCTCTTTCAAACAGTGCTTTATTTGTTAAGAAGCAGCAGATCAGCCTCCTCGTGGCATCCTATGTCAGAACTATGTGGCCTATATGGAAAAATCCTAATAAAAGGCCTTAGAAATGGTATGCTAGGTACAGCAATCATACCATTAGCCCTTTGGTTCTAATGTGAGGTTCAGTCTCCCAGACTCCTTCCACACAGCTGAATAAAATCCCACATTATCTGGAATATATGGCAGTGTGGACTCAGTTCAAAGTTCAAAGCAGGGCCGGCATGTGGTGCAGCTGGTTAGTAGCCAGCTGCAATAAATCACTACTGAACGAGTTTGAAGCCAGCCCGGGTCGGATTGAGCTCCCAACCATTAATAGCCTAGCTCGCTGTTGACCTAAGCAGCTCGAAAGACAGTTGCATCTGTCAAGTAGAGAATTTAGGTACCGCTTTATGCGGGGAGGCTAATTTAACTAATTTACAACAACATAAAAACTTCCAGCAGTGTGCGGAAAAGAATGAGGAAGTACTCCATCAAGGACTCGGAGGCGTAGTGGATGAAGCAACACCTCCCCCTGTGGCCAGAATTAAGCATATCCTCATGAAGTCGCAAGCTGGAAAATGTTAAATTGCCTCTTTGTCTGTCTATGTGTCATATGTCTAATGGCACTGAATGTTTGCCATGTATATGTGCATTGTGATCCGCCCTGAGTCCTCTTCAGGGTGAGAAGGGTAGAATATACATACTGCAAATAAATAAATAAATAAATAAATTGTGGAATTTTCTGCCATGATATTCTGGGTTATATGTCTGTGTGGAAGGGCAATCTCATCTAACCTAATCATAAACAGCTTTTTCTTGCTTCCTCCATTCCCCTTTGAGAGTCCTAGCCAAATGGTCTACTATGAATCTTGTATGTTTTCATACAACATATATACAACAGTTGTGTATGTCTCATGTTGACATTTATGGCCTGACTTCAAAGGAGTCGTGACACTTGAAAGCACATGGCAGCAATGCCCAGACCTTGTATTATTATCTCAAATGTGATGAGCTGGGATGATAAATCAATAATATATGGTCTTCCAAGGTAGTCTTACCATATTGTGAGGTTTTACTTCCATCCCTTTCCTGTCTTAAATCCCTGCCGCCGGATTTTCATGTTTTCCACAGCTGTTATATAACACATTGACTCTGGCACTGGGCAGCTGCCACTATAGCTATGTCAGTGTTGTATGTGGGCCAATGTTTTAATACATTAGGTCTTCTTATGTGGGGAAAATTGCTTGGAACAGCTCTTGTGTTCTAAGTTTCCACACGTTGGCGAGATTTCTGTAGGAGATCCGCAATTCCCTTATTGCTTGCCTGCTCTGCAAGTAACTTCTGCCTCCTGTCTCCAGGGTTTTCTTAGGCAATGAATATTCAGAGATGGTTTTGCCTCTGAAATATAGCCAACAGCAGCTTGGACTTATCAGTTATTTCCCATCCAAGTACTAACCAGAGCTGGCTGTGCTTGGCTTCCAAGATCAGCCAGAATGATTTATGTTCAGATCCAACAGCACTGTTTTAAAGGTGATCTCTTGGCTGGGGTGTTGTGTGGTTTCCAGGCTGTAAGGCTGTGTTCAAGTGGAATTTTCTCCTGACATTTTGCCTGCATCTGTGGTTGGCACCTTCAGAGGATCCTAATGTGGTCCGGGGCTGAGCTGCTATATAAAAATATAGGAGGAGGGCCTGTCCCTTTGGAGGCGATATCTTGGGGGCTTCCTCAGCTTCCCTATCTGCAAAGCCACCTGATTTGCATGGACTGCTCCTGCTGCAAGGGGCGGAAAGGGGAGCCAGCAGGCATACAAAAAACAACATATCAAAATCAAAGTCTGTTTAACCAAACATGAATCAAGAAACATGAAAGGCACTACAGACTAATCCAACCAGAGAAGTCAGTCATAGCAGAGCACTTGATGAACCAACCTGGACACAGTATATTGTTTGAGAACACACAAATGCTGGACCACTCGAACAACCACCATGTCAGGTGACACAGAGAAGCCATTGAAATCCACAAGCATGTGTACAATTTCAACAGAAAGGAGGAAACCATGAAAATGAACAAAAGCTGGTTACCAGTATTAAAAAAAAACCTCTAAAATCAGGACAGTAAATAAAGAACAGCACTCAGAAAATGGGGGAGTTCCAGACCGGAAACAATCAGGGCCAACTAACACCTCCCAACAAAAGATTCCCCCAAGCAGGAAGCACCTGGGCTTTGAAGTTACAAGGCCATTAAATGCTAATCAAGGTGGCCAATCGCAACATTCACACTTGCCTCAGACAGACCAGAGTTCTTTCTCCCACCCTGGATCTTCCACAGATATATAAACCCCACTTGCCTAGTTTCCAAGAGACCTCACAACCTCTGAGTATGGTGGGGATGAGGATGAGGGAGAGGGCCTTCTCGGTTGTGGCTCTAGAACTCTCTCTCCAAGGAAATCAGATTAGCCCCCACCTTGTCCATTCTCTGTAAAGACTTGAAAACTTGGATGTCCCAACATGCTTTCAAATAATTACAGTTTAGCTTGCAACCATGCCTGCCCAGCCGTAACTTCATTTATTGTTCTGGTTGCCAGCACTTTATTTCCAGCCCTGCCCTAGTTTCTGCGTTTTGCACAAGTCTTGCCCTTCCCTTGTAAACCTGAATATGCCCACTTCCAGTCACTGGTTTTGTGCTGTTGATTGATGTATTTTATGTTTTTCCTTTTTTGGTTGTAATTGGTTTAATTATACTTTACTTACTTACTTCGGTGATCCCTCGTTGTCCGAGTATGATGGCCCTCCAAGTGTAGTGTCTTGGTGGTGGATACATAGGTGACTGTAGAGCCCTATTCTTGACCGCATGTTCTTCCACAGTGAGGACATTGGTTCCCAGGTGGAAGGCAATCCTGGTCAGGGTTGGATTAACACGCCTTCCTCTTGGCATGTTTCTCCCTTTCACCCTCCATTCGTGCCTCTTCAAATTCCACAGCACTGCTGGTCACAGCTGACCTCCAGTTAGAGTGCTCAAGGGTCAGGGCTTCTCAAATCCCGATGTCTATGTCACAGTTTTTGAGGTTAGCTTTAAGCCCATCTTTAAACCTCTTTTCCTGTCCACCAACACTCAGTTTTCCATTCTTGAGTTGGGAGTATAGCAACTGCTTTGGGAGACAGTGATCGGGCATTTGGATAACATGGCCAGTCCAGCAAAGTTGATGGCATAGAAGCATTGCTTCAGTGCTAGTGGTCTTTGCTTCTTCCAGCACGCTGACATTTGTCCATCTGTCTTCCCAAAAGATTTCCAGGATTTTTCTGAGGCAACACTGGTGGAATCGTTCCAGGAGTTCAGAGTGACGTGTGTTCACCGTCCATGTTTCTCAGGCATACAACAGGGTTGGGCGACAATAGCTTTATAAACAAGCACCTTGGTCTCCCTACAGATGTCCTGATCCTCAAACACTCTGTTTCATTCAGAAGAATGCTGCACTCGCAGAGCTCAGGCAGTGTTGTATTTCAGTGTCAATGCTGACTTTTGTGGAGAGGTGGCTGCCAAGGTAGCCGAAATGGTCAACATTTTTTAGTGCTACACCATTAAGCTGTATTCCTGGCATTGAAGAGGGATCGGCTGGTGCCTGTTGGAAGAGCACTTTGGTTATCTCGATGTTCAATGAGAGGCTGAGCTGCTCATATGCTTCTGTTAAAGCATTTAGAGTGACTTGTAGATCTTCTTCTGTAGACTTGTAGATCTTCTTCTGAATATGCCGTTATCATCGGCATATTGGAGTTCTATAATTTTATGTTTTAATTATAGTGATGAATTGATATGTATTTTTTAATTTTGTAACTTGCAATTCTTTGTTTATGCTGGGCTTGGTCACCATGTAAGCCACCCAGAGTCCCTTCTGGGAGATGATAATAAAGTTATTATTATCATATTATCATGGAAGAGAAAGAAGGGGTTTTTTTTTCCGTGTCAGGAGCGACTTGAGAAACTGCAAGTCGCTTCTGGTGTGAGAAAATTGGCCATCTGGGGATGCCCAAATGTTTTGATGTTTTTACCATCCTTGTGGGAGGCTACTCTCATGTCCCCGCAAGGAGCTGGAGCTGATAGAGGGAGCTCATCCGCATTTTCCCAGGGCTGGATTCGAACCGACAACCTTCAGATCAGCAACCAAACCTTCAAGTCAGCAGTCCTGCCGGCACAAGGGTTTAACCCATTGCACCACCAGGGATGGGATGAAAGTAACGGGACAGCGTTGTCTGAGCAGGAGTGGACAGTGTAGAAAGGACCTCAGTTGCCCACCCACACCCCCGCCTAGTGCGCATGCGCGCTCCGCAGCCGCATCGCCTGCGGTCCCCCTTTCTCCGGAGGCCCCGCCCCTCAGCCTCCCGATTGGCCGCCCCCGCCGCCTGGCCACGCCCCCTCCTGCTTCCCAGCCCGGCGCCGCAGTCCCCCCGCCGGGCGCCGCAGCCATGAACCCGTTATTCGGGCCCAACCTCTTCTTCCTTCCGCAGGCGGAGCAGGACTCTCCCTTCGGGCTCTTTCCGGGCGGAAGGCTCGAGGACGAGGAGGCCGAGGAGGGGCCGGAGCTGGGCCCGGGCTTCGGGGAGCCTCCGTCCTCCTCCGCCATGGCGCTCCGCAACGACCTGGGCTCCAACATCAACGTGCTCAAGACCCTCAACCTGCGCTTCCGCTGCTTCCTGGCCAAAGTGCACGAGCTGGAGCGCCGCAATCGGCAGCTGGAGAAGCAGCTCCAACAGGCCCTCGAGAAAGGAGGAGGAGGAGGAGGCAATGGAGCGCGGCGCAACAGCATCTCCCGCCGCGATCAAGGCGTCCAGACGGGCTTCGTGGGGCCCATCCGCCCGCTGGGGCTACCCTTGGCGGGAAGCATCACACCACGGGTGCTAGGCTCGCCTAACCTGAACCCCAACCCCGTGCGGAGCTTAGCCTCCCCCGGGTACCACCCGGGGGCCCCGCTGGCGCCCAGCAGCAGCATCGCCTCTCCGTCTTCCTCGTCGTCGTCCGCCTCGACGCGCTTCTTGCCGGGCACCATCTGGTCCTTCTCGCAGCCGCGCCGCCTGGGGCCCGGGCCGGAGACCACGCTGGTGCAAGGGCCCGGCGTCTCCTGGCTCCACCCGGACGGCGTCGGCGTCCAGATCGACACCATCACGCCCGAGATCCGCGCCCTCTACAACGTCCTGGCCAAAGTCAAGCGGGAGCGCGACGAGTACAAGCGCCGGTGAGGAGGAGGAGGAGGGGTTGCATCCGGGGCACCAGCAAGGCATTCTAGAATTACTGGGTTGTTGGGCATTTCCCAGGCTGTATGGCCATGTTCCAGAAGCATCCCCTCCTGACGATTCGCCCACATCTAGGGCAGGCATCCTCAGAGGTTGCAAGGGAGGGTTGTTGTGTGTTTTCCGGGCTGTATGGCCATGTTCCAGAAGCATCCCCTCCTGACGTTTCGCCCACATCTAGGGCAGGCATCCTCAGAGGTTGCAAGGGAGGGTTGTGGTGTGTTTTCCGGGATGTATGGCCATGTTCCAGGAGTATTGCACTTTTGGATATACAGCCTGGAAAATACACAACACCCTTGTGATTCCGGCCATGAAAGCCTTCGACTAAGCCAGGGCGGTTTATATATCTGTGGAAGCTCCAGGGTGGTAGAAAGAACTCTTGTCTGTTGCAAGACCAATGTGAATGTTGTAATTAATCACCTTGATTAGCATAAATGGCCTTGCAAGCTTCATTCCTGCCAGGGGGAATCCTTTGTTCACAAGTGGTAGTTGCCCTTTGATTGATTCATGTCAGATTGATTCAGGGCAGATAACACCTCCAAACAATAGTCCTTTCTCCCACCCTGGACTTTCCACAGATATATAAACCTCCCTTCTTAGATCTCCAATATACCTCACAACCTATGAGGATGCCTGCCATAGATGTGGGCAAACTGTCAGGAGAGAATGCTTCTGGAACATGGCCATACAGCCCGGAAAATGCACAGCAACTCAGTGATTCCGGCCATGAACACCTTCGACAACACATGGATCTAGAATCAGTGATGGGGAAAATTTTTGGCCCTCCAAATGTTTTGGGTTGCAACTGTTTAGCATGCCTTGTGAACACTCACTGTTATCACTCACTGTTTGATTTGTATAGCAGGTCAAGGTTTTCCCCTGACATTAAGTCTAGTTGTGTCCGACTCTGCGGGTTGGTGCCCAACTCCATTTATAAGCCGAAGAACCAGTGTTGTCCATAGACACCTCCAAGATCATGTGGCCGTCATGACTGCATGGAGCGACGTTACCTACCCGCCGGAGCAGTACCTATCGATCTACTCACATTGGCATATTTTCGAACTGTTAGGTTGGCAGAAGCTGGAGCTAATAGCGGGCGCTCACTCCGCTCCCTGGATTCAAACCATCGACCTTTCCGTTAGCAAATTCAGCAGCTCAACGGTTTAACCCACTGCACCACCAGAGACCACACACATGTATGGCTATATAAAACAGATGTACAAATCAAACAGTGAATGATAACAAATCAGTGCTTACAAGGCATGCTAAACAGGCTGGTTTTTCCTTTTTTTATTGAAGCATTTCCTTCAGAGGCCACTGTAAACACTGTATGTTGTTGCTAACAGATTTCTGTAAAGGGGTGGCTGTCAGGAACCATTTTTTCCCCTCGGCACCCTAACATTGAGCCAACATTTAAGAAGCCCGAGGGCTGCCAAAGGGGGCTCCTACCCAGCTATTCTCTCTCGCTCGCTCTCTTTGCCCTGATGTTTGAGGCTGGATCTCCACTGCCCTCTCATCCTCGATCCAGAGTTTCTGCTTTGAACTGGATGGTATGAGTCTAGACTGGCCTATCACCCAGCTCAAAGCAGAAAATCTAGTTCAGTTTGGAGGCAAACTTGGGGCCTCCAAGTGTCTTGGACTGCAACTCCCACAATTCCTCCTCCCTGTGACTTCCCATCACATATTTATACATGGCCCCCATCATGTCTCCTCTCAGCCTTCTCTTCTGCATATATTCTCCTTTGAAATGGGATGTATGGCAAAAAGCAGATATTGTGGGATTTTTTGCTTTGATAATCTATGTGGAAGGGCCCAAAGAAGGCTGTGACTGTACAAGAGCCCATGCTCCCTGTGGCTTTTGATTAAGTAAAGGTAAAAGGTTTTCCCCTGACATTAAGTCCAGCTGGTGCTCATCTCCGTTTCTAAGCCGAAGAGCCGGCGTTGTCCGTAGACATCTCCAAGGTCATGTGACTGCACAGTGCGCCGTTACCTTCCCGTCGTAGCGGTATCTCTTGATCTATTCACATTTGCATGTTTTCAAACTGCTAGGTTGGCAGGAGCTGGGGCTAACAGCGGGAGCTCATTCCGCTCCCGGGATTTCAACCTGGGACCTTTTGGTCCGCAAGTTCAGCAGCTCAGTGCTTTAACACACTGTGCCACCAGGGAAAGGCTAATACTCCTGTGGTGTTTGTGCATTTTTGAACTGCTAGGTTGGCACAAGCTGGGGCTAACAGTGGGTGCTCACCCCGCTTCCTAAATTTGAACCACCGACCTTTGAGTCAGCAAGTTCAGCAGGTCAGTGGTTTAACCCACTGCACCACTGCGGGCTCCGTCTGCTTTTGATTATTTTCCCAATTTCCCATAATTTAGCGTTCCAGTAGAATATATACCTGACGTTGCCCAGGAGTCCTTGGAACTGCCCCCTGCTTTCATCCCCTCTTTCTCTGTTCCTCCCCTCATGCCTTCCCCCCTTTGCTTTATCTTCCTTTCCCCCCTCCTTTTTCTTTCTTCTCCTCTCCATCCCTCCCTTCTCCATTCCTTTCTTTCCTTCCTTCCACCCTCCCCTTTTCCCCTTTAGCTTACATCACAGTGTCTTTCCTTCCTCCCTCCCTTCTCCTCATGCATACGTCACCTTTCCATCCCATTAACATCACAGAGAGGGCCACTTCCCCTGGCAACAGCCTTTGTGGTTAGGACATCCAGAAGAGACATACTTCGACACTTCATATATATAGAGATGTATTTTGAGATGCCTAGCATGGCATTCATGTTGCCACCCGTTTGCCTCCCTTCTTCTTTGCCGTATTGGGCAAGTCCCATGTCACATCTCTGAGGCTGACTCGGCTGACTCAAAGGGGAGGAGGTCCAGAAACCCAAGCCCTTTAAAGATCTGCATAGGCACAGAGTTTGCGGCGGCAACATATTATTTTGGAAATGCTGTTGCCGCACATTGCTGCCTTCAGACAAAAATGGTTTTCGTCTGCATAAGCAAAAGCCTACATTTCCTGGCTAGAGAAATTATAGAATCATAGCATTGGAAAAGACCCCATGGGCCATCCAGTCCAACCCCCTGTCAAGAAGCAGGAAAATCGCATTCAAAGCACCCCCAACAGATGGTCATCCAGCCTCTGCTTAAAAGCCTCCACCACACTCCAGGGCAGAGAGTTCCACTGCTGAACGACTCTCACAGTGAGGAAGTTCTTCCTAATGTTTAGTTGGAATTTCCTTTCCTGTAGTTTGAAGCCATTGTTCCGCATCCTATTCTCCAGGGCAGCAGAAAACAAGCTTGCTCATTCCTCCCTATGATTTCCCCTCACATATTTATACATGGCTCTCATCATGTCTCCTCTCAGCCTTCTCTTCTGCAGGCTAAACATGCCCAGCTCTTTAAGCCACTCTTCATAGGGCTTGTTCTTCAGACCCTTGATCATTTTAGTCGCCCTCCTCAGGACACTTTCCAGCTTGTCAATATCTCCCTTCAATTGCGGTGCTCAGAATTGGACACAGTGTAATTCCAAGTATGGTCTGACCAAGTATGTATGGTCTGTGTACTGAGCTGCTGAACTTGCAGACCAAAAGGTCGCAGGTTCAAATCCCGGGAGCGGAGTGAGCGCCCGCAGTTCACTCCAGCTTCTGCCAACCTAGCAGTTCGAAAACATGCAAAATGTGAGTACATCAATAGGTACTGCTCCGGTGGGAAGGTAACGTCGCTCCATGTAGTCATGCCGGCCACATGACCTTGGAGGTGTCTACAGACAATGCCGGCTCTTCGGCTTAGAAATGGAGATGAGCACCAACCCCCAGAGGACTTAACATCAGGGGAAACCTTTACCTTTACTTTACTTATGACTTCCCTGGATCTAGACACTAGATTCCTATTTGTGCAGGCCAAAATCCCACTGTCTTCTTTAGCCACCGCATGACATTGTTGGCTCATGTTTACCTTCCTGTCCACGAGGACTCCAAGATGTTTTTCACACATAACTGCTGTCGAGTCAGGCGTGTGCTATTCTGTATCTTTGCATTTTATTTTTTCTGCCTAAGTGGAGTATATTTCGAATGGACAGCCTACATTTAGACAGGTTGTAGGATGTGACAAGAAAAGGGCGTGAACCAGTGCAGTGGGAAGAATCTTTCGTGTACTGTTTCTCTAGAAATCACAACCTCAGCAACTCCTTTTGGTGAGAAAAGAGAGCTCTGCAGTATATAAGCTGCACTTTGGCGAGAGATGCTCACTTCCAAATCTACCCAGCTACTAGGATGACCTCAGGGCCTTTGGCTGGCTCTACACTGCCATATACTGCAGCTTGAATTGCATTATATGGCTAATGTAAACGCATATGATGACGTTTAAACTGCATTATATGGCAGTGTTGATCAAGCTTCAGTCAGCACATCTTCAGAAATAACCAGAGACAAAGGCCTTCGCTGTTGCAGCATCCCAGCTATGGAGGGGACTTGCGAGTCTCATTTCCTTCCTATCTTAAAGTTGCCATTTTTTTCAGCATCAGGATTTCAATCTTTTATAGTGTGGCTGATTTTTCCTTTTTTAATTCATTGTTAAACATCTGAAGAGCTTAAAAACTGACCTTGAAACTCTGTTAGACTAGCAAGGTTTCTTTTTATCCCATCACTTTCACAGACTCCTTGGTGAGGACACAAGAAAGAGCCTTCTCAAGAGCTACTCCCAACCTCTAGAACAGGCATAGGCAAACTTCGGCCCTCTGGGTGTTTTGGACTTCAACTCCCACAATTCCTAACAGCCGGTAGGCTGTTAGGAATTGTGGGAGTTGAAGTCCAAAACACCCAGAGGGCCGAAGTTTGCCCATTCTTGCTCTGGAAGCACCTTCTGTAAGATTCTGAACTTACCCTCTTTCTCATTTAATATCTCATAATAATAATAATAATAATAATAATAATAATAATAATAATAATAGATCTTTATTTTTATCCCACTTTTCTCCCTCACAGAACTCAAAGCGGCTTAAAGCATATTAAAATCATGTAAAGAACAATCCAAATACATTGATAATTATAAAATATAAAATCAACACTTTAGAACAACAATAATATACGATCACATTCTTGTGACATCATGTTAGATTATATTGGAGGGACCGACTAAGCTAGTACTAATATTGCAGTGAGAAACGGCAAAGGAGGGCAACGTTTAAAAAGTGTATTTCTTTCTTTTTCCTCACTTGGCCACCCTTTCAGTGATCAGATAACAGAAATTGCCCCAGGTAAAGGCAGTTAACTGTCTTTGGGCCAAATTAGACTTTTGCATTTATTGCAGATGGTTTTTCCAGAAATGCAGTAAGGAAGGCTGATAAGACTGCAGTCAGTGGAGGGGAACAGAGAATTAATCCTTTCTTGCCTATTATTGGTATCCTTTAAAAAAGTACCATTCCCAAGCTGCTATTTTTTATTAGGCTCTCTTAAAGCCAATATGGATAGGTAATCCCACCATATGAAGCATCTCTTGCTATAAAGAGATGATGAAATGTCTTGCAGGATGCATGTAAAGATATATTCAGTGCTAAGATATATTCATAATGCTGGAGAGCTCATTAAAAGCTAACTGAGGTCATCACTCACCAAGGGGCTTCTTATCAAGTGGCTATGCTACGTGTGTGTATATATATACACACATACAGGCAGTCCACAAGTTATGAACAAGTTCTTAAGTTCAATTTCTATGTAAGTCAGAACAGGCACATTTTAAAGGGTATTTCCAGCCAAATATCTATATCTATCTATCTTTGGATAGCATAGGGAAGGGTTAGCACCCTTGTGGTATTTGTTTTGCTGTCTGGACTCCTGTTCAGAAGACTTGACCTCCCTTTCTATCCCTGTGTTAATTGGATTTTGAAAAATTTGGCTTGTTGTGAAAACAATGATTGGTGATGAAGTTTCAGTGGAAAACCCTTTTTTCCATAATAATTCATCCAGGAGTGAATTTCCCTTCCAAGGGGTAGATTTCTCACTTCCTGTTGTCTCACCCCCATCTTAATTAGGAGTCGTTTGTAAATCTAGAAACAAATAAATATTTTTTCTCATTAACTTTTTATTAATATAAGAGTTCACCATAACATTCAAACAACAACGCACGACGTATTGCAGACCATACACGCACCTGGAACCCCTATAACCAACACCCGTGCACCCTTCCGATACTGAAGCCCTATGAAGCCTTTTAGCCAATTTATGTATCCTTGTTCATAAGTAAAAGTTAAAGGTTTTCCCCTGACATGAAGTCTAGTCGTATCTGATTCGGGGTTGGTGCTCATCTCCATTTCTAAGCCGAAGAACCGGCGTTGTCCGTAAACACCTCCAAGGACATGTGGCCAGCATGACTGCATGGAGCGTCGTTACCTTCCCGCCGGAGCGGTACCTATTGATCTACTCACATTTGCATGTATTCGAACTGCACCGGGGGCCCCATATCCTTGTTCATAGTAATCCTAAATTCCTAATGGAGCTCCTCTATGTCACTGACTCTCCATTCAGATATGCCATGGCCAACTTCCATTTTTTTCCAAAAAGAAAAGTCCTCATTACTTTTGTTTCTCCTATTATTGGTTATCTTTTCCATTAGCATATATTTCCACAACCTTTCCCTCCAAGCCCTTTTCAGTTAAAAAACAAACAAATATTAATGTGTTGTCGAAGGCTTTCATGGCCGGGATCACAGGGTTGTTGTATGTCTTTCGGGCTGTGTGGCCATGTTCCAGAAGTATAAATATTAAACTGAATATTAATGCAGATATGAAGGATGGGAGGTAGGAAAATCTGCTGTGTTTGCAAACTCCAGGGCACTTTTAAATATATTGAGAGTGGGGCTTCAGAAATGTGCGCACTCCCTTGAATTTCACCAGGCAGCCCATGGGCCTTTCCACACAGCCCTATATCCCAGAATATCAAGGCAGAAAATCTCACATTATCTGAGTGTGGACTCAGATAACCCCATTCAAAGCTGATATTGTGGGATTTTCTGCCGTGATATTCTGGGATATAGGGCTGTGTGGAAGGGCCCTCAGTCTTCTCATTATTATTTTTCAGGTTCATGATTGGTGACAAGTATTATGTGGCTTGTTCGCCTAAGAGTATGATTCTCGGACAAGTATGATGCATGCTCTGACATCGAGAAAGGCTTTGTAACAAAATACAAAGATCCAAAAGATGATCACACAATGCTAGTGAAGTCTGAAATTATTGGAGGTGGGTGGTGGGTGAGGATGGATGGACAGATGGACAAGAAGCTTCTAAGAAACAGAATTGGCAATAAATAGGATTCCAATTAAACATCAGAAAGACTTTTCTGACAGTCATACCTAATCAGCTATGGAACAGACTCTTTCAGAAGCAGATGAGTTCTTCACTTGAGATTTGTAAACGAAGGGCCCTTCCACACAGCCATATAACCCAGAATATCAAAGCAGAATAACCCACAATATTTGCTTTGAATTGGGTTATCTGGGCGGGGTGGCTTCCACACAGCCCTATATCTAGAATATCAAAAAATCCCACAATATCTGCTTTAAACTGGGTTATCTGAGTCCACACTCAGATAATGTGGGATTTTCTGCCTTGATATTCTGGGATATAGGGATGGGTGGAAGGGCCCTGAGTCCACACTGCCATATATCTCAATTCAAAGTGGATAATGTGCGATTTTATTAAGCTGTGTGGAAGGGGCCTAAATTTGGAGTCATGTTTGTCGATAATGCTTTGGAGGCAGATTCCTGTACTGTCAAGAGTTTGGACTAGGTGGCCTTTGGGATCCTAACGTTTCAGTTCTGTCATTCTTGGAGCACCTACTTTGAACATGAAAAGAATTGAGGTTTTACATTTCACAAGTAAACAAACTTTCCTTTATATTTTTGGCAGTGAATATGATTGAACATAGGCTGATCTAACACATATGTAAAAAAGAGGCATTTTTTCTTACATTTTATGTAATATGTACGTATTTCTCAAGGAAAGGTTTGGGGATTCCTTTTGTGTGTACGTCCTGGAAGAGATTTGCCTTTGCACCAAAGCTGCTCATGTTTCTGTTGCCACCACTTCCTTATAAACATGCAAAGCCACCATTGTTGCTAAGCCACCGTCAGCATAGTTAGGGCAGGGCAAGAAGCAAAACGTTCTATACATTTTGTAGCTAAACGCAGAACAGAATTTGAGGTTTGTTGTGCAATCATGAGACTCTCCTTTCCGAGAGTAAGTTGTACAAAGTTTTCTAGTGCAATCTCAGAAACGGGAAGGAAGATTGCAGGGTTTTTGTTGTGCTGCATTCCTCACTCTCCTTGCCCAGAACTGGAGCTGAAAATGATGCAGAAGGAGAATGCCAAAATGATGATTCAGTTGAAGCAGGAACAATAACATCTTGAGAAAATGACTTTACTTGGGAACTGTGGGTGGAATGATCAGATTGGGGGTGAAGGTGGGAATTGGGTTTGAAATCAGACCCTGGGTCTCATTATACTTTGACCCTCACCAGGAAAAACACAGATCAGAGTTTTAAAACTCAATGGACTGGGATGATGTTTTTATTCAGGTCCATTGATGTGGGCCCTCCCCAGCTCTATTGCCCTGACCCAAATTGGGCCACTTCTAATTTCTTTTTCAAAAATCCAGTTGTGTACCTCCCTTATTGTATCTCTTTGGATATAAGTTGGATGGAAGAGGTTGTTGGCAAAAAGGATCATGAACATTGTGGATAATTTTATCTTCCTTTCCATACTAAGATGTTGTAAAGTCATAAAATCGATGTGCAGCATATTCAACACAGGCAAAACAAAGTGCTTTTAGGAGATGGCATTCATTGTTTCGGTTGCAGTGATGGATTTTAAAGTGGAATGAACAGATTTAGAGTAAATCTGACAGTTGCTTTCACTCCTTGAATGTTGATTTAGTGTCTGGAAGTGTCTGGGGCCCCTTCTACACTGCACTATATCCCAGGATCTGATCCCAGATAATCTGTTTATCACAGAGTATATGGCAGTGGAGACTCATATAATCCAGTTCAAATCAGATAATCTGAGATCAGATCCTAGGAAATAGTGCAGTGTAAATCCAGCCTGGCTGGTTATCCCTTAGTACAGTAGAGTCTCACTTATCCAACATAAATGAGCCGGCAGAATGTTGGATAAGCAAATATGTTGGATAATAAGGAGGCATTAAGGAAAAGCCTATTAAACATCAAATTAGGTTATGATTTTACAAATGAAGGACCAAAACATCATGTTTGACAACAAATTTGGCAGAAAAAGTAGTTCAATATGCAATGTTATGCTGTAATTACTGTATTTATGAATTTAGCACCAAAATATCACGATATATTGAAAACATTGACTACAAAAATGCATTGGATAATCCAGAACGTTGGATAAGCGAGTGTTGGATAAGTGAGACTCTACTGTAATACTTTCAACTACAAAATAAACCTGCAAATTGCAAATACGGAGCTAAAAGACCCAGCTCTCCATCTTGTCAGTGTGTACTTTGTGTTATCGCTGCTCTTTGTTAGCAAGGTTTGCACATATGTGCAAATGTTTGTAGATTCACTGTTGCGAGTTTCTCTTTCATTGACTGTACTGATGCTTATATACTAGTAACTGTCCTGCCTCTGATATTTATGATTGCAATTTGCCTTTCAAAAATATTTTTCCTTGTCACCTAGCTTCCTTATCATCCTCCCGTGTTAGTGAGAATCCAGTGGATGGCCATTCTTCATTTGGCCATATCAGAGACAAATGCTTTGATGAGATTGACCCCTTCTACACTGTCTTGTAATCCAGATTATCAAAGCAGATACTGTGCATTATCTGCTTTGAAGTAGATTATATAAGTCTAAAGGTAAAGGTTTCTCCTTGACATTAAGTCTAGTTGTGTCTGACTCTGGGGGTTTGTGCTCATCTCCATTTCTCAGCCAAAGAGCCGGTGTTGTCCGTAGACACCTCATCATGTGGCTGGCATGACTGCATGGATTGCCATTACCTTCCTGCTGGAGTGGTACCTATTGATCTACTCACATTCGCATGTTTTCAAACTGCTAGGTTAGAAGAAGCTGGGGCTAACAGCAGGAGCTCACTCCGCTCACATTCGAACTACCAACCTTTCAGTCAGCAAGTTCAGCAGCTCAGCAATTTAACACACTGTGCCACCGGTGGTTCCTACATTGCCATATAATCCAGTTCAAATCTGTGTTTTATGTGGCAGTGTAGAAGGGGCTGTAGAACCCAGTCCCATGCCTGAGCCACCCTGATTTCTCCCTGCAGCTCTGTAAGGCCCCTTCTACACTGCCATATAATCCAGATTAACAAAGCAGATAATCCACATTATCTGCTTTGAACTGGATTATATGAGTCTACTTCCATATAATCCAGTTCCGAGCAGATAATCTGGATTTTATATGGCAGTGTAGAAGGGGCCCAAGAGTGCTTTGTTTGTAGCCACATTGATTCAGTCCTTACATCTGTCTTTAGAATTATTTCCTCTTGAAATACACTCTTTAAGGTATTCTTTCTTTATTATGCATAGCTATATAGGAGAACAACAGCTTTGGGAGGGAACAGTAAAGATCAGAGAGGTTGCTGCTACTTCACCTGGCTGATTCTTGGATCGAGATGCCACCTTGGTGGCTTGTAAATCTTTGTTTGCTCTTACAAACATTGCTTTTATACAAGTTGTAGCCTGGAGTGAGAAAGTGACAGGTGAAAAGCAGTCAAGCATCATCGCTATCTTTTCCATCCAGCAAGACTCTTTTACACAAATGCCTTTGTGTTTGGTATATTCTTACCCAGGGGTCCCCAAACTAAGGCCCGGGGGCCGGATGCGGCCCTTCAAAGCCATTTATCCGGCCCCCACAGCACAAGGGCAGAAGGGGGTTGGGCTAAATGACGCAAGGGGTCTCTTCTTCCCTTACAACCCTTATTATTATTATTATTATTATTATTATTATTATTATTATTATTATTATTAACATTGAGGCTGGGTGGCCATCTGTCAGGGATGCTTTGCTAGTGCTTTTGGTGCACAAAGGCAGAACAGCCTGTAGGCTGTTAGGAATTGTGGGAGTTGAAGTCCAAAACACCCGGAGGGCCAAAGCTTGCCCGTGCCTGGTCTACACAGTCAAGGCACTTGTGACAGAAGGCTATCTAACCTCTGCTTAAACAACCTCCAAAGAAGAAGACTCCACCACATTCAGAGTCAGCATATTCCACTTTCCCTGTGTCCTTCAGAGCAGTCCAATCCACTGTGTTAAGTTGTTGGTATGGAGAGAAAGTGATGGGAATTATTTCCCTTGCTTGGGCTGTTATTAAAATACAGGAAAAGAGCCAGTTCTGAACTGAACCAAATCAAGTATGTGGGGAATTTAGATGCATGTGCCTTGTGGGTGCAGAAGAAAATCTGTTTGTGGTATGTGAATCCAGCTAAATGTTAGGTCTATAAATTGACAAGTGTCCAGGCCACCGCCATTCCAAGGAGTAAGTGACTCTGGAAATAGAAGGGGATCCTCATAACTGAAATAGGTCCGTCCCCCCTACATTTCCCTTCCTCAGTTAACCCCCCAGTGGAGATGCCTTGAGATAAAACTTGAATCTGACTGCAGGAATCAATCAGTGTTATGAAGAATGTGGTTTTAAAGAGGGTTTTGATTTTCAGAAATGAAATTATGTTGAAGTAGCAAATGCAGGGACAAGATGACTGTGCAGTTTTATCAAGCAGCACTGATGGCTTGGTACTGGAAAGGATTTTGCAAGGCCCATGTGTTTGGTTTCCACAACTTTAAATTGTGAAAGATATACTTAAAACACACATTTGTCATGTATTTTTAAAACATGATCTCTCTTTGTTACTGCTTCACTTGTAAACATCCTTGAGGCATGTGCTGGTGATACATTAAGAAAAAGGTAAAGGTTTTCCCCTGACATTAAGTCCAGTTGTATCCGACTCTGGGGGTTGGTGCTCATCTTCATTTCTAAGCCAAAGAGCTGGCATTGTCCGTAGACACCTCCAAAGTCATGTGGCCAGCATGACTGCATGGAGTGCCGTTACCTTCCCACCGGAACGGTACATATTGATCTACTCACATTTGCATGTTTTCAAACTGTTATATTGAGAGAAGCTGGGGCTAACAGTGGGTGCTCACTCCCTGGATTCGAACCTGCGATCTTTCGGTCTGCAAGTTCAGAAGCTCAGCCCTTTAACGCACTGCACCACCAGGGGCTCTGCGTTACACATTAGTGGACCATAATGTAATGCAGCAGAAGATCTCTTCTCTTTAGCCTAGGACAGCAATTCATGAAGCTTTCCAAATAGTGTTGGACTACAACGCCCAGCACAAGGGAGGAGTGAGGATTGTTGAGACTTGCACCTCAGCAAAATAATGGCCACATGATTCCCATCCTTGCTTTATCACATCCATGTAAGTAGGGCATATCGAAAATGTTTGGGCAGAAAAGACGTGGGATTATGATGGATATAGGTTGCATTGTGGACTTGGAACCACTGTGTGTATATATTCAGTACTGATTTATCCAAAACTATTCTTCTGAAATCAGATACTCTCATAGTTTACCCTAAAGGCAGGTAAAGCAGGGGATTTAGGAGCTCATCACACTAGAGCCTGGATCCACTTTAAATTCACTTTAGATCTACTTTAGAGAGGGGACTTTATACAGCTCAGCCAGACAGCTCTTGGGCATCACCAAACTACAAACCCCAGAATTCTGCAGGAGACAGAAACGGGATTTAAAGTGGATTCATGCTCTAGTGTGATGAGGCAGTTAAGAGAAATAGTGATTTAGACCTGGCATCTTGGGCCAGATTAAGCTACTTCCTGAAAACCTCCATGGGCTCCTTTCCCACAATTTCTCTTGTAATAGGAATCATGCAGCTTAGCAAAATGTTGTGGCACTGCAGTTGCTAGTCCTCAGGAATGCTGGGAGTTACTGCCCAATAGCACCAGGAAGTGGGTTGCTATGAGTTTTCTGGGCTGTGTGGCCATGTTCTAGAAGCATTCTCTCCTGACGTTTTGCCCACATCCATTGCAGGCATCTTCAGAGGTTGTGAGGTCTGTTGGAAAGGAGGCAAGTGAGGTTTATGTCTGTGGAATGTCCAGGGTGAGAGAAAGAACTCTGCTTGAAGCAAGTGTGAATGTTGCAGTTGGCAACCTTGATTAACATTGAATGGACTTGCAGCTTCAAAGCCTGGTTGCTTCCTGCCTGGGGGAAATCCTTTGTTGGGAGGTGTTAGCTGGGCCTGATTGTTTTTTGTCTGAAATTCCCCCGTTTCCTAAATCTTGTTCTTTATTTACTGCCCAGATTTTAGAGTTTTTAAATACTAGTAGACAGATTTTGTTCATTTTCAATTTCAGTTGAAATTGCCCACATGCTTGTGGATTTCAGTGGCTTGTCTTCACCAGGAAGGCTGCCTGACTTTCATCCTTGCTTTAGGGAAAGAAGATTCATTGCTGTTTTGTTTTTGTTTGCCTGTTTTGTTTTTTGAGGCGTAGGCTCTTTGAAATCCTTCCTTTGCTTCCCCTTCTCTTCCATCTTCAAAGCCACTTACTGGGAGGGAGGGAGCTGTGGGGTCAGTCAAGGAAATTGTGCTAGATGCTGTCTCCTTGTCTGAGCCTTGTAGAGGGAGGAGGAGGAGGGAATCTTGCAGCAGGGAGCCTATTCTTAGGAAATGGTGCATTGCAGATGAGAAGGGAAATCTGGCAGCCAGGTGGGGGCAGAGAAGGCAGCAGAAAGGATGGAAAGGAGGGCTTGGATATTTTCACCTCACTTTAGTTCTCAGTAGTCAGATCAACCTTGTCCCCTTTTGGTGCTTAATTCATAGAAGCCCCCAGTGGTGCAATGGGTTAAATAATAATAATAATAATAATAATAATAATAATAATAATAATAATAATAATAAAACTTTATTTATACCCCGCCACCATCTCCCCAACGGGGACTCGGGGCGGCTTACATGGGGCCATGCCCAGGACAATACAATATAGCAAAATATAAAAACAACATATCATAATACAGTTACAACAATACAAAAAATAATCATGTACAGTACAACACAAAATCAAAAAAGCTATATAACAGGGCGGGCCACATGAACACTCAGTTAAAACTTGGGGTGAGAAAAAGATAAGAATAAAACCACGGGGAGCAGAGACATAAGATAGCAAACAGTCTGGAGGATAGATGATGGGGGGAGTAACAAAAAAGTGTGTAACAGTTACTCTCCGAAAGCACACCGGAAGAGCCATGTTTTTAAATCTTTCCTAAAGGCTAAAAGAGTGGGGGCTTGCCTGATTTCAAAGGGCAGTGAGTTCCACAAACGGGGGGCCACAGCAGAAAAGGCCCTCTCCCTTGTTCCCACAAGGCGGGTCTGGGATACAGGCAGTGGCGACAGGAGGGCCTCCCCTGACGATCGAAGAGATCGGGCAGGTTTATGGTAGGAGATACGGTCACGAAGGTAGGTGGGTCCCAAACCGTTTAGGGCTTTATATATGATGGTCTGCACCTTGAATTGGGATCGGAAAATGAACGGTAGCCAGTGGAGCTCCTTAAACAGGGGAGTAGGTCTCTCCCTGTAACTCGCCCCCGTTATTAATCTGGCAGCCGAGCGTTGGACCAGTTGTAATTTCCGAGCCGTCTTCAAGGGAAGCCCCACGTAGAGTGCATTACAGTAGTCCAGTCTAGAGGTAACTAGGGCATGGACCACCGTGGTCAAGTCAGACTTCACGAGGTATGGTCGCAGTTGGCGCACAAGTTTGAGTTGTGCGAAAGCCCTCCCGGCCACCGCCGACACCTGAGCCTCAAGCGTCAACGCTGAATCCAGGAGGACCCCCAAACTGCGGACCTGTGATTTCAGGGGGAGTGCAACCCCGTCCAGCACAGGTTGCCACCCAATACCCCGATCCAACGAGCAACTGACCAGGAGGGCCTCTGTCTTGTCAGGATTGATCCTCAGCTTGTTCCTCCTCATCCAGTCCGCCACAGCGGCCAGGCACTGGTTCAGCATCCGAGGGGCTTCCTTGGAGTTAGATGGAAACGAGTAGTGGATTTGTGTGTCATCTGCGTAGAGATGGCAACACCCTCCAAAACTCCGGATGACCTCTCCCAGCGGTTTCATGTAGATGTTAAATAGCATGGGGGATAGGATAGACCCTGCGGGACCCCACAGGTCAATGGCTTTTCTTTAGCCTTGTGTCAGCAGGACTGCTGATTAGATGGTTGCGTTGCTGACCTGAAGGTTGCCGGTTCCAATCGCATGGACGAGCTCCCTCTGTCATCTCCAGCTCCATGTGGGGACATGAGAGTAGCGTCCCACAAGGATGGTAAAACATCAAAAAACACCCGTGCATCCCCTGGGCAACGTCCTTGCAGACAACCAATTCTCTCACACCGGAAGCGACTTGCGGTTTCTCAAGTCACTCCTGACACACACACAAAAATCACCAATTAGTAAGAAAAGAAGGGGAAGGTTCAACTCACAACACTATACTGTGTTAGTGCAGAAAGGCTAATTGTGTGAAAATAATTAGGTAGAAAAGGGTTGGGTTGAACTGGGTTTTTCATTGATGCAAAAGAAATGTATTTATTTATTTATTTACAGTATTTATATTCCACCCTTCTCACCCCAAAGGGAACTCAGGGCGGATCACATTATACACATATAGGGCAAACATTCAATGCCCATATACACATAGAACAGAGACAGACAGACGCAGAGGCAATTTAACCTTCTTCTGAGGGGATGTTCGATTCTGGCCACAGGGGGGAGCAGCTGCTTCATCATCCACTGTGACGGCACTTCCTCATTCCAACGTCCTAAATTAGTTAAATTTGCCTCCCCACTCTTTATAAGTGGTACCTTATCTCCTACTTGATAGATGCAACTATCTTTCGGGTTGCTAGGTCAGCAACGAGCAGGGGCTATTTTTTATTTTTAATTGACGGGTGCTCACCCCGCCACGGGCTGGCCTCGAACTCATAACCTCATGGTCAGAGTGATTTATCACAGTAGGCTGCTCACCAGCCTGCGCCACAGCCCGGCCCCAAATCATCTCCCAAGCTTGTGTGTTCTGTTGCTTAATATGGTGCCAAGAAAAACAACCAAAGGGTAAAACCAGGCAAATTGGGGGTAGAGGTAGATTCTGTTTTCTGTTTGTTGAGTTAGTTATACACAGGACATTGTTGCAGAAGTACTTTTGAGTAGATATACATACAGTTCCTACTGAAAAAAGCTTCTGTTGACATTTCACAGCTGATAATGAGTAGTCATGCTTGAAATGAATGGGTGGTGAGCATTACATTATGGTATGGGATTGTTGCTCAGAATTTACTGGTGTGTTCTAAATGACTCTTCGAGTGGATTGGGCATTTTTCTGCCCCATCTAGCTGCCATGTCAGAGCTACTGGTGCGGATGGGACAGAATAAGGTGACATTGCAGACAAAATGCAGCAGTCCCTCACAGTGTGGGAAATCAACTGGGATTCTGCATATAGAGCAGGGAAGCCATGATTCATTAGTGTCCAGAGCCACCCATCTGGAAGTACCTTGGAAGGCGTCCCATTATCTTCATACTGTAATAGTTCTGGGGTCCTGATCTATTCAGATCCTAATGCAACTAGGTGTGATGATCTATTTCTTGATTTAAGGCGTTGGCATACTGGCTGATATCCGAAAAGAGACTGCCTTGATCTTTTCATTATTGGCTGCTGCTTCCTGACGGATGTCAGGTGGTGCAATACTGGCTAAACAGTATAATTTCTCCAGTGGTGTAGGGCATAGACATCCTGTGATAATGCGGCATGTCTTATTAAGAGCCACATCCACTGTTTTAAAGTGATGAGATGTGTTCCACACTGGGCATGCATACTCAGTAGCAAAGGTTCCGGGTTTTAGCCTGCCACTTTTGGACTCTGGTTTGCTGAGGCGTTCCTGCGAGTCTCTCTGTAAATCTTAGAAAACTATTTCTTGATTTAAGGCGTTGGTGTGCTGGCTAATATCCAAACAGGGATGGGCCGGAGATGTCACTGCCTTGGACCTTTTATTACAGGCTGCTACTTCCTAGAGCATGTCAGGTGGTACAATACTGGCTAAGCAGTATAATTTTTCCTGCGGTGTTGGGCGTAGACATACTGTGATAATGTGGCATGTCTGTAAGAATGAAGCAAAGTGAATGGTACAATATGATGGATTATTACGCATGCATGTTTCAAAGGATTTAACAATAAAACCTAAATGCAATATTAGTACAAATTGGGCCAATTCCCATACTTCTGAGTGGGTATGTAAATGATAATCTGAAGGTTGTCATTGCACATACCCATTCTGAAGTATGGAAGGGGTCTGACCTAGCTGGTCCCTTGGTCCTTTCCAACTCTTAAGATTCTATGATGCATGATGCGATCAGCATGCTATAGTAGTTTGAGTTGTTGGACTATGACTCTGACTCAAATCCCTGCTTGGCCATGGGTGCCCTCTGCCAAGTCACAGTCTCTCAGCCTCAGTGGAAGGCAAATCTTCCCAAGAATATCCTGTGATAGGTTTATCTTAGGGTAAAGGTAAAGGTTTTCCCCTGACATTAAGTCTTGTCGTGTCTAACTGGGGGTTGGTGCTCATCTCCATTTCTAAGCCGAAGAGCCAGTGTTGTCCGTAGACACCGCCACGGTCATGTGGCCGGCATGACTGCATGGAGCACCATTAACTTCCCGCCAGAGTGGTACCTGTTGATCTACTCACATTTGCATGTTTTCAAACTGCTAGGTTGGCAGAAACTGGGGCTAACAGTGGGAGCTCACCCCACTCCCTAGATTTGAGCCGCTGATCTTTCGGTCAGCAAGTTCAGCAGCTCAGCAGTTTAATCCACTGTGCCAATGGGGGCTCCAGGTTTGTGTTAGGTTTGTCATAATCCAGAAATGATTTGATGAAATGTGGTCTCAAAACCGGTTTCTTAAAGGGAAGGCAGCCTTATTTATCAGCAAAGGGAGGCAACTTTATTTTGCAGAAGTGACACATTTTAGCATTGCAACTTTTAGTCAGCCCCTCCTTCCTGATGCCCTCTGCTTGAGTCATTCTCCTCCCCTCCCCTCTTATTCTGCTCAGTTTTGTGTGTTCTTTTCCAAAGAATGAGTAATCACCAATTTCTTCTTGCCCTGTAAAAGTTGGTAAACGGTCAGGCTCTTCTGACATACAGACTGTTTGGAGCTTGCAAGAGGAAAAGTACACTTATTTTAGGCAAGGCAAGATGCCAACATAGCTGTTGCATCTGGAAAGAAGGGGGGTTCTTAAGTGCCCTTTGTTTTGTAAGACAAAACAAAATAAAATGACTGATGTAAAAAGGGAAAGAGAAGCAGGGAAACGATGCGGCCTGATGCCATTTCATCTGCTGCTACAGACAATAGTCTTCTCTTTCTACACTGCTTCCCAAAGTGGAGCTTTATCTGTCCATGCAGTTCAGTGGGGAGGGAGTATAAATACATTTGCATTGCAAAGTGGGTGCTGCTGATTTGCATCTGAGATGCACGTTTTGCAAACTGAGGGGCTGATCCAGTGAGGCTGTTCTTATGTTCTCTTTTGACTGATTTTCTGGGTTCAAGGTGTTCCTTTGTGCTGTATTTGTTGGCAGTGGAGGGTAGTGGAGTTGCTTTGAATACTGACTCTGGCAAAGACTTTTGTGACCGATTTAATGGCCTTTGAAGAGACGAGTCTTGCTGTCTGGCAGAAGAAAATGCCACTCTGCACACTAGAAACAGCAGGTCCATGCATAGTTGTATAGGAAGAACGAAAATGCTACCTCTGACTACTCCAAAATGGATGAAGGTAGATATACTTAGACGAAGGATTAGAAGGCATGATCATCAAGTTTGCAGACGACACCAAACTGGGAGGGATAGCCAATACTCCAGAAGACAGGAGCAGAATTCAAAACGATCTTAACAGATTAGAGAAATGGGCCAAAACTAACAAAATGAAGTTCAGCAGGGACAAATGCAAGATACTCCACTTAGGCAGAAAAAATGAAATACAGAGATACAGACTGTGGGACGCCTGGCTCGACAGCAGTACGTGTGAAAAAGATCTTTGGAGTTCTCGTGAACAGGAAGGCGAACATGTGCCAGCAATGTGATGTGGTGGCTAAAAAAGCCAATGAGATTTTGGCCTGCATAAATAGGAGTCTAGTGTCTAGAACCAGGGAGGTCATGCTACCCCTCTATTATTGTATATCCTTCAGCAGGATGGAGAGGCTAGAGGCATCTATCAGTGAAGTTTATTCTGGGGCTGGGAGTGCTGCAGTTGCTAAACATAGTTTATGGTTAACTCTCTGCCATCTGTGCCTGGTAGGATGTGTACCACAGGCATCCCTTTCAGAGAAGAGGAATTATATCTGTGTGGCAGAACTTCCCACCTGTCATTGGAACACATTCCGGAGCGTGTCCTGCCTTCCATACAAGTTTCTCTTGAGTAGATGGATCCGAATGAAGCTTCCTATGCGAGTGAGTAGGGGTCATTTTGCTTTCAGAATAACATCCATCTCCTTGTTCTATTTATCTTGTTAGGTGGGAAGAGGAGTACACCTTGCGGGTTCAGCTCCAGGACCGAGTGGCCGAGCTGAATGAGGTGAGGGTACTTTCCGTATCTTCTGTCTCTGCGAGTCCTGGCCCTTTCTCCCCATGTTCTTACCTGTATGTCTGCCTCCCTTTTAGGAAGCTCAGGAGTCGGAGGCTTGTCAGGAGGAGCTGGCAATGAAGGTGGAACAACTGAAGGCTGAGCTGGTTGTTTTCAAGGGGTTGATGAGTAATGTGAGTAATAATAATAACATAATAATGCTTTATTTATAACCCAACCTATCTCCCCAAAAGGACTCAGGGTGCCTTCCAGCAATGTAAAACACAATGGCAAACATTCAATACCAAAAATAACATACATCAAATCAAAAACAAACTCAATCTACCTATACACATAATAAAAGTGAAAAATGTGTATGTGTATATGTGGTGGTTATTATTATTATTATTATTATTATTATTATTATTATTATTATTGGCAGAATACTGACTAGTGCTGAAACCCAGAATAGCAGCCCTGGGGGCCACATGTGACCTATAGGTCATACATGGCCCATGCCTTCTCTTTACAGTGTCAACTCACAATTAACACGGGATTTTACTCATGGTTGGCATGATTCGTTGTTCAGAACTTTACAAGGACCCCATTGGAAATAATTGCACCCAGTCTCTGGGCAGATATCCCTTTGGAACTAAATGGCAATCATAACCTTATTGAAAAGGGAAAAAATGATGTCATATCAGTTTGGCAAATGTGAATCTCCATGAACATGTGGAGACCACCTTTTCAAAACTACTTGTCAAGAAAAGCATGACCTTGTTAGAAGTCAACTATTTGAACAAGCAATATTCACAAGCATTCATGTAATGGCACACAGGTAACTCATCTGTTAAAATGAAGAACTATGTCTTTGAACTGCCAAGGACAAAGACATGCCACTACAAAAATGTATTTGGTGAGCAGAGGATGGTTGTTTCTTTGAAGTTGAAATTGCAGTTGTAGTTATAATTGCCCAAAAAGATATACACTCCCTTGATACCTCTTAGTTTAAAATATGCTTTCAGAGATTAAAAACAAGTCTTCTTTGAAAAATAACATATCTTGTTTACTCAGAAATATCTTGTATTAATTTACGATACAGTTACATTTCTTATTTAAAGTTCAGTTATAGATAGGATGTAGTTCTCTTTGTGTTCACTACACAGGGTATCATTCTTAATCAATAGTCCATAGTCTTTAGGTATAGTTATACTCACTGAAGTCCAAACAGCAACTTGCATCCACGTCCACTGAGGTCTGATGCAAACATGCATCCACCTCCATTGAGTTATAAAGCAGACAGGCATCCACTTCCACTGAGGTGGATAGCAGACAGAATACAAAATTGAGTCCTGAGTCTGAACATGCTCAGTACAATCACATATCTATAACCCCTCCCACACCAAAGAAATGCAGTCAACATACACATAGAATACAGGTTAGCAAATATATACATTAACAAATAAATAGTGAAAGGCTTGGGAGGTTGCTATTTCCAACAGACCTTTGGGTAATTCCCATCTCCTCTTCTTTCCTTGGTGCTGGATCAGAACCTTACTGAGCTGGATACCAAAATTCAAGAGAAAGCCATGAAAGTGGACATGGACATCTGTCGGCGTATAGACATTACGGCTAAGCTGTGCGATGTGGCCCAGCAGCGCAACTGTGAGGACATGATCAAAATGTTTCAGGTGAGAGCTTCCAGATGTGCTTCCCACTGGGCAGAAGGGATAGACCGAAAAGCCAACCTGTGTCCCTCCCAAGAAAAAAGGCCCCATCGCTGTCACCCAATGTCCTGTGTTCTCCTCCATTTCTCATGGGAGAAGTGGGAAGCCGCTTGTGTTTGAGGACCAGCCTGCACAAGGCCCGCGCTGGGAAGCAGCTGGAGAGGGAGACAAGGTGCAGCGTGTGGGTCTCTCTCTCTAACACCGTCTCTCCCCTCTCCTCCCCGCCCCCTTTTCTCTCTCTCTTTGTCTTATTCACTTGCTCACAATCTTGCACTTGCTCTCACTCTTCTTTCTCTTGCTGCTTTCCCTACAGAAGCAGTTGGTTAGTTTTATTTTTCATTGAGCTGGGAAAATATGCAAGTTAGAGGCTTTTCTGTAAAATGGAACTAAACTGTAAACCCTGGCGTTTTCTTCTCCCTCTACTCCTTGTTATGTCCACCTTGCTCTATCTTCCTGCCTCCATCTCTGATGTATGATTTGAGCTCCCTTGTTGTGAACCCTCATCAGATTCCATCTTTAGCGGCTTAGTTTTTAATTTAAAAATAGAGGTTTCTAAAACGGCATTTTAGTCAACACACCATCTTTAACCTGGTCATAATAAGCCCGTCTTTCTTCTCCCTCCCCCACTTTCTGTCTTTCTCTTCACCCCCTCTCTTTCTTTCTCTCTTTCTCTGTCTCCATATCATCCCATATCATCCCATTTCCCTTCACATCTCTTCTCACCCCCACCCACTTCTGGCCTCCAACCCAACCTCGTTCTGTAGTCTCTGCACTTATCTCCCATTAAGGTCCCAAGCACAATGGGCCGGAAGCGAGAGCGAAAGCTGGTCAGTGATGAAGACACCTCCCTGTCTGAGAGCGATGCCTCCAAAAAACCAGAAGAGGAAGAGGAGGATGAGACCACAGCCATGAGCATCAATGAAGAGATGCAAAGGATGCTCAACCAGCTGTGAGTGTAGCCTGAGTCCTATTTGGGGGGAGGCAGTTAAGCAAGCAATGGATCAACGGATATAAATACTATATATACTCGAAGATAAGCCGAGTTTTTCAGCCCTTTTTTTTTAGCTGAAAAAGCCTCCTCCGGCTTGTAATAGGGTCAATATCGAGGCCGGGCAACAAAACCTGGAGGCCATTGCTTGCAATATCTATATATATAAAAGGGTAATGAAATTTCGGCCTAGGACAAAACAACAAAACTACACATCCCAGAAACACTAAACTTGGCAGCACAACCCCTCATCCATGCCTCTACGTTCATACAACAAAAAGAAAAGAAAAAATCCTAATTAGAGGGAGAGGAATAATTGTTTTTATCCGGTTGCTGCCAGTTAAAAGGCTAAGCTCTGCCCACTTGGTCTCCTAGCAACCCACGCAGCCCGGGGGACAGGCACAGTTAGGCCTGACTTAGGCCTCATCCCCACTGCCTATAAAATGCAGATTATCAGATTTGAACTGGATTATATGGCAGTGTAGACTCAAGGCCCTTCCACACAGCTATATAACCCATTTATAATCTTATATTATCTGCTTTGAACTGGATTATCTTGACTCCACACTGCCATATAATCCACTTCAGTATACAATTGGATACAACTGGACTTAATGTCAGGAGAAAACCTTTACCCTTGACCTTAACTACCACCAATTCCTCAATACTTTATTTCCCATACCACCATACTTCGCCACAGCAACGCGTGGCCGGGCACAGCTAGTATGATATATTTCTTTCTTGCCCTCCCTTATCAGTGTGTTTTCCAAAGCCTCCCTCGCTCTTAACCAAGGGAATGTTTTGAAAAGGGAAAAATGCACCCTTGCAAGTCAGAAAGAAGAAAAATATATATCCATTAATCTTATAAAAGCATTTCTCCCTGAAATATTTGTTAAACTCTCCTACAGATATATAGGGATTAACCCCCTGCATGCATTTGCAGTCCCTATGTACTTATATATCTATCTATATATATAATTTTATATGTGAATTTTCCCCTCATATGTTTGCAGGTCTTTGCAAATCCTATATACATATAGATCCATGTACCTGTATATCTATATCAGTATATATACATTATTTAACCTACTGATGCCTGATTAATGTAATTTTATTGGGATCTATTTTTATTTTAAAATTTACCAGTAGCTGCTGCATTTCCCACCCTCGGCTTATACTCGGGCCAATAAGTTATCCCAGCTTTTTTGTGGTAAAATTAGGTGCCTCAGCTTATATTCGGGTCAGCTTATATTCGAGTATATAAGGTAAGCTTTTGTTGGGCAAGTGGGCTTATTAACAAAGGAACCTCCCCATAAATTTATAGCAGAGTAACTTATTAGCAGCAGCATGACCCAGCACAGTAGCCAAAAGCGATAAAAAGAACAAAAACGCACAGACTAATGTTATCTCTTCCTTTGGAGGCTTTTCTTTATACTAAAATAATATCGTTGCACTATTTACAAAAACAAGGTTTCCATAACACAAATGAAGTTCTCTATACTTCCTTCTTTGATTCCATTCTGGGCTTCTTTCTCATGCAGATAAACAGCTTCGCTCCCACAGAGCCTCCTCTCACATCGAACTTACACAGGAACTTTACACAGTAGCTTTACACACAGCTGCCTTCACACTAGGCCTTCACACACAGAGGCGTTCAACCTGGAGCTTTTCTCATCAAAGCATCTCACACAAAGGCCGTCTCACAGTGGGCCTTTCTCACACCAAGGCGTTCTCTCACAGAGACTTCCCAGGAGGACACTAGCTTTGGTCCATTAACTCTAGCAGGCTTCAGCCTACTCACCCTCCTCTGGTTGACGCTAGCTTATTTAACCCTTTCAGTGCTTTACTCACATTTTTGCAATTAAAAATAATTAGTTAATTTTTAATATTTCTGACAGTCATAACTGGTACTCACTGGCACTTCTAGAATTTTAATCAAGATGTGATGGGGTAGCATTTTGCAAGAGGCAATAAGGAGCGAGTACTTTGGGTGTTGGACTAGGACTCTGGAGACCAGGGTTCAAATCTCCACTCAGCCATGGAAACACATGGGGTGACCTTGGGCAAGTCATACCCTCAGCCTCAGAAGGAGACCAAGTCAAGCCTCCTCTGAACAAATCCTGCTAGGAAAACCACTTGATACCGTTAAGGTAAAGGTAAAGGTTTCCCCTGACGTTAAGTCCAGTCATGTCCGACTCTGGGGGTTGGTGCTCATCTCCATTTCTAAGCCGAAGAGCTGGCATTGTCCATAGACACCTCCAAGGTCATGTGGCCGGCATGACTGTATGGAGCACCGTTACCTTCCCGACGGAGCGGTACCTATTGATCTACTCACATTTGCATATTTTCGAATTGCTAGGTTGGCAGAAGCTGGCACTCACTCCGCTTCCCGGATTCAAACCTGGGACCTTTCGGTCTGCAAGTTCAGCAGCTCAGCGCTTTAACACACTACGCCACCAGGGTAACCATAATTCAGAAATGACCTGAAGGCACACAGCAACAATACTGTGGGATTTTTGTTAGGGTACTTGGATATAAAAAGAAGGAATGATTCTATATTTCCTATAGACTTGCTTAGCTTATCGTATGTGCATTTGCAATGAATACTTTTTAAACAAAGATTCTTTTATTGCAATTTCAGTGTAAGAGGGTTCATCAGAAGTTTTACACAAAGAACAACATTGGACATACAGTCATACAGATTATATGTAACTACATTGAATCCAAACCTACAATTACATTGGCTAACAAACAAAGGGGAATTACATTTTTTACTCACCATTCACATTACCACATTCACATTCATTCATCCTCATGCATCCAAAGATTACCATATCCTTTCTCCCTCCTTGGAGAAGCACCTGCTTAGGCCAGACCCTGCTTCCTTCCCTGCTTCTAAAACTTCCAAAACACCAAAAAGACATCATCTTTTCCTTAGAACAATGCCAAGGATCAGATCCCTGTTTTCCTACAGCAGAAACCGATTCCCTGCAAACACATCATGACTATCCAAAATCACACTCCTGTCTCTTCCCTTGAGAAAAGGAGGCAAGTGTCCAGAGTCTTGCTTTCCTGTAGCACATCTGACACTCCCAAGGCACACCATTTCTTTCCAAAGAGCATGGTGGGTGAACAGTGCAGCTGTCTATCACAATTTTGGAATATTAGAAGGTCTCTTAAAGGTAAAGGTTTCCCCTGACATTAAGTCCAGTTGTGTCTGACTCTGGGGGTTGGTGCTCATCTCAATTTCTAAGCCGAAGAGCCGGCATTGTCCGTAGACACCTCCAAGGTCATGTGGCTGGCATGACTGCATGGAGTGCCATTACCTTCCCGCCAGAGAGGTACCTATTGATCTACTCACATTTGCATGTTTTCAGACTGCTAGGTTGGCAGAAGCTGGGGTTAACAGCGGGCGCTCACTCCACTCCCCAGATTCGAACCTGCGACCTTTCGGTCTGCAAGTTCAGCACTTAGCGCTTTAATACACTGTGCCACCAGGGGCCCCATAGAAGGTCTTTTATATAGCAATATTTCTTGCTGATGTTGTTTCAAAGTTGTAAATGAATGATAGATGTTTTTCCAACCTGAAACATCCTGGTTCCATATCAGTTCCTGGCAGATGTTGCTGTTGACCAGGGGTCCTCAAACTAAGGCCCGGGGGCCGGATGCGGCCCTCTGAGGTCATTTACCTGGCCCCCGCCCTCAGTTTTATAATATAATATATTGTATATACATATAATATTGATAATAATATTATAATGTAATACAATATAACACTAATAATACCATATAATAATATTGATTATGTATTCTATATTACATATAATATTACTAATAATATTACAGTATAGTGGTATAGTTCAATATAGTAATATATAATGCTAATATTGTGCTATGCTAATAATATAATATATTGTATGTACATATAATTTGTAAGCCACTCTGAGTCCCCTTTGGGGTGAGAAGGGTGTGATACCAATGTAGTAAATAAATGCAGTAAATAAATCTATATATATAAAATGATAAAGTTGTTTGCGCAGTGATTATAACAACAAAACTAAACATCCCAGAAATACGAAATTTGGCAACACAATGCAAAAGGCTTGCCTCCAGGTTACAACAACACAACCACACCACAAAACCACAATCCAGACCCACAAAACTCACAACAACGCATCATGCGATAACAACACAACTAAACACCCCAGAAATACAAAACTTGGCAAAACAATGCAAAAGCCTTGCCTCCCAGTTGTAACAACACAACCACACCACAAAACCACACAGGACCCACAAAACTCACAACAACGCATCATGACTATAACAACACAACTAAACGCCCCAGAAATACGAAACTTGGCAACACAACGCAAAAGCCTTCCCTCCAGGTTGTAACAACACAACCACACCACAAAACCACAATCCGGACCCATAAAACTCACAACAACGCATTGTGACTATAACAACACAACTAAACGCCCCAGAAATACGAAACTTGGCACACAACTAAACGCCCAGAAATATAAAACTTGACAACACAATGCAAAAGCCTTGCCTCCCGGTTGTAACAACACAACCACACCACAAAACCACAATCCGGACCCACAAAACTCACAACAATGCATCGTGACTATAACAACACAACTAAATGCCCCAGAAATACGAAACTTGGCACACAACTAAACGCCCCAGAAATACAAAATTTGACAACACAACGCAAAAGCCTTGCCTCCCAGTTGTACGAACACAACCACAACACAAAACCACAATCCGGACCCACAAAACTCACAACAACGCATCATGACTATAACAACACAACTAAACGCCCCAGAAATACAAAACTTGGCAAAACAATGCAAAAGCCTTGCCTCCCAGTTGTAACAACACAACCACACCGGACCCACAAAACTCACAACAACGCATCATGACTATAACAACACAACTAAACGCCCCAGAAATACGAAACTTGGCAACACAACACAAAAGCATTCCCTCCCGATTGTAACAACACAACCACACCACAAAACCACAATCCGGACCCACAAAACTCACAACAGTGCATCATGACTATAACAACACAACTAAACGCCCCAGAAATACAAAACTTGGCACCTAACTAAATGCCCCAGAAATACAAAACTTGGCAACACAACACAAAAGCCTTGCCTCTCAGTTGTAACAACACAACCACACCACAAAACCACAATCCGGACCCACAAAACTCACAACAACGCATTGTGACTATAACAAATACAAAATTTGACAACACAACTCATCCACCTCCCCAATCCCTACATTCACACTTGGCCTCCAAAAAAACAATTACAATAATAACAATGACAACAACAACAACAATAAGAATCAACACCATCACAGGCAAGAAACAGCCAGGCACTGAGGCTGAGAGGCCAGTCAGTGCTACACTGGGCCTCCAAAAAACAATACAGTAGCATCTAACTTATCCAACCTTCATAATCACTACAACAACAACAATAATAAACACCTACACAGGCAAAAAAAAATACTATTGTACCACAATAAAAATATAAACCGCACTCAGCAGAATCAGACATTACAACTAACAACAAACCAAAGACAACAGGGATCTCAAGCAATTATCAATCAACACAAAAACTGAAGAAGGTAACAGACTTCAAATACTACTACTAATGTGAGTATAAAGAAGGGTGGAGGTCACAGCATCAATACAACCTAATGTAGACTGACCAACACCACCAGACTCAGACACAGCAACGCGTGGCCGGGCACAGCTAGTAAATAATAAATAAATAAATTTTAGACTTAGGCTCGCCCAAAGTCTGAAATGACTTGAAGGCACACAACAACAACAACAACAACAACCCTAATTAACTTGACTATCTCATTGGCCAGAAGCAGGACCACACTTCCCATTGAAATCCTGATAAATGTATGTTGGTTAAAATTGTTTTTATTTTTAAATATTGCATTGTTCTTTCGTTGTTGTTGTTGTTGTTGTTTTTGCACTACAAATAAGACATATGCAGTGTGCATCGGAATTTATTTGTATTTTTTTTCAAATGATAATCCGGCCCCTCAACAGTCAGAAGGATTGTGGACCGGCCCTCGGCTTAAAAAGTTTGAGGACCCCTGCTGTTGACTCTTCATAATTGGTGTTGATAAATGTAAGGAGCTTGTGTTGACTTCCTTCTTAATGTAAGGAACCTTGTAAACCTTCCCTTAACTTAAAGAGCCATTGTCTCTGATAATGTGAACACGTTGCTTTTCACCAAAAGTTTATCAGGTCAGCAAGGTCAACAGTTACTCATCTGTCACAATTCTCATCAGCAACTTTTAATTGTTACTATCGCTGTATTGTTTGAATAATATTGTTCTATCAATCCTTTCATTTTATTCCCCATTCCAAATTTAATCATAATTGTTTTTAATGTCGTCCACTCCATTCAATCAGACGCCTTAAATATATCCAGGGCTAGTATCCCTGGAATAAATTATTAAAAAACTAAAGATTGGAAAGGCCAGGTTTGGATGGACTAGGTTCAGAAATTTATAAAACTTTTAAAGAAATGCTGATCCCCAAATTATTGGAGCTATATAATGGAATATTGTGCGGGGAGAAAATACCAGACTTATGGAGGAAATCCCTGATAATACTGATAACGAAACCAGATAAGGACTTAACAGATACAAGCTCGTATACCCTGTTTCCCCGAAAATAAGACATCCCCTGAAAGTAAGACCTAGTAGAGATTTTGCTGAATTGCTAAATATAAGGCCTTCCCTGAAGGTAAGACCTAGCAAAGTTTTTGTTTGGAAGCATGCCCGCCAAACAACACCAGAGCATGCAGGATCGTTAAATGTACATACCATAGATTATTGTACATGGAAATAATGGTAGTAACAATTAATTCTTGATAGGAATCACAGTTTGTCTGGTTATGCTGGTTTGTGATGGCAACTACTGTACAGTATATAATAAATGTTAATTTTTTTGTTCAACAATAAATGTGAATTCTTCTTCATGGAAAAATAAGACATCATCTGAAAATAAGACCTAGCACATCTTTGGGAGCAAAATTAATATAAGACACTGTCTTATTTTCGGGGAAACACGGTAGGCCTATATCGCTAATAAATCAAGATGCAAAAATATTATCAGCCATAATGGCCAACAGAATGAACAGTTGTATGTATAAATATATAAAGAACTATCAGCGTGGTTTCGTGAAAGGGAGACAAATGTCAAATTTAATAGGGAGAGTAATAAATAAAGTATGGGTAACTCAACAGGAAAAAAGAAAGGCAGGGATCAGCAACTTTTAATTACAGTTCCTAGGTGTACAGTGTTCCTTCACTACTTCGTGGTTCACTTTTTGCGGATTTGCTGTTTCGCGGTTTTTCAACAAACTCTAAAAGACTATTATAAATCATAAAAATTACAATTTACAACCTAAGGAAGGAAGGAAGGAAGAAGAAGCCAAAGGGAGAGAAAAGGAGCCCAAGCAGCAACAGGAGGAGAAGGAGGTGATTTATCAAAACACGATTGGTTGATAAAAGACTTAAAACAGTGTATAACTACTAAAATAATGTATAAATATTAAAGTAAATATAGCATCCCTACTTCGTGGATTTTCACTTATTGCGGGTGGTTCTGGAACCTAACCCCAGCGATTAGTGAGGGAACACTGTAGTGGTTTTCCAGGTCTCAATATTTTAGAATTGTGTCTTCAGCCCAATTAAGCCCCATTCATACATCTTTCATACAGTTCCATTCAAACCATACATCATATTTCATGACACATTCTGATAACATGAATTGCATTATCGTACCTTAGACCTTCCAATGACTACATCAGATCATGTACAATGTGTATATAGAAGTGAAACAACTGCCAATGGTACCCATGGCAATGGTGATGATAAGATTCCCACCTATTCCAGCCCTTAGACAAGAGAGTCAGGCCATTCCAGACTGAAGGATCCTGAGAAGCTTCTCCTCTAACCTGATATTTCAAGTTAGCAGTGGGATGTCTTCCTCTGTTCTTCACATTCTTCCCTCCAAGGAAAGTCCTATCTGCTGCTCTCTTGTGCTGATACACAGTTTCTGCTTATGTTCCCAGGAGGGAGTATGACTTTGAAGATGACTGTGACAGCCTCACCTGGGAGGAGACGGAGGAAACGCTGCTGCTGTGGGAGGACTTCTCTGGCTACGCGATTGCTGCAGCCGAGGCCCAGGGAGAGGTAGGGACCTCTTTGCCTTCCAATCCTACTACACCAAATCAGTTCTTAAGTTATTCAGTGCACTGCTAGGGAGCTCTTTCTTTGTTCAGGGTGCTTTTTGGCTCACTTACATATTGTTAGTTACAGCCTCATTATAATCTTGCAAAGAGAGGAAATTATAGTTGGGGTAAAGAAAGGCGGGATAGAAATGATGTAAATAAATAAATCTTACAGATAAGGACTCAGGGTGCATTTACACTGTAAAATACAGCTTAACGCCACTTTAACTGTCATGGATCAATGCTGTGAAATCATGAGAGTTGTTGTTTTATAACATCTTTAGCCTTCTTTCCCAAATAATGCTGGCGCTTCACCAAATCGTAATTCCCATGATCCCACAGTATTGAAACATTGCCGATAAAGTCGCATAAAACTGCATTAATTCCGCACACAACTAAAGTCACGTAAAACTGCATTAATTCCACACACGACTAAAGACATGGTTCTTTCGACAAGCCTTTGCCCAGACCGTATATACTCGAATATAAGCCGACCCGAATATAAGCCGAGGCACCTAATTTTACCACAGAAAAACTGGGAAATCATTGACTCAAGTATAAGCCAAGGGTTGGAAATTTCAGAAATAAAAATAGATACAAAAAAATTACATTAATTGAGGCATCAGTAGGTTAAATGTTTTTGAATATTTACATCAAGCTCTAATTTAAGATAAGACTGATTAAATCATTATTCTCATCTTCTTCAATGTAAATGTGCTTATGTATCCTTTTAATAATAATAGAGTAAAATAATACATGTAATAATAATAGTAAATACAAGAAAATAATACATGTAATAATAAATAGAGTAGAATAATAAATGTAATAATAATAATAAGATCAGAGTGAAATAATAAATGTATTAATAATAATAATAATAATAATAATAGAGTAAATAAATGTAATAGTAGCAACAATAATAGAGTACAATAATAAATGTAATAATAATAGAGTAAAATAATAAATTTAATAATACCAATAATAATAGAGAAAAATAATAAATGTACCATATATTCTCGAGTATTAGCTGACCCAAATATTAGCCAACCAGGACCCTCACCCGAGTATAAGCCGAGGGGGGCTTTTTCAGTCTTAAAAAAAGGGCTGAAAAACTAGGCTTATACTCAAGTATATACAGTATTTAGATAATAATAATAATAATAATAATAATAATAATAATAATAATAATAATAACAACAACAACAACAACAACTTTATTTTTATACCCCGCCCCATCTCCCCGAAGGGACTCGGGGCGGCTTACATGGGGCCTGGCCCGATAAAACAAATAAATAACAGTAACAAAGCAATAAAACAATTAGATGTCTTTAATGACCATATGTGAGTGCCCACAGATTTCACCAAGCACTTTACATGACTGAGATTGACTATTGTTGTTATATACCTGCAGCTATTGCAGTATTTTACTGATTTCAACCAGTGGGTTTTATGAAGTGATATATTTATGTTGGCTGTTCTTGTTTTATGTAATTGTTTCTGCAGTTTTTTTGTATTTTGTATGTTGCACTTTTGAATGCTTTGTAAGCCGCCCTGAGTCCCTCTGGGAGATCGTGGCGAGGTATAAGTAAAGCATTATTATTATTATTATTATTATTATTATTATTATTATTATTATTATTATTATTATTATTATTATTATTATTACAGTATAGAATCACTCTCAGTGACCCAAGAATAAAATAGTTCCTTCACAGAATCACTTGAAGGTAGAGGACAGGGAAGGGAAGAGGAAAACAATTTATAAGACTATAGTGATAAACATTATCAATGTTTGAAGAACTTCTCATTCATTTCCACTGTAAAGTAAATTATTAATTGTGTTGTCGAAGGCTTTCATGGCCGGAATCATTGAGTTGCTGTGAGTCTTGCGGGCTGTATGGCCATGTTCCAGAAGCATTCTCTCCTGATGTTTCGCCCACATCTGTGACAGGCATCCTCAGTGATTGTGAGGTCTGTTGGAAACTAGCAAGTGGGGTTTGCAACATTAACACTTGCTTCAAACAGACAAGAATTCTTTCTTCCACCCTGGACTTTCCATAGATATGTAAACCCCAGGAGAGAATGCTTCTGAAACATGGCCATACAGCCTGGAAAACTTGCAGCAACTCAAATTACTAATTCTTAGTCACATATTTGGGGCAACTACATAATAAAGTGAAGCTTCCCTAAATAGTGTACACATTTGTGTGGATTAGGGACAGAGAATCCCTGTGAATTTGGAAAAAATGTGAGGCATGGAAGGTGCAAGGGAGGTGGTGGTACGGCTTTGCTTCTCCAAAATCATGGGGAGTGGAGTAGCGGTGATTTCAATTGCTATCCTCCCCATCTTACCAAAGTCTACTAGTTCGTAGACTTTTAGGAGGAGGGAGATGAGTGGCCAAGCAGCAATTTCAGTCCCCAACGCACTTCCCCAAATTTTACAAACCAGTGGACTTGGATGGAGGGAACTCAGATGGTCACTACCCTGCTCCACGAAGCTTCTGGGAACAGAGTGCCATATGGCAGCTTTGGGCTTCAGAGGCGGATGGACAGAACAGAACAAGAAGTTACAGAACAAGATATGAGACAAGTGGTAGAGACAACAGGGTCGACGAGGAATACAAATGAGGAGGAAAATATTACATAAGTAGTATCATACACTCTGTCAATTAGCATATTATTATTAAAAGGGGAGCAGGTAATGCTGGCATGGATGCCAACAGAAAGGGCAGTTTATGCACATGATGTGGGAATGCAAACAGGTACAATACTTCTGGCAAACTATACAAAATGTGTCAAACCAGATGTTAAGGATCGATTGGGTGATTACAAAAGAAATGGTAGTCTTAGTACAAAGAGAGGGAATGGGAAATTACAGGGAAACAAAGGAATCAATAATTGAGTGCACGCAAGCAGTGATAGTATTGGGATGGAAAGACAAATCAAAGTGGACAGTAAATAAATGGTATCAGTATATGGTGGGCCAAATGGAATTTGAAATTATGGATGCAAAATTAAATGATTCAAAAGGTAATGAAAGTAGAATACGAGAAGCTGAAAAAAGATGGAACCAGGTCAAGAATTATATTATGAATAAGTCTAGAGATCAGGCCATAAGAAATAGGATACAAATGTTATATAGTGTCTGAATTTATAAGGATCGTCTCAAAAAGGATTAATATGTAAAAGAAAACAATCCTCGTGGTCATGGTGGGAATGGGAAATGTTGTGTATGTATATGTCTTAAAATAAATATATATTTTTTAAAAAACTGTGGACTTGGAGGGAGGGAACTCAGATGGTCACTACCCTGCTCCATGAAGCTTCTGGTAACAGAGTGCCACACATTGGCTTTGGGCTTTAGAGGCAGGTGGCAAGCCCTAAAATAATTAAATTTGTGAATGCCAGACCCACAAATGCATAGAGATGACTACAGTGGAGGCAGAATTCAAGATAGGAATGCCCTGAGTTGTATTTCTAACTTTGCAACAGTGGTCAACTAAATTAAACTGTAAGTTGGATGAACATGCTATAAAGAAGGTTTTCAAAACAGGCTCTTCTGCAGTCCCCTCCCTTTCCTGCTGTATCCTTCCGTAACCTTTGTTTCTAACCAGTGATGTCTGCTCTTCTTCTTCCCTCTTTTTGGGGCACCTCTGCTTTCCCTGACAGCAGTCGGATGACAGTTTGGAGAAGGTGATCAAGGACACCGAGTCACTCTTCAAGAGCAGAGAGAAGGAATATCAAGAAACCATCGGCCAAATTGAGGTGGGAGAAGAGTGACATAAGGAAATAGAGACATGAGAGGGGGGGGTGCAGAGCAAGGAAAGAAGGGGTCTTTGACTTGCTACTTAGTATTCATGGTGCCAGAATGAATGTATGAGTGGTACCAACACTACTTCATGAATGAATGTGCCCATTTTAATTGACTGCGGGTGACATTCTATTAGTGAATTGTGATAAGTCCAACTAATGCTATTGTAGGTCACTTTGTCCCCACAATTTGCTAACTCTTAAAGGTTTGGGGAACTTAATCATCAAATATGTTTGAGACCTCTAATAAGTAGTCTATTCAATCAATTCACAGACATATAAACACTGGTTATAGTTTGTAGTTGTTCAGTACTATGAATGTATTTTCAGTTTCGCTTGCACTTCCCTTGTTTTCTCCTTGCCCAATTTCGTAGACTTGAAGGAAGGCTTTTTGAGTCATTCTTCATTGATTATACAGCATGTTATTGTTTGGGTTTTTTAATTATCAATTTCTTTCATTGTGCCAGGGTATTTATTTATTTATTGTATTTATATACTGCTTTTCTCACCCCTGAGGGGCTCAAAGCAGTTCACAACACAAGCCTTGGCAAAATTCAATGCCTTACATGTATAAAACATTACATATCAAATTAACCACATATAGCAATAGATTAAAACGATTAAAACTACAGTAGAGTCTCACTTATCCAAGCTTCTGGATTATCCAAGCCATTTTTGTAGTCAATGTTTTCAATATATTGTGATATTTTGGTGCTAAATTCGTAAATACAATAATTACAACATAACATTACTGCGTATTGAACTACTTTTTCTGTCAAATTTGTTGTATAACATGATGTTTTGGTGCTTAATTTGTAAAATCATAACCTAATTTGATGTTTAATAGGCTTTTCCTTAATCCCTTCTTATTATCCAAGATATTCGCTTATCCAAGCTTCTGCCGGCCCGTTTAGCTTGGATAAGTGAGATTCTACTGTATAAACAACAGTCACAAACACAATATAAACATTAGGTCTTACTCGTTAGGTATGTGAAGAATACAAAACTGGTTTTCCAGGAAAGATATCCTACCTTCTCCCTCAACTACTATGGGGCTGTACCTTTTCCTATGATGACAAATAGCAACTATTTAATGATACGGAAAAAACTAAAGGACACACATATAGGACTCTTTGGGCGTGGGGATGAAATGCCCTCCTTTCCTTTGGTCACCAGCCTTTCAGAATCATGCCATTCCCTTGATTTGCAAGACACAGTGTTAGGCCGCTTCTACACTGCCATATAATCCAGATTATCAAATCAGATAATCCACGTTATCTGCTTTGAACTGGATTATACGAGTCTACACCGCCATATAATCCAATTCAAAGCAGATCATCTGAATTTTATAGGGCAGTATAGAAGGAGCCTTAGTTTTGGGGATTTTCCTTTTGTCACCTAAGAGCAGAAAAAGTAATGGTGCATTTCCCAGATGTTGTTGGACTTCATCTCCCAGCATTCTTCACTATTGGATATCCAGGCTAGGCTCGCTGAGAGTTCAGTGACTCCTGAAGCGCTACCCAATTCTGATATCTGCACTAGAGTGTGATGGTAATAGAATCATAGAGTTGGAAGAGACCACAGTGGCCACCCAATCCACCTCCCTTCCATGCAAGTAAACACAATCAAAATATCACTAACAGATGGGCATCCAGACTCTTTTTTAAAGCCTGCAAGGAAGGAGCTTCCACCACACTCCAAGGCAGAGAGTTCCACTGCTGAACAGCTCTTACGGCCAAAAATTTCTTCCTAATGTTCAGGTAGAATCTGTTTTCCTGTAATTTAAACCCATTGCTCAAAGTCCTAGTCTTCAAGAGAGCAGAAAACAAGCTTGCTCCCTTCTCAATGTGACATCCTTTTAAATATTTCAGCATGGCTGTCATGTCCTCTATTGACCTTCTTTTCTCCAAGATAAACATACCCAGCTCCCTCAACCATTCCTCGTAGGGCTTGGCTTCCAAACCTTTGATTATTTTGGTTGCTCTTCTCTGAACACATTCCAGCATGTCCCTCTTGAATTGTATTGCCTAGAACGCAGTATTCCAGATGAAGTCAGACAGAACAGAATAGAGTTGAGAGACTGCAATGAAAGGGGAACCTCAGAGGAAGCCTAACTCTAGCATGTATCATGGTGGGGTTGGCAAAACGTTTGCTCAGAGCAAAGCAGAGGCAGGGAGTTGGTGATGATTTTAATAGAGAAGTTTGAATGTGGCCAGCAGGATCACTCTTTCTGTCACTCCTCTTTGACCTAGCTGGAATTGGCAACAGCAAAGAATGACATGAACCGACATCTTCACGAGTACATGGAGATGTGTAGCATGAAGCGTGGGCTGGATGTGCAGATGGAGACCTGTCGCCGGCTCATCACACAGTCTGGAGATAGGTGAGTGACTGGGGATGGGCTGGCAGTGTGGTTCTGTTGGGCAAATGGGCTTATTAACAAAAGACCCTCCCCGTAAATGCACAGCAGATTAATTTATTAGCAGCAGTATGACCCAGCACCATAGCCAAAAGCGATAAAAAGAACAAAAACACACAGACCAATGTTATATCTTCCTTAGGAAGCTTTCCTTTGTAACAAAATAATATGGTTGCTCTGTTTACAAAATCAAGGTTTCCATAACACAAACAAAGTTCTTTATACTTGCTTCTTTGCTTCCACGCTGGGTTTCTTTCTCATGCAGATAAACAGCTTTGCTGTCACAGAGCCTCCTCCTCTCACACCGGACTTACACAGGAGCGTCACACAGTAGCTTTGTACACAGCAGCCTTCACACTGGAGTTTCACACACAAGGCCTTTCAACCTGGGGCTTCTCACACCAAGCCTTCTCACATTGGTGCTGCTCTCACGAGGCCTCTCTCACACTGAGGCCTCTCTCACATTGAGGCCTACTATTTTACAGGCACACCTGCTTATATTGAACTACAGCTTTTGCTAAGTCATTTCATCCATTTAACCCTTTCAGTGCTTGATTCACATTTTTGTAATTCAATACCTAGTTAATTTTTAATGTTTCTGACAGGTTCTTCTAGCATTGGGAAACACATTGGGGTCAGCAGAGAAGAGTAAAGGGCTGGCCTTAGGGACTTGTGGGTCTCCTTCTTTGTGGGAGGAGTATTGCATCGGAGCGGGGTGGCAAATTTAGACTGGATTCCGAGTGATTGGCTGTAACCCCCCCTTGCAGATTCGTGGGAGTTGTGTTTCGTGCCATGTGTCTCTAGAAGGTGATGCAGTTTTGAGAGATGTGATCGCAGTTGAAAGAACCTCCATCCTCCGGACAAAAGAAGCATCGCTGACCTGCTGGGCTTTTGCACTAGCTTATGGGACAATGAATTCAGTGCAGCACTGGGCTGGGTGAATGTTCACCCTGCCCCGCTCCTCACCCTCATGCAACCCCAGACTTGGCCAGATCCCACAGATACTCCCTTTGCCCCCTCAGACTGTCTCTGTGCCCGCCAACAGGCTTTCAGTGTAGCTGCCAAGCAAGCAATGCTTGCTACCTTCCAGCAGTGTTCTGCTATAGGGTGCTTAGTGTACTTTCTCAAGCTCTGTGGTTTCTCTGCCCTGTGAGCCTTGTGTCTCCCCTTCCTGATGGATGCCCCTCTCCTGCAGACCTAGTGCCCATGTGACCCCCGCCCTCTTTTTCTTTCAGAAAATCTCCTGCTTTCACTCCGGTACCGAACAGTGAATCGGCCCCAAACGAGGAAGCGGAGGCGTCCAATCACAACCTCCCAAATGATGCCTCCATAAGATAATGGGGGAGGTCCTGCCCAATCTACATCTCCCGCCTCCTGGGTCAGGAGTGGGCATGTGGCTGTGAGGAGCCCACATCCTCGCTATGGCCATGAGGGGCAGAAGGGGACAAAGAGCCACTGCAGGCGTTTTGCCATGCCAAATCCCTCCACCCTTGGAGGTGGAGCTAGAGAAAGAGGCCCAGGGGAACCTGGTCTCCCGGGACTTCTTTTTTCTCTCTCTCTTTCCTTGCCTCCCTGGTTTTTACCTCCCACCTCCCCCATACTTTTTTATGGGATTTAGTGGGGAGGCTCCCGCCTTATTGTAGCTGCTCCTCCCTAGGGTTTGCCTTACGATGCCCCCAACCCATTGTGGCTTCCTAGTAGATGTAACTCTTTCCTCCTCACACTGCCTACATGCAGAACTGGAACGGTTTACCTCTGCAAAACTTGAACCTTCTTTCGGTGCCAAGTGGGCTTGAAGGCTGGACTCTGTGATTTCTGCCTGCTTATTAGATGACTTGTGTCAATGCTCCCTGCCCGGACCACATCGTACACACCACGGTGAGAGCCTCTCCTTGTGGGGAAGAAGAACAAGCTGACCATTTCCTACACCTCAGCTGTCTCCCCGCGTTTTGCTTAGTTGTGCACCTAAATCACAGAAAAGTCCTATGTGATGTGCTATGTCTGGAAATGAGAACATTAAAGAGAGAAAAAATCTTTTTCTACAGCTATTGTGTTTGAGTGTATGTATGTACATGGGTATCTTGTTGGCCTGCTGGTCAAGATTGTGTCCTAAGCCTGACACTATATGGATTGTGTCCTAAGCCTGACACTATCTGTGCAGAATTGTGAAAATCATATCAAGACACTCCAACAAGATCCTCCTCTTGGGAAAAAACAACAACTTCTAGATAAATGGACAGTGAAGTGGAAAATGCATCTCTTGTTGGGCGAGTGGGCTTATTAACAAAAGACCTTTTCCTTAAATGTATATCAGAGGAACTTACTAAAAGCAGTGTGACCCAGCACCAGTAGCCAAAAGTGGTGATCAAAAACACACAGACCAATGTTATCTCTTCCTTAGGAGGCTTTTCTTTATAGCAAAATAATATGGTTGCACTATTTATACTTCCTTCTTTGCTTCCACACTGGGCTTCTTTCTCATGCAGATAAACAGCTTCGCTCTCACAGAGCCTCCTCTTCTCACACCAAATTTACACAGGAGTTTAACACAGTAGCTTTACACACAGCAGCTTTCACACTGGAGCCTCACTGAAGCTTCTCACACCAGGCCTACCTCACACAGAGGCCTTCTCTCACTGTGACTAACACTGACTTCTACCTCACACAGAGGCGTTCTCTCATTGAGGCCTCAAGACGACACTAGCTTTGGCCCACTAACAAACAGGCTTTGGCCTACTTGCTCTCCGCAGGGCAACGTTAGCTTATTTTCAGTGCATGACTAACGTTTTTGTAATTAAAAATACCTAGCTAATTTTTAATATTTCTGACAGCTCTGTGTAAGGAAGTATAATTTTAGGATTAGAGGAAGTTGTGATTGACCAGGAAAGGGATGAATGTGTAGGGTGGTGGTGGAAACGTTTATGAAAACCTCATATGTTTTAACCATGAAAAAAGCAAAATTCCATACCAAAAGTATTTAGGGAGAGATTAAAATATGAAACTGCCAGTATTGTGATGCGTTGTGCAGATCTGTAGTGTAGCAAGACTTGAAATATTGGGTGCATTTCTAATAACGATGCCTACTGTAGAGCTCTAAAAGGGGGCAGAAATGTGAAACCAAATAATCTTGGAAGTGGAGCACCTTCTTTAATGGGGCTGGGTTGAATCTAGAAAAGGTACCACTAAGGAGGAACCCCCCTTGGCGCAATGGGTTAAATCCTTGTAGTAGCAGAACAGAAAAAGGTAGGTAAGTAAGTAAGTAAGTAACTTTATTTTTCTACCCCGCCACCATCTCCCCGCAGGGACTCAGGGCGGCTAACACGGGACAACGGCCTGAAAACAGTAAACAAGTACAACAATTAAAACATATTACAATGAATTAAACACAGTAAAATCACATTATGCAAACAATACATTACATTAAGCATAAAAGCCCATTAAAACATAAAGTAGGTAAAAGTAAAATAAAATACAATGAACCACCAGGATGGTGTAGGGGGATAGTATGGAGTGGCCAAATTGAACTAAAGTGCCATAGTAAAGTTATAAAGGTAGGGGAGTAGGGTGAGCTCCAATCTGTCAGGTCCAGCTTCCTATGCAGGGACATGAGAGAAGTATCGGACAGGATGATAAAACATCCGAACATCCCCTGGGCAACATCCTTGTAGATGGCCAATTATCTCACACAAGGAAGCAACTTGCAGTTTCTCAAGTCGCTCCTGACACGGAAAAAAAACCCACTAAGGAAAAGGTGGTAGGAGCTCCTGTATGTTACACTATGTAACAAAATTTGAAAAAAAAAATGTTCCTGGCTTGAAAGTGTTATTCCTGTTTAATTTTGCAACACTTACTTTAAAAGTGGTTGTTATACTCCAGAAACTTTGTTTTTATGATAAACCCAATTAGGAAATGACATTTATAACCCAGGAACAAAAATCGTATGACATAGATATTGTTCCCAGGCAACATACTCTGGAATGTGAGTAAACATGGGTTTTTCCCCCTGGGTTAGCTATTGCTTGTGCCATCTGCAATATCAGATAGCACAATTGCTATTTCTTTGCAATCTTTCTGCATTCTCCATGTGGGTTATACACTAGTACAGGGCTCTCTGGCAACATACTAGAGAAAAATCTTTTTTTAAAAAAAGCAGAGGCCTCTTTGTACCTCCTGCCCTAATCTGTTTTCACTCGGTTTTGCACTACTGCCATTGAAGAGAATGTTCTCCTGTTTTGTAAGCATTCATTTTCTTCTGGTAATGGGTATATTATTGTCTTCTAACCTGGCTATCCTTTCCAGTTTTTCATTTTATCTCCTGTGGGAGAATAGCTTCTGACTGCTTTTGGCTTTCAAAGATTATTGAAATGGGATGGTTAAATAACACATTTAAGGTGTTTAAAAACCATTAAGAATCAAGCACAGAGCTTCCTGTAATAATAAGTGTTAGTTTGCGGCTTTGTTAAACAAAGTCCCCACTTTGATGTGGAGATTTTTCCAAGGAAGGAGACTGCAGTGATGTTCCATAATAATAATAACAACAACAACAACTTATTTTTGTACCCCGCCTCCATCTCCCTAAAGGGATTCGGGGCAGCTTACATGGGGACGGGCCCAATCAACATAGTTAAAATATAAATATGAATTCGAGGCCTGCCCGTGCCTGCGTCTGTCTCTGTCTCTGTTCTATGTCATGGTATTGAATGTTTGCCTTGTGTGTGCAATGTGATCCGCCCTGAGTCCCCTTCGGGGTGTGAAGGGCGGAATATAAATACTGTAAATAAATAAATAAACATACTAAGTACACACATAGTACATAGAAATGCATAAACAATAACAGAAAAACAGAAACATTAAACATAAAACCAATGACACTTCAAAATGATACCTTTGTTTCCCTCTCCAGTCTCACCTCGCCAACTACAATGCCATTCATCTTTAGAAATTAGCTTTTTTTGTGTCAGAAGTGACTTGAGAAACTGCAAGTTGCTTCTGGTGTGAGAGAATTGGCTGTCTGCAAGGATGTTGCCCAGGGGACGGATGTCTGGATGTTTTTTGATGTTTTTACCATCCTTGTGGGAGGCTTCTTTCATATCCCCGCATGGAGCTGGAGCTGATAGAGGGAGCTCATCCGCACTCTCCCCAGGTTGGATTCAAACCTGGCAGCCTTCAGATCAGCAACCCAACCTTTATATCACAAGGCTTTAACCCACTACGCCATCGGGGTCTCCTAAAAATTAGCTGAACTTCTACAAAGCAGCCTTGCAAACCATCTCAACAAACCTTTAAGCTACTGTCATGTACCTGCAAAGAGTGCTCAACAGCATTATCATCTCCACAGGTGGGCTGTCTTCACACCACACCTTCTCCTTCAGGAGACAAACTAGTCTTGGGTACAACTCCAAATAGTTTGCCATTTCCAAATAGAATGGACACATGCACTTACTTCTAGACCTAAGATCTGAATTTCTACACTATCCCAGAGCATTTGAGCATAGTCTACTGACCTGACAGTTTTTGATCCCCTATCCACCTCTTAAATTGGTGGTGATCTTTGTGATGCATATTTCCACACCATCATCAAGCCAAGGAACATAATAACAATTCTGTGTTGCTTGAAAGTCACTTCATGGATACTGTGGGCAGAAGCGTGCAACTGCCACCTTAGTCGTGAGCTGTGGCTCATTGCTGTGACTGCAGCACCCTCTCGAGGCAAGAGCCAATATTTTGTTTTATAGCACCTTGTGAAAACTTTCCTAGGTAGCTGGAAATACAAAGTGCAGAAGAACAGCGGTATCTGCTATTTCAAAAGATTATTTCCATCATAATATGAAATTGCTTCAGATTTACAAATAAACACATTATTTTCTGACTTAAACTTAAATGTACTGCCAAGAAGCGGCTCCCTCAAGCATGTTGGATCAAACTTTTATTCTTCCACACTGCAGTCTTTAAAAGACCCTGGAGAGATTATGCTAAGCCCGGTGACCTATTTTCCATTTTTTTTCCTTTTCCATGCGCCACTGCAGAGAAGTCTATGGTCTGCTGGATCTGTGGCTATATATAAAGTACATGAAATCAATAACACACTTTTATAAAAGGACATCCATTGCTGCTACCACAATATCTACCACAACAGCAACAGGCAAAGGAATAGCAGTGAAAAAAGGGGCCATTTTTGTCCTTCAGTGCATGCTATGCATGTGGTACAGTGTTTTATGGTATTCAGAAGGAACCAGCCATGTGCCTATTCCCATCAAAAATATGTTTGCTATGGTAAATGGTATTATTATTATTATTAAGGTAAAGGTAAAGGTTTTCCCTGACATTAAGTCCAGTCGTGTCCAACTCTGGGGGTTGGTGCTCATCTCCATTTCTAAGCCAAAGAGCTGGAATTGTCCGCAGACACCTCTAAGATCATGTGGCCAGCATGACTGCATGGAGCGCCGTTACCTTCCCGCCGGAGAAGTAGACCTATTGATCTACTCACATTTGCATGTATTCGAACTGCTAGTTTGGCAGAAGCTGGAGCTAATAGCGGGAGCTCACTCCGCTCCCCGGATTTGAGTCTGCAAGTTCAGGAATTCAGCGCTTTAACACACTGAGCCACCAGAGGCTCCAATTAATTATAATTAATATAATATAACTTTTATATATATATATATATATATATATATATATATATATATATATATATATAAAATATTTATTTATTTATTATTAATATGTTATATATTACATATAATATTACAATATAATGGTATAGTTCAATATAGTAATATACTGTATAATGCTAATATTGTGCTATGCTAATAATATAATATATTGTATGTACATACAGCTGCTTTCAGTCCCCTTCGGGGTGAGAAGGGCAGGATATAAATGTAGTAAATTAATGTAGTAAATGAATAAATAAATAATTTTAGACTTAGGCTTGCCCAGAGTCTGAAATGACTTAAAGGCACACAACAACAACAATCCTAATTCACCTGACTATCTCATTGGCCAGAAACAGGCCCACACTTCCTATTGAAATCCTGATAGGTTTATGTTGGCTAAAATTGTTTTCATTTTTAAATATTGTATTGTTCTTTCATTGTTATTGTTGTTGTTTTGCACTACAAATAAGACATGTGCAGTGTGCATAGGTATTTGTACGTTGTTGTTTTTTTTCAAATGATAATTCGGCCCCTCCACAGTCTGAAAGATTGTGGACTGGCCCACTGCTTAAAAAGTTTGAGGACCCCTGCTCTAGTATCTCTCCCAAAGGAGACTCAAAATGGCTTAACATAAAAGCATTAGCATACAATGTAAAACCCCACATGCATGGGTTCAATCCTAGCACTATGGGACTCTGTGCAGCTGAACTTCCTGCTACAGTTTCGGCCTCCTTTATTAGCCAGATGCAGTTGCAAATACAGTTTTGATCTGGAGCTACTTGAGACTGGGGGCACTTCCAGAAAGCACTAAATCATGGGTTTTAAACAGGCAAAAAATCCCAAGATTTCAGAAAGGGTCCACATACAGACCTGTTAGTTCTAGGATTTCTGTCTCCGTTGTCCAGACTTGCTTCTTTATTCTGAGATTTAAAGGCACCCAAAATGGGCGGCGCGGGACTTCTGACGGAAACCTCAGCATTTTTTTTTAAAGCCCCCGAGATGCAGATATACAGAAATGTGGATCTCTGCAAAAGTTCTGTTCTTTGTCCTGGCCAGAAAAACTGTGCCCTCCAAACGTTTCATGAAGTATCTGCCACACAAACAAACCTAATGGGGTAGGACCACTTCTGCCCAAGTCAGCACTGCACAATGAAACAAGAACACACACTTTCAAGCCAGGAACAGAAGTGTGCCATTATTGACACTTTTTAGAGCCTGGCTGCCTGGCCATCTGTCCAGACAGATTTGGTTGTGTACTTGTGACATGGAACAATAGGGTTATACATGGCTGTTTCTATTAGCTATCCGCATGACCTTGGCTCTCAGTATTTACATTCCTCTCCAGCACATCCATGTCCCAACAGCCAGTAGTAAGTTTTTGCCATTTACTAAACTGTACCCATGTTGTCAGCATACACCCAATGAGGAAGCAACATGTATAACCCGGCAACATCATCTTGTTGTTCCCTGGCACAAGTACTCTACAAAATGTCTGCACAGATGACCATACAACAAGGTCTGACTAATTACAGTAATTATGACATTCTGTTCCTGGTTTGAAAGTGTCTGTTCCTGTCTCATTGTGTACTACTTAATGTGAAAGTACTTGTTGCACCGTAGGAACTTCATTTTTCTGCCACAAACTTCGTTAAACAGGTGAAAGACGAAGTTCCTCTTCCCATGACAAAGTTTTTGCCTTCTACTCAAGTGTCACCTTCTTTTTAAGAACTGACCAATCAGGAACAAACACCTAAAACTCAGGAACAAACCCAGATAAAAAAATTCCATGATTTCCAATTGCAGGGACATAGACATACGAAGATACGGATATTCGACTAAAAACTGCGATATTCCCACACCTGGAAATCTCGCGTCTTTTACCTTTTGTAGCAATTGTTTCCAGGTTTACAAGGAACGGCGTCTCTCCTGATTGCTGCGGGAGTTCCTGGGATAAAGGTACTGCCTGGACGGGCCCTAGGAAAATTTGAATATGTTTTAATGGATTTTAACAGATTGTTTAAATATTGTTTATATTTAATTATGTTTTAATATTTGTATCATTGTATATTCACATATTTCTTCTATAGCTTAGTGGCATCAATGCAAGGCAACAGAGGTGTAGCTTTAAAACAGCTATGCACACAGCTCATGGGTGTATGTTCAGTGCATAGCCATGGTGTCTTCTCACACCTTACTGAACTCTACTTTATATCCTCTATTTTTTTCCATGTCAGGAGTGACTTGAGAAACTGCAAGTAGCTTCTGGTGTGAGAGAATTGGCCATCTCCAAGGACGTTGCCCAGGAGGTGCCCAGATGTTTTGATGTTTTACCATCCTGTGGGAGGCTTCTCTCATGTCCCCGCATGAGGAGGTGGAGCTGACAGATGGGAGCTCACCCACTCTCCATGGCCTGTTGGTCAGCAATCCTGCCGGCACAAGAGTTTAACCCATTGCACCACCGGGGGCTCCTACATGCTCTATAAAGAGCATATATTATATATATAAATATATATATATAAAAGAGTGATGGAATCCTGGCGACCGCCAAAACAACAAAACTAAACACCCCACAACCTCGAAAATTGACAACACAACCCATCATCCACGCCTCTAGGTTGATACAACAAAAAGAAGAGAAAAAGTCATAATTAAAGGGAGAGGAATAATTGTTTTTATCCAATTGCTGCCAGTTAGAAGGCTAAGCTTCGCCCACTTGGTCTCCTAGCAACCCACTCACCCAGGGGACAGGCAGAGTTAGGCCTCACGTAGGCCTCTTCCACACTGCCTATAAAATACAGATTATCAGATTTTAACTGGATTAGATGGCAGTGTAGACTCAAGGCCCTTCCACACAGCTATATAACCCATATAATCTTATATCTTATAATCTTATATTATCTGCTTTAACTGGATTATCTGGACTCCACACCTTTACCCTTTCCCTTAACTACCACCAATTCCTCAATATTTTATTTGCCATACCACCATACTTCGCCACAGCAACGCGTGGTCGGGTACAGCTAGTTTATATATATATATATATATATATATATATATATATATATATATATATATACACACACACACACACACACACACACACACACACACACATACATACACACACACACACACACAAAATAATAATTTATAAATATATAATATATTGTATATACTTATAATATTGATAATAATATTATAATGTAATACAATATTATACTAATAATAATATAATATAATAACATTAATTATATTTTATATATTAAATGTAATATTACTAATAATATTACCATATAATGATATAGTAATTTAATGCTTATATTGTGCTATCCTAATAATATATTGTATGTACATTTGATTTGTAAGCTGTTCTGAGTCCCCTCCAGGAGGAGAAGAGCAGGATATAAATTCAATAAATAAATAAATAAACAATAAAATATAAAGTAACATAAACAGAACCCCACATATACTTCCTTCAACCCAGTTAAATTTCAGCAGTGATGGAAAAGGCTACACTCAAATAATCACCCTCAGATTGGGGGCTTACATGCCACAGCTGTCATCAGTTATTAAAGAAGGCAAACGGACCAGTGTGTGTTCAATGATGTAAATACCCAGGGTGTCTACTTATGATAACAGCTGCTACTTGTCCACTTCCCATGGGGAAAGAAAAGCAATAGTTATTATCGTTTCCCGAGTCTAGCAAAATCTACAAAGCACCTAAGGTTTCTGCTCTTTCTGCATGGTTTACTTGTTGGCTACCAATAAGCCAATGCTATTTTCTTTTTGTTTTCATATGCATGTATTACATACAACGTTAAAGGGAAAATTGCATATCGTTTACACAAACTCATGTTTATTTATACTTTTAATAAACTCTCATGCAGTCTATCCAGATTTGTTGCCACAGCTATCCACTAGCTGACATAGCAAATTTGAACATACTGCAGCTTAGTAAGCAGTTATTAAAATAATTCCATGGGAATTCACATTACTAGGATCCTTTTGCTAGACAACTTGTCTTTGAAATAGGAATTGCTGTTCAGCAACACAAGGAGAATGGCAGCTGTTAGTAATTCTTGCCAGGGGGTGTGTTATGCTAGCTGGTCCTGATGGGAGTTCCAGTTTGAAAACATTGACGCTCTTTCACACTACAGAATAGCACTACTGTATTGAAATTCTAAGATGCACTTTTCCCCCTATATATACATCACTAAAAATGGGGCATCAGAATTGCAGGTGTAGCTCCATGGTTTTGTTGGTGGTGCATCTTACAATGAAATTGGGGTGCATCTTACAATCAATGACATCTTACAGTTGAGAAATTGTGTTATTCCCCTTTTAACTGTTGATAGCTACATCTAATAGAACCCAGGTTTTTGTAGTTTGCCCCCGATGGTGTAGTAGGTTAAACCGTTGAACTGCTGAACTTGCTGACCGAAAGGTCGGAGGTTTGAATCTGGAGAGCGGAGTGAGCTTCCACTGTTAGCCCCAGCTCCTGCCAAACTAGCAGTTGGAAAACATGCAAATGTGAGAATAGGTACCGCACTCCAGCAGGAAGGTACCAGGGCTCCATACAGTCATGCTGGCTACATGACCTTGGTGTCTGCCACATGACCTTGGTGGCTCTTCGGCTTAGAAATGAGGATGAGCACCAACTAGACTAGACTTAATGTCAGGGGAAAACCTTTACCTTAACTTTTAGTAGGTTGCAGAGGAAGATTTAGAAAGACAGAGAGCCCAAGCTCAGATTACATCCCAGGATTCCAAAGGATGCAGCCACGACAGTAAGGAGTCATGGTAAGTGCAGTGGGTTAAACCCTTGTGACCTGCTGACCTGAAGGTTGCTGATTTGAGAGATGGGGTGAGCTTCCATCTGTCAGCTCTAGCTTGCAGGGACATGAGAGAAGCCTCCTAGTAACACATCTGGGTGTCCCCTGGGCAACGTCTCTGTAGACTGCAAATTCTCTCGCACCACAAGGAACTTGAAGTATGCTCTCACGATAAAAAAGCCATGTGAGCTCACAGTCCTGTCTGTATAGATCAGTGGTTCTCAACCTGTGTGTCCCCAGGTGTTTTGGCCTACAACTCCCAGAAATCCCAGCCAGTTTAACCAGCCCCATGGTTCCCTCCGTTGAACTGAATTCTGCAGCTAATGGCCATTTGAAACTTTGTGGAGTGGTGAAACCTTCCTTCCCTCCCTTTGCCCCAAAACAACACTATTTGGGCAGAGGACCTTGAACAGAATGCACTCTAAAGCATTTTATTCTATGTACAGTATTCATTACCAGAGTGCAGCCTCACTGTCTCAGAAATGAACATTCCAGCTGACTTTTCAGACTTCACACAGCAGTGCAAATGGGCAGAAAAGAGGGTATTAAACATTCTAGCCATAATGTATGCTGTAACAGAGTATCTTCATACCAAAGCTGTCACAGCACTTGCAGAGTGTGAGAGAACATAAACTACAGTAGAGCCTCGCTTATCCAACCTTCTGGATTATCCAATGCAATCTGCCTCCTGCCCGGATCCACAGCTGTTTCTCTAGGTATCAAGGGCTGAACTTTTTATGGATTGAACTTCCGACAATGTTGTTACTATAAGTTCATTTTATGTAATTCTATCTATATTTATGGCCAATTTTTTTGTAATGTTTTCAATACATTGTGATCTTTTGGTGCTAAATTTGTAAATACAGTAGTTACTACATAACATTACCATGTACTGATCTGCTTCTTCTGTGGATTTGTTGTAAAAACATGTTTTAGTGCTTAATTTGTAAAATCATAACGTAAATTGACGTTTAATAGGCTTTTCCTTAATCCCTCCTTATTATCCAACATTTCACTTATCCAACGTTCTGCTGGCCCATTTATGTTGGATAAGTGAGCCTCATAAGTGTTTGGGGAAAGTGGCTTTGCTCTTCACACCCTCACTTTCCCCATACCAAAAAGAAATACAGAAAATACATGAAACAGTGATGACTTTTATTGAGAGGGGAGGTGTTAAGTGAAACACAAGTTTCTTCCAGCCTCTCCACTTCCTCTGAGGCAGATGGAACGCTGGGAGCCTCTAACTGCAAGTTATACAGAGCCGAGTTGATGAAGTGGCCGCTCGTCTTTACTCCTTGGATGCCATGTGGATTATCAAGTCTACAATGCGGTTGCTGTATCCAAATTCATTGTCATACCTGGAAGAGATATCAAAGTGGTAGGCAAATGAGAAGACAACGGGAATGTAGCATGACCATCAACATATATTTGCCCTCTCAAAATGACTCAAGCTTACCAGGAGACCAGTTTGACAAAGTGATCGTTGAGAGCAATGCCAGCAGCAGCATCAAAGATGGAAGAGTGGGCATCGCCGTTGAAGTCACAGGAGACAACCTTGGGAGGAAACAGAAGTGAAGATGCCAAAGTTAAAGTGTTTCACAAGCATGAACAACAATACAGCAGGCACTGGACACTGATAAAAATTAAAGCAAAATATCGTCTTAAGGAGCATAATGGCCAGAGGCTTCATTCCACAAAAACTACAAGACAGCATTCTGTTTGAGATATATTCAACTAATCCTCTGTATCTTCATTATGATAATATACTGCTGTCAAAGGTCTCAGTGCTCTTGGCAATACTTTCTCATTGGAAGCAGGCAAAATGTTGCCCTTGAGATGTTGAATGTGACTCCCATCATCCTCACCCAAGATTGATGCGAACTGGGAGTTCAATATCTGGACACTTTCTACTATTGATATTCGTGGAGAATTCAGCTTACCTGGTCTTCTGTGTACCCAAGGATACCCTTCATGGGCCCCTCAGAGGCAGCCTTTACAACTTTCTTAATGTCATCGTACTTGGCCTAGGAGGGGGAAGAAGAGACAGACAAAAGCATGAAAATCGGGTGCTCCAATTCCTGATAATAACAACACACTTTATTTATATTCTGCCATTCTGCCCTAGGGGACTCAGAGCGGATTACAGCACATAAGCAAACATTCAATGCCTTTATAATAACATACAATGAGACACACAAACACACAAACAAGGCTTCTCCTTTCATTTCTGGCTTCTGGAGGCGGTGCTCATCTCTTGCTCTGCAGAGGTGCTTTTCACTATTTTCAAGCCGAGGAGCCTGAGTTGTCACCTCCTGGTCATGTGGCCGGCAAGACTGCTTGGAGCATCTCTTTGCTTTTTCATGCCGAAGCGGTACCTAGTTATCTTCTCAAATCTGCATGTTTTCAAACTGCTAGATTGGCAGGAGCTGACAGTTGGGGGGTCACCCTGTCATGCAGATTCAAACTGTCAACCTTCAAGTCAGCAATTTAGTAGTAGAAGGGTTTAACCCATTGCGCCACCATGTCAGAGGTGATGGCTAAGGCACCGTGACAGGCTTGATACAGTTAAGCCAGTCAAGGGATGCTGCTTTCCTCCTCCATTTCTCCAACCAGCTTTACTTTTAAAGTTTTTTTTATTGAAAACACTTAGGATTACTCCCGGACATGCTCATCACAACATAAGCTGCCATGCAGGGCAATTCCCCCAGAGTCCAACTGCTGTAGCCTCTGAAGGAGAGAAGAGCAGCTTAATTCTCTCTCCATAATGCTTGTGTCTCTTCTCTTCATCTTCTGTCTCTTCTCTTAATCTGACTGAAACTGAAGGTGCAGAACTATCAAACTAATTATTTTAAACTGCTCTGAAGATCGGAATATGAATAAATAAATAACCATTAATAGCCCGACAGCTTGGAAAAGTTACTTTTGGGGACTTATAACTCTCAGATTTCCTCTGCTACAGTTTAGCCAGTAGGCATGTTGGCTGAATGACTGTAGTTTTCTTTAATGATTAAAAAGGTTTCTTTACTAATTTCAAAACATTCAACATAATGCAGTTGTTGTTTTATTACATCATATTCCCAGATCTATTCTCCCTGCACATCATCATTCACATAGTGTTATATATAACATGGATCCCCGGTGGTGCAGTGGATTAAACCACTGAGTTGCTAAACTTGCTGACTGAAAGGTTGGCGATTTGATTCTGGGGAGTGGATGAGCTCCCACTGTTAGCCCCAGCTTCTGCCAACGTAGCAGTTCGAAAACATGCAAATATGAGTAGATCAATAGGTACTGCTCGGGTGGGAAGGCAATGGCTCTCCATGCAGTCATGCTAGCCACATGACCTTGGAGAGGCTTCTACAGGGAATGCCAGCTTTTTGGCTTAGAAATGGAGATGAGTACCACCACCAGAGTCGGACATGACTAGACTTCATGTCAAGGGGAAACCTTTACCTTTTTATACATAACATAGCTCTGCCAGTTCTTTACTACTTATTCTAGTGTCATCCATTACATATAATGCTTGTAATATATTTTCTAATTATCCATCCAGTTTTATTTCATCATTTGGTAGTTTGAATTCACTGTTTGTTTTCCACATGAGGCTAATAAATGACCTCCATCTCTTATCAAACAGAACTTCTATTTCTCCTTTTGCTAATCTTTGCTCATTTTGCTAATCTTTGCTCCTATTTCTCCACTTTCTCCAACATAGTTTGGGAATTTCATTATTAATTTTATGTAGTTTAAGTGGATAATAGTACCATCTGGTCTTTCAGTTGTGTTGAATTTGATTTACATGCTTGGGTTTTTCAGATGAAGTCCCATTGTTTGTCTTCCAATGCAAACTCTAAATCCAATTCCCTTACAAATCTCAAGTTGATTTAATGTTCCAAAATTTACTTCCTGAATGATCTGACAGTTTTGAAATGTGCCCTGTGGTTTGATTATATTTGTCATTGTAAATTAATTCAAATAATGCTATGGGTGACTGTAGTTGCATCCCTAAAACATACGGTCTAGTAGCTGTAATCCTACTGAGTTGAGATAGAAAGATTGAGACATAGGAAAGATCCATGTACATTGCCAATGTTTTCACACTGGATAGGCAAGCTTTTTTGGCAGGACAATGGAAATATGTTGTTGAAGGCTTTCATGGCCAAGATCACAGGGAACACAATGGAAATAGGTTCTCGGTGCTACAAGGAACATATTCCCTTCAACTGTGGGTCCAGATACTTACTGGTTTCTCCAAGCGGCATGTCAGGTCCACAACGGAAACATTTGGAGTTGGGACACGGAAAGCCATCCCTGTGAGTTTCCTGTGGATGGACAAGGTGATATTGGTCACAGTGCAAATGTGCTCCTGCGCTTCCCCCCTCCAGTAGCTCTTATAAATCCTTTGCTAAGAAAAAGGAAGAATTACCCGTTCAGTTCAGGGATGACCTTGCCGACGGCCTTGGCGGCACCTGTGGATGCTGGGATGATGTTCTGAGAAGCTCCTCTGCCATCTCGCCACAGTTTCCCAGAGGGACCATCCACTGTCTTCTGTGTGGCTGTGATGGCATGGACGGTGGTCTGGAGCAGAGTGAGGAGAAGGAACCTCAGGTCACAAAGTACATTTCATAACAACAAGCGTTTTAAAGCCTAAGTCCCTTTCTGTGTCATCACTGAACATGCGTAATGTGTTGAAAGTCCTCCTAGCTTTAGTTCTTGAGGCTCCTCAGTAGAGCAATAGCCAGATATTATGGTTGTTAAGGGGGCTTAAAGAAAGAAATCACCGATGATCTTTAATATAGAGACTTTTTATTGTGTCAGAATTGAGAACATACTGCAAGTCGCTTCTGGTGTGAGAGAATTGGCAGTCTAGAGAGACGTTGCCCAGGGGACACCCGGATGAGTTACTATCCTGTTTGGAGGCTTCTCTCATGTCCACACAAGCTAGAGCTGACAGATGGGAGCAGACTCCTAATCAGAAAGGCTCAGAGACATTGCTCAGGAGACACCCGGATGTGTTACCATCCTGCTGGGAGGTTTCTCTCATGTCTTTGCAAGCTAGAACTGACAGATGGGAGCTCACCTCGTCTTGCATATTCAAACATTGTCCAGGAGATACCCGGATGTGTTACCATCCTTCTCAGAGGCTTCTCTCATGTTCTCACAAGTTAGAGCTGACAGACAGGAGCTCACCCCTAATCAGAAGGGCTGAGACATTGCCCAGGAGACACCCGGATGTGTTACCATCCTGCTGGGAGTTTCTTCTCATGTCCCTGCAAGCTAGAACTGACAGACGGGAGCTCACCCTGTCTTGCATATTCGAATCAGCAAACTTCAGGTCAGCAACCCAACCTTCAGGTCAGCAGTCCAACCGCAACAAGGGTTTACCCCATTGCGCCACCGCGGCTCCTTTCATGTATACTTATTCATGTATAGCGATTTATTTGTATCATTTCACTGTGAGTAGTTGAAGAAAATGCTCCAAGCATACTTTTCGTATACTCACAAAGGAATATTTCTTTAATTCTATGACACCTTTTTTTCTATATAAACACCCCTAAAAATGGGGTGTGTCTTAGAATCGCAGGTGTATCTTTAGTATTTTATTGGTGGTGGTGGTACTGAAATAAGGGTGTCTTACAATCAATGGTATCTTAGAATTGAATATACAGGCAGTCTCTGAGTTACAAACATCTGACTTACAAGCGATTCATAGTTACAGATAGAGGCAAGACAACAGGAAGTGCGAGAAATCTACCCCTTGGAAGGGAAATTCACTCCTGGAAGAGTTACCATGGGGGAAAGGTGTCTCCACTGAAGATGTATTATCCTTGTTTCTACAACAAGCCAATTTTTCTAATTATCACAGGGACAGAAAGCGAGATGAAATCTTCTGAACAGGGGTAACAGACAGCAAAACAAACACCACACGGGTGTTAACCTTTCTCTGTACTATCCAAAATTAAAAAGTGTATGTTTTTGGCTGGAGTTACGCTTTCACTTACCATAAGACCTTCCACAATGCCATAGTTGTCATTGATGACCTTGGCCAAGGGAGCCAGGCAGTTGGTGGTGCAAGAAGCATTGCTGCAAGGAAATAGATAAGGACTGTCAATAACTGATCTGATGATCACATTCCTTCTCTTACCCCCAGAAACCTTCGAGCAAAATCCCACAAGACCCACATTAATAGGATGCCCTGCATGCTATTATTAGTCTCACTTGCATATTCACCTGACAATTTTTAGGGAGTTGTCATATTTATCATGATTGACACCCATCACAAACATGGGAGCATCGGCTGATGGGGCAGAGATGATAACACGCTTGGCACCCCCCTTGATGTGAGCCTAGAAAGAGAACAGAAACTTTAGCACGTTCCAAAATTTCAAGAACACAAGACAAATTTGACTGCAGTGGCTCAGACTACACATACACATAACCCAGGATTGTGTTTCTACAGCAGCCAACCAGATGTTTAGGGAAAGGGCATGAGTGCACTTGACTTGGTACTGGAAGACTAATACTGCCAAGAGCCACTATGGTTAATGGCCTGTCCAACATGTATTTATTTAATCACTTTTTAATGACATCTTTGGATTCATTCCCAGTATTACCCGTACTACATAGTAAATAACTCCCTCTTCTCTGCTCCAGGTCTCTAGTCATTCAGCTTCACTGAAAAAACTTTTCCTGACAGCTCTCATGCCATTCATTATGTAGGATGGGTTGCTTCAGGACACAGAGACAACCAGGGCATGTTGGTCCACGAAAAAAGGCCTAGTTCAATAATAGATGCAATAGAGCAGGAGCCAATGTTATTGTTGTTTTCTCATGCTTTCATACCAATGTCTGGAAGCTTGTGGCCACCTAGATACAGTATAGGCACATTGTGAAAGTCCTTGAGTTATCTTCTATCTATCTATCCACATAAATAAAAGTGAAAATGTCAATGTGGATGGGGTGCCCACTTCAGGTTCCCACCTCCACAAACAGTTATAATCCACAGTGCTGAGGAGCCACCAAAGCCCTCCCTCCAAGGACATTGCAGGTTATAGAGAGCACCATGAGCATGCAGCCCAAACCCTGCCAATGTCCTCCCCAAACACTACGACCCACCACCCAAGGAATACTTAATCATTTGGGAACTATTTCATCCTAGAGTTTACATGTTTTCTCCACCACAGGAAGGTATCCCAGTGTTCCTTACTCTCTCGACTGGTGTGGAATTTGCATGAGCCTGCCCACTGCCTCTCCCTTGACCCTTTCCTACTCTTTTCAACTCTGTCTGCATAACAAACAGAGCAGAACTGAGCAACAACTAAACATACTAGAGTTTACGGGATTGACTCCACATGATGGAAGTTGTAGTTCACCCTGCATCTAGTCAGAGCACTGTGACCCCCAATGACAATGGACCTGGACCACATTGGGCACACAGAACCCACATGACTAACGGAAAATGCTGGAGATTTGGGGAGAATTCACCTTAATTTATAGCCATTGTAAGTACTGGGATTTATAGTTCACCTGCAATCAAAGAGCACTCTGACCCCACCAACGATGAATCTGGACCTAACTTAGCACATAGAACCCTGATGACCAACAAAAAATACTGGAGGGTTTTGGGAGAAATTCACCTTGATTTATAGGAATTATTATAGTTCAACTACATCCAAAGAGTACAGTGAATGCAAACAATGGATCTGTACTGTGAACGCAAACAATGCACCAAATATGCACTAAATTTTGCACAAATACCCAATATGCCCAAATTTGAATACTGGTGGATTTGGGTGGAATTGGCCTCAACATTTGTTAGTTGTAGGTACTGGGATGTATAGTTCACCTGCAATCAAAGAGCACTCCTCTAACCCCACCGATGAGGGACCTGGACCTTAACTTGGCACACAGAACCCCCATGACCAACTGAACGTACTGGAGGGATTTGACAGGACTGACCCACCATGATGAGAGTTGTAATTCATCCTGCAGCTGGAGAGCACATTGAACCCCACCAATGATGCATCTAGAGCACATTTGCCCTACATGACAAACAAGTATTGATAGAATTTCATGGGGTTAACCTGGCATGACGTGAGTTATAGTACACCCACAACCTTATGCATTTTGTAAAATAAAAATGATTTATTCTAATAACTAAACTAATTGCTAATAAGAATTTGGGGTGGAGGAGGGCAGGTTGTGGCACTACATTGTGAAGGCTGCCCCCAAAGGTAAGAACGTGAACATATGAATCAGGACTAGCATTAGACCAGAGCTTTCCAAACTGTATCATGGCATGTTTGTGTGTCAGATGAAGTGTGTAGCCATGCTATGAAACGTAACAAGAAACCTTTGGGTCTATCCGAAATCTGAAATAAGCAATAAATCATATATTCTTTAAAATATTAATGAAAGGTTTTCATGAGAGATGTTGTATCCTTATATGTTTCGTTGTTACAATTTATGCATGTGTTTGTATCTCTTATAAGGGATTGGTAACATCCAGTTTGCTAGTAAAACTGAATTTACTGTGTCATGAAATGAGACATGTCTAAACAGTAGGTCACCAACATGAAATGTTTGGAAAGTTCTGCATTCGACTCACATATTCTTCACTGGATTGTATCAGAATGGGAAAATGTTATTCTTCAAACAATACTCAGAATCCCCCATCAGTATGGACAGTAGCTGAACTGGTTGGGAGGAACTCTCAAGTTGTGGCTCAAAAACTGAGTTTTCAAAGCTCTAATTGTGTCTAGTTTAGACTTTAGACAAACTGATTTTTTCCCCCGTGTCAGGTGCGACTTGAGAAACTACAGATCGCTTCTGGTGTGGGAGAATTGGCCATCTGCAAGGATGTTCCCAGAAGGCCAGATTTTTTACCACCCTGTGGGAAGCTTCTCTCATGTCCTCGCATGGGAAGCTGGAGTTGACGGACAGGAGCTCACTCCGCTCCCTGGATTCGAACCACCAACCTTTTGGTCAGCAGTCCTGCCGGCACATGGGTTTAACTCATTATGCCACTGGGGGCTCCTAACAAATTGATGATTCTCACTGCATTTGACTATTCCGTTGATATAACAAAGCTTATGTTCAAGTCTCTATATTTAGCTTGAGTGCAGTAGCAACATCAGCAGATTACATAAATCCTCCTGTGTCATACATGTGTTGTCTGTGCCTTCCCCGAAACCAATCAAGTCCCACCCCATTTTCTCCAGGAACTCCAGCTACTTACGCTGGCCTTCTCTATGGTGGTGAAGACGCCAGTGGACTCCACAACATAGTCTGCACCAGCATCTGCCCACTTGATGTTAGCAGGGTCACGCCTTACAAAGAAAGAAAGTAAAAAAGAGAGAGAGTTAAGAACCAAAACATTTGTGGCAGAGTTTGGTCCTGACCCCCAAAATGTGCCTAAAGTCAAAGCAATGTCACTTACTCTTGGAAGATTGTGATAGCATTTCCATTGATCACGAGTTTTCCATTCTCTGCTTTGACAGTGCCATTGAAACGGCCATGAGTGGAGTCATATTTAAACATGTAGACCTGAAAGCAATATGCTCAAAGTTAACTTTGTTCCTTATTGTGTAGTTCCACAGTGATTCTGCTCTCGCTCTTGTGTACCTATCCTCTTTCAAAGCCAACTTTTTACCCAAAAGCATACATGCATACATAGATTTCCATGGAGAAAGTATGAGAACTGAAATTACAATTTGGTACCGCCGTGGTTGGGAATAAAGGGTCCAAAATACAGCTGCGATCATGGAAGCCCCACAAAAAGAAATCTAAATACTGTTTAAAATGGTTTTAATTCATACACTCCTAGGGCCCTTCCCACACAGCCATATAACCAAGTATATCAAGGCAGAAAACCCCAAAATATCTGCTTTGAACTGGGTGATCTGAGTCCACACTGCCATATATTCCAGTTCAAAACAGATATGGGATTTCCTGCCTTGATATTTTGGGTTATATGGCTATGTGGAAGGGCCCCTAGACACAAGTGTACACAAGGATAATAGTATGGCGATATTTTAAGGTCACAGGAGCCTAATTATCCTAAAAGGCACCTGATCATATCTGATTTTACAAGCTAAGCAGGGCCAGCCCTGGTAAATATTTGGATGGGAGACTGCCAAGGAATGCCTTACTGTGCAAACTATATTTTAGAGAAAGGAAATGACAAACCACTTCTTGAGTACTTCTTACTGAACAAAGTCCTATGAAATTCATAGAATCACTATAATTGAACAGGCGACTTGAAGGTAGACACATATATACAATTTTGATGTCGAAAGGAGTATTGACTGATCACTTGAAATGTGCAGCTAGAGACAGTTTTCAAACACTAATTTACTTATACTAGGATACCATGAATGCTTTGATCAGACACCAGTTGGCTCAGACTGGACAATGTTCAACTTTTAAAAAATGTTAAGGGGCAAATGCCCTGCCGTACCCAGCTCTGTAGGTTGAACAGTTCAACAATGTAAACATATTTGCAAGAGACATCCTCACAAGAGACAACGCTAGGCACTCACCATGTAGTTCAGGTCAATGAAGGGGTCATTGATTGCTGTAACCTGGACTTTTCCACTCATGCAGGCAGCCCTGGTGGCCAGACGGCCAATACGGCCAAATCTAGAGAAATAATAAGACAGTCATAATCTCCAGAACACAAAACAGAACCAAATTTTTCAAATAGTTCTGCAAGTGGGAGACAACTTGTAAGGGCAGGGCAAAGACCAGGCCAAGTAGTAGATTCAGCTGTAGATTCTGAACCCATTCTGGATGAAGAGAGGGAGATCTTGGCAAAAAATGGCCGACTGACCTTTCTTTTTTACCCCTTAAAGTAGAATTGGATACAACCTACAGGGATATAAAGCAGAAAGCGGACTGAAAGGCGTTCCTCTCATTCATTCCAAGTGGAGCTTGCAGCCAAGACCTTCCTAAAGGATTGTGCCCTTCAGAACATCCAGGCCTTTGTCTTGCCTCAGGCTAAGGTGGCCTTTCACATAAAACCAGGCCTACAATTGCAAAAATTGCAAAAAAATTGGGAGTTTTGGAAGAGCTAGGGGCCATTTTTTGAGGATGGCTTTGTATCTGAGTTCAAAGAGCTTCTTTGCATGAGAAATTGAAAGCTGACCATTCTTTCAATGGCCTTTCAAGGCCTTCCCTTGAAAGGCAATACTCACAACTGCCAGATCTAAGGGGCAAGACAACATGTGGGGAGGAGGCTTGGATTTCCCTCACTAGATCAGTGTTAACATTTCTCTTGGCAGTAAGTGCATCTGCTTGAAAAGTCTCTGACAGATTCGCCCTGTAAGGCTGCTTTGAAGGTGCCTCTCAGCTTTGCAACCAGAGACCCTGGAGACGCCAGACTTGGGCTACAGGCAAGGAATGCCTCCTGCCACTGGTTTCAGGTGTGTGTCTCTCTCTGCAGGAGATGTGTAAAAGATCTTGAAGTTCTCGTGGACAACAAGTTAAACATGGGCCAACAATGTGATGCAGCTGCAAAAAAGCCAATGGGATTTTGGCCTGCATAAATAGGAGTATACAGTGCTACCTCTATATTCCAATTTGGTCAGACCGCACCCGGAATCACACTGTGTTCAATTATGGGCACCGCAATTTAAGGGAGATGTTGACAAGCTTGAATGTGTCCAGAAAAAGGCAACTCAAATGATCAAGGGTCTGGAGAACAAGCCCTATGAGGAGCGGTTTAAAGAGCTGGGCATGTTTAGCCTGCTGAAGAGAAGGCCGAGAGGAGACATGATGAGGGCCATGTACAAATATGTGAGGGGAAGTCATAGGGAGGAGGGAGCTAGCTTGTTTTCTTCTGCCCTGGAGATTAGGACGCAGAACAATGACTTCAAACTACAGGAAAGGAGATTCCGCCTGAACATTAGGAATGACTTCCTCACTGTGAGCTGTTCAGAGGTGGAACTTTCTGCCACGGAGTGTGGTGCTGCCTCCTTCTTTGGAGGCTTTTAAGCAGAGGCTGGATAGCCATCTGTTGGGGTGTTTTGAATGCAATTTTCCTGCTTCTTGGCAGAATGGGGTTGGACTGGATGGGCCACAAGGTCTCTTCTAATTCTATGATTCTATGAGATGTTACTGGAAGCAACCAAGGGAGATACATGCCCTCCCTTTCCCAAGGAACCCTCTTGGAGAGCCATTCCCCTTGGCACCCCCAGCTCCTGCCACAGAAAGGTCAGGAACTAACTTTAGCTTCTCTCCCAGGCACCAGAGATGCAGCAGACTGATCTAGTTACAGCTTTGAGTCTCCCGCACATTGCAAGCAGAAGGTCATGCATTCTTGGGTGGGCCTTTTCATAGGTTTTAGAAAGGCTTTCTGGGGATGGGGGTTGAAGTGAGCCGGAAGGAAGGAGAAAAAGTCCTCAGGTCTCTGCGGCTAGGGCTGCTTCCTGTTGGCTGTGACTCAGCAGCCTAGCTCCGGAAAGTAAGTAAATGAGTCACCGGGCCCTTTTGCTCTTCTCCACGTGTTTTCCCTGCCCCAAGCAACAGGCTAAAGGAAGTGGAGGGAGCCAGGGAGATAGAGTCATAAGAGTTGGAAGAGACCTCGTAGGCCATCCAGCCTAACCCCATGCCAAGAAGCAGGAAAATCGCAATCAAAGCACCCGACAGATGGCCGTCCAGCCTCTGTTTAAAAGCCTCCAAAGAAAGAACTTCCAAAACAGTTTGGGGTAGAGAGTTGCACTACTGAACAGCTCTCACAGTTAGGAAACTCTTCCTAATGTTCAAGTGGAAATCTCCTTTCCTATAGTTTGAAGCCGTTGTTCTGCATCCTAGTCTCCAGGGCAGCAGAAAACAAGCTTGCTCCCTCTTCTCTCACATATTTATACATCGCCTTCATCATGTCTATCAGCTCCAGCTCCATGCGGGGACAGGAGAGAAGCCTCCCACAAGGATGATAAAAACATCAAAACATCCGGGCGTCTCCTGGGCAACGTCCTTGCAGACGGCCAATTTTCTCACACCAGAAGCGACTTGCAGTTTCTCAAGTTGCTCCTGACATGGAAAGAAAAAAAATCATGTCTCATCTCCGGCTTCTTTTCTGCAAGCTAAACATGTCCTGCTCTTTAAGCCGCTCCTCATAGGGCTTGTTCTCCAGACCCTTGATCATTTCAGTCTGGAGAACAAGCCCTATATCAGCTCCGGATCCGTGAGGAGACATGAGAGATGTCTCCCACAAGGATGGTAAAACATCAAAACATCCTGGGCAACATCCTTGAAGACAGCCAATTTCTCAAGTCATTCCTGACATGAAAAATAAATTTAAGATGCTCATAGGGATTCATGGCCTCAAGACCCTTGATCATTTCAGTCACCCTCCTCTGGACACCTTCCAGTTTGTCAAGATTTCTTTTGAACTACAGTGCCCAGAATTAGATGCAGTATTCCAGATGAGGCCTAACCAAATCAGAATAGGGAGGCACCTCTGGACACTATATATAGGTAAAGGTAAAGGTTTGTCATATCTGACTCTGGGGGTTGGTGCTCATCTCCATTTCTAAGCCGGCATTGTCCATAGACACCTCCAAGGTCATGTGGCCAGCATGACTGCATGGAGTGCTGTTACCTTCCCTCCGAAGCGGTACCTATTGATCTACTCACATTTGCATGTTTTCAAACTGCTAGGTTGGCAGGAGCTGGAGCTAACAGCGGGCGCTCAATCTGCTCCCGGGATTTGAACCTGGGACCTTTCGGTCTGCAAGTTCAACAGCTCAGCACTTTAACGCACTTCGCCACTGGGGCTCCAGACATTATATATACATCTCCTTTTAATTGCAGTGCCCAGAACTGAACACAGTATGATTCCAGGTGTGGTCTGACCAAGGCAGAATAGAGGGGTAGCATGACTTCCCTGGATCTAGACACTATATTTTTATTGATGGGGATCAAAGGTGGGCCATTTGCTTAAAGGGACAGCTGCTGCACAGGGAGAAATGAGAAGGGAAGAAAACAGCTGCAGGATGCCTTTGAGAGCAACAGGAGACGACCTTGAGATGTCCTTGTTAGGGACAGAAGGCAGCACTGTGTCTCCTGGCCAAGAGCAGGAGGAAGGGAAGCATCCCTATTGGCTGGGAAGGTCTCCAAGGGCTACCCTTAAAGAGACAGAGCCAGAGGCCCATCTAAGCCCCTCCCCGCCTGCCATGCCCAGGCTGCCCTCCCGCACGTCTGCCTTTCTTTCCCCTTTCTCCACTCGCTCACTTACCCGTTGACTCCGATTTTCACCATGTTGCTTTCTGGGAAAGGTGTTTCTGGAGAAAGAAAGAAAAAAGGCAAAGTTTGAAGGGACTTCCAAGGGAGACATGGGCAAAGTTGGGCCCTGGAGGGGTTTTGGACTGCGACTCCCACCATTCCTCACAGCCTCAGGCCCTTTCCTTTTCCCGCTCAGCCGCTTAAGCGGCTGAGCGGGAAAAGGAAAGGGCCTGAGGCTGTGAGGAATGGTGGGAGTCGCAGTCCAAAACCTCTCCAGGGCCCAACTTTGCTCATGCTTCCTCTAAGAGCTCTCTCTCCCCAAAATAAAACTTTTCCCAAAGTTAGAGACGGGCCCTTCTCTAACGATCCCTTCCAGAATCCAGGCCTTCCTCCCCTTGGAGTTCTTTCTACCCCCTTCTCCCCTTCGCCTCACCCTTGGGATCCCGGCCGAACTCAGCTCCGCGGTGCAGTGAGGAGGTGAAGCGGAAAAAGGGCCCTCGTCCGGGGCCTTTATAGAGTTGGCTGGGGAAAAGGAGGGGCCCGGCTCTGCCGAATCAGGGCCCGAAGGCGCCGCCCGAAAATCTCGTCTCCAAACTCCTCCCCGCCCCCTTGTTTCCTTCTTCCCCTTCCCTGGCCGAAAAGCCCTCCTCGCCTTTCCCTCCCTGCCAAGCTCCTCGCCCCTTTGTGTCTTTCCAATGTGTTGTCGAAGGCTTTCACTGGCTTGCTGTGACTCTTTATAGCCATGTCCCAGAAGCATTCTCTCCTGACCTTTCGCCCACATCTGTGCCAGGCATCCTCAGAGGTTGTGAGGTCTGTTGGAAACGAGGCAAGAGAGGTTGATATATCTGTGGAAGGTCGGGGGTGCTCTGAATGCGATTTTCCTGCACCTGACAGGAGGTTAATTCTATGATTCTATGATTTCCCCCAGGCAGGAAGCAGCCAGGCTTTGAAACTGCAAGGCCATTCAGTGCGAATCAAAGTGGCCAGTTGCAACACTCACACTTGCCACCAACAGACCAAAATTCTTTCTCCCACCCTGGACATTCCAAAGATCTATAAAAAGGTAAAGGTTTTCCCCTGATGTTAAGTCTGATGAGGAACTGGAAAATATAGATTTTTAGACATTTATTTATTTATTATTTATTTACAACATTTATACCCCGCCCTTCTCACCCGAGGGGACTCAGGGCGGCTTACAAAAATTGGCAAAATTTAATGCCCAAATTGCAATCATAAAACAAAACAATATAAACAGATCTGTTAATAACATTGTTAAAACACATTATAAAAACCTTAAAAACATATATATAATTAATTCCATTCATCCGAGATCCTCATGCTTCATCCTTAAATAAGGCCATGTCAACTTTGTCATTTACTCATCAAAAGCTTGGGCACATAACCATGTTTTCACGTACATATATTGTATGCACATTAGAAGCACTGAAATGTAGAAAAATCAGACTCTCTGTGTTAGATTCATCAAGTCCACTTGTGACCGACTCTGGGGGTTGGTGCTCATCTCCATTTCTAAGCCGAAGAGCCGGCGTTGTCCATAGACACCTCCAAGGTCATGTGGCCGGCATGACTGCATGGAGCACCGTTACCTTCCCGCCGGAGCGGTACCTATTGAGCTACTCACATTGGCATGTTTTCGAACTGCTAGGTTGGCAGGAGCTGGGGCTAACAGCGGGCGCTCATTCCGCTCCCAGGATTTCAACCTGGGACCTTTCCGTCTGCAAGTTCGGCAGCTCAGCGCTTTAACACACTGCACCACCACCAGGGTATATATAAACCCCTCTTGATAATAATAATAATAATAATAATAATAATAATAATAATAATAATGTAGACTCTGCAAGGAAGCAGATAAAACAATAGGTCACGTCCTCAGCTGCTGCAAGAAGATCGCACAGACTGACTACAAGCAGAGGCATAACACCGTGGCTGAAATGATTCATTGGAACTTGTGCCACAAATGCCATCTGCCTGCGACAAAGAACTGGTGGGATCACAAGCCGGAAAAAGTTACAGAGAATGAGTATGTCAAGCTACTCTGGGACTTCTGAATTCAGACAGAAAGGGTTTTGGAGCACAATACTCCTGACCTCACTATTGTGTTAAAAGACAAAGTATGGATTGTCGGTGTCACAATCCCAGTTGACGGCAGGATTGAGGAGAAACAACTGGAAAAGTTGACACAATATGAGGATTTAAAGATCTAACTACAAAGACTCTGGCACAAGCCAGTCAAGGTGGTCCCAGTGGTGATCGGCACACTGGGTGCAGTGCCTAAAGACCTTGGCCTGCACTTAAACACAATCGGCGGTGACAAAATTACCATTTGTCAGCTGCAGAAGGCCACCTTACTAGGATCTGCGCGCGTTATTTGCCAATACATCACACAGTCCTAGACACTTGGGAAGTGTCTGACGTGTGATCCAGTTCAACAGCCAGCAGTGTCTGCTGTGGACTCATCTTGTTGTGTTAATAATAATAATAATAATAATAATAATAATAATAATAATAATAATAATAATAATAACAACTTGATTTTTGTATCCCGCCCCATCTCCCCGGAGGGACTTGGGGCGGCTCACATGGAGACGAAGCACAGTACATCATAAAATACAGTATCAATACATTTAAAACAAGAACACATAAAACAAGCATATAAAACAAGTATATAAACAGTAAAACATAATGAACAGTGGACAAAGCACTGTTTGAGTATTCAATGGGGTCAGACGATAAAATATATGTGTGTGCTGGCACTTGCCTAGTTTCCAACAGACCTCACGACCTCTGAGGATGTGAGTGTGAATGTTGCAGTTGATCACCTTGATTAGCATTGAATAGCCTTTCGATTTCAAAGCTTGGCTGCTTCCTGGCTGGGGTAGTCCTTTGTTGGGAGATGATTAGCTGGCCCTGATTGGCTCTACAGGCCACTGCAAACATCAGAAGAGCTGCAAGGCCAAGAACAAGCCAGGAGAGTAAAGACAAAGATCCATCCAGAGAAAAATGTTCTTACCATACATCAAGGGAACCACACTGACCACATAGGCAAACTGATGAAGAAGCACAACCTACAAACTATCTACAGACCCACAAAGAAAATCCAACAAATGCTACATTCAGAAAAGGACAAGAGGGATCCTCTCATCTCTGCAGGAGTCTACCGTATACCATGCAACTGTGGACAAGTCTACATAGGGATCACCAAATGCAGCATTGTCCAAACACAAATCAAGGGACAGGAAGGGCATTGCAGATTCACTCATTCCAAGTGGGGCTTGCAGCCAAGACCAGAGAAGTCAGCCATAGCAGAGCACTTGATGAACCAACATGGGGACAGAATATTATTTGGGAACAGAAATGCTGGACTACTCTAACAACCACCAAGTCAAACTACACAGAGAAGCCACTGAAATCTACAAGCATGTGGACAATTTCAACAGTAAGGAGGAAATTATGAAAATGAACAAAATCTGGCTACCAGTATTAAAAAAAACTCTAAAATCAGGACAGTAAATGAAGAACAACACTTGGAAAACAGGAGACCTCACACCTCTGAGGATGCCTGCAATAAATGTGGGTGAAACATCAGGAGAGAATGCTTCTGGAACATGGCCATACAGTCTGGAAAACTCACAGCAACCCAATTCGACATAGTTTGTGGCATTTTCTGGAGTATAACAGCTACTTTCAGATTTATCACACAATTAAACAGGAAATAACCCTTTCAAACTGTGATCGAGGTGACCACCCTCCCCCCCAGGACTTTGTAAAAGATAGTTCAAAAATCAAGACTTTATGTTCTATATTCCATATATTTACAGTAGAAGGTGATTGAGACTTTTTACTGGAGTTTACTGTGGATTATCCCTGCACTCTGAGGCAAGAGATAACAACTTCATGAATTGTAAAATCATGCTGCTAAAACTCCACTTTTATGAATTTCCATATTGGGTTCTCCAGATGTTATGAACTTCGTTCTTATCAAATATTTTCAATTGTTTATATCATTCATGATTCCCCTTTAGGCAATGTAACTCACTTTTATGGATTCTCCCTTATTTCCATGAAATCTATCTGTCTGCCTATATGTATTTGTACTCTTTGGGATCCCCGGAAAATATGTATTTTTCCCAGCATGGTTTATATTCCAACTTTATTTTATCTTTTTCATTTTATTTCATATAATTGTCAAGTCATGAAATCAAATAGGAAATATTTTGAACTCAACCTGAACCCCAGAACCTATCCCATTTCCTATGACCCAGGCTTCCCTTCCCAAAAACAAAAGGATAATCTGCCACCGCTAAACCCAATCAAATTCAGATTGCATGGACAATATAGGGCTTGAGTCGCCGAATTCGGAGTGTTGGCCTAAAGGTGATTCGCCCCAAGGCAAACATTGTCATATCGCACCCAAAGGAAAATCCAGGACACCTCAGGAAGGCGCCCTGCAGAGCCTGTCAATATGGCTCATCACCACCCATCTTTGCTTCCACCTCTGACACCCCAAGGCATATCTAAAATCTGTATACGTGACAGAAACCCGGACACCCTTGATTGCTGCCATTAATCCCTTTAGAAATCGGTCTAGCAGGTCTTAATCCGACAGTTCCTGCCCTGTCACCTCATTGTTTCAATAACTCCCGCCTTCTCTTTCCTGATTGGCCCGAGTAGAGACAAAAGGTAGCTTCCTATTGGGCCAACGGAGCAAGGCGGGAAACGAAAGCCCGCCTCGTTCAACCTTCTAGCCTATCAACGATCAGATGGGCGGGGGAGCGGGGCGGGAAATTCAAAGGGCTGTCAGACTGAAATTTTGTATAAATATGGCTTTATTTTGATTATGTGGTATCCTAGTAGACTGAATGATCGCTACTAGAGTCCTCTTCAGCTGAATTGCTCAATAAAGACTCCTTGGCGGATTTTCCTTCAACTTTGGCGGACCTTCTTCATTTCGGCTTCAGGTTGTATTGCGGCTCATATTTTCCTATTGGCTCCGCCAAGGTCCGTTCTCTCAGGACCAGATCGGGTCTCTCCTTAAGGGCCCGATCCCCTAAAACGCGGTCGACAACAAAACCAGGAACAGACATTATTTTCAAATTTTGTTACATAGCGTAACAATATTGTTACCTGCCTCTCCTTGTGGCTACAGTAGGATTTAAATGGAGCGATGAAAAACAACTCTATTGAAATCCATGTAATACAATGCACACGTAATAACCACAATAATAAATATATGGCTATTAATAAATACATGATAATTTAATAATAAATACACACACAAATAACAACAACAATAATAATAATAATAACTTATGCCTCAATAATAATAATAATAATAATAACTTATGCCTCAAGTACCACCTCCCAGCAGCAAAGAACTGGTGGGATCACAAACCTGCAAAAGTATTGGAAAATGAGCACGCAAAAATACTGTGGGACTTTCGAATCCAGACTGACAAAGTTCTGGAACACAACACACCAGACATCACAGTTGTGGAAAAGAAAAAGGTTTGGATCATTGATGTTGCCATCCCAGGTGACAGTCACATTGACGAAAAACAACAGGAAAAACTCAGCCGCTATCAGGACCTCAAGATTGAACTTCAAAGACTCTGGCAGAAACCAATGCAGGTGGTCCCGGTGGTGATGGGCACATTGGGTTCCATGCCAAAAGATCTCAGCTGGCATTTGGAAACAATAGACATTGACAAAATTACGATCTGCCAGCTGCAAAAGGCCACCCTGCTGGGATCTGCGCACATCATCCGAAAATACATCACACAGTCCTAGACACTTGGGAAGTGTTTGACTTGTGATTTTGTGATATGAAATCCAGCATATCTATCTTGTTTGCTGTGTCATAATATAATAATAATAATAATAATAATAATAATAATAATAATAATAATAATAATTGGGTCTATACTACTATATAATGCAGTGGCAGTACATTTGATACACTTCACTTTCTGAAGGAAACTTTTACACTCCGAGGCCTTCAGCATCAGCAGACGAAGCCAGGCATTTTTTCCCTGCAACCCCTTCTTTTGTTAAAAACCTAACCAAGGGGGAGTTTTTCCCCTTCTTTCAAAGAGAGTGATGTCAGCGGTTGCTGGGGTAACAAGTGGAAATTCTTTTGGGGGCTGTGAGGTTGGGAAGTAGCTGTTTGCTTGGCCTGCCCTAGTAACTCTGCTAAAGGCACCACATTTCAGGGATGAAGAGAAAGGCAGGAACTGAGAATGAAAGGCACTGCAGGCTGATTCAACCAGAGGAGTCAGCCAGAGCAGAGCACTTGATGAACCAACCTGGACACAACATATTATTTGAGAACACAGAAATGCTGGACCACCTTAACAACCACCATGTCAGATGACACAGAGAAGCCACTGAAATCCACAAGCATGTGGACAATTTCAACAGAAAGGAGGAAATTATGAAAATGAACAAAATCTGGCTAACAGTATTTAAAAAACTCTAAAATCAGGACAGTAAATATAAAGAACAACACTCAGTAGAAAGGGGAATTCCAGACAGGAAACAATCTGGGCCAGTTAACACCTACCAACAAAAGATTACCCAGGCAGGAGGCAGCCAGGCTTTGAAGCTGCAAGGCTATTCAATGCTAATCAAACCGGCCAATTGCAACATTCACATTTGCCTCAAACAGACAACAGTTCTTGTCTGTTTCGACATTCCACAGATATATAGACCCCACCTACATAGCTTTTCAACAGACATCACAACCTTTGAGGATGTCTGCCATAGATGTCGGTTAAACGTCACAAGAAAGTGCTTCTGGAATATGGCCACACAGCATGGAAAGCTCACAACAACCCCGAGAATTTCTGCTTGCCAGGAAGGACAAAGGCCCCATGTATATTGCTATGCAATCCAATTTCTGAATCTAGATTCTTTGCCTTGAACTGGATAACAACAACAACAATAACAACAACAATAAAATGTAGTGTGATTTCTGGGCTGTATGGCTGCGTTTTAGCAGCATTTTCTCCTAACATTTCACCTACATGTGTGGCTAGCATCTTCAGAGAATATTAGTATTATTATTATGTAGGTAAAGGTAAAGGTTTTCCTCTGACATTAGATCTAGTTGTGTCTGACTCTGGGGGTTGGTGCTCATCTCCATTTCTAAGCCGAAGAGCCGGCGTAGTCCGTAGACACCTCCAAGGTCATATGGTCGGCATGACTGAATGGAACACCGTTATCTTCCCGCCGGAGTGGTACCTATTGATCTACTCACCATTGCATGTTTTTGAATTACTAGGTTGGCAGAACCTGGGGGTAACAGCAGGAGCTTACCCCACTCCCCGGATTTGAACTGCTAACATTTTGGTCAGCAAGTTCAGCAGCTCAGCAGTTTAATCTGCTGCGCCATCAGGGGCCAACTAAAATTATTGTTAGTGTGTTGTTGAAGGCTATCATGGCCGGGATCACAGGGTTGTTTTGTGTTTCCCAGGCTGTATGGCCATGTTCCAGAAGTATTAACTCCTGATGTTTCGCCCACATCTATGGCAGGCATCGTCACACCTGTTGTTAGTGTCTTTTAGGCCTGTCCCTGGGGTTCTTTGGGGCGCTGATTTGGAATATTGCATCGGATAGGCCCCTGGTGGCACAGTGTGTTAAAGCGCTGAGCTGTTGAACTTGTGGACCAAAAGGTTCCAGGTTCAAATCCCGGGAGCGGAACCAGCGCCCACTGTTAGCCCCAGCTCCTGCCAACCTAGCAGTTCGAAAACATGCCAATGTGAGTAGATCAATAGGTACCGCTCTGGCGGGAAGATAACGGCACTCCATGTAGTCATGCCGGCCACATGACCTTGGTGGTGTCTATGGACAACGCCGGCTCTTCGGCTTAGAAATGGATATGACCACCAACCCCCAGAGTCGGACACAACTGGACTTAACGTCAGGGGAAAACCTTTACCTTTACTTTACCTATAGGCCACATCAGCACTAGTTTCCTCCGTATGACTTCTGTGGATGGTGACTGGCACAGGGTATGCATTCTGTATCTCAGAAACTAGGGCTGAGAGAGGAAAACTGTTGCAATTTTTTGTAATCAGCAGGTCAAATATATCCAAAAGCAGGGCTAAAGTTTGAGGCACCAAAATGTGTGTTGGCCAGTGTTATTATTATGAGTTCCAGTTGGGTTGATGGGGCATTAATAGCCACCGATTGCACTAAAACTGATTTCCAATCAAATGCCCAAAAGTGCACTTAGCATTAGAAAACCTATAAAGGCCATTTCGCCACCCAGTGAGCCCAACTTTGTAAAACTTTCCATCCCGCCCCCTGCTTGGGGCATTTCCTGGCTCCTTTGTGAGTTTCTTTTCACTGTGCCTATTATGAGGCCCATTCATTCCTTCCCCCATAGGGACTGAGAAGGGCGCCCCGCCAGGCTTCTACTCCTGGAACGTGACAGCGGAAGTCCCGCCTCCTCTCTCAGGTTGGGCCCCGCCCCTCTGGAGGCGCGCGCTTTCTCCCCGAAGCCAGTCCAAGGCAGTCCTGGGGAGCCCCGCGCGAGACCAGTCCTGCTTCCGGCTGGTGTCCTCGTGCCCTCGGGCACGTCTGCCTGGCAGCTCCTCTTGGGCCTCCGGATGTTTGCAACAATGATAGGCTGGTGCACCGTTTGGTAACCAAAATAGCTGACACTTCCCAACAAAGAACTCTCCCAGGCAGGAAGAAGCCAGACTTTGAAGTGGCAAGGCCATTCAGTGCTGATCAAGGTGGCCAATTGCACCATTCATCCTTGCTTCAAGCAGACAAGAGTTTTTTTTCTCCCATCCTGTACATCATTCTACAGATATATAAAGCCCACTTGCATTGTTTTCTAACAGACTTCACAACCTCTGAGGATGCTTGCCATAAATGGGTGAAACGTCAGGAGAGAATGCTTCTAGAACATGGTCATAGTAAAGGTAAAGGTGTCCGCTGACGTTAAGTCCACTCGTGTCATTTCTAAGCCGAAGAGCCGGCGTTGTCAGTAGACATCTCCAAGGTCACGTGGCCGGCATGATTGCATGGAACGCCGTTACCTTCCTGCCGGAGCGGTACCTATTGATCTACTCACATTGGCATGTTTTCGAACTGCTAGGTTGGCAGAAGCTGGAGCTAAAAGTGGGCGCCCACTCCACTCCCCAGGTTTGAACCTGGCACCTTTCGGTCTGCAAGTTCAGCAGCTCAGCGCTTTAACACACTGAGCCACCGGAGGCACAGTATAAACCCCACTTGCATAGTTTTCTAACAGATCTCACAACCTCTGAGGATGCTTGCCATAGGTGGGTGAAACTTCAGGAGAGAATGCTTCTGGAACATGGCCATACAGGCGGGAAAACTCACCACAACCCAGTGTTTTGAGCTATGAAAACCTTCGACAACACAAACCAAAATAATTGCTTTACATCGCCCTGCATTATTTTTAACCAAGCTGCCCTCTGCAAGAGATTTTCTTTTTGTGCCATGATAAATATGTCTCTGGATAAACAAAATCTGGCTACCAGTATTTTAAAAATATCCAAAATCAGGACAGTAAATATAGAACAACACTCATAATATGGGAATTCTAGACAGGAAACAATAAGGACCAAACAATACCTCCCAACAAAGGAATCCCCCAGGTAGGAAGCAGCCAGGCTTTGAAGCTGCAAGGCTATTCAGTGCTAATCAAGGTGGCCAATTGCAACATTCACACTTGCCTCAAACAGACAAGAGTTCTTTCTCCCACCCTGGACACCCCACAGGTATATAAACCACAGACCTCACAACTTTTGAGGATGCCTGCCACAGATGTGGGTGAAACATCAGGAGATAATGCTTCTGGAACATTATTAAATAAATAAATAAATTCTGGAACATGGTCATACAATCTGGATTTTCTGGGCTGGGTTTGGCCCAGTGGCCATAAATGACACATGTGCTCTACATATTCTGTGCATATCTCAAATTTCTTGTCCTAAAATATTCGTAGGTAATTGGTCAAAGAGGGTTGGTATTTGTATTTGTGTGAAACAACATTAATTGAAAAGCACTAATTTTTAAATATAGTAGAGTCACTTATCTAAGCTAAACGGGCTGGCAGAAGCTTGGATAAGTGAATATCTTGGATAATGAGGGATTAAGGAAAAGCCTATTAAACATCAAATTAGGTTATGATTTTACAAATTAAGCACCAAAACATCATGTTATACAACAAATATGACAGAAAAAGTAGTTCAATATGCAGTAATGTTATGTTGTAATTACTGTATTTACAAATTTAGCACCAAAATATCACGATATATTGAAAACATTGACTACAAAAATGGCTTGGATTATCCAGAAGCTTGGATAAGCGAGGCTTGGATAAGTGAGACTCCACTGTACTTGTTTCAAAAAACAGCTATAATAGCTATTATCCACAAATGTGGATAAACTGCTATTGTATCCACGTTATAGCTACATAGGATGAAAACTAGCCAATTAGAGCTGTAAAATAGCAAAGTTGGCAACATTGAGGCTGACACAATGAAAAATATTTGCTGTCTTTGCGATGTATGCAATCGCTTGATACAAAGTTGTCTCCAGTTTCATGTCACAGTCCCAGCTAAGCTTCATTGCACAGTTGCAATAATCATGATGCAGGCCTGTATACACATAGTCAGCCTCACATAATCTGAATCAGAATTATTTTTTTAGGATTAGTTATTATATTCTTAAATATTTTTAATCACGTCAGAAGCAACTTGAGAACATACTGCAAGTCGCTTCTGGTATGAGAGAACTGGCTGTTCACAGAGACGTTGCCCAGGGGACACCCAGATGTGTTACCGTCCTGCTGGGAGGCTTCTCTCATGTCCCCGCAAGCTGGAGCTGACAGATGGGAGCTCACACTCCCTCACGGATTTGAACCGGCAATCTTCAGGTCAGCAATCCAACCTTCAGGTCAGCATTTCACAAGGGTTTAACCCATTGTGCCACCGTGGCTCCTATACTTAAATATAAAGTAGAGATATTTGATATTCAGAAGCACTGGGCAACATGAAATGGGAGGACTGGTGCTCAGTCTATTTTTATGAATGGGTTGTGTTGTCGACCGCGTTTTAGGGGATCGGGCCCTTAAGGAGAGACCCGACCCGGTCCTGAGAGAACGGACCTTGGCGGAGCCAATAGGAAAATATGAGCCGCAATACAACCTGAAGCCGAAATGAAGAAGGTCCGCCAAAGTTGAAGGAAAATTCCGCCAAGGAGTCTTTATTGAGCAATTCAGCTGAAGAGGACTCTAGTAGTGATCATTCAGTCTACTAGGGTACCACATAATCAAAATAAAGCCATATTTATACAAAGTTTCAGTCTGACAGCCCTTTGAATTTCCCGCCCCGCTCCCCCCCCCCCATCTGATCGCTGATAGGCTAGAAGGTTGAACGAGGCGGGCTTTCGTTTCCCGCCTTGCTCTGTTGGCTCAATAGGGAGCTGCTTTTTGTCTCTACTCGAGCCAATCAGGAAGGAGAAGGCGGGAGTTATTGAAACATTGAAGTGACAGGGCAGGAAATATCGGATTAATTCCTGCTAGACCGATTTCTAAAGGGATTAATGGCAGCAATCAAGGATGTCCGGGTTTCTGTCACGTATACAGATTTTAGATATGCCTTGGGGTGTCAGAGGTGGAAGTAGAGATGGGTGGTGATGAGCCATATTGACAGGCTCTGCAGGGCGCCTTCCTGAGGTGCCCTGGTTTTCCTTTGGGTGAAATATGACAATGTTTGCCTTGGGGCGAATCACCTTTAGGTCAACACTCCGAATTCGGCGACTCAAGCCCTATATTGTCCATGCAATCTGAATTTGATTGGGTTAAGCGGTGGCAGATCATCCTTTTGTTTTTGGGAAGGGAAGCCTGGGTCATAGGAAATGGGATAAGTTCTTGGGTTCAGGTTGAGTTCAAAATATTTCCTATTTGATTTCATGACTTGGCAATTATATGAAATAAAATGAAAAATAAAATAAAGTTGGAATATAAACCCTGCTGGGAAAAATACATATTTTCCGGAGATCCCAAAGAGTACAAATACATATAGGCAGACAGATAGATTTCATGGAAATAAGGGAGAATCCATAAAAGTGAGTTACATTGCATAAAGGGGAATCATGAATGATATAAACAATTGAAAATATTTGATAAGAACGAAGTTCATAACATCTGGGGAACCCAATATGGAAATTCATAAAAGTGGAGTTTTAGCAGCATGATTTTACAATTCATGAAGTTAGCCCAACGATTAGAAATTCATACAACAGTGATTCATGAGGGTGTCCAGGTACATAGAATATGAAAATTCACGGATACATTGGGAAAAGAGTTCATCTGTGGTGGAAGGAATTCATAGAAATAGCATGGGGAAGAGGTACATGTGGGTTGCAGTCTTTGGAAGTATAGGATTTCATAAGTTCAGGGGTAGGTCCGGGGAAGAGTGTTCTTCTCATTCATAAAATTATGAAGGTGTGAATGAAACGTGGAGGGCGCCCGCCCAGGCACCCTCCTGGCAGCTGTAGAGAGGGTGAAGGTCCTTGGAGAACTATGTCTCCCCAGCGGGAGAGCGATCCCCCATCCACAGTTCACAGAAAGGGACCAGTGATCTCTTAAAACCATCCCGCGGGTCGCGGGGAGAGGAAAGTCCGGGATAAGGCTGGAAAAGAGCAGTCTGGCTTGAAAAGAGCAGTCGGTTCCGTTTGACAGTCAGCTGATGAGGTGCCGAGAACTGGACCGATTTTGGTTCCGCTGGTGGTCCTTGGGTCAGGAGCCTTAGGAAGGGTTAGGACTAAAAGAGGAGCGTGCTAGGGGTAATTTTGATAAAGATATGAGCCAATTTGTATCGTCCGCCGTATTAACCTATGGCGGGGAAGCCTCCGCCAGGGTTTGAAGGTCGGACGGGTTAGAGAGAGAGAGAGGGGGGATTGCGTGCAAAAGAAGGAGTCAGGGAAAGACACAAAATAACCAGATAGAGAATGTTACTGTTAAAAATGAATGCTACTTTTATTGGGGGGATTTGTTACATAGTTCAGGGAAGGGGAAAGTGAAGAAAAAAAGATCTTTTAATAATAGTCTGCTGCGGTCCCGCTCCGTTCCTTTGGTGATGGATCTGCGGAACTCTCAGCTGCGGGTTCAAATCAATTTGAAAGCTGGCGCCACGGTCATCAGTTGTGATGAACAATGTTGACTTTCTTTCTTAGAGAGCCCCATATATGATGCTTCTGTCCCCTATTATACTTTGTGGCTTAACATCAGCACCCAGAAGGGGAAAAAAAACTTTACATTAATGTATATCCTTCTGCAGTGATCGCTGGGATGAATTGGCTGAAGCTCAGATTAGGAGTCTGTTTAACTTCATACAGATTGGGTATCCGATACTGACAAAGGTTAATGAGTACTAGCACCGCTGAGACTTGCTCTGCCTTAGAAACAGTGATATAATTTCAACTCGGAGATGACATTTTTGGCCTGCATAGCCAGTGTGGTGTAGTGGTTTGAGCACTGAACTATGGCTCTAAAGATTAGGGTTAAATTCTCTCTTTTCCATGGAAACCCACTGGATACCCCTATGCCCCTTCTACACTGCCATATAATTCAGATTATCAAATCAGATAATGCACATTATCTGCTTTGAACTGGATTATCTGAGTCTACACTGCCATATAATTCAGATCAAAGAAGATAATCTGTATTTTATATGGCAGTGTAGAAGAGGCCGCAATCATGTCACACTTTCTCAGCTTCAGAGGAAGGCAAAGACAAACCATCTTTAAACAAATGTTTCAGAGAAAAGCCATTTGAAAAGCCTTCAGAAGCTATTCGAAGGCATACGTGCAACAAGAAAAAGAAGCTTGGTCAATAGAAATGCTGTACATGCATTCATAACAACTCTGGCAGTGTTAGTCTGCCTTTGGGTAACAATTATTTTATGGAAGTGGCCTCTGTCTTCATTAAAACATATGCAATATTTTTCAAAAGCCTTGCTACATGACTCTTGTTTTGCTTTAGCTAACAAGGCCATACTCTTGAAAAACTGCAACACATCATTAATTTTTTATAATGCTATGTCCTGAGAAGTCCAAATTAGTGTTTAAAAATTAAAGGAGACTTGACAGTAAAGATTTAGCATATTCACTTCTATCATTATTATTTAATACACAACAAGATTGGTATACAGCAAACAAGATAACTACGCTGGCTGTTGTATTGGATCACACATTGGACACTTCCCAAGTGTCTAGGACTATGATGTACCAGCCAATACTGCATGCACATCCTAGTAGGGTGGCCTTTTGCAGCTAAGGTAAAGGTTTTCCCCTGACATTAAGTCTAGTCTTGTCTGACTCTGCGGGTTGGTGCTCATCTCCATTTCTATGCTAAAGAACCGGTGTTGCCCGTAGACACCTCCAAGGTCATGTGGCCACTGGCATGACTGCATGGAGCACCGTTATCTTCTTGCCGTAGCAGTACCTATTGATCTACTCACATTTGCATGTTTTCGAACTACTAGGTTGGCAAAAGCTGGGGCTAACAGTAGGAGCTCACCCTGCCCCCCCAAATTCGAACTGCCAACCTTTCAGTCAGCAAGTTCAGCAGTTCAGTGGTATAACCCGCTGCACTGCCAGGTTAATGACAGATGGTAATTTTGTCATTTCCAGTGGTTTTCAAGTGCTGGCTAAGGTCTTTAGGCACTGTACCCAGTGTGATGATGATGATGATGGTGATGATGATGATGATTATTATTATTATTATTATTCTGGTTTTTCTCTTCACATGGAGACTCAAAGTGTGCCGCACACAAAATGTGTTGGTCTCTAATTGCCATCATCCCCTGCCAGCAGAGCTAAGGAGTAGTTTGCTGAGTATACACATATTTGAATGGCCTGACATTTGGGAATACCAATATTCTCTATCACACATTTTAAATGTGAGGAATATTGTTCCCTGCAAAATAGTAAGTTTCATATCAGGCAGATGACTGTTTGTGAAAAAGCTAACTGGAACATGGGATCTAGTTACATTGTTGCCTGTTCCAGGCCTTGCCTTGTGCTTCATGCATTAACATCCAGTCCCTCCAAATGTCCATTTGAAACAATACACCTGGCCTCTCCATATGTGATTTTGAGTAGTACATAACTAGAGCACTTTTTAAAAGAACCCTACCATTGGAGTAATTAAGGCTGTTTAAAGAATAAATCCACTGTTATTCCCTGGCCTGTTTGGCTTTGCAAAGCAAGATTGAAGGGCAGAGGAGCTTGCAAGGGGAGATGGGGGATACCAAGAGACTCCGAAGAAAGTTCATTTGGCTCAGGAGGTAATCTGATTCTATTCACCCAGCTGCTATTCCCACCACTATTGAAGGACCAAGGCACTAAGTTTAGCCCTGACTGGGGTTATAACCTTTAAGGAAAGGCCAGAGGTATGATTTATAATTTGAAACCAAAAAGATGTAAGGGGGGTTCTGACAAACCAGGATATATTGCTTCTGGACCACATTCAGTTTAGTGGGCCCAGACTGTTCAAGGCTACTGTAAGGAAAAAGGGACAGAAAGTTTAGAATGAAACAGTTGGAGCATTTGCACAACCAGAGCCCACTGTTTGATGAGTAAACAATTGTCAGCAAGGACTCTGTGCTGGGGACAGAGGACAAGATGAGAGAACTCCAGTTGCCAAATATTTCCCTAAGTTCGCTACAGCTATGACCTTGTTCACCCTGGTACATTGCAAAGGGAATGGGCAGCATTTATCTCAGAAGGACCACAATGGTTAGAGACAAAGGAAGCTGCCTTATGCAGAATCAGACCATTGACCGACCAATAATAATGATGATGATGATGATGATGATGATGATGATGATTCTGTAGCCCACTTGTCGATGGATGTCCAAAATTGGCAGCATCCACCACAGTCCTTTTTATCCTGGGCGACGACTGAGCCAGTATAGACTTCGTTTTGGTTTGATTCTCCATAATGCTAATGGGTTAGGTGCTCTTAGTTCCACTCCTCAGCTGAGACCTCTCTGGCTTGGTTGGACCTGCCGGTAGTTACACTACCGCCAGCACAGCTCTCAGCATCATTGGAACAGCTAAGCCCCCCCACCACGACAAGGCTATCAAACATCTAAGAAATCTCACAAAATTTCACATCTGTTGTACATGGATGACCTGAAGCTGTATGGGAAAACGGAAACTGAAATCCAGTTTCTGACTAACACTGTCTGAATTTTTAGCACTGATATCAGCATAGAGTTTGGTTTGGACAAATGTTCGACAGTGGCATTGAAGAAGGGAAAAATCATTGAAAGTGAGGGCATAAATATGCCTAATGGCCAAACAATAAAGTGTCACCAGCCAGAGGCCTATAAATAACTGGGCATATTACAGCTGGACAACATCAAGCACGAACATGTAAAAATTGTGGTCAACAAAGAATACACACAATGGGTCAGAAAAATTCTCAAAAGCAAACTCAATGGAAACAACACCATCAAGGCCATAAACACCTGGGCCATATCTGTCATAAGATATACTTCTGGCATTATAAATTGGACACAGGCAGAACTGGACAATTTGGACAGAAAAACAAGAAAACTCATGACCATTCATCATTCACTGCACCCTCGCAGTGATGTTGACCGGCTATATCTGCCTAGAAGATCAGGGAGAAGAGGACTCTTTTACGTAAAACAAGCAGTCAAAGAAGAAGAACATGCCCTGGCAGAATATGTAAAGCAAAGTGAAGAACCTGCTTTGATTGAAGTCAAAAATCAGAAACTCCTCAAAGCACAGCAGACAAAAAACCAGTACAAGAAAACCGCACTACAAACTAGAGCTGACAGCTGGCACAATAAAACATTGCATGGAAAGTTCCTTGACAAAATTGAAGGAAAAACTGACAAGGAGAAGACCTGGCTCTGGCTCACGAATGGGACCCTGAAGAAGGAAACAGAAGGCCTGTTCCTTGCAGCCCAGGAGCAAGCCATCAGAACAAAGGCAATTAAGGCCAAGATCGAAAAATCAGCTGATGACCCAAAATGCAGACTCTGCAAGGAAACTGACGAAACCATTGATCATATCCTCAGCTGCTGTAAGAAATTTGCACAGACAGACTACAAACAAAGAGACAACTATGTGGCCCAAATTATTCATTGGAACTTATGCCTCAAGTACCACCTCCCTGCAGCAAAGAACTGGTGGGATCACAAACCTGCAAAAGTATTGGAAAATGAGCACGCAAAGATACTGTGGGATTTCTGAATCCAGACTGACAAAGTTCTGGAACACAACACACCAGACATCACAGTTGTGGAAAGAAAAGGATTTGAATCATTGATGTTGCCATCCCAGGTGACAGTCGCATTGATGAAAAACAACAGGAAAAACTCAGCTGCTATCAGGACCTCAAGATTGAACTTCAAAGACTGGCAGAAACCAGTACAGGTGGTCCTGGTGGTGATCGGTACATTGGGTGCCATGCCAAAAGGTCTCAGCCGGCATTTGGAAACAATAGACATTGAAAAAATTACGATCTGCCAACTGCAAAAGGCCACCCTACTGGGATCTGCACGCATCATCTGAAAATACATCACACATTCCTAGACACTTGGGAAGTGTTCGACTTGTGATTTTGTGATATCTATCTTGTTTGCTGAGTCATACAATGTTGTTGTGATAATAATAATAATGATTATGATGATGACTACTTTATTCTTGTATCCCACCTTCATCTTCTCGGAAGAACTCGGGGTGGCTTACAAAAGAAAGGTATTGGTTTTGCTCATGTTTTAGGCAGAATTCCCCAAAGAATATACTATGCTGAAAAGACTGTACAATTTGCTGCCCATTCACACTGGGTCAGAGTAATCCACCAGAAGTCTAAGTACAACATAACTAAAACACTCATATGGCAGGTGGCCAGCCCATATTGTGGTCCCTTTTCCATCTTTCTCAAATCCAAACATGCTCTATGTCCTGATGACACACTTTCCTCTTTGTCCCTGTTCCAAAATGTACTATGGAGTATAGATACATCATGGCCTATTTGATCACAACTTCCAACAACTGGCTGATCAAATTTGGAGGTGTCCTGAAGATTTATTTGTTTATTGTGTCAGAAGCAAACAGAGGATACAGTTGTAATGTATTTGAAAACACAAACAAAGTTTTAAAAATTGGCATTATGCTAAATGTTCTTTGACCAGTAGCTGGCCACTCGGAGTGCCTCTGGTGTGGCTGTAAGAAGGTCCTCCACTGTGCATGTGGCAGGTTTCAGACTGCATTGTGATAGGTGGTCTGTGGTCTGCTTTTCTCTACACTCCCATGTCGTGGACTCCACTTTGTAGCCCAATTTCTTAAGGTTGGCTCTGCATCTCATAGTGCCAGAGCGCAATCTATTCAGCATCTTCCAAGTTGCCCAATCTTCTATGTGCCTATGAGGGAGTTTTTCATTCAGTATCAACCATGGGTTGAGGTTCTGGGTTTTAGCCTGCCACGTTTGGACTCTTGCTTGCTGAGGTCTTCCTGCAAGTTTCTCTGTAGATCTTAGAAAACTATTTCTAGATTTAAGGCGTTGGCATGCTGGCTGATATCCGAACAGGGGATGGACTGGAGATGTCACTGCCTTGGCCCTTTCATTATCGGCTGCTACTTCCTGGCAGATTTTAGGCGATGCAGTGCCGGCTAAACAGTATAATTTCTCCAGCAGTGTTGGGTGTAAACATCCTGTGTATTAACTTGGTGAGATGCATTCCACACTGGGCATGTGTATTCAGCAGCAGAGTAGCAAAGCACAAGGGCAGATGTCTTCACTGTGTCCTGAAGATGATCTCACTCAGCTTGGGTTACAAAGAAGCAGAAAGGGGTTTCTAACACTTGCAGTGACTTTGATAAGCTTGTGAGTACCACTTTCTCCTCTTCCCATTGTTTGGACCCAGGATTTTGTGATTTTATGGTAGGGGTGTAGTAATTGTGGCTCTCTAGATTGTCTGCAGCAGCAAATCCCAGTACAGTAGAGTCTCACTTATCCAAGCTTCTGGATTATCCAAGCCATTTTTGTAGTCAATGTTTTCTCTATATCATGATATTTTGGTGCTAAATTCGTAAACGCAGTAATTACAACATAACATTACTGCATATTGAACTAATTTTTCTGTCAAATTTGTTGTTTAACATGATGTTTTGGTGCTTAATTTGTAAAATCATAACCTAATTTGATGTTTAATAGTCTTTTCCTTAATCCCTCATTATCCAAAATATTCGCTTATCCAAGCTTCTGTTGGCCCGTTTAGCTTGGATAAGTGAGACTCTACTGTATTTCTCATATTTTAACTATGTTGCAGATGGGAAGCTACAGTCCAGCAACAACTGGGTAGCTGCATTATTCCCATCTCTCCTTAAAAAGGAATAATAAAATGATCATAAAAATAATAATTACAAAGAAAAGGATATCTACACATTTACTCTACCCCACCCCCCCACCCCAAAATCAGACTAGAAAATGGTCGAGCAACCATCACAGGGATCACAAGGCCAGGCTGTGGTGCAGGCTGGTTAGCAGCCAGCTGCAACAAATCACTCTGACCAAGAGGTCATGAGTTCGAGGCCCGCCCGTGCCTGCATCTGTCTCTGTTCAATGTTATGACATTGAATGTTTGCCTTATATGTGCAATGTTATCTGCCCTGAGTCCCCTTTGGGGTGAGAAGGGCGGAATATAAATACTGTAAATAAATAAATAAATAAATAAATAAAATGGTAAAGTTTACTGTGAGGTTACTGAAGCCCTGCAATTAATGGGATGCCAGAGAATTAGACTTGGCTTAGCCTATCACCCTTAAGCCTAGTGGTAGCAATGAAAAATGCTTTGGAAGTTCTCAAATATACAGTACTATAAATATTTATGTTGCCTTGCCTTTTGATCAGGAAAAGGGTTTGGCACTGGAAAGCGGCTCTACACAGCTTAATAATGCTGCCTGGAATCATAATCCAAAATGGCAATTCCAGCCTACGTTGAGGCTTGACAGGGATGCTCTTGAGTCCTCTTTTCCTTCTCTCATTCTCCTTCGTGAATCATAAGAGGTTGACCGTGCCACTAGGACAAAGTAAGTTACCCTGTCACGGCTGTAGCCAAGGACAAGGACAGGAGGGGCTGGCTGTCCCATATGCAAAACAAACACCATCTTAGTGCAGGGCTCCGTTAATCTAAACTCTGGCTATGTAAATGCCAGGTAAACTGCCATATTCAGGAAGGCAGTTGACTGTAGTCCTTGAGACACTGCCGGACTCCAATCCTACTGGTCCTAGCCAAAAGGATCAATAACCAGGAGAGGCTACAGTACAATATCTGGTGGGACAGGTCTCTCTCACCCATATTTATATATTTGTTTTGGATTTCAGTTTCCTCTATGTTCATTTGTGGCTGCAGAGGCAACAAGCTCAGACATGATACCGTCCTCTCCTGAGGGCCTTCTTGCAGACATCATTCCCAAAGCATTTTTATTTATATTTGGGCAATGAATGGTGTTATGCACTTTCTGGATGTTGCCTCCATTCTCTGACAGGTCAAAGTGATTAACACCAAGTAATACCATTTTGGACCTGAATATTCAACTGAACACTAGCTATAAGATTACAGCGAAAACTTGAATATAGCCATAATCTATGTTTAGGCTTCGGCTACAGAGGCAGAAAAAGGAACCAAAAGATTCTATGCTGCAGTTGAGGAGGGATTTGATCATACTCCAAACAGGACTTGTCAATCATAGGCAATTGGAACATCAAAGTTGAGTTGCAGTTCCCATTATCCTCAGTCCACATGGTGGATAATCAAAAAGTATGGGAATTGTCATGAATGGACATGAGACCAAGTCTTGGCATTTTATATTGTTTTAATATGTTAAATGATCTGTATGTGTTTTAATAGCTTATACAAGGATTATCCAGAAAGTAGATTATGTTTTGGAATTAAAAATGAACCAAGTATAGGAGAAAACATTTACCATATGCAGTTGAAAGCCACACCCAAATACCACTTCTCAACATAGTCACCATTCAAATCTAGGCACTTATCATAGCGATGAATGAGCTTGGCAACTCCTTCCCCACAAAACTCTGCCGCTTGCATCCTCAACCAGCCGGTCACCCTTTTCCGCAGCTGCACATCATTGCCAAAACGCTGCGTTGAGGATGCAAGCGGCAGAGTTTTGTGGGGAAGGAGTTGCCAAGCTCATTCATTGCTATGGTAAGTGCCTTGATTTGAATGGTGACTACGTGAGATGTGTTATTAGGGCGTGGCTTTCAACTGCATATGGTAAATGTTTTCTCCTATACTTTGTTCATTTTTAATTCCAAAACGTAATCTACTTTCTGGATAATGCTGGATATATTTTGATGAGATGTGTTTTATTGTTTACCTGTGTGGCATTGAATTTTTGCGTGATCTGTAAGCCGCCTTGAGTCAATCCAAGTGTAAAGGGGTGTTGTGTGTGTGTTAAAAAATGTGCATTAATTGCTCACAAGATTCACAAGATTTTTTTGTACATATCATTTCCTTTCAATCTTAATCAATAATTTAGATATAAATGGAAATGTCTCCTGTTCATCAAATTCAGAGGTTTTTTTATTACAGAATTTTTATAAACCAATAAGAGATGACAAAGTGAATCCAAGACAAAAGCTTTTACTTGGGAAAATAAAGATAAACAGCCATAAACAAGGCTTTCTGACCGACCAGTCTATGAGATATTATGATGAAGCATGACAAGGTCATTCTCAATCCTGATCTTTGGCAAAGGCACATAAACATGATTGTGCGCCAGAGCTGCAAAAGATGACATCCAGTTTGGTTGGGAAATTGAGCTGTTTCTCAACAAATGGGAACACTGTGAGCTGGAGTCTAAGTGTGGACCTGAAACAAAGTTATTTGACAATGAGACACTGTAACCCTCTTTTATAGTTAGGTGTTGTCAAACTGTCTTTCTTACAGCAACCCTATGAATGAGACCATTTTTAAAAATCATGTCAGAAGCGACTCGCTTCTGGTGTGAGAGAATTGGCTGTCTACAGAGACGTTGCCCAGGGGACGCCCAGATGTGTTAGCTGGGAGGCTTCTCTCATGTCCCCGCAATCTAGAGCTGATAGACAGGAGCTCACCCTGTCTTTTGGTTTCGAACTGGCGACCTTCAGGTCAGCAGTTCAGTTGGCACAAGTGTTTAACCCATTGCTCCACCATGGTTCCTGAATGAGACCTAAGAGATCTTGTTATTAAAAGCCTTGCTCAGGTCCTGCAAACTCAGGGCTGTAATTTCCTTGGGTGAATCTCTACTCAGATCTTCCTCTTTTCTCACCCTTTCCAACAAGTCATGCAGCTCAAGTCAGTTTAGACTTTTAGTGAGACTTCAGGATTAAATTGCTACAAATCCAATCATTCCCCTTTTCAGTAGTCTCTCCTCCAGCACATTTTCAAGGAACTACAGCCACCAGCCATTGTCAGTACTATGGCAGACAAGGCCGTAGCCAGAAAAATTTTTTTGGGGGGGCAGGGTTTGAAAATTTTGGGCGGGGAAGGGGTTGAACCCGCTATAGGCCTGTCAATATTTGCTTGGGATAGTGCTTGTAGTTCCGGAGAGCCTCTTAATTTTTTTTTGCGTCTCATAGACTTAGCATAGGGAGTTGGTTAACCAGTCAAAATTCATAAGTAAACCAGTTTTTTTTTTAACCTGAAAAATTTCGGGGGGGGGGGGGGGTTGAACCCCTAACACACACCCCCTCCGGCTACAGCCCTGGGCAGAGATGATCCTGATCTTGGTGTTCAGCAATACATCTTTATACTCGAGGAGTATGCCTTTCTTGGTAGCCGTCCTTCCAAACCCAACACCATTTCTGATACAGGATGTTTTTAGCTTGAAAATAGCTGAATATCAGTCATAATAGTGTTGTGGAAGGCTTTCATGGCCGGAATCACTGGGTTGCTGTGAGTTTTCCAGACTGTATGGCGATGTTCCAGAAGTATTCTCTCCTGACGTTTCACCCACATCTATGGCAGGCATCCTCAGAGGTTCCTCTTGGCTGAAACCCGAATTTGGCTATTGCTCTTCCCTTTATGAGGGACAACAGCATTCCTCTTGCTGGCAAACACTCTGACCAAGGAGGCTTGGGGTTGAATAAGCTTCTCTGCTTGCATGAGAAGCTGCCTGGAGACTTTTAGAATTACCCTGGAGAGCCCTCTTGTGGCCAGACTGAGAAAAGCATGGTGCTGTAAGAAGTTGTTTTAATTGTGCCATCAAACTTTGCATATCTTTCTCCACAGCAGCTCCCCTAGAGACTTTTTGCTTAGTTGTGGGATGGGGAGGAGAGAGGCTGCAGTGTTCAGGAAGCTCAAAATGGCAGGCCTTGCAGCTGTAAGCAAAATGGCAGACGGCATCACTGCTGATGGTGGGAAAAAAGCAGGAAAAATCAATCACTAATGGGAGGTGAGTCCAGAGGAGCTTGTCAGGGAACCTGTAGAGGGAAATTAGGGGAAAAAACTTCCTTGCAAAGCAATGGGACCCCCAGGGGAAGGGAATGAAATCTGATCACAAACCTCTTCCCTTATAAGATCCTGTAAACTGAAAAATGCTGCCTTGACCACAAAAGATGTTTCTCACTCTGGGATGTTTTCTTCCAACACCACTTCCTCTATATCATGACTTGTTTTATTGTTGATTGATTGTTTTATTGTTATGTTTTTATATTGTTTGTGTAATGTAATGTAAACTTTTATATTGTTTGTGACCTGGGCTTGGCCCCATGTAAGCCGCCCCGAGTCCTTTTGGGGAGATGGGGTGGGGTATAAAATTATTATTATTATTATTATTATCATTATCAGGGGTCCCCAAATTAAGGCCTGTGAGCCGGATGCGGCCCTCCACAATAATTTACCTTGTCCTCACCCTAAAGTTTAGACATAGGGTTGCCCTACGTATGAAATGACTTGAAGGGATGCAACAACTGTCCTAATTAACTTGACTATTTCATTAGCCAAAAGCAGGCCCATATTTCCCATTTAAATACTTTCCCCATTTGGCACATTCTGCACTGGGTTCTATGAATTAGTCTCCTGTTTTAATATTGTATGTTTCATGTCGATTTTAACGATTGTTTTTACTGATATTGATGTTTTTATTGGTATAATTGTTTTATTGCTGTGCTATTGATATTTGATTGTTTTATTGGGCTAGGCCCCATGTAAGCCGCCCCGAGTCCCTTCGGGGAGACGGGGCGGGGTATAAAAATAAAGTTATTATTATTATTATTGGTAAGTTTATGTTGGCTAAAATGGTTCATTTTCAATATTGTATTTTTCTTTCGTATTTTTTGCACTACAAATAAGATATGTGCGGTGTGCATAGGAATTTGTCGATTACACCTCAGTGGAGGTAGATGCATGTTGCCATTTGGACTTCAGTAGAGAAGTATGACTTATGGACTTCAGTGAGTACAACTATATCTAAAGACTATGGACAATTGATTAAGAATGATACGCTGTGTACTCAACACACAGAGAACTACATTCTATCTATAACTGAACTTTAATAAGAAATGTGCCTGTATGGTGAATCAATACAAGATGTTTGTGAGTAAACAAAATACTGTGTAATATTTTTCAAAGATTTTGTCTTTTTAAATCTCTAAGTGCATATTTTAAACTAAGAGGTTTCAAGGGCAACTGCAATTGCAAAGAAACATCTTTTAAAATTCTTCTATCCAAATATATTTTTGTAGTGGCATGTCTTTAACCTTGGCAGTTTAAAGACTTGGTTCTTCAGTTTAATAGCTGACTTACATGTGTGCCATTATGTGAAAGTTTATGAATATCATTTGTTCAAAGGGCTGACTTATAACAAGGTCATGCTTTTCTTGACTAGTGGTTTTCAAAAGGTAGTCTCCACATGTTCACATTTGCAAAACGGATATGACATTTTTCCTTTTCTATAAGGTTATGATTGCCATTTATTTCCAAAGGGATATGTGCCTAGAGACCGGGTGCAGTTATTTCCAATGTTTCCAAGTTCCTTGCTGATGGTTCTTCTGACCAAGGAATGTTTTCAGTCTCTACACATCATATGAAAATAATGGTAATGTTGCCCTCATATCCCATATTACGTCCATATGCAACATAGTTATCTATTGGGCTCTTTCATTAGATATCACAAACATGTGTAATGCTAGACCAGTAGAAAAAAAATTAAGAGGGAATGACAACAGTGTTTCCTATAGTTTTGATTAAAGCTATTGACTTCATGCTATATCAATTGTTTCATTTTATGTCATTTTATTGCATGGCAAATTCCAGTGCTTTTCAGGTTTTTTATTACAGTAGTCTCGCTTATCCATCGTAAATGGACCGGCAGAACGTTGGATAAGCAAATATGTTGGATAATAAGGAGAGATTAAGGAAACGCCTATTAAACATCAAATTAGGTTATGATTTTACAAATTAAGCTCCAAAACATGTTATATAAGAAATTTGACAGAAAAAGTTCAATACACAGTAATGCTATGTAATTACTGTATTTACGAATTTAGCACCAAAATATCACGATGTATTAAAAACATTGACTACAAAAATGCGTTGGATAATCCAGAACGTTGGACAAGCAAGTGTTGCATAAGTGAGACTCTACTGTATGTGGAACCAGCACCCCCCTCCCAAAAGAGCCAGCAACTACCCTGTTTCCCCTAAGATAAGACATCCCCAGAAAATAAGACCTAGTAGAGGTTTTTCTGAATCGCTAAATATAAGGCCTCCCCCGAAAGTAAGACCTAGCAAAGTTTGTGTTTGGAAGCATGCTCGCCGAACAGAACACCAGAGCAGATCGGTAAATGTACGTACCATAGAGTGTTATACATGGAAATAATGGTAATAACAAGAAATTCTTGATAGGATTCACAGTTTGTCTGGTTATGCTGGTTTGTGATGACAACTACTGTCCAGCTTATAATAAATGTTCATTTTTTGTTCAACAATAAATGTGAATTCTTCTTCATGGAAAAATAAGACATCCCCTGAAAATAAGACCTAGAGCATCTTTGGGAGCAAAAATTAATATAATACACTGTCTTATTTTCGGGGAAACACGGTACCACCATATTTGGGTCCATTATCTGCTATGAATGGCACAAGGACTACAACTTTGATCAATGCAAAGTTCCTGCACTCATAAAGAACAGGCAGGCTTGCACGTAGGGGAAAAATATCAACTGTGTAGCTCAATGATCTTATTAACAACCATCCTGTGGCTCCTCAAAATGCTCTTAATCTCCCAGGCTTTATTTCATCAATTCTTGTTCACTGATATAACTGTAGTCTTACATCAGAGAGGTACTCATTCAGGCAGTATTTGCCCACTGTGAAAACTCAAGAAGTTCCTTGGGTTTGGCAGCAGAGGCAGCCAGCTGTTGCCTGCATCCAACTAGTTTAATATGTTGTTGAAGGCTTTATGGCTAGAATGACTGGGTTGCTATGAGTTTTCCAGGTTTTATGGCTATGTTCCAGAAGCATTCTCTCCTGACATTTTGCCCACATCTATGGCAGGCATCCTCAGAGGTTGTGAGGTCTGTTGGAAACTAGACAAGTGGGGTTAATATATCTGTGGAATGCTCAGGGTGGGAGAAAGAACTATTGGCTGCCTGAGGCAATTGTGAATATTGCAATTGGACAGCAGTGTTGTTTTTCATGTACTGTCCTGATTTTAGAGGTTTTTTAAATACTGGTAGCCAGATTTTGTTCATTTTCGTGGTTTTCTCCTTTCTGTTGAAATTGTCCACATGCTTGTGAATTTCATTGGCTTCTCTGTGTAGTCTGACATGGTGGGTGTTAAAAGTGGTCCAGCATTTTTGTGAACAAAATCTGGCTACTAGTATTAAAAAACTAAAAAATCAGGCCAGTAAATAAAGAACACTCAGAAAACAGGGGAATTCCAGACAAGAAACAATCAGGCCAGTTAACACCTCCTAACAAAGGATTCCCCCAGGTAGGAAGCAGCCAGGTTTTGAAGCTGCAACACTATTAAATGCTAATCAAAGTGGCCAGTTGCAACATTCACACTTGCCTCAGGCAGACAAGAGTTCTTTCTCCCACCCTGAACATCCCACCCTATAATTTAATATTTTACTGTGATATAGCAGAACAAATACAGGAAAAGCTATATGCTTATGTGAATCTTTTTATTACTTTTCATTTTATTACCAGCACCCATATCTGCAACAGGTCATGATCAGAAAGCAATTTCCATAGTGTAATGCATGACATCTAAGCAAATATCCATTGCATTGCGTTCACATACAAAACCAGGAGAAGTGGTGCATCATAAACACAAAAAGCTTTATTCCAAACAAATCAAATGTCCACAGGAAAAAAAAAAGATTAAACGAACGAGAAGGTAACACTATACAAAATATATGGAATGAGCAAGTCATTAAAAGCAAGACAAGCCCATCATAGATTACTGGCAAGGAGAAATAACAGAGGCAGGAAGTGGGGATCAACGATATGATCTCTACCTTGCTGGGGCAGCACAAGGAAATAAGACATGCCTACATGGCTGCTTCCTGCAGTCAGAGGAAGGCAACGTCACCGCACACTGCGGGATGATTTACGGGAAATGGGTGTGGTTTTCTTAGGTGTTTCCTCCTCTGTCATTTCAGCATGGAGTTCTGCAAAAGAATGGAAATATTTCACTTTGCAGCTAAGTTTGCATCTGTAGAGAGCGTATCAATGGGCAGCTGTTACAATCAGTCTCGTGGAACAATGTTTGGTTCCTTTTTATTCACTTTATGGATATTTAGCCTACTTTTCAGAATCAAAAACCTTGCCAAGGCAACTAAAAAAAACCCAGAGTTGATTATGGAAATATAGAAGAGGTGCGTCTAGCCCACTGCTTCTTAAATTGTGTGCATTGACAGCAAATGGGGTCCCCTTAGCTCAGTGGTTCTCAACTTGTGGGTCCCCAGATGTTTTGGCCTTCAACTCTCAGAAATCCTAACCACTTGATAAAACTGGCTGGGATTTCTAGGCCAAAACAGGTTGAGAACCACTGCCTTAGCTCAATGTTGGTGCCATGAAAAATTTGGCAACAGCAAAAGGTTTCTGAATGCCGCCTAGATATTCACATGAAACGGTTAGTAGTGTTTACAGTGGACTCTGCAGAAAATACTTCATTTGTGCCCCACAAAAAAAGGATAATCAGCCTGTTGAGCAAGTCTTGGAAATGCTAATGTATTATAATTAATATTTGATTTTAATACCTTTCTTATATCCTGATATGCCCCTGGTCACATACAAATTTATAAGGCAAAAAGGGGTGGAAAAAGTTTACAAAGCTCTGCTGCAGCCTACCTCTATCACTCTGAAACCTTTCTTGGAAAATAAGAATCATCCATTATGCTCCAACTACTACAGTGATCTGGCAAACAGAATATATATTCTCACCTTCCTCCAGACTGTTCTCCTCGTCGCTAGAAAAGACAATAGTAATTTTTGATTTGGTCTTTCTGTGAGGTCTGGAAACACAAGGCTCAGGAGTGATGAAGGAAGAGTCTGAATCTCTATTGCTGCTACGTAGAGGTCGTCGGCGTGAGCCTGGAAAAGAGAATTGAAAGTCTGAGGCCATATAATCCAGTTGAAAGCAGATAATCGGGATTTTATATGGCAGTGTATAAGGGGTCTGAATGAGTCAAAAAAAGACATATGAGCTGAATTCTTATTGCTCCAAAGGTAAGGTACGTTGCAGTATATTTTTCTATAAAAAGTTCTTCAATTTCAGTGACTGGAGGAAGACAATGCCTTCACACTCTGCATAATTCCTTTGTGGTACCTTCCCTATAAGCACTGCTCATTCCTTATGCCCTAATAATCAATCTACCCAAGCAATTCCTAAACAGTATTCTAAAGAACCCTAGTTTCCTCAAAAGCATAACAAGGGTTATGCAAAAAATCTTAAAAACAAAATATAAAATGAAATTTAAAATAAAACCATACGAGGCCAACTATTTGATTTACAATCTCTGGAATAGCTAATTTGTCCTACAACTACTGCTATCAGATATGTACTTACTGACTACTTTTCAACATTATTGTACTGTTTTAAATGTATTTATTGGATTATTCTAAATTGATTGTTTTAATTGCTATGCTTTATTTTTGTACTGTATGTCGGCATTGAAATTGCCAGATTGTGAGCTGCCCTGAGTCCCTTCGGGTGAGAAGGGCGGCATAGAAATGATGGAAATAAATAAATAAATAAATAAAACAAGATTGATTCACACAGTGAATGTTTCACACTGATTTCATATTTCTTTCTGATCTTTGTTCTTTCTTGTACCTTTTTTGAGATGAAAGACATTTAGGTTATTGAAATATCATTCATACAATATCAAGAGTAAACTTTATTTAAAAACTAGACATTACATATAGCAGTGGTTCCCAACCTGTGGTCTGTGGACCACCAGTGGTCCCCAAGAACGAAAATATGGTCCGCAGCCTCACTGTTACTACACCGTTGTAACAAGAGCGACTGGTCCCGCAAAACTCTTATAGTGCCGAGGCAACGGATATGTCGGGAGGGGAGACGCTGACTACTGACTACGTGCAAAAAAAATTCCTTCGTTTTCTTCAGGCTATTGTTTCGACTGTTCGTTTACACAAAATGAATGATGACATTTTCGTAGGAAACGAGGTGACACGAAAATAAAAGCCGCACAGTCATCATGCTTGCTTTCGTTTCCTTTCATTTTCGTCCCATAACAATAAGCAGGTACTGACAGAGGGCTACTTTCCCATTACAGCTGATGTGTACCAATGGGTCTTTGAGGATCATATTTATATTAATAATAAGAACAGCAGTTATCCTGGCAGCCTAAGCTGATTCTGGATCCAGGAGAGGAATGCTTTCCAATGACATCCGATATGGATCAATGGGTCTTGATCATATTTATATTAAGAACAGCAGATATTCTGGCACCCTAAGCTGAGTTTGGGTTCGGTAGAGCAGTGCCTCCCAATTACATCTGATGTCAAAATGCCTTCCATGTGTGGCGATTTTCACCCCACTAGCCCAAAACGGAGCTGGGGGGGGGGGGGGGGATGAATCTTGGAAGCCCTCCCATTGCAGCCAATGGTCCGAAAATTTGAGTTTTTTTGTAAGCCAGATGAAAATTTGTGTCATATAGGTGGACCATTTTCATTAGTGGGACACAAATATGAAAATGAGGCAACACAAATGAAACTACACAAAACGAACAGCAATTCTATACGAGTGCACACCTCTAATATGCTCTGTATCAGAAACTAGAGATGATGTGGTCTATCCAATGCAATTGTCTGAATCGGCACCCCAGATAACCAAACTGAATCTAAAGTTGATCAAAAACTGATGCGTAACCCTTTTGGTACTAATGTTGGAATGGTCCCTGGTCAAAGTTATCACTGGTCAAAAAAAGGTTGGAAACCACTGATATATAGGAAATTAGAAGACACATGTGAATTAGTGTAAAATGATCTACAACACATAGAAGTGTGGTGGAGTAACCTTTCTTGGAGATTTTTAAACAGAAGCTGGATCAGGAGGGCCTGAATTGTGTTCTTGAATGGCCAAATGGGGTTGGACTGGATGGCCTTTGAGGTACCTTCCAACTGTAGGATTCTATGGTACTTTGATTGCACAAATTATTATTATTATTATTATTATTATTATTATTATTATTAATATTACCCTGCTTTTTCTCTCCACAAGGAGACGCAAGGATAGTTACGTTTCCATGGAAAATAAATGCCTTCTAAAAGATTCTATGATCAAAAAAGCTTCTGATGTAGAAAACATGTATAAACAAACTTAGAAAATGATCAATGCTGAAAATGTTGGAAACTAACTTTAGAAATCAGGTGTGAATTTCCATTCTACACAGAGGATGTCTTAATGCAATTGTGTAAATGACAGACATACTTGCTGCTGTTTTTTTCGACGACTGCAGCATAGAAATATTCTTGTCTTCTTGGCCTATAGACTCCCCAGGAGCTTCAATGACAGAGTCCAGACCCTTGCTGTGACACACCCGGAGTTTCTGCTCAAATTCTTCGGTAATAGCCTAATAAAAGACACCACAAGCTCAACACAGTGGAAACTGTGTCTCAAAGGAAGAGAATACTACGGGCTTAGACTACAACAGTAAAAAATATCTGAGCTTCACCTTCATCTCAGGCTTTGTCCCCACCCTGCGGAGTCGAACCAGCATCGCCAGGAAGCAATTGTAGACCTCTTTGTCCTGAAGTTTGTCAGCAAAGCAATCAAAATTGTCTTGCATTTTACGGAGACCCCGTTCTGTGAGTGGCAGCAAGGTCAGGCAATAAGCCAGGTCGTGGTGCTGACGCTCTGTTCTGCAGGAGCAGGAGAAGGGACAACAATTTATTATTATGTTTAATTATACCCCACTTTATTTCTCCCAAAGGACTCAATAATAATAATAATTATAAATAAATAATAATAATAAACAAACACACACCACAAAGTCAAAACTAGGTCTTCCTATTACTTTAGAGGCTGCCCAGTATGTCAGCACCACAATGGCTCTTTCCAACTTTACCCCTGCTCCTCCAACTCAAGCCATGGTTAATGGAATTTTGAAAAAAGCAAACAGAAGAACTCTTGCCTGCTGTCTTCCCTATCAGAGCTCATTTCCTGGACAAAATTGATCTGAGAGTCTTCATTCTTTCTTCAGGTAATATCTCCGCTCATAAACTTATTCTCAGAAAGATGTTCACCCATATCATCCACTTCTAACACTTCTCCCTCAGCAGAAGAAGTCTTGGTACTGATGGCCATGGCCAAAACTGTTAATGGTACAAGTTAATGCCAAAATTGGGGAGCTGGAGCTCTGTGGACTCAGATTTGAACTGGATTATATGGCAGTGTAGACTCAGATAATACAGTTCAAAGTAGATGTGAATTATCTGCTTTGATAACCTAGATTATATGGTAGTGTAGAAGGGGCCCAAGTCAGCTAATCTGATTTCAAATGACTGCTATTTATTCTGGACCCAATAAATCGTGTTTCTTTCCCTTGGGATAGGGGACTCCTAAGATATTTTAAAATGTTCCATTTGATTTGTAGTAGAATCATCCCATCCCAAACAGTTTAAACAATGTGTGTATCAGAAAAAGGGGACAAGGAAAATATCTAAGTTCCTCAATGGTGAAGCAAGCAGATTTATGCAAGATCAGAAACACAACTGTTTCTAAATTACAAGAATTGGTGGGCATTTGGCAATTAATTTGCACAAACCCACATTAAAAATAGAGGAAGGAAAACAGTTTCAGAAATGAAAAGAGGAAGATGGCAAATTCATTAACTAAGGAAGAGTTGTTATGTGAAATAGCTTATGAATACTGGAGCCATGTTCGTGGTTAAAAAGGTTTGTCTGGCCAACTAAAACCCTGTCGTCAACAGGATTCCTCCCCTCCAAGGGCAAGGGTTGTGTCCTTAGCCTCTTTTTTGGGCTCTGAAACTGTTATGAAGCATATGTCGCTCCAGTTACATTGCTGATTCTGCACTATGCTGACAAAAGTCTTACAGGTGCCTCCTGCCTGTAGCCTGCAGGTAGTGATAGAAAATGAAAGCTTGTTTATGGCTCATCATGTGCACTAGAAAGCGAAAAAGCAGGGTGAGCTTGTGAGGCGGGGACAGGTATATACTATTTTGTAGTTCCATGCCTTGGAGGAAATCTTGGGCCCACCTTGCTCACCAGACTCAGGCTTTTTCCTGGAAAAAGCCAGTTCAAAAGCTAGCTTTGTATGTTTTTGAGGCTAATTAGTACAGTCCAGGCTATACTAATTCAAACCGCAGGTTGCCATCCTGTGAGCTCCAACTTGCGGTTTGAATTAGCATAGCCTAGACGCTGTTGGGCCAAGAACTAGGATGCAGACAGCAAAACTAGAAACGCTGGTAACAGAAGATGGGACAAAGTACTGATTGCAGCAATATCCGAAGCTATTTCCAGAGAGAGCAAAAGGAGATATTAAGTGGTAGAATAAGGAGTTGGAACCATTCAAGGAAGATGAAAATGGCGGGAAAAAGAGAGAGTGTTGTTTAGCAAATTCACTCCATACAAATTTATCAGAGCATGGCCTGCTCATTCGCGTTAACAAAAGGAAGCCTTACAAAACACCTTGGCCAGAACTTCCTCCTCAGTTTCTGGGCCTCCATTCAAACTGGCAGCATCTCTCTCTTCTAAAGAAGCAGCTGAGAATGCACAAATTGAAAAGCCTGCAGGTGTTGTTATTTAGACAGATGTCAGCGGAGTAGAAATATCCTTAAAACCAGGACAGCCTTGATTTTAAAATATGAAAAATAGGGGATTGGAGCCACGTGTGGCTATGGTGTCCAAAATATGGAGATTCTGGGATGAAGTTCTATTACGGATAAAATAAATGGTGGGGGAAATAGCACATTTCGGTGGTGCCCTATCAATGATATCTGTATTCAGAAGTGAGAATAAGGATTTGGGAAATAAAAACCTTATATTGCTCATGGTATGTGCCACAAGACTTGAGATTGCTAAAACCTGGAAAAAGCCATAGAATTTGTCAATAACATATTGGTTAAACATGATATGGGCAATAGATCTGTCAGAAAAATTAACCTATAAATTAAGATTAGGACAAATGAAAGAAAATCTATTTGATAACACATGGAAACTATTATTAGCTTCATGTGTAAATGCAATGGTGAATGTAAACCATCAAACGTCCAAGAAAGATTGTGGATGAATAATTAGAAAATGTATTACAATTATATGGATGAGGTCTTTGTTTTATGGATACACTTAGGCACTTTGGCTTTTTCTTAGATTATTTAATCTATTGGAACCACGGTATTTTAAATGTGTTTTAACTAATATTTAATGTTTACTGTTTAGGATTTCTGGGAGTTAAAGGCCAAAACATCTGGGGACCTTCAGGTTGAGAACTGTACTTAGAATAAGCAGAAGTAATAGAATTGACAGAGCTGTATTTTTATAATGCTGTGTGAGTGATGGGAGGGCTGGGGAGTGATATAGAGGGGAATAATGATGTGAAAAAGCAACTGTATTATGTTTTAAGTGTTTTGATTTTTAAAAAAATAAAAAATAAAAAAGAGATTTTAAAATCAAAGAGCAGCCAACTTGCCTCTACTATGCTTAGAACAGTTGTGGTGCTAAGTATCAATCCTTCAATAATTTATTGCACAACTTACCCTCCATGTAGTAAACATACCAATTTTACATTAAAAAAACCCACACTGCTAGGGGAGGCCCCTCACCCCAGGCAGTAATTCTTACAGCATTTCCAACACATGCACAAACTATGCAAGAACCTAGAAAACAAGTAGTTTTGATAGAGGTCCAGATATCACTTGGCATGTAAGGCCAGGAGCTGTCATAGTCCTCTACCAATGTTCCCAAGGCATATCTTAGGACACTAGTCTTCCTGAATCATACTGCAAATAAATAAATAAATAAATAAATAAATAAATAGATAGATAGATAGATAGATAGATAGATAGATAGATAGATAGATAGATAAATAAATAAATAATCTTCCCCCTCTTTTCCAACACTCAGCAATTCCTTTACTCACTGCGCAGTCCGGAATCTCTGACAAAGCTTTTCCACCAAACTCTCTGTCTGCTTGTCCTTTGTGATATAAGAGAAAAGTTGCCTGGGAGACAGGAGGGAGAAAAGGATTAAGACAAATTATCGTGGGTAATAGCGTGAATGGAACTACAGTTGGCCTTACATATTCCCAGTGGTTAGGGATTCAGTACAGAAATGAAACAAAACAAACCATTCTAGCTTCTCTTAAAGATATCCTACAGATGCTGTTTGGCTTTGACCTCTTTACTCCCTTTCTTAAAGGCATCAGTCTAATCTTAAAAGCTGTCCCCACCCATCCATTTCTTCCCCACTTATTCCTTCTCCCCACATCTCTTACCGTCTCTTCTCCTGCTACCAGAGCACCCCAACACCATCCTCTATCATCCCACCACAAGTCTTAGCCTGAATTTAAAGTGGTGGTGGTGAGCTATAGGAGTAAGGGATGAGGTGGATTGGCGGAGAAGGGCTTGAAATTCAGGCTGCAATTTATGGTGGGATGATGGACAATGAAGTTCAGGGAAAGGAGAGGAAGAAAGGAATCTAAGACCTGGATGAGGTTTTGATGGGAGAGGGAGGGACTGGTGAGAAGTGGGACAGCTGAAGATTGGGCTGGGGAGGTTGAGCCAATTAAGCAGTACTGTAGTTACAAAAACGCAAATCTGCAAAAGCGAAACCCACAAATGCGGATGGCCAATTGTATTATAATGAGTTAGGAAATGCTACACTGAGTGTTGGATTTTTTTTATCATGCTCAAATCACAAATGTAACTATTGTGACAATTTTGACCTAAAATATACCTTTTCAACTGTAAGAAAGTTAAAAGAAAGCAAACCTTTTTTTCATCTATTTCCAATGTTCAGTATTTTACTCTCTACTAGTCCAGCTTCCATGTGTGCAAATAGGATATAGGAACAGAAACCTATTTACATCTACCCACAGCCGGGTGATGCAATTTGCTGATCAACTATTGAAAAGCATAGCTTTCAAGAATGGAATATTGCATAACCAAAATCAGTTTTTAGGGCCTGGCATTTTACGAGGTCTTCTGGTCCTCAGATGGCCCATATTCACAGCCTTATGCATTGTGCTGGGTCCCATTTCATTTATAAAGAATTTAACTCAAGACATTCTGTACATGAAACATGCTGCCTTTGGGGGAATAATGAAAAAGCAAGGCTACCTCATAATGGTCCGGAAAGACTGTTCCTCTATGCCCGATTCTGGATCTGAGAGACGGCTGATAATATCTGGTAGCAAGTTGTACACAGCGTTGTCCTGCACAGACAAAGTGAGACTGTGAACTATGTCAGTGGTCCAGGTTTAGAGTCTCTGGTGCCTACAACGTTAGGAATTATGGGCTAACATACAGGCGCTAAAAAAAAAAAGGTACGAGCCCATTTCCTCCCTTTTACCTCTAACTAGGCATATGTGTGATGTCCCATGGACCCTTGGGCCGTGAACCTGACTCCATTGTGGACAACAGCGATGAGGAAACAGGTTTAGCGCCAATTCAGCAAGACTGCCCCGTTCCAGATGTTCCCTATTGACAATTCTAGTTCAGTGCTCATTAAAAAGGGCCTTGAAACGGAGTCTTCTCTTCCCAGCTCTCCTCCCTTTGATAGGAAAATGTTTGTACAAACGAACAGACAGGAGAAAGCTGGACAAAGACGAAGCACGCGATTAGCAGCAAGGGAATCTGCTGATTAACCTATTTTCCCCTGAGAACTCTAAGGGAGGATTGCATCTGGTCAAGATGTTGTTCTAGCTCTTTTCCCTTGGGAAAAGAGCAGTGGAGACACCTGTTCCGAGGGAAGATTCGAAGTTCTTAAAAGTTCTGTGCGCTGGCTAGCCAGCGCGGAGTCAACGTGTCAGTTTGGAGGATTAACTTCGCTTCCAGCCAAGTGTGGACGGCGTTTACGTCCACTACCTTCCAGCCTTGCCGTGCCTAGCCGTGTTTCTTGTCTTGTCTTGCCGTGATTCCAGCCTTACCTAGTCGTGCCGTGTATCCAGCCTTGTCCTCAATCCTTGCCTTGGACTTGCTTTTGAACTTAGAAAAAGACTTGGACATTTCCCCATTCAAACTGCTTGGAAGTTTGAGTGCGTTTCGGTTTTTGGATTACAAACTTTAAACTCTAATATTATATATTGGACAATTTATTACTGGACTATATTTGACCTTCCCTGAAAGGTCTATTGATGAACTATATCTTCTGCTTGTTTTCGTTTTAATTTCTTAATTCCTTAATAAAGATATTAGATTGTTTATTGGCCCCGGTGTATTGGTTTCCAGTGCTCTCTCAGCCAGGGGCATCACAATATGGCCAAATTTTCTCAAACATCCAACATGAAAATAGCTGTCTGGAATCATGCTTAGAAAAGGCATGACTAAAAAACACATTATTTTTCCTCTCTGTAAAAATCAGGCTTCGCCTTTAGACTTCAATTCAGGTTTCAATTCTTGGGGAAAAATATGCTACTTCCCGAGGACAGTTCAGAGATGGACAAAATGGGGGCGATTTGCCTGAATCTACCAGCAGATCTGACATCAACCATAATCTCCTTATAATTCAGACAAGAGTTCAGGAGGCACTGTACCAAGGAGTCACATGTTGCAGTGGCACTGAATCCAGTGCCGAAGTCATTTTGCTGCCTTGAATAGAACCCAAACAGCTTCCTGCATGTCTAATGCTTTTTCTGCCGTTAGGTTTTTTTTGTTGTATTGCTGAAATACTAAGCTGTGATTTGCTCATCTCCATCCCTCCCAATGTGGTTTCTCTCTCCCTCACTCTGTTTTCTGCCAGGCTGTGTTTTGCCAGTCTAGTTGTCTGTTTTATTCATTTTATTGTCTCATATTACTTTTATTTTAAGGCTATCATTTCACCAGTTATAATATGACAACACATGGCAATTGTTTAAGAAACAATGTTTCTTGAATCAAGTCATTTTGTTTAGATTTGTTTCAGAGCAGCTTCAGGAATATACAGTGCCTTTCTATATAAACACGGATTTTCCATCTACAGTTTCCATCAACCATGGCTTGAAACTATTAAAAAAAAGATTTGAAAAGCAAACCTTGGTCATGGCATTTTATGTGCCACTGTATATAATGAAACTTAAGCATCCATATATTTTGGTATTAATGGGGTGAGGGGCTGGAAGCAATCTCCAGTGTGGCTCACTGTGGCTTGCTCTCCAGCTTAGAGAGCAGGCATATTAGAGATCTTTTTGTCACCTTGATCTAAGGGACTCAATATTTTTCAAAGCAAATGACTGTGAGAGCTGTTCAACAAGTGTAGAATGCATTTTTTACATGAGATCTCAATTTACCATTTGAAACAGTAAAATCGAAAGGGTTTGGTCACCATGGTGGGAATCTGGCATTATATTATATCTCTTGATGTTTCTTGCCTCAGGAAATAGGGTCAATTAGATGAAACCACCTACTGCATTAAGTCTTGCCTGCTTATTCTGGAAGACAGGGAGAATGTGTTGCCATCCTCATTAACCATCTGCAAGATGTACTTTGTTCAATTAGGAACTTATATTTAACTTTGCCTAGATTATAATAAAGGAAGTGAAGCTCCAGGAAATACATGAAATTAACAAACAGCAAACCAGTGTTGAAATAATAAAATTCCAGACTACTTGGAAATATACTGGGGAAAAGGAGAGTTTCAGAGTTTCAAGTCATCTTGGAGATGGGAATCAATAAATATCTCGGCTTGGTTGAGTGTGTCCTATGTCAAGCATGTTAACTATGTTCTTAAAGATGGCATGACATCTCAGGTTTTTTTGTTCCAAATTGCCCAGTGTCATGGAATTTAATGGCAACTTTGCTTCATACAGCAATGTTGGAGCTATGTAGAACACATGCAGTTTGATGGCACTTTAACTGCCCTAGCTCAATGCTATGAAATCCTGAGAATTGTAGTTTGATGGAGCACCAGCACTTTACCAGGCCTCATAAACTACAGCTCTCAGGATTCCATAGCTGAGCCAGTTAAAGTGGTATCAATGTGCATTAATTATGTAGTGTGATCCACCCTAGGGTTCTTTCAGACTACAGGTAGTCCTCAAGTTATGAACAAGATAGGTTCTGTAGGTTTGGTTCTTAAGCTGAATTTGTATGCAAGTCAGAACAGGTACATTTTTAAAATGTAACTCCAGCCAATTTTTTTCCAGTTTTGTATAGCATAGGGATGGGTTGACATTCCTGGAACATTTGTTTTGCTGTCTATGCTCTTGTTCAGAAGATTCCACCTCATCTTCTGTTCCTGTGACAACTGGATTTTGAACATTTCAGACTGCCGTGGAAATAACGATTGGTGAGAAAGCTTCAATGGAGACATCTTTCCCCCATGATAACCCTTACAGGAATGAATTTCCCTTCCTAGGGGTAGATTTCCTCTCATGTCCTGTTATCTCATCCCCATTTGTAACTAGGAGTCATATGAAAGTCAGATGTTTGTAACGCAAGGACTGACTGTAGTATGTGTTGTGTTCTAGATTCACACCACAGCCTGCTGCCTTACCTTGCTGGAGAGTTCAGTGAAGAAGTTCCGGGCCAGCCCAACAATTTCCTCCTCAGGATCAATAAGAAGAGTGGCCATTTCACTCACTTGTCCCCTCACTTTTACCATGTCCTTCAGGATCAAGTGAGTCATTACCAAAGCAGCTGTCTTCCTCACGTACGGACAAGGATCACGCAGCCTGTGGAACAAAGACAGCCAAATGATAATAAATATCAAAGCCATCTTACTGGCTTTAATGTTAGATTACCTGAATGCTTTTTTGTTATTACTACTAGCAACACTTTAGACCATGACAACCCTTCCTTGTCCAGACTCAGTCCCTTTCTCCCACTATTTTCTGTACACAAAGCTTTACCTGGCATACAGGTGAGGTGTCCAGGGTTCCACCTGGTTGGGGAAGCGGATGGCCAGGTCTCCAGCTGCAATCATTAGGTTGGCGCGCACACTGGAGTGGGTGGATTTTTCCATCATTGTGAAGAAGAGCCGCAAGTGAGCATCACAAAACTCTGAACTACATGGAAAGGCAAAGCAAACCAATTTCGTGTGTATATATCTGTTAAGAGCTACATTTCACTGGCAGAATAATGCATGACAACGTGAGGGGTGCACCAAAAGAATGAGGGCTAGGATGAGAAGATGGCAACAAAGAAATACCTGATCATGCAGAGTTTTCCAAGGGTCAATGCAGCCGCGGCTGTCAACACCGGATCACCATAGAGTCCTGGGTTGTTACAAATCTTGAGCACCAGTGGGATAAAAGCTGAAAGCAACTGTTTTCCTATAAACACAAGAAATGGTAAAAGTCACAGCTGACCAGTTTAGGGTAGGGATGGAGATGTAGTCTCCAGGACTCAAGCAGCGAGGAGTGCCCTCCAAGGCCTCAGACATTACCCTGCCCCTACATAAGCCAGACACCCCAAAATAATCGAACCCCCCAAACAAAACAAAATATTGGGTATGGAGCACCCAATGGCGCAGCGGGTTAAACCGCTGAGCTGCTGAACCTGCTGACCGAAAGGTTGGCGGTTAGAATCCAAGGAGCGAGGTGAGCTCTAGCTGTTAGCCCCCGCTTTTGTCAAACTAGCAGTTCGAAGAGATTCAAATGTGTGTAAATCAATAGGTACCACTCAGGCAGGAAGGTAATGGCGCTCCATGTAGTCATGCCGGCCACATGACCTTGGAGGTGTCTACGGACAAGGCTCTTAGAAATGAAGATGAGCACCAACTCCCAGAATCGGACAGGACTAGACTTAATGTCAGGGGAAAAACTTTACACCCCCCCCCCCCCCCAGAAAAACTGCAGATATCAACTATTACAGTAGAGTCTCGCTTATCCAACGTAAACAGGCTGGCAGAACGTTGGATAAGCGAATATGTTGGATAATAAGGAGAGATTAAGGAAAAGCCTATTAAACATCAAGTTAGGCTATGATTTTACAAATTAAGCACCAAAACATCATGTTATACAACAAATTTGACAGAAAAAGTAGTTCAATACACAGTAATGCTATGTAGTAATTACTGTATTTATGAATTTAGCGCCAAAATATCACGATGTATTGAAAACATTGACTACAAAAATGCGTTGGATAATCCAGAATGTTGGATAAGTGAGACTCTACTGTATTATGCTCAATCTTGCCCCAGAAGAGATGGGATAACATTTTCAATCCTGGCAAGAGCACGGCCTGCTTAGAGGTGAAGAGTGTCCGTCTATTCTATCCTTTGAAATAGCAACCCCAAATCTGACAATATCAGAAGTGCCCATATTTTGACTATATGTGCTACAAACCAGCTCAAACATAGGTCTAAAAGTATAATTAAAAAATCCTCATGGAGATGTGACATGTTGAAATGCTAATGTTTATTTCTTGCAACATGGAAGACATGGGCCAGAAGGAGAAACCTGTGCTTAGACCAGCACACTCACCATCCAGGAGCTCTGTCTCCTCAATGCTGCGGATGAGTTCTGCCTCCGTGTCCTCCGCAGAAGCCCCAACCAATCCGAGGTCCTCATCCATGGTGGTCTCATTCCCAGTGCTCTGTACAGAAGGAAGACATTATAAGGTAACTTTCCATTTGAGTGCCTAGTTTGAAGCATGGTAGAATACAAAGACATGTCTAACTTTTGGCAGATAACACTAGGTAACATGATTTGTGTTCCCGGGTAATGTCCTATTTGATTCTATCATAAAAACATGGAAAAAGTTTATTAAACGTTTTTGAGGGACATCTTGCAGCACATTTTGCTATGAATATCTCAGTCTCAACCAATTCAACATAGTTTGAGACAACCACAAAAATGACATTTCATATTAAAATAATGTATGAATTTGATTAAATGTGGATTTAATATATATGGGTATGAATGAACTGAATGAAAGGAATGAATGAGCTAATAATTTTGGTGACACCATCCTGACGATGAAGGCCTGCAATGACTAAACCATTAACTACCTGCTTAATGAATTGTAATGAAAACCTGATAATGAGAACTGAAATGGTTGACCTGCCCTAGTAAACTGCGACAAGAACTTTGACAGTCGTAAGAGAAATGTTTACATCTGCCAACATTTACTGTCCAGAAACCAATATCTGTTAAGGAAGTCAACAGAAGGCTCCTTATGTTTACCAACACCAATTAAGAAAAGTTAACATTTGCCAGGAAACTGAGATGAAGACAGGATGTTTCTGGTTGGAAAACATTTACAACAAGAAATATTACTACAGTAGGGTCTTGCTTATCTGACCTTCGCTTATCTTATCTGACACTCTTATCCAAAGGAGGGAAGGTGTAATCCCTCCTTCAGTGATTTTCATGTTAAGCGCAACTTCCAGTGAGCGGGACAGGGAGCAGTGAGGAGGAGAGCAGGCACTGAGAAAAGCAGGCAGCATTGGTGGCGTCGGCAGCATCAGTGATGACGTTAAGGCCAGCAGCCTCCTTACTGGGCCTGTTACCTCCCCCTTCCCTTGGGCCTTGCGGCTCATCTTTCCCCGGGGCCTTACTTTTTTCTTGGGCCTTCTGGCCAACTTCTGGGGCCTGCTGCTTCCTTTTTCCTCTCTGAGGCCTTTTCCTGAGCATCTGGGCCTGGCTGCCTCAGTTCTGAAGGCCTTGCAAAGCACCCAGGACCTGGCTGCCTCATTTCTGAAGGCCTTGCAAAGCACCCGGGACCTGGCTGACCCTTTCCCAGAGGTCTTGCAAAGCACCCGGGCCTGGGCGACTCCTTTCCCAAGGCCTAACAAAACACCCGAACCTTGCTGCCCTTCTTTTTCATGGCTGGCTCCCTCTGGGTCGCTCTAACCCCGAAGAGTGTTGCCTTGCCTTAACCCTTTGAGTCCCTGTTGTTAGCACCAAAGACAAGGGAGTTGGGAGGGGTGGGGGCTGTAGGAGACTCTGTATTATCCCTCATTTTTGTTTATCCAACGTTCTGGCAGTCCATTTATGTCGGATAAGCAAGACTCTACTATATATAAGACCTTATTACAACCCAAAATTGTGGAAGTCCCGAGAAGTCTGGCTCACCCGCTATGCTCTGCTCCTTCAGATGGAGCGAGATATCATATTTGTAAGGTGACAGACAGCTGTGCTGTTCACCTGCCATGCTCTATGGAGAGAGATGCTGTACCTTGGAGTGTCAGATCTGCTATGGGAAAGCAGGATTCTGATCCCTGACATTGCTCTTAGAGAAACAGGATTCATTTTGGAGTTTTGGAAGTATGCGTTACCAAAATTGCAAAGAAGCAGTCTGGTCTAAGAGATGTTCTTCTCTAGGAGACAGCAGGAGAAACGGTGATGTATGAATGAGGATGAATGAATGTGAATGCAGAGTAAAAAGTAATTCTCCTTTGTTTGTTAGCCAATGTAACTATAGGTTGTTTGTGAATTCAATGTAGTTACATAGAATCTGTATATCTGTATCTCCAATGTTGGTCTTTGTGTAAAAGTTCTGATACCCTTTCTCATACTGGAAAATTGCAATAAAAAGAACCTATGCTTTAAAGTTATTGAAAATTTATACCCTGAACATTCCAGAGATATATAAACCCCAATTGCCTTGTTTCCAACATATCTTACAACCTTTGAAAATACCTGCCATAGATGCAGGAGAAATGTCAGGTAGGAATGCTTGTGGATCATGGCCATACAGCCTAGAAAACTCACAGCAACTAAAAGTTTCTTTTAATGAAAACTGAGCTACATAGATACAGCATTTTACAACCAATAAAAAACAACATAAACTGCAGGTATGGGGTATGAAAACAGTAACTACAGCCCTCACCTTGTTCTTTTGTGCTTTTGTATTGTTTGCTGCATGTTCATTTGCTTGTTGTTCTTCCCCAAGGAGCCGCCGCCTTCGTAGCTCACTGCTTACTGATAACTCCAAATGCACTAGCTGCTGCAAGGCCACATCCCCCGCAAGGGAGACCAAATGTGTCAACACTGTGGTGTCAATTGTGCTAGAATCATCTGCAACTTCATTGGGAGAGGAGTCGGCCACATCTAAGGAACAAACAAAACCTTTATAAGATAGCTAGGGTTTTTCTTTTTGGCCTTCTCTTTGGGCCAAATATTTATTGTTTTAGAGTCTGTTGTAATATTTCTCCTCACTTGTCATTTCCTGTCCAAGCCAATTGTCTCATCCACCTCCACTTCAAAGGATTTCTACCAGAAAGAAAGACTTTGGTGCCTTTAGCTCACCTGCCTCTGAACCTTCTTTCTCCTGCAACTTCTCCAAGGCTTGGTGGCTACAAGACTGTAAGATCTGGGCACATATTTCGTCAGGCCCTTCTGCCAATTGATAGATGAGAGTAATTGCTGCCTGGGTGAAAGGGATCCAGTGTGCACAAGGTCTTCCAAAGCCTAAAGGCGGCCAGAAGGGAAGACATACAATCAGGCAAAGGAGAAGGCTTGCCTATACTACCACCGTCCTCTTTCAGCTTGAGATACTCACCCACGGTTATGACTTCACGCAGGCGCTCGAAGAGTATGTGTGACTGGGGAAGCCGGAATGGGGAGCTGCTTTTTCCAGGACTAGGCTGTAGGGAAGGATTTTTTTTTCATTTTTGCACAGCAGAAACTTTTGTTTCTCCTGTGCACAGTCTCTCTGCAAGTTAGAGATGGGCAAACAGCAACTCCCAAGATTAAACAAAGAACTTAACCACTAGAAATGTTGAACTTCTGATACACAAATCAAATGTTCTAAATCACACCATCTCTAATCGTTTGAGAGTATATGCTGTATGAGAATGGATGTGGGCTTGGGGATAGGAATCTTTTGGACCAAGCATAGGGAAGGAACCAAGAACATGAATGGGAAGCCTTCTAGTTTCACATGCAGGTCAAAATAGATTTCAAAAATGCAGGTACTATATCTGTATTAGTGTGCAGTTGTAAAGGTTAAGAAATGTGGCACTTTGGGGTTTTAGAAATATTATTACCATAGAATATTATAGACTGAGGGGTAACACAATTACAATCCTGAACAATTCATGAAACTAGGAAATGTAGTAAAAGCTCCAGAAAGGAGCCCACCTATACCTCAAATGGATGTCCAGCCTTTTGGCTTCCCTGTCAGCCCTTTTTTAGGGCCGAAAAAGCCCCCCCCCCCCTTATACTTGAGTGAGGGTCCTGACCGGCTTATATTCGGGTCAGCTTATACTCAAGTATATAGGTAATCAGAGTTGGACAGTCTTATCTTATTAAAGTCTTATTATTGCATATTAGTTTTATGTAAATATTCAAAAATATTTAACCTACTGATACCTTAATTAATGTAATTTTATTGATATCTATTTTTATTTTTGAATTTTACCAATGTGCCTCAGCTTATATTCGGGTTGGCTTATACTCGAGTATGTATGGTAACTATATCAGTATTTCATAATGTTTTAAGTAAGTTTATGATTTTGTGTTGGGCTGCATGTAGCCATGGGTTGCAGGTTGGACAAGCCTGCCCTAGACTATGGCTAAGGTTCGCCAGGGTAGTTCTTAAAGACAGAACTTGAAATCAGCAAGGAACCTTGCTGTTCTCAACTGGTTTCGCCAGAACTGATGCAGATATGTGAGTTAAAAGAAATTACAGGCGGAGGAAAAATCTGCAGAGAAAGAGATGGTTGAGGATCAAGCTTCCCTTAATCAAATACCATTTCCCTGCAACTACAGCAGTGAAAGCCAGGAGTTGCTGCACTCCCAAGTTGCCCATACACACAAATATCTGTTATGTGTTAGCCCAGAAACTTAATTCTGGGAGAAAGGATTTTCTCAAGGCTGCCACGTGGTAGACTGGAAATTGTGGAGAGAGTGGATTATTTTCAGTTGATTCACTACTCTCTCCCATCAAAATCAATAACTTCTAGTGACCAGCAGTAATGGTGGAATATCCTGCTGTTTGGGAAATGTCTGTGAGGGACTGATCATAGCTGCGTAGGCCACTAGTAATGGAGCCCCCTGGAAATTCTAATCTTTTTCATTAGATACCTATAAAATTATATTAACTACTAATAGTACTAATAGTAGTTAATGTAATCTTCCTTTTTTGGCATGTTTTTTGGCCCGGGCTGTGGTGCAGGCGGGAGAGCAAGCCAGCTGCAATTAGCTGCAATGAATCACTCTGACCAGGAGGTCATGAGTTCGAGGCCCGCTCGGAGCCTGTGTTTGTCTTGCCTTTGTTCTATGTTAAAAGGCATCGAATGTTTGCCTATATGTGTAATGTGATCTGCCCTGAGTCCCCTTCGGGGTGAGAAGGGCGGAATATAAATGCTGTAAATAAATAAATAATAAAAATGTTCTGTATGAGAGGCACCAACTAAGTGAAGACCTTTCTGAAGGATACTGTCTCTGGGCTATTTCTACTAACAGTTATCCTTTATCCATTTAGTATGCAGGCCCTCACATTCCCTTGACGACCACTTGTTGTATTTCTTCGATTGTAAAATACCATCAATTGTAAGACGCACCCTAATTTCATCAGCACAAAAATACATATTCACTTGAGATTCTAAGACAGCCCATTTTAAAGATGTTTATATAGAGAAAAAGTGCATCTTAGAATTGAAATACAGTAATAAACTGGGTACACATGTTATGACAATGAAAACAAGGGAAAACTGTTTTGATCATGGGTATGTTCTAACCTTATGGTTATTGCCAATTTTAGAGATGGCATTACACACTTCCAAGGCAAAGCGATAATCTTCATGCACACGTTCACCCAGTCCCACTGTTATCAAGATATCAAGGTTGCTCCCTACAATCTCAGGTTTCCCCCTGCAGTTGGCAAGAATACATTTCATTAGATTCAACCTACTACAGAGATTCTGTAGCGCATCAGTGACATCAACAGACCAAAGCAACATCTTATATATGAACACTTTAATTAACAGAGCAAATATTCCTAGAGATAAACTTTAATGGGAAATATACTAGAGGCAGAAGTAAAATGAAAAGAACAGAGAGATAAGGTTAGAGTATTACAAAACGTTTCAGCAAAATTTTATTCAAAAACTAAACAAAATGCAAATGTGAAATGAAACAACACAGTTAAACTCTGAATATTTAAACAAAAACATTTTGAACATTCTAAAAACAATGTGAAGACTTTCGCTTTTTCCATGATTTTACTTTTGGTGGGTTTTTTCTATTGTGTCAGAAGCGAATTGAGAATATGCTGCAAGTCGCTTCTGGTGTGAGAATCAGCCACCTGCAAGGACATTGACCAGGGGACACCCAGATGTGTTACCATCCTGTGGGAGGTTTCTCCCATGTCCCCGCATGAGAAGCTGAGGCTGACAGATGGGAGCTCACTCCTTCTAGGGGATTCAAACTTTTGGCGGCAAAATCTATAGACTTATCCTTCTTAAAAATAATGAGGGAGCTGGTGAGGCAGGGTTATTTGCTTTCCCATCTTTTGTTCCTGTTAAGCTCAATAAAGTTTCTGGAGGCAGCTGCTGTTTACCTCACCTTGTAGACTGGCACATATAGCTACAGTAAGGTTGGCAGTAGTAGAATGACATTGTTTTCTCAGCTCAAGCTTTATTTTTTATTTACTACACAGTGACTGCTGCACCCTGATGCCAAAAGTCTATTTTTCTCCAGCCACCTTCCACCATCTTCTCAATGCTAAATAGAAAACAATGAGGAGAGGAAGGCTGGTGGGTGTAAAAAATCTTTGCAAAAAGATTTCTTTGTCAGATATTTGTTAAAAGGAGCATGCCTGTATTTCAAAATCTTCAAAAATAAAGGTTGGCATAGATTCAAGCTTTTTTGGAGGGAGGTGGGGCTGGAAATCTTGACTGATTCTTCTTTAAGGCTTGCTATTGTTACTACAAAGTTATCTATTGTTTGTCAGATGATCAAGTAGAAAAAAACCTGACTCACCTTGCCATCATTCCCAAAAGCATGATAGAAGCACGACGCTCCAGCACTGAGCACGGTGATTTCTCTGCAAATCGCTCCCACAGCAACTGGATCACTGCGGGTTTTATCTCATCTTTTTGAACAAATTCAGAGATCTAGGGAAACAAAGTTCGTCAGGGAAGGAAAACATTATTTTTTCTTAAAAAAATAAAGGCAATTGTCCTGCCCCCATGCTATCTTAACTACTTGGAAGGTGAACTGGCTGCGCAGGGAACAGATTGGAGACTATATAATTGAATCAAATAAGAATTTATTAACTGACAAGAATTTTAGACTTTCTCTCCTCCTCAGTCTCACTACAAAGTCTTTATGACGAGGTAAACTCTTTAAGATATAGATACTGAGGCTCTTGAATCTTTATTTCTTCTTATTGCCTCTTTATTGTAAGTTTTTGTGTGTGTGTCAGGAGTGACTGGAGGAACTGCAAATTGCTTCTGGTGTGAGAGAATTGGCAGTCTGCAAGGATGTTCCCCAGGGGATGCCTGGATGTTTTATTATCCTGAGGGAGGCTTCATGTCCCTACATCTGAAGCTGGAGCTGACTGACAGGAACTTATCACACTCCCCAAATTCGAACCGCCAACCTTGTCAGCAGTCCTGCTGACACAAGGGTTTAACCTATTTCACCACCAGAGGCTCCACTTGTTGTATGGTGTTTTACTGTCTCAATATTTAATTCTGAATGGACTTGAATACAGCTCCGACTGGATGTGCTATTTTGTAGTCTTTCCAGCCTTCTTCTCTCGTCACCTTCCAGTCACAAAAAGGCTGACTCTTCCAAGAACCAGAAGTGCTATGCCTGAGGCTCCATCACTGAGGGTATTCTTAAAAGGGGGCAGGGTGACAGAGGCTTCAAATGCAAAGAGGCTGTCGAGACTGATCCCCCATAAACTGTACATAAAATTTTAATCCCTCTAACTAAAAAGGGCTTAACTACAGTGAGGGTCTCCATGGGGCATGACACAAATCCTTAAGGAGAGTAAGGCCCCTTCTACACTGCCATATAATCCAGATTATTAAAGCAGATAATCCACATTATCCATTTTGAACTGGATTATATGAGTTTACCCTGCCATATAATCCTGTTCAAAGCAGATAATGTGGATTTTATTTGGCAGTATAGAAGGGGTCTTAGTAACCACCATCTCACTCAAGAGAAATCACTGTTGTGTAGAATAAACTACAAACTCCTCCTAATGAGAGGAAACAGGATTTCCACTGAGTTTTTCCTTCTCTGACATAAAAGTGGAACTCCATGAATGTTCCTGTTTTGCAGAATCCTGACTAAAAATAATCTCTGGATACAGGATGTGAGTGCATACATACAAATGTGGAGGTAGCTTGTACTGAGAATTCAAAGAAATGGCTTTAGCTTCTACGAACTCCCGATGGCATGTAGGTCAAAAGACTGCAACATACCACCTTTTATTCTGTGACATATTAGTGTAGATGCTACATAATCTGGGAGCCGCACAGGATCAGACTGAAAACATATCTACTTAACCATTCTGCTTCCAGATTCTAGAAATATGCTATGTAGTTTGCTCCACACAGCTGGCATTCAGAGGAACACAGTTCTTTGAATGCAGAAGCTCCATTTAGCTCATATTATGGCTCTGGGAGGCATTTATAGAGCATTCATCATGCTTGATGTTGGAGTACCATGCTGCCAGCAATTTTTTCTTATATCCTTAAAAGGTATTCAAGCCACTAGTGCTACCACTATAACACATTCTGTAAATTAAGTATGCATTGCGGAAAATTATCTACTACCCTTAGAATCTCCTTCTCTTGGATTTCACTGAATAGCTCTGCAATCCCGTATCACAAGAGTAGAATTTCTCTTCATATGGGAAATGTTAAATTGTACTCCCAAGCCTCTCGATTTTGTTGCTTCCAAGCTATGGGAGACCAAGAGAGGATCAACTTTACTTGCTTCAATAAAATGCCTCAAAGGCACCAGATCCTATTTGATCTTGGAAGCTAAGCAAGGTCAGACATGGTAAGTACTTGGATGGAAGATCACTAATGGATACCAGGTGCAATTGCCTATATTACAGAGAAAGGAACTCTTCTAAGTATTCCTCACCTAAGAAAACCTTATGAAATTCACGGGGTCACCATAGGTGACTTGAAGGCATGTACACACGCCAAACATACAAAAAAATGTATTCAACCATCATGAAACCATCCTTCAGAGGTCCTGGGACCATCCCTATTCAAATAAGCACCTCTGAACTAACAGAAATTTATCAAAATTGCAGGAAAAGTTCTAGACAGATAGCAATACTGTCACCTTGCAGGTGTCACCACTATGAGACCTCTCTGCCCTGAGTCAAGGACAACAATCTGCAGCAAGTACAAGATTCTTAAACATAAACCTAAAATTAGGTTCAACTACTGTAGGATTGTGAGCTGACCTGTTACAAGAAAACAAATATACTCACAATTTTTTCAAGGCACTGAATAGTCCCCAATGACGCATCGATCATGAGAAGGAAAAGAGATTGCATCAGGTTTTGAGCTCTACTCCTATGTAAAAGATGAGCAAAATGTTTTGGAATTATTTAAAAAACATTATTATGGGATTTTACACTACTGCCAACCATCTTGATTACATCCAACAGGAAACTTGCCCCATGCCCATAATCAAGAGCTTCCCTAGGGAATAAGTTTGAAAGCCCAGGTCAATTCACTATGTACCACAATTTCTGTTCCTGGGTTATGCCATTTCTTAATTGGTTCTATCATAAAAACATGGGAAAGGTTTATTAAACTGCAAACACTTTGTTTTTGTTTTGTGGGATAGCATATTTTGCTATCGTTTTTCAGTGAATATCTCCTAGAGTCTCAACCAATCCAACATAGTTTGTGGCAGCCACAAAAACCAAGTGTCTGGAGTAGAACTAATTTCAAAATAATTACTGCACAATTAAATAGGAAATAACACTTTGAAACTAGGAATAGATTTTTTTTTTCAAATTTTGTTAGTGACTGGATCTGCACTTTTTGTTCTGTGATACTAAAGATCCTATTTTAAGGAAAACAGAATCAACCTAACAAATCAAGACAGCTTAGCTTTCACCAGTGGGGTGTACTAACATGACAATTGCATTCTGCATTTTCTTGACTACCACCATCATCCATACCCCAGCTAAGAGAATGCACCTTCTCCTCTGATATGGTTTGCAGTAGAAGGTAACCCAAACCTTTCAGTGTCTCCTTTAGGGTTGAGGTAGAGCTTCCTGTAAGCATCCAACACAGCTTCTCTGATTCCTGGATCCTTAGAGCATATAAGGGGAAGCATTTGGCGGACTCCTAGAACAGCCTGAGGGATGCCAAACTGAGAGACTATCACAAAGAACTCAATGGCTTCTTGTACCACTGGGGGAAAAAAAAGATGAGGAGGGTGTCAGGATCTTATGCTTTGTTTTATCTATTCATGCTGTAACTGCATGTTTGTTATGTAATGTATAGTTTGCTATAGAGCAATGATTCTCAATCTGTGATGTTTTGGCTTTCAACTCCCAGAAATCCTAACCGCTGGTAAACTGGCTGGGATTTCTGGGAGTTATTGCCAAAACACCTGGGGACCCACAGGTTGAGAACCACTGTTATAGAGGGTTATGTTATTCACGAGCTTTTAACAAAATTGCTAATACAAATGTGTGCAGATACTGGGAGATGCCAGGTGAAACTAGTAGCCCAGCCAGAGGCTGCTACATCCTATCACATTAAAAAGAAACTTGCTGATAATGGACAGGAGTTGTAGATTAGTTCCAAGAACAACTTGATACTCTCATGTGAAAAGAAGGCAATATTTTGATTGCTTGACCAGTGAGGAAAAAGAGAAAATTATGCCACGACTTTTAGGCAAATGGTGTTAATGTGCATGAAATGTTAAAATAAAGAAGTTTATACATTTTGTAACTTTTCAGAAGCTGTGATATCCAAGAATGAAGGTTTTCAGCAGTCTGGTGGTTTTATATTGCAGTCCAGATCAATGACTTAAGCAAAAATAACAATGTAGATGTATTCATGTTACAATCTACACTGCTATTTAGTATAAGGCATGCATGCAAGCTGTATGCTTTAATTGAACATGCTATTTCAAAGATTTAGAACAGTGGTTCTTAACCTGTGGGTCCCCAGGTGTTTTGGCCTACAACTCCCAGGAATCCTAACAGCTGGGCTGGGATTTTTGGGAGTTGTAGGCCAAAACACTTGGGGACCCACAGGCTGAGAACCACTGCAGAATCACATTCCTGGTTTTTTGTTCTCTAATTCATAAAAAAAAGGGATAGACCTCTGGAGTCCTATAGTTCCTCTCGAGAGGTGGGGAAAATACTTTGGCTCCCTTTTTATCTGTTTCAGTTTATATTTGTCTATTGCACTAAAATGTGTATAATTGAATTCTCTGAACTAATTACACCTCTTGTAATCTTCTATATAACTCCTTAAAGGATATAAGAAATTTAAGATTCAAAACTCTCCTTATAATTGCCAATAAAAAACAGCTTTTCATGAGATTTCCAGATTTTGATTTTTTAAAGATAAAACAACCTTTTATATTTTAAAAATACTCCTTAAATATTGTAGATATTAAAATATTGTAGATCTTGAACTCTGGCATCAATCCCCTGGTCATGAAGCTGTCCCTGTTGTAGGCTTTCAAGACAGTTCACTTTTTTGGCATGTTTTTGTTAAACTGATCATTGGAAATTAGAGGTTCCTCTAGCTTCTTAAAATGAGGCCCCCTTGGCTCAGTGTTGGGGTCATAAAAATGACAACAGTTGACAACAAAATGACAACAAGCTTCTGAACACCAACTAGAGATTTACACACACCTGTTAGCAGCAATGTGCTGCATTTACAGTGGGTTCTGCAGCAAATGCTTTAGCTATACTCCACAATACAGTGGAGTATGTCTGAATAGTGTGGGCATTATATGCCATTCATACAATTTTATCCATTTGTTAAGAACATTCAGAATACAAGACAGTGGTGCTTATATAACGCAGTGCTAGCTGCCATATGTATCTTTGACAAAAAGTAACTCCAGATAAAGGCTGGAAAACAAAATTGTCTGAGTTTCTCAGCCAGTGTCTTGCTGCTAACTTTTATAAACTGGAGAAGGTCCAAGCATTGACAGTACACATAATATCTTTCTCTACTCCAAGTGTCCCGTCCCTGCTCTTGCGCACTACAAATTGAGAAGTATTACAGTATATACTCGAGTATAAGCTCACCTGAATATAAGCTGAGGCACCTAATTTTACCACAAAAAACTGTGAAAACTTATTGATGAGTATAAGATGAGGGTGGGAAATGCAGCAGTTACTGGTAAATTTCAAAAATAAAAATAGATACCAATAAAATTACATTGAGACACCTGTAGATTAAATGTTTTTGAATATTTACATAAAACTGTAATTTAAGATAGTAAGACTTTAATAAGACAAGACTATTCAACTCTGCTTGCCTTACTCAAGTACAAGCCTACCCGAATATAAGCTGGTCAGGACCCTCATTCAAGTATAAGCCGAGGGGGGCTTTTTCAGCCCTACATGTATATATGGTATATCAATCTAACAAAACTAAACCAGAACCTTTCTTTGAGATCCTATTTTTTTTTTTACAGAAGGTTTGTAAGAAGTGCGGGTGGAAACACCATATGAAAGCCTCACCTATCCTCTGAAGTTGTATTGTCCAAGAGGTTTCACATTCTAATGAGCTGTGTCTAGAGCAGAGTTTCTCAAGCTGTGCTCCTCCGTATGTTTTGGACTTCAGCTCCCATAATTTCTAACAGCTGCTACGTTAGCTAGGATTTCTGGAAGCTGAAGTCCAAAACACCTGAATGAGCAGTTTGAGAAACACTGGTCTAGATAATGGATTTTAGGAATTGCGTATTTCAAGCTACCAACATCCTGCCTTTTCAGATGTATACCTACCGGAGACAGAACTTTCATACATCAGTTTGGAGACCATATTCAAGGCTTCAGTGATTTTTTCAGAGAAGTTGTAAGCATTCTGCAAATACTGTACAAGCATCTCCTGCTTCACCAACTCTTCTGGGGGCTCTTCTTCGTTCTGCGCTTGATCTTCGTTCTCAGCATTTTGTGTACCATTTGCGGATTCCTGAATACTGTTTTCAGTGCGAGAACCTATGCATCAGGAACACAGGGGAAGACCTCTGAACTTTTCAGATCTCATGTGGAGTTGTATCAACACAAGATACACACAAATCTATATTGAAATGGTGAGATTTCTATCCATTGCATCTGAATAATGAAAAATGTAGTGTTTCTAGATCATCCATCAGGGGCCAGTGATGGTGGCAGCCACTTTAATTCAGTCATGTACAAAATTGGGAGAAGGTGGGTCTAATTTCATCAAAGGGTTATATAAGGTGGGAGAAATAACATTTTTTAAACCTTATTCTCCTGTGCCTCCCACCATGTCTTATCCCAGTAATATTTGTATTGGAGTAAAAGGACCTCAGGTGGGCTAATGGCAAAAGAGTTGGGTTGGAAGGAAGAAAAGGTTGAATTCTTCACATTAAAAAAAAGCCCTTAGAGTTGTATCTCATCCACTACCTGCTTTATTTGTGAGGAGACATGTGAATAAAGAAAATACGGCTGCAACTACAACATCTAATTTGGCTCAGGAAAACGGAATCTTTAGCTGCTGTGAACAGAGCCAATGATAGGAAAGCAAGTAGAGTACCTGCAGATGATTACCTAGATAAAAGGATCTCAACATGCTCTGGATAAGATCTTCATGATCATTCTCTATTATTTGCTTGAAGGGTTCCACCTCTTGGAACTGATTTATCCCTTCTTGCACCAGATGGATGGCATCTCTAAAGTGACAATGAACATAGTAAAGTTAAATATGTTCCACACACACAGACAATCTCCAATGTATTTTTGGAAGGTGCAAAGCACCGCATGTCCTCACATAATAGTCAAACTTTTAATACCTTTTCAAAATGTTTTAACTGAATAATTAAATAAGCTGCCTTACCTCCAAAAGGGGAGGAGGAAGAGAAGGGATGATCCAGGCTCAAACAAACAACTATTTCTGGGTTGCTGTGAGTTTTCTGGGCTGTATGGCCATATTCCAGAAGCTTTTTCTCTACAACCTCCGAGGATGCCTGCCATAGATGTGGGCGAAACCTCAGGAGAGAATGCTTCTGGAACATGGTCATACAACCCGGAAAATTCACAGGAACCTAGTGATTCCGGCCATGAAAGCTCTCCAGAACACAAGCTCTGTTTCTGTTTGTTGGTTTTTTATATTGCTTTGCATCAGAGAAAGGAGCAAAGAGAAGGGACCTTCTCTTCTGAAGACAAGGTCTTTTACAAAATGTGAAATGGAACTCTTTGGAGAAAGGAAGGGACAACTGGAGCTCCAGAGACTTCCAGGTTTTTAAAACTTCCTTGCCTTCAGTGAAAGAAGGGAGGGTGAATCAGCAGCAAACATCTCTGCGACATTTATACGATTTAATATCATACAGTAGTCTCACTTATCCAACCTTCGCTTATCCAATGTTCTGGATTATCCAACACAGTCTGCCACCTGCCTGGATCTAAAGCGGTTTCTCTAGGCAGCAAGGACTGAACTTTTTATAGATTTAACGCCGACAATGTTGTTACTGTAAACTCATTTTATGCAAGTCTATCTTTATTTGTAGTTAATTTGTTAGTAGCCAGTGTTTTTTTATAGTCAATGTTTTCAATCCATTGAGATGTTTTGGTGCTAAATTTGTAAATACAGTAATTACTACATAATGTTACTGTGTATTGAACTGCTTTTTCTGTTGGTTTGTTGTAAAACATGATAAAATATTTGGTGCTTAATTTGTAAAATCATTATGTAATTTGACGTTTAATAGGCTTTTCCTTAATCCCTCCTTATTATCCAACATTTTCGCTTATCCAACGTTCTTCAGGCCCATTTATGTTGGATAAGTGAGACTCTACTGTACTTCAAAAATCACTTTGAAGTGGAAATATGAAATATGAGTTCTTCCTTATTGTACCAAATTGCACCATACCCCTCAAAAGTCCACTCACTTGTAATTTGATTTTCTCAAAAGCTGGACAACGCTGTTGGATAATTGTTCTGGGTCCTCTATTGTGAATGTGTGCCTTGTATCTTCCTGTTCCTGTGAGGTAAGGCAACTCTTCAGAGTAGCCTGGAGCTCTGGTTGCATTGCTTCCCATTCCTCCTCTGGAGAAATCACCACTGCTACAAAGCGAAAGGAAGAGTCAGATATAGGCTTCCATCTCCACTAAAGTTAAACAGTTTGTAGAGATTTTTTAACATGAAAGAGGCAGGAAAGGGAGAAACAATATTATCAAGTCTTTACCAGTCTTCCACACCAATATTATTTTCACAATAATTCAGAGGTATTAATAATAATAACAAATTAATGCAATTGTGGGCAAAACGTCAGGAGATAATGCTTCTGGAACATGGCCATACAGCCCAGAAAACTCACAGTAACCCAGTGACTCTGTATCTCAACTCTTGTCAAAAAAGGGAAACATTAATTTCTCTAAATGGAATGGCGGAAAACCTCTTTAAATGTCTGGGCAGGAAAATGGTGGTAGCCCAAGAACAGTGAGCCCCTGAGGCAGTATTGGCATTGTCCCCTTTCCATGGAATTACTCTTTACTTTTTAGTTTCTATAAAAATCTAGAATTTTGACCCTACCTTCAACTTATATACAAGATCAGTTTATAAACCAGTATACACATGATCACAGTCCTACACAGAAGGGGCACTTGAACTGCAAAAATATGGAGAATGTGCTGCAAAGCAAGCAGTTCATACATAACCTGTTTGTGAAATGAATCACCATGCCAAGGTAAATTGTTCCCTTAAATTACTGACTTTAACAACCAGTGCAAAGAACACTTGAAATACAGACCATAAGACTTCGACAGAGCGGAGTATAGCTGCTTGTGTTCCCTTTATTTTATCAGTTTTATATTTATTTTTTTATGCAATGCTTTTGACATGAAATAAAATACAGTCAAAGCTTCCTTAATGCAGGACAATACAAACTGCAAGCATTTAAAATATGCATATGAGTTTTTTTTAAAATGAGGGAGCTTGCAGGTACAACCACTGGAAGGTATTATTGTCAACTCTATAGCTGTTAGGAGGATGTCTTCTCTGTTGCTATTCTCTCATCTTTGCCAGCTCTACACTTGGGAACCTTTCTGTCAGGGGAGAGCCAGCACAAGAATGGGAATTAATCAATTTCTGGATAACTACTTTGACATTAAGAGACAAAGCATTTTACCGGTTGTGGTTCGGCGTTCCTTCATTTTTTGAAGTTTCTGCTTCTCCTTTTCAAGTAGTTCAGTTAACTCTGTGGAGCTTAACTGTGGGCGAGATAATTCTTGTTAATGCAGCCCCTTTCATGGATCCAGTCAAGTTTTCTTCTATCCTTTACCACCAAATGTTGTGTCCTGGTTTTATGGAATTCAAAATAATATAAGCCAAAAACTAATTTGAGTTCCAGTTCCCTAAGCACAGAAAAATCTAAAAAAAAAAATCAGGTGATGCAGTAGCTACTCATCCTGTCTCCCTCCCCTTACCTAATATGGTTAACAAATAAAAATAAAATAAAATATTGATATATCAGCCATTAGATACGGCATATATGAGGGTTTTACTGTGTTTAATAACTTTCTAATGAGGTGTCTTACCTTACAAGAGAAAGGGTTGTTGGAAAGGAAAGCAGCTAGCAGCTGAATAGCATTTTTCACTACATTTATAGATTTGTCTTGTAGCCGACCTACAGCTAGACACACTACAGCATGGAATTGAGTCAAAGGCAGGGCCTGTGGCAAAAAAAGAAAGAGGGACGCAAAGTTGGGACTTCAGAAGGAATAATGAGGAAAGATTCAATTAACATAACTTATGCCACCAGGCTGTGACGTCAACACTGTCCAGGCAGCAATGCAACATCTACTGGAAAGCACACTGCTTTTGGATCTTGACAAAGCTTTGGATCAGGAATGGGCCACTCTAGTACCATTTTGACACTCACTAGAGCAGTGGTTCCCAACCGGTGGGCTGTGAGACCTAAAATAAGATCTGTGAGACATGCGGGGAAAATCAGCTCTAGATTATTAAATGTTTTTTTGTGGGCAAGTAGATGGCAACTACTAAATGACATATGTTATGTATCAGAAATGAGAGCTGGTATGGTCTATCTAATGCAATTTTCTGAAACAGCACCCTAAATAACCAAATCGAATCTAAAGTTGACCAAAAACTGATTTGTAACCCTTTTGATACAAATGTTGGAGAGTGGTCCGTGGTTAAAAAAAAAAAGTTTGGAACCACTGCACTAGACTGTGATGGGGCATACCTACTCATTTTGCCAATCTCTACCATTTCAAGTTGTGATAAAGGTTTTTGGATAAACCTTGCAAGATGAATCCTTATCAGACTATTTAATGTATATTGAAGGCTATGTTAGCCACACAGGTCCCTTAGTCCAAAGTACTGTAACCATAATAATACCCTAATATTAAACAGAGTCTTATTGGGGCCTAAAGAAGTATGTCTTCCAGTATTTGAATGGGAAATCACAATCCTGGAGGACTTGTGGGTCTGTTTGGCATTTTGGGAGGAACTTGAATTGAAAGGCTGTTGCCTTCTCTAAATTGTTTCTGTAAGTTGATTTTCTTCAAGACCTACTTTTATTTAGCCAAAATATCATTTAAACTCTAGGGTGCAGATACATTGCAGAAATAATGCAGTTTGACACTACTTTAACTGCCATGGCCAAATGCTAGGAAATCCTGGGAGTTGTAGTTTTACAAGACCTTTTGCCAGCTTTGCCAAATTGCTCATGTCTCGCCAAACTATTATTCTTTGATTTGGGTAAAAACTAAAGAAAACTAACCACTATGTAAAAAAAAGTTATAGCTGGCCCTCTATGTCCATGCATTCAACAGTCCTTAGAAGGCAAACGCTAATGTGGCCCTTGATGAAAAAGAGTTTGACACCCTTGGTGTAGATACACCATTGGTTGATAGGGTATAGCAATCGGGAGACTGCTCAGGAAACCAGACTAATTTTGTCAATCTCTAGAGCAGGCATGGGAAAACTTCGGTCCTTCGGGTATTTTGGACTTCAACTCCGACAATTCCTAACAGCCAGTAAGCTGGCTGGGGTTTCTAGGAGTTGAAGTCCCAAACACCTGGAGAGCCAAAGTTTGCCCATACCTGCTCTAGAGCCTATGTGGGGCAGAAATCTAATCCAAACAAAGCTTTTAAATCAGAGGGTAAGAAACTAATGGGGAATTACCCATGCAGGTTTTTTTCTCGTGTCAGGAACGACTTGAGAAACTGCAAGTCGCTTCTGGTGTGAGAGAATTGTCCATCTGCAAGGACATTGCCCAGGGGAGGTTCGGATGTTTTGATGTTTTTACCATCCTTGTGGGAGGCTTCTCTCATGTCCCCACATGGAGCTGGAGCTGATAGAGGGAGCTCATCTGAGCTCTCCCTGGGCTGGATTCAAATCAGCAACCTTCAGGTCAGCAACCCAACCTTCAAGTCATCAGTCCTGCCAGCACAAGGGTTTAATCCACTGCACCACTGGGAGCTCCTTACCCATGCAGGTGATCCCGGTTCATCCATGAATCCTCTAATGTAGTGGTTCTCAACCTGTGGGTCCCCAGGTGTTTTGGCCTACTACTCCCAGAAATCCCTGCCAGTTTACTAGCTGTTAGGGTTTCTGGGAGTTGAAGGCCAAATTGTCTGGAGACCTACAGGTTGAGAACCACTGCTCTAATGGGTTTTTTTGGGGGCCCTTAAAATATGGTGGTTTTTGATCTCCTCTAGACCACCTTTGCTCAAGGAAAGGTCTGTTTTCCCAAAAGGAATGAATCTAGAAGTCAACCTTCACCTCACTTATTGTTGAAAAGAGAGCTCTTCTGGGGCTAAAGTGGTATCATGGAGAAGGATAGCACATAAAAAGTTCCTCCAGCCCTTCAAAGTGATGGCTAAATTAGGGGAGGGCAGCCCACATATAGTCCAAGTAAAAAGAGAAGGCACTTTATAGCCACCCAGTATTCCACCCATTTGGATAAGTCAGTGGTTCTCAACCTGTGGGTCCCCAGAAGTTTTTGCCTTCAACTCCCAGAAATCCGAACAGCTGGTAAACTGGCTGGGATTTCTGGGAGTTGTAGGCCAAAACAGCTGGGGATTCATAGGTTGAGAACCACTGGGGTAAGGGAATGAAATGGCCATTACAAAGAAGGGGTCACCTTTACTCAGAACTCACTTTTTGTTGCACAATTCGTGTGAAGAGCTGCAGTACACGACTACGCACAAATACATTGATATCACACACATGTGCCTGCAAAGTTTCCAAAAAGTCATCCCTTGTACTCTTTGCTGTTTCTTCCAGTTGCTCTCCATTCAAGACCTGCAGCAACACTTCTGCCATAGCTGTCAAAATGGCGTTACGCATCGCATAGCTCTGTAGGACAGTAATATTGTTTATTTTTTAGTTGTTCCCAAACCTTGCCAAGCAAAGAGTGCGTGATGCTCAGGGGAGAAATGTCTGAAGGAAGCTTCACGTATGAAACAAGCTGGATTGCATCACTGATGCAGCAATTACGGGCCAAATGCTCTCTATGGCAGCAGCTCTGTTCCAGCATGGGACTATTTATCATTGGCTGCCAAATACTGCAGGGAAAAGGCAGAAGTTGCTGATGTAATACCTGGGAATTAATGGTGAGTCATAACTCAAATGTACATTCAGAGAATTAAGTAGCCACCCACCAGCCTTTCTGAAGAGAGGAAAAAGCACTTCAGTGCTGGCACAGCTGCATTCCCTTGGTATTCCACTTGTGCCATAGGCTCAAGGCTGAACTGCATCCTGATCCAAACTATGATTATTCAGGAGAAAATCCCAGTGTTTAATTCCACTAATTTCTGAATAAGCAAAATCGGGATTGATGTCACACCAGCAGACAACTTCATTAAATAAGAATAAGGGATTATTTATATTTGAGCTAGGATATTTTTTATCAGTAATGAAGCAGAAGCAGAAACAATCTATAATAGTAGTAGTAATAATAAATTTTATTTTTTATCCACCTTTCCTTGTGGCTTGAGGCGGGTTACAGCATAACGAAAATACAAATATTGTAAAAAAAAATCCTTAAATACACATAATTTCTGTAAAAGATACATATTAAAATGCATTTCTATAAAATACTAAGAATATTAATTCTTAGGAATGCCAAAATTTTTATTATAGCACAGGGTGCTCAATTACAATTTTGGAAAAAGAATGACGTCTGGATGCTTATTTTTTCTGCCTTGCCACCTGGAAAGCAGGTAGATTTATAATAAATAATAATAAAACTTTATTTTTATCCCACCGAGAGATGGAAGTAAAAATTGGGCCTTCTGAGATGCAATTTCTTTATTTTATTTATTTAGACTTTTTTTAAATTCTGCTCTTCAGCCACAAAGGAACTCACAGCAGCTTACAAAATGTTGATATGCCCTCAGGTTTACAATTTACATAAACAAATAAGGTGTAATGATGAGGCACAAAGCCGCTGTGTCCTGCTGGCTGCTTTCCTCCCACTCAAGAACAAGGGAGTACAGAACACCAGGCAAATTCTCAGAATAACAACGCTGCTCTGAAGCACAGAAAAGGCCTGATGAATACGTAACATGAATGGGCAAAGGGTGTTTTTGGGGCTACTTGCAGTCCCAAAGACAACCCCTCTAGGTTACGTATATTGTCCTTTTTCTTTTGTGCTCATGCACACATATACACAATTGATTTTTTTCCTGGAAGCCATCAGGAATAGTAATTGACGCTTTAAAATAGGTTGCAGCCTCTTCCTCTACATAGTTCGACAATGCACACTTCTCAAAACCAGAAGTGGAATTCTAGCCACTTTTGTTTAGATTTTTTTTTTTTTGCATTTGGGGTAACTTAATGCAATCTCTGTCAAGCAAAACAAAAAAAAAAACCCAAAAAACCAAAAACAAAACAGAAAAACCCTGGACAGTTGAATATCCAAGGATGCATTTACAATGCAGAACTGATGTAGTTTGACACCACTATAAACTGCCATGGCTCAGTGGTACAGAATCATGGAGTTTGTAGTTTGATGAGATACCAGCACTCTTTGGCTGTGCAGACTAAAGACTGCAAAACTACAGCTCCAATGAGCCCATAGCATTAAGCCATATCAGTTAATGTCAAACTGCATTAATTTTAGAGATGCACCGCAATTTAATAAATGTTGACACTTCTCTGTTCTTACAGGTCAAACATCCAGTTCAGCTACCAGGTTTCTCATGTACTAATTTCAAACAAAGAATATATATAATTTGCCTTAAAATGTATTTTAAAAGTAGGATGTCTGGGAAACAGTACCTCTCCATCCAGATGGTGAAGTAAGACACTCATGTTGGCCAACACAATGGACGGTGTTTGTTCAGCTACTTCTGCAAGGAAGGTGGCATAGCCTTTTGTCCCTGAAGCGTCTCTGGCCAGCTCCTGAGGGCACTTCTTCCCAATCTCCCTGAACAGTGAGCCAAGAGTCAGTAGCTGAAGCTGCAGAGCCCAGCTAGAAAGAAATAGAGCATCTCTCACCTGAGTAACTCTCCCATAATGCTCTTCATACCGTACTCCTTGATCCACACACCCACAGCCTCCACAAACACTGGAGCGACATGTTCAAAGTGTGGAAGCATATGCACGAGCCTCAGGGTGGCACCTATCAAAGACAACTGTGCTAAGAGAAAACCCATTTTCAGAAACAGGGTAGGGAAGCTGGCTTTAGCTAGAGGCACATGGTAGCAGCTAGGCCACATAGGATCAGTCACTGAAATAAATCTAAGAAAGAAGACCAGACTTACTGAGCATATGATTATATCGTCGTAGAGCAACTCCTAATAGATGGATAATTGCCTCTCGTGTTGGCTGATGCTTTTGATGGCCAATACTAGGATTTTCCAGGATGCGATAACAACAACCTGTCACTAAACTAAAGGGAAAATCAAAGTAGGCGTTAGAAGCGATGTGTATTATCCTTTGGGGATCATAACAATGGCATGATTTTGGTGACCACCCCAGATTGAAGCACCGAAGCCCTACTACCGATAACTGAAGTTCACCACATTGTTTTAACAGTCTCATTTCCTTTCAAATTCATGCCACATTCTTTCAATGCAGCATTACATGTTTTTGGGATCCAATGCATCTTTCCATCCAGCACCCATACCTGACATACTCTTCCTCCACTACCAAGCCACTCCACAAGTGATGAAGGTCCAGCTGAAGTAACTGTGTGAACAGTTGTAAGACAGACTGCCTTTCCTCTTCCCACAGAAAGGCTTTAGCATTGTTTTTCTTGCCCTGTAAGGCAAATGTAGAAAAAGATTGGAGAAAAGGAAGTAATTGTTTTTTTAAAAAATAAATTTTATTGTTTTACAGTGTATACAAGAAATAAAGCAGATAGTAAAAAAACAAAGAAGAAAAAAGGGAAAAAAGAAGATACAGTAGAGTCTCACTTATATAACATAAACGGGCCGGCAGAATGTTGGATAAGCGAATATGTTGGATAATAAGGAGAGATTAAGAAAAAGCCTATTAAACATCAACATAGGTTATGATTTTACAAATTAAGCACCAAAACATCATGTTATACAACAAATTTGACAGAAAAGGTAGTTCATTACACATTAATGCTATGTAGTAGTTACTGTATTTTTGAATTTAGCACCAAAATATATTGAAAACATTGACTACAAAAATGCGTTGGATAATCCAGAATGTTGGATAAGTGAGACTCTACTGTATATAAAAGAATAAGCAAGTTTATGAAATGGTATACAGTGTTGGTTAAACATGTGAAAAATCAAATTTGGCTGTACAGTTATTATACCTTAATATGTCTTATCCCTCTAACTCCACACCTGTCAACCCAACCCCCATGAACTCCGACACCTCTTAATATGAATCACATAACTAACCAGCAACTACCCATATGTCTTCTTTCACTAAATTTCCTTTATGGCAATCTTAAAATCTACCTTTGTCTTCTTTTCCAGATAGCCAAGTACCAGCCTTCATTTGTTTGCAAATTCTTCATTATCTCCTCCTCTGCTGCTATTTGTCAACTTGGCCATTTAGATATAATCTACCAATTTATCTCTCCAATCTTTAATACAGTAGAGTCTTGCTTATCCAACCTCCACTTATCCAACGTTCTGTATTATCCAACACAGTCGGCCTGTTAGTAGTCAATGTTTTTGTAGTCAGTGTTTTCACTATATTGCAATATTTTGGTGTTAAATTCGTAAATACAGTAATTACCACATCACCCCTTCCATGTTTTAGCTATTACTAGCTGTGCCCGGCCACGCGTTGCTGTGGCGAAGTATGGTGGTATGGGAAATAAAGTATTGAGGAATTAGTGGTAGTTAAGGTCAAGGGTAAAGGTTTTCCCCTGACATTAAGTCCAGTCATGTCTAATTCTGGGGGTTGGTGCTCATCTCCATTTCTAAGCCGAAGAGCCGGCGTTGTCCGTAGACTCCTTCAAGGTCATGTGGGATGACTACATGGAGCGACGTTACCTTCCCGCCGGAGCAGTACCTATTGATGCATTCACATTTGCATGTTTTCGAACTTCTGGGTTGGCAGAAGCTGGGGCTAACAGTGGGGGCTCTCTCCGCTCCCCCAATTCAAACCTGTGGCCTTTCGGTCCAGAAGTTCAGCAGCTCAGCGCTTTAACACGCTGCGCCATCAGGGGATATTATTTCCTAAAGGTTGTGAATATACAATATTTCTGATTGGTTTTTTTGTTTGTTGGAGGCAAGTATGAATGCTGCAATTAGGAAAAATGATTAGGATGTAATGGCCTTGCAGCTTTAAAGCCTGGCTGTTTCCTCCCTGAGTGAATTTTTTGTTGGGAGGTGTTAGCTGGCCCTGATTGTTTCCTGTCTGGAATTTCCCTGTTTTCAGAGTGGCGTTCTTTGCGATATTTTATGTGCTTCTACTGTCTGTGGCCCTGAGAAAACAGAGGATTTTCCAGACTTTGATGATGGGAATACTTTGTTGGGAGGTGTTAGCTGGCCCTGATTGTTTCCTGTCTGGAATTCCCGTTTTCAGAGTGGTGTTCTTTGCGATATTTTATGTGCTTCTACTGTCTGTGGCCCTGAGAAAACAGAGGATTTGCCTGATTTTGATGATGGGAATACTTTGTTGGGAGGTGTTAGCTGGCCCTGATTGTTTCCTGTGTGGGATTCCCCTGTTTATTTACTGTCCTAGTTTTAGAGATTATATTGTTCTGCATTATTCTATCCCAGTAATTATTTCATATTAAAGAAGAATCTCACTTATCCAACATTCGCTTATACAATGTTCTGGATTATCCAACGCAGTCTGCCTTTTCATAATCAATGTTTTTGTACTCAGTGTTTTAAATTCATTGTGATATTTTAGTGGTAAATTTGTAAATACAGTACAGTAGAGTCTCATTTATCCAACATAAACGGGCCGGCAGAACGTTGGATAAGTGAATATGTTGGATAATGAGGAATTAAGGATAACCCTATTAAACATCAAATTAAGTTATGATTTTACAAATTAAGCACCAAAACATCATGTTAGACAACAAATTTGACAGAAAAAGTAGTTCAGTACACAGTAATGCTATATAGTAATTACTGTATTTATGAATTTAGCACCAAAATATCACGATATATTGAAAGCATTGACTACAATAATGCGTTGGATAATCCAGAACGTTGGATAAGCGAGTGTTGGATAAGTGAGACTCTACTGTAAATACTACATAGCATTACTGCGCATGGAACTACTTTTTCTGTCAAATTTGTTGTATAATATGATGTTTTGGTGCTTAATTTGTATAACGATTACCTAATTTGATGTTTAATTGGCTTTTCCTGAATCCCTTCTTATTATCCAACATATTCACTTATCCTGCCGGCCTGTTTACGTTGGATAAGTGAGACTCTACTGTATATTTCTAATCTTATATTATCTGCTCAGAACTGGATTATATGAGGCCCCTTTTTCACAGCTGTATAAAATGCACACTGAAGTGGATTACATGGCAGTGCGGAGTCAAGATAATCCAGTGCAAAGCAGATAATATAAGATTATAAATGGGTTATATAGCTGTGTGGAAGGGCCTTGAGTCTACACTGCCATATAATCCAGTGCAAATTAGATAATCTGTGGAAGAAGTCTAAGTGAGGCCTAAATCTGCCTGTCCCCCTAACTGAAACCTGGCTGTCCCTTGGTTGCTAGGCAACCAAGTGGGCAGAGATTAGCCCTCTAAACTGGCAGCAATTGGATAAAAAAAATTATTGCTCTCCCTCTAATTAGGACTTTATTTTTTTTTTTTGTTGTATCAACCTTGAGGCGTGGATGGTGGGTTGTGTTGTCAAATTTTGAGGTTGGGGGGCCTGTACTTTTGTTGTCTTGTGAATTGCCGTGATGCCATCACTCTTTTATATATATAGATTAGTCTTGCACCAACAAAGCAATATTGACAAAGTTCTTCATCTCCTACACTAATACACCTTGTAAATAGTCCTTATAAGCACATTTCTGGATTTTAATTGGCCTTTTGTTGATCATATTGTTTGTTTCTTACACCACTTTTCAGGAAGGATGCGAAAGTAGGATTTGCCTCTAAAAATCGGAGTTAGAATGTATCTTCAAGAAGGGCAACAAAGGCCTAATCTCCAGGCTCTATACATATATTTTAGAATATAACTTAGTAGACAACCAGATAAAAACTGCTACGATTACATGGGCCAAAGATTTAGGTAGAAATATTGATTTGGAAGATTGGGAACATATTTGGAAAAAGAGGTTTAAAGTTTCAGTGGCTGGATCAATTAGAGAAAATATATTTAAAATGTTTTATATAACTTACATAACTCCAGAGTTATTGGCCAAAATATAGAAAACAGGACAAGGGGCTTGCTGGAGATGTAAGAAGGTGAAGGAATCTTTTCCACGTTTGGTGGACCTGTGATATAGTTCAAGAATTCTGGAAAAAAGTGGCAAAAATCAAGTATTTGTTGATGTATTTGGGCTAAAAAGGGGGTGCATCTTAGAATTACTGGCAACCTAAATTAACAGTTGTTTTTAAAGAGGACCAAGGGTGGCAATGGTGGCTGAAAGAATGGAAGGAATGTTGGGTAATTTCAAAAAGGAAAAAAACCTTTAAAAAGCAAAGCAGCAACAATAATAATTTAGCAGATCAGAAGCCTCCTGAGCACAACAGTAGAGAAATAACAGTAATTATAGGAACAGAGTCAAGCTACAAAAGACTTTATTCAAGGATCTTCATTTCAATATAGGAAAGTTAGGGACTAGATATCTAACTCACTGGAGACATCTTGCCTCATCTTGCCATGAGGCTAGAAACTTCAAAAAAAGAGGCATGTCCCTGAAAAGTATCAGTCTAACAGGACACAGGAGAGAAAGACAGAGGCAGACAAAGTGGGCAATGTGGGAAGAGCTTTCCCTGCCAGCTAACTCATTTGCTTATTTCCTTGACGAGGACTATAAACTTGTGCGGAATGTGGTTGAGTTTTAACAAGCGAAGCCAGTGAGGAGCCATCAAGCTTCACCCATATCTCTCAGCTGGTTCCTCCTCTCCCCTCTCCCCACTTTCCTTCTCTGCCTCGCTCCCAATATCTCAGGTGGTTTTTTTTCCCTAAAATTGAAGCTCCAAAATGGGGGTGTGTGTCTTGGAACTGATAACGTCCTAGATTCTGTACATTATGGTAGTTTCCATGCATTCAAAACTCACTGTCCTGCAAGCCCTACCATCACTATTGCATGTTCAAAATAAGTACCAATCAGTAACACCTTTACACAATTGATTAAACATTGTCAACCTTCCACATAAGGCACAAAGGTTTGTAATTGGAGCTGTCAGAGACAATGATGTTTGGGTGGGCCAGCGTGTACAGCTTATTCCTCCACCATTCTTTTAAATTGCAGGGCTAGTTTTTAGGAAACAAGCAACTTTGATAAACATACCTTCTATTCCATCTTTTCACACCCCCCCCCTCCCCCCGGACTACCCACTTTGCCCCTTTCCTGCCAGGCTCCTACAAGACAAGATGGATTGCCTGTCCTAGAAATCTCCAGGAACAGCAAACCCCTTTCTAAATTGGTTGAGAGACACAATGTTAATTCTTAGCTCCAAAAACGTCCTCTTTTAAAATGCCTGAAGTGATTTTATGGCTCGCTGTGCAGTCTTTGTGGCCCTAAGGGCCCTAACAGCAGACACTGGCTGCAAGACCCAATACAAGTGCTCATGCCTGCTACAGTCCAAAGCAAATAATCTGGATTTTATATGGCAATGTAGAAGGGGCCTAAAAGAGCTAAAGCTAGTCCTACCAAATATTAATCCGGAAGTATAGAATGCTTCAATAGCCAACAATGCTCAGACTGAAGTATTCACTCTGTAGTTTTCATATAAATTGCAAAAATGGCAGTTTCCTTTTGGTCAACACTCTTCAGAGAGAAAATTTCAAACCAATAAAGTTTATGTATTCACTCTTCTACCTTTATCTTGGAATTCAGGCCCACCAAGTTGTTTTTGCCAGACTCCATTTCAAAAGCCTCTCCCAGCCGTACTAGTACATAAGAGTTCATCTTGAGGGCATTCAGGTGAAGAGCACGAAGTGAGGACACCAGATCAGCACTACTCAGGATGGATGCCAGGGCAGTGGAATGGCTCATCACAACTAGAGGGACAAGTAAAATGATGTGATTATAGATCAGCTCTTTGGGCATCTGTCCTACTTGCAAAACCAGTGCAGCTTTCAGATTACCAAAGACTTGTGCTCATGCCCCAACAGCCAGCATTCTGGCAGCACCCAGCAACCTATAGCCCAGGCGTATGAAGTTGGCCCTGTCCCCATTCCCTTTACCATTCCTTATGATGCTTTGCAAAGGAATGGCCATTTCCTTCTAAATGGAAGGAGGAATGGGATATTCTGTAGGTCTGCCCTTACAGCAAACAAACATTACTTTGTATTGCCCACCAAGATTACAGACCGTTATATGAGCAACAGATTGAGGGAGCAGCCTGCTATTGAGGTCACATTCGCCTTGATGTCATCATGAAGCTGCCAAAATAATAAAATAAGATGTCCTATAATCTCAAGAGGCTTTACTCACCCTTCATCATCAGTTCTAGGGCATCTTCCTTGACAACAGAATCCACAGTTCTGAAGTTGCTACAGGATAGAAATATGAAGGTATTTTTATTTTGTTAAGAATAACGAATATTACTACAGGATAGAAATATGAAGGTCTTTCAATTTTGTTAAGAGTAACTAAAATGGGGGTTCTGTTCATAACAAGTTTGTGCCTGCACTGACTATCTGCAAACACAAACTTTTCAAAGCCCCTAGTGCATATCGGAGCATTTTATCCTGGAGACCATTGTTCAAATCCCTGCTTAGCCATGGAAACCCAGTGGGTATCTTTGACAAGTCACACTTTCAACCTCAGAGGAAAGCAAGGACACCCCTTCTAAACAATCTTGGAAAGAAATCTCCATAAGAGATTCACCTTACAGTTGCCATAAGTGAGAAACAGATGGAAGTACCCCCTACTTCTGTTCGAGTCAAAAATTATTGGTCCCTAAATCATTGGTTGGAACACTGATTCAAGCTTAGATGTACAACACTTAAAGAAAGCTTTTTTAACTGTCAGTGTTGGAATTTTTTCTCACATTTTTAAAGTTGTGCTATTTGAGAACTGTGAACTGTGTTGAACATCTCTTAATTTGGGTTGCTTTTAATTGTGTCAGGAGAGACTTGAGGAACTGCAAGTCACTTCTGGTGTGAGAGAACTGGACGTCTGCAAGGATGTTGCCCAGAGGATGCCTGGTTGTTTAATTTTTACCATCTTTGTGGGAGGCTTTTCTCATGTCCCCAAATAAGGAGCGGAGCTGACAGAGGGAGCTCACCTACTCTCCCCGGATTCGAACCACCAACCTCTTGGTCAGCAGTCCTGCCGACACAAGGGTTTAACCCATTCCGCTACCAGGGACTCCAGATTTCGGTTGCTTATCTTGTACACACAGATATCTGAGGCACTGAAAATATCAAAGAGCTTCGTAGTGTCTTTCACCTCAACTTTTTATTATCTAAAAATATGTCACAGAAAATTGCCATGGCTTTTTTAAAAAGCAAAGTAACTTTAAAATACAGTAAAGTCTCATTTATCCAAGCAAAACGGTTCGGTAGAGGCTTGGATAAGCGAATATGTTGGATAATAAGGAGGGATTAAGGAAAAGCCTATTAAACATCAAATTAGGTTATGATTTTACAAATTAAGCACCAAAACATGTTATACAACAAATTTGACAGAAAAAGTAGTTCAATACGCAGTAATGTTGTAATTACTGTATTTACGAATTTAGCACCAAAATATCATGATATATTGAAAACATGACTACAAAAATGGCTTGGATAATCCAGAGGCTTGGATAAGTGAGGCTTGGATAAGTGAGACTCTATTGTAGTTATATTTCTTGTGTTTTCCACCTATTGGTATCTAGTTCCTACTAACATAAATACGATTAAGAAGAGGGGCAAAGCCAAGAGAATCTTAACCTCAAAATGCAAAGTTCTCTCAAAAAGCTATCAGTAATGCCTTGAGATATGCAAACTCACTGTAGAATACTGTATAGAGTATCAAAATGTTGCAGGATAGCAAGAGCTCCTTGTGTGTTGAATGCTCTCCGAAATTCTGCAAAAGGAGAGAAAGTCAATTTCTTACACAACTGTTGAGGCCTGTCTATAAAGAAATGCTATATGCAATTATATAGTAATGTATACACATACATATTAGCAGAAATGAGCCACAGCAACCACAGCAAAGCTTCCATGACTATAGGCAGAGTTCTGCTTACCTGCTAGTGATCTGATTGATGTAAATGCTGATAGAACAAGGGACAGCTTTGGTTCAGAACCTCTAGCTTTGACTGTCTTAAACATATCATACTGCACTTTAAAGTACTGCTATCCCATTTTAAACCCTACAGCTACCTCCTGTGAAATTCTGGGGTTTATATTGTAGTGAGGCCCAGGACCTCTCTGGCTGAGAATTTTAAAGTCCTCTCCCTTAAACTGTAAATCCCAGAAACTGGGATTTTGCATCATTTTGAAGCAAAGCAGTATGAAAAAATAGCAGAAACTGTACCAATGTTTGCAGGTCAAAGCCTTTCTTATTAGAAGGGACTACAATGTCATCTGCTCCTCCCCATTAGCCCTGATCATGATAAACTCCTCTATAAGCTGTTTCGGGTCTTTAATGGTTTTATTGTTTTAAATACATCTATGTTCGAGATAGTAACCTTCTCAAGCCTCCTGAATCTAATGTTTTGCTTGTTTATAATTGTTGGTTTATTTCCTGAAGTGTATGTCTTTTGTATGGTTAGCTGCTTTGAATCTCCTTTGGGAGAGAGGCTTGAGGTCCTTGGAAGTAAACTGTTATAAAAGAGAGCTGTACAGAATATAGTGTTGAAGAGACTGATAAAGACTATAAATTAAAGATACAAACTGAAAGGTTTTGAAGTTTAACCTGACAAGAAATAATAATAAATCTTCATTTGTATCCCACTTTTCTCCCTAAAATGGGACCCAAAGTACCTCACAACATTGTGTAAAAGGCAATACAAAACACACAATCTATAATACAATTTTACAATCAAAGATAAGCATACATATTTAAAAACATTCATCTAATACAATCAAGTATTTTTTTTTGAAGTTTGAGTAAAACAAACACGTTATTTTAAAGAAGCCTACTTGAATCTTTGTCTGCTGAGAGCATGGAATAGAAATAAGTTATTTACATGCCCAGTGATCATCTATTACTCAATAAAATAAAGGAACACTCCTGAAACTCTGCTACCCAATAGGTTATGTATGATTCTAACAGGTCATAGTCCCCACTAGGTTGTGATCCTAACAGATCATAATCCTCAATAGGCTGTGATCATAACAAGTCACGATCCATTAGTCCAGGGGTCCTCAAACCTTTTAAACCGAGGGCCGGTCCACAATCCTTCAGACTGTTGAGGGGCTGAATTATCATTTGAAAAAAAACCCGAACAAATTCCTATGCACATATCTTATTTGTAGTGCAAAACAACAACAATAACAACGAAAGACCAATACAATATTTGAAAATGAAAATAATTTTAACCAACATAAACCTATCAGGATTTCAACAGGAAGTGTGGGCCTGCTTCTGGCCAATGAGATAGTCAAGTTAAGTAGGATTGTTGTTGTTGTGTGTCTACAAGTCATTTCAGACTTTGGGCGAGCCTAAGTCCAAAATTATTTATTTATTTATTCATTTACTACATTTATTTACTACATTTATATCCCACCCTTCTCACCCCGAAGGGAACTCAGAGCAGCTGTATGTACATACAATATATTATATTATTAGCATAGCACAATATTAGCATTATATATTACAATATTGAACTATACCACTATTCTGTAATATTATATGTAATATATAACATATAATTAATATTATTACATGGTATTATTATTAGTATTGTATAAAATGATAATATTATTATCAATATCATATGTATATACAATATATTATATTACTAAAACTGATATAAAAATATTATATTATAAATGAGGGCGGGGGCCAGGTAAATGACCTTGGAGGGCCGCATCCGGCCCCTGGGCCTTAGTTTGGGGACCCCTGCATTAGTCCAACAATATATCTAATAGGTTTAATGTTTGTTTGCTTTGGATTTTAATTTACATATTCTATGTAAATATGTAGGCAACCTTTTTATTCAGGCAGGCATTTAAAAAAGGTTTTAAAGATCATGTCAGGGGGTGCTGTAGTTTTTAGCTTTTATGGGTTTTAACTGTGATTTTTAAAATACCATTTATATTTATGTCTGTTTTAATGTTTGTATATTTTAAACTATGCTGAAAGGCTTTTAATAAAATCCACTTTGAGTTTCTTCGTTGGAGAGAAAAGCAAGATATAAATAATGTAATATAATAACATTTGTATGGTTAGCTGCTTTGAATCTCCTTTAGGAGAGAAGCAATGAGATATAAATACATATAATAATAATAATAATAAGGTCCTATGTCAGGAAAAAGTTCCATTGGCTTTACAAAAGGCCTGCTTGATACAAAGATGAAAACTGATAGATATGGACATACAAGTCTACCTATCTGCCATCTAGACAACTGTGACCTATCTGCATTTTTCGGAGTCTTTCTTGAGTAGCACAGCAACTTCTGCCACCTGAATGTCTACTGCAGATTAAAAAAAGCCTCACGATTCGTCTTCTACTCGAGGCTACTGTCGGGACGGGCCTATCGCCCTCTCCGCCCGGCTTTCCCCACCAACCTGAAAGCCGGCCCGGGAGCTGCTTGACGGGCAAGACCTCCTGCACCGCGTACTGCGAAGGCGCGGCGCTGCGAAGCAAGTCGGCGGAAGTTAAAGGCAAGTGGAACTCCCAAGCAGGCGCCGAAAGAGAGGCAGCCATGGCCGCTCCACTCCACGTCTTGACCGGAAACTCAACTAAAGCTTCAACGCTTCGCGCCCCAGACGAGAAGGTCCGCCCGCTAAGGAACAGCCTATCACAGACGTCGGAATGCCCAGCCGACCAATCGGAACGCGAGAAACTTTCCCGTATGGAAACGCCGAGCCAGACCCGACCTCTAGCTCGCGGACCCACTGACCAATAGCAAGAGGGGAGGAAAAGCGCGCCAGCATTTCAAATAGCAACCGTTCGGCCAATCAGGTTCTTAGATCAGAGTTGAGGGACCAATGGATGTTCTCCAACTGCAAGCATTCGAATTTCTCTCCAGCGTGACTTCCGGGATGTTGAATCCGAAGTGCTATAGTTGGCAGAAGCTGGGGCTAACAACGGGAGCTCACCTTGCTCCCCGTATTCGAACCACCGACCTTTCGGTCAGCAAGTTCAGCAGTGCTGCGCCACCGGGGACTCCATTATCCAAAGCATGTATTTTTGGCTGGAGTTACGCTTAAACAATGTACCAGTTCCGACTTACAGACAAATTCAACTTAAGAACTTCTTTGTTCGTAACTTAGAGACTGCCTGTACTATAGCCTGAAAAGCCTAGGGCTTATCTTTGTTGTTTATTTGTTCAGTCGTTTCTGACTCTTTGTGACCTCCTGGACCAGCCCACGCCAGAGCTCCCTGTCGGCTGTGGCCACCCCCAGCTCCGTCAAGGTCAGGCCAGTCACTTCAAGGATACCATTCATCCATCTTGCCCTTGGTCGGCCTCTCTTCCTTCTTCCCTTTTCCCCATCATCATTCTCTTCTCCAAGTTTTCCTGTCTTCTCATTATGTTGCCAAAGTACTTCATCTTTGGGGTTGTTGCATGTCTTTTGGGCTGTGTGGTCATGTTCCAGAAGTATTCTCTCCTGACGTTTCGCCCACATCTATGGCAGGCATCCTCAGAGGTTGTGAGGCATGGATAAACTAGGCAAGGAAGGTCAATATATATCTGTGGAGAGTCCAGGGTGTGACAAGAGTCCTTTGTCAGTTGGAAGCCAGCGTTAATGTTGCAGTTAATCACCCTAATTAGCATTGGAAAGGTTTTTCTCTTGCCTGGGGGGCATCCTTTGTTCAGAGTCATTAGCTGTCCTTGGGGCTCCTCTGCCCTCAGAGTGTTGCTTCCCATCTACTGTTCTGATTTTTGAGTTTTTAAATACTGGTACCCAGATTTTGTTCATTTTCACGGTTTCCTCCTTTCTGTTGAATTTTTCTACATGCTTGTGGATTTCAATGGCTTCTCTATGTAGTCTGACATGATAGTTGTTGGAGTGGTCAAGCATTTCTGTGTTCTCAAATAATATACTGTGTCCTTTCCAATGCTAATTAGGGTGATTAACTGCAACATTAACGCTGGCTTCCAACTGACAAAGGACTCTTGTCACACCCTGGACTCTCCACAGATATATATTTACCTTCCTTGCCTAGTTTATCCATGCCTCACAACCTCTGAGGATGCCTGCCATAGATGTGGGCGAAACGTCAGGAGAGAATACTTCTGGAACATGGCCACACAGCCCGAAAGACATACAACAACCCTGTGATCCCGGCCATGAAAGCCTTCAACAACACATACTTCATCTTTGCCTCTAATATCCTTCCCTCCAGTGAGCAGCCGGCCATTATTTCCTGGAGTATGGACTGGTTGGATCTACACTGGACTGGTTTGTCTGCACTGCAGAATACCACTTTTAAATGGCTCAATACTGTGGAATCCTGTTGTTTACGGGGCCATTTCTCTTCTCTGCTGAAAAGTGCTGGTGCTTCACCAAACTACAAATCTCAGGATTGCATAGCATTGAGCCAGGGACAGTTAAAGAGGCATCAAACAGTGCAGATGCACTCCAAGTGAGGAAGTCATGCTAGCCTCAAACTAATCAACACTACGTTTCCCATTTACAGCCCTTTCCTGAACGATAGAAATACTAATACATTGTATTTTCAAACAATTTATTAAACACACCCGTACACAACAAGGAGTTAGGACAAGCACATTTCATCGTGAAGAAACGCACTGTCTCCCAGTTACACAGCTTCACTAAAGTGAGGATGAACCCGGAAGTATCGTTCCTTCGCTGCCTCTCTTTCTTTCCTAGCTCTACGGTGTTCCGCCCCTTCCGATCGGCCCCGCAGGATTGTGGGAAGGAACCAAGATGGCCGCCTTCTGAGGAGCCTGTGCTGGTTTGAAGGGCTCGATGGCGGCCACGTTGTTATGGGCAGCCGGGCGGAGTCTCCTCGGCCGCAGCTCGCTCACTCCTTGCCGACTCATCGCAACAAGTAAGAGAAACGGGGGTTGGACTGAAAGGACAAAGGAGGAAGCAGTTCTTAGGTCACTTCATACAGCTCAATAAAATCCCACATTATCTGCTGTAAACTGGAATATATGGCAGGGTGGACTCTGATAACACAGGGCCTTTCCACACAGTCATATAACCCAGAATACCAAGGCAGAAAATCCCACAATATTTGTTTTGAACTGGGGTATCTGAATCCACACTGCCATATATTCCAGTTCAAAGCAGATAATGTTGATTTTATTCAGCTGTGTGGAAGGGACTCAAGATAACCCAGTTCAAAGCAGATATTGTGGGGTTTTCTGCCTTGATATTCTAGGTTATATGGCTGTGTGGAAGGGCTCTGAGATTTACAGTGGCATGCCTAGCAATTACGCTAATTTTGGATTATATTTTATTGAAGATCCTCCCACATTCAAGGTGAGGGAGCCCCCGCAGCCCAAACTGGTTGACCGATGGACAGAGAAACGAGCACTGTTTGGAGTCTATGATAATATTGGAATTCTGGGTGAGTATCCAGTAGGCATTTATTCAAATTATACAAGAGACCACCCCCCCCCCCCCCCCCGCAAATGGATGGCCACTGTACATCAGAGGAACTGATAATTTAATACTTAGATGTGGTATTTTAATAAGAGAGAAGAATCCGGAAATGCATTTGTTTTGAGGCTTACAATGTAATAGACAAGGTTCAAAGTGAAAAGGAATGGGTAAAAGAAGAGAAGGGCAATCACTTCATTTTCATTAATATACTGGGCTGTGTCTATCCCCTTTACGTTTACTGTATTCGTCATTCTGTGAGGTATAGCCTTTTGGTAGTAGTTGATCATGGCCAAATATTGGAGTTTGCATCCCTACACCTTTGTATTCCCTGCATTGTATTGCCTCAAGTTGGCCAATAAGAAGTATAGGAATTGCAGCGTGATGACCCTGGCATGTAAGAAATAATGCCAGCCAGCATTTTTCTAGCCTGGTCAATTTACAAAGCCAACTGACAATCCTTGGTTCTTTGCTGTCTGCATGTTTCTCTATCTGGGCCGGAAGTCCTATGTAATTGATGTCTCACAGCCATGTTGACTGGTGTTCTACTATAGAGAAGCAAGAAAATAAGAAAATAAAAAAAAAACAAAACTTGCAAAACTACTTTTGAAAAGTAAATCCCTACTTTAAAAAAGCTAACGTAAATAATTGCCATTGATTGTCATTGAAAAGAAACTTTTTTGTTGCTTGCTTGTTGCTTAAAAAACCCAGGTACCAGAATAGTTCCAAATTCTACCAAATTACATCTCCTAGTAACATTCTAGAAACAAGTAAACCTTGCTTGTTTTACTAATCATCTGATTACATTGTCAGCTGGTGTGTAACTTTACAAATACTAATTTAAGATTGATTTCTCCTTCCCCTCCCCTCTTTAACTATGTATTTTCATTGTTAGCAAACTTTTCTCCTCTGTTCTTTGAATCTTTCCTCCTTGAGACTTCTGCTTCCCACCATTAGTTTACCTTAGACCTGCTCTCAGATTTTTTCTGCTATTCCAGTGTCTTCTCTTCTCTGTTCCTGACACTTCTCACCAATAAAGGTGTTGAACACTACTCCCTTCCCAATGTGACTGCTGCTGCAAACCCCTCTTCTGATATTACTAGTATGTGTTTTAAAATGTTTAAGGGAACCTATTCTTTTCTTGGGGGTTGCGGAGAAAATCAATATGAAATCTTTGCTTTTCATGCTATTGAGAGATATAGCTTTTGCTAAAATGTGGTCAGGGAAAACTGCAATGATTATCTCTGCATTTTTTGAGGGAAGGGAAAAGACTTTGGAGGTATGTGAGTTGACAGCAGAGATAGGAGATAGGTAAAAAAAAATCAGAAGAAAAACCCAACGGCTGGCTGCTAAGCAAAGACAGCATTTGCAGTATATTGCAATATTAACTACCCTTTCTGAAATATTTCATTTCTCTCTTTCCTTCATTCTTTAGGGGATTTTTTGGCTCATCCCAAAAACTTGATAAAAGGCCCAAAGTGGTTGCGTGGATGGAAGGGAAATGAACTGCAAAGATGCATCCGCAAAAAGAAAATGGTGGGTGACCGAATGTTTGTTCAGGATTACCACAACCTGAAGAAGAGGATTAAATATTTGTACAAACGTTTTAATCGTACAGGAAAGCATCGCTAAGTGTAGCTCTTCAAGAACTGTCATTTGTCTCTTAGTACATGGTATATTTTTCTAACACTGTGCACTACCTGAAGGAAGTGTTCAGTTATCTCCCTATTTTGTTTTCTGATTGTTTCTTATTTTATATCTATTTTCCCCTTCATCGTTATTTTGTAATGCACTGAAGTTTCATCCCCAAAGACCAACATTGGTTTAAAGATTTCAAGATAACATTTGTTGCAGTTACTGTCATATTTTTGGTACATTAATGCACAGTGGCTGCTATGTATGCCTTCCATGACTATTTACATCTCAAATATTTGTTCCTTGTATTTTCTCTGCTTCATGCTTATTTCAGAATGAAAAAAAAAACTATAAAGAGAAGACATCTTTGTTATAATACAAATATCTGCAAAGATATCAATAATAAAGTAACAAAAATAAAAGTTTTGTCTCTTTCACTGCCTCTATCCTGTGTCTAATTTTCTGAGTTGTGCAGGAATGTATAGACAGTAGCATGAATCCATTTTTTTTGCCATACACTGGATATATCAGCCTATGGGGAGATACAAATTTAAAGGCCATTTTAGTGTAATTACTATATTTTAATTCTGTTTTTACCACACTGTTACTATTTTTTTAACTTTTTTTACAGCATTGCTTTTTTAAAACTTTTGTATTGTAGATTGTTAGCTGCCTTGAGTTTCCATGGGGAGAAAGGTGGGGTATAAATAAAAAAATAAATGAATAAAAAGATAATAATACAGTAATAATAATATCTAGATCATTTTATGAAGAGGTACAAAACTGGTTAAATGCCAAATTTATCTTGGTTTTACAAATATCCTCAATTATTTCTCTGTGTAGTCTTTTCGTCATCATCGGCAATCACTTGTGTTCGAGTATGATTGTTTTCAAAGTGTAGTGTCTTGGTGGTGAGTATGTAGGTAACTGTAGAGACCTATTCTTCATCCACATATTCTTCCGTAGTGAGGACATTGATTTCCAGGTGGAAGGCAGTCCCGGTCAGGGTTGGCTTGACCTGCCTTCTTGACATGTTTCTCCCTTTTGCCTCCATTCATGCCACTTCAAATTCCACAGTACTGTTGGTAACAGCTGACCTCCAATTAGAACGCTCAAAAACCAGGCTTCCTGGTTCTTAGTGTCTATGTCACAGTTTTTAAGGTTGGATTAAAGACCATCTTTAAATCCCTTTTCCTGACCAACATTCTGTTTTCCATTCTTGAATTGGGAGTATATTAACTGTTTTTAGAGATGGTGATTGGGTATTTGGACAATGCGGCCAGTCCAGTGAAGTTGATGGCGGAAGAACACTGCTTCAGTGCTGATGATCTTTGCTTCTTCCACCATGCTGAGATTTGTCTGCCTATCTTCCCAAGATATTTGCAGGATTTTTCAGAGACAACGCTGATTGAATCTTTCCAGAAGTTGAATGTGATGTCTGTAGACAGTCCACGTTTCGCAGGCATGTAAGACGGTTGGAAAGACACTGGATTTGTAAACAAGCATCTTGGTCACCCCATGAATGTCCCAATCATCAAACACTCTCTGCTTCATTTGGAAAAATGCTGCACTCGCAGAGCTCAAATGGTGTTGTATTTCAGTGTCAATGTTGACTTTTGTGGAAGGATGGCCGCCAAGGTAGTGGAAATGGTAAACATTTTCTAACATTACATCATTAAGTTGTATTTCTGGTATTGGAGAAGGATTGGGTGGCGCCTGCTGAAAGAGCACAATGGTTTTCTTGATGTTTAGTGAGAGGCCAGCCTTTTTGTATGCTACAAAGTTGATTTGAGTGGCTTGTAGGTCTTCTGAATAAGCACAGATTACACAACCATCAGCATATTGCAGTTCTATAGCAGATGTGACCTGGGTTTTGGCTTTTAATCTACTGAGGTTAAATGGCTTGCCATTTGTCTGATAGATGATTTCCGCGTCGGTGGAAAGCTTCCCATCAACACAGTGCAGTATCATAGTGATGAAGATGGAGAATAAGGTTGGGGAAATAACACATCCCTGTTTGACACCTGATTCTATCTTAAATGGGTCACTTTGGGAGCCACTCCCGTCCAAGACTGTTGCCATCATGTCATCATGGAGGGAGCCGCAGGATATTCACAAATTTGTCAGGGCATCCAATGTTTTGGAGAATGGTCCAGAGAGCACTGCGATTCACTGTGTCAAATGCCTTTGCAAGGTCAATGAATGCCATGTACAGAGGTTGGTTTTGTTCCCTGGATTTTTCTTGGAGCTGTTGTACAGTGAAGATCATGTCCACTGTTTCTCTGGAGGGGCAGAAGCTGTTCTGGGAGGATGTCTTTTGAAATAGGTAGAAGGCAATTTGCAAGAATTCTTGTAAGGGTTTTAGGGAGATACCTCGATAGTTTCCACAGTCTGTTCTTTCTCCTTTTTTGAGAAGAGTGATGATGGTGGCATCTTTGAAGTCTGCTGGGATTTTCATGGTCACCCACACCTTTTCAATGAACTGGTGGAGTTGTGGAGGTTTCAGCAGGGATCCCTTCAGGTCCACTGGTTTGTTGTTTTTTAGTTGGCTGATGGCTTTGCTGACTTTCTCCAAACTAGGCAGTGCTGCAAGCTCATCCCTGGTATGTTGTTGTGGGATTTGCGAGATAACCTCTTCTGCCATGTTGGAATTGCGGTTAAGGATGTTGTGATAGTGCTCTTTCTAATGCAGTGCAATTGATTTTTTTTATCCTTCAGGTTCCATCTGATGAACATAGGGAGTGTATGCTATGATTTCTTGGGCCATAGATGACCTTTGTGGCATTGAAGAATCCCCTTGCATCATAGACATCTGCAAAGTGTTTGATTTCTTGAGCCTTTTTTGTCCACCAGATGTTATAGCGTTCTCTGGTCCTTCTTTGGACTTCAGATTTTGCACTAGCACATACATTTTTCTTAGCAGTGCAGTTGGTGTCTCTCTGCCATATTTGGAAAGCTTTCCTTTTCTTATCTGTTGGATCTTGTTATCGTTTTCATCAAACCAGTCTTGATATTTCTTAGTTTGCTATCCAGTGATTTCTTTACAAGGTATGATGATGGAGGTCTTCAGTTTATTTGAATGTTCCGCAACATTTTCAGAGTGTTGTATGGGTAGATGATCCTTGAGTGTTGTTTGGAGAAGGCTTGTTTGGAGGGCTCTTGAAGGACTTGGGTGTTCATTTTCTGCCTTATCTCTCTTGGAGTCCGTGTTTGGGAGTGATCGTGATGGCCATCGTGGATCGGATTAACCTGTGGTCTGTCCAGCAGTCAGCACCTGTCATGGCTCTTGTGAGGAGCATGCCACCGTGGTCTCTGGCACGCATAATTACAAATTCTAAGAGGTGCCAATGCTTTGACTGGGGGTGCTTCCATGATGTCTTAAGCTAGTTTTTATGGCGGAAGAGTGCATTTGTGATGACAAGGTTGTGTTCCGCACATTTGGTGAGAAGCAGGATGCCATTCGGGTTGTTGTTTCCAATTCTATCTTTTCTTATGGTCTCTGGCCACAGGTTGAGGAAGGAAGAATCACACAGATTTCAGTGTTTCCATATCAGAAGTAGATCTAACAACTTTTACACCATTTGAAAATTGCTGGTCTGGAGCTCCTGTCAATCAGTGGCAAGGGATGATGATAATTGCACTCCAATGACTAACAGAGCAGAAATTGCCCATATCTGTTCTGTAGTGAAGTACATTGATCTTTTTTTTAAATTCAATGTTCTGGGAGCACGCTATGGGCATTTTATAATATATAATGTTTCCATTGTGAGTGAAATGGGTTTTTCTAGAGAGCCTCTAGCATAGGACACTGGGATGAAAAAAGGCCATGACTGACATCTTTTGAAAATGTAGTAACCATTTAAGACTGTCTTGTTAAACGGAGTTGGAAGAGATCCCAAGGTCTGTTCATTCCAACCCACTGCCATGCAGGAACACACAATCAAAGTCTCTCCAACAGATGGCCATCCAGCGTCTGCTTAGAAACCTCCACTCTCTCAAGAAACATGCTCCACTGTTGAACAGCTCTTACCATCATAAAGTTCTTCCTAATGTTTATGTGGAATCTCCTGTCCTACAATTTGAATCCATTGTTACATTATATCCTAGTCCCCAGAGCAGCAGAAAACAAACTTGCCCCCTCCTCAGTGTGGCGTCTTTTCAAATACTGAAACATGGCTATCATGTCCCATCTCAGCCTTCTTTTCTCCAAGCTAAACACACCCAGTTTCCTAAGACGTTCAACTGTTTTTTTTTTAATTGAAGCTGATTTTATTCTTCATGTTATTGATCCAACAGCAAGTATTGTCCCTGGAGTGGGAAGCCCGAATATTCCGATTGCTGCTACAAATACCCACACATCTTGAGTGTGTTATCAAAAAAGGCCAGAGCAACCATTGGGGCCCAAGCAGATGACCTTAGGTTTTTCCTTTCAATACTCTGGAATTCCCTAAAGGACAAAACCAAATCTTCTTTCCCAAGCCTTTCCCACTCAACCACTAAATAAAAATAGCCAGGCTTCACATTAGCTAAAACCTCATCAAACAGCCTTCTCACCCTTTTGTCTTAATCTCAGAAGCCCATCATGGGACACAGCCACTCATTGTCCCAGATTCGGAAATCTTGTTGGACCCATGTCCCCAGGAGTAAACTCATCAACTACCCGTGACCCAATAATCCAACTGCATCCTAAGGGGCCACGGTGGTACAATGGGTCAAACTCTTGTGCTGGCTGAACTGCTGACCTGAAGATCGGCAGTTCGAATCTGTGAGATGAGGTGAGCTCCCATCTGTCAGCCCTGGCTTTCCATGTAGGGACATGAAAGAAGCCTCCCAGCTTAAGCGGCTGAGGGGGAAAAGGAAAGGGCCTGAGGCTGTTAGGAATGGTGGGAGTTGGAGTCCAAAACACCTGGAGGGAAGGCCCAAGTTGGCCCATTTTTTTGTGTCAGGAGCAACCGGAGTTGCTTCTGGAGTGAGAGAATTGGCCGTCTGCAAGGACGTTGCCCAGGGGACGCCCGGATGTTTTGATGTTTTACCATCCTTGTGGGGCTTCTCTCATGTCCCCGCATGGAGCTGGAGCTGATAGAGGGAGCTCATCCACGCTCTCTCCGGGTGGGATTCGAACCTGGCAGCTTTCAGGTCAGCAACCCAACCTTCAAGTCACGAGGCTTTTATCCCCTAGGCCAGTGATGGGCAAGCTTTTGCACTTGGTGTGTCAAAATTTGCCAAAAAACCTAGCATGACTTGGGTGGTGTGTCACTTTGAGAAAAAAACCATAATTTCGCGATATGTATAGTTTAAATAACAAAAATGTATAAGTGTAATATATAACTGTATTTAATAAATCAAAAACTATTTACCACCGTTACTTCCATGTACAACAATCTATGGTACTTCTTGCAGTTTAAGCTTCACAAAGTTTCCACACTGATTTCTCTCTATTCTAGTTTCAATATAGTCATGAATAATGAATAATATAATAATAATATAATATAATAGTAATCATATGATAATATACTACAATAATAGAATAATAATAGAATGAATGATATAATAATAATAGAATATAAAAATATAATATAATGATATAAAATATATTAATAAGATAATATAACAATAGGAAATAATAATAATCTCTCTCTATATAAATGTACTGTTCATTTGTAGGACTGAGTAAACAAAAAAACAACTGGATGAAGTGACACAAAGTTTGGCCACAAAACACTTAATAATAATAATTTATTTGTTTGACCAGTCATATGACCATTTCAAAGTGCAACATAAATAAAAACAAAACACTTAACTACCCAAGAGGTGACCACCGCGTGTCAGCAAAATTGGTTAGACGTGTCAGTGCTGACACGTGTGTCATAGGTTCGCCATCACTGCCCTAGGCCATCGGAGGCTCCATTTAGTTGGCCCATGCCTGCACTAGTGTTATACAGTACTTTCAAGCCTAGGACCCCTCAGCTTGGGGAGGGAAGCAATGGGCGGGGCTATGCAGATAAGAGCCAGCTTCGATTGGTTATTGGAGGGAGAGGCTTCTGTTTCTGGGACGCGAGCCCGACTTTGAGGGAGAAAGTGGGCGGGGGCGAAACCAGAGCGTGTTTCTCATTGGTTCCCGGGAGACGGGGCGGGGCCAAAGGGACCGCCTTCTTCGCGTGCCCGTTAAAAGGCGAGGGGGTGGCGCGTGTGGCTTCTTGCTGCAGAGCGTCTCGGTGGCCGAGTGAAGGAAAGGGGCATTTCCTGCGGTCGCTCCTGCACCTGGAGAAAAGGAGCGGGGTCTCCTCGAGCCGAGGCCGGCGATGTGAGTACCGAGGCGGGGAGGGCAAGCAGGCGGAAGAGGAAGACCCTCTCGACTGGGCTTCCAGGCTCCGCGCTGCCCCTTCTCCTTCCTCCCTTGCGCGGATGCGGCACCTGCCGAGTGGCGCATTGCAGCAGCAGCAGCACCGCCGCCGCCCCCTCGCGCCCTCTCTCTGCCGTCCGGGGCCGGAGTGGTGTGGCTTGTCTTCCGGGATCGTCCCGGTATAAGGTCCCGCGGAGAAGGCATCGCTAGACTCCAGGATCCCCTTTCGCCTCCAGCCCCAGGGCTCCTTAAACTTTTCCCGCTCGCGACCCAGGACATTTTCTCCTGACCCCGGGTATATAAAATAGGCATAGAAAGACCCGCATTGACTGATCACTCACCAGCTTTTTGCAAGGTTTGCTAAACAGGCTGATTGCTTGGGGTTGGTGTGAATTTCCCGGGCTGTATGGCCATGTTCCAGAAGCATTCTCTCCTGACATTTCGCCCGCATCTATGGCAGGCATCCTCAGAGGTTGGGAGGTCTGTTGGAAACTAGGCAAGTGGGGTTTATACATCTGTGGAAAGTCCAGGGTGGGAGAAAGAACTCTTGTCTGTTGGAGGCAAGCGTGAATGTTGCAGTTGATCATCTTGATTAGCATTGAATAGCCTTGCAGCTTCAAAGCCTGGCTGCTTCCTGCCAGGGGGAATATAGTAGAGTCTCACTTATCCAACATAAACGGGCCAGCAGAATGTTGGATAAGCGAATATGTTGGATAATAAGGAGGGATTAAAGAAAAGCCTATTAAACATCAAATTAGGTTATGATTTTACAAATTAAGCACCCAAACATCATGTTACACAACAAATTTGACAGAAAAAGTAGTTCAGTACGCAGTAATGCTAAATAGTAATTACTGTATTTACAAATTTAGCACCAAAATATCACGATGTATTGAAAACATTGACTACAAAAATGTGTTGGATAATCCAGAACATTGGATAAGCGAACATTGGATAAGTGAGATTCTACTGTAGCTTTGCAGCTTCAAAGCCTGGCTGCTTCCTGCCAGGGGGAATACTTTGTTGGGAAGTGTTAGCTGGCCCTGATTGTTTCCTGTCTGAAATCCCCCTGTCTTCTGATGATTAGCATTGAATAGCTTTGCAGCTTCAAAGCCTGGCTGCTTCCTGCCTGAGGGAATCCTTTGTTGGGAAGTGTTAGCTGGCCCTGATTGTTTCCTGTCTGGAATCCCCCTGTCTTCTGATGATTAGCATTGAATAGCTTTGCAGCTTCAAAGCCTGGCTGCTTCCTGCCTGAGGGAATCCTTTGTTGGGAAGTGTTAGCTGGCCCTGATTGTTTCCTGTCTGGAATCCCCCTGTTTTCAGAGTGTTGTTCTTTATTTACTGCCCTGATTTTAGAGTTTTCTTTAATACTGGTAGCCAGATTTTGTTCATTTTCATGATTTCCTTTTTTCTGTTGAACTTGCCAACATTCTTGAGGATTTAAATGACTTCTCTGTGTAGTCTGACATAGTGGTTGTGTTTCTTCATCCGCATAGGGAAACGGATGAAGAAACACAACCTACAAACTATCTACAAACCCACTAGGAAAATCCAGCACATGCTACATTCAGCAAAGGACAAGAGGAATCCTCACACCCCTGCAGGAGTCTACTGTATACCATGCAGCTGTGGACAAGTCTACACAGGGACCACCAAATGCAGTGTTGCCCAAACACAAATCAAGGAACGTGAAAGGCACTGCAGACTAACTCAACCAGAGAAGTCAGCCATAGCAGACCACCCGATGAACCACTCTGGACACAGCAGATTATTTGAGAACACAGAAATGCTGGACTACTCTAACAACAACCATGTCCGACAACACAGAGAAGCTATTGAAATCCACAAGCATATGGCCAATTTTTATAAAAAGGAGAAAACAATGAAAATGAACAAAACTGGCTGCCAGTATTAAAACACTCTAAAATCAGGACAGTAAATAAATAACAACACTGCAGACAGGGGAATTCCAGACATGAAACAATCAGGGCCAGCTAACACCTCCCAACAAAGGATTCCCCCTGACAGGAAGCAGCCAGGATTTGAAGCTGCAAGGCCATTAAATGCTAATCAAGGTGGCCAATGGCAACATTCACACTTATCTCAAACAGACAAGAGTTCTTTTCCCCATTCTTGGACCTACTACAGATATATAAACCCTACCTTGCCTAGTTTCCAACAGACTTCCCAACCTTTGAGGATGCCTGCCATAGATGTGGGTGAATACTTCTGGAGAGAATACTTCTGGAACATGGCCATACAGCCTGGAAAATCCACAGCAACCCAGTGATTCTGGCCATGAAAGCTTTCGACAACAGGCTGATTTTCCTTTTTGTGGAGTCCAGCTTGATTTTCTGCAGAGTCGAGTGTAAACACTGCACAACCGATTGGTGTCCCAAAAAGCCACTGGATTTTGCTGCAGCCAGGTCTTTTCAGGACCCTCATTTTCTCTTAAGGATCCCATAGTTTAAAAGGCAGGACTTTATTCTCCTATAAGGCTGAACGCTGCAATCTCTGCCGCATCTATACTGCCATTTCTGAATGCAGATTATCTGCATTGAATGGCATTCTATGGCAGTGCAAACTCATATGGTATAATCCAACTCAGTTAATCTGGATTATATGGCAGTGTACATCCAGCTCCTTTCTCATTTTTTGCATTATGAGTTGACCTTGATCTCTGACAGCATTGAATGTGGCTTTTGACAGGTGATACTAGCCTGGTCTGATTGCCCTAATGGAATTATAGACCTAGCATCACTCCCTGATCCCACAAATTGCCTGAAGGAGGAGCATGCAGGGATCTGGATGGCAAAAGCAAGGGCCCTGTCGTGAGATTCCCCTGTGAGCCTGGCATCCTGCCTTGTGACACAGCAAATCTTCCATAGAATCCTAGAGTTGGAAGACACCCCGAGGGCCATCCACTTCAGCCCTTTTCTGCCATGCAAAAACACTCGATCAAAGCACTCCCAATGGATGACTGTTAGCTAAACATCTTGAAAAACTTCCTGACAGTGAGAGCTGTTTGGCAGTGGAAGATGCTGCCTTGGAATCTGGTGGATCACCATCCAGCATCTGCTTGAAAACCTCCAGAGAAGGAGACTCCACACACTGAAGTCCAAAACATCTGGAGGGCCACAGGTTATACAGGCCTGAATTTCATTGAGTTGGAAGAGACCCTAGAGGCTGTCCAGTCCACCCTCTGCCATGCAGGAAAACACAACACTACGTAACAAATTTTGGACAATTTTCTTTTTTTAAAATTTAATTTTTATTAGTTAAGAACACAGATTTTATTATTTACAATATAAAAAGTGGGGCACAAGGGAGAGTGGAGATAAAATTGGGAAAACACTATTGCAAGTGAAAATAATAATAAATAATAATTGTATTGTTATATCCCGCCTCCATCTCCCTGAAGGGATTCGGGGCGTCTTACATGAGGACAAGCCTGATCCAACAGAAATTAAAACCAAACATAGATTAAAGCATATCTCAATAAAATAATAATATAACCCCCCCCCCCAATTTACTAGGGATCTGGGGAAGGAGGATGGTAGAAAAAAAAGAAAAAGTTTGACTTCCAATCTTCTCCACCATGCTATACATTATCCTTTCTTAATTTCTTGTATTTCTACTATCCCCTTTTTGTTTTCATTGGGAAACGATTGGTTGGTTTGCCCATGTTCATTATGTCAAATTATTTTCAACATCCATTGTTCTGTTGTAGGTATTTCTTTTGTTCTCCAATTTCAAGTATTGTATATATTATTCTAGCTGCTGTCACTAAATTAAATAATTTATTTTTATTTTTGTCCATGTCCATAAAATTTCTAATAAAAAGTATTCCGGTTTCAGTTGTATTTTTATATCTAATATCATCTGATTTCTTTCAATTTTGAACAATTTTCTGTTCCTGGTTAGAACATATTATTTCCTGTTTAATGGTGCGATACTTACTTTGAAAGTAGTTGTTACACTCCAGAAACTTCATTTTTGTGGCTGCCAGAGACTATATTGAATTGGTTGAGATTCAGTGAGATCGTTATTGAAAAACTATAGACAAATATGCTGCAGAGTGTTTCGCAAAAACAACTTTTTTTTGCAGTTTAATAAAGCTTTTATAACCCAGGAACAATAATTGTGTTACATAGTGCAATCAAAGCACTCCCAAATATGGCCAAGACTCTGCTTAAATGCCTCCAGAAAAGGAGATTATGGGCCTTTGCACGCTGCCCAGGATCTGATCCCAGATTATCTGTTTATCCCAGGTTATCGGGCAGTGGGGACTCATGTATTCCAGTTTAAAGCAGATAATCCGGGATCAGATCCTGAGATAAAGGGCAGTGTGCTTAAAGGCAATTCTGTCCAGTGCTGAACAGCTCTTGCGGTCAGAAGGTTGTGCCTAATATTTAAGTGGAATTTCTTTTCCTGCGGCGAAGTCCATGACTGTATTGTGTCCTGGCCCCAAGAGCAGCAGAAAACAAAATAGCCGCCTCAATGTGACATCTTTTTGAATATTAAACATGGTTGTGAAGTTCTTCCTAATGTTTAGGTGGAATCTCTTTTCCTGCTTTGTTTGCTGTCCTGAGATCCCTTTCTATTGATGAGAGAAGTCTCCTGACCTTGTTTGCTGCAGTATTTGCTCTCGCGGTGTAACTGTAGCCACAGTGGTACTCACATTGTGCATTTCATGCATTGACATTGCTTCATGCGCATACTTTTCAAACCTCATGACAATATTGTTTTTTAAAAACACCCAATAATCCCTGCTTGTGATTGGGGAGGATGGGCATGAAGGCTAAAGAAGCCGTTTTACCCATTACCACTGCCTAGAGACGTCGTGACTTAGGCAAGGCTAGATTGGTGTGGCGTCCTGGATCATCGCTGGGATTTGTTCATAGTATCAGCTGGGTCGTTCTCTTTTTATTGTCCCACAATGCGGGATACTATGAAAGAAATAAATCTTTTGGATTAGTAAAATGTCGCCATGTTGCTTATCTGTCAATTACTTTATTTTGAATGCCTTGGTATTGCAGTCTCCACAGTATTCCTCATGTGCTGAAGATGATAAGCAAAACTCTATTGAGCCTGATCTAAGTTTAATACCTAACCAGTACTGTTATTGTATTGTGCAGACATTAAGTTGTGGGAAGCAGTACCATGGCATGAAAGCAATGGCTTCCATCCATGACTGTGCCCCATCCATTTGTATCAAGGTAGATAAAACATTGTTCCTAAACATGGAACAATGTTTTTAGCTTTCGATTGGCTAATAGGTGTTGAAACTTGTCCTCTTCAGTGCTGCCAGCCTTCTCTCCTCCTTGTACTATCCAGTATTGAATATCAGATGCTGTGAGCAAAATAATAATAATTTTATTTTTGTACCCCACCTCCATCTCCCTGAAAGGACTCGGGTGGCTTACATGAGGCCAAGCCTGGGTAATTACTATAAACAGAATAAAACGTATCAAAAATAGAAATACACAGGAAAATATAAAATTATACACATTAACATAGTAAGATTAAAATTGTGACCATTGTAAAAACATAATTTAGACACCAGAGTAAAAGGTAAAGGTTTCCCCTGACGTTAAGTCCAGTCGTGACCGACTCTGGGGGTTGGTACTCATCTCCATTTCTAAGCCGAAGAGCCGGCGTTGTCCGTAGACACCTCCAAGGTCATGTAGCTGGCATGACTGCATGGACCGCCATTACCTTCCCGCCGGATCGGTACCTATTGATCTACTCACATTTGCATGTTTTCGAACTGCTAGGTTGGCAGAAGCTGGGGCTAACAGTGGCCGCTCCCGCCGCTCCCGGAATTTGAACCTGGGACCTTTTGATCTGCAAGTTCAGCAGCTCAGTGCTTTAACACACTGAGCCATCGGGGTTCTGGGACACCAGAGTAAAAGTCATAAAAATGAACTGGGCCAAAGTGTGCAGAGTGAATTTTGTAAACACAAGGGATGAGGTAGATAGCTAAAGTGCTACAGAAGGTCCAATTCTGAATGTGTTAAACAAGGTTGCTGTTGGGATCCTGAATTGTATTGACAAAGGAGATACTGTATATACTCGAGTATAATCTGAGTTTTCAGCCCTTCTTTAGGGCTGAAAAAGACTCCCTCATCTTATACACGAGTGAAGGTCCTAGCTGGTTTATATACTCAGTTTATACTTGAGTATATAGGTACCGTAAAATTAGGTGTCTCGGCTTATATTCGTGCCGGTTTATATTCAAGGATATACGGTACATGGCTTCATGCATAATTTCATCTAGCTCTTGTGCTTCTCATTATGATTTTATTTTATTTTTAAAGAAGAAAGAATGAAAAGCTTGTAGCTTTTCCTTGCAGGGAAAACTCTCAACACCCTTATCATTTTCTGTATGCTTTCAAGTGTCACATACTGTTTGGTCTCCATGTATACTACTAATAATATAACATCTCGGGCTGGTACTTCTGATTATCATGTAACCTTCTTTCTTTGGTCTGAATGGTGCATAGTTATTAGTCATAGGGCCCTTCCACATAGCCTTAAAACCCAGAATATCAAGACAGAAAATCCCACAATATCTGCTTTGAACTGGGATATCTGAGTCCAGACTGCCATACATTCCAGTTCAAAGCAGATAATGTGGGATTTTATTCAGCCTTGTGGAAGGGGTCTTAGATATGTGCTACTTATGCCCTTTCTTACTTGGTGTGCTTCCCCAGGTCTGATCCAGCACAGCCAGCTGCCCCAGGGGCAGAAGGAGAAAATGCTGGGGGAGCCCCTGGACAACCTCCAAATTTGACCAGTAATCGTCGCCTGCAGCAAACTCAAGCACAGGTGGAAGAAGTAAGTGGCTGACTTACTGGATCGCCATTTATGGTTTTGAGCTTTCTCCCTTGTATGTAAATTAATTGCCTATTTTCCCATTTAGGTGGTGGATATTATGCGTGTGAATGTGGACAAAGTCTTGGAGAGAGATCAGAAGCTGTCAGAACTAGATGAACGAGCAGATGCCCTCCAAGCCGGTGCCCAAGTATTTGAAAGCAGTGCAGCAGCACTCAAGAGGAAGTATTGGTGGAAGAACTGCAAGGTAAGCTCCTAGTGGATATGTTGTCAAAGGCTTTCATGGCCGGAGTCACTGGGTTGCTGTGAATTTTCTGGGCTGTATGGCCATGTTCCAGAAGCATTCTCTCCTGACGTTTTGCCCACATCTATGGCAGGCATCCTCAGAGGTTGTGAGGTCTGTTGGAAACTAGGCAAGTGAGGTTTATATGTCTGTGGAAAGTCCAGGGCGGGAGAAAGAACTCTTGTCTGTCTGAGGCAAGTGTGAACATTGCAATTGGCCAGCTTGATTAGCATTGAATAGCCTGGCTGCTTTGACCCAACCTGGACACGGCATATTATTTGAGAACATAGAAATGTTGGACCACTCTTAACAACTACCATGTCAGGCTGCACAGAGAAGCCACTGAAATCCACAAGCATGCGGACAATTACAGTGGTAATATTGTGATATGCTAATAATATAATATATTGTATGTACTTATAATATTGATCATAATATTGTAATGCAATATAATACTAATAATAATATGATATAATAATATATAAATATTCTATTATATATTACATGTAATATTACTAATAATATTGCAGTATAGTGGTATTGTATAATATATGATATTGTGCTATGCTAATCAAATCCAGGGAGCGGAGTGAGCGCCCGCTGTTAGCCCCAGCTTCTGCCAACCTAGCAGTTCGAAAACATGCCAATGTGAGTAGATCAATAAGGTACTGCTCCGGCGGGAAGGTAACGGCGCTCCATGCAGTCATGCCAGCCACATGACCTTGGAGGTGTCTACGGACAACGCCGACTCTTCCACTTAGAAATTGAGATGAGCACCAACCCCCAGAGTCAGACATGACTGGACTTAACGTCAGGGGAAACCTTTGCCTTTACTAATAATATAATATATTCTATGTAAATACAACTTGTTAGCTGCTCTGAGTCACCTTCGAGGTGAGAAGGGTGGGATAAAAATGCCGTAAATAAACAAATAATAATAATCTATATATATATAAAAGGGTAATGAAATTTCGCCCTAGGACAAACAACAAAACTACACATCCCAGAAACACCAAACTTGGCAGCACAACCCCTCATCCATGCCTCTAAGTTCATACAACAAAAAGCTCCAGCTACTTCAGAAAAGGATTTGAGACTGCAAGGCTATTCACTGCTATTCCGTCTGGCCAACAAAGGATTCCCATAAGCCACAGCAACGCGTGGCCGGGCAAAGCTAGTAACTAATAATAATCTTTATAGATCATCCTTTTCCCCCAAGGGGACTCAGGGTAGTTTGCATATAAAAAGGCAAACATTCAATGCAATAGACAAATCCAAACACATCAAGATAATACAGAAAATACAAAATAAGGTTTGAAGCTGTTTGAAATGATGGTCTGATTGCCAATTTTGGTGGTAGGACCTTGTCGTTTGCTGGGAATGGCTTTGGAGAGTAGCTGGGTATTACTTCTTCATCTTTCTCTCTAGATGATGATCATGCTGGGAGTGATCTGTGCCATTGTGGTGATTGCAATTGCCCGTAAGTACCAGGAGTAACTCAAGGTAACGGGGTTTATGAGTCACAAGCACTGGATCAAGAGCCACAATGTCCTGCCTATGTGGGATCGTTTTTGCTACCCTCTTCTTTGATGTAGAAGACCTTTGGGGTGATGGGTGTTTCCTTCCCTGGGTGTGGGACAGACATGGCAGTATGGGAGGGACTTCCTCTTCCTGGATGTTCAGCTGCTTTTGTTCTATGTGGGATGCCCAGTGTAACATGCCCTCTTGTTTTCTCCTTTCTCTTCCTTCTGTTGCTTCCACCCCCAGTCTACTTTTTTACCTGAGAATGTGCTTCCCCCTCCCCCCTTCCCCAGTCTGCAGCCTCCTTTCCCCCATAGCCCTTTCCTGTCCTGATTTCATCTTCTCTTTTGTTTCTCCTGTCATTCTGGCTTTGACATCTATTTTCCTTAAGTTACAGTTTAATGCACTGTTTGCAGCTTTGAGTTGAAACCCTTCACAAATGGTGCAGCCTTTGTAAGCAGGCCAGCTCTTTTTTGAAGGGTGGCATTGGGCCTAGTGAAGGAAAGGGATATATATAAGGGGAGGGGTATATGGGAAAGGGGGGCATGGGCTGGGGTCTTGTGTTTGGTGATACATTCAGGTTTCGCTTGTTGCTTGTGGTATATTACAGGTGTCCTTTCCCCTTATGACTCTATTGCAAAGCATCCTCTTTGGCTATGAAATGTCTACAGCATTAGGTGGTAGGAGAGGAGAGAAGCTGAGTCCTGAACATTTTTTCCCCAAGAGAGACTATTTAAGTATGTGACACAATAATTGGTCTTGGTTTTAAATATAAATTCATGCTAGATTCTCTGTTTGTAGAAGTTTTGGTCTTACGAAGACCATAGTTTTTTCTGTACTTTTTCTGAGGTACCTCCTGGCCTCACAAATGCAGTGTAAAAGATACTGGTTGATTCATTTTCCTTGGCTCCAAAGTAGGTAGATGGTTACCTACATTCTTAGTATTATCATAGTTGAAATCAATAGTGATCTCAAAACTGTGTTGTCGAAGGCTTTCATGGCGGGAATCACTAGGTTGCTGTGAGTATTCCGGGTTGTATGGCCATGTTCTGGAAGAGAATGCTTCTGGAACATAGCCTTACAGCCCGGAAAACTCAGAGCAACCCAGATCTCAAAACTGCATACTTCTTTGCTCTTCTATAGCTGTGTAGCTTGCTTGACTACTCAGGTAGCTTATTTTTGTGTGTCAGGAGTGACTTGAGAAACTGCAAGTTGCTCCTGGTGTGAGAGAATTGGCTGTCTGCAAGGACGTTGCCCAGGGGATGCCCGGATGTTTGATGTTTTTGCCATCTTTGTGGGAGGCTGGAGCTGACAGAGGGAGCTCATCCATGCTGTTCCTGGAATCGAACTGGCGACCTTCAGGTCAGCAACTCAACCTTCAAATCAGCAGTCCTGCTGGCACAAAGGTTTAACCCACTGTGCCATCAGGGGCTCCTAGAAGCTTATTGAGAGTCCACCACTCAGCTAGCAAGTCCCGTGCTGCTTGCTTTTTGGCTGAATAGGAAATGCAAATGCTTAAAAGTAGCAATGTGTCCAGGACTTGCTACTCTGCACATGCTGTTGTAGGAGGACATACTTTTTCAAGGCAGTTGTGCTGCATAAGGACAGGTCTAAAAGTAAAACAGTTTCTCGGGATGAAGACAGCAATGTGGTATACGTGGAAACTGACTGAATTCTGATTTTCATGTTTTTTTAGGTCACCACTTGATAATAGTGGTGAGCATGCATCTTTGAGCTCATGCCTAGTGGCCAGCTAACATGATCTGCTGAAGAAAATGCAGGGAAATGGTTGCGAGGAAGAATGTGCTCAAGAGTGAGTACTGCTGTGTTTGCTAATCAGGTGACAGATTTTTGTGTCAGGAGCAACTTGGGAAACTGCAAGTCACTTCTGGTGTTGAGAGAATTGGCCATCTGCAAGAATGTTGCCCAGGGGACGCCAGGATGTTTTACCATCCTGTGGGAGATTTCTCTCATGTCCCCGCAAGGGAAGCTGGAGCTAACAGATGGGAGCTCATCCCGCTCCCTCGATCTGAACCTCTGACTTTGCAGTCAGCAGTCCTGCCAGCACAAGGGCTTAACCCATTGTGGCACCAGGTGCTCCAGGGTACAGGAGGTGATGTATTTATGCAGCATAGTCCAAGACAGACTGTTTTTGGATGCACAAATGCCTTCCTTGCTACAGCCAGATAGAATGCAGTTGAAAGCGGGATAGAAGTTGTGGTGCTGTGTAGGGTTGGGGTGGTCAACAACTGCCCCTGAATGTGATTGGAAAGTGATTTACTTTGTCCTAAAATTCTACCCTAGATGTGGCAGGAATAGCCTTGACTGTCCCCACAGCATGTGGCAAAAATGCTGACTTTTTGCATGTTCACTGCCGTGCACCAGCATTTCATTTGCAGAGTTCATCTCCTTGCGATTGTCCATCTTTCTCCACTGTGGAGGATGATGAAGGAAAACAGGAACAGAGCTTCCATCGTCTTTGGACAGGCCTCTCGCATCTCAGTGAATTGAGCTGACTGAGTGCAACATCTGAAGAGGAGCCAGGGTCCCATTGATGACGATGCCACTACGGTCAGTGTGAGAAGAAACCACAGTAAGATATTGAGGCCTCTCTTGATCTCTTCTGGACAAGATCTTGGTTTGATCTGCTGGCATCTTTATGGAGAGACGTTCTCCTGGCTGCTTTTTTGTGTCTATCTGTTCTCCTGAATGTTGTATGTTGCGCCTCCTCCTCCTCCTTTTCCCATTCCACTGCTCCATCTCTTTATGCATGGGCAAAAAACTACACCCACCCCGCCCTCTGTGCCTACAGCAAGGGACTACTTTCTCTATGCACAGGACTTCAGCCGCTTTCTCACACGCGTGTGGTCTCCCCTTGTGAGGAACGCAACTGTGATCTTTCCTCTTAGCATGTGTATCTACCCGCTCATGTACTCTTAACAACTTCTGCTAACACACACTTCTTCACCACCCAAATGAATCCGGTTTGTCTGTCTGGATATTGGAGGGGGGAGTAGGCCCTGCTTGGAGTTTATAGCAAAGCAGAAGCAGCCAGGCTAAAAATAATGGGCATGAAACATAGCATGTGATACCACCTGAAAGATATGATTTGGTAGCTCTCAGGTAGATAGTGAGACACCATGATGGGCTTAGGAGAGCCTGCAAGTGTGGTGCAGCTATGTCAGTGTTCCTTGCTGCATTGGCATTGTTGTGTCATTGCTGCTTTCCTCCTTAACAGATTGTAAGTATCCCTGGTCCTTGGTGAGAGGAGTTACTTTAGTACAGAGCTGTATTCCATCTTACATGTGCACATGCCCAAAGGCTGGCCTTGGAGAACTTAAGAGCCGGATGCAATTAACAGCAATAGAAGCAGCGATAATCCCCCAGGCTAGCACAAGCCCTGCTTAGCACACCTACGTCTCCACTTTGCTCTTACCTTACTGGCAATCCTGCACATCCTATTCCTTCACACAAACAAATAACTTCAGTAACACTGTTCTTATAGGTAGAATAAACGACATTTAGATAAGCAAATCCTTGGCATTACAGTTTTCCTAATTTGGTTTTCCTTCAGAGAGGTGGAAATATTTTGTGACACTAGCATTTGAGAAGCTGCAGCCAAGATGGCACAAGCGTCTTATTTCTCTATCACATCTAAAATGAATGTTGAAGGCCTTAAGAGCCCTCACCTTGGTGAAAGGGAGAGGTCTTATCAAAGGCTTTCATAGCCGGAATCGCTGGGTTGCTGTGAGTTTTCCGGGCTGTATGGCCATGTTCCAGAAGCATTCTCTCGTAACGTTTTGCCTACATCTATGGCAGGCATCCTCAGAGGTTGTGAGGTCTTTTGGAAACTAGGTAAGTGGGGCTTATGTATCTGTGGAATGTCCAGGGTGGGAGAAAGAACTCTTGACTGTTTGCGGCAAGTGCAAATGTTTCAATTGGCCACCTTGATTAGCATTGAATATCCTTGCAGCTTCAAAGCCCTGGCTACTTCCTGCTCCTTTCAACAGAAAGGAGGGAACAATGAAAATGAACAAAATCTGGCTACCAGTATTAAAAAATCTCTAAAATCAGGATAGTAAATAAAGAGCAACACTCAGAAAACAAAGGAGTGTTGGAGTCTCTTTCTTTGGAGGCCTTTAAACAGAAGCTGGATGGCCATCTGTTGGGGGTGCTTTGAATGCAATTTCCTGCTTCTCGGCAGGGGATTGGACTGAATGGCCCATGAGTTCCAGACATGAATCAATCGGGGCCAGCTAACACCTCCAACAAAGGATTCCCCCTGGCAGTAAGCAGCCAGACTTTGAAACTGAAAGACTATTCAATGCTAATCAAGGTGACCCATTGCAACATTAACACCTGCCTCAACAGACAAGAGTTCTTTCTCCCACCCTGGACCTTCCACAGATATATAAACCCCACTTGCCTAGTTTCCAACAGACCTCACAACCTCTGAGAATGCCTGCCATAGATGCAGGCGAAAAGTCAGGAAATAATGCTTCTGGAACATGGCCAGACAGCCTGGAAAACTCACGGCAACCCAGGGAGAGGTCTGTTTTTATCAGATTTGAACCAGACCGAACAGCATCCCCTGCATGAAAAGTGAGCAGGTCTAGGTAGTATTATGACGTTAATAATGAGCCCAGCTCTTGTGTGCTTTGTCACCTTCTATTTTCCAGTTCAAGAGATGAAGCATAACTGGAAGGAATGGGAGGGGAATATTTATGCATCCATAAATACTTAAATACTTAAAATCTGACTCTGGGAGAAGATTGTGTCTCCTGAAATGTTGTTGGGTTGCAACTCCCTTCACACTTCTGGTAGCCTTGGGGGAAGGTAGAGTCTCATAGCAGCTGGAGGGCCACAATTTGCCCTCTGCCCATCTAACCTACTTTAAACCATTTCTGTTTTAATAATAAAAATGCAAGCAGGCATTTTACAAAAAAAGGGGAGAGAAAAGCTGCTATGCTTTGTGTATGTCGCAATTCTTTGTCTCACTGCTGTCCTTGTTACCTGTCAGTGTGGGAATGGCACTGAAAGTCTTCTGTAGCTACTGTTAACACAGGTGTATATATTGGTGAGTACCAAAGTCAGAGCAAAACTGTGTCTGGCTCACAGAGATGACAGGACCAATTAAAGCAGGACCATTGTGTCTGTGTCTGATACCCATGTCCTCACCGAAATGTTGCTGCCTGAAGCTGCCCTTGTCGACTCATTACATGGCAGAACGATGTCTTCTTTATTTCTCTTCCATACAATGTATGTATTTTCTCTACTATCTGTCCTGCACTGATTTAAAATGGCAAGTGTTTTGCTACAAATACACTGGAATCATAACTGTCATATAATACATTAAACCATTCAATATAACCACCCCAGCTGTAGTGTATGATATAGCAGGCTATTACTTGATTGTGTGTGTGCATATCTATACATATGTGTGTCCACTCTTACATAGAAGAGGTCAAGCTGTCCTTGTGCAAATCTTGAGTTGCTGGAGCAGGAAATGGTTGCAACTTGGAAAACTGCCTAAAAATAATAGCCTTCTAATAAAAGCATCTGCAGAAGACCACATAGCATATGGTGATCTACTACTACTACTTGTATATCTGAATTGTCAGAGGAAGCCATTGGATTATATATGTGCAGCAACCTCCAGCCATCATAGTTGCATTGTTACCTCAAAAATGATGGATACTAAAAAAGTGACTGATACTCAGGTTTCATGGTGGACTTACTATATGAAGTTCCTGGCAAAAAGAGGAAGGGGTCCTGGTAATACGTTTACTCCAGCCATTTCATCATGCTTCACTACTAATAATGCCTTAAGGTTTGTTTTTTTGTGTGTGTGTGTCAGGAGCAACTTGAGTCGCTTCTGGAGTGAGAGAATTGGCCATCTGCAAGGGGATGCCTGGATGTTTTGATGTTTTTACTATCCTTGTGGGAGGCTTCTCTCATGTCCCCACATAGAGCTGGAGCTGACAGAGGGAGCTCATCCGCACTCTCCCTGGGTGGGATTCGAACTTGTTAGCTTTCAGGTCAGCAACCCAACCTTCAAGTCTTGAGGCTTTAGTCCACTACGCCAATGGGGGCATAGGTGGAAAGTTGTAAATATTACAGAATAATCTGAAAAACAGTTAATGATGAATAGAAGGTGGAAAGTCCATCCAAGCACTCACCATGTTTCTAGTGTGTGTGTATGTATGTATATTATGTTGTGTCAGAATCATAACAGATTTGGGGCTGCAGGCAAGCCCAGCCCCAAGAAAAGAGTCTTGAAATTAGGGACTGGTCCAGACAGTATCTTTATCCCAGGAGCTCCTGCTTCAAAATGACGGATGGCAAAATGCTGTCCCCTGAAAACGTGGGAGCAATTGCTACAAATGGCAAAAAATGAGAGATTTTCAGGTGTGGGAATAACCTGGTTCTGGCCAGAAAATGCATATCTTTGTATGTTCCTACACTCGGAAAACACAAGATTTTTTATATTTGGTTTGTTCCCGGGTTATACATGTCAGTTCCTGATTGGTTGTGTCCTAAAAACATGGTAACAGTTGACTAGAGGGTGAAAAATTTATCCTGGCAAGAAAAACATCATCCTCCACATGTTTAATGAAGTTTCTGACACAGAAACAAAGGTTTTGCCATGTAATCAACTTTCTACATGTTTTTATCATAACAATCAGGAACAGACATGTACAACCCAGGAACAGTACCCCATAGTGCCCAGGCACAAGTACACAGCCAAACTTGTTTGCACAGATGACTACGCAGCCTATATAACCCAGGGGACTTATACAATGATTCGCATATTCGCATCTTTTGGTTTTCCCCTGACATTAAGTCTAGTTGTGTTCAACTCTGAGGTTTGGTGCTCATCTCTATTTCTAAGCCGAAGAGCCGGCGTTGTCTGTAGACACCTCCAAGGTCATGTGGCTGGCATGACTGCATGGAGCACTGTTACCTTCCCGCCGGAGCGATACCTATTGATCTACTCACATTTGCATGTTTTCGAACAGCTAGGTTGGCAGAAGCTGGGGCTAACAGTGGGAGCTCACCCCACTCCCTGGATTCGAACTGCTGACCTTTTGGTCAGCAAGTTCAGCCGTTCAGCAATTCAATCCGCTGCACCACCGGAGGCTCATATTCGCATCTTAAGTTTATTTTTAAAAAATTGCCGAAATTTCCAGTGGACGTCCGGCGATGGCCATCTTGGTGGCTGCAAAATTCCAGGACAAAGCAAGTGTGGATGATGGAGGCAGAAATCCCGGGACCAACACATCTGTATGTGGTCCTCTTCTCAGGTCCCGGGATTTTTTGCCCCTAATTAAAACCTGCAATTTGGTGCTGTCTGGAAGCACCCTGGGTGAGGTCTTGTTCTTTGCCAGCATAAATATCCTGTGTGGAACTCTTTCACTCTGTATTACTATATATATATGTATATTTATGGGAAGTGGCGCTGGAAAGTAATGTACTTTGGAAATTTAGAAGGGCTTGCGCAAAAGACTTGATGCTAGTTTTGGAAGTTAAATATAGATACTGAAGTGGCTTGGTGGAACACTGCTCTTTACTGGATTCTTCCTGTCTTGCATAGGTAAGTGGTTTTTGCAGTCATATTTGAAATTGAAACAAATTGCTTATACTCTTATTACCTCTTTATGCCTTTTTAATGTTCTCATTTCATAGAATCATAGAATCCTAGAGTTGGAAGGGACTGCATGGGCCATCCAGTCCAACCCCCTGCTAAGAAGCAGGAAAATCACATTCAAAGCACCCCCAACAGATGGCCATCCAGCCTCTGTTTAAAAGCCTCAGAAGAAGGCTTTTATAAAAGGAAAGATGATTGGAAACTTACTTAGGTGCCCTTTAGAGACAACATAGTTTAATAACAAACAAACAAAACAAAACTTGAGGCCTTTCATCCATTCATCAGTAAATGAAAATAATGAAATTTAGGTAAACAACACAACATTTGTTTCTTTTGAGTTTCCTGGATGTGGCTCTGGGTAGAAGACAGTATGGAGTGTATCTTATATGGTCTGAAAGAAATTGAGTGGGACCAGTGAAAATATTTTTATGGAACTTGGGAATGGTTTGGATCAAACGCAGGTAAGTGTATCCTTGAGGATGGTTTTAGTTTTATACAGGATACTGTTGTCAACATGAATTTGAATAACATCAGAAGGATTGACGTAATTGGTGTTAGTAACCCATTCAGCCATGTAGTTTATAATGAGACCGTATCTTTCTGCTGAACCTGAATTTATGAGGATTAATAAAATCGGGAAGGAGAAACTTGTAAGCCAGCTTTCCTTAGGGCAGCGGTTCTCAACCTCTGGGTCCCCAGATGTTTTGGCCTTCAACTCCCAGAAATCCTAACAGCTGGTAAACTGGCTGGGATTTCTGGGAGTTGTAGGCCAAAACACTTTGGGACCCACAGGTTGAGAACCACTGACTTAGAGAAAAGGAGGGATATAAACCGAACAAATCCCCATAAAGCTGTGTTGAAAGAAAGAATCCTCTAAACTTTTTGCTGGCTCAGCTATGATATCGCCTCTCCTCGGGAGGTTCACTTCACTGTAAAGACACAAATATTTAATATCATTTTTTCACAAGCTCCATAAATATTTTTGAAGTATTCTTGCTATTGTAGCACTTTTACTACTACCTTCCTGTTTCCACAAGCTCCCTGGTGTCCCTGCAAGTGGCAGGGGGACGGTGGTTTGGTTCCAAATGTAAGATGATACTTCTGGGATCCACCTGGGCTTGTGGTTTGGATGTGCTAAGCACGAGGACACCCTGGGGTGCCCTTGCTTTCTCTTTCAGCGTGGTGCTGCGTGTTTCCTACAGCCGATTGCGTACAACACAGGTGAAGAATAGAGATTCCAATCCACAGGGTGTTGTCTGTGTTATAATGCCACACTTCCTGCAACCTTTACAAAAGATCTTGAACCATCCTTGTTCACTGGCGGTCAGCACATATAACGACCAACTTGAGTCTATGGCCACAGAATCATCTTCCAGCATTAATGTACTTCAATGGAGCTGCAAGCCATAGTTGGTCCAGAACTCACTCTGTCTGCTGAGAGGAAACTCTGCACAGGTCTAGTGACTCCAAACTCTTGTAGGACGGCAGTGTAATCACATCAGGATCCACAGAGGCACGTGGTAGGGTGTTAGGAGGAGGCAAGACATTGTGAAATGTATCAGTGGTGTTGCTGGTGGGAATCGGAAGGTCAGATGATCGATTCATGTTCAGCCAGTGGATCGCCAGAATGCAGGTGATAGCAATAAAATCCAAAATCAGTTCCACGAGCTCTACGACTGAGAGGACAGATGAACCAAACCAGAGACTCCACTGACTCCCCAGCTGTGAAAGCAGTGTGACCACCTACAAAGTGATGAGCAAAAGATGAATATTTTTAAAATAAAAAGTTCACAAAACCTCTTTCTCAGTAGATGAGTTATTGATAGGAATAGTGATCCTTCCCTCATTTGCTTTGGGATTTGCCTAGCATGTCAGTTGTGTGTCCACTGTTATAGACTAGTGTTTTAGTGTCCTATCTTTTTTCGTGTCAGGAGTAACTTGAGAAACTGCAAGTCATTTCTGATGTGAGAAAATTGGCTATCTGCAAGGATGTTGCCCAGGGGATGCCCAGATGTTTGATGTTTTATCATCCTTGTGGGAGGCTTCTCTCATGTCCCCACATGGAGCTGCGGCTGACATAGGGAGCTCATCTGTCCTCTCCCCAGGTTGAATTCGAACCGGCAACCTTCAGGCCAGCAACCTAACCTTCAAGTTAGCAATCTGTCGGCACAAGGGTTTAACCCATTGTCCCACCAGGGGCTCCGTGTCTGTTCTATGAAGGAGCAACACAACTTCCAGCCTATCTGTAACAGGACATCATTTTCCATTTGAAAGCTGCATAATATATATAGCACTTGTAATCAAAGTAACATCCTGAAACTCCTAGTTTGTGTTCAGATTTGATGGCAAGCTAAACACTTGTGTTTCAAAAACAAAATTGCTCTTTGACTATCATATGCTTTGATTTATTGAATAACAACATTATGTGGCGCAGCTGGTTAGTAGCCAGCTGCAATAAATCACCACTGACCGAAAGGTCATGAGTTCAAAGCCAGCCTGAGTCGGTTTGAGCTCCCAACCATTAAATAGCCTAGCTCGCTGTTGAGCTATGCAGCTCAAGAGACAGTTGCATCTGTCGAGTAGAAAATGTAGGTACCTCTTTATGCGGGGAGGCTAATTTAAGTAATTTATGACACCATAAAAACTTCCAGCAGCATGCGGAATAATGAGGAATTACTCCCTCAAGGACTCAGTGTCACAAGTAGACGGTGAAGTGGCAGCTCCCCCTGTGGCCAGAATTGAGCATACCCCCATGAAGCCAGAAGCTGGAAAATGTTAAATTGCCCCTGTGTCTGTCTATATGTTGTATGTCTAATGGCATTGAATGTTTGCCATATATATGTGCATTGTGATCAGCCCTGAATCCCCTTCGGGGTGCGAAAGGCAGAATATAAATACTGTAAATAAATAAATCAATATATTATAATTCAGGACAAATTGGTGGGGTAATTTGACTGTTCCTGAACACTGGCTATTGCATATGACAAATAGTAGTATGCAGCACCTTTGCATGCAAAATGCTAGCATGGAATATCCAATATTTGCTAAAGATATATGAACTGTGTTTCAAGCTTTGTAGATGTAGGGAATGCTGTGGATGTAGCATATCTTGATTTCAGTAAGGTCTTTGTCAAGGTCAAAAGCCTTACTGAAAGCTGCTGGAGAATTGCTCACTTTCACCCAAACCAAGCATGATTTCTTTAAAAGAACGTCATGCATGTGTTGTCGAAGGCTTTCATGGCTGGGATCACAAGGTTGTTGTGTGTTTCCGGGCTATATGGCCATGTTCCAGAAGTATTCTCTCCTGATATTTCACCCACATCTATGGCAGGCATCCTCAGAGGTTGTGAGGCAGAATAACACACCGCTGAGAACGCTTGCCATAGATGTGGGCGAAACGTCAGGAGAGAATACTTCTGAAACATGGTCATACAGCCCGGAAAACACACAACAACCACAACGTCATGCATGCTTTTCTTTAAGCCTAAAATGCAATGTCTGAAGACAGTCTGCTTTAAAAAGAAGGCATGTATCTATACTACATTTTAAAAGATAAATGTACTTTGTGGTAGTGTCATGGAAATGGCCCTACGTCATTTTCAGGAGAGTGGGACATAGTTCCCCAAGCTGCAGAAATGAGTAGCTTCTCTTTCAAGGGTAGAGGCTCTTGGAGTTTACATATGATACAAAAAGCATTTCACAAATTTAGCAATTGGTGATTTACGTGAATGAAATACTTACTGTAAAAGCGGGAGACTCCCCGTTGCTTTTATGATTCCACTGCTCAAAAAAGATATTCACTTTGGCAACTCCGTTTCTGGAAATCAAAGAGGGATTGAGTAAATTTAGGTCTACAATAGCTTTCCAAAACATTTTTAGCAATTATTTGACTCTGATATACTAGTATTCCAATTTTATCGTAAAACGCTCTTCCATAATGTATTGTCATATAGTAAACCTTTAAAAGCAACGTGACTGTCAATTCAGATTTCATACTGGGCTTGTTCCTGAAACTACAATTATGAGCAACAATGTCTCCTTACTGATAAAAGCAATGTGTAATATTCTGCAAGAAATAGATTATTGCATTGCTTTTTGCACCAGACATTTTGCACCATACCTCCATAAATGAAACATCTGATTCAAACGATTGAATTTAGAATAATAGAATAATAGAGTTGGAAGAGACCATATGGACTATCTAGTCTAACCTCCTGCCATGCAAGAAAAGCACAATCAAAGCACCTCAACTGATGGCTATCAGTATCCAGTCTTTGGGTTGCTGTGAGTCTTTCGGGTTGTATCCAGTCTTTGTTTAAAAGCCAGAACGTAAGCTTTGCCCCAAACATTTCCTGTAATATACTTATATTCCCCCTCTGGCGCATATAACGTATCTCAAGGGTAGATGCATACTGAATCTCTGTTTCTATCCAGTCTTGACATCTATGTTCCTTTGTCCCTAAGGCTTGAGTTTAATCTTGAATGTGAAATGCTTATTTTGGACGGCAGGTGGCACCCTTACCTTTTGGATGTGATGTTGTATTGATTCTGCCGGGAGAGAATGTGGAACACCCAGGCCTGAAAGTGACAAAACACAGTTTACCACTTCATCACATTTACTAAATTCCACCGAGTCCTACACTATTAAAATCTGGTAACCCACTGTGTTTGTCACATTAGATTGGGTTCAAGTGTAGGGTAAAGCATTCTTTCCATATTTTAAGCATGGGGCCCAGCATTCTTTTTAAACGTTTCAGGCGGTGGTAGGGAATGATCCGGGTGAATGACCAATTCAGTAATGTGATGGCATTTGTTGCTCTCAGGATTAAAATGAGACGTTTCCCCAATTTGTGGGAGGGGCCAAGATACTCTTGTGAGGGAAAGATTATTATGCCACGTCTACATGCTGTGCAGTACTGGGCGTCATAGTTTCCCAAGGTCCATACCCTTCTCTGGGTGCGTTTACACTATGGAATGAATGCTCTTGGACACCACTTTAAATACCATTGCTTCATTCTATGCGTTCCTGGGAGTTATAGTTTCCCAAGGTCCATACTCTTTTCTGGGTGCATCTGTACTGGAGAATAAATGCAGTAGGGACTCATTTAAAATGCTATTATTATTATTATTATTATTATTATTATTATTATTATTATTATTATTATTATTATGCCATGTCTCCATGTTGGGAGTCATAGTTTCCCAAAGTCCATACCCTTCTCTTGGTGCATTTACAATATGGAATGAATGCCCTTTCACCCCACTTTAAATGCCATGGCTACATGCGATGGAGTATTTCTGGGAGTTATCGTTTCCCAAGGTCCATACTCTTCTCTGAGTGCATCTACACTGTGGAATGAATGTAGCAAGACCTTACTTTAAATGCCATGTCTCCATGAGATGGTCTTGGGAATTGCAGTTTCCCAAGGTCCATGAACCTTCTCTGGGTTCATCTACACTGTGATATTGAAAGCAGCTGGACCTTACTTTAAATACCATTTATCTATACTATACAGTCTTGGGAGTTATAGTTTCCCAAGGTCTACGCCCTTCTCTGTGGGGCAACTGAATGAGAGGAAGAGTGCGTCATTGCTTTCCCTCTCTCTCTCCTGTCTTCCTTGCTTCCTTCCCCGGTGGGGCAGCGGAAAGAGAGGTCAGACTGAAAGCTCAGGGATTTGAAGATTCGTAACAGCTGACATTTCAAAGAGAGGAGTCTTTTTTTCAACAAAGAACATGAGCAGAGGGATGGTAGACGGGGCCAAATCTCTACAGTGTGATGGCAAATCAACTGAAAGAATACTGAGTCACATAGATAGATTTAACAGTGTGATTAAGGTAGGGAAATCATTCGTTTCATTTCAAAATTGAGCTCTATGATAAATATACTCTTTCAAACATTTCCTTAAAGTGGTATAGCATGAGCAGTTCAGGAGATAAATACTTGGTATACGGAAATGTGTGCTACTGTTCCCCATCCCATCTTCTTAAAATGGAAGAGAAGAGCGTATGAGTAAAGATATGGGGGATGAAGGGCTTCCCACTTCTGTGCTCCAAATTGCCAGCCTCAAATGGATTTTTCTCCCAGAGCATTTAAGAAGTGTGTTATGTTCCTGTCCTTCGTGGCATCCTTCTCCCCAGGGGTTTTTCATTTTAAGATCTAGCACTGTGATTCTGCTGTATTTGTGTGAAACAGTGGGTCCCAGGTGAATGTGCATACAGCCAGAAAACCAATGCCGTACCTCGGATGCAGTAGAAGGCCAGCGTGAATAGCCAGCTGACAGCTGGTACTCTGTCACCCTGAAGAATAGCATGAGAGATTAAGAAGAATATTAGCACCACAAAACACCTTTACATCTGGCATTTATCAGAAATCTTGTTATGTGGTGGCTCGGTTCTTCCCTTGACAGTTGAAGCCTAGACTAAAATGACCCCAGGCCAGAACCAGCCCTAGGAATTTTTCAAGTGTAGGCAAACAGAATTCCCCCCCACCAATCACTGAAAAATAAAAGCGTTGGATAAGCGAAAATGTTGGGTAATAAGGAGGGATTAAGGAAAAGCATATTAAACATAAAATTACATTAAGATTTTACAAATTAAGCACCAAAACATCATGTTTTACAAGAAATCAACAGAAAAGCAGTCTCAACTGCGCCCCCGTATGTTTTGTGCCCCAAGCGATCACTTAATTCGCCTCATTGTTGGACCGGCTCTGCCCCAGGCTGTAAGATTTTTCTGTTATGTACCTTCAAGCTGAATGTGTTATAGCAACCCTTTCCTAAGGTTTTCTCGGTAAGATTGATCCAGAAGAGAATTGCCATTTCCCCCCCCCCCCCCTCTTCAGTGTGTGATTTGCCCAAAGTCATTGAGTTGCTTTCTGTAACTCAGTGGGGATGCTACATTGCTCGCCCAGAGCCCTCGTTCACCACTCAAGCCACTACAACACACTGCTGTTCCAGATGTATGATGTGGTTTCATTTATTTCGTGTCAAAAGCATTGCCTCAATAAATAAGCTTAAAACTGATAAAATAAAGGGATCATAAGCAGCTAAATAGTTTTAGACCAAGAACGGACAACAGCGACTGCATTGTCTGTAGCTTTAAACACCTCTTTCTCCATACATGAGGCAGGACATTGTGGGCAAGCATACAGATGTTAAGTTGTTTGTTCTGTTCTGCAGTCGCACAAAGTGCAGGATTCTTCTAGGTAGTGCCATTTTGCCTGATTGTCTTTTGATCTGCCCACTCCACTTGTGAGTTTGTTCAGTGTCTTCCAAGTTGCCCATTCTTGGTTTGCCCCTAGAAGAAGACCCTTGTGTGGGGCCGTCCTGCCCAGAGGGACACTCTTGCTGTTGCTGGAGGAACATTTAGAGGAGTGGTGGTTCTCATGAAGCTTTTCCTTGATTTAAGTCTACTGGGAAGTGGCTGATAGCCATAAATTGGTTGGCTTTCACAGTGTTCAACCTTATTTCTCTCACAGTTAGCAGCAACTTCCTGTCGCACACTGTGATGATTCTACATGTCTCATTCAGTGCTATATTCACTTGCTTCACATGGACAGATTTATGCCAGACGGGGCAGGCATACTCACCAGATGAGTAAGACAAGGCCAGGGCTGATGTTCTTATTAATTTTGGGTCTGCACCCCATGTGCTCTTAGTAAGTTTCCACAGGATGTTATTGCATGTAGCTACTTTGTGCTTGGTGTTCACACAGTGTTTCCTAAATGTTAGTGTTTGACCTAAGGTGACGCTAAGATATTTAGGGTGGGAACAGTGTTCATGCTCTTGGCCTTTCCATGTAACCTTCAGTTTCCTGTTGGCTTCATGATTACATAGATGGAAAGCACAGACTTGCGTCTTGGCAGGGTAAGACTTCAAGTGGTTATCTTTGTAATGTATCAGGGCATTATTTAGTTGGTTTTCGACTGTTTCAAAGTTTTTTGCTTGTGTTGTTAGGTCAAGGTCATCAGCGAATATAAAGCTCGGTGTAAGTGGTGGTTGTGGCTGATCGTTAGTAAAAATGTTGAACAAGGTTGGTGCAAGAATGCTGCCTTGAGGTAGAGCATTCTTTTGCCTCCTCCACCCACTTTTCCTGCCCTGAAACTCCACATAAAAGCTACGATTTTTTAGGAGGGTCTGGATGGTTTTGTAAAATCATAGTCCCAGGTGATATGGTAGACTTTATGTAGCAATTTCCTATGTTGCATCATGTCATAAGCTGACGTAAGGTCTTTATTTTGTGACGTGGTAAAGTCAAAATAAAAATCCAGGACAACTGTGGCTCTATCATTTTCTAATACAGTACACAAATGCTGCAGTTTACAATACAGTGGAGTCTCACTTATCCAAGCCTCGCTTATCCAAGCTTCTGGATTATCCAAGCCATTTTTGTAGTCAATGTTTTCAATATATCATGATATTTTGGTGCTAAATTCATAAATACAGTAATTACCTTTTCTGTCAAATTTGTTGTATAACATGATGTTTTGGTGCTTAATTTGTAAAATCATAACCTAATTTGATGTTTAATAGGCTTTTCCTTAATCCCTCCTTATTATCCAAGATATTCGCTTATCCAAGCTTCTGCCGGCCCGTTTAGCTTGGATAAGTGAGACTCTAAAGTATATGGTTGTTACATTGTAATTAGAATCATGAAATGAGGAAATAGCTTACTAGAAGCCCACTAGAGGTCACAGAAGGGGCCCTCTCCCTTGTACATTACAGGAAATGTAGTAAAGCCTTTGGCTTAAGAACTCACAACTGCAATGAAATTTGGGAGGCTAGCACAGAATCATGTGTTGGGTACAAATCCTGTTTTTCTTCATTTCACGGAAGACCAAGCAAGCTCTCTGGAATTTGACCAGGTCTAGGAATGCAACTCTACAAGTTTTGAAGCCAACTTACTTGCAAGGTTTCCGACATTTTGTGAAACAGCCTAGGAGATCTGCCTTAAATTCAGCCAGGAGTTTGTAATAACAGTAACCTAAGGAGGAAACACATTTATATTAATGATTGCTATGCAAATGCATGCATGGGATTATGCTTTAGACCAGAGTTTCTCAAACTGTGCTTCTCCAGATGTTTTGGACTTCAGCTCCCACAATTCCTAACAGTTGGTAAGCTGGTTAGGATTTCTGGGAGCTGAAGTCCAAAATGCCTGGAGGGGCACAGTTTGAGAAACACTGCCCTAGACAACAGAGAATAGTGCAGAAAGCAGTAGGTCTCGATTCAACTGCATCTGGATTCATGTATAATTTCCCCTCCTGATCTAGGGAATAGGGTATGTTGAAGTATGAAATGGGCTTGTGGTCTTTAGTCTGTACTTACCCCAGGCTTTGTGTTTAGCATAGTCACAATAAACTGCTCCAGAAGGCAAAGGGTAGAAATAGTGGCCACAGCCACACCGTTCCACTATGCTATTCTGAAAACAGGAACGAATGCAGACCTAGGGATGGGGAGGGGAAAAGAACATTTTGGTTGCCAACCAACATTGACAATCCCCTGGCAAACTCATCTTGACAGATCTGCAGTCAGAATAAGCCATACTTGGGACAAGGTTAAGATTATGGATAAGGTTCATTAATAATACCTGCTCAGTATAACGGGATGTGTAGAGATTCTTCACTGGTACATCACTCCCATCTTCAGTGCAGTCACTGTAAGTGCCTCCAAGGCGATTTGTTGTTTCCTGTTGGTCAAATTGTAATATGCTGCATCAATACATTTTTCTTCCTTTGTTTCCATCTGCCCCTACTGCAAGTCTTAAGAACAGACAAGCATTTCGAGCTCTGAGGATCATCTGGAAAGGAATCCCACTGTACAGCAGCACACCAGAATACCACGGTTTCTCTGGACCGTGATCTGACTTATAAGCAGCACTGCTTGGATATCAAGCAAAAAGTGGGTGCTAGAAATAATATCATATGAAATCTGACTAGCACAACTTGGAGATCACAACCAGATACCGTGAAGACATCTGCCCTTGTGCTTTGATACTCTGCTGCTGAATATGCATGCCCAGTGTGGAATACATCTCACCACATTAAAACAGTGGATGTGGTCCTTAATGAGACATGCTGCATTATCACAGGATGTCTACGCCCTAAACTGCTGGAGAAATTATACTGTCTAGTCAGTATTGCATCAGCTGACATCTATCGGGAAGTAGCAGCCTGTAATGAAAGGACCAAGGCAGTGACATCTCTGGCCCATCCCCTGTTCGGATATTACCCAGCACACCAACGCCTTAAATCAAGAAACAGCTTCCTAAGATCCACAGAGATACTCGAAGAAACACCTCAGCAAGCCAGAGTCCAAAAGTGGCAGGGTAAAACCTGGAACTGCAATCCATGGCTGATAACAGATGAGAAACTCCCCTCTGGGCACACAGAAAACAGGGTGATTTGGAAGGCGCTGAACAGACTGCGCTCTGGCACCACAAAATGCAGACCTAATCTTAGGAAATGGGGCTACAAAGTGGAGTCCATGACATGCGAGTGTGGAGGAGAGCAAAGCACAGACCACTTACTATAATGCAACCTGAGCCCTGCTATATGCACAATGGAGGATCTTCTCACAGTGACACCAGTGGCACTCCAAGTGGCCAGCTTGTGGTCAAAGGAAATCTAGTATAATGCCAAGTTTTTAACTTTGTGTGTTTTTAAATACATTATAACTCTATCCTCAACTCACTTCTGACAAGATAAATAAATAAATAAATCTGCCCCTAGTGTCAAGTTGTCTTCACTTTTCTTCCTCCTATGCTAAATTTACCATTTGAGTAATGAACTTTGCTGATCTTGGGGCTCTACACCAAGGAACAGGATATGCCACAAGATGGTATTGCTTAGCCTTTGTTGGACACAAAGAAACACCGGTCTCAGGCATTGATGGTTAGCATGATGCCTTTGGATTGCTTAGACCGGATATTTAGAATAAGCCTTAAAGCTTTTCTGTTTCATGATTTTACAGCAGGCCTGCACAACCAGTGGCTCTCCAGATATTTGGGACTCCAACTCCAGAAAGCCCTTGCCAGCTTGTCCAATGGCCAGGAATTCTAGGAACTGAAGTCCAAAACACCTGGAGGGCCATTGATTGTGCAGGTCTGCTTTATAGGATCTGGCTTCAGTGGGTGCTTGCCCCGCTACAATTTATGGGTTAAATCCTGGTTCAGCTATCTGTTCATAAGTAAAGGTAAAGGTTTTCCCCTGACATTAAGCCTAGTTGTGTCCGACTCTGGAGGTTGGTGCTCATCTCCATGTCTAAGCTGAAGAGCTGGCATTGTCCATAGACACCTCCAAGGTCACGTAGCCAGCATGACTGCATGCAGCGCTGTTACCTTCCCGCTGGAGTGGTACCTATTGATCTACTCACATTTGCATATTTTTGAACTGCTAGGTTGGCAGAAGCTGGTGCTAATAGCAGGAGCTAACCCCGCTCCCCGCATTCAAACCGTGACCTTCAGACAGCAAGTTTAGCAGCTCAGCAGTTTAACCCACTGCGCCACTGGGGGCACATATCTTTGCATGTCAGAGAAATAGACTATTGGAATGCTTTAATGTGAAGATGAGGGGGTCCTTGGCATTTAGTAAATAGCTTGCTATGTGCTATGCACAGCAGTGGTGCACTGGATGCAGAAACAAGGGATTGGAGGAGTTAGGTCAGTGCTTTGAGCAATGTCCCTATGCACAGTTGGGATGAAAGATTATTACAGTAGAGTCTCGCTTATCCAACATAAACGGGCAGGCAGAATGTTGGATAAGCAAATATGTTGGATAATAAGGAGAGATTAAGGAAAAGCCTATTAAACATCAAATTAGGTTATGATTTTACAAACTAAGCACCAAAACATCATGTTATGCAACAAATTTGACAGAAAAGGTAATTCAATACACAGTAATGCTATGTAGTAATTACTGTATTTACGAATTTAGCACCAAAATATCATGATATTGAAAACATTGACTACAAAAATGGCTTGGATAATCAAGAACATTGGATAAGCGAGTGTTGGATAAGTGAGACTCTACTGTATCTTCATGTCTGCTTAGTTTGGTGATATAACATAAAAGATGGGTGTGTTGTTTTCTTTTTTCTTCCAAGGTAATAACCCAGTGAAATGTGTTATGCTGAGAAGGAATGTCCATGAGAGAGTTGAGATAAATTCCAGCTCCCTTAGGCATGTAAGCATAGTTTATATACTGGGGAGAAAATATTTCATTTGTTCACACATTATGGACTAGAGGTAGGCATGTATTAATGGACAGTCAGCTCAGGTATTGCACAGATTGTCTTTCACTTTGGGATAGATAATGGCTCTAAAAGAATAAATCTGCTTTCCCCTCTCACCTTTCTCATACTGATGGATGTTTCTATACCAGGCCGCACGTTAAAGCCTCCCTCGTCCATGAAAGCTGGTTCGTTCTGATTGTGGACCATCACTCGGGCTCCTGTCACAGTGGAAAGCAGTGGGATAAAGTCATTTTGCTCTGTGCGAACAACAAGAGAGAGGCCTGTGGAGAGAAAGAGCAAGGAGGATCAAGGCCAGGCTAGACTGGAGGCAATACAGGGCAGGAGATCACAGCATCACAGAGCTGGAAGAAACCATATGGGCCATCCAGTACAACCCCTTACCATGCAGGCAAAGCATAATAGAAATATCCCTGTAGGAAGATGGCTGTAGGAATGAGCAGAGGCGGTCCAACCATAAGGCGAAATAGGCATTTGCCTGTGGCACCATCGTCCCGGGGGCACCATCGTCCTGGGAGGAGGGCACCACTCTCCACCTCCTTCCTTCTCTTTCGGGCCTTCCAGCGGCTGTGCTGGGCCTTCCGGCCAGCGCAGACCCACCTTCGCACCACGCAAGCCCACCTTTGGGGCCTTCAGAGATTGTGAGGTCTGTAGGAACTTGGAAGCTAAGTATGTGGGGTTTATATATCTGTAGAAGGTCCAGGGTGGGAGAAAGAACTTTTCTTTGAAGCAGGTGTGAATGTTGTAATTAATCACCTTGATTAGCATTTAATGGCCCTGTGGCTTCAAGGCCTGGCTTCTTCTTGCCTGGGAGAATCTTTTTTTGGGAGGAGTTAGCTGTCCCTGATTGTTTACTGTCTGGATTTCTTCTGTTTTCAGAGTGTTGTTCTTTATTTATTGTCCTGATTTTAGAGTTTTTTTTAATACTGAGGGCTATCTGGGTTATCTAAGTCCACACTGCCCTATATCCCTGTTCAATGTTTAGTGCTAAATTTGCAAATATAGTAATTCCTACATAACATTACCATGTGTTGAACTGCTTTTTCTATTGATTTGTTGTAAAACATGATGTTTTGGTGCTTAATTTTTAAAATCATAATGTAATTTGATGTTTTATAGGCTTTTCCTTTATACTTCCTTATTATCCAACATTTTCGCTTATCCAACGCTTTTATTTTTCAGTGATTGGTTTGGGGGGGCGCCAAAATTCTGTTCGCCTACACTTGAAAAATACCTAGGGCCGGCTCTGGGAATGAGATAGGCTAGGAAATTTAAGATTGGGGGTTCTCTACACTGCCCTATATCCCATGATCTGATCTCAGATTATCTGTTTATCCCAGATTATATGGCAGTGAAGACTCATATAATTCAGTTCAAATCAGATAATCTGGGATCAGACCCTGGAATATAGTGCAGTCTAGATCCATTTTAGGATGGAGTGTAGTGCTCAGGATAGTCTCAGACATTAGACCAGTATGGGGTTGTTGTGTGTTTTCCAGGCTGTATGGCCATGTTCCAGAAGTATTCTCTCCTGACGTTTCGCCCACATCTATGGCAGGCATCCTCAGAGGTTGTGAGGTCTGTTGGAAACTAGGCAAGTGAGGTTTATATATCTCCGGAATGTCCAGAGTGGGGGAATAACTCTTGTCAGTTGGAGACCTGTGTGAATGTTGTAATTAATCACCTTAATTAGCATTAAATGGCCTTCCAAGCTTCATATCCTGGCCTGGGGGAATCCTTTGTTCAGAGTCGTTAGCTGCCCCTGATTGATTCATGTCTGGAATTCCTCTGTTTTCAGAGTGTTGTTCCTTATTTACTGTTCTGATTTCAGAGATTTTTAATACTGGTAGCCAGATTTTGTTCATTTTCATGGTTTTCTCCTTTTTGTTGAAACTGTTCACATGCTTGTGGATTTCAATGGCATTTCTGTGTAGTCTGATATGATAGTTATTGGAGTGGTCCAGCATTTCTGTGTTCTCAAATAATATACTGTGTCCAGGTTGGTTCTCAATCTGTGGATCCCCAGATGTTTTGGCCTTCAACTCCCAGAAATCCTAACAGTTGGTAAACTGGCTGGGATTTCTGGGAGTTGTAGGCCAAAACACCTGGGGACCCACAGGTTGAGAACCAATGAGTTAGACTATGATAACTTTTCAGAAACCCATGTCTCCGTCTATGGTTTGGAAACTGGAGCTGATAGAGGGAGCTCATCTGCGCTCTCCCCGGGTGGGATTCGAACCTGGCAGCCTTCAGGTCAGCAACCCAACCTTCAAGTCACAAGGCTTTTATCCCCTAGGCCACCGGAGGCTCTGGGTGTATAAGATGCCAATAGACAGAAAAGAAGGGTGCTTCCAAACAATGAACTCCTTTTAGTGCCACTAGTCAAAAGTCCATATTCCTTCTTTCCCTTCCAATATGGATGAAAAAGTATGATGGAAAAGTGGCAATATCTGGACTCACTTTAACATCCTATAAAACAAAGCAAACACACTACACAATAAAAGCCTATTCTGGAACCACCCTAAATGTCCAACAGCTAGCCTAGCTTTTTTGCCAGCTCAGTTGTCCATGTGTGGGGATTTTCCCCCATGGGCTTTCTGATTGGATGCTTAAGCAGCAAGAATTCCTTGTTGGATTGGATGAAATGTTCCAGCTTCCTAGACTGGAACATTTCATCCAAATCCAACCAGGAAACAGACACAGTGCCTTCTTTCTGAGACCCATCCTTTGGCACATATTACTGCTAGCATTGTTCAATTTGAAAATGGGAAGGTCAAGCAGCCACTGGTGGTATCCATCCATCCCATCTGCACCCATTCGCACACTCACCATTATTGATACCAGGCAGGGAGGACATCCAAAGGTTACTACTGTTGGCATTGAATGTATAGCAGTTCCCATAAATGGGGTGATGGAAATGTGTGTAGTTCCTGAAAGAAGAGGCACAAAAGAATCAGGTTAACTCAGTGATTAGAAAAATAGGCAGCTGTGTTGGTATACTAGAAGAACAATCGCACTACTGGTCCAATATGGAAAGGGAGAGGGACATGGAGTCTATGTGGGTCTGTTTGTAAATATGGATGCTTGCATGCAAATTCCAAATGGACTGAGAGAAATCCCTTAATATATGCCATCCTGCCCTTAAATTGGTGCCTGTCATCAGTGATGGACTGAATGAGGTCTAATAAATTGAAGGTAAATCCAGATAAAACAGAGGTATTTCTGGTCAGTCGGAAGCTGGATCAGGGTATAGGGTTACAGCCTGTGTTGGATGGGGTCACATTCCCCCTGAAGACACTGGTTCGGATTCTGGAACCCAAGGTGTCAGTGGTGACTAGAAGTGCCTTCGCGCAACTAAAACTTCCAAATGCCGGCTGAGATATCATCATCATCATCATCATCATCATCATCATCATCATCATCATCATCATCATCATCATCATCTCATTTGTGGGAGACAATGCAGTTCCCACAATCTTGAAGATTGTCCATCCCTGGCTTTATTGGAAGCAACTAAAACATATCCAGTGTTGAGAAAGGTTTTCAGTGGCAGAACTGTTCTGTGTGTTGGCTATTAAGCCCCCCAACACAGGCTTGAAAGTATTATACTGGTTGTGCTTAAAAGCCCAGCTCCATATCTTGTAAAAATCTTAAGATGGAACCAAAGAGGCATTGTCTAATGTAGTTTAAAGGAGTTGTGATATTTTCCCCACTACAATAGAAATGTTTTGCACCAGTACAACCTGATAGTGTGTAGCATCTCCATTCTCTTAAAGGCAATTATGAAGTGTCGACTTATGCTTTTTACCATCTCAGCAAAAACATCTTTTCCTCTTCCCCCAACTGCTCAGACATTTTGCAGTGTCTACATTCCACCAGAACAAAAGTGCGAGACAACTCAGTAAATTGTGTTGACCTGTAATACAGGCTTCCACTGCTCACCAGGGTCCCTAGTATGGTCATGCTTGCTGGGGATTATGGGAACTGCAGTCCAGCATTGCTCAAGGGCCGCTGGTTAGAAAGAGTGCTTGTAGCGAACACTTTATTGGGGAAAGTGACAGATGGGTGTCATGAGTTTACTAAGGAGAAGCAAGAATATGTAGGATGTGAGAACAAAACGAACAAACAAAAAGGTGGTGATGGGGAAGGAAGTAGAGGTGACCTTCCACAAGCTGTGTCTACACTATAAATAATGAGCCCAAGACACCAAGTGCAGATCACAATGGCTTAAATGCAATGTAAATTTAAACAGGAATACAGGGCATTCAACATGGATTCAAAACACTTATGGAGAAGTTCAGTATTAGCAGCAGGTGGGTTTGGGAGAAAAAGAGGTGCACACATTGTGAAAGAAATGGCAATGGAAGATTAATTGCCAACAAGTTCTGGGAACAAATATGCCATGTCTAGATACTATCTGATCACAATACTCGAGGTTCAGATATATTAGTGTTTGTATGGGTGGTGTGTTTGGAGATAGGAGCCCAGCGGGTTAAACCACGGAGCTGCTGAATTTGCTGACCGAAAGGTTGGTAGTTCGAATCTGGGGAGCGGGGTGAGTTCCTGCTGTTAGCCCCAGCTTCTGCCAACCTAGCAGTTCAAAAACATGCAAATAGGTACCACTCCGACTGGAAAGTAATGGCACTCCATGCAGTCATGCCAGCCAAATGACCTTGGAGGCATCTATGGACAACGCCAGATCTTTGGCTTAGAAATGGAGATGAGCATCAACCCCCAGTCGGCCACAACTAGACTTAATGTCAGGAAAACCTTTACCTTTACCTTATGGGTGGTGTGGTGTGAGATTGTATTTCCACACTAGACAAGGGATTCAGCCAGCGTAGCAAACTTCTGTTTAACTGTGGTCAGAGAGGCTTAGGTCATTCAATTTCTTATCATCAAGGCAACGGTACCCCACAAGGGACTTGAGAAACTTCCTTGTTTGTGCTGCTCGCCTGATTCAGCTTATACAGGGAGGAAGGAGCTGGTTGCCAAGCTCCTGGCAACAAGCCTGAGCACTGGGCAATAGGTTGTGGGTCATAGGGAGGGCTGTAAAAATTGCATGGGCTCCTGTAAGTTGAACAGTTGTGTAGAAGAGGGAATTTCTGCAGATGTTGCATGCCACACAACCAGGCAATGATCCACACCTGTTGAAATGCCCCCTTCTATACAACCCCGGTGGCATTATCACTCTGGTGGCAAAGTGTGTTAAAGTACTGAGCTGCTGAACTTGCAGACCGAAAGGTCCCAGGTTCAAATCCTGGGAGCTGAGTGAGCGCCTGCTGTTGCTCCAGCTTCTGCCAACCTAGCAGTTCAAAAACATGCCAATGTGAGTAGATCAATAGGTACCACTCCGGCGAGAAGGTAACGGCGCTCCATGCAGTCATGCTGGCCACATGACCTTGGAGGTGTCTACGGACAATGCTGGCTCTTCGGCTTAGAAATGGAGATGAGCACCAACCCCCAGAGTCAGACATGACTGGATTTAACGTCAGGGGAAACCTTTACCTTTATACAACCATTGAAGGCAGAGAAGCTAGCTCATTTTTCTCCCTGTGCTGTTCTAAATGTTAGTAAATTATGTAAATTAATTCAAACAGAAGTTATTAGAGCCAAAACTATGAAAAAGCTAAAAATGAATTGATTTTAAAAACCACTGGGAATGTGTGCTTAATGAGAATCCTGAGGAAATTGATGGGAACAGGGCCAAGAAGAATAAAGTTGTAAAACATTTACCCAAATGACTCCTGTCAGTGTTATTGTCTGTAATCTAAGAAACTACTTTAAGAATTAAAACCTCCACAAATTTAAAGTGGAATGGGGGAAACAGTTTGTAATTTTTTTTATCTCTCAATGAAACACTGTTTTCCATCCCTACTCACATTTAGCAGTGGCTCACAGGAAGCTACAAAAGAAGCTTCATCCAGAACTGGCAAAGGGGCACACAGTTGCCTTAGCAAACTCAGCTCTGTTCTGTGCCTATGGCTGAGGGCCTGCTTGAGCTAATGGATCTTCAATCTATAGGTCTGATGCCTCTCCAAGTGCAGCACTAGCAAAACCTTTCGATATGACAGCTCTCCTCTCTCATCCAGTTCCTTGTCAGTGGAGAACACAAAAAGCAGCAAAAGTGCATCCAGCTATTTTCCTTTGCACCATAACAGGCATCCTCAAGGACCTCCTGGGCGTCCATGTGAGATCTATTGCGATGGCATTATTGTTATGTGTCCAGCTTAAGAAAATAGCCAGATATATCCCTGCTGATCTCACTACTCGACATTGATATGGAAATGCCAGGGTTTGAGGGAAAACTTGTTATGCTGTTGAAGCAGAACTCTAATCTCTACAATGACCTAAATTAGACTTGTGCCATAGTAGGTCACTAATAGGATGCCACCAGTTAACGTATGCGCTGGTAATTTCCTGATTTATCTGCCTGTTTTGATTTACAAAAGCATGGACTCACCATTCAACAATTGATCTGATGGTCTATTCTACCGTGTTTCCATGAAAATAAGACAGTGTCTTATATTAATTTTTGCTCCCAAAGATGCCCTAGGTCTTATTTTCAGGTGATGTCTCATTTTTCCATGAAAAATTCACATTAATTGTTGAACAAAAAAAAATGAACATTTATTATATACTATACAGTAGTGGCCATCACAAACCAGCATAACCAAACAAACTGTGAATCTTATCAAGAATTTCTAGTTACTACCATTATTTCCATGTACAACAATCTATGGTGCATATATTTACCGATGCTGCATGCTCTGGTGTTCTGTTTGGTGGCCATGCTTCCAAACAAAAACTTTGCTATGTCTTACTTTCGGGGAGGCTTTATATTTAGCAATTCAGCAAAACCTCTACTAGGTCTTATTTTCTAGGGATGTCTTATTTTCGGGGAAACAGGGTAGCTGGGGCTATCAATAGGGATTTGACCATGGCACATGTACCATGTGAGAGAGGCACCTCCCTACATCCCTTTTTTTGCATTCAGGGGGTTAATGAGTAAAAATACAAGACCTGTTAAAAACCCATCCACAGAGTACACATCAGTTCCTGATACAGTAGTGTTTTTGTAGGCTTTTAAACCACAAAGACATAGAAAAGTATCATGTTCCAAGGACACACCTTAGCAGAACTGAAACAAATTAACCTCTTCAGAAAATAATGTTTTTTTCACTAAACAAGGTTCCATCCGTAGATCTGTAGATCTACGGATGGAACAAATTAAGAACTTTGGCCCAAAAGCAAGGTGCTGACTGCTGAAGCTGATGAACAACTGCTTGCATCCTCTCAGATCCCTAAAATCTGGAGGAAAGCAAGAGTCATAGCCATCTTGAAACCAGGCAAAGACCATAATGATCCAAAAAGCTATAGACCAATTTCCTTGTTGTGCCATCTTTATAAAGCTATGGAGAGACTTATCCTGCACAGAATTATTTATTTATTTTATTTATTTCAAATATTTCTATCCCGCCCTTCTCATCCGGAGGGACTCAGGGCGGCGTACAATTGGCAACAATTCGATGCCGATACATCATTAAAAACAACAACATATAAAAAATACAACCAATTAAATACAGTATAAAATATAAAACATTTTGGAAATTATGGAAAAAATAGACCCATTTATGATCCCACAGCAGCTGGTTTCAGGAAAGGGAAAAGCTGGACACCACAAGTGTTGAACTTGACTCAGCACATAGAAAATGGTTTTGAAAGACAGCAGATTACAGGAGCTGTCTTCATAGACCTGTAGATACTGTAAATCATTGCTTCCTTCGGAAAAAATGGTAGAATATCACAAAGGGCTACCACCTCACCCGCTTCATAGGAAATTGCTACAAAACAGGAGCTTTTTTGTTGAGTTCCAGGGTCAGAGAAGCAGATGGCAAAAATAGAAGGGCCTACCTCAGGGAAGCCTGCTTGATCCATCAATGTTTGACATTTATACAAATGATCAGCCACTGTCAGAAGGGACAGAGTTTCATCTATGCTGACGATCGTGTCATCATTGTTCAAGAAGGGAGCTTTGAAAAGGTTGAACAGAAGCTCTCCAAAGCTTTATGTGCTCTTACTGCCTATTCCAGGAAGAACAAGCTGATTCCTAATCCATCTAAAACACAGACACATGCTTTTCATCTTAAGAACAGACAAGCATCTTGAGTTCTGAGGATTACCTGGGAAAGAATCCCACTGGAGCATTGCAGTACACCAAAATACCTGGGAGTCACTCTGGACCTTGCTCTGAATTATAAGAAATACTGCTTGAATATCAAACAAAAAGTGGGTGCTAGAAATAATATCATACAAAAGCTGGCTGGAACAACCTGGAGATCACAACCAGATTCAGTGAAGACAGTGCTCTTGTGCTTTGCCACTCTGCTGCTGAATATGCATGCGCAGTGTGGAATACATCTCAGCACATTAAAACAGTGGATGTGGCTCTTAATGAGACATGCCACATTATCATAGGATGTATGTGCTCTATACCACTGGAGAAATTATACTGTTTAGCCGGTATTGCACCACCTGACATCCGTCGGGTAGTAGCAGCCAATAATGAAAGGACCAAGGCATTGACATCTCCAACCCATCCTCTGTTTGAATATCAGCCAGCAAGCCAATGACTTCAATCAGGAAATAGCTTCCTAAGACCTGCAGAGATACTCACAGGAACACCTCAGAAAGCTAGAGTCCAAAAGTGGCAGGCTAAAACCCAGAATCTCAATCAGTGGCTGATACCCCCCCCCTCCCCGGGCACACAGAAGACTGGGCAACTTGAAAGGCACTGAACAGACTGCACTCTGGTACCACTAGATGCAGAGCTGACCTTAAGAAATGGGGCTACAAAGTGGAGTCCACAACATGCGAGTGTGGAGAAGAGCAAACCACAGACCACTTACTACAATGCAACCTGAGCCCTGCCCCATGCACAATGGAAGACCTTCTTACAGTAACACTAGAGGCACTCCAAGTGGCCAGCTTCTGGTCAAAGGAAATCTAGTATAATACCAAGTTTTTAACTTTGTGGTTTTTCTATACATTATAACTGCATTTTCAGTTTGCTTCTGACATGATAAATAAATAAATAAATAAACCAAACAAGGTACAATTCTGTCCCCTCATTTGCATGAATCCATTGACAAAAAAGAAGGAAAAATGTGTGATCCAATAGTGTACTTTGTTTTCAATGGATCTGATAACCATTTTGACCAGTGATGGAAAATGTGTATCTTTCATACAAAGGAAACTGCAAAACAGGCTGTACTCAAGAAGTGCAGTAAACTCTGTAAATCTAATAAAAAAGGAGTGACTTTGTACTCACGCTTTGTCGCATGTCACCTCGTTGAAACGGCAGGCGTAGATGAAGCTTGCAAAGTCAGACTCATCGAGGCTTTTGGCATTAGGGATCCTTGACAGGATGTTGATGTAATGAAAACTGTACCACTCCCGCACAGCATCCACACCTGAGGAGTACATTTGCTTGAAACAGTCTGTGTTGTTTTCATTGCACTGCAAAGGAGATGAATCCCATTAGGCCATTCTTGGGACAGCAAAGGAATCAGAGGGAAAGGGAAGCATTCTTGGGTACTGGAGAAATAGTGGATGGATGGAAATCTCAAAGGGAAACTGAGGAAATTCCACTCTGGCCATGCAAATATTGTGATTAAAATGGCAAATCAGCTTTTCCTGTCATCCTCCTCTCCTTGCCCTTTACACAAACCAGGCTTTCTGTAATATCTTTTCAGACCATTCTTCCCTTCTTGTGCCCTGTCTAGCTTTTTATCAGCATCAGCATTGGGAGGATTATAGATGAGGGTTGTTTATTCATGCAGAGCTTGCTGACCTGGTCGTTCCATTTCACTTGTGCATATTTTTAGTTATGTAGGAAAACAGCCAATGTGGCATAGTACTTTGAGCATTGGAATATGACTCTAGGAACCAGGTTCAAATACCCACTGGATGACTTTAGTAAGGTGTATTCTCTCATCCTCAGAAGAAGGCAAATGCAAAGCCCCTTTAAACAAATCTTGCCAAGAAAACCCTGCAATAATTTTGACTTAGGGTTGCCATAAGTCAGAACAACATGCACACAGCAGCAACAACAATAACATTATGCTGAAACTTTTTAAAGGTGCTCTTGTTTTCTGAGGTATACCTATGCTGCATTGATTTAACATTTCCTTCCTTCATCCCAGTGAATTTAGGGATAAGTACTGCTGTAAAAGAATACTAAGTTTAAAAAAGAATGATTGGCATCTTCAAATTATAATTTCTTTGATGACTTCAGGATTCATATGCAAGTATAAAATGGATATAAACATGCAGTGCAAATAGAATTTAAGAAAGCCGAAAGAGTCTTTCTTGGCTGTATTCCAGCAAGGGGATTCCTGATTTCTATAGTCCTGGCATTTAGACACTGATGGTATTCAACTAGTAGTTTGAAGACAAAGGTTGTGTTGGCAAAGGGTTTTTGTGCCCTAAAATCCTCAGTGCATCATTTCAGAGGCTGAAGCATTGAGGCTACCTGACTACAATGTGATAAATAATGAAACAGGCCTCAAATTCATGAAGTGCAAGCTATAGCGATTTCATCTACCATATATACTCGAGTATAAGCCGACCTGAAAATAAGCCGAGGCATTTCATTTACCACAAAAACTGGGAAAACTTATTGACTGATAGTGGCAAGGTTTCAGAATGAAGTCTGCAAATTGAATGTAAAATTACATTAATTGAGGCATCAGTAAGTTAAATGTTTTTGAATATTTACATAAAACGGCAATTTAAGATAATAAAACTTTAATAAGATAAGACTATCCAACTCTGATTACCTATATACTCAAGTATAAGCCAACCCAAATTTAAATCGGCCAGGACCCTCACTCAAGTATAAGCCGAGGGGGGCTTTTCCCACCCTAAAAAGGGCTGAAAAACTCAGCTTATTGTTAGGGATTCCTCTTCTTCAGAAAAGGAAGGGGAGCAGGAAAGTGTTCATGAATCTGAGGGTGAGTTGGAATCTGAGGAGGAGATTTAGCAAGTACCCACATTTCAGGAGAGGCGAAAGGAAACAGAACAGAGACTTTGTTCAGCTAGAATAGCTAATTAGGAACTGCCCTATCAGCTGGGAGGGGACTCAGGGCTATAAAGCAGAAGCAGATGCAGCCAGCTCTTGCTGGTAACAGACTGACTCTTTGGCCCCCTTGTGCCTGCTTCAAGTCTGAATCTGGGAAACTGCTCCTAAGGATTTATTGCTGTTTCTTTGTCTGAAGTAAGATTGCTATTTGATTTGGGAATTTAACAGAGACTAAGAGCTGTGTTTACCCTAAGACATTCTTGCTTCCTTTTGCATTATTCCACTGAGTATGCTATACTTTATGTTTTGCTGAAGTAAAGCAGTTTTCATTTACTCACCACAGTGTTTTAAGGCTGTTCTTGAAAGACAAAACAGGACACTTATACTTGAGTATATACGGTAACTTGCCTGCATGCCTCTGATACTTTCAAATGATGTAGATGCAGGTATTTCTCAACCCACTGGGGAAATTTATGTTTACTTTCATCAGGTTGCTCTTTTCATTAATGAAAATAAACAAAATGAGAATAAGGAGAAAATATGTCTAAATAACATATGCTGAAATCCATGACTGCAACACTTACTATAGTGTTATGGAAACACTGGACAACTTTCTGACACAATTTCTATCTGAAACACTTCAAAGTCAAAATTATGTTATGCATTTTGAAGGTGGGCATAAGTTAGGATGTCATCTTGTGATTCTCCATCTACTGATAGAGGGTTTTAAAAAAATAATAATGTGCTGGGGATGTCCATAACTGAGAAGTGGTGGGATAAAGTTCTGAGGCCAAGAGCAGTTTCTGGGCATGATCATGTCTAGCTAATGCTATAGTATGTTCCAATTTTAATAATTCTCAAAAGTAGTCCTCCAAATTCTCTTACTGCCATCATTCTTAGCATGTTTGGCTAGAGCAGATGGGCACTGCAATCCAATAACATCTTAAATGTCGGAAGTTGTCCATAACCGGAAGAGGCATTCATAGATTTTAACTGCAGCGTTGACATTTTTTAACCTGAGGGTCACTGCTAAGAAGTAAAAACCTGGTTCCAAAAATAATCTCTCTTTCAATCTGTTTCTGAGACTTGTGTAGGCCAAAATGTAAGAAACAAACAAGCAATTATCAGACTTGGTGAATCCAATCTGTACATTGCTTCCTTGGGAGGAAATATACTCTTTCAGTTGCCATGCAGTGCTGCTTCAAGACACATTGCTGCTAGATGTGGTTAGTGGATCTGTCTTTGCGAAAGCATCCTCAGTAGTCTTGAGATAAAACTAACCTGTTCTATTGCCAAAATTGGTCCAGGCATTGTGGTGTATCTGCAGGAGGGGTGGTAGGAAAATCCTGACAGCAATGGATCCACCAGCCATTGCACCAAACTAGTGTGATTTGGATACTTGACACTGTTAGATTTAGGACACCAAATTGTATAGTAATCTATAGAGTAAAACAACCTATCCTGTGATAAATCCGACAGCATGGGGGCCAGCAGAAATATTAAACTTCAAGACAATAATATAGGGAGATTCATATGAGGAAAGGATGCAAGAACTGGGGTTATGAGTATGTGAGGTTGGAAGCTAGCAGTGCTGAAAGTATGCTAGAAAGAAGTGAAACCATCCTTACCACTGAGAAGGCAATTTTCCAGTCATTCTTATCCACTTGGGTATTGTTGTCCTCAATGCTGGCCTGGCTGTCACGCTTATATCTGTGTAATGGATGGCGAGAGACATGGTAGTGCAGACTCCGATAGCTGCGTTTCCGGGATAACTGAGCCTTCCGGTTGTTCTGTCCCTGGGACATATCATATTTATACAGATCCATCAGAGTCTTTTGGGTAATATGATCCAGTTCTGCCAGCTCATTTTGAAGAGCGCTGTACCTACAAGAGGGAAAGACAGTCTTCCAGGATCAGGTTCTTCACTATTACTTCCAGGTAGCATTAGTTACACTAGGAGCAGAGCTTTGAAGTGCACGTAATGTGGACAAATTACATTTGGGGAGTTTTTTCTGGCAAAGTTACATTCTATAAGTAATGTACCCCATAGTGATAAAATTATCCACTAATGTAACAAATAAAGCATTCTAATTCTTTTTCCTAATCATTTTCACAGTTTTTAGGGCTATTTTTTCCAGGAGCTTTCCAGTTCTGTGCTACTTCCTTATTAAATATATTATATAAGTTCCTTGCCTCCAGCATTTTCACCACCAAGAGAAACAAAATGTAATTGGAAATTGGCAAATAATTCAGACTGTAATGAGAAATGGAAACAAATCATTTCTCGAACATTTTAACAAGTAAAGAGAACAAAATACTTTGAAAAAGTGACTTTCCACATCTTGATCAGAAGTGGGCAGAAGGTGGTTGATAATTCACTGGTGAGCCAATAGCTCACTTATGGTGGGATTTTTCAAAACAAGGCTGGACGAAGTGTGCTGCATCCATATAGTGATCCAACAGAATTGTATTACTTCTAATGGAGGAATATATACTAAGAACCACAGAACACAGATTGGTTGTACCCTAACTATTAGAAGATCTTAAGTATTTATTAATTCAAAACACTGTTATGTATTCTAGGGGGAAAAGGTAAACCAGGTAATCAGGACAATATTCCAACTTTGCAACAGTTGATTATCAATTTTTGTTAGTATGGGTGTATTGTTGTGTTCGGGCATTGAATGTTTGCCTTTTATGTTTGGAATCTGCCACGAGTCCTTCTGAGGAGATAGGGCAGAATATAAAGTACTATTATTGATAATATCAAGCTTACCTATATGGATTCAGAGTACACAGTGTGACAGCAGGGAAGGTAAACCTATCAGAGTTGAGATTCAAATTCAGGTTGACAGGAAAACTGAAGTATTCTCTATAGATAATTCCAAACTGCCAGTACATGAGACCAAAGGTGAAGAAGAAGAGGATTGACCAGAAAGCAGTCTTCATCCTGTTTTTCTTGGAGCATACAAGCCGGATGGCCCCATGGATTGTTGTATTGTTACAGAAGAACTGGAAAAGCTCCTGATAGGAATGGAAGAACCCAACGAGAGCCTCATTTTCTTCCTTTTTCTTTTCTTCCACCTCAGCTGCTTCCTTCATTTTCTGCGTGTTTGCCTCCTGTTTGAGTTTTCTTATCCTCTTGTCTTCTGGCTGATTTTCAGACTTCATGGTTACAAGACCTGAAAGAAGTGTTCACAGTGATTCAAAATTAATGTGTCTTATATTATAATCTAGCTTCATTGCTGCTGCTGGTTATTGCAGCAACATAAATCTTGTTCGTTAGGACAAAAAGCGATCATGATTCATCAAGGATGAGGAACTAACCGAAGCACATTCCTTTCGGTCTCTTCTATCACACTAATTGCCCAGTTTAGTAACTCTTTGTTCATTTTGTATAAGTCGGATTCAGGAATGTTTCATGAGTCTTTAAGAGCCTCATCAGAAAACCTTGGTGAAGTGTTCTGCTTCACCGGGCTTTTGCGAGGAAAGAGAGAGCAGCAGGGTGAATCTGTTATCCCACATGAAGCTTCCTCTTGGTGATGCTTTCCTCATCACATGGGGAAAGTGTTTTGCTATTGTGGGGAGACCCGATGCTGACTCCATTGGAGCCAGCACAACATGGGAAACCTCTCATGTTGGGGTGGAAACATCTGACAACACGTTCTCCCTGGTTGGGGGCATGACCTACACCTGATGTCACATAACATTGTGTGATGTTCTGCATCAGTCTCTGTCTCCCAGGCAGGGTGAAAGCATCCTAGGATGCTAAAATCACCCCGTCTGATGAGGCTATAAAACAGAGGCTGCCAACCAGTGGTCTGCAAGAAACAAAAAAGTAGTCAGTGGGGGTCTGAGTTGACACAGTATGGCTGTTGAGGAAGGGGCCCCGCAGAAATAATCCCTCTTCCCTTTGCCTAATTTTGGATCCTTCCTTTCTCTTGAGGAGGCTGCTGCCAGAACCCTGTTTGCAATTTCCTCCTTGCAACCAGCCCTCTGCCACCTCAGTCTGCAAGGAAAGAAGGAAGGAAGGAAGGAAGGATTTAACATTGGGTAAAAGGAGGGGTGTTGCACCCCTAGGCTGCAGAGACACCTTAAAACCACACTGGAGCCCAAGGCTATAACCAATGCAAGCTGTTTATTGAAGATAATATGTGCAATAGAAAATCAAAGTTCAAAGTCAATAAAACAAGGTTTTAGTCCACCTGGTGCGAAACAAGGGTTCATAGCAAGGGTCCATAGAAAACCAAACACAAGGATAAATTTCAATCAAGGTAATCAAAATTAGTCCAAGGAACAGGATCATGAACTGGAACAAAGAACAGGATCCAGGACTGGAGCAAAGAATGGGATCTTGGACTGGAACAAGAGATTCACAATGAAAGGTTTTCAGGAACATGACATGATAATCCAAAATACTCAGGAACAGGAATAAGATTTGGAACAAAGCTCAAAATACAAGGCTTACAGGAACTTGGATGAAAGTCCAAAGGTAACATGAAACAAGAGTCCATGAAGCAGGAACAAACCTTTCGATGAGCAAAGTTACCACCTCTGAATTCTCTCAGAAGCGGTTCCTCTTAAAGCTAGAATCAAGGCCACTTTCCGTGGGAAGTTTGCTCAAAACCCTTTCTCATTCATAACCGTTTGCTCCTTCTCAAAACCTCCCTTTCTTGTCTCTATTGACATATTGGTTTCTTTCTGTCAACCTCATTGATCTTATCAAGACTGGAATGCCCATCTGCCAAGGGATAATTCGACCTTGACTCTCCCAAGGAATGCAGTTCAAGCTGCATGCTTGAAACCATTGTAAGCCTGCTCCCAGAATCCTCAGGAACAGCAGCCTCATCTAACTCTGGCTGTCCAGGAACAACAAGCTCATCTAACTCTGGCTGCATAGGAATCCTATGCCCCGATTCAGATTCATATGACAGGTCAGGTGCAGGTACAATCACAGACTGAATAGGCCCAAGCTCAGGCTCACCTGACAGCTCAGGTGCAGACTGGGATACAACAAGGGGCAAGAATTGTAGTGTTGGATCCTTCCTTTCTTGCCTGCTGCTAGACAGAGTGGTAGGGAACTGGGTTGCAAGGAAGTGATTGCAACCAGGGCTTTGGCAGCAGCCTCCTCAATAACAGATAAGAAGGAAGGATCTGACTGGGCAAAGTGAGGGAGCAGTTATGGTAGCGTTGGACCCTTCATTCCTTACCTGCTTTTGAGGTAAGGAAGGAAGCCCTGTTCATAGGTTTGGATTGCAAGGAGGAGGAGACAGCTGAAGCTAGCAGGTCAGGGAAGGTAGGGGCTGAGGGATGCTCTATCACTGGCTCCTCGTGAGAAGAGAAGAGAAGGAAACACATGGGTGCTCTCTCCTTTTGGCTGGGCCAGCAGAAGAGGAACTCTCAGCCCATTCTCCCAGACTGGCTCTTGAAGCCTGAGTACTAACAGGAGCCTGGGAGTCTACTACTATCAAGAGCTAGTCTACTATTATTCCGTGCCAAGACATGTGTGAGGCATTGAGCAATATTATCAATCCAAGAATTCCCTGCCTAGTGAAACAAACACAATTTAAAAATTCACATAATTTTTTTCATTGTCTCATTATGGTGTTTTGCCTTTATATCACAAAATAAAAATGTATATGTAAATATTAGAATGATGATTAATAAATTCTAGTTATTTTAAAACTTTTGTGTGTGTGTGCAGGTGGTGCAGGGAAATGGGTTGATTGACCTCGATGGTCCATGATGTATCCCAGTTTTGCGTCAGTGCTCCATGGCCTCTTAAAGGTTGGGAACTACTGCTCTAAAAACAACACATGCCAACAAGTTAGATTTGTGCTTTGTATCTTCTGTTTTGGGTGCATAAAACTAGGAATGCCACAGTGCTCAAAGTATCCTAGTTTTATGAAGTTTTCAATTCAAAATAATGTGTTCCACACATCTTAAACTTTTGTGTGGATCCAAATATAATTCTGATTCTATATCATATTTGTATGAATTGTACAAAGCATTACTTGATGATTGAAGCATATAAAATTGCATGTTTTAGAATAAGGTAGAATTACAAATGCTTACCCTGAGAGCAGATACATGTTGAAATGGATAAACATGTTCAAAAGTATATATTAACATAGAAACATATGGGTAGATTCTCCCTGAACCCAAACTATTCAGAAATGGGACAGAAGTGATTCTACAAAATATATGCAAAGTTGACCTGGGCCAAAAATAGACTATTCACTCCTACAGAAAACCTACCTTTTCCATGAAGACTTTGGCTCAAACCGTCATCCTTGCATCTAACTGGAAAAAACCCTAAACATAAATGGAACTAAAACTTCTCAGGCAAAAAAGATGCAGCTTCCACCCAAAATTGTGTACTACCCAAGCAGTGAAACACAGAGCTCCTACTGATATATTCCTGTTTGAGCTGCCCTGTCCCCATATTTGTACATGGCTCAAGAACTATTTCTCAAACATTTTAAAAATACAGATATCTGATAATTGTCTTGAAGTGCCATCAGAAATTGAGTGCTGCTTCAGACTATCCAAAAAACCTCTCATTACATAATAAAGCAGAGAGGTCAGAAGGAGACTTGTTGTGCACTTTGTTCCCTTCTAATAGATTTCACTGTATTAATGTACTTATAATTCTTCATGCTAGTGCTTATTTAAACTTCTGGTAGCAGCCTTTACAACTGATATTGCGTTATAATGTGTTTTGGAAAGTTGCTTATACTTTGAGAGAAAGTGTCAAAAAAACTTTAATAGGGAGGGGGTGTAGAGAATTTTTATTTTAATTGTCTAAATAGCTTTTAATGCTGTTCCGCTTTACCCTTTTAATTTGCATTTTAAATCAGAGTTTGTCTAATTATATTTTAACTGTTATATTTAGAATAATAATAATAATAATAATAATAATAATAATAATAATAATAAGGTATGTTGTGTTTTTAAGGTGTCTTATGCCCCATAATGGGAGAAAGTTACAAGGAAAGAGGCTCCACCTAAACTGCAGAAAGAACTTTATTATAAGCATTGTTCTATGGTGGAATACACTGCCTCATAGATTGTGGACTCAGGTGTCTACATTCTCCCGTCCTTCCCTTCGTCCTTGCCCAATACATTCCAGTTGCCAGATCTTATTTGCTCCTCTCTCTTGGGTTACAAAGGTCCCTTTCTCACAGATATTAGATTAATCCCATACCACATTTTCTACACCTTTTAACCATGTGAAATATTTGCATTCCTTCATGGGTTTGTTCATTAATTTGACTGAGGCAGGCTCCTGTGCTCTTTTCATAGAATCATAGAATCATAGAATAGTAGAGTTGGAAGAGACCTCATGGGCCATCCAGTCCAACCCCCTGCCAAGAAACAGGAAATCGCATTCAAAGCACCCCCGACAGATGGCCATCCAGCCTCTGCTTAAAAGCCTCCAAAGAAGGAGCCTCCACCACAGTCCGGGTCAGAGAGTTCCACTACCGAACAGCCCTCACAGTGAGGAAGTTCTTCCTGATGTTCAGGTGGAATCTCCTTTCCTGTAGTTTGAAGCCATTGTTCCGTGTCCTAGTCTGCAGGACAGCAGAAAACAAACTTGCTCCCTCCTCCCTATGACTTCCCCTCACATATTTATACATGGCTATCATGTCTCCTCTCAGCCTTCTCTTCTGCAGGCTAAACATGCCCAGTTCTTTAAGCCGCTCCTCATAGGGCTTGTTCTCCAGACCTTTGATCATTTTGGTTGCCCTCCTCTGGACGCATTCCAGCTTGTCAATATCTCCCTTCAACTGTGGTGCCCAGAATTGGACGCAGTATTCCAGGTGTGGTCTGACCAAGGCAGAATAGAGGGGTAGCATGACTTCCCTGGATCTAGACGCTATACCCCTATTGATGCAGGCCAGAATTCCATTGGCTTTCTTAGCAGCCGCATCACATTGCTGGCTCATGTTCAACCTGTTGTCCACAAGCACTCCAAGATCTTTTTCACATGTACTGCTGTCTAGCCAGGCGTCCCCCATTCTGTATCTTTGCATTCCATTTTTTCTGCAGAAGTGAAGTATCTTGCATTTGTCCCTGTTGAACTTCATTTTGTTAGTTTCGGCCCATCTCTCTAGTCTGTTAAGATCGGAGAGATGGGCTGAAACTAACAAAATGAAGTTCAACATGATCCACTACAGGTAGTTATGTATCAGGTGAAGATGTTCTACAAAGTATGCCCTGGAAGGTTCAGTTCACTGCTAATAGGTCCCTCAGGACTCAGCAGAAGTGATGGTTGGGATGGCTAGAACTGACCTTTGCTAGTTGAAGTTGGTATACCACCTCTTAATCTATCTATCTATCTATCTATCTATCTATCTATCTATCTATCTATCTATCTATCTATCCACGAGGGCTATCCAGAAAGTAGATTACGTTTTGGAATTAAAAATGAACAAAGTATAGGAGAAAACATTTACCATATGCAGTTGAAAGCCACACCCAAATACCACTTCTCAACATAGTCGCCATTCAAATCTAGGCACTTATCATAGCGATACATGAGCTTTGCAACTCCTTCCCCACCAAATTCTGCCACTTGGGTCCTCAACAGTGTGTGACGTCCCCATGAAACAACAAAATCCCCACGCTATTGCAATGCTGAAACACAGCCAGGCTGAACAATGAATGCACCAGGATGAGAGGAGCAGAAGCAAGCAAGCAAGAATCCCGTTCTTGCTTCTTTTGTAAGGAGATCTCAAGAGAGAATCAAAATATTGTAGCTTCCCTTCCCTTCCTGCCAGCTCAAGGAACAGGCGCGGGCTTACCTAAGAAGGTCTGCTTGGCCTGGCTGCTGAGCAAGCTCCGGAAAGCGCCCTGGAGGAGAGCGGCATAGGCTCCCGAGGAGAAGCAGCCAGAATCGGCCAGGGCTTGCAAGTGCTTGCTATTCAATTCAAAACGTAATCTACTTTCTGGATAACCCTCGTATATATATAAATTTAATGTACATAATTAGGACTGAGTTAACAACAAAACCACTGGACCAAATGCCACCAAATTTGGCCACAATACATCAACACATCAGGTACATCTTTCAGTCAACCCCCCCCCCCCCCAAAAAAAAAAAAACCCCGATTGGCCTGTATCTATTTTTCACTTTTCCTCCCTCCCTTTTTGGCCAGAATGGTGTGCTCCCCCTTTTCCCCTTCACTCTCTGCACTTGCCCTGAGGGGGGGGTGACTGTGTTTACAGCTGATGGGGGAGCCGGGAGCGTGGAGAAGAGCAGGTAGAGAAAGAGCCAGCTGCCAGGGCTGTTCTTCTTGGAGGGGCTTTCCTCCCTCCTCGCACACACAATTCTCCCCCTGGCTGCCACTCAGAAGGGTAGGCACCACCACCTTTAGGTCCTGCCCCCTTCATGTCATAGCAACCCCCTTAGCCACAATGGCGCCCAGGGCACAGGCAGGGTTCACTTAGGCCTCTTCCACACTGCCTATAATATACAGATTATCTGATTTGAACTGGATTATATGCCAATGTACACTCAAGGCTCTTCCACACAGCTATATAATCCAGAATGCCAAGGCACGTAATCCACAGTATCTGCTTTGAACTGGATTGTCTTGAGTCCACATTGCCATAAATCCAGTTCAGTTTGGATTTTATACAGCTGTGTAGAAGGGGCCTCATATAATCCAGTTCTAAGCAGATAATATAAGATTATAAATATAATTTATAATAATTACTGTGGTATAATAATACAGAACAATATAATCTCTAAAATCAGGATAGTAAATAAAGAGCAACACTCTGAAAACAGGGAAACAACCAGAGCCAGCTAACTCTTCCCAACAAGGGATTTCCCGGGAGGAAGCAGCCAGGCTTTGAAGCTGCAAGGCCGCCATTAAATGCTAATCAAGGTGACTAATTGCAGCATTAATACCTGCCACACTGAGACTATTCATTGCCATTCAACCTGGCCAACCAAGGATTCCACAAGATAGAAAGCAGCCAGGCTTGCAAGCAGTAAGGCTATTCAGTGCTATTCAATCTGGCCAATCAAGATTTCCCCTCGGTAGAAACCCCCCAGGTTTTGAAGCCACGAGGCTGCTCCATCCCATTCAACCTAGCCAGCAAGGATGCCCTATGTAGAAAGCGGCCAGGCTTTTAAGCTGCAAGACTATTCAGTGCAATTCAAGCTGGCCAAACAAGGAGTCCCCTACAAAGGATGTAGCCAGGCTTCAAAACATCTCTTTGATTGAGGCTTCTACTCCAGCTCACCAAACAAGGATTCCCCTAGCTATAACACAGCTAGGCATTGAAGCTGCAAGGCAATTTAACCAGATCAGCAAAAGATTAACCTTGGTAAAAGGTGGCCAGGCTTTGAAGCAGCAATACTACTCTGTACTATTGAAGCTGACCAACCAAAGATTCCCCTAGGTAGCAAGCAGCCAGGCTTTGAAGTAGTGAGGCTATTCATTGCAATTCTAGCAGCCCAGAAACAATTCCCCTAGAATGCAAGCAAGCCTATTCCATTGTATTCCAGCTCATCAAACAAGGGTTCCAATAAGAAGAAAACGGCCAGGCTTTGAGTCTGCAAGGCTATTCACTGCTATTCCACCTGGCCAACAAAGGATTCCCATAAGCCACAGCAACACGTGGCTGGTCTTATTATAGAAATCATACGCAGCAAAGAGGGTCAGATGATCAGAATTCTTCTAAGAATTCATTCCAATAATTGGTTGCATGGAGTGGTTACTTCATGGAAGAGTCAGGCTATTGGGTCATTCCATACTTGGCTCATGAGTGAAGTGGGAGCGGTTCTCCCTTTCTAAGTATGGAATGTAGAGCATGGAAATTACTTTTTTTTGCAGCTTCAAGAATCCCTTAGCTAGCATCGTCATACTGACCGGTTGACACTGGGACAGTCAAGTTTTGAACTGTACCCCAAATTTGAATCAGGGCCTTAAAAGATTCAAGCATGAGTTTTTGTCATGGCAAGGAATCCTCCTACTGGGTTTCTGATGGATGTGGTAGATGGGTGCGTGGAGGGAGTAAATGCCCCATGATGTGTCCAAAGTTTGCTGTGGCGATCAAACAATTAAAAAATCATTCTGTTGTCTTTGCAGTTTGGACTCAAGCTTCGGGAGCTTCATCCTTTCTGTCTCAGCATGTTTTACCCACTCTCCTAAGCATACAAGAAGTGACTGTTGTCTCCTTTTCCTGCTAAGTTTACTGTTGCAGATTAACCTTCCATCTCTCAAATTCCCAACACAGTGCCCTATTGAGATAGCCACTGAAGGCAATTGCTGACCACACATATCTAGCCTGTGTTTGCACACTTCTCTAAGGCTCCTTGGGAAAGGGATATTATTCTACTCACAGTAGATATTGAATCTTTAATCTAGGAAGGCAATAAAATGAAATTATCTGATGTACAGGCAGTCCCCGAGTTACAAACGTCCAATTTACAAATGACTCATAGTTACGAATGGGGTGGGGGAGACAACAGAAAGCGAGAGTAATCTGCCCCTAGGAAGAGAAATTCACTCCTGGAAGAGTTATCATGGGGTAAAGGTTTCTCCACTGAAGCTTTATCATTGAACCTTGTTTCCACAACCAGCCTTTTTTTTTTTCAAAATCCAGCTATCACAGGGACAGAAAGTGAGGTGAAATCTTCTGAAGAGGGCCACAGACAGCAAAAGAAACACTGCAGGAGTGTTAACCCTTCCTTATGCTAACTTAAACTTGCTCTTCTTCTCTTTCTCTTTCTCTCTCTGGTCATAGAATAATAGAATCATAGAGTTGGAAGAGACCACCTTGGCCATCTAGTCCAGCCTCTTGCCATTCAGGAAAAGCACAATCAAAATACCCCTGACAGATGGCCATCCAGCTTCTGTTTCAAAGCTTCCATGGAAGGAGCTTCCACTGCACTCCAAGGCAGAGAGTTGTTGTAGGACAATCTGTCTAGGAAGAGGACCAGTTCTTATTTAACTGAAGATGAAGAAAAGCCCATATGGTGATAAGCCCAGCTTGTTTTTCAGTGTCCGATAGCGGGCCCAAAAGTATATCAAGTTTCTGAAATGCAGAGGTGGCAATCCACCGAAGATTTTGCCATTGTTTCTTCCATAACTGCTCTGAATTGGTCAGCTGCTTCTGGACCCTAGTTTGGCAATGGGAGAGTTCCCAGCATATCTGTAGAAGCTTCAGAGGCAAACTCCAAGGGAGATTCGTCACCCTTGTATTAGTGACTCCATCAGGTATTAACTTTAATATTTAGAAGGTGTTACAGAAACCTCATCAATGACAAGAACCATAATGCTCCTTGGATCACAATTCGGGGTTCTGTTTCCAACCTCCTCTCCTTCGTTCAAACACTGGCTGGGACAGAGACAGTGTTTGAACTAGTAAAGATACTTAGATCTGGATGTCATCTGCTTGCTGGTACCCAAAAACTACCAGTGATCTCTACCGACAGCTTCAGGGAATGGTTAAACAGCATTGGTGAAGTTACTGACCTCCTTTGTCAGAGATCTCTGGTGCCACAGCAAATTACAAATACCAAGACTCCTTAGGATGGAGCTGTAGCAGTTAAAGTGGTGTCAAGCTGCTATAATTATGCAGGGTGTGTGGGAGGTAAGGTTCATCTTTGAAAGGCAGCAGCCTATCCTTCCACAGGGCCCTCACCTTCCAGAGGTGTTTAATTTGATACCTTTGTTACTTTGAGAGCATATAACGGGAAGCCCTCTCCCTGTACGAAAATCAGCTTGTCACAAAAGCAAGCGGGAGCCGATCCTCTCTTCACCTGCTTTTCATGAGCAGCCTCCTTGCTTTGGAAAGTGTGTGTGTGTGTGTGTGGCACACAGACCCAGAAAGTGCACTCGTGTCTGCTTGCAGCCAAGCACCTCCTTTAGAGTAAGAAGCAGAACTTGGCTGTTGCCTCCTTGCCTTGGAGAGTGCATGTATGGCGTGCAGGCCCAGAAAGCACATGTGCCTACCTGCAGCCGAGCACCTGTCCTCTAGAGATAACAGGTAAGAAGCCTCTTAAAGCGCCTGCCTGCCTGCAGCTGAGTGCCTCTCCTCTAGAGTAAAAACAGCTTAAATGCCTATGACAGGAAAGTGAGTCTGGGAAGCCCCTCCCCATAATGGGCCAATAGAAAATGGATCTTTCGGCACCCCAGAGTGAAAACAGGTATCTGCCCTCCCGATTTTGGGAGGCTCTCAAAATATGGATCGGGGCCCCCACTGAAAGCTGGGACATGAAACGGATCAAGGTTTCCCCAGATTGCACAACCCTATCACCCACTCCAGTTCCACATACATTAACAAGGAAGATATATGAACAATGAATGATATGGCACATGCACACATCATTTGATCCTTGCATGAGGAAAAGGAGATCCCTGGAGGAATAGAAGTTGTCAGGGCTGAGGAGGATTTCAGCAATAAAACCATGAGCAAGGGAAAACATAACAAGGACCACTTCTTTACAGCTTCTCTATAAATCATTTCTGATCAAAAGATTGGTTTCTTTTGGGGGGGGGGTGGTGTTGGTGGTAATGACGGTGTTAACCCATAGGTTTCGAGTGTAACCTTTCCTTGGGCTTAAGAGCAAAATAAAAACCAAATGGTAACAACGTACCTCAATTCTGCCTATGCAAAATCAAAATCTGGGAACTTAGAGCTTTAAAAATGTCCCAAGAAACACAAGACAAGCTCTGTTCTCTCCATAAGTGGCCAAGAAGGCTGTGGGGGGAGAAGTGGGGAGGGAGACAAAGATGTTGAGGACTTGAATGTGGAGAGTATCCTTTTGATGCAAGGGAGAGCAAGGCGTTTTGTCCTGGAAGGGGGAGAGGTTGGCTACAGACAGTGCACAATGTCAGTGTCCCAGTGGAAACGGGATACAAGGAATCAGAGGTGAGTTGGATTAAAAGCACAAGGAACTGAACCCAGCAGGAATCTATTTGTAGACTTGCCACTATTATCTTGGCACCGCTCTGTCTTTAAAGATCAGCCTGACATGACAACCTTTCAACAGTGAACAGATAGTTAGTATGGAGATCAGATGATGAGAAAATGATGAGTTGCTGCCTGAATCCCTACTTGCCAGGCTGTTGCCAAGGCATTGGAAAAGCACCAGCAATCAAAACACCCGGCAACCCTGTTCATTTAGAAATTTGGAGTGATGGAACACTTGTTGTCCTGGAGGAATATTCTGGTCCCTTACTTTTCTCTCCCTTCCTTTGTATCTAGGTGCATCCCACATGGCCTCTCCACTGGCTCATCCTTGCTCTCTTCTGTCCTGCACAATGCCTGCCCGACTGCCTCCCTCCCTCTGCCTTGCCCCAGAATAACTGGGACTTTATGCCAACCTCATACATCTTGCCTTTGATGATGCTTCAGTCCTGCTCCCCTCCTCTACAAAGGGCTGCTTCCCTAGCTGGACTTTCCCTTCCAGAAGAGATCTCTATTTTGCTTACCTTTGGGGTTTGATCTCAGAAGGCTCTCTCTGCCTTGCTGGCAGTTCCCCTTTCTTGATGGTTGGGATTAAACTGGTTCCTTTCCAGATCAGTCTAGCAACTTACTTTGCTCTGGCCCTCCCTGCTCTCCCCGCCCCTGTGAGAGAGGCTGGGATGAAGGAAAAGTTGTAGCACCAGTGGTGGAAGCAGAAACAGCAGTGTCTCGGTTCGCTAGACTGCAGTCGAGGGAAGAAAAGGCTGGAGAAGAAAGAGAGGGAGATGGAGGAGGTGGATGACAAAAGAAAATATGAACAAGGCTATATATGACTGCCCCACCTGATTTCAAAAAGATAGATGTTCAGCACTGTTGAGTTACAGGGACAAAGGCTTGTTGTATCAGTGAGCTGGAGAAAGATGGAGATGTAGAAAACAGTGATACAATAAAAAGTCCACCAGGCTATGAAACCTCTGTGCTCTCTAAAGTTGGGCCTACAGTGAGAATCTCCCAAGCTTCTGGGGGAAAGGGTCAGGGGCACATCCTTGTTTAGGACGGCTCAGATATACTCCATCCTCCGTGTGCCTTCGATGTCCCCTACATCTGATCTTATGCTCATGTTATAGCTAGATGTTATTTGGTTAAGTAAAAAAGGTGGGTTGCCATGACAGTGATTCCTCCATTTCTTACCACTCCAGTTTCCATTTCTGGGTGGGCTTTCCCATTTGTTCTGTACAGAAGATGCTGGGTGCTTGGAATGCCCTGGCCTCTTTTTATTTTGTGACTGTTTTCGTTCATATAGTAGATCTTCATTGAGAGTATGTAATAAAGACCAGGAGGACCCCTGGTGGTGGCACAGTGTGTTAAAGCGCTGAGCTGCTGAACTTGTGGACCAAAAGATCCCAGGTTCAAATCCTGGGAGTGGAATGAGCGCCCGCTTTTAGCCCCAACTCCTGCCAACCTAGCAGTTCGAAAACATGCAAATGTGAGTAGATAAATAGGTACTGCTCCGGCGGGAAGGTAACAGCGCTCCATGCAATCATGCTGGCAGGCCTGGCCCAACACGGCACGCTGACCACGCCCCCGCATTGGGCGCCACCTTCCCAGGGGTGCTATTGAGCCCCTGGGAGGTGGGGCCACACCTGGCGGAGGCGGGGTCGCGCGATGCGGGAGGTAGGGTCGCATGATGTGAGAGGCGTGGCCAGGTCTGGCCCTGCCTCCCATGGGGCACACCCTGGCACAGCCAGGCTGCGTGCTGCGGCAGTCCTTTCAGGCCGCGACGAAGGCCACGGCCTGGAAGGACTCCCGCCACATGCAGCCTGGCTGGGCCAGGACGTGCACCGCAGGAGAAGGGACCAGCCACGCCTCCCACGGTGCGTGCCCACTACGGTGGGAATCCTTCCAGGCTGCAGCCGCAGGAGGAGTGGCTGCCTGGCGCGGTAGGTGGGGTTAGGGCGCGGGAGGCGGGGCCAGTCCTGGCCACGCCTCCCGCATCACGCGGCCACACCTCCCGCGGTGCGGGGGGGGGGGCGCAAATTTTTTTTCCGTACCCCTTTCAATTTCCTCAGGCCGGTCCTGCATGCTGGCCACATGACCTTGGAAGTGTCTATGGACAACGCTGGCTCTTCGGCTTAGAAATGGAGATGAGCACCAACCCCCGGAGTCGGTCATGACTTAACGTCAGGGGAAAACCTTTACTTTTTACCTAATAAAGACCAGAATTTGCATCTCACCTCCAGATCTTGAAAAGTTAGTTCTATACTGCCTCTTTGACCAGTCTGTGTCAGACGTTTGCAGAATACACTGTAGTTTAAGTCCAATGTGTGCCCCAGGGCAGATTGTAGTTCTGCTAGGTGTTCCTTTGTGGATACGGTATCATTGCCCCACTCAGTTTCATCACTGGCCAGAGAGTCAAAGAAGAAATCACTTGCCCTCCAGCAGGGTGCCTCTTTCTATAATGACAAAAGTTTGGGGGCAGGGTTATTGTTCATACATTTAGGGAGCTTGCTATATACTTATCCTCTGCCCTCTGCCATTTCTTTGAGTCTCTTTTGGAGTGCCGAGAGAGTAGGGCATCCTAAAGCCTCGTTTACTGCAGGCGGTTGGAAAAGTTTAGATGCGATATTGAATGTGGTATTATTCATGCTGATGTGGAATTCTTTGCTAGAGTTCTAATGCACTTCCTCCAAACTATGTAGAAATCTAAGATTTGATCCTAATTTTCAACCAAGTTTTAATCCTAATTTTCTGCCCCTCATTAATCCTGGGAAATTTAGTTCCAGAGAATGAATTAGAGCTCCCAGGCAGAGAATTCTAAGTATCTCTTCAAGCTACATATGACATCATTTTGTAGGAGGGAACCACGGCAGTCAAAGTGGTATCAAATTATTACAGCTGTGATGTATAAATATTTGCCAGGAGTAAGAAAAGAAATGGAGTAAATGCGGAGTTGTGATAAATGGGAAAGGAGGTTGTTTATGTATGGAGATGTGTGAATGGATGAGTGTAAATACAATCAAAGCAGAGATGTAGTTATAGGCAGGGCTGGAAAGAGGGCATTGTCTCCTCCATAATAATTTTTCCTCCAAGAAAGTTTTCTTCAGCCCTCACATTTCTACTACTGAAATAAAATATGGTGACATTTCAGTTGTGCTTTTAGAAACACAGTTTAGGCATCCAAATAAATGGTTCAGGCGAAATCTTTAGGTCAATGCTGTTGCACCCTAGCACTGAGACACCCTTTCACCCAGCACCACACCAGAGGCTAGTGATCCAGTAATAAAATGTTTATTGAAAAAAGAATATAAAAAGGAAAAAGGGATATAAAATGCAATACACAAAATAAGTCAAGAGTTCAGTTGCAGTACTTCAAAAAGGCCATGGAAAATCCCAGAATCAAGGAATTCAAAAACACAGAATTAATCCAAGGTATGTACTGTTTTTGTTTTATTATTATGTTCTTGGCATTAAATATTGCCAACTGTTGTAAGCTGCCCTGAATCCCCCCGGGTGAGAAGGGCGGGGTATAAATGCTGGAAATAAATAAATAATAAATAAATATTTCCATGAACATGAGCATAGGAATCTCTTCCAGGTAAACTCTCCAAAGTCACATAAGCATAGACAGGAACACGAAACAAGAATCTTGACAGTTCAGAAACCAGGAACTTGGAAACATGAACAGGAGATGGATTACCAAAAGTAACATCGTCTCCTCTGAGAAGCTTGAAGCCAAACCACCTAATTTAAGCCCATCCAAGCTCCCATGAGATCATGCCTAATGCACCTGGATTTCAAGGTCTTTTCTCAGATCTGCTGGGAAGACCTAGTTTGCTTGCTTTTCATGCCCTGCGTTTTCAAGTCTAATCCACACTCCCTTGAAACCTTCTCATCTTCACAAGGCCCTTTCTCAAGGGAACTGATACTTTCAGTTTCCCCAGTTGCCTGGGAATGATCTAAAGATTTCCAAACATCAGCCTGGTCAGACTGATCTGCCTGCAATTCCCCCTGAACACTCACAGACACCTCATTTTGGAACCCCTCATCCCCCTCATCCTCTGAACATTCAGAAAAATCCTCTGACAGTCTGCAACAAATGCAAACATAACAAGTTTGAGTTCAAAGTAAGAAGTGTCTCACTATCAGCAATAATAGAGATTTGGGGACTGAAAAGAATTTTCATGGGATTGGGGGGAAAACTCTATGGGGAAGCAAAGCCCTAATCCTCTCTGCAATACTATTTCCCTGGAACCAGTTCAACACACATTTGGTTTTTGGTGTTGTCAGCATTGACTGTGGTCCCACCCACCATTGGGACATGGGTTGGGGGAATGTTTCCCCAAAGGGAACATTGTCCTCAAGGTGAACAGGAATTCCAATCCCTGCTCTAAATTAATCTCTTTGTGGGCAACCATGAAAGGCTGGGATGGGTGAAAGGGAAGGGACTTCTTAGCCTCTCCTAAGAAACTTTGGAGAACCACAGCTTTTGCACACCAACCAAATATATATTATTTGCTCTTAAATGCCTTACATGCGTGCTGGGGAGTATGATGGACATTTTTGCTATGTCTCTTCTCCCACTTCCATTACTGCTATTCTGTTGAAGTGCAGCTATCCCTCCCTCTGCACACATGTTCATGCTATTTGGGCATTATGGGAGTTTACCTGGCAACAGCCAAGGGTTCCGTAATCGTCAACTCCTCCACCTCCAGTTATTAACACAAAATAGGGAATGGGGTTCAGGGAGGACATAATTCACATTGGGAGAAGTACCCTAAGTGCCCAGTAGAACATTGCCATAAAGCTGTACATCAGGATCTGGAGGTCTCTAGGCTGTACTCTGGAGGAAATTCATCTAAGAAGAAGTTCATTGTTGTTTATTCGTTCAGTTGCTTCCGACTCTTCATGACCTCATGGACCAGCCCATGCCAGAGCTCCCTGTCAGCTGTTGCCATCTCCAGCTCCTTCAAGATCAAGCCAGTCCCTTCAAGGATACCATCCATCCATCTTCCCCTTGGTTGGTCCCTCTTCCTTTTTCTTTCCATTTTCCCCAGCATCATTCTCTTCTCCAAGCTTTTCTGTCTTCTCATGATGTGGCCAAAGAACTTCATCTTTGCCTCTAATATCCTTCCTTCCAGTGAGCAGCTGGGCATTATTTCCTGGAGTATGGAAGTATTTTCTGGAGTTCGAAGCAGTTCAGGGATCCTTAAAAGTCTTCAAAATTTCTATTCTAAAATGTGTTTAGAATGTAAACAACTCTTTGTCCAATCAGCTTTTGTACATGAAATAGAAATGAGTGATCCTTTCCTCAGATTGCAACATGTATTGGGATAGCTTTAGTTGGTCAGTATCTTTAAATAATGCACAGAATGATCTCTGTATCCACAGAGCCTACATTTCAAGACACACCTCATGGATACCTAAAACAACGGATAATGCTGAATCCTATGTCTGTTCTTGGGCTGGATGCATATCACTGGAGGATCTAAGGAGGTCCACAAACACTTCTAGAAGGAAATAGTTTTTGGACCATAGGTAAGTGAAACCATGGCTATCAAATCTATGGATAAGGGTTGTACTGTATATGACATATGGTGATATCCAGCTAATTTCTGTACAGAGCACATTGAAGTTATGTGTGACATTGTACTTGATATCTGGCACAATTTTTACATAAAAGAAGTTCCAGATCAGACTTTTATTTTGTCATTCTCCTGGTTCATTTACTGGATTTTACTGGAGCTGCAGAAATGCTTTTGTTTTCTACTCTCCCTTGTATTTCATTGTTTCCTCTGTCTTTCTTTTCTTCCTAAAGAATAAGTGAAAAACAAAATAACACATAATAATAGCCAAGTATGGTCTGATTCTACTGGAAAGTTGTGTTGAACAGAGAAATGCCAACTCTGTTCTGGAGCCTATTGACAACTCAAGCATTTTTAGTAAAGTTGATTCCAGAAATCTCCAGAATTTTTTTTGATCGTGTCAAAAGTGAATTGAAAACATACTGCAAGTTGTTTCTGGTGTGAGATAATTGACCGTCTATAAAGACATTGTCCAGGGGACATCCAGATGTGTTACCATTCTGCTGGGAGGCTTCTCTCATGTCCCCGCATGGGAAGCTTGGGATGACAGAAGGGAGCTCACCCTGTCTCACAGATTCGAACTGCCAACTTTCAGGTCAGCAGTTCAGCCAGCACAAGGGTTTAACCCATTGTGCCAACACATCCCCTATCTCCAGGAATGAAACAATAACATCTGAGAGAAAATGGCCAAACCCATATATATTCATTGTTTGTAGTTATAGCACCCGCAGTTATTGTATTAGTTCAACTAGTCACATCAGCTGCATTGGTACTGGTGAGGGAGTTGTTGTTGTTTATTTGTTTAGTTGCTTCCAACTCTTCGTGACCTCATGGACCAGCCCACGCCAGGGCTCCCTGTCAGCCATGACCACCCCCAGCTCCTTCAAGGTCAAGCCAGTCACTTCAAGGATATCATCCATCCATCTTGCCCTTGGTTGACCCCTCTTCCTTTTTCCTTCCATTTCCCTCAGCATCATTCTCTTCTCTAAGCTTTCCTGTCTTCTTATTATGTGGCCAAAGTACTTCATCTTTGCCTATAATATCCTTCCCTCCAGCGAGCAGTCAGGCATTATTTGCTGGAGTATGGACTGGTTGAATCTTCTCGCAGTCCAAGGCACTCTCAGAATTTTCCTCCAACACCACAGTTCAAAAGCATCTATCTTCCTTCGCTCAGCCTTCCTTATGGTCCAGCTCTCACATCCATAGGTTACTAAGGGGAATACCATTGTTTTAACTATGTGGACCTTCATTGCCAGTGTGATGTCTCTGTTCTTCACTATTTTATCGAGGTTTGCCATTGCTCTCCTCCCAGGCAGTAAATGTCTTCTGATTTCCTGGCTGCAGTTTGTATCTTCATGCCTAGAAATACAAAGTCTGTCACTACCTCCAAGTTTTTTCCCTCTATTTGCCAGTTGTCAGTCAGTCTGGTTGCCATCATCTTGGTTTTTAATGTTTGACTGCATCACAGCTTTTGCACTTTCTTCTTTCACCTTGGTTATAAGGGCTCCTCGGCTCCTCCTCGCTTTTAGTCATCAAAGTGATATAATCTGCATATCTAAGGTTCTTAGTGTTTCTTTCAGCAATTTTAACTCCTGCCTTGGATTTTTCAGCCCTGCACATCACATGATGTGTTCTGCATACAAGTTGAATAGGTAGGGTGAAAGTATACATGGTCCGATTGAAGGCTGAAGCATGACGTTTTTAGATAAATGGATCTAATTTACATATGTTTTAATTGTTATAATGTATTTTAATGATGTATTTTTATAGTTTTAATTGATTATATGTACTGTTTTTGTTTTATTATTATGTTCTTGGCATTAAATGTTGCCAACTGTTGTAAGTCGCCCTGAGTCCCCCCGGGTGAGAAGGGCGGGGTATAAATGCTGGAAAAAAAATAAAATAAATAAATACAGCCCTGCAGTACTCCTTTCCCAATCTTGAACCAGTCTGTTGTTCTTGCTGTTGCTACTTGGTTTTTATACAGATTTCTCTGGAAACAGACAAGATGACTTGGTATCCCCATATCACCAAGAACTTGCCACAATTTAGTATGATCCACACAGTCAAAGGCTTTAGAATAGTCAATAAAACAGAAATAGATGTTATTCTGAAAAAGGGAGATGAGAGATTAATTCTACAGACTGAAAATAATAATAATTTGTGATCTCTTTTCTGCTACTCTATGGGGTGCAATTGCATATTGCACATTTACAGGGCAGAAACAGACAGGGGCGGCTCAAGCTATGCACAAACTACACAATTGCGGAAGGCACAATTGCATAATGGGCACAGTGGAGGCGCCTCCGGTTCAGTAGAGAGAGAGAGAGAGACAGCGAGTGCGATTACCTGCCTCCGCCTCTCTCTCTGCCAGGCTTCAGGGTGAGCAGGAGGGAGAAAGCCCAACCCCGGCTCCGGCCCACCCCACTCCCCTCTGGCATCACCACGCTCATGGCTGTCTCTGTTGCTACATCTGCCTCCCCCTCCTCTGCGCCTCCTCTTTCACATCCTCCTGGGGCAGCCCAAGGAAGGGAGCACTGCTGAGCTGGAGAGAGCTTGAGAGAGGGAGGAGGACTTTTCTCTCCCTCTTCCTCGGGTTGCCTCAGGAAGATGCGAAGGAAGAGGCAGCGGAGGAGGGGAGGCAGACGCAGTGGCAGAGGCAGCCATGGAAGGCAAGGGCCCGGGCCTTTGGAGAAACCCAGAGCGAAATCCGGGTTTCCCTAAGCTGGGAGAAGGAGGGAACGATGGAAGGAAGAAGAGTCTCTTGCCCTCCAACCCGGGAGCAGGGCCCCTATCCGTGGAGTGTGCCCTTCTTTCCTTCCTTCCCTCCCCCAATAGGCATTCTTGCACTTCCAAGACATGATGCCAGCTGGGAATCCGCGTGTGCCCCAGGACTTTGGGGAAACGCGGAGCGCTGTGCTCTAGTCTTCTTCCTCCCTCAGCAGCATCTGGGGCTGCCAGCCTGAGAGACGCTGCTGAGGGAGGAAGGAGACTGGCTTGGGCCCAAGAAGCCTCTTGCCCATCTTTGGAAGGCAGAGATAGCCTCTCCTCTCCCACAAGCTCAGCTCTGCCTTGGGGCCCCGCAAAGCCAGGAGCTTCAAAGGGAGGGAGGGTGGAGCAAGACGGGGTGCCCTTTGTGGATAAAGAGAGCTGGGGAGCCCGGCTTCAGAGACACGTGCAGATTCCCAGCTGGTAGCATGTCTTGGAAGTGCAAGAACGCCTATTAGGGGGAGGGAAGGAAGGGTGCACTCCGCGGATAGGGGCCCCGTTCCCGGGTTGGAGGGCAAGGGACTTCCTTCCTTCCATCGTTCCCTCCTTCTCCCTCGTTCCCTGTTTCCTCCTTTCCTTCTCTTTGCTGGTTCCTTTCTTTTCCTTCCTTTCCTTTCCCTTTCCCTTCCCTTTCTTTTCCCCTCTCTCCTTCCTTCCTTCCTTCCTTCCTTCCTTCCTTCCTTCCTTCCTTCCTTCCTTCCTTCCTTCCTTCCTTCTTCCCTCCTCTCTCCTTTCTTCTCTTCGACCTGCCTCCCTCCCTCTCTCCTGTCTTCGCTCCCTCCTTTCCTTCACTTATCTGGCTTCTTTCCTTTCCTTCCTCCCTCCCTCCCTCGTTTTGCTATCTTCTGGTATCTCCAAAGCACATTTCTTCCTCCCTCCTTCCTTTCTTAGCTTCCTTCTTTTCCCTCTTTCCTTTTTCCTTCCCTTGACTGGCTTCTCCTTCCTTCCTTCCTTCCTTCCTTCCTTCCTTCCTTCCTTCCTTCCTTCCTTCCTTCCTTCCTTCTTTTCTTCCTTCCTTCCTTTTTTCGGGGGGGGGGGGGGGGCAAAAATACTGCTTTCTTACACTTGAAAATTATCTAGGGCCGGCCCTGGAAGCAGATAACGTCACTGGAATAATTTGCCCCAAATCATTATTTTATGTTGCTTTTTCCTAGTACGGTCACTGGTTTTTTATTTGCTTGGAAGCACTTGTACAAGATACTAAGCTTACAGGCCTATGGTTCAGTTGTGATATTATCTCTGACTCCTCATGTGGACAGGGCCGAAAATCACATGACCCTCCATCCCAGTGGTGAAATACATAGAGATTCCAGTATAACTCACTGCCCTGGCAAGTACTGCCTAAGTTTGCAGTCCATTAATTTCTGGAGGGACATGTAATGCCTTAGGTTAGGCAACTCATAAGATACAGGCTCAAAGTGAACCACAGCATTTGCCCCTCTAATTTAACTTGGTGTTGGAATGGGACAAGAAAGCAGAACCACTAATGTTTGATCCTTTAGTTGCTATTAGTTTTAAATCCATAATATGCATTTCCAATTATATAATAGTTGAATTATAGTTAAACTTATTTCTCAGCTCAGGGCTATGTTTCACACAGCTCAATCCAATGAGTTTAGTACATGAACAGAGGCTGAATTGCCATCTGTCGGGGATGCTTTGATTGTGTTTTCCTGCATAGGCAGTGGGGTTGGACTGGATGGCCTCATTGATCTCTTCCAGCTCTATGATTCTATGACACAGTGCTAGTCCCATCTTTACCTGGATCTTATAGTATGATGTCTAAGCCATACCCCATGTTGCACCATGGTTTTCTCATTCAGAAATTATTTTCCCTCTGAAGTAATCAATTAATAAGCTCCTATTGCATTGTAATATATCAATCACTTTGGATAATAATAATAATAATAATAATAATAATAATAATAATAATAATAATAATAATAATAATTTTATTTCTTACCCATCTCTCCTCGTTACTCAAGGTGGGTTACAGAATAAATAAGACACATTAACATTGTGAAAATACCACAAATACCCATATTAAAATGTATTTCTATAAAAGATACATATTTCTATAAATATACACATAATACACAAAACAGAGATCAAACAAAGGACATACCAATACGTTTAAAATTCATGCTTAAAAACAGACTAATTCTGCTTCATTGCAATATTAGGGGCTTAGTGGACATCGTGTTTTCATTGCTTCTCCTTTGAGGAGTCTTCAATGGTATTCAGACAGGAATTGGCAGCTGGCTGCCATTGGTTGGGTTGGGAGTACACTGTGAATCCCAAGAGTTCTCAAAAGAGCAGCTATATCAGGGGTTCTCAACCTGTGGGTCCCCAGGTGTTTTAGCCTACAACGCCCAGAAATGCCAGCCATTTTACCAGCAGTTAGGATTTCTGGGAGTTGAAGGCTAAAAAATCTGGGGACCCACTGGTTGAGAACCACTGCGCTCTATGCTTGTTCTTTGTTTTTCAGCATGGATTATTATTTATTTTTAAATTTAAAAAATAATAAAAAGGAAAGGCATACTTCTAATTTAATCCTATTAATGATTAATGCTCAGAGCAGCCACAGACTTCACAAAACATTTAAAGAGTAAATAAAAAGTAAATATACAAATATTTTAAGAGTAATATGCAAACGTAAAGCCAAGTGAATGTTCGCTCCTGGGAAAAAATGGTCAAAGTGGCATAGTATATATTCAGGAAATTACGTCTTCCTTTAAAAAAGAACCCACCGATCACGGAGCAGGAGATGGCGCAAACAGGGTGGTGTAAATTGTATTGTTCTGTTTCATGTGTGAGAAAGTGAACATAGCAGTTAATGTAATTGAAGTGCAAATACAACTTCTAGCCATTGTGCTGCTTTTCCAAGTACAGTAGAGTCTCACTTATCCAAGCCTTGCTTATCCAAGCCTCTGGATTATCCATTTTTGTAGTCAATGTTTTCAATATATCATGATATTTTGGTGCTAAAGTCATAAATACAGTAATTACAACATAACATTACTGCGCATTGAACTACTTTTTCTGTCAAATTTGTTGTATAACATGATGTTTTGGTGCTTAATTTGTAAAATCATAACCTAATTTGATGTTTAATAGGCTTTTCCTTAATCCCTCCTTATTATCCAACATATTCGCTTATTCAACATTCTGCCGGCCCGTTTAGCTTGGATAAGTGAGACTCTACTGTACAAGAGAAGAGGTTTTCAAACACAGTGACCTCCAGAACCGCTTAGTGTGATAAGCACTCTTATTTTCTTAATTTCAGCAGTACATGGAGAAGGAGCTATTTTGCTGTTGTTCTTAAAGAACTGGGTGTCAGAAATCTTCACTTTTTCTTTGTAAATAACCAAGAAGTCTAGGGACCTTATCACTTTCTCGTTTCTCCAGCAATCACAACAAAACAGAAGGTGCGTGCGGCGACCTTCACATGGGGGAAGCTTGGCAGAATTGGGGCAGAATTGGCAGAATTGTGTTGGCACTTAACCCATCAGACAGGGGAAAGCGTGAAAAATTCGTATAGCTCCATTGGATCTAGCCAAAAAACGGGAGACTCACCATGGTGGTGAGGAAACATCTTTCAGTGCTTCCTCGCAGCTTCTTCCACTGATGGGATGGGGTCCCAGCCTGCGTCATCCATTGGGATATGTCCAGATTTGTAGCCAAAGAGGAGCCCCAGCATGGTAAGTGGCAATCCCCCCATGTGATGAGGTGGTAGGTCTACACCATGGTGGTTCACACTCTTGTTACATCCCACTTAGATTACTGCAACACGCTCTATGTGGGGTTGCCTTTGAAGACGGCTCAGAAGCTCCAACAAGTACAACTGGCGGCAGCCAGACTTATAATTGGAGCGGTGTATAGGGAGCATACTACTCCTCTGTTGTGTCAGCTCTACTGGTTGTGGAGCCCAATTCAAAGTGCTGGTTTTGACCTATAAATGTCACACCTCAGAATAGTTCACCTTGTTATAGACATCCAGTCACACACAGGAGAAAGTCTTTTGTAGTTTTATTGAGCAAAAGCAGATATAAATCAAAGGAGGCAGTAAAAAGTCAATAGAAAACCCATAGTTCATAAGCCATAATAATCCACAAGTCCATTAGCCAAAGCAGTAAACGATAGATCCCAAAGAACAAAGGCACAAAAGTTTCAAAGATCCAGGAACAGAAATCATCTCTTGGCATGAAACAGAAACATCCACTCAGATGAGGCGAGAATTTACTTTGACAAAAATCTATTCCCAAACACACACTTTTAAAAGCACCCCAGAAAGGCATTTCTCTTTCCTGTGGAGGCCTCTCTCTTCCCCGCCAATCTCACACTCCTACGAGGCTGAACTCCCTTCCATAACAACCGGTCCGCCCTAGATAATTCAAGGTCCTCTTTATCTTGCACCTGAACCGGGGCTGAAGACATCGGGGCTTGAGACATCTCCTGCTCATTAATTCCCATGGGAATGTCATCCTGGCTGTTTTCTATGGCCTGTGGGGTCAACAGTTCATTCTGCTCAAGCTGCATTTCTTGAGCCTCTGAATCAGCCTGTATTATTCCCATGCCATCCTCCTGAAATTCATCCTGCATCCCATCATCTAGCTCTTGTATCTGAAACCCAGAATCCCCTTCTTCATCCTCACTCTGGCTATGCTGTGGCTGAGTCACAACAATAAAGCCCTAAATGGTTCTGGTCCAACTTACCTATCCGAATGTATCTCCTCCTATGAGCCTATTAGAACTTTAAGATCATCTGGGGAGGCTCTGCTCTCGGTCCCATCTGCCTCGCAAATGCGACTGGTGGGGACAAGAAACAGGGTCTTTTCAGTGGTGGCTCCTCGGCTGTGGAACTCCCTCCCCAGCAACATCCAGCAGGCTCCATCCCTTCTGGGTTTTTAGAAAGAAACTAAAGACCTGGCAATGTACATAAGAGTTTAATGAATAAGCTTTCATGGCTTCGACATGGTCTGGATTAAGGATTATGCGCAAGGTTCTTGGACAAATGGATTCATGCATTTTTATATGTTTTAAGTTTTGTATACTGTTTCATGTGTTTTAATGTCTAATGTAAATTGTTTTTTAATTGATTTATGTTTTTATTGTGTTGTATTGTTGTTTTATTAGCACTGAATTTGTGCCAGATCTGTAAGCTGCCTTGAATCCCTTCAGGTAAAAAAAGCGGGATAGAAATAACGTAAATAAATAAATAAATAAATAAATAGTACATTCCACAGAAGAAAATCATAGTTTATTGTCTTGTGAGAAAGCTCTGGCACCCAATACACCATGAAGTCTCTTGTTAGATGAAGCCACATAGCCAGCCCTAGAGCTTGGAAAGGTTATTTTCTTTGTCCAGAATGTCTAGAATTCCCAATCAGTGTGGTTAGTGGCTATGCTTGGTGGAGGATCCTGGGAGTTGCAATCCACAGAATAACTTTCTAGTTTTTACACAGCAGTCATACATAGTAGAGCAAATTTGTCTGGTCCAAGAGGAGGAGTGCTTCTGTGCTCTTAAAGTGTTGTAGATCTTTGTGAGATCTTTACTAGGCTGCTTCTTGGTTTTTCTTACTTCACGTTGTCTCACCCTCGTTCTTAACTATGAGTTGTTTGTAAGTCAGGTGTTTGTAACTAGGAGACTTCCTATATATGAAGCTTTCATCAATATGAGAAATCTACCCCTTGGAAGGGACATCCACTCATGAAGGAGTTATCATGGGGAAAATTGGAGCCTCCGGTGCTGCAATGGGTTAAAACTTTGTGCTGTCAGGACTGCTGACTGAAAGGTTGGTGGTTCAAATCCGGGGATTGGGGGTGAGCTCCCATCTGTCAGCTCCAGCTTCCCATGCAGGGACATGAGAGAAGCTTCCCACAGGATGGTAAAACATCCGGGCGTCCCCTTGGCAACGTTGTCGTAGAAGGCCTATTCTCTCACACCAAAAGCGACTTGTAGTTTCTCAAGTTGTTCCTGACAAGAAAAAAAAATTGGGAAAATGTGTCTCCACTGAAGCTTTATCACCAATCCTTGATTCCATAACAAGCCATTCCCCCCCCCCCCCTCCCAAAAAAAAAATCCAGTTATCAAAGGGACAGAAAGTGAGGTGAAATCTTCTGAACAGGGGCACAGACAGTAAAACAAACACCACAGGGGTGTTAATCCTTCTCTTTGCTATCCAAAGCTACAAAATATTTACACCGTATCTGGAATTACACTTACAAAATGTACCTTTTCTGACTTACAAACAAACCTACAGAACCTATCTTGTTCGTAACTTGGGGGTCGCCAGTATTTAATTTTTTTCCAGGGTGGTTTGTTAAAAGTGAAAGGCAAAGCTGCTGACTACTTTGTCCTATGTCTTGCTTGGCTGTGCTGATCTTGGTGCGATTACGATTTCCCTGCCCTTCTGGGCCACCTGAGAGAAGTGAGCAGGAGCAATTAAGCTTTCCGCTTCAGGGTTTGGATGCAAACTACTTAAAGAACATTGCGTTCCTGGAAATGGGGGAGGACAGGCAAACAATATCTGAACTACAGTTCAAGAAAGAAAGAATACAAGCAAGACTTGGCAAAAGATTCTCAAGGAAACTTCAGTTAAGGATTAGGCAATAGGCAGGATTAATGATCCTTGCTTTCTGTGCTCAGGACAAAGCTGTTTAGCTACGCCAATGTGTCTAACAGGCACAGAGTGGCCACGTGCCCCCCCCTTTTTTTACAGAGGAGAGCAAAGGCTGTCTTCCATTTAAAAGCACCATCTCTTTGAAGAGCTGTCAAATTTGCCACACCCATTTGGTGTGAGAGCAGGCAAACGCCTAGAAGTAGCTCATCCGACCGCAAGCTCCTGAGAGTTGGATTAGGCAGCTATGCAGTCTGTTCACTGAGTCAGTTTTCTTTGCTTGATGTTTTGTAATGGTATTGAAATCCTAATTATGTCCATATAATCCATCAGCATATGCAGCCTTTGGACCTTATCACACAAATTGGAGAAAACGTCTTTTATCCTATTTCCCCGAAAATAAGACATCCCCTGAAAATAAGACCTAGTAGAGGGTTTGCTGAATTGTTAAATATAAGGCCTCGCCCAAAAGTAAGACCTAGCAAAGTTTTTGTTTGGAAGCATACCCGCCAAACAGAACATTACAGCATGCAGGATCGGTAAATGTATGTACAATAGATTGTTGTACATGGAAATATTGGTAGTAACAAGAAATTCTTGATAGGATTCAGTTTGTCTGGTTATGCTGGTTTGTGATGACCACTACTGTACAGTATATAATAAATGCTCATTTTTTTTGTTAAACAATAAATGTGACTTTTTCTTCATGGAAAAATAAATTCCCTGAAAATAAGACCTAGCGCATCTTTGGGAGCTAAAATTAATATAAGACACTGTCTTATTTTCAAGGAAACACGGTAAGTAGGCAACCTATGGTTTAAGAATGGCCAATGGGGACTTGATACATACTTAATAGTTGCCCTCACTTCATTACACCAGGATATCTCCTTTCCATATCTAATAAAATTATGTGCCTTTGACTTATCACAACACAGAGTGTTGACTCTTCCCAATCCATTGGATGTTCCCCCATGTCACTGTCTCTCCCCCATCCCTATTTTTGGCAGATCTTACACAACCACACAACTTCCTGGCCTCCATCCAATGAAGAAATGCAAAAAAGAAAAGGAAAAAAATGGTCCTGTGGAGGTGTGCAGTTTCAAAAATTCTAAAAGCCAAAACAAAATGGAAATCCAGTCAATGTAAAGAAATGGAACACAGAACTACTTATTTCAGTGGGAAACTCATGATTTTCTAAACCCCTTCTAGCCATGCAAACAACATAACCCGCTAATCCACTTTTTTGATGGGAAATCTATGATCTGTTAACAAAGGGTGACCTGCCAATGACTTGTTGACAACCTGCAGATGGGTTTACTCATGTCAGCTTCTCTCAATTGTCTGGTTACACACTAAGGATATTATGACACCCACCTCCTCAAATGGCTTCTGCTATAGTAAACCTATTTTGCCTGAGATGGGAGCATGCCTGCCTAGCCCCTCTTTTTACAAGACAAATAATGTTTGAACGTGCTTTGAGAAAGCTCAAAGCATATAGACCTTATTGCACATGTAGGGAAATAACACTCCCTTGTCTTTATACCCTTTTTAATATATTGTAAGGACTGTGGAACTTCAATTGTTCAGAGGTTCAAAGCTGTGCACTCCCTGAACTCTCATGTTTTCACATTTCCAAAGCACCGATCATAAGGGTAAAGGTTTCCCCCTGACATTTAAGTCTAGTCATGTCTGACTCTGGGAGTTAGTGCTCATCACCATTTCTAAGCTGAAGAGCCGGCATTGTCTGTAGATGCCCCCAAGGTCATGTGGCCGGCATGAGTAGATCAATAGGTACCGCTGAAGCATGTTTTCAAACTGCTAGGTTGGCAGAAGCTGGGGCTAACAGCGGGAATTCACCCCACTACCTGAATTTGAACTTCCGACCCTTCAGTCAACCAGTTCAGCAGCTTAGTGGCTTAACCCGCTGCACTATTAAGGGCTTCTACAATCATATGCATCTTGAAATATTAAAAAATAAGAACTTTGCAATTTAAATATTTTTTTTGTATTGTGTTTATTTCACAAATGAGAGGTGTACTTAAAACTTTGTAAGTTTTTGCAAGGGGACAAGAGCATGTGTGAGACAGAGGTTCTGCAAAATATTGTTGCTCTGCAAGAAAAGGAAACATTCAATTAATGGGAAATTAATTTTAGGGAAGTAATACTGGCAAGGACTATTGCAGTTCATTGGTTTACTTTTTACATTTTAATAGTGTTATTGAAAAATCGGACCCCCTCCCCAAAAGATGAAGTTGACACAAATTCAATACAATCAAATATGAAATTTATGTTATTTTATATATTTTTTACAGAGTTGTGCAGTTGCAAAAGGGTGGCATTCCCCTCTTCACCTTTTACCTTATTTCCAGTAACCCTGCCTGGGGAGCAGCTGGACTACACATCCTAAAAGAGATTAGTTTACCTCCTATAAACAGACTGCCTCAGGGGAGGTGAATTCACCTATCTCCCAACCTCAGACTGTTATTTTTTTTCTATGTATACACTTATTTTTACTTTGTGTCAAAAGCATTACAAAATAAATAAGTTCAAAACTGATAAAATAAAGAGACCACAAGCAGCTAAAAAGTTTTAGACCAAAAACGGGCAACAGCGACTGCATTGTCTGTAGCTTTAAACAGTTCTTCCTCTGTGCATGAGGCAGGGCATTGTGGGCAAGCATACAGATGCTGAGTTATTATATCTGCTCTACAGTCGCACAAAGTGGAGGGGCCATATCGTCTGGTTGTCTTTTGATCTGCCACCTATGCTTCTGAGTCTGTTCAGGAACGTCCAAGTTGCCCATTCTTGGTTTGCCCCTGGAAGAAGACCCTTGTGTGTGTGTGTGTGTGTGTGTGTGTGTATGTGTGTGTGTGGAGGGTATCCAGTTGGGTTATTCTTGCTGTTGCTGGGGAACATTTAGAGGAGTGGTGGTTCTCATTAAACTTTTCCTTGATTTAAGTTTTTTGGGAGGAGGCTGATAGCCATACAGTGGGTGGCTTTCACAGTGTTCAATCTTATTTCTCTCACAATTGGCAGCAACTTCCCATTGCCATCAAGAGAAGCCATGCCAGCTTATAGAGTCTGTCAACAGATGTAGGTTTAAGGCATCATGTAATTATTCTACATGCTTCATTCAGTGCTATATTCATCTGCCGTGTGTGTGCAGATTTATGCCAGACAGCATATGTATACACTGAAAAACCTTTAACAAATTGTCCTGGCCTACATTTTCAAAGCTGCTCATATATTTCCTGGAGAATCACTCATAAACTTACACAGTGTTCTTTATAACTCTTATGTGATCTTGACATAGAGGCTTATTAATAAAGGGTAACTGGATGCACATAAAACCCATTACGTAAAAACCCATTGTGTTTTCTGAGCTCTTTCCTTCATATAAACTGTACCAGGCAGTTAATCTCATCACAAACTGTTTTACTTATTGCTCCACTGCATTCCAATGGCCCGCACCATTCTCAGGACAGATCTTTTAACAGACTCAATCTTCAAATCCACAAATGACAGCGGTTTGTTTTTCCTCTCATGGAGGAAACCCCAACCACTAGTGACATCAGAAGGAATCCCCAGCTAATGGATGCCCGGATCCTACCTGGGCCAACTTTTCAGCTAATCAGGGAAAGGTACAGTGTTTTGAAAGAATTAAAGTGTTTTGTACACTGCTGCATGCTTTATGCCAGACCTTTTGAGAGCTCAGACACTGTATCTGACATCCTTTTGGTTCTGAAAGTAATAAACCTATGTTCCTGTTGTCTTCAAACCCGTTTCATGTGTCAGTTTGGCCATTGGACTAGTGGAGCATGCCTGGCATTTGACCTCAACCCACAGTCTTAGTGGTTAGTTGAAATTCTAAGTGATTGGGAGGATTAGCCGAGAAAGGGTTATGTTTTTTGCTTTGCAGCCAAGAAGGACAACACAGAATGGATGTCACTGCCCTCACATGCTTTTTAGCAGAGGCTGGATGGCCATTTGTCAGGGGTGTTTTGAATTCAATTTTTCTGCTTCTTGGAAGGGGGTTGGACTGGATGGCCCACGAGGTCTCTTCCAACTCTATGATTCTATGACATGGCTAAAGCAGATTTATTGCAAAATCCACTTCCTAAAGCTCTCTGAATATAAGTTTAGAAGCTGAAAGAAGGAGAAGAAGTGGTCAGGGAAATGTTTTCATTTAATGCAACTCTAGCATGACTTGAAGCTTGGCATGGGATGAGATTAAGATGATATTATGTAGTAATATGTATTTTTAGTCATAGAATCATATAATCATAGAATAGTAGAGTTGGAAGAGACCTCGTGGGCCATCCAGTCCAACCCCCCGCCAAGAAGCAGGAAATCACATTCAAAGCACCCCTGACAGATGGTCATCCAGCCTCTGCTTAGTTATGTCTGGGGAACCTCCAAATGTGCCTTACAGGCTTGTATGATAATCCCCTTACTGCAAAAGCTTGAAATGATGTTAGGATGGCAGATGTAGAAGCCTTTACTTGTCCAACAATTTGGATAGGCTTGTATTTCTGTTTGCCTGGAGGTTTCCAGACATATTTTGCCATGGACAAACAGTGAGTAAAAACCACCTCCTTCATGCCCTTTTTATTAAGTGATTAAAAGGAGCAACTCAAAGGATTTTTTTCCAGTGGCAATATACTTCTCAAGACCACATACTAGGGAAGAGTAATTCAGGATAGCCACTCCCTTTAGATATTCCTTTTTTACACCCCAGAGTTGTTTGGGATTTCTGCATGCTCCTCTTTCTCCTTGATGTTTTGAGATCTGCTAGAATCCTGTGCTAAACACAGTATCATAATTGTGGTTGCAAGATTGGAATGTGAAGATTTGAATTTGCTACTTACATTTGATGTAATCTTTTTTTGACATTATCAGGCTTTGCATCTCTTGTTTCCATACTGTGGAGCTCTTCACCTGCCTTGGCACTTGCATCCATTCAGCGACAGCTCAAACCATTTTTTATTTTGCCAGCCTTTGAAATGAACTTTACCCTTATTTGCTGATAAATATTGATTGTTGGTTCTGTAACTACTGATTTGTTGACTGCTCGGTTGTTTTAAATGTCTGTTAAAATGATTTTGGTGCAAGAAAGTTCTGGCTATAATAAAGGTGTTAGACGTTAAGATGCTAGCAGACTCACTGTTCCCTATGCTGCAACACTGGATTTTATTGCTTTTCATCAACGGTACTGAATCTTCCAAATTAAATACAGCAGAGTCTCACTTATCCAACATAAACGGGCAGGCAGAATGTTGGATAAGCAAATATGTTGGATAATAAGGAGGGATTAAGAAAAAGCCTATTAAACATCAAATTACATTATGATTTTACAAATTAGGCACCAAAACATCATGTTATACAACAAATTTGACAGAAAAAGTAGTTCAATACGCAGTAATGCTATGTAGTAATTACTGTATTTATGAATTTAGCACCAAAATATAATAATAATAATAATAAAACTTTATTTATACCCCGCCACCATCTCCCCAATGGGGACTCGGGGCGGCTTACATGGGGCCATGCCCGGGAAAAATACAATATAACAAAATATAAAAGCAACATATCATAATACAATTACAACAATACAATAAAGGATCATATACAGTACAGCACAAAATCCAAAAAGCAATATAACAGGGCGGGCCGCATGAATACTCAGTTAAAACTCGGGGTGAGAGAAGGATAAGAATAAAACCACAGGGAACTAGGGAAAAGATAGCAGACAGTCTAGAGGATAAATAATGGGGGGGGGGGGGGGCGTAACAAAAAAGCGTGTAACAGTTACTCTCCGAAAGCACATCGGAAGAGCCATGTTTTTAGATCTTTCCTAAAGTCTGAAAGAGTGGAGGCTTGCCTGATTTCAATGGGCAATGAGTTCCACAAACGGGGGGCCACAGCAGAAAAGGCGGGTCTGGGATAAAGGCAGTGGCGACAGGAGGGCCTCCCCTGACGATCGCAGAGATCGGGCAGGTTTATGGTAGGAGATACGGTCACGAAGGTAGGTGGGTCCCAAACCGTTTAGGGCTTTATATATGATGGTCTGCACCTTGAATTGGGATCGGAAAATGAACGGAAGCCAGTGGAGCTCCTTAAACAGGGGAGTAGATCTCTCCCTGTAGTTCGCCCCGGTTATTAATCTGGCAGTCGAGCGTTGGACCAGTTGTAATTTCCGAGCCGTCTTCAAGGGAAGCCCCACGTAGAGCGCATTACAGTAGTCCAGTCTAGAGGTAACTAAGGCATGCACCACCGTGGTCAAGTCACAATGTATTGAAAACATTGACTACAAAAATGCGTTGGATAATCCAGAATGTTGGATAAGCGAATGTTGGATAAGTGAGACTCTACTGTAATTGAAAAGTGGCATAAAGACATCGTAAAAATAATATAAAAATGGAATACAAAATTTGCTGACCGAAACTTGCTGGTTTGAATCTGGGGAGCAGGGTAAGCTCTCGCTGTTAGCCCCAGCTTCTGCCAACCTAGCTGTTCAAACACATGCAAATGTGAGTAGATCAATAGGTACCACTCTGGCAGGAAGGTAACGGCGTCTATGCAGTCATGCCAGCCACATGACCTTGAAGGTGTCTACGGACAACGGCAGCTCTTCGGCTTAGAAATGGAGATGAGCACCAACCCCCAGAGTCGGACATGACTGGACTTGATGTCAGGCAAAAACCTTTATCTTTACCTACGGTTCAGAAACATCTTGTCTAACCACCTTCTGCCATGCATGAATACACAGTTAAAGCACTCTTAGCACATGGCTATCCAGCCTCTGTTAACAAGCCTCCAGAGAAGGAAATTCCTCTCCATTCTCAGGCACTGTCCACTGTCAAACAATTCTTATCGTCAATTTGACAGACTGTTCGTGTGATCTAGCTAGGAAGTCTTTAAAATCTAAGCAGAGTAACTACATCCAGCATTGTAGTAGCCAGAGCTCATACTTCCATTTAGCACTTCATCCTATGGATTTAGGGCTCCGTTTCCATGTGCTTCAGAACATCAAATTTAAAAGTAAAGAAGGGATTATGGAAAAAAATGACTTTGAAGGTATCTGGAAAAGATACTTAGAAAATGCATTGGAAGGAGAAAATGGGAATTTACCTGCACATGAAGAACTGAACTTCTGATGTGATTTTAGAAGAAGAGATGGCTCTGGAGAAGGGGAGCACAAGGGTGAAAGAAAATAAAGGGGAAAATGTAGAGTCATAAGAACAGTGAACTTATGTTTCATATATGTCTATATAATCGTTAACTTTTTTTATTAAAAAAGTAAAAAAAAAAAAAGGAAAGAAATTGAGTCCTGTGGAGGCCATCGTATAACACAAGGGCACTTCTGGTGGGACTCAGTGGGGCTCCATTTCTGCAGCAAATGGAAATGGAGTCTTAAATCCATCCTCAGGAGTTGGGTGTTACCTGACTCCAGATGGAGAAAAGTGGGAGAAAGTAGGGGAAAGACGGACATTGACACAGAAAGGGCATGGGATGACTGGCCATTCCAGAAGACGGGTAAAGATCAGAGGAAATAGGGGAGTTCCCTCTATTTTCTCCCACTTTTCCTCCACTTGTGGGGTGAAATCTTCAAAATGTGGCAGAGAAAAAAAATTGCTAGTTTTAATAGGCTTAAACTGACACATATTATAGCAAATCTAAAAGCAGTTAACATGTACTTTCTATATTATTTTGGTCGCCAAATATTTCCCCATATTGACAGATGGACTGATAAATGGCCACCACAATAGCATTCAAAGCAGTCTGGCTCTATTGATGCATCCTTTGGAAATACCTTTGGGTTTAAAAGCACTAAAGGACTGAAATGCTGAGTTTTTGCTTGGGATTTTTGTCCAATTTTGAATCACTTCACCGAAAGGGATCAGGTAGAATTGGAAACTCAGCCTATCAGGATGCTAAAGAGAAACAGCTCAACTATCTTAGCATCAGTCCTTCCAGGAACAGAGATTAGCTATAAACTTTTCATCACAATATGAAAGAAGAGAGCTTTGCGTGTATTTATTACCAATAGATTTTCCCCTATTTTTCTGTGTGCAGCCTCATTCCTACAAAATTAGAAGTAGGGTTCTTATCTTTATAGGATGGGAAGCAAAGAAGAAAGAGGCAGATTGAAGCACTTTTAATAACAGGGGTTGCTGTGAGTCTTTCAGGCTGTAAGGCCATGTTCCCGAAGCTTTCTTTCCTGACGTTTCACCCACATCTGTGGCAGGCATCCTCAGAGGTTGTGAGGGATGTAACATCCCTCACAACCTCTGAGGATGCCTGCCACAGATGTGGGGAAACATCAGGAGAGAAAGCTTCTGGAACATGGCCATACAGCCTGAAAGACTCACAGCAACTCAGTGATTCCGGCCTTGAAAGCCCCCGACAATACGTTTAATAATGTTTTTTCATTTGAAGCATCTTCACAGCATGAGAAGCAACATCTACTATACTCCTAGTCTACTGGCATCTTGCCTCTAATATATTCATGTCAGAATGTATGAAAGAACCACTACTAGGAATCTGCCCTTGGATGACATTGACTTTAATGCCTCAGTTACTGGAAGAAAAATTATGAGAGAGGGTATGAAAGAACAGGTTTCTTGGCAGGTGTTTTAGGTAGTACTTCTGAAACTGGAATGAGGAAGTGATCATGACTGAATCAGGAAAATGGGAAAAAAAATAATTCAGCGTTGGCTCACAACAGAAGCTCTTGGATATTGCTCCTTGGGGCAACAGATATGGCCCATTTTGACCAGGAGCCACTTTGACCAGGGATCACTTTGACCAGGACCTATTTTGACCAGGGCCCACTTGATCAGGGCCCACTTTGACCAGGACCAACTTTCACCAGGGACCATTTTGATCAGGGCCCACTTTGACCAGGACCCACTTTAACCAGGACCAACTTTGACCAGGGACCACTTTGACCAGGGCCCACCTTGACCAGGGGTTATTTGACCAGGGACCACTCTCCAACATTAGTAACAAAAGGGTTACAAATCAGTTTTTGGTCAGCTTTAAATTCGGTTTGGTTATTTGTGGCGCTGATTCAGAAAATTGCATTGGATAGGCCACATCAGCTCTAGTTTCTGATACAGAACATATGCCATCCAGTAGTCGCCATCTGTTCGCCCACAGAAAACCATATTTAATAATCTAGAGCTGATGCGGTTTTTCCAAGGCAATGGTCAGCTCTGCGGAAAGGGGCAGAAATAAAATAAATAAATAAAGAGGAAGGAGGTTTGCAGACTGGATTTTTGTTCTTGTGACCCAGTGCATTAGAAGGATATACTCCAAGATCCCTGAAATTTCAGAGTGAGAATTCTGCTGACCTGGCAAAAAAACAAAACAAAAACAAAACAAAACAACAGAAGAGCAATATATGGGTGTTGTGGTCATCCGCCAGTCTGGAAGAATTCCTTGTGGCACTCCTTTCATCTTACAAATTGCAATACCCCTGCACCCCGCCATAGCAAAGTGAAGTGCCTATCTCAGACAGCTAGTTTCAGAGTCTGTGAAGGCAAGTGGTAGACAGTAGAATCCACTAGCAAGTTCTGCTTGCATAGGTTTCCCTTAAAAAAAAAAAGGCTGTGCTCATGCTGCAAGTTTTCAGTCCTGGGTTGACCCTTAATTGTCTCCTCTATTTCAATAGTGTTAGTTCAATTGTGGCCCTTGTTTCAGGAAGAAGTTTTCACTTCAAAGGGTTGCAGTTCTCATGTACCTTTTCCCCCCTTGTAAATATTTGCAAGAGTACTTTGGTAAATATGTTCTCCTGTGTGAAGCTGTGACGTACAAGTTTGTTTAAGAGGCAGTGAAAGTAGCATTTAGCAGAACCCTGCCAGCCAGGGAAAGGAGGGTGGTTTTCATCAGCTGTGGCAACTAGGGAATCTAGTCCAGGTCTGACCTTTACAAGAACTGCCCAAACTGTTAAAGATAATACTGTTTCAGGGTTTGTTTATTTAGATGTGTATTGTCTTTCTCCTACTGTAAATCTCAAAACAGCTAAGCAACTTAGGTCTCTTCTACACTGCCATATACCGTATATACTTGAAGATAAACCGAGTTTTTCAGCCCTTATTTATGAGCTGAAAAAGCCTCCCTCGGCTTATAATCTGGTCAAGGCCAGCAAGGAGCCTGCAGGCTATTGCTTGCAATTTGTGATCTATTTCTCTCTTCTCCCCTTATCAGTGTGTTTACTTTTCCAAAGCCTCCTGCTCTTAATCAAGGGAATGTTTTGAAAAGAGAAGCACTCTTGCAAGTCAGGAAGAAGAAAAATATATATTCATTAATCTTATGAAAGCATTTCCCCCTGAAATATTTGTTAAACCCTCCTACAGATATATAGGCATTAACCCCTTGCAAGCTTTTGCCATCTCTATGTACTTTTATATGTGTATCTATCTATATACATTAATGTTATATATGAATTTCCCCTCATATGTTTGCAAGTCTCTGCAAATATCTATATAAAGAGAGATGTCTGGATAGATATGAATATATTCTTACCTACATATATTACAGGAGGGAAATGCACACACACACACACACACACACACACACACACAGAGGGGATTTGCAAACGTTTCAGGGGGAAATGCATATGTGAAATTAGTATCTATAATTATAGATCTATATCTAGCTCTGCATTGTTTATATAAGCATTGAATGTTTGCCTGTTACTATGTTGGAAGCCGGCCTGAGTCCCCATGGGGAGATAGGGTGGGATCCAAATGAAGTTTTTGTTGTTGTTGTTGTTGTTGTTGTTGTTATTGTTGTTGTTGTTATTGTTGATACCATATTGTTTTTGTTGCCGCTACTTTTCCACTTATAGAGCTAGTTTATTGTTTTTCTTTGAAATATGGTAAATATTCAAAAACATTTAACCTACTGATGCCTCAATTAATAAAATTTTATTGGTATCTATTTTTATTTTGAAATTTACCCATAGCTGCTGCATTTCCCACCCTCGGCTTATACTTGAGTCAATAAGTTATCCCAGTTTTCTGTGGTAAAAATTAGGTGCCTCGACTTATATTCGAGTCGGCTTATACTCGAGTATATACGGTAATCCAGATTATCAAGTCCGATAATCCAAATTATTTTATTTGAACTACATTATATGACTCTACATTGACATATAATCGACTTCAAAGGAGATCACCTGGATTTTATCTGGCAGTGTAGAAGGAACCTAAGAGCGCTTCCAGACAGCATCCAAATCCACACTAAAGCGGGCTTTTAAAACACGCTTTTGTGACAATTTGAGTCCACACCTCCCTCCAAAACCCGGTTTTCTTTGGGGGTGGTGGTGTCTAGATGTCATCCCAGTGATTACTGGGATGGCACTCAGCCAACCCCCCCCCCCCCCCCAAAAAAGCCTTAAAATAAATTTTAAAATGTACTGGGCCACCATGAAGCTGCTCTGTGAGCCACGAGATGGGAGGGGCGGGAGGAGGAATCCCCCCCATCTCATTTCTATGAGCAGCTGAATGGCTGTTCAGTAAGTTTTTCTTAATTGTAAGGCTTGTTTGGGGGTGGTTTGGGGAGAGGGCGTGGGTGGAGCCCAGGAGGTAGAAGATGAAAATGGGGACCCACCCTTGGGTAGCCCTGGTTGGTCCTGGAACTATCAAGGGTTGAGTCCCCACAGGCCTAGTATCCCCTTATCAACTTATCAGTATTTCAACGAGAATTATGGCCGTTTTTTGGCTGATGAGATAGTCAATTTAATTAGGATTGTTGTTGTTGTGTGCTTTCAAGTAATTTCAGATTTAGGTCAATGCTAAGTCTAAAGTTTAGGGTGGGGGTTAGCTAAACTACCATGGAGGATCACATCCGCCCCGGTGGGCCTTATCCTGGGGACTCCTGGTCTTGAATATGACGCTGGAGGCTCAATTCTTCATGGATCTCCAGTTCTCTAAATTGCAATGATTTGATATTAGCCACATACGTCTGTGGCCAGCCTTATAGATTTTAAAACAAATCAAGAACTTGCAAACAATGCCATCTAGCTCTGTCTGTAAGCTTCCACAGAATGGAGTCTGGCTGGTCACCTGTGCTATGGGAAAGAAAGCTTCACTAGACAGCCTGATCCAGTGAGAAACCTCCTGGATGTGAGGGCGATCTGGCTGCGACATCTGTCACCCCATTGATGGCCAGGGTTGATTCGGCTGATCTGGCTGGCTAGGTGGGTGTCCCCTTCTCCCACACCGCTCCATGTGTGTCCCTCCCGAAGCTGTGAAAAGGTGGAAAAGGACAACGTCCCAGGTATAGAAGGAGTGCACGGAGGTCTCCAGTCTTCGGTCCCGGGTATACGATAGCTGCGCTCCCCTGCTAGAACCTCCAAACAAGCTCAGTGAGAAACCTCCAATAGATGAAAGAAGAAGCAATTCATTGATCTTTCAATGCAGACTATCACTTCCAGTGGAACATGTGAATTCTGTATGCTGTAATCCAAGGACAGACTTTGGAAATGTAATTTCTGGGCAACATTTCCAGAATTTTCAAACCAATCTGACCACTTTCCAGGCTGGCTGGAAAAATGTGAGAGGTGTAGTCTAAAAAAAGTAATTTTTCTGGCCGTGTCTGGTTTCACATACACAATGGGTCTGAGGTTGGAGAAAATGAAACCTGTGCAAAGGTGCACTGTAATGATTAACTGAATATTGGTCTCATCATTATGGCGTCATGGAAAGTGATCTCCCAAACTCTTCTGGTTTTTTAAAATTTTTGCTCCAATACTTTAATTAATTATTAAGTTAATTTATTTGATTTTGGGTATTATTTATGCTCTGCTCTTTTTCCATAAAAGATTTCAGAGTGGCTTACAAAACATTAATTTGCCCTCAGGCAAATCTTTCTTCCTCAACACACAACTGTCCAGTTCACTTCCCTCTTCCTTCCGGGTTACCAGCTGATTATGGAAAATGGGGGATTTTTCCAAAAAACATTTCCAGCTCAACATAATTTCCATATGTGCCTACCATATCTTCATTTTGTTGGTTGAGTTGTAAACAGGCCTGGCACCCTCATAGTTCCAAATTGGCATGCTGGTTGGTAAGCCATCTGCTGTGATTCCATTTGAAATAGCTTATGGGATTCCACTTGAGTGGACAACATTCTGTGCCACCAAGCAATTTTACAAAGCTAGATACCACCCAGGAGCCCCTGGTGATGCAGAGGTTTAAACCACTGAGCTGCTGAACTTGCTGACCGAAAGGTCAGTGGTTTGAATCCAGGGAGTGGGGTGAGCTCCAGCTGTTAGCCCCAGCTTCTGCCAACCTAGAATTCGAAAACATGCAAATGTGAGTAGATCAATAGGTACTGCTCCGGCGGGAAGGTAATGGTGCTCCATGAAGTCAAGCCAGCCACATGACTTTGGAGGCTACAGACACCAGCTCTTCAGCTTAGAAATGGAGATGAGCAGTAACACCCAGAGTCAGACATGACTAGTCTTAATGTCAGGGGGAAACCTTTACCTTAGATACCACTCAAGATAGGCATATTTTTTGTCCACATTTCCAAGTTTCCATAAGAGGATCCTCTTACCCCCTGATGGATATGCAATCCTTGTCTCTTTCTACCTGTATTGAGATCCCATTCCAAATCAGTACAAAAAGTCAGAAGGAGCTCCGTTTCACTTCTACTAAATTTACTGCAACTGCAACTGCACATATCATAGTGCAATAATTACTACTACATATCCTGGCCCTACTATGACAGATGCAGTCTATTTCCTTGATAGAAACTCAATTCTAAAGGAAATGGTTGATGATGACTCCACTTCCACCCATGAGAGACAATGAAGACCCCAATGGTCATGTCAGTTTGTGATTTACAAAATATGCTCTGCCTCACAATATGTTCCCAAGGTGCCATAATGCATATACACTTCTGGTGCTAAGGAATGAAACCTGTCCACCTAAAATTGAGATAAAGTACATGAAATTCCATCATTTAAACCTGAAACATAGTGAGATGACAATGTTACTTTGGCAGACAGATGGCAAAATAAATAACAACAACAATAACAACTCTTTATTTATATTCTGCCCAAGAAGACTCAGTGGATTACAGCATACAGACAGACACAGGTAAACATTTTTACAATGAGATACAAATATATAGACAAAGGCAAAGGCTTCTCCTTTCATTTCCGGCTCTGGAGGCGGTGTTCATCTCTGGCTCTGACAGAGATGCTCTTCCGAATTTCCAAGCTGAGGAGTCTGCGTTGTTCGTAAAATCTCCTGGTCATGTGGCCGGCATGATTGCTTGGAGCATCTTTTTGCCTTTTTCTGCCAAAATGGTACTTATTGATCTACTTAAATTTGCATGTCTTCAAAATGTTAGGTTGGCAGGAGCTAGGCTAACAGCGGGAGCTCACTCTGTCCTGCGGATTTAAACTGCTAACCAACAGGTCAGCAGTTCAGCAGCACAAGGGTTTAACCCATTGCACCACCTCAATGGGTTAAACCCTGAAGTAGCCTGATTATTCTCTCCTAATACAAGCATTGCCTGCTAATCATATTGATCACTGCCTGGTTATCACATCATAACTGCACCCTCTTGTTAGCAAAGGCTCCCATCCAGATGGGGGCCAGCACCAAAACTGGAAAAAAAATGTAAGGAAGATATTGTCAGAAACTGTGTTACTTCTCTTTCCCTACTACTTGGGCCAATACTGCATGCAGTGATGATCTTGAAAATAGGTTGCGAAGTCAATAATGTCTGAAACATTTGGCTGAACTTAGAGGTCTGCACCTTGTTCCTATTTGACCTGCCAGATGCAAATTTAATTATAGTTTCCCAGGAATTCAAATCCAACAAAGCCCTTCTTGGTACCACCTTTGATGATGTGAAGCTTTAATCATGGCCATGGCCCAAGCCAAGTGGTGTGAAATGCTCTCCCTGGTGAAACAACCTTGGATAATGCTCTCATTCATTTTTCTGGCTGGGTCTCTGTGATGGAGTGGCATGTGATTTGCTTTGGAGCTTTGGACCTGCAGTGCTACCTGCATCTCAGCCTTTCACTGAGGCTGCTCCACCATCTCCACTAAATTTTTGCAGCATCTAGGACAGGCCTTCAAGGAAGTTGCTTATCTCATCCTCTTTGCAGTCTCGTGTGCTGTGCTTCCTTTTGTCTTCCCTCTGGACAGGATCAGCCTATGACTTTCTTGCTTGATTGCCCTGACCTCTGATTTGTGCCAAGTTCTGCTGGCAAGACCATTGATCATTCTTCATTGATTATTCTTCACTGACATCTATGTTCCCAAGCAGACAACATGAATAAATGTGTTGTCGAAGGCTTTCATGGCCAGGATCACAGGGTTGTTGTATGTCTTTCGGGCTGTGTGGCCATGTTCCAGAAGCATTCTCTCCTGACGTTTCGCCCACATCTATGGCAGGCATCCTCAGAGGTAATTACCTCACAACCTCTGAGGATGCCTGCCATAGATGTGGGTGAAACGTCAGGAGAGAATGCTTCTGGAACATGGCCACACAGCCCGAAAGACATACAACAACCCAACATGAATAAACATGCTTCTCTTTATTCACACAGTTGTTTCCGACTCTTCGTGACTTCATGGACCAGTCCACGCCAGAGCTCCCTGTTGGCCGTAACTGCTTCCAGTTCCTTCAAGTTCATGCCAGTCACTTCAAGGATACCATCCATCCATCTTGCCCTTGGTCAGCCTCTCTTCCTTTTTCCTTCCATTTTCCCCAGCATCATGATCTTCTCCAGGCTTTCCTGTCTTCTCATGATGTGGCCAAAATACTTCATCTTTACCTCTAGTATCCTGCCTCTTGTGAGCAGCCGGGCATTATTTCCTGGAGGATGGACTGTGGTTGGATCTTCTTGTGGTCCAAGGCACTCTCAGGATTTTCCTCCAGCACCAAAGTTTGAAGGCATCTATCTTCCTTCGCTCAGCTTTCCTTATGGTCCAGCTCTCGCATCCATAGGTTACTGCCGGGAGTACCATTGCTTTGACTATGTGGATCTTCGTTGTCAGTGTGATGTCTCTGCTTTTCACTGTTTTATCGAGGTTGGCCATAAACATGCTTAGGAATGGTTTAGAATCATAGAATCATAGAGCTGGAAGAGACCTCATAGGCCATCCAGTCCAACCCCCTGTCAAGAAGCAGGAAAATCATGTTCAAAGCAATCCTGACAGATGGCCATCCAGCCTCTGCTTAAAAGACTCAAAAGAAGGAGCCCCCATCACACTCCAGGGCAGAGAATACCACTGCAGAACAGCTCGCACAGTGAGGTGGAATCTCCTTTCCTGTAGTTTAAAGCCATTGTTCCGCGTCCTAGTCTCCAGGGCAGCAGAAAACTACTTGCTCCCTCCTCCCTATGACTTCCCCTCACATATTCATACATGCCTATCATGTCTCCTCTCAACCTTCTCTTCTGTGGGCTAAACAAGCCCAGCTCTTTAAGCCACTCCTCATAGGGCTTGTTCTCCAGATCCTTAATCATTTTAGTTGCCCTCCTCAGGCCAAAATCCCATTGGCTTTTTTTGGCATCCCCCATTCTGTATCTTTGTATTTCATTTTTTCTGCATAAGTGAAGTATCCTACATTTGTCCTTGCTGAACTTCATTTTGTTAGTTTCAGCCCATCTCTCTAATCTATTAATATCGTTTTGAATTCTATATTGGCTATCCTTCCCAATTTGGTGTCGTCTGCAAACTTGATGGTCATGCCTTCTAACTCTTCATCTAAGTCATTAATGAAGATGTTGAACAGAACTGGGCCCAGGACAGAACCCTGCGGCACTCTGCTTGTCACTTCTTTCCATGATGAAGACGACGCATTAGTGAGCACCATTTGGGTTTGTTCGCTTAACCAATAACAGATCCACCTAACCGTAGTTTTGTCTAGCCCACATTTAGCTAGCTTGTTTGCCAGAAGGTCATTGTCGAAGGCCTTACTGAAATCCAGATACACTACATCCACGATGTTCCCTGCATCTACCCAGCCTTCTTTAGCCTTCTTTCCCCCCAGAAAGTACATAAAGGACATGTATAATGCCATGTTCATGCAATGTGCAAATAATCCCCTGCCAATAGTTGCCCTATTTAACATATGTTTGATTATTCCACCCTACATTTAGATTTAGATCTTGCCAATTAGCCAGTAGGACATTTTGCCCCTTCTAAAATGACTGCCTTATGTTTGAAAGGGAGCAACATAGATTCAAAACATAACAAGAACTTTGGGAAAAAGGAAGAGAATTTGATTGGGACAAATATGAACAACTTTATCAAAGATATAAAATTACTTGAATTTGAAATTAATTTATGCACAGGTGATATCTACTTGATTGGAAAACATATAAATTTTGACTGAAAATGGAGTCAGAGGAAGATGAAGTGAAATAATTTATGATTAAATGTGCACTGGTTGCTCACTTCAGGTGTGTTTCTCTAAATGATAAATTACTCTGCCCCTTATCACATGGCCAAGAACCAGGAAACAGCTTTCAATGGGCATAAGGGAAAAAGCAACCACAATTGAAAAAAAAAATCACTTATTTAACACTGGTGTGCCATGAGAAAATCCTCCTGTGGTGGAATTATTTTTCTTGGCAAACAAAGGGACAACAGCACATTCTGGCTGCTCTTGACCAACTCAATATTTGAAGAGAAATGTGCCACAAAGAAGCTCCATGTTGTGCATGAAGACAGCAAGTGATTTTGTTGCTTACTGAAATAACTAGTCATTTTTGTGCCAAGGACAGGATCCACGGTTTGTGCCCTTTGCTGAAAAATGAGAGCAAATTGAGGAATGTTGTGACCCTTTAAGAGTTCTGAAGTTGTGTCTGCCTACCACGTAAGTTGGTAGTGCAATGGGTTAAACTGAACTGCTGACCTGAAGGTTGGGTTGCTGACCTGAAGGTTGGCAGTTCAAATCCACGAGATGGGGTGAGCTCTCGTCTGTCAGCTCTAGCTTGCGGGGACATGAGAGAAGCTTTCCAGCAGGGTGGTGATACATTTGGGCATCCCTTGGGTAATGTTTCTGTAGGTGGCCAATTCTCTCACACCAGAAGCGACTTACAGTATATTTTCAAGTCGCTTCTGATATTATAACCCCCCCGCCCCATAGGTTGGCTGCTCTTATTGACACTGTAGTGCCAAAGACATGCCAGTTCATGTTGTCCTTTGTCACACATATATGTTTTTCTCCCCCTTCTTATGTTTAAATTTACTGTTCAAACGTTCAACTTTAAGTATGGAATCAATGGGAAGTTGCATTGCCTCACTGGCTGCTCTGTCCCAGCCCTTGAGTAAACTCAGAGCTAGAATATGACTTACCATCTAGAAAATGTGACAAAATATTCTGAAAAGTGTCATGCAAGACATTGCCTCAGGGTCGATTGACGTCCCAGATACCGTATTGAGCCCACATGGTGACCTGATAGGAACTACTTGAGATGTCATAGAAGCGGCAGGGATCCCCACTGTCCTGCCCCATTGAACACTGTTCAATGCTGCTGGACAGAGACCCTAAAGAGGCCCCCCTTCTTCCATGTATAGCTGGTGACAGCCATGACACCCCATATACCTAATCTCTTCAGGGTGCTCCAGCTGATGCCAGCCAAAATGCTGGTTGCTAAAGTGGCAAGGAAGGGAGGAGGCAATCTTCCCTCTCCCCCACCCGGTCTCCTTAATGAGGTGGAGCACCCCGAAGAAGGTAAGTAAGATGTCATGGTCAACAACAGCCGCAACAGGTGGGGAAAAAAATGGAAGGGGACAGATATCCCATGATCCTGGGCTGTCTAAGCCCAGGGATTGTGGGATAGCTGTCAAGACAACTGCTGCCAGTTCCACTTAGGAACTTTCCCTAATTTAGGGGAGAACATGAATCCCACCCCAGTTTTAGTGTTATTACATTCCCAGAGTTAGTTTAGCCTTTGATCAAGCTAGATCAGCCACATGGGACTGATAGAAGATCACACTGATCTAAGTGGTTAGTGTAGATGGGTCCCAGGTCTGCAGGCCATGGGCATCTAACTCAGCGTTTTTCATCCTGGGGGGTCGGGACCCCTGGGGGGTCGTGGGGGGTGTCAAAGGGGTCACCAAAGATGGTCTTAGGAATCCCTTTGGCAGAGAAGGCTGAATATAATTTTGCCTGTCCTTCTCTTCCTTTTTGGAAACAGACAGCAAATTTTCCCACCAAAAGCCCAATTTGCCCAATTCTACTGTTGGTGCGGTTCAAGGGGCTCTTTGATTATAGATGAACTATAAATCCTAGCAACTACAATGCCTAAATGTCAAGGTTTATTTTCCCCAAACTCCACCAGTGTTCACATTTGGGCATAATGAGTATTCGTGTCAAGTTTGGTCCAAATCCATCATTGTTTGAGTCCACAGTGCTCTCTGGATGTAGGTGAACCACAACTCCAAAACTCAAACTCCCAAACCCTTCCAGTATTATGCTTCTGGAACATGGAACATAAAAGTCAACATCGACACTGAAATACAACACCACCTGAGCTCTGCGAGTGCAGCATTTTTCCATATGAAGCAGAGAGTGTTTGAGGATCGGAACATCCGTAGAGATACCAAGGTGCTTGTTTACAAAGCCATTGTCCTCCCAACCCTGCTCTACGCCTGCGAAACGTGGACGGTCTACAGACGTCACACTCAACTCCTAGAGCGTTTCCATCAGCGTTGCCTCAGAAAAATCCTGCAAATCTCTTGGGAAGACAGGTGGACAAATGTCAGCGTGCTGGAAGAAGCAAAGACCACCAGCATTGAAGCGATGCTCCTACGCCATCAACTCTGCTGGACTGGCCACGTTGTCTGAATGCCTGATCACTGTTTCCCAAAGCAGTTGCCCTACTCCGAACTCAAGAATGGGAAATGTAATGTAGGTGGGCAGGAAAAGAGATTTAAAGATGGACTTAAAGCCAACCTTAAAAATTGTGGCATAGACTCTGAGAACTGGGAAGCCCTGGCCCTTGAGCACTCTAATTGGAGGTCAGCTGTGACCAGCAGTGCTGCGGAGTTCGAAGAGGCACGGATGGAGGGCTTAAGGGAGAAACGTGCCAAGAGGAAGGCCCGTCAAGCCAACCCTGACCGGGACTGCCTTCCACCTGGAAACCGATGTCCTCACTGCGGGAGAACATGCAGATCAAGAATAGGTCTCTTCAGCCACCTAAGAATTTACCCTCAAGTCCCCACAACTGGAGGACCATCATCCTCGAACTACAAGGGATCACCTAAGTAAGTAAGGAACATGGCCATACAGCCTGGAAAACTCATAAGCAACCCTTCTGTTGCTCATGGGAGTTCTGTGTGCCAAGTTTGGTTCAATTCCATTGTTGGTGGAGTTCAGAATGCTCTTTGATTGTAGGTGAACTAGAACTCAGAAATGACAAAATCAATTCTCTCTCTCTCCCTCCCTCCCCCCCCCCCCCACCCTTACAATCCTGCCAGTATTCAAATTTGGTCATATCAGGTATTTATGCCAAATTTGGTCCAGTGAATGAAAATACATTCTGCATATCAGATATTTACATTGAGATTCATAACAGTAGCAAAACTACAGTTTTGAAGTAGCAACAAAAATAATTTTATGATTGGGGGGTCACCACAACATGAGGAACTGTATTAAGTGGTTGTGGCATTAGGAAGATTGAGAACCACTGAACTAGAAACAAACCAGTCACTGAACACATTAGGACTTTGTATTGTCGGAACCTTTCATGGCCAGAATCACTGAAGTGTTGTGTGGTTTATTTCCATCATTTCTATCCTTTCTATCCCGCCCTTCTCACCCGAGGGGTTTCCGGGCTGTATGTTGTGTTCTAGCAGCATTTTCTTCTAATTAGGACTTTAAGTAAATATGAATTTTAATTTGATTCCAGTAATTAATAACATATTACTTGGTGCTTCATGTCAGTTTGCTTCTGATCCTCCTATCACAGCAATGGCCTCTGTTGCCCTGTTATTGTTAAGTCATTCACATAACAACTGTAATTTTTGAAATTTTTCCCTACTCATAGTTTATTTTGGATTTTTCTTGTTGTTGTTTGCCTTCAAGTCACTTCTGACTTTGAACAACCCTAAGGCAATTTCTTGCTTCAGAGGGCATTTGCTGTTGCCTTCCTCTGATGCTGAGAGGTTTTGAATTGCCCAAGGTCACCCAGAAAAGTTTTCATGTCTGAGTAGGGATTTGAATCCGGCTTTCCAGAGTTGGGGTCCAATACTCAAACCATTAAACTGCATTGTTCTATCTTGATTTTTAAAAAAATAAAAAATCATTCATGTGCACCATAACTGGAGGAGGAAAGACACCACAATGCCACACTTCTTCTGTGTCTTCTTGTAGATTATACTTCCTAACAACCAGACATGTTTCTAGAGGAACATGTTTTGCAGTCAGGACAAGCAAAATTGGGACTTTTTAGTGTTTCTGTGGAAGAGAGTGGAAGAGAGAAGGATTTAGAAAAGAAGGGAGCACAAGCATTTTGTTATGGATCCACAGAGATTAGTCATCCATATTAGATCACAAGGCAAGAAGCCACTTTAAAGGTCTCTTCATACCATTCAAGGTGAAGCAGGTCCTAAGTTTTGGCTAGTCTCTTTTTGTCCACAAAATACCTTAGGTTCTGCAGGTCATTATGTAAATTCAGCTCTGAAATAGACTCTGCAAAGCAGGGCCGGCCGGAGATATTTTTTGATGTGAAGCGGGGGTGCTGAAAAGCGCCCCCGCCACCGGCGCCCTGGCCCCGCCCAGCGTGCCCTGGCCCCGCCTCCCACGCTGCGTGGGAGGCGGGGCCAGGGTGAATAGTGAGGGGGGCGGGGCCAGAGTTGGCCCCCCCCGCCCAGCGTGCCCTGGCCCCGCCTCCCACGCAGTGTGGGAGGCGGGGCCAGGGCACGCTGGGCGGGGGGGCGGGGCCAGAGCTGGCCCCGCCTCCCACGCTACCCCCGCTCGCCCGTCTGGCCATTTCTAGCAGGCCAGAGTTCAGCGGAGGTCCCTCCAGGCCACGATTGCGGCCTGGAGGGACCTCCGCTGAACTCTGGCCTGCTAGAAAAGGCCTGCTAGAAACGCTGCGTGGGAGGCAGGGCCAAGGCACGCTGGGCGGGGGGGGGGGAGCGGCGTCAGAGCTGGCCCCACCTCCCACGCTACTCCCGCTCGCCCGTCTGGCCTTTTCTAGCAGGCCAGACGGGCCAGGGCGCACTGGGCGGGAGGCGGGGCACCGTCAGGGCGGTGCCCCACCTCCCGCCCAGCCTGACGGCGCCCCCCCGGGCCTGCGCCCGAGGCGGCGGCGTCAGGTGCCTCAATAGTGGGGCCGGCCCTGCTGCAAAGCTCTACTTAAATCAGTGATTTCATCATATAGGGGTCTGGGAGTCAAACAGAAGATACATGCATAATTGCATATGCCAATGTTTTGCCATGATGCTTATTTGTGTTGATCTGGGTATGGTGTCTGGTCAAATTAAGTCATACTCAGTTTAGGTTCAGGAATACATTTGAATAAGGATGCATCTACATTGTAGAATTAATGCAGTTTGATGTCACTTTAGCTGCGATGGCTCAATACTATGGAATAATGGAAGTTGTAGTTTTATAAGGTCTTTAGCCTTCTCCACCAAGGAATGCAGGTGCGTCATCAAACTACAACTCCCAGGTGGTGTCATTAATGCAGTCTCCAATTGCATTAATTCTGCAGTATAGATGAACCTTGAGACACTGAAATGACAAATCATAGTGTCATTGTTGACAAGCAGATGGAAAAGGATACAGAAACAGACAATCTAAATTAAAACAGTACAGGGAAGCCCCGAGTTATAAACATCCAACTTACAAATGATTCACAGTTTAGAACAGGGCTGAGATCACAGAAAGTGAGGGAAATATACCCCTTGGAAGGGAAATTCATTCTTGAAAGAGTTATCATGGGGAAAAGTGTTTCCACTGAAGATTTCACACCAATCTCTGTTTCCACAACAACCCAATTTTTTCAAAATCCAATTCTCACAGGGACAGAAAGTGAGGGGAAATTTCATGAACAGCAAAACAAACACCACAGGGGTGTTAATTCTTCCCTATGATATCGAAAGTGTTCTCTCTCTCTCTCTCTCTCGATCTCTCTCTAGTAATAGCTTGAGTTAAGAGTTTAATTCATTCAGTGCCTGAGCTCTTAACTCAAAACACTCTTATCTCAAAGCAAAACTTCCCATTAATTTGTTTTGGCCCCCAACCCTTCCCCTCCAATTTTTTTTGTTATGTGATTTAAGTGGTAGAAGCACAAAGTTGTGGCAAAGAAGCACAACCCACAAAGTGAAGAGGCAGAAGCATCATTTTCTTCATACTGTACTCATTCCAGACCCTCTCCCTCTCTTGCTCTCTCTCCCTCATTCTCTTCATGAAGTCAAACACATCAGGAATAAAAACCACATAAAATCAATTAACCCAAAGTTCCTCAAAGTGGGCAAGAGCAAAGAGGCCAGCAATCTCCCAAAGCAGACAAGAGCACGAGGCACAAGGCACAGAGGTACAAGGCACAGAAGCTGCTCCCTTGAAGCCCTAAAGCCCTGTACTCTCGCGCTAGCACTCCCTCTGGTGCTAGCTCTTACTTCAAAATGCTGCTCTTATGTCAAAACAAAACCTGGGCTGAGCAACAGCTCTGAACTCAAAATGCTATTAAGTTGGGATGCTCTTAAGTAGAGTTTCCACTCTGTGTGTGTGTATGACTGGAGCTACACTTAAAAATGTACCTGTTCTGACTTACAAACTAATTCAACTTAAGAATAAATCTACAGAACCTATCTTGTTCATAACTTGGGCACTGCCCGTAGCCTCATGTCACTTTCACTGAATGCTGACATTGCCTCAAGAGCAGATAGTCTCTAGGTCTGTTCTGGTTCCTTGTTCTATTAGCATGAGCCTAAAAACTCCTAGGCAAGATCCTGATGTTACTCTTTTCCAAGAGTGTTATAAAGCAAACCCCTTTCAGATAGAGGTTATATATCTTAACAGAGGAAGCCTGGTAAAAGCTATGAGATGCCAGAGGTTCATGAGTGATGTAGTTCTCCTCTTTTCCTTCTTCCTTGAGACTGAGACCTGCTCAAAAAGCAAGCTACAGTACATTCCTGCACCAGAACCAACAAACTCAACTTACATGTGTCTGTTTATCTTTTGTCTTAAAGTCTCAAATAATATACAATGAAGCCATACAACGTGGGCTTTAAAACAAGTTAGGACATATATGTTTAGTTATATTATAAGAAATGCATATACAGTAGAATCTCACTTATCCAAGCCATTTTTGTAGTCAAGGTTTTCAATATATCGTGATCTTTTGGTGCTAAATTCGTAAATACAGTAATTACAACATAACATTACTGCGTATTGAATTACTTTTTCTGTCAAATTAGTTGTATAACATGAAGTTTGGGTGCTTAATTTGTAAAATCATAACCTAATTTGATGTTTAATAGGTTTTTCCTTAATCCCTCCTTATTATCCAAGATATTCGCTTATTTTGCCAGCCCGTTTAGCTTGGATAAGTGAGACTCTACTGTACATGTATGAGAATTATGCCAGTCTCTTTGATAGTCCTGTGCAAACACATTTCACAATACTTTGTCCTTTTTTAAACAGGTAAAAACTTAGCAGATTACTATCTTACCCAAACAAAATACAGTGGAATTACCAGTCACTGCATTATTTGAGTGAAAACAGACACAATTCTTCAGAGGGGTATCCCTTCCATGCAGAGCCGGCCCTAGGTATTTTTCAAGTGTAGGCGAACAGAATTTTGGCGCCCCCCCAAACCAATCACTGAAAAATAAAAGCGTTGGATAAGCGAAAATGTTGGATAATAAGGAAGTATAAAGGAAAAGCCTATAAAACATCAAATTACATTATGATTTTAAAAATTAAGCACCAAAACATCATGTTTTACAACAAATCAATAGAAAAAGCAGTTCAATACATGGTAATGTTATGTAGGAATTACTATATTTGCAAATTTAGCACTAAACATTGAACAGGGATATAGGGCAGTGTGGACTTAGATAACCCAAATAGCCCTCAGTATTAAAAAAAAACTCTAAAATCAGGACAATAAATAAAGAACAACACTCTGAAAACAGAAGAAATCCAGACAGTAAACAATCAGGGACAGCTAACTCCTCCCAAAAAAAGATTCTCCCAGGCAAGAAGAAGCCAGGCCTTGAAGCCACAGGGCCATTAAATGCTAATCAAGGTGATTAATTACAACATTCACACCTGCTTCAAAGAAAAGTTCTTTCTCCCACCCTGGACCTTCTACAGATATATAAACCCCACATACCTAGCTTCCAAGTTCCTACAGACCTCACAATCTCTGAAGGCCCCAAAGGTGGGCTTGCGTGGTGCGAAGGTGGGTCTGCGCTGGCCGGAAGGCCCAGCACAGCCGCTGGAAGGCCCGAAAGAGAAGGAAGGAGGTGGAGAGTGGTGCCCTCCTCCCAGGACGATGGTGCCCCCGGGACGATGGCGCCACAGGCAAATGCCTAGTTCGCCTTATGGTTGGACCGCCTCTGCTTCCATGGATTCTTCAGTGACAGGCCGAATCTGGTTTTGCAGTTTACATGACATGACCCAGTGCTAGATCTTTTTGTCCCACTTCTCATTCATTGGACAGGTTTGTCTACCTTTTAAATTAAAACATGACATCTATGGTATGTCTTTATTCACATTTTCACCAATATTTCAACGAGCCTGCCATTCTTCATACACATTTTAAAACATTTGCTAGTCTAGAAATAGATGCATTGAAAATGTCATGGATGAACAAGTAACTTGGATATTTGACATCTGCCTCCAAATCTGGAGAAATGTTTTGAAAATTCACCAGAGTACACAGCTGTGTAGATATTCTTTGAGGTGAATGAAAATGGTTTTCAAACTACATTGCCACTTTTGGAACTCATGCACCTGCTGTTCTACTGAGTCAGAATGGAAGATTTTCTTCATTCATGGGCCTGCAGTGAGGTACATGATACTGTAGATTATGAAATGCTCATTACAGCATAGATTGGGATGATTCACCTTTAGAGGAGTCAATGCTCTTTTTGCTTCTACGTGACTCACTGCCTCACAATATCCACTGCCAATCCTTTATCTCCTTGTGAAGAAATCATCCCCAGCTATTGATGGGTATTCCTATCAAAAGCCCCTGATCATGCTACAATGCTATAATTTACCTGGTGCGACATCCGAATCACTTCTGTGCTAGCAGGTGTGCTGGATCCAGGATTGCACCAGGCCAGATTTACATCAGACTAACCTGTTCACTGTATTTGAGCCATAAGCCAGAACCAGGGATAGAGAGTACATATCAGGAGGAGGATTTGATTGGTGTCTTCAGCTTTCCATTGCATACGGAGTTATTCTTGCACTGCCTTGTCCATTGTCAACTAAAAAGGCTTCTGTTATCTTGATAAGTCAACTGTGCATTGTGTTGGGAGAAAATGCACAACTATAGTTTCACATGTGATCATGCACACCCACCAGGCAATGAAATTAGAGAAAGGTTCTCAGAATTTCCTTCGTCTAGTTTCCTCCCTTGTTCTCTCACCTCTAAACATACACTCTTACCGCCTCATCAAATGTTTTTTTTTTTTTTGCTCCTTACCCCTCTTCGGCCACAGTTTCTGCCGAATGCCATCATATGATACAGACCGTGGCCCTGCTCCACTGATGGATGAAGTGGTGCAGAAGCCTTGCAATGTGTTGTCGAAGGCTTTCATGGCCGGAATCACAGGGTTGTTGTGTGTTTTCTGGACTGTATGGCCATGTTCCAGAAGCATTCTCTCCTGACGTTTTGCCCCCATCTGTGGCAGACACCCTCAGAGGTTGTGAGGTATATTGCAAGTTGCTCTCTCACCAACCACGGTAA